>NC_092371.1:169769363-170986030 GCF_030028105.1 Mobula birostris
ACTCTCTGTGTGAAGAAGTTTTACCTCATCTCGGTCCTAAAAGGCTTCCCCTTTATCCTTAAACTGTGACTCCTCGTTCTGGCCTTCCCTAAAATTGGGAACAATCTTCCTGCATCTAGCTGGTCCAATCCCTTTAGAATTTTATACGTTTCAATAAGATCCCCCCTCAATCTTCTAAGTTCCAGCGAGTATAAGCCTAGTCGATCCAGTCTTTCATCATATGAAAGTCCTGCCATCCCAGGAATCAATCTGGTGAACCTTCTTTGTACTCCCTCTATGGCAAGGATGTCTTTCCTCAGATTAGGGGACCAAAACTGCACACAATACTCCAGGTGTGGTCTCACCAAAGCCTTGTACAACTGCAGTAGTACCTCCCTGCTCCTGTACTCGAATCCTCTTGCTATGAATGCCAGCATACCATTCGCCTTCTTCACCGCCTGCTGTACCTGCATGCTGACTTTCAATGACTGTTGTACAATGACACCCAGGTCTCGTTACACCTCCCCTTTTCCTAATCAGCCACCATTCAGATAATAATCTGTTTTCCTGTTCTTTTATTGGGGTTAAATTCCCGCTGCTGTCTGTAAGGAGTTTATGCATTCCCCTTGTGAGCGTGTGGGCTGTCTCCAGTTTCCTCTATATTCCAAAAATGTATAGGTTAGGGCTAGTAAGTTGTGGGCATGCTAATGTAGGCACCAGAAGCATGGCAACACCTGTGGGCTGCCCCCAGCACATCGTTGGACTGACACATTTCACTCTGTGTTTTGATGTTTCGACGTACCTGTGACAAATAAAGCTAGTCTCTAATCTCAGTGTTGCCCTGGGAAAAAATGTGCTGGCTATCCACTCTATCTATGCCTCTTATAATCTTATACACAATCTTATACATGTCAGTTTCTGGTGTCCAGTAGACCCCTACCTGCCAGGGCGAGGTTGGTCCAGAAGCTCCTTTGTCAAGGCACTGATGACAGTTCAGGTACTCTCTTGGTGTTTTCCTAACTACACATTTAGCAATGCCCTAATGTCAAAGATATCTACACCCATTTTGATATTGCACACGTCCATCAAATCTCTCCTCAATTTCCTTGGAAGGAGAACAATAGCTAAAAATCTCTTCACTGGAACCATTCCCACTCTCATAGACCTTACCTTCACCCTCCTTAGTACATCTGCATAATTTCTTAAGTGTGCTGATCAAAATTAGATGCCTTCCATTTGTGGCCCAGTATTGCATTCCCCAGGTCTCAACATATTCAGCTATTTTCAAAGACTTTTACACCCAATTATTCTGCCCCTGCTTATTTTAGAACCATTTAGTCTGTATTTTTTTTCCAATACTTCAGCCAAAATGTACCAACTTGTATTTGAGCAACACCCACAAGATGCTGGAGGAACTTAGCTGGTCAGGCATCATCTATGAAGGGAAATAAAGAGTCAATGTTTCAGTCTGATGACGGGTCTTGGCCTGAAATGCTGAGTGTTTATTCTTCTCCACAGATGCTGCCTGACCTGCTGGGTTCCTCTGGTATTTTGTGCATATTGCTCAAGATTTCTCTCATATGCAGATTCTCTGTGCCACCTCATATTTTGGTGTATTGAATTTCATTTGCTATTGGTCTGCCTAAAAGGTCAGTCAATCTCAGTGATAATCTGCATAGACTCAGTGATAGTGACACTGTTTCCAGCTCATTAACCTTTACCAAGAAAATAAGGGGTCATGACAATGCTACCCCGTGAAACAGCACTCAATATGAAAAAGCCCAAATAACCAAGTTCTGCCCTGAGCCAACTTTTTTATCCACTGGTCCACTTAACTCATGGGCCCTAATTCTATTAACCAGGCTTTTATCATAGACTTTTTGAAATGCCTTCTGAAAAGCTTCACAGTCAATAATAATTGTATACACTTCATCAACCTTTTCAAGAAAACTTCAATCTGGCTAATTCTACCTATTAACTATAAAAGTTGGGCTGGCACAGTGTCATAGCAGTTAGTGTAAAGCTTTATAGCATCAGCAATTGCGGTCAGGGTTCAATTCCCACTACTGTCTGTAATGAGTTTGTACGTTCTCTCTGCGACCGCGTGGTTTTCCTCTGGGTGCTCTGGTTTCCTCCGGCATCCCAAAGACGTACAGTTAGGGTTAATAAGTTGTGGACAAATAAAGCTAATTTAAGTGCCTATTAACTTTCAATGAATTATTATTTCTAAATGCTTCCCCACCACCAAGGTTAAATGGACCAGTGTGCTGCCTGACAGATCCTTAACATTGCTTTGTAATCCACAGCAGACTAGGATGAATCACATGAAGGCCAGGTGACCTACCTACTCAACTTCTTTGATTTATACTCAGTAACCACTTTATTAGGTACATCCCTACATCTGCTCATTAATGCAAGTATCTAAACAGACAATCATGTGGCAGCAACTCTATGCATACGTGCATGCAGACATGGGCAAGAGGTGCACTTGATGTTCAGGCCAAATGTGAGAATAGGAAGAAATGTGATCCAAGTGATTTTGACCATAGAACCATTATTGGTGCCAGCTGGGGTGGTTTGAGTAGCTCAGAAACTGCTGATCTCCTGAGATTTTCACACACAACAGTCTCTAGAGTTTATAAAGAATGGTGCAAAAAAGAAAAACCGTCCAGACAGCAGCAGTTCTGTGGGTGAAAACACCTTGTTAATGAGAGAGGTCAGAGGATAATGGCCAGACTGGTTCAAACTGAACAGGAAGGCAACAGTAACTCAAATGGCCATGTGTTACAACAGTGGTGTGCGGAAAAACATCTCTGAATGCACAACCTTGTGGGCTACAGCAACAGAAGACCACAACCATACATGCAGTAGCTACTTTATTAGGTACAGTAATTACTTAATAAAGTGGCCAATAAGTGTATATGTCTCATGTCTCCTAAAGTATGGAATGGGGTCATTCAGATGCATTATGCTGACTCTTGAAGCAGTCATGCCTGTTCTGTTCTCCCACTTTTTTCTGTGACTTCCTCCATTCCTGCAAACCTAAAAGGTCTCTGCCTTTCTTCAATTCTGGCCTCCAGCTAATTTCTAATTCTAATCACAGCATCAATGATCACAAATCATAAACACAAGAGGTTCTGCAGATGCTGGAAATCTTGAGCAACACACACAAATTGCTGGAGAAACTCAGCAGCTCAGGCAACATCTACAGAAGGTAATAAACAGTTGATGTTTCAAGCCAAGACCCTTCATCAGGACTGGAAAAGAAGGGGGCACAAGCCAGAATAAAAAGGTGGGAGGAGGGAAAGGAGTACAAGCTGACAGATGATAGGTGAGACCAGGTGAGGGGGAAGACCGGTGGATGGGGGAAGTAGATGAAGTAAGCAAGTGGGAGGCTGTGCTTTGAGCTGCCAAGATCGTAACCTCTGAAATTTCCTCCCCAAACCCCTCTGTCTTCCTTTTCTTCTTGAAGTTTCTTAAGCCAAACACTTTGAATGAATTTTTGGTTACCTGCAATGATATTGGCTCAGTATCCATTTTTGTTCAGTAACACTCCAGTGAAGTGCTTTAGGAACATTTTACCACAATACAGGTGACACAAAAATGCAAGCTGTTGTTTTTGTAACTAGCTAGGGAACTGTAAAGAGTGATTAGTAATAACTATCCAAGAAAAGAAAGAAAGGAAGCATCTACCTATCGATCATTGAGATTTCTCATGTATTTTAGTATGAGTTTGTGCTGGGGTTTACACATTACCAACCCAGAATTAACTGGGAAAAATATGCCACCTTGGAAGCATTTCATTCAATAACAGAGAGAGTTAAGGAGTCAAGTAGTACAGTAAATGATCATTATTCTAAAAAACACTTGTTTGATGAAAACATACTGTGGGGGGGGGGTTAATTACAATAGGGAGTCAATAGTTATTTCACATCTCTCTCATTTTATTATTTCAAATGACTAATGTTAATGGATAGAAATGCAAGGCATCTGACCACAAGACCATGCAACGGATTGCGAACACTGCTGAGAGGATCATTGAGGTCTCTTTACTCAACCCCCCCTCCCATCCAGGACATATACCAGAAACGCTGCGTTTGCAGAACTCTCAGCATTGTCAAGGACTCCTCCCACTCGTCCTACAATCTCTTTGACCTCCTACCATCAGGCAGAAGGTACCGCAGTATAAAAACAAGAACAGTTAGGCTGGGTAACAGCTTCTTTCCCCAGGCTGTGAGACTTATAAATAATCTGCTACCACCCAGTACACATTAGTTATGACAGCGCCAGTAGCATTATATTGTTGTTTATTTAGCTATATGCCATATATGTACTTTATGTCAACTTGTACATCTACAGAATATCTTATTATTTGTTAATATTCTTGTGTTACCATTATTTTATGCGCTGTATGTGATATATGAACTTGGATTTTCACCTTGGTCCTAGAAGAATGTTGTTTCATTTAGCTACACAGACGTGTACCGTCAAATGACAATAAACTTGAACTTGAACTTGGATCTTTCAAATTACACATGTTTCACATGAAAGATCAAAGTCAAAATAGCCACCACGAGTGATCAGGTGATAACAAACATATGTTTTAAAAGGCAAGAATTTGGAAAAGGAAATATGGAAAGAAACTGGATGAGCAAGTAAGGAAACAGAGGATCTGATACTCAAACAATGCAGGCACTAGAAATATGGTCTTTGTACAAAAACAAGGACATTAACCACCTCTAGTTAATCTAACACTGGTTAGGGCACAGATGAAGTATTACATTCAGATCATGAGAAGGATGTGAAAGTCCTGGGGAGGAAAAGATTTACTGGAATGGTTCAGAGGATGACAGCTTTCTACTACAAGGTTAGACTGTAAACATTGGGGTCATTCTCCCTCAAGCAAAGGACATTGATGAGTGATTTGCTTTGCAAGATAAAGACAGGCTTGTACAGGGTAAAGAGAAAATGAGCAATTCAAAGCAATTGGTGAAAAAATACTTTTAATGCCAAGAGGGCATTTATGATCTGGAAGTCATTATCAATTGGAATGGTGGAAAGAGAGACAGACAAAACTTTCAAAATGGAAGTGGATTGGTATTTGAGAGCAAATAGTTTGCAGGGTTATGGGGGAAGAGTAAGGGCATGGGACTGAATATATTATTCCATAAAGAGTCAAACTGTATTCTTCTGCTTCTGAGATTCCATGATTGAGGTTGAGAAGATAGGAAAAAAAGGTTCAGCATGATTGAATGGCGGAGCAGATTCAATAGGCCAGATGACCAAATTCTGCTCCTATGTCTTATGGTCTTATTTCATGATTCCATGGAAAACTTACCAGTGCTAGAAATGCCCAACAGAACAGTCTATGGTTAATCTAACAGGCTGTGCTTAATACAACATTCAAAGTGGATATATAGTGTTCGATGGGCTGGACAGCTTTAATGGGAAGGACAACGGTTGACAGGCGGGACAGTGTTTGATGGGAAGTACGCTGTTCAATAGAATGGACAATATTTGATGGAAAGGAAAATGTTGGACAGATGGTTAGGTTTCGATCAGATGGACAGTGTTTAACCAGCCAACAGTGTTTGACAGGAAAGATACTATGCAATGAAATGAGCGGTGTTCAACAAGATAAAGATTCACTTTATGTGTCACACATACATTGAAACATGCAGTGAAATGTGTCATTTGCCTCAATGACCAACACAATCCGAAGATATGTTGGGGGCAGCCTGCAAGTGTCGCCATGCTTCCAGCGCCAATACAGCATGCTCACCAGCCACTAACCCTAATCTATACGTCTTTGGAATGTGGGAGGAGAGAACATACAAACTCCTACAGAGAGCTGATGGGAATTGAACCCTGATGTGAACAGTTATGGAGACGTTGGGGTAGAGATGCTAGGACTGCATTGCAAGTAGCTGATAGGCGGTGTTGCACCCCACCCCCTCTGTTCAGGGATGGGTTTTCCAGTTTGACAAAAGTGGCTTCTTTAACCCCTCTTTCAAATCACCTGTCCTCCCTGTCCAAAAAGTGCACATTGTTATCATCAACAGAGTGTCCATTGTCCCTTGGGTGTAAATATACAGTCGAGTCTTGACCTACAATGCAGTCCTAACATCTCTACCCTGTGCATCTCCACAACAGTTCACATCCCCATTCATGCAAAGATAAGACTAATGACCCTCTCATTACCTCTATGACTCTTAACAATCCTCATGTGATAGCTATAACTGTAAACAACTCACAGTTTATAAGCCAGAAAACCACTCCTCATGGATCAGAACTGAAGAACCCTCTCAGATGAAACATCATCTAGACAACACAGCAAGTCCAGTTGCTTTGATTTACTGCTTGATGTACAATGACCTGGATAACTGAGAACCTTCATACACATATTTGCATGAAACTTTGGATAACTGGGACAGCCACTTAATTGGACCAAACATACTGGTCCAGATATGTCCCAATTAACCAGAGTCCACTACACTTCTTATTGTAATTTATACTTTGTTAATATTATATTCTGCTGCCACAAAACAACAAATTTCACAACATATGCCGGTGCTATTAAACCTAATTCTGATTAACTGGGAAAGATAGCATTCAATCAGTCAGACAATACTCATAGAAAGGAAAACTGGGCTAACATTTTATCTCTACTGAACTACTGCACTTTTAAGCAACACACACAAAATGCTGGAGGAACTCAGCAGGCCAGGCAGCATCTATGGAAAGGAGTACAGCCAATGTTTTGGGATGAGACCCTTCATCAGGACACTTTTTCCATTGTGTATTGTCTTTTCCATAGGTGCTGCCTGGCTTGCTGAGTTCCTCCTGCATTTTGTGTGTACTGTTTGGATTTCCAGCATCTGCAGATTTTCTCCTGTTTGTTACTGCACTTTTAATTCCACTTTTAAACATCTTTGGCATATCTCTTTTAAAGGATTTTTTAGAAGTGCAGAGTAGACATTTTGAATTGCAAAAGATTTGCTGAAACTCTATGCAAATATCCTTGTGGACCTCCTCATTCAATTATGCAAACCCTATTCCTGTTACCTTGAATCATCTCCTGGTGACACCTGCCATTCAACCGAGAATCCCTTGCACTCACCTGCCGTGCCTCTGAATATCTTCTAATTCGCATTCTCCGCAATATGACTGGCTGGTGTCGATGGCGTGGCTCATCAGGGTTTTCCTCGACCCTGTTGTGTCCATCAGCTGCAGCATAACTGGAAGAGTTGGACTGATGATCCCTGCAGTGAAAAAGACTTGGTGACATCTAATGCTTCTTGGATATACTGCTAGCCAGATGTTGAAAGCCTATTGTCATTAGATGTCACGGCAAAACAAATAATTTTTTGAATTAAAAGGTCTTTCAAAGTTCAAAACAAATTTATTAACAAAGTACATATATGACACCATATACTACCCAGAGATTCATTTTCTTACAGGCATTCACAATAAAACAAAGAAATTCAATGAACTCTTTGAAAAACTACACAGAAAGACTGAAAACCAGTGTGCAAAAGAAGACAAATTATGCAAATAAAAAACAAATAATAATAATAATAATAAATAGTAAATAAATGATACTGATAATGTAAGTTGTAGAGTTCTCAAAAGTGAGTCCTTAGATTGTGGAATCAGTTTAGCGTTGAGGTGAGTGAAGTTATTGATGCTGGTCCAACAGCCAGATGTTCGTGCTCTACATTACATTCTACATTCTGCTTCCCAGCATTGAGCACATCTAGAAGGACAGCGCCACAATAAAGCATCATCAAAGACTCCATCATCCAGGCCACGCTCCCTTCTCGCTGCTACCATTGGAGAAATACAGGAGCCTTGGGTCCCACACCATCAGGTTCAGAAACATGTATTACTCCTCAACCATCAGGCTGCTGAACCAGCATGATTCACCTCATTCACCTCAACACCAAACTGATTCCACAATCTGTCGTCTCATTTCCAAGGACTCTAGAACTCATGTTCTCAGTTTTTAAAATTAATTAATTAGTATTATATACATTTTCTGTATTTACATAGTCTAGCCTCTTTTGCACATTGGTTGCTTGTCAATCTTGGCTTGTGTGTAGAATTTTTTTGATCCTATTGCATTTGTTTGTTCTACTGTGAATGCCTGCAAGAAAATAAATCTCAGAATAGTATTTGGTGACATATATGTAGTTTGATAATAAATTTACTTTGAACATTACAACGGAGTCAAGTGCAAAGGCAGACTATTATCTGGACAGACACTATCAGGTTACAACTCTCTGAACTCCGAGAATCATATAGCTCACTCTGGATTCTGCCACAAAAACTGGACATCAGGAAGTTGTGAGGAACGTCCCTTTTCCCAGAATGAACAGAGAGGAAGCATCAATAAAAAAAGGCAAACAGAAGAGAAGACAAAACCAAGAGCTCTGTCAGAGGAGGACAGATCCTTATACAGGGACACACAAGAAGCAGCCATTCATGCTTCAAGTCCACTCTAGAAATTCAGAAGTCCATTTCTATGCCTTCCTTCTTCAACTATTTAGCCAACTATATCAGTTTTCCTTTTCAACCGTTTATCCAATTCTTACCTGAAAGTTATTATAATGTTTGTTTTCATTGCTGTTTTGTGTAGTGTGTTGCTCTGTAGAAAATAATAAAACTCTGATAATCTGCTATCAAACTCAACGTTGACTCACACTCAACATTTCAGGAAGAGCTTCTTCCCCTCTGCCACAACATTTCTGAATGGACTATGAACCCACGTACACTACCTCACTGAACTTTTTTCATTTTTTGCCCTCTTTTTGAACTACTTGTTTATTTATACATATACTTGTTGTAATTTATAGTATTTCTTATTATTATGTATAGCTATGTACTGCTGCTGCAAAACAAATTTCATGACATCTGCCAGTGATATTAAACCTGTTTTTGATTGTTTCTCAACTATTTAGCACCTGGCTTGCCAGGTGAACATTTGCTGCATTATCTGTGACTCATACAGGCCTCAGTTCCCACACTCCTTTCTGACTTGCCACCATCACAATTCCTGTGTACCCCTTCTGCTCAATGGGATCCCAGCTTCTGTGTATCCCTTCTACTTACTTGAGTCCTGGTTCCACATTTCCCTTCTACTCATTAGGGTCCCTGTTCTTGAGCACTCAGTTCCTGAAATCCCCTGGAATTGCCCAACATTCTGGGAAGACCACGAGTACAACTCTTCTCATGATCCTTTCAGTGAATCACTTCACAATTTTCCAGAGTTGCAGCCCCGTTACACTCTCAGTAAAATAACTTCCCCTGAATTATTTCACCCATTACTTTGAATTAGTCCCTTGGTTTTGATACTACTGTTAACGGAAACAGGTCCACTTTTATCTACTCTACCTACCCTATATTACTTTAAATACCTCAATTAAATTTCCCATCAGTAAACAAAATGCTAAGTGTTACTGCAATGTGGGTTCATTTTTTCTTTTCCCCATCCCTTTAAATTACTTGATATTCTACTTCAGCTCTGAGACACTACTCCAAGCATAGACTGTCAGATTATCCAGTCCTTTCTCAGAACCAATATCATCAAGGATCATCTTTATTCGCCATATACATTTACATGTATTAGGAATTTGTTGTGGTGCATTGATGCAACATGCAACTAGAAACAAGAACATTCAACAATTATAGAGAATAACTAATTATATAAAGTTAGAGGTTAAAGTGCAGATATGGAATAAAATGCGCATATGTACATAAATACCAGCATGTATTTACGATGTAAACAGCATTATAATAGCGGTTTAAAGTTTTTCAAGGAAATGCAATGACTGAGGTAACAGATAAAGGGGGTGGGGAGAATCTAACTAGAACCAGATTAACTGCCCGGGGAAGAAACTTTTAAGATGGCAAGAAGTTTTTTTTTGTTATAAAAGCACTATCATACTTTCTAGAAGGGAGCTTTTGGAAAAGGCAGTTCCCTGCATAGGTAGGTTAACAATTGTTAGGAACAGGGTGACAGCGAATGAAAGCAAGAGATAATAAAACAGGTAAACAAAAACCTGGTCAAAGAGAGAGTCAGAGGGTAGGACCGGCAGCTCATATCTCCCTCCTGTCTCCATCTCCCCTCCCCCTCCCCCCCACTTTCTTCACTAAATTTTCGGGGAAATTGCAGACATTTTTGCTTTAATAGCTCTATGACACTTTCCAGAAGGGAGCTTTTGTAAAAGGCAGTTTGCTGAGTAGGTAAAGTCCACAATGATTTCTCCTCCCGCTTCTTTGGCCTGGACATGTACAAGTCCTGCAGTGATGGTAGACTGTAGCTAATGACCTTTTCTGTTATTCTGACAGCTCACTGTAGTTTTTGTATATTGTGAGGTATTTCTGTATTTTCATATATCATTCTGCACTTACATCATCCCAATGAATGCACATCCTGCAACAAGCAAAATATCAAATGCACATCCCTGTAAACAGGCAAAAGTGGAAGCAGCAGTGATTAGCACTTTTAAAATGAATGCAATTATTTCACAGTATTATTACTTATATTTATCACTGCATGCTTATTCAGGTGGTAGTAAACTGTGAACTAGTGGAGACTCAGTGCCCTCTAGTGATTGCTGTAAGATTGGAATATTCCTGCAACTGCTTCCCTGTCTTTGGAGCACTTCAAGAATTAAGTTGCATTTCTATATCTATATCCCTGGACTTTGCTGGGTATTTGCTGATTCAACACAAGAATGCTTAGGACGTAATTATTAATCTCTCAGTTTGCTATAACTTACAACTGAAGTATTTTCTTTTATAAAGAATGGACAGAGTTTATTGTAAATGTTACAATATTCTGTCAAATTTGTGGAACTGTGAAAAGTCAAACACACTTACCATGAACTTTGAATGTGTTCTGAACTTGTTTGATGATATAAAGAATTTTCAAAACCTCTGCTCTTGGGCCCAAATGTGTACGACCTTACTTCTCCTGGGAACAAAGTTACAAAGTATTTCTTAACTAAAGCTTAATACACTGCTATTCATCTTAATTTTAATATCTTTGCTGTTTTCAAATCTCTCCATGGCCTCACTGTTCCCTATCCTTGTAATCTCTTTCAGAACTACAAATGTCCAAGAGATTAGTTTTATTTGTCACATGTACATCGAAACATACGGGGAAATGCATCATTTGTGTGAAATCAAATCAGCATTAGATTAGCCCACAAGTGTTGCCACATTTCCAAAGATCAAACCTCAGCTCAGACTCTTGCACCACAGATTTTTCCTGTGACTTCATGTACACGGTAGTCTTGACCTTAGGCAGAGATTCCAATCCAATAATTCAGCACCCTCAAAACTTTGCTGTCGATTGTCAGATTCTCTAGACTTATGGATGCTATTCCTGTGGAGTGTATGTTAGTGGAATTCTGCTGCTGTAGACCATCCACTTCAAGGTTCAATGAGCTGTGCATTCAGAGATGGTCTTCTGCACACTGCTGTTGTAGCATGTGGTTATTTGAGTTGCTGTTGCATTCCTGTCAGCTTGAACCAGGCTGGCCATTCTTCTTTGACCTCTATTATTAACAAGGCACTTTCGCCAACAGAACTGTCAATCGCTGGATGATTTTTGTTTTTCACACCATTCTCTGTAAACTCTAGACTGTTGTGCGTGAAAATCCCTGGAGATCAGCAGTTTCTGAGATAATCAAACCACCCAATCTAGCACCAACAATCATTCCTTTTTTTAAAAATTTTATTTTTATTTGGATAAGGTATTCACAAGTCATACACAAACTTTTTTTTACCAACAATCATTCTATGGTCAAAGTCACATTTCTTTCCCTTTCTGATGTTTGGTCTGTACAACTGAACCTCTTGAACCATGTCTGCATGCTTTTATGCATTGTGTTGCTGCCACATTATTGACTCAGTAGATATTTGTATTAACCAGCTGTACAGGTGTACCTAATAAAGTAGCCACTCAGTGTATATTGCATTGAGTTCAGTAGAACGGAATACCTACAAATGAGTGCAAACATCAGCCACACAAATTCCGTGCTGGTGACCAAAGATGAATTGCTTCTCCATTAAGTTTTAAAATTATTGAAGCCACTATCTGAAACTTCCAACTCTATAATAGTACACATGCCTTTTCTGAATTGTTGTCCAATTTAACTTTAATTAGTTACATCCATCAATTTCCTTTCCATCAACAGTCAACTTGAAGAAATACTTACCGAGTTCATCGACAAAAAAGTGTGTTGCCCCAATGGAAGTATCGTGATGTGATGAAGCATCGTGCCTTGGACCGACACTTGGACACCCTACACTGCCCCAGTGCAATGAACCAGAATGGTTCTGCATTCGCCCACTATCCTGTGAGCTGTGAATAAAGAAAACCATGAGCAAATCCATCTACACGTATCCAGACTTTTCGAGTACTGTATATAACATAGATAAAATCTAAGGTACAAAGGTTAAAACTGTAAAAGGTCACATAGGACAGGATTTCTTTTTAAACTGGTTTTGCTTGTTATATATTCTTGCCCAAGATCTTTTCTCTGGAATGGAAACTTTCAATTAAACCCAGCATAGGCTGATAAAAGCAATTCAAAGCACGTAAAGTGTTGACGCAGGATATGTTGGTTCATGCTGTATTCTATTTTTGAACTAGCATCCAACCAACTATTCTTATTTGACTTCTTCAGTATGTCTTTCTATTCCTGCCTCCTTCATAGACCTTAAAAAGTTCAACTTCTCCCTGCGGTGGAGAGTTCCACATTCCTGCCACTCTCCGACATACAAGAAATGAATCTCAGGATAGTATATGGTGACATATACAGTACATACTTCGATAATAAATTTACTTTGAACTTCAAACAACTTTCTACAAAGTTTTAGTAATGTTTATTGACTAGGTTTTATTCATATTTCAGACATCTCATTCCCCCAACAACCAACCCTTACAAATTGCTTTGTCATAATTGAAGTCATCTGTTAGTCCATCTTGCAGCCTTTTCCAAACCTCTTCCATTCTCTACATACATTCTTGTCAAGTCATTTGGTTTCAAAAGTTCCATATAATAGCCTTCAAGCCTTTAAGACTAAGAATGAAAACGCAGATTTTGAAATACATGAGTTTTATGTTTGAGACTTTCTCATTA
This sequence comes from Mobula birostris, assembly GCF_030028105.1. Taxonomy (NCBI): domain Eukaryota; kingdom Metazoa; phylum Chordata; class Chondrichthyes; order Myliobatiformes; family Myliobatidae; genus Mobula; species Mobula birostris. The sequence continues at coordinate 169,782,497 of NC_092371.1, forward strand.
AAAGATGAAACTCTCATGGAGGTTGAAAAGATAAATGCAGGAAAAATGAATTTTTATCAAATTATGTCAACTTGTACATCTACAGGATATCTTTTATTATCTGTTAATATTATTTTATGTGCTGTGTGTGATATACTGTATAAATTTTGTTTTGCACCTTATCCCAGAGGAACATTGTTTCGCTTAGCTTTACACAAGTGCATGGCTGAATGACTAAATACTTGAACTTGAACTTGAGGTAAAACTATGAGTAAATCCATCTACCTATCCTGGAAAATAAAGGATCAAGAGAGAAAGGAAAAGAATTATTTCACTTAGTAGTTGTATGAAATTCTCCACTAAAGAGGCCTTTCTCTTTCCTTCTGATCATATTTGCCAGATGGTGCTGGTGAAACACAACGATGTTCTGCAGGCTACATACAATACTTCTGAATATACCTCTTTTGAATTACTCATACTGCAATCTCCAGCATATAATTCCCCTTTAAGCAATGAACTTCTAAATTGACTTAATGAACTATAGATTTCACAACCTTCAGAAGGTCTCGGTGGACTTCTCTCAAGAAAGCAGGTACAGCACCCTTAAATGGACAAAGATTCATCGCCATGGCTGAAAGCAAGGCAAGGGGGAGAGGGCTCCAACCAGGCTGAAACACTGAAGAATGAGAACCTACCCCCACCCCACCAAGCACCTTGTAAGCAAACTTGCAGTCACTGGAGGACAAAATTGAGGACCTGAAGGCAAGATTGAGGGAAATGAGAGATTGTTGTATTCTGTGTGTAATTGATACATGGCTTACTCCCAGCATGCCAGATATGGCGATCAGACCTGAAGGCTTCTTGATTTACAGTATGCACCAAACTGCTGATTTCAAAAAGGCAAAAAGTGGAGGTGTATGTTTCATGATTAACTCTCAGTGGTGCTCTGATGTGGCAGTTTTGTCAAACTTGTGTTCCCCCAATCTTCAACACCTAATGGTCAAATACCGTCTGTTCTATTTACCTAGGTAGTTTGTCTCCATAACCATGGCCGCAGTTTACATATCATCAGCAGCCGACTACAATCAAGCACTTGAGATATTGCATGAAGTCATCTCCAAACAAAACGGTCCATCCTGACTCATTTCAAATCATAGTCAGGGACGTCAACCAACAGGCTTGTTTGAAGAAAACCCTGTCCAGTTACCATCAGCATATAACCTGTAGCACCAGAGGACCCCACACACTAGACCACCGTTGTACTAAAATAAGGAATGACTACCGTTCTATGCCCAGACTGAATTTCAGAAAATCTGATCACTTGGCTGTCCTTCATCTATCTACATACATACAGAGGCAAAAGAGCAAAGCTCTAGCGATTAGGACAACAAAGAGAAATTCTGATGAAGGGTCTCAGCCTGAAACATCAACTCTTCACTCTTTTCAATAGATGCTGCCTGGCCTGCTGAGTTCCTCTAGCATTTTGTATGTGTTGCTTTATTAAAACCGTTGTAGCCAAGTGTGCCCCACAAAATCATTCAGAGTCTTCTACCAGAAGCCCTGGATGAACCACGAGATCCACAATCTGCTGAAGGTCAGGTCAGAGGCATTCAAGTCCAGTAACCAAGAGAGTTATAAAAGACCGAAGTATAATTTCTGGAAAGCCATCTCACAGGCAAAGTGGCAATTCCAGACTAAACTTGAATTGACAGTTGTGGCAGGGCTTGAATGCCATCACCTCTTATAAAGTAAAATCAAGCAACATAGGTGACAACTGGGTTTCACTTCCAGATGAGTTCAATGCTTTTCTATGCTCGCTTTGACTGTCAAAATGTGGAGAAACCATCAAGAACCCCCACAGCCCCCAATGATCCTGTGATTTCAGTCTCTGAGGCCAACATGCGTGCAGCCTTTGAGAGGGTGAGCCGACGAAAAGCATCCAGTCCAGGTAGGGTACCTGGCGAAGTACTAAGACCCATGCTGATCAACTGATTGGTCAGTGCTGACCAGTTTTCACTGAGCTCTTCAACTTTTCACTTCCACAGTCTTGAGGTAACATGTGTCAAGCAGACTTCCATTATAAGAAGAACCTAGTAATCTCCCTCAATGACTATCATCTAGTAGCACTAACATCCACAGTGATGAAATGTTTTGAGAGGAAGGTAATAAAACTTTTCAACTGCTGCCTGAGAAGCAACTCAGATCTGCTCCAATGTGCCTACCAAAGCAAAAAACCACAGCAGATGCCATCTCATTGGTTCTTCAATCGATCCTGGAACATCTGGACAGCAAAGATACATACATCAGTTTGCTCTTTATCAACTACAGCTCAGCATTCAATACCATCATCCCCTCAAAACTAATCAATAAGCTTTAAGACCTTGGCCTCAATATTTCTTTGTGCAGTCAGTTTGGATCGGCAACAGCATCTCCTCCACGACCTCCATCAGTACAGATGCACCACGAGGTTGTGTGCTTAGACCCCTGCTCTACTCACTTTACACACAACTGTGTAGGTAAGCACAGCTCCAATGCCATATTCAAGTTTGCTCATGATACCACTGTCATAGGCTGAATCAAAGGTGATGACAAATCAACATATTGGGGGGAGATTGAAAATCTGGCTGAGTGGATCCACAACAACCTCTCACTCAATGTCAACAGAATCAAGGAGGTGATTATTGATTTCAGGAAGAGGGTACCAGAGGTCCTTGAGCTAATCCTCATCAGAGGATAGGAGGTAGGGAGTGTTAGCAACTTTAAATCCCTTGATGCTAACATTTCGGAGGACCAGTTCTGGGCCCAGCATATAAGTGCAATTATGAAGAAAGCACAGCAGCACCTCTACTTTCTTAGAAGATTGCAAAGATTTGGCATGACACCTAAAACTTTAATAAATTTCTATAGATGTGTATACTGACTGTCTGCACCACAGCCTGGTATGGAAACACCAATGCCCTTGAATGGAAAATCTGACAAAAAGTGGTGGATATGGCCCGGTCCATCAGGGGCAAAGCCCTCCCCATCTTTAAGCACATACATATTCGTTGACTTGTGAGAATAAAACCAGGCCTATGAGGTGTTATGTAGTTAAACCATTTTTCCCAGTATGAATCAAATTGTTCCAACTTATGATTAACAGATGCTGTTATCTTCTCCATTTTGTAAGTGTCCATCCATACATTTAAAGTTGGGCTCTCCTGTGATAACCATTTCCTGGAAAGAGTCTTTTTACCAGCTACCAGCAGTATATTCATTAAATATTTATCTCTTTTCAACCATTCTTGAGGTATATACCCAAAATATATGGTCTTATTTTCTAAGGGTATTTGATATTTAAATATCCCACTCCAATAGTCTTTGATAACGGGGCACTCCCAGAAAATATGATAATGGTTTGCATTTTGATTTCCATAATTTCTCCAGCAAACAGGGAGGTTACTATCATAATGAGATTTCTGGAAGGGTGTAATAAAATATCTTATCAAGTTTTTCCACCTGAACTCCCTCCATTTTTGTGAACTGGTACACTTCCATTGATACCTCCATATTATTGTCCAGTCTTCCTCAGATATTATTATTCCTCCTTCCTTCTCCCATTTTGCTTTAATGTATGAAGTCGAATGTGTTTTAAGATTTGACAAACCTTTATACATGCTTGAAATTATTCTACTACCGTTGTCTGAATTATATGCTTTTCTAAGTAGCTCTATCAAGCATGTACTTGCCTTGGTTACATTTCTAACCGTCCCATTAACATACTGTCGCATCTGTAAATATCGATAAAAGTCTTGTTTTTCTAATAAGTGTTTCTCTTTGAGCATTTCAAAACTGAACAGTGTTCCTGCTTTCATTATATTGCAAATAGCTGTTACTCCTTTAGCTGTCCAGTCTTTAAATCTAGCATCCAGTTTGTTCGGCATAAAATCCGAGTCATATGCACACCATTTAAGAATTGCAATGTCTCTCTCTAGTTTATATTCTTTTATAATATTTTTCCATATATTAAGAGAGATCAGCAGTTTCTGAGATAATCAAACTACCCCATCTGGCACCAACAATCATTCCACAGACAAAGTCAATTTGATCACATTTCTTCCCTGTTCTGATGTTTGGCCTCTGAACAACAACAGAACTTCTTGACCAAGTCTGTAAGCTTTTATGCATTGAGTTGCTGCCATATGAGTGAGCACTGGGTGTATGACACCATGTACTATCCTGAGATTCATTTTCTTACAGGTTTTTACAGAAGGAATAAAGAAATACAAAGAATCCACAAAATACCACACATAAAATAGGTGGCAATCTTCTGCAGTATCTCTTCAGTGTGGATTATAAAGCAATAAATTGGAATTGCACTGTAATGCTTCCAGAAGGGATAATGGAAAAGCAGCAAGGACTTCACTTCTGTCTCAAGGCAATGAACATCAATGGGACAAAGGGTGTGGTTCACCAGTGGGTGAGCAGCTTGAAATCTAAGAATATCTTCATTCTGTGGATTTCTTACCTGCCTTTGACATCCCACTCCCCCAAAATGCCTTCATTCCTACCTAGAACATGCATTCATTCACGTATATCTGGTCTTTGGTAAAGTATTGAGGATCATCTTCTCCAAGGATTGTCAACTTGTCGTAGTGCAGAGGCTTGTCATTCCTGAGATCCTGAAAGTGATGCCACCTAGAGTTTAGCCATCTGGTACTTAGCTCCTGGTCAGGTCACCCATGGTGGTAAGGTCAAATGGGAGGTTCCAGACAAAGAGCGATCCAACCAAGACCACAGTGGTGGAGCTGGTGAAAGATGATGACACTTCACAACAGCAATAAAGACAGAAAAAGGCTGCAGAGGTGAAGGGTCCTCAGTCATATTGCATTCCATGCCTCTGGACCCAGACCCTGATCTGTGAAGGACCACGTGGCAGCTACCCGTGCATCAGCCTCCCTACATTAAGCAAAGTCACACATCGGTGTTCTTCATTAAGGAATCCACCCTAACACCCTCGATTATGATCCAAGTGGCAAAGGGGGTAAATTGTGCTCTACTGCCATCTGAAAAGCCACCAATAGTTCAGAATCGAAATCAGATTTAATATCACTGGTATATTGTATGTTGTGAAATTTGTTGTTTTACAGCAACAGTACACTGCGATACAAAATAATGAAAAATATATATTACAATAGAAGAAGAAGTAGTAGTAGAAGAAAGCCCTTAACTCCGAGTGGAGTCATCGGGATGCTGTCATGGCGGCATTTTTTTTTAAGCAGGCTTTCTTATTTTTACGAGGCCGAATTGCTAGCTCAACACTCAACCCAGCACGGATGAAAAGCGTGCAAAGGAGCCAGCTGAATTCAAACTCGGGAGCCTTCACTCCGAAGTCCAGCACTGATGCCACTACACCACCAGCCAGCATATATTACAATAAATACATATAAAAAATAAAATTAAATTAAATAATTAGTGCAAAAAAGTGAGGAAGAAAATATTGAGATAAGGCTATAAGACCATAAGACATAGGAGCAGAAGTAGGCCATTCAGCCCATCAAGTCTGCTCCGCCATTCAATCATGGGCTGCTCCAATTCTTCCAGTCATCCCCACTCCCCTGTCTTCTCCCCATACCCTTTGATGCCTTGGCTGATCAAGAACCTATCTATCTCTGCCTTAAATACACTCAATGACTTGGCCTCCACAGCCGCCCGTGGCAACAAATTCCACAGATTTACCACCCTCTGACTAAAGCAATTTCTCCGCATCTCAGTTTGAAATGGACATCCTTCAATACTGAAGTTGTGCCCTCTTGTTCGAGACTCCCCTATGATTGGAAATAACATTGCCATATCTAATCTGTTCAGGCCTGTTAACATTAGGAATGTTTCTATGAGATCCCCCCTCGTTCTCCTGAACACCAGGGAAAACAGCCCAAAAGCTGCCAGACGTCCCTCATATGGTAACCCTTTCAGTCTTGGAATCATTCTCGTGAATCTTCTCTGAATCCTCTCCAATATCAGTATATCCTTTCTAAAATAAGGAGCCCAAAACTGCACACAATACTCCATGTGTGGTCTCACGAGTGCCTTATAGAGCCCCAAAATCACATCCCTGCTCTTATATTCTATACCTCTAGAAATGAATGCCAACATTGCATTGCCTTCTTCACCACTTATTCAACCTGGAGGCTAACCTTTAGGGTATCCTGCACAAGTTCTCCCCAGTCGCTTTGCATCTCTGCATTTTGAATTCTCTCCCCATCTAAATAATAGTCTGCTTGTTTATTTCTCCCACCAAAGTGCATGACCATACACTTTCCAACATTGTATTTCATTTGCCACTTCTTTGCCCATTCCCCTAAACTATCCAAGTCTCTCTGTGGGCTCTCTGTTCCCTCAACACTACCTGCTCCTCCACCTATCTTGGTATCATCGGCAAATTTAGTCACAAATCCATTAATCCCATAGTCCAAATCATTGACATATATCGTAAAAAGCAGCGTTCCCAACACCGACCCCTGTGGAACTCCACTGGTAACTGGCAGTCAGCCAGAATAGGATCCCTTTATTCCCACTCTCTGTTTTCTGCCGATCAGCCAATGCTCCACCCATGCTAGTAACTCCTCTGTAATTCCATGGGCTCTTATCTTGCTAAGCAGCCTCATGTGCGGCACCTTGTCAAAGGTCTTCTGAAAATCCAAGTACACCACATCTACTGCATTTCCTTTGTCTACCCTGCTTGTAATTTCCTCAAAAAATTGTATAAGGTTTGTCAGGCAGGATTTTCCTTTCAAGAAACCATGCTGACTTTGACCTATCTTGTCATGTGCCTTCAGGTACTCCATAATCTCATCCCTAACAATCGATTCCAACAACTTCCCAACCACTGATGTCAGGCTAACAGGTTTATAATTTTCTTTCTACTGCCTCCCACCCTTCTCAAATAGCGGAGTAACATTTGCAATTGTCCAGTCATCCAGTACAATGCCAGAATCTATCTTGAAAGATCATTGTTAATGCCTCCGCAATCTCTCCAGCTACTTCCTTCAGAACCCGAGGGTGCATTCCATCGGGTCCAGGAGATTTATCCACCCTCAGACCATTAAGCTTCCTGAGCACCTTCTCAGTCATAATTTTCACTGCACATACTTCACTTCCCTGACACTCTTAAATGTCTTGTATACTGCAGGTGTCTTCCACTGATGCAAAATATGCATTCAGTTCCTCCGCCATCTCTACATTTCCCATTACGATATCTCCAGTGATTTTTTTCTATTCGCCCTGTATCTACCCTTGACTCTCTTTTACCCTTTATATACTTAAAAAAGTTTTTAGTATCTTCAAAAGATGACATTCATGGGTTCATTGTCCGTTCAGAAATCTGATGGTGGAGGAGAAGATGCTGTTTCTGAAACATTGAGTGTATGTCTTCAGGCTCCTATACCTCCTCCTTAATGGTAGCAATGACAAGAGAGCATATCCTGGATGATGGGGGGTCCTTAATGATGAATGCAACCTTTTTGAGGTATCATCTTTTGAAAATATCCTCGATGCTGGGGAAGCTAGTGCCCTTGATGGAGCTGGCTCAATTTATAGCTTTCTGCTGATTTTTCTGATCCTGTGCAATGGCCCCTCCATACCAGGCAGTAATGCAGTTAGAGTGCTCTCCTCGGAACATCAGTAGAAATTTGCAAGTATGTTTGGTAACTCCACTGCTGTGTCTTCTTTGTAACTACATTAATATGTAAGGTCCAGGATAGATCTTCAGAGATGTTGACACCCAGGAACTTGAAATTGCTCGCCCTTTTTACTTCTGATCCATTGAAGAGGACTGGTGTGTGTTCCTGAAGTCCATAGTCAATTCCTTGATCTTAACGACATTGAGTACAAGGTTGTTGCTGCAACATCACTTGACCAGCTGATCTATTTTAATCCTCTAAACCTCCACATCACCATCTGAAATTCTGCCAATAATAATTGTGTCATCAGCAAAGTTATAGATGGTATTTGAGCTGTTTCAAGCCATACAATCCTGGGTATAAAGCAACATTCCCTCCAATTTATTTTATTTTTTTTTACAACTACATGGACCAACCATTGCTCTGAACAGGAATTATTTGATTAATTAATTTGATTCACTCGGTTTGGAAAACGAGCAGCACTTTAAATGTCTTCTTTTGTAATATGCATACTGTGAATACGTAGAATGAAAATTGAAAAATCACATACTTCTGATTTTATTTATTAATTAGAAAGAAATGAAATACAGTACAAAGAAAATCTTTCATGATTTGTAAACCTTTCTTGTCTGTCTTTATTACAAAACCATTGTCTATGAACTCTGTCCACATTAGTTTTGCATCCAGATTAAAAATATGTCTTAATCCCCATTAGTGGAATTAAGGCTTATGGGGAAAAAGCAGGTAGTGGGGATGAGTCTATGGTTAAATCAGCCATGATCTTATTGAATGGCAGAGTAGGCTCGAAGGGCCAGATGGCCTGCTCCTGAAGTTCTTCTGTTCTTATCATCCAAAGGTTCCACTTTTAGCCTGCTTCTGGATTTACTTTTTATTGAATTCATAAAACTGAATCCATGTTCGCAGTCAGCACTGGAAGCTTGAAATGTTCTAATATTTCTTTGTTTCTAAGCACGTAGTTCAACGCATCAGTGAATGTCTTAATTGAACCAGTCTCAACTTTCTCAGAAACAAAATTTGAAATCACAGTATTTCTGTACTATTTTTGAGCCAACACTTTTGTCATAGGTCATTAATTATAGGTGAGTATTATTTCATCAGTCGTACAATATCCTCTTTTCCAAATTCAAAATTGGTTGTGTTTGCAATAGCAACCGGGTCAAAAGCTTACCACTCTCTTAACTCATCATAAGGAAATTTATAATCCAAGTGATTACATATACACTGAATAAATCAAATAATAGGTGCAGCATGTACATCAGAACTTAAAGATGCAAGCAGATATTTCAGTTTGTCACTCCAATAAACAGGATCACTAACATACTGTGACTGTAACTTGTTAACTTTTTCTTTTGCATACTGCAGTGCTTCAATTGTATTCAAACAGGTTTTCTAAAGGAATTTACAAAGGGATGCCAGATCTAGAACATCGTTAAAGACAGTTAGTGGTATTTGATATCATGGATTGGTCAAAATCTAGACAGTAGGAGTTAATTAAATTATTACATCTATTTACTTGCTCTTTGCAATACCAATCAAAACTTCATAATTCCTCATTTAAGCAGCAGCAGCAAAATGTCTTGACAGCCATCTTACTTTGTTTGGTGGTCTAAATGACATAACATCACGTTCTGTGATATTAGCTAATTCTTCCAGCTTTCCTTTTCTAACCAACCACCTGCTGAACATTGTAAACATTGTTTGTGGCAGTGTTTCCATGACCTGCATAACTGATACTTTTCCCTCCATGTGTCATCTAGTCCCAGGTCTTCACTGTGTGCAGTGCAACATTGCTCAGATAGATGCTTTATTTCTCATCAAAGAATTGCTGCCATACCATTACTCTTTCCAAACATAATATTTGCTCTGTCTGACGTAAAAATCACCAATTTTTGAATATTAGGATTGCTGATGATATCTTTTTTTAAATTGCTTCAACAATTGTGCTACTGTCACATTCAGTTAGTTTCAAGGTACCCACAAACACAGTCCTATAGGAAGTTTCATTTTCCAGTTAAAACTTAAAATAAAGTTTTATGTACAGAAATGTCTGCATTTAGTGTATGGAAAGTAGAGTTCCACAATTCACCCATTATCCATTTCTGAAACACAAAGCTAACGCTCTCAACGAATTCAAATGCATAGATCTTGCTGTGCTGCCTCTCCAGTATATTTACATATTTGGCCACATGTGCATGAATTTCTTGCTTGGAATACATAGAAGCATTAATTTTAATTAAGATAATATTATCAATTATCTTAACTCTGACCATATCAGAGTTAGACTTCTTTCAGCACCTTGTTTCATATTGGGCTAAATTGGTTTGTCCCATACAGGACCGCCCTTGTCCCATATGGGACCACCCTTGTCCCATATTTCTCCCGCTAAGGTGGAGCTTTCCTATGAAACCTTTCGTACCGAAATGGCGTGAAACGAAGAAGCAATTACCATTAATTTATATGAGAAAAATTTTTGAGCATTCCCAGACCCAAAAAATAACCTAACCAATCGTACCAAATAACACATAAAACCAAAAATAAATAACACTAATGTATAGTAAAGGCAGAAATGATATGATAAATACACAGCCTCTATAAAGTAGAAATAATGTAAGTACAGTATAGTTGGGAAGATGAAGGCAAAAGCCATTTGTGGGGGAGAAAAAAATAAATAAATCGGCATGCATGCGCACACAGGTGCCTGCACAAGGCTTCATGGTCATGGTAGTCTTTCCTGGGGAAAAGTGTCCCGGGATTTGACCACTATTTTTGTCCCTTATTTGGGAGTGAGAAAGTTGGCAACCCTAACTATAAAAGACATGTTGAGGTGAGTTTAACCCTACTTGAAGGGGGGGGGGGGGTGGCTGGTCCGCAAGAATATTGTCAACATTAAACCCGTCCGCAGTGCAAAAAAGGTTGGGGATCCCTGGTGTAGGGAGTAGAGCAGTGGGCTAGGCACACATCCTTCAGGTGCATCAACTTTGATTGCCAACAAGGAGGAGATGTTATTTTCCATCTGCATAGACTGTCTTCTCCCATTTAGGAAGTCAAGGATCTAGTTGCAGAGGGATGTACAGAGGCCCAGGTTTTGAAGCTTGTTCATTAAAACATGAGGGTATGATTGTGTTGAACGCTGACTTATAGTCAATAAACAGTTGCATGATATTGGCATTGCTATTATCCATGTAACCCAAGGCCAAGTGAGATCCAAGTTCAAGTTAAATTGTCATTCAACCATACACATGTATACAGCTAAACGAAACAGCATTCCTCCAAGGCCAAAGTGCAAAGCACTAACATACAAGGGGTGATTGATAAGTTCGTGGCCTAAAGTTGAAGGAGGTGAGTTATACGGCTCTCGTTACATGCACATGCAGGTCAACTCTGAATGATTATGCAGAAAGTTTGAAGTTAATAACTCGTCTCCTTCTACCTTAGGCCACAAACTTATCAATCACCCATCTGAGGACACTTTCTGGAGGTCCAAGATCCGTATGCTCCATGACCATTGGACTGAAGTGTGTAAACGTAGGAGAGGACTACATTGAAAAATAAATGTGCTAGGTTTTCTAAAATTGACTCCTTCTACCTTAGGCCACAAACTTATCAATCACCCCTTGTACAATAACACACAGCACACATGGTTACAATTACACATACAGTCACAAAATAATATTAACACAAGTCTCCGAGTCACATAGCCTGAAATTTGATGGTGATGGGATGTTGTCCTGGAGCCATGTTTCTGCAAGAACAAGTATGCAGCAGTTCCTCATCTACCACGAGTTCAACAGCAGACGCAAGTAAATTAGCTTGTCTCAGCTGTCAGCTGTAGGTTATCCAGCTTGTCTTCCTGGAACAAACACTGACGGGAGAAGCCATCCCCACACCAGCACGGATTCCATTGTGCACGCCGTTCCTCTGTTCTCTCCTGCACTGCCTACAGCACCTCCTCTCCTGGGTGTCCATACAAGTGGTACTGTGGCATGAGGGCCTGTTACACACAACAACCAAGGCCATGCAGCTCCCCCATCATCGGTCTCAGCAATGAATCAATGAACTATACTTCCAGTGTTTTGTATTGGTAATGTCCAGCAGGGTCTTGCAATCATAAGAAAAATGTTTAAGACACACATTTGCACCATTTTTGGACCCAGAGAGGCTACTACAGCCAAGCGTGCTGCCGTCTTTCTGGAAATCTTTTTTAAAACAACCTATTAGAACATCGTACTCAGCTCGAGTGATCACACTACTACTACGGTACTGAAATGTGCACCAGCAAGCTGTCCTGTAAGTCTTTTACCTTATGGCCATAAGGAACTAAAGCATTGAAAAAAACAGAAAGGAAAAATGCACACCCCTTAACTTTTAAAAAAGTTTTATTTTTTCAATCTCAGACCAGCAATTTATTTTGTACTGACCAACTTAACCTGTCTGCATGAGACTGCTAGTCTGTCAAACCTAATTCACTGCAGCCCAATTTTCCAACAACCTTAATCAAGGGTGATATAACTACCTTTTAATGCAACACAAACATTATTCCTTTGGAAAATCCATCATTTTAAATTAAATCATTATATGGATAAAACGATCTCTGAAATGAAAGGTCTTTGATAAATTGAGTGGCTGGACCAGAATGAAAGCATATGACCTTACACAGCAGATGATTTATCTCCTAGTTATGCAAAATATTTCCCTCCCTTACAGTTCACAAGGCAAGAATATTACTGAATACCCCCCACTTACATGGTTGAGTGCAGCTTCAAAGACATGCAAGCAATTTGACAGTTTAAGGACAAAGACTGCTTGATCAGCAGTCCATAAACACAAGAGTTTCCATAGATGCTGGAAATCCAACACTGAAAGGTTGTTCATTGGTGATGCAGCACGAGGTTTAAAAAGAGCTCGAGAACATTTCAGCTTTTTCCTTGGTGAGCGGCCATCAGCACAGGGCCAATAAAAAGAAAGAAGGTGTAAACAGAGTGACCATTGTGTTAGTACATAGATAGTGCACTGAGAATGGATCCGAACAGTAGCATGTTCCTTGTGTGAGAAGTGGGAAATTTGGGAGATCTTCATTCTCCCTAATAACTACATCTGCATGAAGTGCACCGAACTGCAGCTCCTTGGAGACTGTCTTAAGGAACTAGAGCTGCAGCTCAGTGACCTTCGGCTCATACAGGAGAATGAGGAGGTGATAAATAGGAGCTACGGGGAGATAGTCACCCCTAAGTTGCAGGAGGTAGGTTCCTTGGTGACTGTCGGGAAAGGCAATAGGCAGCCAGTGCAGAGTACCCTGTGGTCGTTCCCCACAATAATAAATATACTGGGGGTGGGAGAAGCTGCAGTGACCAAGTCTCTGGCACAGAGTCTGGCTCTGTTGCTCAGAAGGAAAGGGGAGGGAGGAAATAGGGGATTCCATGATTAGAGGAGCAGAAAGCAGAGTCTTGAAAGAGACACCTGGAATGTATGTTGCCTCCCAGGTGCAAGGATCAAGGATGTCTTGAATCAGTTATACAGCGTTCTAAAGGGGGAGAGCGAGCAGCCAAAAGTCATGGTACATATTTGTTACCAACAACATAGGCAAGAAAGGAGGCCCTGAAGAGACAATATAGGGAGTTAGGCAGAAAGCTGAAAAGCAGGACCTCCAAGATAGCAATCTCTGAATTGCTGCCTGTGCCAAAGTGCCAGTGGGGGTGGGGGGGAGAATAGGATGAATGCGTGACTGAAGAATTGGTGCAGGGGGAAGGATTTCAGATTTCTGGATTATTGGGATCTCTTCTGGGGAAGTATGACCTGTACAAAAAAAGACGGATTACACCTAAACATAAGGAGGACCAATATCCTTACAACACACATAAAAGTTGCTGGTGAACGCAGCAGGCCAGGCAACATCTCTAGGAAGAGGTGCAGTCAACGTTTCAGGCCGAGACCCTTCGTCAGGACTAGTCGAGACGAAGGGTCTCGGCCTGAAATGTCGACTGCACCTCTTGCTAGAGATGCTGCCTGGCCTGCTGCGTTCACCAGCAACTTTTATGGGTGTTGCTTGAATTTCCAGCATCTGCAGAATTCCTGTTGTTTGCCAATATCCTTACAGGCAGGTTTACTAGAGCTGTTGGGAGGGTTTCAACAATTTCACACGGGGTTGGAAATCAGAGTGATAGGCTGAGGATGGGGCAGTTAATATACAACTAGATGCAGTGTGTAGTGAGATTGAGAAAGGACAGGTAGATGACAGGGTAAAACTGCAGTCAGTGGGATGAGATAAAGTGTAACAGGGGGCCAAAATCAAAAAGGGTAGTAAATATAGGACGGAAGGTGTTATATTTGAATACACACAGTATACAGAATAAGGCAGATGATCTTGTAGCGCAGTTAAGAGACTTGCAGGTGTGATGTTGTAGGCATCTCCAAGTCATGGTTGAAAGATAATCATATTTGGGAGCTTAAAAGGACAGGGAGGTAGGCAGATGGGCATGGGAAGTCAAATGAAAATCAAAATGAAATCAAGTCCTTAGGAAGAAGTAACCAGAAGATGTAGAATCCTTGTGGGTAGAATTAAGAAACTGCAAGGGGTGAAAAAAAAAAACACCATTGGGAAATATATACAAGCCTCCAAACAGTAGCCAGAATTTGGGCTACAAATTACAAAGAGAGACAATGTTGCCATAATCATGGGGATTTCAATATGCAAGTAGATTGGGAAAATCCGATTGGTGCTGGATCCCAAGAGGGAATTTGCAGAATGTCCACAAAATGACTTTTCAGAGCAGCTTGTGGTTGAGCTCACTAGAGCAATGGCATTTCTGGTTTCAGTATTATGCAATGACCCAGATTTGATTAAGAAGCTTAACATAAAGGAACCCTTAGGAGGAAGTTGTCATAATATGATAGAATTCATCCAGCAGTTTGAGAAGGAGAAGTTAAAATCATATGGATCAGTATTATAGTGGAGTAAGGAGAATTACAGAGGCATGAGAGAGGAGATGGCCAAGTTGATTGGAAGAGGTCACCAGCAAGGATGATGGCAGAACAGCGATGGCTGGTGTTTCAATGGGGAAAATTCAGAAGGCACAGGAAAGATACATTCCAAAGATGAAGCAGTATTCCAAACAGAGGATGAGGCAACTGTGGCTGACGAGGGAAGTCAAAGACAACATAAAAGAGAAGACATACAATATAGCAAAAATTAGCGGGAAGATAGATGATTGTGAAGCTTTAAAAAAAAACAGAAGGCAAGTTAAAAAGCTAATAAGAGGGAAAAGGTGAAATATGAAGGTAAGCTAGCCACTGACATAAAAAAAGGATACAAAAGGTTTTTAAGATACATAAAGAGTAAAAGAGAGACAAGAGTGGATGGATGTTGGACCACTAGAAAATTACACTGGAGAAATAGTAAAGGGAGAGAGACAAGGTAATGGCAGTAGAACTTAACAAGAGTTTTGTGGAAGACACTAGCAGAATGCAAGAGTGTCAGGGGGCAAAAAGTAAGTGTTGTTGTTATCATTAAGGAGAAGGTGTTTTGGGAATTTGGAAAGTTGGAAAGTTTTAAGGTAGATAAGTCACCTGGACCACATGAATTACACCTCAGTATTCTGAAAGAGGTAGCTAAAGAGATTGTGGAGGGATTAACAATAATCTTTCAAGAACCACTAGATTCTGGAGGACTGGAAACTTGTCACTCCACTTTTTAAAGGTGGTAGGTAGGCAAGAAGAAAGGAAAACACAGGCCAGTTAGCCTGACTTCAATGGTTGGAAAGATGTTGGAGTCTATCGTTAAGGATGAGACTTTGAAGTACTTGGAAGCACATGATAAAATAGGCCAAAGACTGCATGATTTTGTAAAGGGCAAATCCTGCCTGACAAAACATTGAAATTCTTTGAAGAAGTAACAGGCAAGATAGTTAGAGGAGAGTCAGTGATGTTGGTTATTTGGATTTTCAGAAGGCCTTTGACAAAGTACTGCACATGAGATTGTTTATCAAAACAAAAGCCCATGGTATCACGGGAAAGGTATTAGCATGGATAGAAGACTGCCTGACTGGCAGGAGGCAAACAGTAGGAATAAAGGACTTTTTCTGATTGGCTACCAGTGACTAGTGACGTGCCGCAGGAGTCAGTATTGGGATGGCTTCTTTTCACGTTGTATGTCAATGATTTTGATGAAGGAATTGATGGCATTGTGGCCACATTGGCAGATCATATGAAGATAGGTGGAAAGGCAGGTAGTGTCGAGGAAACAGGGTGCCTGCAAAAGGATTTAGACAGATTGGGGCAATGGGCAAATAAGTGTCAGATGGAATATAATGCAAGGAAGTGCATGTTCATGCACTGCGGCACAAGGAATAAAGGTGCTGACTATTTTGTAAATGGGGAGAAAACTTTTAAAAATTAGAGGGTGCCAAGGGTCTCGGGAGTCCTTGAGTAGGATTCCCTAAAGGTTAACTTGCAGGTAGACTCCAGTGGTAAGGAAGACAAATGCAATACTAACATTAATTTTGAGATGAATAGAATACAAAAGCAAGGATGTAATGTTGTGGCTTTATAAGGCATTGGTCACTCAGCACTTGGGAGTACTGTGAAATGTTTTGAGCTTCTTTTCCTAGAAAGAATATGCTGGCATTGGAGAGAGTCCAGGGGAGGTTAACAAGAATGATCCTACCAATGAAAGGATTAACATATGAAGTGCATTTGATGGCTTTCAGCCTGTACTCACGGAGCTTCATAGAGTAAGGGGGCATCTCACTGAAACCTATCTAATATTGAAAGGTCTGGATAGAGTAGATGTTTCCAATAGTGGAGGCGACTTGGACCACAAGGCACAGCCTCAGACTAGACAGCCCTCTCAAACAGAGATGAAGAATAATTTCTTCAGCTAGAGGGTGGTGAATCTGTGGAAATCTTTCCCACAGATATTTGCGCAGGCCAGGTATATTTAAGGCGAGGTTGATAGATTCTCGATTTATCAGGTCATCAAAGGTTACGGGGAGAAAGCAGGATAATGTGGTTGAGAGGGATTATAAGTCAGCCATGATAGAACAGCGGAGCAGACTCGGTGTCCATAATGGCCTAATTCTGCTCCTAGATCTTATGGTCTTAAAATGCTGGAGGAACTCCACAGGTCAAGCAGCATCCATGGAGAGGAATGAACAGTTGTCATTTTGGCTTGAATCCCTTCATCAAGACTGGAAAGGAAGAGGGAAGAAGAAGATGGGGTGGAGAAGAGGAAGGAGTAGAAGCGGGTAGGTGATAGATGAGACCAGGTAAGAGGGAAGGTAGGTGGGTAGGGAAGGTAGGTGGGTGGGGAAGGGGGGGTGGGAATGAAGTGAGAAGCTGGGCGGTGATAGGTGAAAGGGCTAAAGAAGGAATTTGATAGAAGAGTGAGCCATGGGAGAAAGAGAAGGAGGAAGGGCACCAGATAGAGGCGATAGGAAGGCAAGGAGAAGAAAAGGGGCAGGAGGGGAGCCAGAATGGAGAACAGAAAAAGAGAGAAGGGGGAGAAATCACCAGAAGTTAGAGAAATTGATGTTCACGCCATCAGATTGGATGCTGCCCAGACGAAATATGAAGTAGTGCTCCTCCAACCTGAGAAAAAAGGTCGACATTTTGGGCCAAGAAGGGGGGAAAAAAGTCAGTATCCCATCTTTCAGAATTCACTCTGTCCACCATTGCTGCCACAGCTGCTGTTCAGGCTTTTGCTTTGAAATACAGCCCTGCCGAATTTTTTCTGATTGTGCTTCTGACTTTAGTTCTGATAGCACTGCCACCTTTAAATTTGAAATTCAGTAGAAATCACATGAGGACAGCCATTTTGATTTTTGGTAGAGTTTTCAAGTCAGACTGAAGCACATTTACACAATCTTATGTCATCTTTCCCTTATTTGCACCATCGTAATAAATCATCATCTTTTTTATTCTTACTCAATTGTACGTGTGCCTGCTGCCCAAATAAAGTACCTGGAGCTTGAACACTATATCCTGACTCCTATGTTCAGTTAAGTGGAGTTTGGCTTACTGCTGAATAGTGTATTTCCTACTTCACCCAGAAGGAGAACAGTCCAGCTGCAGTATCTAGGGTACACACAGTAGTGTAGCAGTTGGCATAATGCTTTATAGCACTAGGTGTAAGATTGGGTTTCAATTCCTGTCACTGTCTGTAAGGACCTTGTAAGTTCTCCCTGTGACACGTGGGTTTCCTCTGGGTGCTCTGGTTTCCTCCCATGTTCCAAAGAGACATATAGGTTAGGGTTAGTAAATTGTGGGCACTTCCAGGCCGCCCCCAGCACAATCCTTGGACTGTATTGGTCATTTACGTAAATGAATCATTTCACTGTATGTTTCGATGTACTTGTGATAAATAAGCTAATAGCTAAGCTAATCTAAGTGTCATGCTTACATGATATTTCTCAAACTTGCAAAGACCAGCAAATATCACTCAAATCACACTCATCCCATCCACAAATTACTTCACTGTTCCCTTACCATCATCGTCAGGTAAATCAGAAAGTTCTCACCTATTAGCACTGTAACAAAATCTTTACCACTAGCTCAGAAGGTAGCATGTAGGTGTTAATACATAGTTATCTCACCAGTTTTGGACATTCTAAGGTAGTTTTGAGTCCAAAACTAGGGGGGCATAAGTTTAGGGAGAGAGAAGAAAGATTTAAAAGGGGACCATAGAGAAAAATTTAGAAGGTACCCAAGGGGCAACTTTTCATGCAGGTGGTGAGTACATGGAATGAGCTGCCAGAGGAAGTGGTTGTGGCTGGTACAATAGTATCATTTAAGAAACACTTGGATAGGTGCATGCAGGGGTGGGGCTTAGAGAGCTATAAGCCGAACACAGGAAATTGGGACTAGATGGGAGGGCATGGTGGTCAGCGTGGACTCGTTGGACTGAAGGTCCTGTATTTGTTCTGTGTTCCTCTTTGGCTGGGACCAGAGAGGTCTAAGGAAGCTCCTCAGCTTCTTTCCTTCCATCATCAGTTTTCTGAACAGACAGTGAACAAATGAAAACTACCTCAGTGTTTTTGCACTTTTTTTGCACTACTTAATTTTTAAAATATACAGTAATTTTACTGTAATTTATAGTTTTTTTAATGTATTGCACTGTATTGCTGCCCAAAACAACAAATTTCACAATGCATGTTTGTGATAATAAACCTGATTCTGATCACTCCATCAGCAAGCTTGCTCTTTCTTTTCAACTTAACAATTCCAAAATATTCTTAACCATTCACTGCCCAGATTCATAAATACAGAATTGTTTCCTGAACTAGGCTGTCGGCAATGCAAATATCTAATCAGCCAATCATGTAGCAGCAACTCAATGCATAAGAAGTTCAGATCAAATATCAAAATGGAGACTGCTGAACGGATCCTGACCCGGATCTGGGTCATACCCTCCAAATATCCGGATCTGCCTCTTGTTTTTTTTTTGCACTACCTTACTTTCCCTTTTCTATTTATGATAAATAATTTAAATTTTTAGTATTTACTATCGATTTGTACTCCAGGGAGCGCGAAGCGCAGAATCAAATATCACTGTGATGATTGTACACTCTAGTATCAACTGTTTGGTGACAATAAAGTAGTGTGATCAAAGTGACTGACTGTGGAATGATTGTTGGTTCCAGATGGAGTGGTTTGAGCATCTCAGAAACTGCCTTTGTCCTGAGAATTTTATGCACAACCTTCTCTAGAGTTAACAAAGAATGATGCGAAAGACAAAAACAAAAAAAAAAAAATCCAGTGAGTGGTAGTTCTATGAGTGAAAATGCCTTGTTAAAGGGTGAGGTCAGGAAAGAATGGCCAAACAGGTTCAAGCTGACAGGAAAGCGACTCCAACTCAAATAATGATGCATTACAACAGCGGTGTGCAGAACAGCAACTCTAAGTGCACAACATGTCGAACCTTGAAATGGATGGGCTACAACAGCAACAGTAGATACCTAATAAAGTGGCCACTGTGTACATGCAAGTTGTACCACTCTACACTGAATGCAGAGCCAAACAGTAAAGGCAGATGAAACTCCTTGTGTGACACTCAACCCTAAAACACTTTAGTCATTCTGAGGGTAATAAGCACAAAATTCTGGAGGAACTCAGCAGGTGAGGCAGCATCTATGAGGAGGAATAAACAGTTGACATTTCAGGTCGAGACCCTTCATCAGGACAATGATACCTTACCTCTGTGGTGAGCAGAAGGTTGCAGAATGACTTGGGTTGTTTCTTCCATTCTGCCGCTGCTGTTTCCCTGATTTCCTCTGTTGACTGTTGTGGCCTTGCAGCCTTGTGTTTCCAGGCCCAGATTCTAGTGGTAGCGTAACTACAGAGAAAAGGTTAGAATTTGAGAGAGACGTTTTCAGTGGGAAAAGGTGACAGCTGAACATACAATCAGTGGCCACTTTATCAGGAACACAAGTGTACCTCTTCATTAATGCAAATATCTAATTAGCCAATCGTGGCAGCAACTCAATGCATGGTTAAAGAGATTCAGTTGTTGTTCAGACCAAATATCAGAATAGGGAAGAAATGTGATCAAAGTGATTTTGACTGCAGATTGATTGTTTGTGCCAGACAGGGTAGTTTGAGTCTCTCAAAAACTGCTGACCTTCTGGGATTTTCACACACAACACCCTTGAGAATTTACAGAGAATGGTGCTAAAAACAAAACAAAAAAAATCCAGTGAGTGGCAGTTCTGTGGGCAAAAATGCCTTGTTAATGAGAGAGGTCAGAGGAGAATGGCCAGACTGGTTCAAGCTGACTGGAAGGCAACAGTAACTCAAATAGTCATGTGTTACAACAGTGGTGTGCAGAAAAATCAGCATCAGTACCATGGTGTAAAAAGAGAGCAAAAAAAATAATAAGGTTCTGTTATGGGGTTCATTGTCTGTTCAGAAATCTAGTTGCAGAGGGGAAGAAGCTGTTCCTAAAGCATTGAGTGTGTGTCTTCAGTCTCCTATACCAAGGGTCCCCAACCTTTTTCGCACAGCGGACCGGCCAACCGGGGGGGGGGAGAGAGGGTAGGGTTGCCAACAGGCAAGAGTAGCAGTCAAATACGTTGTGTTTACCCAGAAAAGACTACAATGACCATGAAGCCTTGCGCGGGCACCAATGCGCATGCGTGTACCTGCCGATTTTTTCCCCTGCAAATTGTTTTTGCCGATTCTGTTCGGGGGGGGGGATGTTAATCACGAATGGAATATAGGTGATACGTGGCTAATACACTCAATTTCGTTTCTAAAAAGGTTTCTCTAACGAATTTAATATTAAACACACAGTGCATATTTTCCTCGCATGAATATACTGATAAGTCAATTATCAGGGGAGCTTGAAGTAAGTGTTGAACGAACTTCCAGTAGAAGTGGTAGAGGCAGGTTCGATATTGTCATTTAAAGTAAAATTGGATAGCTATATGGACAGGAAAGGAATGGAGGATTATGGGCTGAGTGCAGGTCAGTGGGACTAGGTGAGAGTAGCGTTCGGCACGGACAAGAAGGGCCTAGATCGCCTGTTTCTGTGCTGTAATTGTTATATGGTTATATAAGTCACTTATAAGTCAACAACATCATAACATTTTAAGTAACGTTTGGATATTAAACACACAGCATATATTTTCCCTGTATGAACATATAAAATCATTGCAACACACCAATATCGCTGAATCAGTGGGAGCCCTGGGCTTGCCTCCCTGCAGCAAGACAGTCCTATCGAGGGGTGATGGGAGACAGCGATACTCAAAGGGGCTTCCTTGTGTCCAGTCTATCCCGCAATTTAGTTTTCGTTGCATTCATTGTCGAAAACTCCACTTCGCAGAAAAATGTTAGAAATAGAAGCAACGTTTTCAGTGCTTTCGTGGCTACCTCAGGATATTTAGCCTGACTCGATCTGGAATGCTGGCAGAGATGTTATGTCAAGCATACTTTTCAGCCCGCCGTCATTTGCAAGCTCGAGGAGTTGATCTCCTTCCTGCGCTGACATGGATGACGTGCGAGTAATGACCTTGTATGCGTGTTCAAGCTCAACAGTGGCCATGACAGGGAATGAGGAAAAGTGCAGCTGACTCATATCACCAAATCATATCGTTTCCTTACGGCCCGGTAGCACATGCTTTGCGGCCCGGTAGTTGGAGACCGCTGTCCTATACTTCCTCCTTGATGGTAGCAATGAGAAGAAGGCATATCCTGGGTGATGTGGGTCCTTAATAATGGATGCCACCTTTTTAAAGTATCACCTTTTGAAGATGTCCTCGATGCTGGGGAGGCCAATGCCCACATTGGAGCGGGCCAAGCTTGCAACTTTCTGCAGCTTTTTCCGATTCTATGCAGTGATCCCTCCATACCAGACAGTGATGCAACCAGTTAGAATCCTCTCCATGGTATATCTGTAAAAATTTGCAAGGGCCTTTGGTGACATAACAAGTCTCCTGAAACTCCTGACGAAATATTGATGCAGTAACAAAGCAGGCATTACAGCAGCTATATATTGGGCCCAGGATATGCCTTCAGAGATGTTGACACCCAGGAACTTGTAACTGCTCATCCTTTCCACTTCTGATTCCTCAACAGGGACTGGTGTGTGTTCCTTTGACTTCCCCTTCCTCAAATCAACAATCAATTCCTTTGTCTTACTGACATTGACATTGAGTGCAACGTTGTTGTTGCATCATCACTCAACCAGCAGATCCATCTCACTCCTGTCTGCTTCCTTGTCACCATCTGAAATTCTGTCAACAATAGTTGTGTCATCAGCAAATTTATAGATGATGTTTGAGCTGTGCCTAGCCACACATCATGGATGTTGTTGCAGAGAGAGTTATAGAGGCTCAGGTTTTCAAGCTTGTTGAGCAACTCTGAACCACTAACGTGTCAAAACTTGAAGTGGACGGTCTACAGCACTAGAAGACCACAAATATACACTCAGTGATCACTTTATTAGATAATTCCTGTACCTAAAAAAATGGTTCTTGTGTATATAGCTGATCAATGCACCCCACACCACACTCGCCATAAGACGCAGGAGCAGAATTATGCCACTCGGCTCATTGAGTCTGCTCCGACATTCCATCATGGCTGATTTATTATTCCTCTCAACCCCATTCTCCTGCGTTCTCCCCATAACCTTTGATGCTGTTACTAATCAAGAATCTATCAACCTCCACTTTAATTATAGCCAATGACTTGGCAGCCGCTGTGGCAATGAATTCCACAGATTCACCACCTTTGGGCTAAAAAAAAAACTCCTCCTCATCTTTGTTCTAAATGGATGTCCTTCTATTCTGAGGTTGTGCCCTCTGTTCCTTGACTTCCTCACTATAGGAAACATCCTCTCCACATCCAATCTATCTGGGCCTTTCAATATTCAATAGGTTTCAAAGAGATCCCTCCTCCTCCTTCTAAGCTCCAGTAAGTACAGGCCCAAAGCCATCAAATGCTCCTCATACATTAATCCTTTCATTCCCAGAACCATTTTTGTCAATCTCCTATGGACCCTCTCCAATGACATCACATTTTTTTCCAGATAAGGGGTCCAAACTGTTCACAATATTGCAAGTGCAGTCTGACCAATGCCTTATAATGCCTCAGCATTACATCCTTCCTTAAAAATTTTCTAGATCTCTTGAAATAAATGCTAAGATTGCACTTGCCTCTTTGCTTCCGACTGAACTGGCAAGTTAAACTTTAGGGAATCCTGCATGAGGACCCCCAAGTGCCTTTGCATCTCGGATTTCTGAATTTTCTCCCCATTTAGAAAATAGTCTATGCTTCATTCCTTCTACCAAAATGCATGATCAAACACCTTCCAACACTACATTCCATCTGCCACTTCTTTGTCCATTCTAATCTGTCTAAGTCCCTCTGCCGACTTCCTGCTTCCTCAACAGAACCCACACCTCTTCAAATCATCTGCAAACTTGGCCCAAAGCCATCAGTTCCATCACCCTAATTATTTACATATACTTGAAAAGAAGTGATTCCAACACCACTAATCACAGGCAGCCCACCAGAAAAGGTATCCTTTATTCCCACTCTTTGCCTCCTGCCAGTCAGGCAGTATTCTATCTCCCTGTAATACTATGGGTTCTTATCTTGTTTAGTAGCTGCATGTGTGTGCCAACTTGTAAGGACCTTGTGAAAGCCCAAGTAAGCAACATCCCAAAGACCCTCCTTTGTCTATCTTGCCTGTTATTTCCTCAAACAATTCCAACAGATTTGTCAGGTAAGATTTCGCCTTAAGGAAACAATGCTGACTCTCCTTTACATATGAAAATTCATAACACTGAGGTGGGGTGAGACTAGAACTAGGGGTCAAGGGTTATGGATGAAAGGTGAAATGTTTAAGGGGGACTTTTGCACTCAGAGGGTGGTGAGAGGGTTAAACAAGCTGCCAGTGGAAGTACGGGTACGGGTTTGATTTCAACATTTAAGAGAACTTGGATAAGCACATGGATGGGAAAGGGTATGGAGGGGTGTTGTCCAGGTGCAGGTTGATGGGACTAGGCAGAATAGTAGTTTAGTACTGACTAGATGGGCCAATACTGTGCTGTAGTGCTCTATGATTCTATGACTAACACTGACCTTGGGGTGACACATGGGGTTGTGATCTCAGGGTTGTGAGTAGAATATGTCACTCATCCTTGGAGTCTCTGGCATTTGAGTTCCAAAGAAGTGTAGAATCCTCCTTGTATTTGGTGGAGGCATCACCTTGATGTTAGCTCAACATACATCTTTGCTAATCTCATTCCTCAGCTTAAACTTCACTTAACATTCACTGAACATTGACCATGTTTCCTTACCATTATTAATCTGCCCTTTTCAATCTCTGCATCAATCTTCAATCCAACAATTGTCTAACCTCACCTATCTTCACTCGTTGTTTATAAACATGAAGATTGTAAACATTAATGGTTCCTTAAGGTTGTTATAGCCAGGAGTGGTATAGGGAACAAGCTCTCACTACCCATTAAATGCTCCCAATGGCGCCTCAAATGGCCTCTGACAACCAAGTCCAGCTCCTGCTCTTCGTGTGTGGCTTAGCTACTAAGCCCAGTGGAACCATTTCTACTGACAGAAGAGGCAAAGGCGTGTTACTGGTGCCTTAAAACCAGTCACTTTAGGGAGAGGGGGCTCGTTGACTGTGGTTGGCAGCTCAACTAAGAGGAGGAAAACTCTTGCTTTCAAACCTCCGCTGCCTTGTGGCTATACGCACTCATGGGGAAGGCTTTGGGAGTAAACCCCGAGGGAAAAACCTGGAGCTGGAGTCCCTAAGGCAGTCCTACATTGAGTTCAATGTTGACCGGCAACTCCTGTGATGCTGCTGGTGCCACACTGTGTTGCTCTCAGCCGTTCCTTTGGGTTCAGTTGATGTGTGGAGAGGGGGAGCTTCCTACATGGGCAACAGCTTGCTCTCCATGTCGTACTGCCCAGGCTTGTGTATCTAGACAACAGGGATGCATCATCCATGGTCAACCCTGACCGACGACAGAGGCTCATACATGTCATGAACAAACATTAGCTTTATTTATCACATCAAAACAGTGAAATGCATTGCTGGGCAGCAAATCAAATCAGTGAGGCAACCCACAAGTACTGGCACACTTCTGGTGCTAACACAGCATGCTCACAACTTACTAACCCTAACTCCAAGAGTACATCTTTGGAAAGTAGAAGCAAACCAGAGCACCTGGAGGAAATCCATGCAGTCATAGGGAGAATATACGAACTCAGGACTGATGAAGGGTCTTGGGCTGAAACATTCATTCTTTATTCCTTTCCATAGATGCTATCTGACCTATTGAAGGCGGCTGTTTTTTTTTAAAATCTTCTTTTGGGCTCTTCAAGCAACTCACCAGGAGCTATCACAAGCTGCAGAAGAATGTTGTTCTGCTCCTGTATGGAACAGTCACACCTTCAGGAACAGCATATACACAGATGCACCATCAGAATTCAGATAAGTGTAATCAAAAATATTAAACACAAGCCCGTTCCTTATAAAAAGGATAGATTCTTAAGCATGCACTTAAATAAAGCACCATTCAAATTTAATTACTACAAAAGTGTTTCTTATATAATGTAAGTAAAATCCTTATTTCAGACACTGAAAAATTCTGTCACTGAGTAAGATTTATGAACGAGATTTAATCATTGCTTAGTGGGTGGGTGTGGTAACAGAAGTGCACTGCCACCTAGTGGTCGGATTACAAGCGGACAGGAAGTTTTCATTACAAATGGAAATAGAGAAATTTGTACTGGAAACATAAACACAAAGAATATTAAAATAAACAGGAAATAAGATTTTGTATGCAAATGCAAACTTTTTAATAAGATATAAATGGATCTTTCACTACACCTATGTGGAAATAACATGGGGCGGCACGGTAGCATAGCAGTTTGCGTAACACCATTCCAGAACCAGTGAACCCCAGATTCAATTCCTCCCATTTCCTTGTACATTCCAAAAGCGTATAGGTTCACAGGTTAGTCGGTTAGTTGGTCACATGGGTGTACATTGAAACATGCAGTGAAATGCATCATTTGCATCAACAACCAACAGTATGAGGACGTGCTGGGGGTATCCTGCAAGTGTCGCCATGCTTCCAGCGCCAACATAGCATGCCCACAACTCACTGATCTTAATCATACATCGTGGAATGTGGGAGGAAACAGGAGCACCTGGAGGAAACCCACGTGGTCATGGGGAGAACTCACGAACTCCCCTCATACAGTGGCAGGAACTGAACTGGTGGGTAAATCGCTGGTGCTGTAAAATGTTGCGCTAACCACTGTGCAACCATGCCACCCTTCACTGAGCTGTATCCCTAAATAAAATTTTAAAGAAACAAATACATATTAGCTGTATTAATTTAACAACTGTCTGATAAAGGGCATTTAATGTAGCACAGAACATACCTCCACCCATGGCGCCCTCCTCTGGACAGTCACTTGCCCAGCTTACTGCATTCATTCTTGAACTATTAATCGATTCCAACAGAGATATGAACTCTATAAAGTTTGATTCATTCGGGATCTGCCCTTCTTTGGCCTCAAGGCCCGACTTTGAGGTGGTTAGTGTCCTTCCCTGATTGTTGGCACTACCTCCAGATGCCCTGCTGAAGACCACATCTGCTCCCCCGTCCATATTAAAGACCCTGATGTGTGCTTTCCGGGAGCCATCAGCTGCCACTTGCTGTTCCTGTTGCCTTTGGTTTTCCATCAGGCAATGCATGACTTTCAAAAATGACTCGGACACTGCTCTTGGCTCACCCTGCCGACATTGGTTCTGGTAGTTGTGATAAATGTGATCTGGGGAAGAGCAAGACCGTGAATTGGTACTAGAAGAGGTATCCATTGAAATATTGTGATGAGACTGCAGACTTGAGGATCTGCTCAAAGTAGTATGGTCATTTGTGTCCTCGTCTTCACTTCTGTTGCCTTTGGACAGTGCTGTAGTGACCCAGTTTGCATTACCAGCACAATGGCTGGAGTCCAAACCAACGTCTATCTGTTTCCGTGATTTCGGCTTATCATACTGGTGAATGGAGAGCGCCTGCCTAACAAAACTGGAAGACTTTGGTCTGACGACAAGATCGGATCTTGATATGGACTTGTTATCAGTTCCTGACACCTGAATCCCTTTACTTACATTAACATATAAAAAGGATGAGGGCTTTACGTTAGTATTATTAGTAATGTCAACACTTCTCACAGCCTCGGGTGGCTCCAATCCAATAACTGGATTGTCTAATAAATCAGACTCTTGCCCTTTTGGCATAGTATCAGGAGTAGAATTATTTTGATTAGCCCTGGTCTCCACATTGTAAATCAGACACGTGGTGGAATCCTTGTCAGGGTAAACTTCCATCTCTTTGTCCTCTGTCGGTTTCACCAAAGAACTGCTGTTAGTTGCAAGTTCTTTATGTTCAGATTCCTCCTGATTTTCTTGCTCTGTGAGATCGGTACCCAATTCACCTGCAGGTTGTAGATCCCCGCTGTCAATCTGACCAGCAATATTCCCCTGAGTTTTATTACAGAGACTGGCACATTTCACACAGGACACATTTTCACCGATAACACTACTCACGCTGTACATTGGTTCCGGTTCAGAGTTACCACCGTTGATCACTATCAAGTTGCATTCAGTATCCAGCACATCAGAACATTGATGGCTCTGGTTTAATTTAGTTATGAACTGTCCTGCAGACTCCTGCTGCTTTGGAAAATGGAGCACAGTGTTCAGCTCAGTGAAAGCCGTCCTGGAGTCATCTGGAACTGCACAAATCTGAGATGAGTCGGGTTTCTCAGCATTTTCTTTAAGTGGACCAACAGCTGACTGGCCTGGCAGAACAGATGGTGCAAGGAGCAAAGGCGGCTCTTCAAAGTTGCCTGATTCACACCGTCCTTGTCCACTGGGTTCTACATCTGGAGATATCGACTGATGGAAACAGACTGGGGAATCGGAAGGCATCAGTGGGGTTGCTTTGTCCAGCACGTGATCTGCAGAGAACACAATTCATTTTTAACACACTAGGTCGGAATGATTTTAAACCCAGGACGTGTGAACAGATCAATCTAACAAAGCAATTTGCACATGCATCCACATTGCATTTCAAATTGTATAATTATTCCCATGTTCATAATAGGATGGCACAGAAGAGTAGCAGTTAGCATCACATTATCACGGTGCCTGCAACTGGATTCAATTCTTAACACTGTCTGTAAGGAGCTTGTGATTCTCCCTGTGACCACATGGGTTTCTTCCAGGTGCTCCAGTTTCCTCCCACAGTCCAAAGACACAAGGGTTAGTAGATTAATTATACATGAGTGTAATTGAGCAGCACGGGCTCACTAGGTTGGAAAGGTCTATTACTCTGCTCTATCTCTAATTAAATAGAAAAACAATCTATTTTGATAGACAAAAGATAATCTTAATATATAAATTTAACAGTAAAAAGGAGTTTAAGATAAACTTAGCACAGAAAGGGGATACACATAAAGAGTTGAGGGCTTATTGTAATTGGGAGGTGATTTTAATTTGGCAATGCCTCAAGTACACAACATCCATCATTAAGGACCCTCACTATCCAGGACACGTTCTCTCCTCATTGCTTCCATCAGGGAGAAGGTGCAGAAACCTGCAGATATACACTCAATGTTTCAGGAACAGTTTCTTCCCTTCCATCAGATTTCTGAATGGACCATGAACATTACCTTACTCTTTACACTACTAATTTCTATTTTTTAAAAATGTATTTATATAACTTATAGTTTTTTTTTAAAATATAATGCACTGTACGGCTGCCACAAAACAACAAATTTCACTTGGGGGGCACAGCAGTGCAGTGGTTAGCCTAATGCTATTACAGTGCCAATGACCTGAGTTCAATTTGAATTTGTACATTCTCCCCATGGGTTTCCTCTGGGTGCTCCAGTTTCCCCCCACATTCCAAAGACATACGGGTTTGTAGGTTAATTTGTCCCACGGGTGCAACTGGCAGGTACAGGCTCATTGGGCTGGAAGGTCCTGTTACTGTGCTGTATGTCAGTGATCATAACCCGATTCTAATTCCGAGTGAAATTTATTAGCCATATGGTGAGGGCAAGCAAACATCAAAGAGATGGAATGGTGCATACAAGCTATTCTACTGCCCCTCTTAAATTTCTATCACATTAGTCATCAACAGTGACAGAAGAGGAAAGAATTCTTACCTTTCTTTTCCTTGTCTAAAGTTAATGGACTTTTGCAAGGGAGTTCATTTGGAGCATCATTATGTTCCTGAGTTGCAGTAAGTCTTCTGAAGTCTTTCTCTAGTATGTACAGTGGAAATAAATATTGCAAGGGTTAGTATGGCACTTAATCCAAATATCAAGTCACATTGCCTTGGCATGATGAGATCAATATTACCTGTATCGCATCTGATAGCTTGTGCTATGTACCCATCAGCTGCTCTGTGAAAAATTTGCCTCTCAGGTCCCTTTTACTTCTTTCTCACTCACCTTAATATCCTCTAACTTTAGCCTCTTCTACCCTTGGAAAATGACTGTGACCATTCATCTTACCCATACATCTTGTAGTCTTATATACATCTGTAAGGTCACCCTCAGCCTCCTACATTGAAGGAAAAAAGTCCCAGCCTATCCAGTCTCTTCATATAACTCAAGCCCTGCAGTCCTGATCACATCCTCAAATAATTTCTTCGTTTCCATCCTAATTCCTATGGCCAGGCAACCAGAACTGCACACAATATGTTGGAGGAACTCAGCGAGTCAGGCTGCATCTATGAAAAGGAATAAGCAGTCGATATTTTGGACTGAGACCCTTCATCAGGACTGGAAAGGAAGGGAGAAGCCAGAATAAGAAGGGGGGAGGGGAAGGCGTAAAATCTGCCAGGTGATAGGTGAGACCAGGTGAGGGGGAAAATGCGAGGATGAGATGAAAAGCTGGGAGGTGAGAGGTAAAAGAGGTAAAGAGTTGATGGAGGAGGAATCTGATAGGAGACAAGAGTGGACCTTGGGAGAATGGAAAGGAGGAGGAGCACCAGAGGGTGGTGATGGGAAGGTGAGGAGAAGAGAAGGGGTAGCAGGGGAGCCAGATTGAGGAATGGAAAAAAGAAAAGAAAAATACAATATTCCAAGTGTGATCTCGCCAATGTCTTGTATAATTGCATTATGACATCCCAATTTTTGTACTCAATAGCCTGACTAATAAAGCCAAGCATGTCAAATAGCTTTTTTAACACCCTGTCTACCTGTGTCACCACTTTCAGGGAACAATATACTTGTACGCCTAGGTCTCTGTTCTCCAACACTCTCCTAACCACGCCATTTACTATGCAAGTCCTGTCCTGGTTTAACTAACCAAAATGCAATAGTTTGCACTTGTCA
This sequence comes from Mobula birostris, assembly GCF_030028105.1. NCBI lineage: Eukaryota > Metazoa > Chordata > Chondrichthyes > Myliobatiformes > Myliobatidae > Mobula > Mobula birostris. Next base: position 169,813,039 of record NC_092371.1, read on the forward strand.
GTCAAATTCCATCTGCCACGTCTTGGTCTACTTCTCCAGTCCACTTGGATCCTGTTGTAACCTTAGTTAACTTTCTTCACAGCGCACTGAACTACCAAATTACAACACTGTAATTTATATTAATGATTTGAATAACAATCAACAGTGATCCCTTTGGAACACCATTAGCCACAGGACTCCAATTTGAACCTTCCACAACCACCTTCTATATCCTTCCCACAAGTCAATTTGTATCCATGTGGTTACCTCACCTGCATCCTACGTGACCTAATGTTCTAGACTAACCCACTATGTGGGATCTTGGCAAAGGCCTTGCTGAAGTCCATGGCAACGATGTCTACTGCCTTACCCTCATCAATCATTCTCTTCAATATACAATCACAAACTGAAAAGGAACCAACACAAATTCCTATGGTACACCAGTGGACAGAAATATCCAAACAATAAGACATCCTTCCACAACTTGCCTCCACATCTTATTATCAAGCTAATTATAGATTGAATCAGCTAGCTTGCCTTGGAACCAACATGCTTTAACCAGTCTATCAAAAGACTTTGAGTATAGATTTGAGTTAATTCTATTGTATTTCTTTGTTCTTCCGTGAATGTCTGCAAGGAGATGAAACTTATAGTTGTATATGGTAACCTGCACATACTTCGATAATAAATGTACTTTGAATTTTTTAAAACATTGAAACAGGATATCGTCAAGTGTCCACACGGACAACATCGACTACTTTGCCTTCATCAATTTCCTTTGTTAAACCTCCAAAAACTCAATGAAATTAGCGAGAAAGGACTTCCCCCACGCTGACAATCATGAATCAGCTACTGCCCTTCCAAATATCCATAAATTTTGTCCCTTAGAAATGTTTCCAATGATTTTTCTATCACTGAAATAAAGCATAAGGAGAGAAGGATAAAGAGATATAGAAACCACTGCAGAAGGGAATGTACCTTTGAGTTCTTCTGCATCTTTTGGATTTGTTGGTAGATCCTATTTGGAACACAGAAAAATATCAGTAAAACAATGAGAAAATGTTGAGAAAAACAATGTTTATAGTGTAAACATAAGAGATTCTGCAGATACTGGAAATGTAGACTAAAAGGCACAAAATTTTGGAGGAACTCAGTAAGTTGGGCAGCATACTTGGAGAGTTTATTTCTCCACAAATGCTGTCTGACCTGCTGAGTTCCTCCAGCATTTTGTGAATGTTTACAGTGTGACCCAAACATCTGCCAATGTTTACAAAAAAAATCATGTTTTACCAGAAAAATAAATCAAACTTCTTACTTATTCTTAGTCCAGCTTCTCTGCTAATTTGAAGCATTACAGCACTGTATGACATTAGTGCAAATCTTTTAAATGAGTCTAAGAAAGGTGTTCTTGCTTGAATTGGACATAAACTTTCTCTAAACTCATTCTCAAAACATCATCTGCATAAATGAAGGTTGTGCTAAATTGAAGACTACTTAAAATATTTACTGCATCATCAGTACTACAGAACAAACAACTCCTGTCAAAGCATTAACAGTGATCCCTAAGGACAGGGGATCAGCAGGCACTGAGGACGAACAACGGCAATCCCCGTTGTTAAGGACCGAAGTTGGTGGGGGCTGAAAAGAGGGGAAAGGAAGGAGTTTATTTAGCGTTGTTGTGTCTGTCTTGTTGTCTGTTAGCTCCGTGTTCTGCTGAATATTGTGGGCATGTAATGTTGGTGCCACAACTATGGTGAAACTGGTGGGCTGCTCTCAGAAAATTCTCAGACTGTGTTGGTTGTCAATGGAAACAACACATTTCACTAATTAATCTTGAATATTCATACATACTTGCAATGAACTTTGATGGAATTCAGCAAATGAGTTTGGTAAGTTACAATATCTGACCTGAGGAGAGGACGATATTGAAAATATTATGATATGAACTGCAGCAACAGGATTCTGTGGAGTCAAATCAATCTAAAAAGAATAGAAGTAAAAAGTTCTGAATGATGAGCAGTTATAAATTGCAGATTTTGAAAGAGCCTGGAGCCCAAGTACTTAGAGAAGTAAAATATCATAGGTGACAAGTACTAACAAGATAGGTAGAGAGAAACTACTTCTGATGTGGTTCAAAAGTGAAATTAGGAAACACCAAAATTTAGAACACCTTTCTGCAAACAGAAATTAATGCAATTTTTAAAATCTGAAATCGACAGATGCACATACATTTGAAATATAGTCACCATAGCAATACAGATAATATGCAGCCACAATACATATATCAAAGAGAAATTCTATAATGGCAATATGATTTGTTTGAATATAGGTTGAAGGATAGATATTAGCCAGCAAGGATAATTCCCCTGTTCTACTTTGAACGATAGTAGGGATTTTTAAAAAATCCAACTAAGGACAGATGAGACCTCAGGTTAATGTCTTTTTTGAAAGATGTCGCCTCCAACAGTGCAGCACTTCTCAGGAATGTCAGTATGGATTATGTGTTCAGCTGTCCAGAGTTGGACGTGAATCAACAACATTCTGACTCGAAGGCACACACTGAGTTGTGACTGATTCTGCGAATAGTTCATGCAAATGATGAGTGCCAGGGTTAAGCAAGATGAAAGTACAGCAAGCAACTACACTGGACAACAAAGATTTTGTTTCCTGAATATTTTTGGGTGAATCTTGTGGATTTAGAACAGCTAATCATGAAAATCGCATGAAATTTCCCTATCACATGCCATTTCTCTGAAATTGCCTATATTTGCTATTTCAATTCTTAATTCAAGTCAGAATAACTGACGCCAAGATTAAGGAAAGCATTTTTGTTGGTCCACAAATCAAACCAGTCATCAATGATAGGCAATTCCAAGAACTTCTATTGGGATCGGAGAAAATCGCATGGAAGGCATTCAAGGATGTTGTTTTTAAAAAATGCAAACACGAGGAATTCTGCAGATGCTGGAAATCCAAGCAACACACATCAAAGTTGCTGGTGAACGCAGCAGGCCAGGCAGCATCTCTAGGAAGAGGTACAGTCGACGTTTCAGGCCGAGACCCTTCATCAGGACTAACTGAAGAAAGAGCTAGTAAGAGATTTGAAAGTGGGAGGGGGAGGGGGAGATCCAAAATGATAGGAGAAGACAGGAGGGGGAGGGATGGAGCCAACAACTGGACAGGTGATTGGCAAAGGGGATATGAGAGGATCATGGGACAGGAGGTCTGGGGAGAAGGAAAAGGGAGAGGGGGGGGAAACCCAGAGGATGGGCAAGGGGTATAGTCAGAGGGACAGAGGGAGAAAAAGGAGAGTGGGAGAAAGGATGTGTGTATAAAAATAAATAACGGTTGGGGTACGAGGGGGAGGTGGGGCACTAGCGGAAGTTAGAGAAGTCAATGTTCATGCCATCAGGTTGGAGGTTACCCAGACAGAATATAAGATGTTGTTCCTCCAACCTGAGTATGGCTTCATCTTTACAGTAGAGGAGGCCGTGGATAGACATATCAGAATGGGAATGGGATGTGGAATTAAAATGTGTGGCCACTGGGAGATCCTGCTTTCTCTGGCGGACAGAGCGTAGGTGTTCAGCAAAACGATCTCCCAGTCTGCGTTGGGTCTCGCCAATATATAGAAGGCCACATCGAGAGCACCGGACGCAGTATATCACCCCAGCCATCTCACAGGTGAAGTGTTGCCTCACCTGGAAGGACTGTCTGGGGCCCTGAATGGTGGTAAGGGAGGAAGTGCAAGAGCATGTGTAGCATTTGTTCCACTTACAAGGATAAGTGCCAGGAGGGAGATCAGTGGGGAGGGAACGAATGGACAAGGGAGTTGCGTAGGGAGCGATCCTTGCGGAAAGCGGGGGGGGGGGGGGCGGGGAGGGAAAGATGTGCTTAGTGGTGGGATCCCGTTGGAGGTGGCGGAAGTTACGGAGAATAACATGTTGGACCCAGAGGCTGGTGGGGTGGTAGATGAGGACCGGGGAACCCAATTCCTAGTGGGGTGGCGGGAGGATGGAGTGAGAGCAGATGTGCGTGAAATGGGGGAGATGCATTTGAGAGTAGAGTTGATGGTGGAGGAAGGGAAGCCCCTTTCTTTAAAAAAGGAGGACATCTCTCTCGTCCTGGAATGAAAAGCCTCATCCTGAGAGCAGATGCGGTGGAGACGGAGGAATTGCGAGAAGGGGATGGCATTTTTGCAAGAGACAGGGTGAGAAGAGGAATAGTCCAGATAGCTGTGAGAGTCAGTAGACTTATAGTAGACATCAGTAGATAAGCTGTCTCCAGAGACAGAAAGATCTAGAAAGGGGAGGGAGGTGTCGGAAATGGACCAGGTAAACTTGAGGGCAGGGTGAAAGTTGGAGATACCTCCTCTTATTTACCCCTCGATCATGACCCCACTAAGGAGCACCAGGCCATTGTCTTTCACACCATTACCCACTTTATCCGCTCAGGGAATCTCCCATCCACTGCTACCAACCTTATAGTTCCCACACCTCGCACTTCCTGTTTCTACCTCCTACCAAACCTGCCTGTCCTGGCCGACCTATTGTCTCAGCTTGCTCCTGCCCCACCAAACTCGGCTCTGCATACCTCGACACAGTTTTATCCCCCCTTGTTCAATCCCTTCCTACCTATGTTCATGACACTTCTCATGCTCTTAAACTTTTCGATGATTTTAAGTTCCCCGGCCCCCACCGCTTTATTTTCACCATGGATGTCCAGTCCCTATATACTTCCATCCCCCATCAGGAAGGTCTCAAAGCTCTCCACTTCTTTTTGGATTCCAGACCTAATCAGTTCCCCTCTACCACCACTCCACTCCGTCTAGCGGAATTAGTCCTTACTCTTAATAATTTCTCCTTTGGCTCCTCCCACTTCCTCCAAATTAAAGGTGTAGCTATGGGCACCCGCATGGGTCCGAGCTATGCCTGCCTTTTTGTTGGCTTTGTGGAACAATCTATGTTCCGTACCTATTCTGGTATCTGTCCCCCACTTTTCCTTCGCTACATCGATGACTGCATTGGCGCTGCTTCCTGCACGCATGCGGAGCTCGTTGACTTTATTAACTTTGCCTCCAACTTTCACCCTGCCCTCAAGTTTACCTGGTCCATTTCTGACACCTCCCTCCCCTTTCTAGATCTTTCTGTCTCTGTCTCTGGTGACAGCTTATCTACTGATGTCTACTATAAGCCTACCGACTCTCACAGCTATCCGGACTATTCCTCTTCTCACCCTGTCTCTTGCAAAAATGCCATCCCCTTCTCGCAATTCCCCCGTCTCCGCCGCATCTGCTCTCAGGATGAGGCTTTTCATTCCAGGATGAGGGAGATGTCTTCCTTTTTTAAAGAAAGGGGCTTCCTTTCCTCCACCATCAACTCTGCTCTCAAACGCATCTCCCCCATTTCACGCACATCTGCTCTCACTCCATCCTCCCGCCACCCCACTAGGAATAGGGTTCCCCTCGTCCTCACCTACCACCCCACCAGCCTCCGGGTGCAACATATTATTCTCCGTAACTTCCGCCACCTCCAACGGGATCCCATCACTAAGCACATCTTTCCCTCCCCGCCCTCCCCTGCTTTCCGCAAGGATCGCTCCCTACGCGACTCCCTTGTCCATTCCCCCCCCCCCCCCATCCCTTCCCACTGATCTCCCTCCTGGCACTTATCCTTGTAAGTGGAACAAGTGCTACACATGCCCTTACACTTCCTCCCTCACCATCATTCAGGGCCCCAAACAGTCCTTCCAGGTGAGGCGACACTTCACCTGTGAGTCGGCTGGGGTGATATACTGCGTCCGGTGCTCCCGGTGCAGCCTTCTATATATTGGCGAGACCCGACGCAGACTGGGAGACCACTTTGCTGAACACCTACGCTCTGTCCGCCAGAGAAAGCAGGATCTCCCAGTGGCCACACATTTTAATTCCACATCCCATTCCCATTCTGACATGTCTATCCATGGCCTCCTCTACTGTAAAGATGAAGCCACACTCAGGTTGGAGGAACAACACCTTATATTCCATCTGGGTAGCCTCCAACCTGATGGCATTAACATTGACTTTTCTAATTTCCGCTAATGCCCCACCTCCCCCTCGTACCCCATCCGTTATTTATATACACACATTCTTTCTCTCGCTCTCCTTTTTCTCCCTCTGTCCCTCTGACTATACCCCTTGCCCATCCCTCTGGGTTCCCCCCCCCTTTCCTTCTCCCTGGGCCTCCTGTCCCATGATCCTCTCATATCCCTTTTGCCAATCATCTGTCCAGCTCTTGGCTCCATCCCTCCCCCTCCTGTCTTCTCCTATCATTTTGGATCTCCCCCTCCCCCTCCCACTTTTAAATCTCTTACTAGCTCTTTCTTCAGTTAGTCCTGACAAAGGGTCTCTGCCTGAAACGTTGACTGTACCTCTTCCTAGAGATGCTGCCTGGCCTGCTGCGTTCACCAGCAACTTTGATGTGTGTTGCAAGGATGTTGTTGAAAGTTTTCTTAGCAACTACAGAGCACCGAACTAGGTGCAGCTGGTTGACAACATGCTTGAAGCATATAAAACCATGAACATGTCACTAAAGAGTCATTTTCTGCATTCCCACTTAGACTTCTTCCCTGCAAAGCTTGGTGCTGTTCGTAGTAAAAGGTTTCACCAGGACATTGCGGTCATGGAGAAATGGCATCAGGGCAACTGGAATCCATCAATGCTGGATGATTATTGTTGGACACTTCAGTGAGAAACCTCAGACACTGAGTACAAATGAAAATCATCAACAAAATATTTTTAGCTTAGTTGGCCTATTGCAAAGCATTAGCACAATATACAATTAAACACATTATATTCAATAAAAGTTAATTTTTTGTTTCTCCAAATTGCTACGTGATACAAGTAGTCTGAAATTATATTTGCGTTCAGCTTCAAGTGGCCTATCATAAACAAAAACAATTTCTGAGGACTGTTGTCCAGTGATATTGCATGAAAATATGTCAGCATAAAATTCATTGCAGTTGTATGCGGCAAAGCAATTAGTTTTACGATCTGTATTGACCCATAACAACACTTACCGAATCGTCACTGACTGCAGGATCAAGCATGGACTGCCAAGAGCTGTGGAGGACTGGTGGTGTTGACTTATCCTTACTGAATTCAGTCAGTTGGATATCTTGCACATGATACCTGCGACTTCAGCAAGACGTCAGTCATAAAGAAAATGCCACAAACGGCAGTCACACATCAAAACAATTAGCAGCAGGAATTGTGACAGCACAAGCTAGGGTTTTGACAGAATTTAAAAGTGGTGGATATAGCCCAGTCCATCATGGGTAAAGCCCTCCCCACCACTGAGCATATCTATTGTCGCAGGAAAGCAACAGTCATCAAGGACCCCCACCATCCCAGGCCATGTTCTCTTCTTGCTACTGCCATCAGGAAGGAGGTATGGGAGCCTTAGGTCCCACACCAACAGGTTCAGGAACAGTTATTACCCCTCAACCATCAGGCTCTTGAACCAGAGGGGAGAACTTCATGAATCCCAGACTGATCCCACAACCTATGGACTCATTTTCAAGGTCACTTCAACTCATGTCCTCGATATTATTTATTTATTATTATTGCAGTGGATCCGGTTAATTGGGCAATCGGTTAATCAGGGCAGCCACTTATTTCGGACAACTATTAAAGAACAAAAACTAATTGCGAAAATAGCTGGGATTCCTTTCATTTATTTGGGACACTATGCTGCATACTTGGGGCAGAAGACTGCTATCAAACAGTTTCTAACTAGCTAGCATCAGATACATGCACTGTGTGGACGTTAGACACTACAGTTTTTAAAATAGTGTCAATTGCATGTGCTTCTGTTCAAAAAGCAGTGATTTTTGTTACTGATAGTTGATGAGAAATGAGCAGTAAGACAACTCAGAACCGTTTTGTTCACTGCAGTTTCCAACATTCAGACTTGGAGATGACAGAAACAGCCTGGAATGAAAATTAAGTGATTTCACTATTTCAACAAGTTAGGGACTACGAAGAATTTGAAGGTATCAACAATCATCTTGAATGTGACAATGAAAATGAAGATTTGCAGATGCAATCATTGATAGCATTGTATGAAGGCAGTCCATTATCTACACTAGATGTCTGCACTGATTTTGTGCATTTACAATCAGAAGAACATGCCACTGTACATTGGATAAATTACACCATCAATTACTATTATGAACCAGTTTTATAGTACTGTATTGCAATTGATGGTATTCTAATTTGCTCTATATATCATTTAAATAGATAATTTGTTACTCAGTTAAATGGTAGATTGTCTTTTTTTTACATCACATTAACTATTTCCATGAAACTTCAGCTAATTGGGCCAAAACATACTGGTCCCAATTAACCAGAACCCACCACATTTTGTTTGTGTTTGTTTTTTGTATTTTCACAGATTGTTATCTTTTGCACATTGGTTGTTTGTCTCTCTTTGTTGTGTGCGGTTTTTCATTGATTTTACTCTACTTCTTTGTACTTACTGCAACAGAAGTCTGCAAGCAAATGAATCTCAGGATGACATTGGTACAGTACTGTACAAAAGTCTTACGTGCATAGCTAGGGTGCCTAAGATTTTTGCACAATTCTGTAGTAATTTTATGTATTCTACTGTAGTGCTATCACACAAAAACCAACAAATTTCATGACATGTGATTCTGATATGGGTCGATATTGTGGACTGAGAGTGAGAAGGGTATAGGGAGAGGTGTGTCAAAGGGAAGGGAGAGAGGAAGGAGCAAGAAGTGCCAGAGACATAAACTAATTGTTTTGAATCAAATGACCTTGCCTGGTGTCTCAGGGCTGGGTGTGTCTGTGCCCATGCCACCACCCCGCCCCAGCACTCCTTCTCTGCCACTTCTCCTACACTCAATCTGTGGTGCTCCACCCTGACAAACAGACTACTGTACAAAAGTCTTAGCTATGTATATGTGTGCCGAAGACTCTTGTACAGTATTGTACTTTGATATAAATTTACTCTGAACTTCCATAGATCTCAACAGCTCTTCACAATATAGGAAGACACTTGTACTGAATTGTGATGGCAGTGTGATTATTTTTTTTTAAGCAAAATAAATTTTATCCATAACTTTTAAAATTATAAGAATAAATAGTGCAACGCCTTTTCATTCTTTACATTCATAGTCATTGCTTTCCATGCTGCAGCCACACGTGGGCCCGAGGTGGTATACTACTGCTATAATTGAGGGGTTTCTTCACCCAACCAGGACCCTCCTTCTCCAGTGGCTGAGGAACCCTTCACTGTAGTCAGAATCAAGATTAACATCACTGGCATATGTCCTGACTTTTTTTTTGTGGCATTAGTATATTGTCACACTTAACTTTTAAAAAAACATATACACATACAGTGGCATGCAAAAGTTTGGGCACCCCGAGTCAAAATTTCTGTTCCTGTGAATAGCTAAGCACGTAAAAGATGACCTGATTTCCAAAAGGCATAGAGTTAAAGATGACACATTTCTTTAATATTTTTAAGATTACTTTTTTTTTTATTTCTACCTTTTACAGTTTCAAAATAACAAAAAAGGAAAAGGGCCCAAAGCAAAAGTTTGGGCACCCTGCATGGTCAGTACTTAGTAACGCCCCTTTTGGCAAGTATCACAGCTTGTAGCCAGCTAAGAGTCTTTCAGTTCTTGTTTGGGGGATTTTCACCCATTCTTCCTTGCAAAAGCCTTCTAGTTCTGTGAGATTCTTGGGCTGTCTTGCATGCACTGCTCTTTGATGTCTATCCACAGATTTTCGATGATGTTTAGGTCGGGGTACTGTGAGGGCCATGACAAAACCTTCAGCTTGTGCCTCTTGAGGTAGTCCATTGTGGATTTTGAGGTGTGCTTAGGATCATTATTCTGTTGTAGAAGCCATCCTCTTTTCATCTTCAGCCTTTTTTACAGATGGTGTGATGTTTGCTTCCAAAATTTGCTGGTATCTAATTGAATTCATTCTTCCCTCTACCAGTGAGATGTTCCCCATGCCACTGGCTGCAACACAAGCCCAAAGCATGATCGATCCACCCCTCTGCTTAGCAGTTGGAGAGGTGTTCTTTTCATGAAATTCTGTACCCTTTTTTCTCCAAACATACCTTTGCTCATTGTGGCCAAAAAGTTCTACTTTAACTTCATCAGTCCACCGGACTTGTTTAGATGTTCCTTTGCAAATTTCTGACACTGAATTTTGTGGCGAGGACGCAGGAAAGGTTTTCTTCTGATGACTCTTCCATGAAGGTCATATTTGTGCATAGTAGAACAGTGCACCACCACTCCAGAGTCTGCTAAATCTTCCTGAAGGTCTTTTGCAGTCAAACGGGGATTCTGATTTGCCTTTCTAGCAAGCTTATGAGGAGTTCTCTCGGAAAGTTTTCTTGGTCTTCCAGACCTCAGCTTGACCTCCACCGTTCCTGTTAACTACCATTTCTTAATTACAATACGAACTGAGGAAAGGGCTAGCTGAAAATGCTTTGCTATCTTTTTATAGCCTTCTCCAGCTTTGTGGGCATCATTTATTTTAATTTTCTTAGTGCCAGGCAGCTGCTTAGAGGAGCCCATGGCTGCTGATTGTTGGGACAAGGTTTGAGGAGTCAGGGTATTTATAAAGCTTTGAAATTTGCACCATCTGGCCTTTCCTAATGATGATTGTGAACAAGCCATAGCCCTAACAAGCTAATTAAGGTCTGAGACCTTGGTAAAAGTTATTTAAGAGCTCAAATCTCTCGGGGTGCCCAAACTTTTGCATGGTGTTCCTTTCCTTTTTTTTCCCCACTCTAAAATTGTATAAAGCAAAAATAATACACTAATCTTGCTTAAGTGTTGAAAAGAATGTTTCACCTTTAACTTTATGACTTTGGAGATCGGTTCATCTTCTACTCACTTAACTATTCACAGTAACAGAAATTTTGACCGGGGTGCCCAAACTTTTGCATGCCACTGTATATACACACACACACATTTTTAATGTATTTATATAAAAACACACACATACTAAATCAAATATGTAGTAAAAAAGAATGCAAAGGAAAAGAAAAAAAGTAGTGAGGTAGTGTACATGGGTCATTGTCGATTCAGAAATCTGAAGCGGTGGGGAAGAATCTGTTCCTAAAACATTGCATGTGATCCTTCCTGATCAAGCCCTTGGTTGGCAGTGTAGTTCATACTGACAAGTTCTAATGATCAGGAATGCACTGAAAAATGAATTACCAGAAGCAGATTCAAAGGAAATAAAAAGCTGCATTTTAGTAGCACTGTTCAGTCTCTGGTTTTCCCAGAATAATTTAGAGCCTATGAAGTCCGTTTTTGAAGCATAGTCACTGATTTAGTGCAGGAAAAACAGGAGCCAATTTGCAAATTCCTACAAACCACAATGTGATAACAACCATATAATCTCCATATTTGTCAACATATACTACCCTGAGCTTCATTTTCTTGTGGGCATTCACTGTAAGTACAAAGAAACATAATAGAATCAATGAAAAACCACACACAACAGAGGCAGACAAATGATGACTGGGATCTGCAAGTGAAGAAATTGAGGATCCAGTTGCACAAGAAGGTATTGAAGCCTATTGATTAGTTTTGAGTATGATTGTGTTGAATATAGAGCTGCCGTCAATGAAAAGCATCCTGATGTAAGCATCTTCACTGTCCAGATGTTCTAAAAGGGTTGAGTGAAGAACCAATGAAATGGCATCTTCTGTTGACCCGTTGCAACAGAATGCAAATTGGAGCGGATCTAAGTCGTTCCTCAGGCAAGAGTTGATGTGCTCCATCACCAACCTCTCAAAGCACTTCCTCACAATGGATGTAAGTGCTACTGGATGATAGTCATTGAGGCTATAGTTTTGATAAACATTGCCCAGGGCACCATGCTCCTATTCAGGACACAATCTACCCGAGAAGGCTGATGGTACCTGAACCATATTGCGAGAATGTGGTAAGTGCATTTGCACCGACTGATTGTGCAGAGTCGTTTGGGCCTTCTACATGTGCAGGGCTCTCTCTTTTTGCACAGGCTTTCAAGTGTGCATGATCCTTGCCTCTGCGGGCCCATTCCAACACTATGTTGCCCTGTGTGTACCGTTGCTCACATGAATCAGTAAAAACCTTTAATTACATTACTCTGCTGTCATTCTCACTCCACGCATACATAACAGGGCCTGTTTAGCAGCTTTCGTAAAAACAACATCTCCAATTGTATGTGTTTTTTTCCCTTATTCATATGCTGGAGTGTCAGAATCACTTTTGTGTTCCAATCTCTGGAATAGAATTCATAACCTTCTCAGTGGTAACAATCCATACTTCTGAAACTTAGTACATTCTTAAAAAAATGGATAAAATTGTGGAAAAGTTAAATGAACACCATTCAGTGCAAAGTCAAAGTAAAATTTATTATCAGAGTACGCATGTTACATAGCATGTTAGGGAGCATCTATGGAGGGGAATGAACAGTTGACAATTTGAGCCAAGACCCTTCATCCAATGAAAGGTGTCGGTCCAAAACATTGACTATTTATTTCCCTCCGAAGATACTACAAGTGTGGATGTGAGGATTGTGTTGTCAAAGCCCTGGAGAGGTCCTTAAAACCACAACCTTCTGAGCAGAAGCAGAGGTGTTACCACTGAGGCACAGCTGATGCTACAAAACAAAATTAAGATTATTCATAATCTTGTAGGTACAAGAGCATTTCCATGTACATTTTATTAAGGTTGGTTAGATATTGTTATTCACTTACCCAGGACTAACAGAAAGCATCAATTCTGATTCATCATTGTGCTGTCCTCCAGATCCAGTCTTAACCTTTGTGAAAGACGTAGCCTGGGTACTCTGATGTATTATTTCTCCATCTTCAAACATAAGGTGAAGTCGATAATTAATTGTCTTTATCACAGCAAAAAGGAGAGCTATCAAACCACAGTAAATTCCAAGAGCGACCTTGCTAGGAGATGCAGCCTGCAAAACAGATCAGAAAGATTCAGCGAACAAGAGCTTCGTTGTCTTTTAAGGACTGGAAGAGTCAGCATACAGAGAGGAGATAGAGAGGCTTGTGAAGTTGTGTGAGAACAGCAACCCGAGTCACCACTTAGACAAGACAAAAGAGATCATTGTGGACTTCAGGAAGGCACAGTCTGATTCCTTGCAGCTCCCATACTACACAATGCCATTCAGTGCCATTGCACACCAATGGCTCTGCCGTGGAGAGAGTGAAAAGCACGAAGTTCCTTGGGGTGCACATACACTTTCTGAGGAGAGTAAAGCATTCAAGGCCCCCATGCTAACAGCTTTCTGCAGGACACCATCAAGAGTGTCCTGTCTGGCTGCAGCATTGTGTGGTATAGAAGCTGTAAGGCATCAGACCGCAAGACCCGACAGAGGATAGTGAAAACCGCTGAGAGGATCACCGGGGTCTCTCCCCCATTTGTGACACTTATCAGGAGTGTTGTATACAAAGAGCTCAAAGCATTGCTGAAAATCCTTACCACCCACCACACAATCTCTTTGACGCACTAGCATCAGGAAGAAGGTACAGGAGCATCAAGATTAGACTGCCAGACTGGGTAACAGCTGCGAGACTAATGAATACCCTGCTATCACTGAAGTCTTATCACTACGACAGCAAGCTGTTAACAGCTTATTGCACTGTCTTCTGTTCACTCTTTACTGTGCTGCGGACTACATGTACTTCAAATTATATTTTATTATCTTATTTGTGGTAATATTTTGTTTAAAGTGCTCTATGTGCAACATGGTTTGGTGGAACATTGTTTCATTTGGTTGTATATATGTGCAGTCAGATGACAATAAACTTGAACTTGAAATTGTATCACTTCTGGTTCTTTTGTCAATCACCTTTAATCTGGTCGCTGAATACAATCTTTCACGATTGCTCTGCTGAACAGTGAAGAAACCCATTTTTTGGGAATGCTGTTAATATCTATTATTCCATGTACAGTTGATCGCTGAAGTACTGAACAGTCTCCTTCTACCCGAGACCTGGAGGTGCTTTTGTTGGTACTGGGTTGTTGACTTGCTGGAGAGATCAGGATCCAGCACTTCTCAATATTAAGTGACCTGTCCTCTAAGCTTCACGACAAAATGCAGAATGATCAAAAGCAGAGTATGGGATGTCAGCTACTGCACTTACTTTGTTCCTGTGTACTGTCACCCTTGCTTTTTCAAACAGAGAGATGAAACATAGCAAACTGTGAAAGAAGGGCCAGGATAGAATAATCACAGTTACTTGGATGAAAATTTTGCTTTGGGTGATACTGAATCTGTGTTGTCACAAACAACCCTAATCAAACTTACACCAGTAAATCCCTCTGGAAAAGTTGCCTCAGTGCTGTCTGCTCCATCATAATCAGATTACTCCAACTCCCCGCTAGTCATACTCTGACTAGTCACCTTTGTGGACAAGACACTTCATTCTGACATACACTCTTGCAGTCCCTGTCACTGTCCCAACCCTTGATCCTCTGCTCCCCATCTCCCTCAGAATCCCTTCCCCCTTAACAAACAAAAGGTAGTGGATACAGCCCAGTCCATCACCGGTAAAGCCCTCCCCACCAATGAGCACAGTTGCAGGAAAGCAGCATTCATTGTCAAGGAGAGCCACCATTCAGGCCATGTTCTCTTCTCGCTGTTGCCACCCAGAAGGAGATATAGGAGCCTCAGGATCCACACTAGCAGGTTCAGGAACAGTTATTAACCCTCAAACAACAGGCTCTTGATCCAGGGGGATCACTCACCCCAACACTGAACTGTTCCCACAATCTATGGTCTCACTTCCAAGGATTTTTCAAATCACGTTCTTGATATTTATAGTCATAGTCATACTTTATTGATCCTGGGGGAAATTGGTTTTCGTTACAGTTGCACCATCAATAATAAATAGTAATAGAACCATAAATAGTTAAATAGTAATATGTAAATTATGCCAGTAAATTATGAAATAAGTCCAGGACCAGCCTATCGGCTCAGGGTGTCTGACCCTCCAAGGGAGGAGTTGTAAAGTTTGATGGCCACAGGCAGGAATGACCTCCTATGACGCTCTGTGCTGCATCTCGGTGGAATGAGTCTCTGGCTGAATGTACTCCTGTGCCCAACCAGTACATTATCTAGTGGATGGGAGACATTGACCAAGATGGCATGCAACTTGGACAGCATCCTCTTTTCAGATACCACCGTGAGAGAGTCCAGTTCCATCCCCACAACATCACTGGCCTTACGAATAAGTTTGTTGATTCTGTTGGTGTCTGCCACCCTCAGCCTGCTGCCCCAGCACACAACAGCAAACATGATAGCACTGGCCACCACAAATTCATAGAACATCCTCAGCATCGTCTGGCAGATGTTAACGGACCTCAGTCTCCTCAGGAAATAGAGACAGCTCTGACCCTTCTTGTAGACAGCCTCAGTGTTCTTTGACCAGTCCAGTTTATTGTCAATTCGTATGCCCAGGTATTTGTAATCCTCCACCATGTCCACACTGACCCCCTGGATGGAAACAGGGGTCACTGGTACCTTAGCTCTCCTCAGGTCCACCACCAGCTCCTTAAGTCTTTTTCACACTAAGCTGCAGATAATTCTGCTCACACCATGTGACAAAGTTTCCTACCGTAGCCCTGTACTCAGCCTCATCTCCCTTGCTGATGCATCCAACTATGACAGAGTCATCCGAAAACTTCTGAAGATGACAAGATCCTGTGCAGTAGTTGAAGTCCGAGGTGTAAATGGTGAAGAGAAAGGGAGACAAGATAGTCCCCTGTGGAGCCCAGTGCTGCTGATCACTCTGTCGGACACAGAATGTTGCAAGCACACGTACTGTGGTCTGCTTTATTGCTTAGTTATTATGACTATTATTTTTTCTGTTTCTTGGTACTTACTATGAATGCCCATAAGAAAATGAATCTTATGGTAGTACTTTGTACATGTACTTTGAAAATAAACCTACTTTGAACCCCCTCCCTCAAAGCCAGTGTCAATAACCAGTTTTCACCCTGCTTTCGGTGAATGTGCATCCTGATTCTCATGTTACTTTTCTTTCTTTCTTTCTTTTTTTTTTTAAAAACAACTTTTAGGCTTTTCCAAATAGAAAAGGTCTTTCTTGGACCCTTGATCTCACCTTTGAACTCCTTTGGTCACAGCTTTTCCCACTCAACTCAATTTGTCTGGTCCTTGGATGAAGTTCCAAGTCACTGCATTCAATAGGAATCAGAAACTTCAAGCAGACACCCAGAAACTTCTTCCCCAGGGCAGAAATGGCTAAAACAAGGGGTATAATTTTAAGGTAATAGGAGGAAAGTATATAGTGGGGGGGGGGTATGTCAGAGATAAACCTATTACAGAAAGAATGGTGGTTGCATGGAACGCTTGTGCGGCCAGGAATGGTGGTATAGTCAGATACATCAGGGACTTTTAAGAAACTCTTATATAGACACATGAATGGTAGAAAAATGGGGAGCTATATAGGAGGAAAGGCTTAGTTTGATCTTGGAACAGGTTAAAAGGTCAGCACTACATCTTCAACCAAAATGACTGAACTTTGCTGTACTGTTCTACGTTGAAGAGCTTTGCTACCATCTAGAGTTGCCTATTCCTTCAATAGTGAGGAGTTATACACAAGTTAATAGAGCAGCAAATCTGGTTCAATATGGTTTTCCTGCACTATCAGTGTGCAGTTTGTATGCTCGGGCCATCCCCAACTTATGAATGGGCTCTATTTTTACATTCATATACAAATTGATTTTGGCTCATGAAAATGATTCCAGAAATGAGAAGATTAAACTATGGGGAGCATTTGATGGTTCTGGGGCTGTACTTGCTGGAATTTAGTATCTCATTGAAACTTACTAAATACTTAAAGGCCTTCAGTAGATAAAGTGGATGTTCAGAAGATGTTTCCAATACGTCGGGGAGTCTAGGACCAGACAGCACACCCTCAGAATAGAGGAACGCCCCTTTACAACAGAGATAAAGAGGAATTTCTTTAGCCAGAGGATAGTAAATCTATGGAATTCATTGCCACAAATGGCTGTGAAGGCCAAGTCATTTTAAGCATAGGTTAATATGTTCTTGATTAGTCAAGGAGTTAAAGGTTATAGGGAGAAGTCAGAAGAATGGGGTTTAGAGGGATAATAAATTAACCATGATGGAATGGTGGAGCAGACTCAATGGGCCACATGACTTAATTCTGATCCTATGTCTTATGATCCGCAAGTCAGAAAATACACAAAATCACTTGATATGGTAACCATATCTCCTCAGTATTTTTATGAATGGCATCAAAAGTACATAATTTGGCTAAGAAAGAATAATTACTAAAAGTGGAAACTAGTTCGGCCATTCATAGGAAT
This sequence comes from Mobula birostris, assembly GCF_030028105.1. Lineage (NCBI taxonomy): Eukaryota > Metazoa > Chordata > Chondrichthyes > Myliobatiformes > Myliobatidae > Mobula > Mobula birostris. The sequence continues at coordinate 169,830,415 of NC_092371.1, forward strand.
TAGCCGCCTGGTGGTGTACTGGCATCAGCACTGGACTTTGAGGACTGGCTCCTTGCACGCTTTCCATCCGTGCTAGGATGAGCGTTGATCTAGGAACTCCGCCTCATAAAAAACAGACAAATGGTAAAGAAATAGCAGTTGCTACCTGATGCACCACAAGGCGCGGAGAGGAACTCAACAACAAATGTATTGGATGTTTGATTGTTACATCTAAAGATAAAGAGTAGCTGTATTTGTCACATGTACATTGAAACATACAGTGAAATGCATTATTTGCGTGGAGATGTGCCTGGCAGCCAGCAGTCAGCAATGCTTCTGACGGCAACATAAGAAGTCCACTACTTACTAACCCTAACACGTACATCTTTGGAATGTGGGAGAAAACCAGAGCACCCAGAGGAAACTCATGCGGTCACGGGGAGAACATACAATCTCCTAGTGAATGGTTTTGGCCCGAAACATCAACTCTTTATTCCTTTTCATTGATGCTGCCTGAGATGCTGAGTTCTTCCAACATTTTGTGTATGTTACTATGGGATTCTATTCACCTACACAACCCTTAGCACATCAAAAAGCATGCTTGTAAACATGTAATATAGAAGGAATTTGCAGAAACACGAGAGATTCTGTAAATACCGGAAATTCAGAGCAACACACACAGAATGCTGGAGGAACTCAGTAGGTCGGAGAATATCAATGGAGGGGAATAAACAGCCGATGTTTTGGGATGAGTCCCTTCGTCGGTCCTGATGAAGTCTCCAATGAGTTTTTATGTTCTGTTTCTAAGCCAAACTTGCCATACTTTCCCCTTACTTTATACCTCCTCTCCTCCTTCCCTCTACCATCATCTGCTCCACTGGCAATGTACTTTCTCTCAAACTTGTCCTCTCACCTAAACATGCATTTTCTTCCTTTAATCTTTTTCCAACTCTAACTGCCTTCTCATTCACAAGCCACTCAGCCCAGGGCAGCTCCTCACCCCATATCAGACTCCTGGCCAAACAGTTGAGGCAACACTTCACCTGTGAGTCTGTTGAGGCCATCAATTCCATCTGGTATTCCTAATGCGACCTCCTCTACACTGGTGAGACCCAACATAAATTGGGGGGGGGGGGGCTGCTTTGTCGAGCACCTCCACTTCATCCGCTCAAACAGGAATTTCCCTGTGGACAACCATTTTAATTCCTATCCCGACGTCATTCCCTAACCTCTGTCTTTGCCACGATGAGGCCACTCTCAGGGCAGAGGAGCAGCACGTCATATTCCGTCTAGGTAGCCTTCAACCTACTGGCATGAACATTAATTTCTCCTTCCAGTGATTTTTCCCCTCCCCCTTCTTCTATTCCCCACTCTGGCCTCCTAACTTGCCTATCACCTCCCCCTGTACCTCTCCCTCTTCCCTTTCTCCCATTGTCCACTCTCATTTCCTATCAGATTCCTTCTTCCCCACCTAACTGGCTTCAACAATCACCTTCTAGCTAGCCCTCCTTCCCCTCCCCCAATCTTTTTATTCTGGCACCTCTCCCCTTCCTTTCTGGTCCTGAAGAAGGGTCTTGGCTTGAAATGTCAACTGTTTATTCCTTTCTTAGAACACAGAATAGTACAGCACAGTATAGGCCCTTCGGCCCACAACGTTGTGCTGACCCTCAAACCCTGCCTCCCATATAACCCCCCCACCTTAAATTCCTCCATATACCTGTCTAGTAGTCTCTTAAATTTCACTAGTGTATCTGCCTCCACCACTGACTCAGGCAGTGCATTCCACACACCAACCACTCTCTGAGTAAAAAAACCTTCCTCTAATATCCCCCTTGAACTTCCCACCCCTTACCTTAAAGCCATGTCCTCTTGTATTCAGCAGTGGTGCCCTGGGGAAGAGGCGCTGGCTATCCACTCTATCTATTCCTCTTATTATCTTGTACACCTCTATCATGTCTCCTCTCATTCTCCTTCTCCCCAAAGAGTAAAGCCCTAGCTCCCTTAATCTCTGATCATAATCCATACTCTCAAAACCAGGCAGCATCCTGATAAATCCACTCTGTACCCTTTCCAGTACTTCTACATCCTTCCTACAGTGAGGCGACCAGAACTGGACACAGTACTCCAAGTGTGGCCGAACCAGAGTTTCATAGAGCTGCATCATTACCTTGCGACACTTAAACTCTATCCCTCAACTTATGAAAGGCTAACACCCCAAAAGCTTTCTTAACTACCCAGTCTACCTGTAAGGCAACTTTCAGGGATCTGTGGACATGTACCCCCAGATCCCTCTGCTCCTCCACACTACCAAGTATCCTGCCATTAACTTTGTACTCTGCCTTGGAGTTTGTCCTTCCAAAGTGCACCACCTCGCACTTCTCCAGGTTGAACTCCATCTGCCACTTCTCAGCCCACTTCTGCATCCTATCAATATCTCTCTGCAATCTTTGACAATTCTCTACACTATCCACAACATCACCAACCTTTGTGTCATCTGCAAACTTGCCAACCCACCCTTCTACCCCCACATCCAGGTCATTAACAAAAATTATGAAAAATAGAGGTCCCAGAACAGATCCTTGTGGGACACTCGTCACAACCCTCCAATCCGAATGTACTCCCTCCACCATCACCCTCTGCTTTCTGCATGCAAGACAATTCTGAATCCACCTGGCCAAACTTCCCTGGATCCCATGCCTTCTAACTTTCTGAATAAGCCTACCGTGTGGAACCTTGTCAAATGCCTTATTAAAATCCATATAGATCACATCCACTGCACTACCCTCATCTATATGCCTGGTCACCTCCTCAAAGAACTCTATCAGGCTTGTTAGACATGATCTGACCTTCACAGAGCCATGCTGACTGTCCCTGATCAGACCATGGTTCTCTAAATGCCCATTGATCCTATCTCTAATAATCTTTTCCAACAGCTTTCCCACCACAGACGCAAGGCTCACTGGTCTATAATTACCCGGACTATCCCCACTACCTTTTTTTGAACAAGGGGACAACATTCGCCTCCCTCCAATCCTCCGGTACCATTCCCATGGACAATGAGGATATAAAGATCCTAGTCAGAGGCTCAGCAATCTCTTCCCTCACCTCATGGAGCAGCCTGGGGAATATTCCGTCAGGCCCCAGGGACTTATCCGTCCTAATGTATTTTAGCAACTCCAACACCTCTTCTCCCTTGATATCAACATGCTCCAGAACATCAACCTCATTCATATTGTCCTCACCGTCATCAAGTTCCGTCTCATTGGTGAATACCGAAGAGAAGTATTCATTGAGGACCTCGCTCACTTCCACAGCCTCCAGGCACAGCTTCCCACCTTTATTTCTAATCGGTCCTATCTTCACTCCTGTCATCCTTTTGTTCTTCACATAATTGAAGAATGCCTTGAGATTTTCCTTTACCCTACTCACCAAGAGCTTCTCATGCCCCCTTCTTGCTCTCCTCAGCCCCTTCTTAAGCTCCTTTCTTGCTACCCTATATTCCTCAGTAGACCCATCTGATCTTTGCTTCCTAGACCTCATGTATGCTGCCGTCTTCCACTTGACTAGATTCTCTACCTCCCTTGTCACCCATGGTTCGTTCACCCTACCATTCTTTATCTTACTCACCGGGACAAATTTATCTCTAACATCCTGTAAGAGATCCCTTAACATCGACCACATGTCCATAGTACATGTCCCTACAAAAACATCATCCCAATTCACATCCTTAAGTTCTAGCCTTATAGCCTCATAGCCTCATAATTTGCCCTTCCTCAATTTAAAAATTTCCTGTCCTCTCTGATTCTATTCTTTTCCATGATAATGTTAAAGGCCGGGGAGCAGATCTGTGACCTGACCCAGTTCGTTACCTAATACTAGATCTAGTATGGCATTCCCCCAAGTCGGCCTGTCAACATACTGTGACAGGAATCCGTCCTGGACACACTTAACAAACTCTGCCCCGTCTAAACTCTTGGAACTAATCAGGTGGCAATCAACATTAGAGAAGTTAAAGACACGCATGATAACAACCCTGTTATTTTTGCACCTTTCCAAAATCTGCCTCCCAATCTGCTGCTACCAGGGGGCCTACAGAATACTCCACAGATGCTGTTTGACCTGCTGAGTTCCTTTAGCACTTCGTGTATGTTAAACTGTCTTCCATGTGTACACTTCCGAACCTCAGGTGGACAGAAACCTTGCCCCCATACAGATCACACCCTGATCCATATCCCTGTCCCTGCTCCCAGCCCCAGACATAGTCCCTACACTTCCTCCTAACCCTATCCTTACATTTACTCCTGGGTGACCCCAACACTGCAGCTGTCCCCTGGGTCTACAAATAGGTGACCCCCCCCCCCATATCACTGTCTCTGCATCTGTTCTCCACCCCGCCCGCCCATCCCTCAAGTCAGGACTCTTCCTCAGGCCCCACCCCAAAGTTACCACACCCACCTCAGGCTCCGCCCCTCATCCTGACAGGCACCACCCGTCTCCAGAACCCCACTCTTCGTAACATCAGGTCCCGCCCTGGAGTGCCCTCCTCCCAGGCCCCGCCCTCTTTTGCCCTCAGCTACAGCCCTGTCCCAAGCCGTCACCCCTCGGTGCCCTCAGGCCCCGGACACTCACCAGGTGCAGGACGAACGGAGCTCCGAGCAGCGCGATCCATACGTACAGGTGGAAAGTATTGGAGAAGCCGCTCTGCTGCGGCTCCAGGTAACAGCCGCCAGTTATCGCCGCCCACACCCCCCGCCGAAGGATTACAGCCAGTTGCCAGCCCATACCGGACCCTGTGTCCGTCACTGGCCGGGGACTACCGGGCCGGGCTCCACACCATCGCCACCGCCATGTCGCCGGCTCTGTTTCCTTCCCATCATCCTTTATACTGCAGCGAGGCGGGGTTACTCCCGGTCATCCCGTTGCTGTGGCCCCCTGGGTCTGAGATCGGTCATCTACCTGGTTCATCGTTCTCATTTCTCCCTCCCTGGCTCTCCCCCACTTCGCCCCACCTCTTCTCCCCCCTTCTCTCGCACCCCCCCCACTTCTCGCCCTGCCACTCTCCTCAACACCCCCCTTCTCACAACCCCTCTTCTCCTCCCATCCATCCCCCTCCTGTTTAGAGCATTCCTCCTCTTCTCATACCCCCTCTTCCCACGCCCCCACCCCTCTCATCACCACCCACTCCTCTCGCCCCACCACAACTCTTCTTCCTCCTCTTCTTCCTGCTTCCTCTTCTCCCCTTCTCCCCACTCCCCCTTCTTCCCCCTTCTCCCCACTCCCCCTTCTCCCCTTCCCCACCACCCCTCTCCCCTTTCCCCCACCACCCCTCTCCCCTTTCCCCACCCTCTCTCCCCTTCTCCACCTCCCCAACACCCTCTCCCCCTCCCTTCCACTCCACACCCCCTCCATTCCCCCCTCCTCCCTCTCCACTTCTTCTTACCCCCCCCACTCCCCTTCACCCCCCCTCCACAGCTTTGCCATCCTCTGGCTAAAGGAATTCCGCCTCATCTCTGTTCTAAAGTGATGTCCTTTTACTCTGAAGTTGTGTCCTCTGGTTCTAGACTCTTCCACTATTGGAAACATCTGAATTTGCTTCCCTTGAAAGGTGAAGCAGCCTCTGTGGAAATCAATGCCCAGAGCCACAATGGTGTTAGTCCTGGATTCAAACTTCAAATCCTAGCCAATATCCACTAACAAACCTTAACACCCCCCCTTACAAGCCTTATCATTTCCTGTAAGTCACCTTATGTACAGATACTCCAGTGCCTTTATGGACATGCAATATTTATGGACTTGAATATTTATATTTATTCTGTTCTTTATCTTATTGTGTTTGTTTTGTGCTGCATTGGATCCAGAATAACGGTTATTTCATTCTCCTTTATGCTTGCGTCCTGTAAATGACATTAGGCAATCTTGAATCTATTCTGTGTTAATTACCCAACCAGCCTAACCTAGTCAGACAAAATGGCTCAGAGACTGCAGTATCATGTTAAGCCCACAACAGGGCAGGCCATTGCTGTGTTAGAGTGTAAATTCTGATTTGCAAGCAAAGGGATGGAATATCTGTCACATAGCTGGACAAGGCCTCAGGGCTGGAAACAGGGACTGGGAACAATCCTTCAGTGATACCTATTTAGTGAAAGAAATCTCACAAGAATAGGAAATAAATATGCGTAGTATTAGTTTTTCATTCTATTATATTTATTTCTTCCTGTGAATCCCTGCAAGAAAATGAATCTCAAGGTAGTATATGCTGACAGAGTTACAAAAAAGTTACAAAATGCTGACATATACATATTTAGGTAATAAATTTACTTCGAACTTTGAAGAAAAACCTACACTTTCATTGTTTAACAGTATCTGTTTCAGCTTGAGAATGTGGCAGAAGTAACCAAGAGAGATGCTATAACCTGGAGAACAGTAGGAGTTGGAGGGATACCTGTACTGCCGATAATTTGAGTTTGTTTTAAAATGTAGAACAGTACAGCACAGGAACAGGCCCTTCCATCCACAATGTTGTGCCTAATCAATTAAATGGCTGCCCCAAGCGCAATCCTAGCAAGTGATGCATTTCACTGTACGTTTTGATGTTTGCATGCACATGAGACAAATAGAACTAATCTTTAGAACTGAAGATTTGCTTTAGAAATCCTAAGTTTGCATTTTACCAGATTTTAAGGAGAACCTGAGGAGGATCTTCTCTGAGGGTGGTGTGAATGTGGAACATCCATCAATTCTGAGGCTGTGTTCTCTGGTCTTAGACTCCCCCACTTCGGAAAACATCCTCTCCATATACACTCTATTGAGGCCTTTCAGTATCCCATAGATTTCAATAAGATCCACCCTCATTCTTTTAAACTCTAGTGAGTACAGGCCCAGAGATTTCAAATACTCCTCATATGTTAATCCTTTCATTGCTGGGATAATTCTCGTGAACATCCTTTGGACCCTCTCCAATGCCAGCGCATCAAAATGAATGCTAGCACTGCATTTGCCTTCCTTATCACTGACTCAACCTGCAAGTTAACCTTTGGGAAATTCTACATGAGGGTTCTCAAACCCCTTTCCCCTCAGAATTTTGAATTTTCTCCCCACTTAGAAAATTGTCCACACCTTTACTCGTTCTGCCAAAGTGTATGACCATGCACATTCTTCTAAATTCTAGTGAGCACAGGCCCAGAAATATCAAATGCTCCTCATATGTTAATCCTTTCACTCCAGGGATCATTGTTGGGAACCTCCATTGAACTTCCTTGGAATCTACCCCTTCTTTGTGTATTCCCCTGATCTGTCTAAGTCCTTCTGCAGACACCTGGCTTCTTCAACAGTCTCTGCCCCTTCACTTAGCCAGAAAGCCATTAATTCCTTCGTCCAAATCATAATGTGAAAAGGAACAGTCCTAACAGTGACCACTAGTCACCCACAACCAACAAGAAAAGACCCTCTTTATTTCCCACTCTTTGCCTCCTGGCAGTCAGCCAATCTTCTATTCATGCTAATATCTTTCCTGTAATACCGTGGGCTCTTAGCTCATTAAGCAGCTTCAAGTGTGGGACCTTATCAAAGGCCTTCTGAAAATCCAAATAACCAACATCCACTGACTCTCCTTTGTCTATCCTGCCTGTTATCTCCTCAAAGAATTCCAACAAATTTATTAACCAAGATTTCCCCTTTAGAAAGCCTCTGTCTATATACTACTAAAACTCTCATGCTCTGTCTGTCTGTTTGTGACCTCCAATTAGCGCAAACGGTGCATTACAGCGGCACTTTTTTGGGCTAAATCGAATTAAAATGCATTAACTTACAGAATGCAGGCAAACTTCAGGGTTATATGCTCGTATAAAATTGCTCATTCGCCAAAAATCAACAGGCTGCCTTTCACCCGAGACCCAATCAGCCATCATGGAAATCGGGACGCCACAGCCCAACGCATGCGCACGGCCAGCCTCAACAGCACCACACGATGCTCACAGAGCCGCTTCCACCTTCCATGGAGACCGCGACGACACGTGCATGGCCAGCCTCAGCAGCACCTCACGATGCTCACAGCAGCCACACCAACCACAGCAAAGGGGCAGGCTATCATGTCCATTTAGGAGAGCACCAACCACATCATCAAGAAACAACAGCATCTTGGAGCCTTTGGTGTTACTGCTTCCTATCTTCTATCAAGCATTAGGGTAAAAATATATGGATAGCCTAACTATGCCGCATGGAAAGAGAAGGGGGACATTATGGTCAAGAGATGATGCCAAATGTCATCAGGAAGCGACAAGGAGAGGGGAGGGAGAGAACAACAATCAGATGAGGCCAGGGCCGCACAACTCCGGGATCAAAGAGTCAGGACAAAAAAGATGAGAGAAGGCAAGACAGAGGAGGAGAGGCACACATGTCTCCAAAATGACAACAATAGGCACAGATGGAGGAGAGAACAAGAATCCGATCAGGCCAGGGCCGCCCAACTCCAGGATCAGAGAAAAACAACAAATAGTAGAGGAGATGAGGAGACGAAGGATGAAAGGGCTGCACATCTCCAGAATGATAAAAACGGGCAGAGAAGGAGGAGAGAGGAAGAGACAGAGGAGAAAAGGAAAGATCAACTCGAGAATGTGCGGCACAGAGTCATTATTGCAAGTGTTCCTGAAGACGACAATACCTCGACAGAGAAAGAGCAAGGCAAGATGCACGACTCGCATGCCGTCACATTTCTGCTGATGTTGGTTTGATGACCAAAGTATGCCCTCACTGTCGTGCCTTCCTATTCACTGGAGGAACTGCACATTTCTGCTGTATGAAGGGAAAGGTCAGGATAGGCAATTTGCAGCCTCTACCTAATGATCTCCTCAATTTGTACAGCAATGATGAACCTATTGCAAATGAGTTCAGGAAGAACATCAGAAAATACAATTGCCTTTTCCAAATGACATCCTTTAGTGCCAAAGAAGTCATTCCAACTAGGAATCGATGGAATCCTTCTGTGACTATTCAAGGCCAAATCCATCATTACATTGGAAAATTAATTCCAGACCCGAACCAGCAAGCCCAATTCCTTCAAATTTACTTCATGGATCCTTAAGACAGCATAGAATTGAGAATGGGGATACTCCAGAATGATGGAATTCAACGTGAGATTGTCGAATTATTGGAAAACCTACTACAACAATGAAACCCGTACATTTCATCCCTTCAACTTGCAAAAGAACAAATTCGAGGCATGCCAGAGGCGTCCATTGTCATTGATCCTGACCGGAGACTGGCATTTGAACACGAGAGAAGATTTAATGCACAAATTGCCAACGAAGTCACTGTCATTATACCAAACAGCACCAAACCCGAAGTAAGATTGTGTTACACATTGTGTTGAAAGAATGAGGAGGTGATTTGCAAATAATTTCAGAGTCCCATCGCTCATATGACAGCTTTCGATACGTATTTTTCTTTCCACTTGGAGACAATGGCTGGCATCAGCAACTCCGAATGATGAGCAACAAGAAACTGATGGCAATGCGTTATTATGCGTATCAAATAATGAATCATGAGAATGAGTTTAATAACCTTCTCAGAGGAGGACGTCTATTCCAACAATACTTGGTTGATATGGCTGCTAAGATTGAAGGTGAAAGGCTAAGCTACATCCGAATGAATCAAGCAACCTTGAGATCAACAACATACAGAGGCCCGACTGATATATTGAATGATGACGATGATTTCAGAAACATCGGAAGGCGCATCATCCTCTCAACATTTGTTGGTGGACCGAGATACATGATGGAATGATGTCAGGACGCCATGATGTATATACGGAAGTATAGTAATGCCTCATTGTACATGCAATCCAAACTGGCCTGAAATCCAACAGCATCTTTTTTGGCATCAGCCACCAAATGATCGGCCAGATTTAATCGCGAGAGTGTTTGACTTGAAGAGAAAGTTGTTTATGAATTATCTCACTGGAACAGATGGTCTCTTTGGTAGGTGTATCCCTTACATTGTAAGTGTCGAATACCAAAAGTGGGGTCTGCCTCATTTGCACTGTCTGCTGTGGCTCGATGAGGCATCCAAGCCGAGACCACAAGATTATGATAAATTCATTTAAGCAGAAATACCAGACCCAAATGAAGATCCAGAGCTGCATGAATTGGTACTGAAGCACATGATACATGGTCTGTATTGCACCTCTTTAGAGGTACCCGAAGCCATTTATTGAGCATACAAGGTATGGGGATGATTCATATCCTGTGTATAGGAGACGGTCTGTGCAAATGGGAGGATTCGAAGGTCAAGTAGGACGACAAAGTCGAACTATAACTTCTGAATGGGTGGTCCCCTATAATGCCCAACTATTAAAGCTGTTCAATTGTCATCTAAATGTAGAAATATGCTCATCTGTCAGGTCCATCAAATACGTGATCAAGTATACCATGAAGAGGAGTGAATAGAGAAGATGAAATCACACAGTATTTGACAGGCAGATATATCGGGCCTCTGAAGCTGTCGGGTTGATACTTGGATTTCCAATTCATGAGAGGGAACCAGCTGTTGTTCGCCTTCAAGTGCACCTTCCCCAACAGCATCAAGTATTCTTTCGAGATAATGCTGCTGTACAACTGAATAATGATATGTCAAGAACCACTTTAACGGAATTCATGGATCTTTGCACTCGCGATCCATTTGCAAGAACCCTGTACTATGCAGATATTCCCAGATTCTACACGTGGACTAATAAGAGATGGGAAAGAAGGAGAATGGGGAAAAGAGTGAAGGACTACTCCGGGATTTTTGAAGCAAATGTTCTGGGTCGAGTGTATACCGTTTCTCCACGAAGTGGTGACCTCTACTATTTGAGACTTCTTCATCACATAAAGGGACCGGTGTCTTTCGAATCATTGAAAACACATGATGGAGATATCCTTCCATCATTCAAAGATGTCTGCAGAGAGAGAGGATTGTTGCAAGCTGACGATCATTGGCAGCAAACTATGGAAGAGGCAGAGAGAACAAGAATGCCCAGAGCAATGAGAGATTTGTTTGTCATCTTGCTAAGAAACACTGAAATCAACAATCCACAGCAATTATGGAACTGGTTCAAGAATGCAATGTCTGAAGATTTCTTACCAATGGAGAGGAGAACTATCAATGATCCTGATATCATGATCGATGAGAGGCATCATGGACAAGCTCTTCTGTATTTCCAAGAGAAACTTGAGAATTTGGCAAAACATTTGAAGAATATAACTTGCCAACACAAAAAAATGGTACAATTACTCAAAGCGCTGGCAATCTGGAACTATTGCGTGAACTGCAATACAATAGAGACGAACAGCAGGAATTTGTTTCACAGAAGGAACCCCTACTGAATAATGAGCAAAGAGAAGTATATGAATATGTGTGCGACTGCTTGGAAAGGAATCTCTCATCAACGATTTTCATTGATGCACCAGGAGGAGCGGGCAAGACATTTATCATCAACTTGATCTTCGCTAAAGTTAGGGGAGATGGAGGTGTTGCTGTTGCTGTAGAATCATCAGGTATTGCAGCAGCATTGATGCCTGGTGGTAGTACAGCGCATTCATGATACAAAATACCCCTCAAAGTCAATGAGGATGCCCTTTGTAACATCGATAAAAACACCAATCCTGCAAATTTACTCCAAAATGCGAAGCTTATTGTCTGGGATGAGTGCCCCATGATCAGGAGGGAGAGTTTTGAAGCTGCAAACCGCACTCTTCATGATGTATGCGACAAGGATGAGGCCTTCAGGGGTATTTTAATCATTTGCTGTGGTGATTTCTGTCAGCTTCTAGCAGTTGTGAAACACGGAAATTATGCTGATGTGGAGAATTCATGCATTAAAAAATCATACTTATGGAGAAGCTTCATCAAGTTTCAATTGAAGAGAAACATGCGATTGAGTGAGGGAGAAGGACAATATTCTGAATTCTTACTGGATGTTGGAGAAGACAAGATTGAGAAAAATAAAAACAATGAAATCGAATTACCTTAAGATATGATTCTGCCAGTGAAAACTATGGAAGAATGCATTGATTTCATTTACTCGACGTTCGACAATCCTACAGAACTATTCTCGAGGAATTCTATCTTGGTTCCTCTTAATGAAATGATGCGAAAAATGAACTTCACATATATTAGACTCTTCTCTGGAATCATGAAAGAATACTGCTCCTTCAATGCCGTAAGTGAAGGAGCTAACGCCACTCATTTTCCTACAGAATTCCTTGATTCGGTTGAACTCTCTGGATTGCCACCACATAAACTGGAATTGAGGAGGGGATCTCCCATCATTTCAATAAGGAACTTAGATCCATCAAGGCTTTGCAATGGAACGCGAATGAAGGTGGAAGAACTGCACGACAATCTCATCGTAGCAAAGATAAACATTGGTGCATTCAAAAATGACATTGTCATGATCCCAAGAATTACTCTCAGTTTACCAGAAGGGGAAGATATTCCTCTTCAGCGGAGCCAGTTCCCGACACAGTCATGCTTTGCTATGACTATACATAAGGCACAAGGCCAAACCATGGAGAATGTGCTGATTTTTCTGCTGAAACCACTATTCCAGCATGCTCAGCTGGATGTGGCTTTAAGCCGGGGAAAAAGAAATGAAAACGTTAGAGTATTCCTGAAGGGTGGCAGATCAACCAGAAATGTGGTCATAAAAAGTGTCCTTCGTTAAATGAGGAGGAGCAATATTTGTCTTGCTATGCGTCTTTCTTCTTTAATAAACTGAGTTTTTCTTCTTTAATTTCCAAATCAAAGAGATGGCAATAGCATTCAGGAAAATTTAATGTTCATTCTGGTCACATCAGACTGCACTACCTTTCTCTCAAAGGGTGCCCCATTGTCTAGTCTCCTGTTATAATTTGTAGCCCACATTCCTTACATAAAGCGCATAGTGGTTAGAATCAGAATCAGACTGACATACTGTATGTTGGGAAATTTATTGTTTTGCTGCAGCAATACATTACAGTACATGACTTCAAAACTATAAATTACAATAAGAAATATATACGTAAAATTAAATTAAGTAAGTAGTGCAAAAAGAAAGCAAAAAAAAAACTGAGGTAATGTTCATGGATTCATTGTCCATTTAGAAATTTAGAGGTGAAGAAGTTTTTCCTGAATGTTAAGTATGTGTTTTCAGGCTCCTGTACCATACCCTTGATGGTAGCAGTGAGAAGAGGGCATGTCCTGGGCGGTGGGGGTTTTTAATGATGGATGCTGCCTTTTCAGACATAGCCTTTTGAAGGTGTCCTCAATGCTGAGGAGGCTAGTGCCGCGATGGAGCTGGCTGACTTTACAACTTTCTGCAGCTTTTTCTGATCCTGTGCAGTGGCTTCTCCATACAAAACTGTGATGTAACCAGTTAGAATGCTGGCCACGGTGTACCTGTCGAAATTTGCGAACGCTTTCCAAATGGTCACCTATGACGATGTCATTAATTGATCGAATAAGTGCAATAAAAATGACAGTTTTACTGAAATTTTTATACACGTTTCAAGCTGTTCCATCCTTTGTCCCGAAAATGTTTTTTGATAGAATAGATTCTATGATCTTGTCATATATCTGGAATAATAAGAGCTCTAGACTGAGTAAACTTTTACTGCAAAAATTAAAAAAAGATGGAGGCTTGGCTTTACCAAACTTTAGATTCTATTACTGGGCAATTAATTTTCGTTATATTACTTTTTGGATCCACTGTATAGATAACCAAGACTGTTCTTTACGGTTGGACTTGGAGGAGAACTCGGTAAAGGGGTTCTCCTTGGCTTCTTTACTGGGAGCTCCTCTTCCCTTCTTGTTTTCTAAGATTGCTAGATAAGATCTTAGTCCCATTGTTAGACATACATTAAAAATTTGGTTTCAGTTTCGCAGATTTTTTTGACTTAATTAACTTAGTTCTTTCTAGTAATATCCATTTTAACTACAAACATCTGTATTTTTTAAACCATCAGTTTTAGATAAGGCCTTTTTAACATGGGAAACTAAGGGAATAAAAGCTTTTCTAGATTTGTTTTTAGAGGATTGTTTAATGTCTTTTTCTAGTGGGCAAATATGATTTATCTAATGCACAATTTTTTAGATATTTACAAGTCAGGAATTTTGTACGCTATTTGTTACTGAATTACCCATTTGTCCTTTTACCAAATAGGATAGATGTTATCTTTCAGCTTAAACCATTTCAAAAGGATTGATAGCCATTATATATAAACGGCTATTGAATTTACAAATGATGTCTAAAGATAAGGTTAAACGTGCTTGTGAATTGGAACTTCAAGAATCACTTTCAGATAATCAATGGAATAAAATCTGTCATTTAGTTAACAATTCCTCTACCTGTGCCCATCACTCCTTGATTCAGTTCAAGGTAGTGCACAGGGCGCATATGTCAAAAGATAAACTAGCGCATATTTTTTCTAATATAAATCCTACCTGTGATAGATGCAACACTGAGATGGCTACCTTAACTCATATGTTTTGGTCCTGCATAAAGTTAAGTAATTTTTGGAGAGATGTTTTTAGAATATTATCAAAAGTCATAGGTATGGACCTACAACCTAATTCATTTACGGCAATCTTTGGGTTATTCCAACAGCAGCAAGAAACGTTCCTGCTTCCACTCAATGCATGATAGCTTTCTCAACTTTATTGGCTAGGAGAGCTATTCTATTGTACTGGAATAATCCCAATCCACCTACTGTTTTTTTTTGGCTCTCCTCCATTATGTCGTGTTTAAGTTTGGAGAAAATTAGGAGTCAGACGTTTGACACATCTTTTAAATTTGAGCAAACTTGGCGAACCTTTTATTCAATATTTTCATATGATCTAATTCTTTTTACTTTTTCAATTAATTTTTTTTCTTCTCCGTGAAGTTTTAGATTTGACCAGAAGGACTTTTCCTTTTTTTTTAACTGTATCCTCAAAATGGACTGCCCTGTCCCTTTTTTTTTGTTTTAGGTTAGTTTTGTGTTTTTTTTCTCAATAACAGAAATTTTGAGTCTTTTTGTCTATGAACTGTTAAGAGGAGAAGTGGTTCTTTTTTTTTCTTTATATTAGCTTAATACTATATATGATTTTGACTGTGTATATTCCTTTTTTTGTTTGTACTATTATTGAAATATGTATTTGAGATAACCTGTCCTCTGGTTTGTATTTATCCTTATTCTTTTAAATCAATAAAAAAAGATTGAAAGTGAGAAATTTGCGAGAGTCTTTGGTGATGTGCCAAGTTTCCTCAAACTCCTAATGAAATTTAGCCACTGTTATGCCTTTTTTGTAATTGCATCAATATGTTGGGTCCAGGATAGATCTTCAGAAATGTCAACACCCAGGAACTTGAAACTGCTCACACTTTCCACTACTGATCCCTCGAAGAGGATTGGTGTGTGTTTCCCTCGACTTCCTTTTCCTGAAGTGCACGATCAATTGCTTGGTCTTACTGACTGAGTGCGACACCATTCAACCAGCTGATCCATATTTGCTCCTGTACGCCTCATCATCACCATCTGAAATTCCGCCAACAATGGTTGTCATCAGGAAATTTATAGATGGCGATGGAGCTGGACCTAGCCACACAGTAATGAGTGTAGCGAGAATAGAGCAGTGAGGTGTGCCAGTGTTGATTGACAGCAAGGAGGAGTTATTTCTGATCCGCTCTGACTGTGATCTCCCAGTGAGGACGTCAAGGATCCAGTTGCAGAAGGAGGTACAGAGGCCCAGGTTTTGGAGCTCGTTGAGTAGAACTGAAGGTATGATTGTGATAAACGCTAAGCTGTAATCAATAAACAGGAGTCTGATGTGGGTATTGCTATTATTCAGGTCATCTTAGGCTGAGCGGAGAGCCAGTGACATTGCATCTGCTGTAGATCTATTGTGGCGATAGGAATATTGCAGCTGGTATAGGTCTTTGCTTAGTCAGAGATTGATTCTGGCCATGAACAACCCCTCATCACAGTAGTCATGAGTGCAACTGGGTGTAGTCATTGAGGCACTGGTCTTCTTGGGCACTGGTATGATTGTCACCCTTTTGAAGCAGGTGGGAGCCCCCAACTGCAGCAGTGAGAGATTGAAGATGTCCTTGAATACTCCCATCAGTTGGTTGGCATAGGTTTTCAATTCCTTACCAGATACACCATCAGGGCCTGGCACCTTGCAAGGATTCACCCTCCTGAAAGATGTTCTGACATAGGCTACCAATACGGAGATCACAGGATCACCAGATGCTGCAGGACTTCTTACATGTGTAGTTTTATTGTCCCGTTGAAAGCAGCGTTATGGAGCCAGTTCAATCCCGATTATAAGGATTTCGTACATTCTCCATGTGGCGATGTGGCTTTCCTCCATGTGCTCCAGTTGCCTCCCACATTCCAAAGATGTACAGGTTTATGGGTCACATGTGTGTAATTGGGCTTGTTGGTCCAGTAGGACTTGTAACTGTGCTGTATCTTTAAATAAGTTTTTTTAAAAACACAAACTTACCTTGATTGCATTAGGTTTTCTTTTCCAAATGATGAGCTTTTCTTCCTGAATTGTAGACTCCTGCAGCTTCTTAGCAACAGAAGTTAGTCTATCGTTTCCCTCACTTTGTCTCCCTTCGTGAGCAAATGAATCACGTTTGCAGTTTTCCAATCTGCTGATGCTTTCACAAAACTCTGGGATCTTTGAAACCCTTCAACAAATTTCTATCCCTGAAGTCAACCAACAACTTGTTCATCTCAAATATGTTTTTCCAATGATTCAAGTGCAGTCTGTACACTTTGACCTCTCCCAACGGATTACACAGAAACCAAACAGATTATATCTCCAAAAGTCAGGGATGGAAAAATTCTATGACGTCAACAAAAACAAAACCTGGAGCTGACTGTGGCTTCGACCACCAAACTTACAAATATGCAAGCTCAAAAATAAAGTTGAGGAAGCACAAGCCTTTCGTCAGAGTACCAAAATATGATCTTCAAAATATTCCACCAGAATTCATAGATGGCCTGAACAACCTTCTCACTGCTCTAAACACAACTGATAGGACACAGAGGGATTGTAGGAAAGTATCAAGAATGTTGCATACAAAATGTGTGAAAAGATTCCGCATAAGGTGAAAACGCAGATGAGACCAAAATGGATGAGTGAAGAAACTCTGAAAATTGCACAGGGAAGAAGTGAAGCCATAGCTAAGGGAAAAAGCTAGCAGTTGCAGTTCTCAGTCAAGCTTTCCAATGTTCTGATAGGCAAGACAAAGAAAACTGCTACAAAAATGTGTGGAAAAAGTAAGAAAGGAAAATAACAAAGGAAGGTCCAGATCAATCTTCTTAAAGCTAAGAGAACTGAAGAGAAAATTCCAGCCTCACATGGGAATGCTGAAAGATGCACAAGATGTTATGCTTAAAGAATCTGAGAAGATCAAAAAACAATGTAAGGAATACTGAGAGTCATTATACCAGAAATATCCACTGGATCAGGAATATCATCCTAAATCTTCTAATCAGGAACCGACGGTGATGAAGGAAGAAGTTGAAGCAACATTAAAAGCCCTAACAAAGAACAAAGCACCTGGTGTTGATGGAGTCCCAATCCCAACTGAAATACTACAACAATCAGACATAGCTGTTGCAATACTGGCAATGCTCTGTAAACTGATCTGGAAGACAGCATCATGGCCAAGTGAATGGAGGAAATCAGTATTTTTACAAATATTGAAGAAAGGTGATCCAATTGAGTGTGAAAATTATCATACAATTGCCCTCATTCCTCACGCCAGGAAGATTTTACCAAAGATCATTAAGAAAAGACTTCAACCTTATTTAGAGCAGGAGCTTCCTGACATTCAAGCAAGTTTCAGCAAAGGAAGGGGAACAAGTGTCATCATTGCAGATGTGAGGTGGATTCTTGAGAAGACAAAAGAATTCTAGAAGGACACCTATATGTGCTTTATTGACTACAGCAAGGCCTTTGGCTGTGTCAATCATGACAAACTATGGAACACATTAAGATATGTGGCTGTACTGGAACACTTGATCATCATGCATAATCTTTACATCAATCAAGAAGCAGCAGTTCAATGGAACAAGGAGAAAAAGAATGGTTCAGCATCCCTAAAGGGATATGACAAGGCTGTATTCTCTCCCAGTGTCTGTTCAATTTGTGTGCTGAACTAATCTTCAGAGAAACAGGAGTATACGAGGAGAACCGAGGATGAGAATTGTTGGCAGAATCTTAAATAACCTTCATTATGCTGATGACACTACAATACTGGCTCAAAATAAAGAAGACCTGAAGCAACTGCTGACCAACGTCAAGTAACATAGCCTCAAGATGGGTTTGCACCTTAACCTGAAGAAGACTAAGATTATGATTACTGGCAGCACAACTAATTTCAAACAAAAGAACATCTTTAGATGCTGGCAATCAGAGCAACACACACAAAATGCTGATGGAACTCAGTAGGCCAGGTCAAAGGGTTTTGGCCTGAAATGTCAACTGCACAACCAATTTCAATCTCAATAGAGAGGAAATTGAAGTGGTTGACAGTTTCAACTTACTTGGATCAATGCTTAACACCGAAGTGGTAAGCAGTCAAAAAAGTCAATGAAAAATTGCCCTTGGCAGGACAACTAAGAAAGATTTAGCAAAAATCCTTAGAAACAGGAATCTATCTCTACATACAAAGATTCAACTTGTGTAGGTGATGGTGGTCTCAATGACATAATATGGATGTGAAAGTTGAATGGTAAAGAAGGAGGATGGGAAGCATATTGATGTCTTTGAACTGTGGTGTAGAGAAAAATGGGGTGTATGAGATGTCAGGGAGGGGTAGCACCTCTGGTGGGGGAACATCTCGCGTCCTTTTCAAGGTGGTTAGTCCACCTTTGGTCCCCACCTGGCACTTAGCTCTCACCTGTGGCTCCTCGTAGCTATTTGCATGCGACAGCAGCCACACCCCGGGCAACAGCTTCAACAAGCCGGCTAAGCCAGGTGAGGGTAGCCGACGGGTCTCAAACCCTCGGTGAGATAGAGAGATGTCTATCCCAGCATGTGAAGACAGACTCTGGCGGATTGAGCGGACGAGACCAATGGAAGGTCCAACAGTTAAGAATGCTGTCTCTGCAAGCGTCGTGGAACGTGTAGAGCACAAGACACAGAAGACATCCTGTCATCCACTGCACCTAGTTCCATCTCCAGCCCTCTTGACTCTTGTCTTGCCACTGGATCCAGATGGGAATTGGGAAAAGAGAGTGAGGCTGACACTGTGCAACTCTCCCTCACTTAAATCCAAATCAAGCGCTAGTCTCGACACCATCATAAAAGCTGGCTGGCGGCGTAGTGGCAACAGTGCTGGACTTTGGGGCGTGAGATCCCGAGTTCAAATCCGGCCAGCTCCCTTGCGCCCTCTCCATCCGTGCCTCGTTGAGGGTTGAGCGTCGAGCTAGCAATTCGACCTTGTTTAAAAAAAAGTACTAATCGTGTGGAGGTTCTCATCGATGACGATGGACAAACCTTATAGAAAATAATACTATGCATCTCGTGGACCCCTCAGAACAAACATATCGGTTCTTAATGAGATCCAACCGAGTCTCTCTCTGGAGGCTCATATGACAAGACTCTGCCTATTGTACTTTGGGCACATCATGCGAAGAACCAACTCCTTGGAAAAGGATATCATACTCGGCAAGATGGAAGGACAATGGAAGAGAGGAAGGCCATCAATCAGATGGATGGACACAATAAGGATAGTAATGAATGCAATGTTATCTACAATGAGTTGCCTTTGCAAGGATTAAAAGTCTTTTAGAGGAACTATCATAGGGTCGCCATGAGTCGACACTGACTCAATGGCAGAACAGCAACAAGTCAATGCCTTTAAAACCCTTGTGGGATGGGGTGGAAAAACCATGGTGATATATCTGCCTCTAGTCTCATTTTGTTTTTCCAGTACTTTGTCCTTCTTGATAAGTATTGTTGCAAGTTCTTTCTTCCTGTTTGAAACAAGACTATCTTGTTATCTTTGGCAGCGGTCCCCAACCACCGGGCCATGAGGAAGTGATATGAGTCAGCTGCACCTTTCCTCATTCCCTGTCACGCACTGTTGAACTTGAACATAGGGTTGCCAACTGTCCCATATTTGCTGGGACGTCCCGAATATTGGGCTAAATTGGTTTGTCCTGTATTTCCCCCACTAAGGTAGAGCATTCCTATGAATCCTTTCATGCCGAAATGGTGTGAAGAGAAGAAGCAATTACCATTAATTTATATGGGAAAAATTTTTGAGCGTTCCCAGACTCAAAAAATAACCTAACAAATCATACCAAATAACACATAAAACCAAAAATAAATAACACTAACGTATAGTAAAAGCAGGAATAATATGATAAATACACAACCTATATAAAGTTGAAATAATGTATGTACAGTATAGTTGGGAAGATGAAGGGAAAAACGATTTGTGGGAGAAAAAAAATAGGCACATATGCGCACATCACACATGTGCACACAGGTGCCTCTGCAAGGCTTCATGGTCATGGTAGTCTTTCCTGGGGTAAAGTGTCCCGGGATTTGACTGCTACTTTTGTCCCTTATTTGGGAGTGAGAAAGTTGGCAAACCTAACTATAAAGGACATGTTGAGGTGAATTTAACCCTACTTGAACACCCCCCCCCCCCCGCCCCCACCCCCGGCCGGCCGGTCTGCAAGAATATTGTCAATATTAAACTGGTCTGTGGTGCAAAAAAGGGTCGGGACCCCTGATCTTTGGGATGCTTCCAGTGAATCAAAATAAGAATAAGGTTTATTATTGCTGATGTAAGTCATGAAACTTGTTGTTTTGTGGCAGTAGTATAATGCAATATAAAAAATTAGTACAAGTTAGAATAAGAAGTTAAAAAAAACCACACAAATAAGTAACGAACAAAAGAGCATGAAGTGAGATAGTGGTCATTGCCTGTTCAGAAATCAGATTGTAGAGGGAAAGGAGCTGTTGCTAAAATATTGAGAGTGTGTTTTCAGGCTCCTGTACTTCCATTTTAATTGTAGTAATGAGAAGAGGACATGTCCTAGATGGTGTGGGTTCTTAACGACAGATGTTGCCTTTTTGAGGCATTGCATATTGAAGGTGTCCTCGATGGCGTGTGAAGATCAATGTTAGTTTAAATTATCTGCTATTTCCTTGTTTCCTTTATTAATTCCTCACTCCCTTTTTCACTTCCAAGGGATCCCACACTTTATTCTGGCAGGGGTGTGGGGGGCGGGAGTGGTCCTACACTTGCCTTAACTATCATTTTCTTTTTTATGTATCCACTGTTTTTCATTGTTTGTTTACTTTTGCAATCATTTTTATCTCTTTGTTAGTCACCCCCTGCTGCTTCCTGACAAGTTCTCAGTCATCAACTCTATTGTTTGCTTCTGCCTTTTTGTATGCTTTAGGTTTATGATTTATTAATTTTCTTAGCCTCCTTCCATTATCATTGCCAAATCAGAATGGTAGAACATTCAGTGGTTGTCTGTCATATCCAACAATGACAGGAGACCTGTATGGGAAAGTTTTTAAAGTGGAAAAGGCCGTTGCACTGAAGCAGTTCCATTCTTTCGACCTCAGAAATTCAGGTCTGGTGGTACAAGTCGTC
Source organism: Mobula birostris (assembly GCF_030028105.1). Taxonomy (NCBI): domain Eukaryota; kingdom Metazoa; phylum Chordata; class Chondrichthyes; order Myliobatiformes; family Myliobatidae; genus Mobula; species Mobula birostris. The sequence goes on from NC_092371.1 coordinate 169,852,031, forward strand.
GTCACAAACTAGGGTCTTCCTCGGTTGCAGAGATGACCTTGACTACTCTGCATTATCATGCCTTTCTCTCTCTGCAAGGCATTGCAGAACCACCTTCTTGCCATTGGAGCTCACTGTTGATCTCACCCACCAGAGCTGACTTCACATGCTGGGACAGGCGTGTTGCCAGCTCACTGGGGTATGTGATTTGCCAGCTACTCTCTCTGGGTTTAGCTCACCTGTCGGAGAGGTGTGGCCGCTGTTGCATGAAAACAGCTACTTGGAGACAAAAGGAAGAGCTGAATGTGTGGTGGGGTCCAAAGGTGAGTAAGCTGGCCCAGACTGAAAACAACAAACCCCTTCACCACAGCACAGATGTGGACCTTTTGGCCAATCCAGTCTCATCCCATTTCACCACATGGAACAGCTATTCACATGTGTACATCTGATACGTGTGTACTTGCATCCATGTATGCAATCGGTCCACATGAACCACAGGTAATTGTACATACACAAAAAATAATGCCACTACTTTCGGTGCACCATACAAAACTTTGTTTTAAGATGCTGTAATTGTTGTTTGCTGAACGTACAACTTGCTAAAGGTAACTGTTCCAACTTGCCCACTAATGTAGATAATTGCTATGATAGCCTTGATTACGTACATCAAGCTAAAACCATATATTCACAAGATATAGAGCAGAATTAAGCCCATCAATTCTTTTCTACCATTAAATAAGCATTTTTAACCTCCATTATCCTGCCTTTTTCTGCAACTCTTACACCTCTTACTGACCAAGAACTTACCAATCTCTGCATTAAATATACCCATTGACTTGGCCTCCACAGCCCTCTGTGCAATGAATTCCACAGATTCACCACCCTCTTCATCTCAAAGTGTTTAAACCCTTTATTTTGAGGCTGTATCCTTGTATCTTTGAATCTCCTACAGTGGAAACATTCTCCTCTTGTCCGCTCTGTCCAGTTATTTCAGTATTCGGTGGATCAATGAGATCTCCCTCCATTCTTCATTCGTATGTCACCATATACTACCCTAAGATTCACTTTCTTGCAGGCATTCACAGTAGAACAAAGAAATGGAATAGAATCAATGAAAAACTATTAAAAAAAAGACTGACAAGCACCCAATGTGCAAAAGAAGTAAAACTGCAAATATGAAAACAATGAATGAATAATATTGAGAACATGAGTTGCAGAGACCTTGAAAGTGAGTCCATAGGTTGTGGATTCAGTTCAGAGTTGAGGTGAGTGAAATTATCCACACTGATTCAAGAGCATGATGGTTGTAGAGTAAGAACTCTTGCTGAACCCGGTGTGTCCTAAAGCTTTTATCAGTTGTTAGTTGCGAGAAGAGAGCATGGTTTGGATGATGGGGTTACTTGATGATGGATGCTGCTTTCTTGTGGCCATCTAATCTGTCCTAGGAACTTATGTCTTTTATTGCAGAAATCATTCTTATGCACCTTTCCTGGACCATGCTTTTGGGGAAAGAATAGTGAGAGCTAATAAATAGTAAATAGTCAGAAGGAATGTGATAATGGAACCAACGACAAAGCCGAGAAGTAGAGACATAAAATGCAACAATGAAGACACCCAAGTTTCAGGAACTTCACTTGATATGTTATAGCATGTATCCATTGTTATAAAAGAAAATTGGATTTGCTGTTGGGCTTGTGGATAATCATTTTGTTCTGTAATCAGGACTTAGTCTGTTACTTAATTAAGTCTTCCTGTAGCTAACATTCTGTTGTTATAATTTAGTTTTATTGGTCATCTCATCAAATGAAAATGTAAAACCTGTTCCAAATTCATGTTCGGGTAGATCAGATTTGATTGATCCTCTGGTGCACACCAATTATTAATAAATCACCCATTATTTTGAACACCAACTTGGGGTGGCCTTTCAGTTTGCCCTTGTACCTCACATCCTCTTAATAATATGGCATTGAAATTCTTTCTCTAATTTTGTTGCCCACACCGTATTAATAATTCCCTAAAATAAATACTGAACAGTTCATACTATGATCCAGGTTGTAAAGTATAGTGTAACTAGACTTGGCTGCACTGTCTAGGATTTTATGTAATGTAAGTACAACTTTTCTAGGTTATGTTTAATTGTTGATGTAAAACAGAACCAGTTAAAGAATCAAATTACTGCCTTGCTTTGCAGTTACAGCAAGAACACCAGCAAATGGACAAGGCCAACGTGAACAGCATCTCTACCATGATAAAGCAACACCAACTCCGATGTGCTTTAAAAGGAGCACTGAGTGGGGACTTGGGACAGTGTGATCGCAGGACCGTTGCAGCAGGAGGAGGAGCGAGGGGCTCGGGACAGCGAGTGCTGAGTGCTGGGAAGCAGCTGAGGTGAGTGTGCTTTAAAAGGAGCGTGGAGGGCAACTGAGGGGTTAAACAGAGTGTTGATTAGAGGGAGTGAGTACTTGAGATAATTAGCAGGGACAAATAAAAGGAGGGGGAACTGAAGAGGAGCGGCCAGTGTGTGAGTGGCTCAGGGTAGGAGTGGAGCTTTGAGGCTTTGGCTCGAGAGGCTTCGGTGAGCAGAGGCTGAGGACGAGCCTGCTCCCAGTGAAGTAAGGCCGGGAAAGTTCCTTTAATTAATTTAATTAACTTAGGAGTAGGTAATGGAGGCAGCAGTTAGGGCAGTAGAGTGCTGTGTATGCAGTATGTGGGAAGTCAGGGACAGCACAATTGTCCCTGATGACTACACCTGTAAAAGGTGCATCCAGCTGCAGCTCCTGACAAACTGAGCTGGATGAACTTCGGATCATTCGTGAGGCAGAGGCAGAAATAGACAGGAGTTTCAGGGAGACAGTCACCCCTAAAAGTCAGGAGGCAGGTAGCTGGGTGACTGTCAGGAAAGGGAAGGGGAATAGACAGAATGAGCAGAGCACCCCTGTGGCCATTCCCATCAATAATAAGTATACTGTTTTGGATACTGTTGGTGGGGACGACCTACCAGGGACAAATTGTAGTGGTCGCGTCTCTGGCACCGAGACTGGACCCTCAGCTCAAAAGGGAAGGAGTGAAAAGAGGAGAGCAGTAGTGATAGGGGATTCGATGGTTAGGGGGACAGATAAGAGGTTCTGTGGGAGAGATCGAGAATCCCGGATGGTCTGTTGCCTCCCTGGTGCCAGGGTCTGCGATATCTCGGATCGGGTTCTCGGTATTCTCAAGAGAGAGGGTGAGCAGCCAGATGTTGTGATCCATGTAGGGACCAATGACATAGATAGGAAGGAGGAGGAGGTCCTGCAAAGAGAGTTTAGGGAGTTAGGTGCAAAGTTGAAGGACAGAACCTCCAGGGTTGCAATCTCAGGATTGCTACCCGTGCCATGTGCTAGTGAGGCTAGAAATAGGAAGATAATGCAGCTAAATATGTGGCTAAGGAGATGGTGCAGGAGGGAGGGCTTCATGTTTCAGGACAATTGGGCTTTGTTCCAGGGAAGGTGGGACCTGTTCTGATGGGACAGTTTGCACCTGAACTGGAGGGAGAAGTAACATCCTTGCGGGTAGATTTGCTAGTGCTGCTCCGGGGGGGGTTTAAACTAGATTTGCAGGGGGAGGGGAACCAGAGTGTTAGAGCAGATAGTGAGGTGGAGGAGGATAAAGGTCATGCGAGGACTGCATGTATAGACAGAAATCAAAGGTTTGTACGTGATAGAAATGTTCTCAGGTGCATCTATTTCAATGCATGGAGTATTGTAGGTAAGGCAGATGAGTTTAGGGCATGGATTGGCAAGTGGGATTACGACATCATTGCTATTAGTGAGACTTGGTTGCAGGAGGGGCAGGACTGGCAGCTTAATATTCTGGGGTTCCGTTGTTTCAGACGTGATAGAGGTGGAGGGATGAAAGGGGGAGGAGTGGCATTACTAGTCAGGGAAACTATCACAGCTGTGCCTAGACAGGACAGCCCAGAGAGCTTGTCTACAGAAGCCATATGGGTGGAGCTGAGGAACGGGAAAAGTGTGACCACACTAATAGGGTTGTATTATAGACTGCCCAATAGTCAGAGAGAATGGAGGAGCAAATCTGTAGAGAGATAGCAGACTGATGTAAGAAACAGAAAGTTGTAATAGTAGGGAATTTTAACTTTCCACATACTGACTGGGACTCCCACACTGTGAAAGGGCTAGATGGCTTGGAGTTTGTCAAATGTGTTCAGGAAAGTTTTCTAAATCAGTATATTGAGGTACCTACGAGAGAGGATGCAATACTAGATCTCCTATTAGGGAACCAGGCAGGTCAGATGACAGAAGTATGTGTAGGCGAACATTTTAGGTCCAGTGACCATAATGTCATTAGTTTCAAGTTAATAATGGATAAGGATAGGTCTGGTCCTCGAGTTGAGGTTCTAAATTGGAGAAGGGCCAATTTTGTGGAAATGAGTAAGGATCTAGGAAGAGTGGATTGGGATAAGTTGTTTTCTGGCAAGGATGTGTTCAGTAAGTGGAAGGCCTTCAAAGACAAAATTTTGAGAGTGTAGAGTTTGCATGTTCCTGCCAGGATTAAAGGCAAAGTTAACAGGCATAGGGAACCTTGGTTTTCAAGGGATATTGGCGATCTGGTTAAGAAAAAGAGAGAGGGGTATAGCAGATATGGGCAACAAAGGGGGTACTTGAAACAAACAAACAATGAGGTACTTGAAGAGTATAGAAAATGTAAGAAAATACTAAAGAAGGGAATCAGGAAGGCAAAAAGGAGACATGAGGTTGCTTTGGCAGTTAATGTAAAAGTAAACCCGAAGGGTTTCTACAAGTATATTAAGAGTAAAAGGATGGTAAGGGACAAAATTGGTCCCCTGGAAGATCAGAGTGGTCATCTATGTGTGGAGCCTCATGAGATGGGGGAGATCTTAAACAGTTTTTTTGCATCAGTATTTATTCAAGAAACTGGCATAGCATATATGGAAATAAGCAGGAGTGTCATGGAACATATAGAGATTAAAGAGGAGGAGGTGCTTCCTGCCTTACAGCAAATAAAGGTAGATAAATCCCCCGGGCCTGACATGATATTTCCTCAGGCCTTGAGAGAGACTAGTGTAGAAATTGCAGGGGTTCTAGCAGAAATATTTGAAATGTCCTTAGCCACGGGTATGATGCCGGAGGATTGGAGGGTAGCTCAAGTTGTTCTGTTGTTTATAAAAGGCTCCAAAAGTAAACTAGGTAATTACAGGCCGGTGAGCCTGACATCAGTATTAGGTAAATTATTGGAAGTTGGCCTGAGAGATCGGATATACAAGTATTTGGACAGCCAAGGGCTGATTAAGGATAGTCAGCATGGCTTTGTGCGTGGTAGGTCGTGTTTAACGAATCTTGTAGAGTTTTTCAAGGAGGTTACCAAGAAAATAGATGAAGGAAAGGCTGTGGATGTTTACATGGACTTTAGTAAGGCCTTTGACAAGGTCCCACATGGGAAGTTAGTTCAGAAGGTTCAGACACTAGGTATCCATGGAGAGTTTGTAAACTGGATTCGAAATTGGCTGTGTGGGACAAGACAGAGAGTGGTAGTGGATGATTGCTTATCAGACTGGAGGCCTGTGACTAGTGGTGTGCCTCAAGGATCTGTGCTGGGACCATTGTTGTTTGTTGTTTATATCAATGATCTAGATGATAATGTGGTAAATTGGATCTGCAAGTTTGCTGATGACACTAAGATTGGAGGTGTTGTGGACAGCGAGGAAGGCTTTCAAAGCTTGCAGAGGGATCTGGACCAACTTGAAAAATGGGCCAGAAAATGGCAGATGGAATTTAATGCAGACAAGTGTGAGGTGTTGCATTTTGGAAGGACAAATCAAGGTAGGACATACACAGTAAATGGTAGGGCACTGAGGAGTGCGGAGGAACAGAGTTCAGATACATAATTCCCTGAAAGTGGCGTCACAGGTAGACAGGGTTGTAAAGAAGGCTTTTGGCAACCTGGCATTCATAAATCAAAGTATTGCGTATAGGAGTTGGGATGTTGTGGTGAGGTTGTGTAAGACACTGGTGAGGCCAAATTTGGAGCTTGTGACCAGTTCTGGTCACTTAACTATAGGAAGGATATCAGTAAGATTGAAAGAGTGTAGAGAAGATTTACTAGGATGTTGCCAGGTCTTCAGGAATTGAGTTACAGGGAAAGATTGAACAGGTTAGGACTTTATTCCTTGGAGCGTAGAAGAATGAGGGGGGATTTGATAGAGGTTTATAAGATTATGAGGGGTATAGACAGAGTAAATGCGAGTAGGGTCTTTCCACTTAGATTAGGAGAGATAAATATGAGAGGACGTGGCTTTAGGGTGAAAAGGGAAAGGTTTAGGGTGAACATTAGGGGGAACTTCTTCACTCAGAGAGTGGTGGGAGTGTGGAACGAGCTGCCATCTGACATGGTAAATGCGGGCTCACTCTTAAGTTTTAAGAATAAATTGGATAGATACGTAGATGGGAGAGGTCTGGAGGGTTATGGACTGGGTGCAGGTCAATGGGACTAGTGGAATAAAGTTTTGGCACACACTAGAAGGGTCGAATGGCCTGTTTTCTGTGCTGTAGTGTTCTATGGTTCTATGGATAGATTATATCATTTGGATGCCTAACTCACATTTCCCAAACAGATTGTTGACTCCCAGTTGAAGGAGAGACAGCAAGCCCTAGGTGGGCAGAGGAAACTCTTCAAAGATAACATCAAAATCAGCCTGAATAAATTCAATATTACATCTAAAACCTGAAAAGACATTGCACTCAATAGATACACCTGGAAGAAATCTGTTCAGGAGGGTGCTACGCTACATGAGAGCACAGAGAACTAGGGGCAGATGCGAATGGAGCGACTGAACAACACAAAAACCCAACCACTTACCCTTACCCATAGTACACCAGAGTAAATGGATCCCAGATCAGCCTCTACAGACACCTAAGCACCCACTATTAGTCAACCCCTTAGCAGTGGTCGATAGGTTCTTGATTAGTCAGGACATCAAGGGCTATGGGAAGAAGGCAGGAAAATGGGTTGAGAGAGATATTAAATCAGTCATGATGGAATGGTGGAGCAGACTCAATAGGCTGAATGGACTATTTCTGCTCCTGTCTTATGGTCTTAAGAGAACATACTCAACTTGACTGATGTAAGGCACAAAGCAGACAAATAACTTGGAGGCAGAAGTAAAGAGATCAGTAGAATCAACATTAGGGGCTGAATTCATGGTGGAGAACAAGGGTTGAACTTCAAAACATAATGAAATCTACATCAAAGAGTTTTGAGGCCCCATTTCCTAGCCTGCTTTGTCAACCCATCTGTTGTTTCGTCTGGGTGCCAAGTCTCAAGAACTGTCAACAAAGTCTGAATTCCACATCAAAGGAAATTCAGTCTAATCTTGGCATCAGGTGTTTATCGTGTGTAGGACACACTTTCACTATTGCTGTAGGAACTTTGGAGGCATCAGGGAGCTCTAACTGGTTTGAAATGTAAGAAGTAAAAAAAAAAATCACGTGATAGTAAAGTGCAGAGGTAATAGGGACACATTTCACTGAACTAGCCACAGTTCCAAAGGACTAAATTTCATAACACAAGAGATTCTATGATTCTGGAAATCTTGAGGAACTTCTGAAAGTCTTCGGCATCTATGAACTGTAATGAAAATCTTAGACAGTTTGGACTAGGATCCTTTATCTGGACTGGAAGGGATGGAAAAAGAAGCCAGAGTAAAAAGGTATGGCTCGAAGGGGAGGCTACAAGCTGGCACATGATAGGTGAGATCAGGTGAGGGGGAAAGTAGGTGTTGTGGAGGAGGGAGTGATGTAAGCAGGTGGAAGGGGATAGGTGGAAAAGGTAAAGGGCTGAAGAAGAAGAAATCAAATAGGACAGGACAGTGGACCATGGAAAAAAGGGAAAGAGGACGGGAATTAAAGGGAACTTATGAGCAGGTGAGGTGAAGGAGAGAGAGAGAGGAAAGAACCAGAATGGGGAATGGAAAAAGAGAGAAAGACGGGGTTGGGGGGGAATTACTGGAAATTAGGGAAATCAATTTTTATGCCATCAGATTGGAGGTTACCCAGATGGAATAGGAGGTGTTGCTGCTCCAACCTGAGTTTGGCATCATCATGGTAGAGGAGGACAAAGCTTTTCAGTCCTGGTGAAGAGTCTTGGACCAAAATATCAACTGTTTATTCCCTCCATAGATGCTGCCTGACTTACGGAGTTTCTACAGCATTTTGCGTGTGATGGACTGAATTTCATCTTGGGCTGCTTGGTTAACAGAAGCTTTCCTGTAGGGTTAGGTCACACGGTGAGGAACCAAACTAATGAGAAGCTTGTGGGACAATTTTTTTTTCCACTGTCTGCATTGCCCCATGTTTCCACCACTGAGTGAGTGGCTGCTTACATTGTCAATATGAACTAGGAGTGATGATGTTGCACAGTTGCTGTTTCAGGGGCTCCAGAGTGCCTGAAGGGAAAAAAGGCAGAACATTTAATCAGAAATTTATTTCCTGAGAACATTTAGCAGAGTAAGGCCATTCAGTCCATTGAGTCTGCTCTGCCAATCCATCATGCCTGAGTTACTATCTCAACCCCCGTTTTTCTGCTTTCTCCCCATAACTTTCGATGGCCTTTCTAATCAAGAACTCATCAGCCTCTGATTTAATTATACCCAATGACTTGGCCTTCACAGTCATCTGTGACAATAAATTCCTCAGGTTACCACACTCTGGCAAAATAATTACTACTTATCTCTGTTCTAAAGGGAAGTCCTTCTTTTCTGAAGCTGTGCCGACTTTCCCACTAATGGAAACATTCTCCCCAGCTAGGCTTTTCCGTATTCAGAAGATTTCAATGAGATCCCCCTTCATTCTTCTAAACTGCAGCAAGTACAGACATGCACATGGATGTGAGAGTACATATCTGAATACAGATAATTCTCAGCATCAACCACAAAATCTCATCTCAGAGAAGCTTATCAATGTAGAAAACTGACAGACACATATTGATCCATGATGTTTCACCCACACCTACTATTATAAGACTATAAGATACTGGAGCACAATTAGGCCATTTGACTCATTAAGTCTGCTCAGCTATTTAATCATGGCTAATCCTTTTTTCCCCTCAACCCCAGTGTCCTGCCGTCTCCCCATATCCCTTTATGCTCTGAGTAACCAAGAATCTATTAACCTCTGCCTCCAATGACTCCAATATACCCACTGACTTGGCCTCCACAGTCACCTGTGACAACAATTCCACAGGTTCACCACTTCCTGGCTAAAGAAATTCCTCTTCATCTCCGTTCTAAAAGGATGCCCCTCTATTCTGAGACTATGTCCTCTGGTCTTAGATTCCTCCACCATAGAAAACATTCTCCTCACATCCACTCTATCAAGGCCTTTCAACATTCAATAGGTTTCAATGTGATTACCCCTCATTGTTCTGAACTGAAGTGAGTGGAGACCCAGGGCCATCAAATGCTTCTCATACAAGACTTTCAATCCTGGAATCATTTTTGTAAACTCCTTTGAACCCACTCCAATGTCAGTTTATCTTTTCATAGATAAGGGGTCCAAAATTGCTCACAATACTCCAAGTGAGGCCTTGCCTTATAAAGCCTCAGCATTACGTCCTTGCTTTTATATTCTAGTCCTCTAGAAATGAATGCTAATATCAGATTTGCCTTCCTCACCAGTGATTCAACCTACAAATTAACCTTCAGGGAATGCTGCACGAGGATTCCTTAGTCCCTTGGCACCTCAGATTATTGAAACCATGCTAACAATGCCCTATTTTATCATGTGCCTCCAAGTACTTCGAAACCTCATCCTTAATTATTGACTCCATCATCTTCCCAATCAGAGATCAGACTTCCTGTGCCTTCCGAATTGCTCCCAGAAATTAGGTGCTAATATGTGTTAAGAATTCCTGCCTCCCACATTAGAATGCTACGGACCCAATCCAAGATATCCCTAACGCTGGCACCTGGGAGGCAATATACCATAAGGGTGTCTCTAGCGCACTCACAGAATGTGGTCTTTATCCCTCTTACTATGGAATCTCCTATCACCACTGCAGTCCTCTTCATCTCTTCTGAGTCATAGCACCAGACACCCGCTCCGCCCCACCTCTCGACCCTGTTCATCATAATCCCTGTGTTCAATTAGATACACAAAATAGTTTGGAAATTTTCTCTCTGATCCCTCTCCTGTGATTGATGACAGATCAGGAAATCACGTGTGTCATTTAGTGGGGTGGCACGGTAGCATGGTGGTTAGTACAACTCTTTATAGTGCCAGTGATCACTGATCGAGGTTCCATTTCCTACTGCTGTCTGTAAGGAGTTTGTATGTTCTTGCCACGATTGCATGTGTTGTAAGGTTGGTACATTGTGGGCATGCTATGTTGGTGCTGGAAGCACAGTGACACTTGCAGGCTGACCCCAGCACATCATGGACTATGTTGGTTGTTGACACATTTTCGCCCAACACAGTTCCAAGGAGACACCAGATTGCTTGGAGGGCAAGAGAGTTTCAAAGAAGCAAGCAGGAGCAGTCAGCACAACTTGCATGCCCCAGTCCCAAGGAGACATTGGATTGTGCATAATTAGGCACTTTGCAAGGACATCACCATGGCCTGACTGTGTTCCTTCAGATCCTGTGGGAAGCTTTTGCAGAAGTAACAGGGGCCCCCAGCAGAGATACTTAAAACATTCCTAGCCACAGGTGAGGTACTGGAGAACTGGAGGATAGTTAACATTGTTCTGTTGTTTAAACATAGAAACATAGAAAATAGGTGCAGGAGTAGGCCATTCGGCCCTTCGAGCCTGCACTGCCATTTATTATGATCATGGCTGATCATCCAACTCAGAACCCCGCCCCAGCCTTCCCTCCATACCCCCTGACCCCCGTAGCCACAAGGGCCATATCTAACTTAAGAAAGGCTTTAAGAATAAACTAGGAAATTATACACTGGTAGGCCTGACATCAGTCATAGGAAAGTTACTGAAAGGTATTCTAAGGGAATGGACCTTTAAGTATTTGGATAGACAAGGACTGAACAGTGATAGTAAGTCACATATAACCAATCTTATAGAGCTTTTTGAGGAAGTTGCCAGGAAAGTTGATGAAGACAAGGCAGCAGGTTTTGTCTGCATGGACTTTAGCAAGGTCCCATATGGGAGATTGCTCAAGAAGGTTCAGTTGCTTGGCATTCAAGGCAAGGTTGTAAATTGGATTAGATATTGGTTTCGTGGAAGAAGCCAGAGTGATTGTAGATGGTCGCCCTTCTGAATGGAGGCTTGTGACTAGTGGTGTGTCACAGGGATTGGTGCTGGGTCTGTTTGTCATCTATATCAATGATCTGGAAGATAATGTAGTAAACTGGATCAGCACATTTGCACATGACACCAAGACTGGGGGTGTAGTGAACAGCAAGGAAGACTTGAAGCTTGCAGTGGGATCTAGATCAGCTGGTGCAATGTGCTGAAAAATGGCAGATGAAATTTAATGCTGGCAGGTGTGAGATGCTGCACTTTGGGAAGACCAACCAGAGTGGGTCGTACACAGTGAGTGGTAGGGCACAGAGTAGAACAAAGATCTGGGAATATAGATCCATAATTCTTCGAAAGTTGTGTCACAGGTAGACAGGGGCATAAAGAAAGCTTTGGCATATTGGCCTTCATAAATCAATGCATTTAATACAGGATGTTATGTTGAAATTGTATAAGATATTGGTGAGGCCTAATTTGGAGTGTTGTGTCCAGTTTTGGTCACCTACCTACAGGAATGATGTAAATAAGATTGAAGAGTGCAGAGAAAATTTACAAGGATGTTGCCAGGAATTAAGGCCCTGAATTATAGGGAAGGGTTGAATAGGTTAGGACTTTCTTCCCTAGAATGTGGAAGAATAAGGGGAGATTTGATAGAGGTAAACAAAATTATGAGGGGCATAGGGTAAATGTAAGCAGCCTGTTTCCACTGAGGTTGTGAGAGACCAGAATTAGGGAGCATGGGTTAAGTGTGAAACATTAAGGGGAACATGAGGGGGAACTTCTTCACTCAGGGTAGTGGATGTGGGGTCAATTTCAACATGTAAGAGAAATTTGGATAGGTACATGGATGAGAGGAGGACTATAATCTGGGTGCTGATCAATGGGACTAGGCAGATTAATAGTTTGGTATGGAATTACTGTGGTGTAGTGTTCTATGATTCGAACAATGCATTTCACTATTTTGTGATGTGTATGTGAAAAGCTAAATTTTATCTGTAAAAGTGACTGAAGTTGCTGAACTCTTATTTAAAAAACTCAGGTTCATTAATATTCTTCAGTTATATGACCCCAGATGTCTTTTCCTATACTTAGTATACAATACTGTGCAAAATCTCAGGCACCCTAGATTTTTTATAAATTGTTTTAGATGTTTATTTGTTGTCTTCTGCATTAGTGTGTCAGTAGAAAAGAGCAAATTTTAAATTTCCAAACGTTCATTTTCCAAAAAATGTTAATCTTATCATCATGTCTTATACCACAGCAAGATTGAGCAGCCCAACACCACACAAGGTGGTCATCCTACATCAGTAAGGTCTCACCCAAGCAGAAATTTTGTGGAAGACAGGAACTTCAAGATGTGCTGTCTTATCTCTTCTGAAGAAACGGGCAAGGTTGAGAACTAGAAACGCAGTGGTCAGCCATGGAAACTGAGTGCCAGAGGTGAGAGATGCATCAAACTGTTGCCCCTTCTAAATCGGAAGAAGTCCACCATTGCTATCAGCTCTAAACTTATAGAAACCACTGGAACCCAAATACAGCCCTCTACAGTCTGGATAAGTCTTGTCAGAAGTGGTCCACATGGAAGAGTTGCTGCCAAGAAGCTTTTTCTCCAAAGTGGAAACAAAGCCAAGAGACTCACCTATGCACAAACATACAAGGACTGGGGTGCTGAACAATGGCAGCAAGTGCTCTGGACTGATGAGTCAGAATTTGAAGTTGTTGGCTCACACAGGAGGCAGTTTGTCCATAGGAGAGCTGGCGAGCCCTACATGGATGAGTGTCAACAACCAACAGTGAAACACAGCAGGTTCCCTCCACATTAGAGGCTGCATTTCTGCAAATAGAGTTTGTGATCTGGCTGGAATTAATGGAATCCTCAATGCTGAGAAGTACAAGCAGATCTTCTTCCATCACAAAATACCAACAGGGAGGCATCTGATCGGTCCCAAATTAAATGTGCAGCAGGACAATAATCCTAAGCACATGGCCAAGGTCATAAAAAAACTATCATCAGCAAAAAGGAACAAGGAGTTCAGGAACTGCACCTGGACTATTGTGTGCAGTTTTGGTCCCCTAATCTGAGGAAAGACATCCTTACCATAGAGGGAGTACAAAGAAGGTTCACCAGATTGATTCCTGGGATGGCAGGACTTTCATATGATGAAAGACTGGATGAACTAGGCTTATACTCGTTGGAATTCAGAAGATTGAGGGGGGATCTGATTGAAACGTATAAAATCCTAAAGGGATTGGACAGGCTAGATGCAGGAATGGCAATGCAGGCTCGAAGGGCTGAATGGCCTACTCCTGCACCTATTTTCTATGTTTCTATGGAACAGATGGTATGCCCTTCACAGAGCCCTGATCTCAACAATAGAGGCTATCTGGGCTTACCTGGAGAGGCAGAAGTAAGTGAGAGCCAAAGTCTGCAAGAACTGCAGCAACTTCTCCAAGACACTTAGAACAACCTAACAACCAACCAATTTTTTTTGTTATTAAACTGCACAACAGTGTACCCAACAGAACTGATGCAGTTTTAAAGGCAAAGGGTGGTCAGCAAATATTGACTTGATTTTGCTTTTTTCACTGTTTACTGGGTCTTTATAGTAAATCTTTTGATATTCAGAAACTTTTCAATTCATTATTTTTGTAAGTATCTTCACTTTACAGAATTTTTTAATACGTGCCTGAGCTTTACACAGTACCGTATATAAGTCTCATGGTAATCTTAACTGCTCTCTAAAGTGATGGAGGAGGTTATTTGCATTAATGAGCTGATGTATAGATGTACCTAATACAGTGAGTGTATTTGTGAATTGTCACAACCCAGAATGTTACTCGCTCTCATAGTCAGTGGATATGTGGTATATCAGATCAAATCAAACCAAAACATTGCAATTTATTGTGGTCTCTTCTGATCCCAATTTTCTTTTCGTTATTTACCTTTCTCCTCTGACAATTAACTCATTTATTGTCAGTAAATGTATAGTATAATCATTGAACACACAACAGCACTGCACTGTTTTAATCTCCTCCAAGATTAATCTAACCCTTTTGTTCTGCATAGCCCTCCATTTATTTTTCATCTATATGCCTAAGATGTATCTGCCTTTGCCACCACCCCGGTAGGACTTTCCACATTCTCACCACTCTGTGTAAAGAACATAAGCTCTGATATCCCCCCCCACCCAAACTTTCCTCCAATTATCTTAAAATTATGCCCCCCTGGTATTGGCTATTTCCCCCTGGAAAAAGTCTCTGGCTGCCACTCAATCTATGCCTAATATTATCTCGTACACATCTATCAAAGTCACATTTCATCCTTCTTTGCTCCAAAAAGCCTCAGCATGCTCAACCTATCTTCATAAGCCTTGCTCTCTAAACCAGGCAGCATCCTAGTAAATCTCCTCTGCAGCCTCTCTAAAGCTTCTACATCCTTCCTATAATGAGGCAACCAGAACTGAACACAACAAATCGAGGAAGAACGTAGCAGGTTATGCAGCCTACCAGTCAGGTTTCCCTTTCTAATAGGTGATGGTTTATCTGTATATATCAAAATACTGACACACTCCCCTCATGCCACCACACAAAGAAAGTCAGTCACTTGTAGAAGCCCAATTTCATGTCATTGACTGAAATTTATGAGTCTCAAACAGCAAAAATTAATGCAACATGGCTAAAATTTTTTTTAAAAAAAACAACCTTGTAAATAAAATCCAAAGTTTAATATCTTTTACAGAAACATTGTACTGTCTGGGCAGCCATGAAATGACATCATTATCACACCACCTGCGGACATAGTGGAGCTGCTCACGTTTAATAATGTCAATGGGGCTGAGAGAAATGATGGAAATGACGGTACAATTTACACATTTCCTACTCCCCACATGGCACTTTAGCCAATTCCTGATGAACATCATCTCATATTGAACAGAACAAAAAAATACACCAGAGAAAGAGCAAGACATCACAGTCAGATTTGGCCAGAGTGAGATTGGCATTCGGTGAATATGCAGACTTCTTTCACTGATCTACAATTTGGTTTATGTAATCTCAGTTTCCTCTGTGATTACAAATCAGTTCACAAAAATGCAAACCAGACCATGATTTGGGGCAAGTTCATGCACCATGATTTCCACTGAGTGGCTTGTCATTTTTAATCAGCTTATACATACCAAGTCTTTTATTATTAAATACAAAACCAGCTAAGCATGAAATCAGGTTATGGATAGACAGAATGTGGTGAACCTTCCCCACTTCCTCCCCCCTTGGGTTTGTGGTGGTGTAGGTGGAGCCTTAACAGGCTGGCCTGATGTTGCTTGTCCTCTCCCTCCCTGGGTGGTGGGCTTCTTCAGATAAATTTGAAGCATTTGGTCTTGTCGTGTGGCAGGCGCGTTTTGAACAACACAGAGTCCACACGGAACTGGGTATAGAGCAGCGGCATGTACCCATAGACCTTCACGAAGAAATTGATGCACTTGTGCCTCTCGTGGAAGTGGGAGTCATCGTGCGATAATGCCTGGGGGCAGCCTGGGCATCGGAAGGTCCAGCGGGATGTGACCTGGAGTGGAAGAACAGATGGACAGGTTACATATCTGGACTCTCAGCTTGGACAGTAGCTGTGGGAGAAGAGAGAGAGACATGCATTAAACAAGGAAAGAGCTGTAACCTTGAAAGTCTCCCAAAGTTCAGTTTTTGATATTTCAAAACCAAGGTATTGAAATCGTCACTAAACACATCTGGTTTACCCACATCTTTTAGAGAAGAAAATCTATCAAATCTCCCTCCAATCTTCTACATCCTAGGGAACAAAGTCCTAACCTATTCAACCTTTCCCTGTAACTCAGGGCATCAAGTCCCAGCAACAGCCTTGCAAATTTTCTCTGCTCTCTTTCAATCTTATTGATATCTTTCCTGTAGATAGGTGACCAAAATTGGACTCAATACTCCAAATTAGGCCTCACCACTGTCCTATACAATTTCAACGTAACATTCCAACTCCTGTACTCAAAATTATGGCCTATGTGCCAAAATCTTCTTTTATGACCCTATCTACCTGTGATGCTACTTTCAAGGAATTACAGGTCTGTTGTTATAGATGACAAACAACAACAGACCCAGCACCAATCCCTGTGGTGCACCACTAGTCACAGGCCTCCAGTCAAAGAGGCAAACACCTACAATCACTCTCTGGCTTCTCTAACGAAGCCAATGTCTAATCCAATTTACTACTTCCTCTTGAACACCAAGCGATTGAACCTTCTCAACCAACCTCCCATGTCAGATCATGTTGACCATCCCATTCAGTCCCTGTCTATCCAAATACTTATATATATGGTCCCTTCGAATACCTTCTGATAACTTTACCACTCCTCATGTCAGGCTTCCCTGGCCTATAACTTCCTGGTTTATTTTAGAGCCTTTCTTAAACATCAGAACAACATTAGCTGCCCTCCATTCCTCTGGAAACTCACCCACGGCTAAGGATGTTTTAAATATCTCTGCTAAGACCCCTGCAATATCTGCACTCGCCTCTCATAGGGTCGGAGGGAAGATTTATGCACCCTAATTTGCCTTGAGACAAGTCTTCTCTGTAATCTGTAGAGGGGCTATGTCCTCGCTGTTGCATCACGTCTATAGATGTAATAGATTGCATTACATCTATATGTGTCCATCTCCTGAGGAAATACAGATGCAAAAATTCCATTTAAGATCTCCCTCACTGCTTTCAGCTCCACACATGGATTACCACTTTGATTTTCGAGAGGACCAATTTTGTTCCTTGCTATCCTATTGCTCTTAATATATCTGTAGAAGCCCTTTGGATTCTCCTTCACCTTGTCTGCTACAGCAACCTCATGTCTTCTTTTAGCCCTCCCGGTTTCCTTCTTAAGTGTTCTCTTGCATTTCTTATACTCAAGTATCTCATTTGTTTCTGCACACACCTCCTTTCTCTTAACTAGGGCCTCAGTATGTCTCAAAAACCAAGGTTCCCCAAACCTGTTATCTTTGCCTTTATTCTGACAGGAGCATACAAACTCTGAGCTCTCAATATTTTAATTTTAAAGGCCTCCCATTTCCCAAGTACACCTTTGCCTGAAAATAATCTGTCCCAATCCACACTTGTAAGATCCTTTCTGATGCTATCAAAATTGGACTTTCTCCAATATAGAATCTCAACCTGAGAACAGACCTTTTCCATATTTACCTTGAGACTAATGACATTATGACCATGAGATGAAAAGTGTTCCCCTTTACAAACTTCTGTCACCTACCCTGTCTCATTCCCTAATAGGAGACCCAGTTTCACACTCTCTCTCGTTGGGACTTCTATGTACTGATTAAGGAAACTTCCCTGAACACATCTGGCAAATTTTTTCCCACCCAGCCTTTTTACAGTATGGGAGTCCCAGTCAATATGTGGAAAGTTAAGATCACCAGCTATCCAATGTTATGCTTCTTACAAAGGTCTGCGATCTCTCGACAAATTTGCTCCTCTAAATCCCATGGAAGTTGTGGCCTGTCTTGGTCCAACCATGCTGGTGTCACAAAAAAGACAAACCACACACAAAATACTGGCGGCATCTATGGGAAGGAATAAACAGTCGATGTTTCAGGCTGAGACCTTCCATCGGAACAGGAAAGAAAGGGAGAAGAAGCCAGAATAAGGAAGTGTGGGGAGGGGAAAGAGTACAAGCTGGCAGGTGATAAGTGAGACCGGATGAGTGGGAAAGTTGGTTGGTGGGTGGGTGGGTGTGTGAAGTGAGAAGCTGGGAAGTGGTAAATGGAATAGGTAAAGGTCTGAAGAAGCAGGAATGTAATAGGAGAGTGGACCATAGAAGAATGGGAAGGAGGAACACCAAAGGAAGCAATGGGCAGGTGAGGAGAAGAGAGGAGGTACAAGGGGAGCCAGAATGGGGAATGGAAAAAGAGGAAGAGGTGAGAAATTACTGGAAGTTAGAAAAATCAATGTTCATGCCGTCAGGATAGAAGGTACCTAGACAGAATAGGTGGTGTTGATCCTGCAACCTGAGAGTGGACTCATCGTGGATGTAGAGGCAGCCAAGGATCAACATGCCAGAATGGGAATGGAAAGGAGAATTAAAATGGGAAAATCAGCTCATTGTGGTGGACGAAGCAAAGGTGCTCGACAAAGCAGTCCACGTCGTCTCACCAATGAGACTGCAGTAGATGACCCCAAAAGCTCGAATTGTTTATTCCCCTCCATAAATGCTGCCTGACTTGCTGAGTTTCTCCAGCATTTTGTGTCTGTTGCTCAAGATATCCAACATCTGCAGAACCTCTTGTGTTTATCAGCTTTCTCTCAATCACTGACAAGTGATGGAATAAAAACAAGAAAATGTGGAAACACTCAGCATTTCTGATGGAGGGTCTTTGACCTGTAACATTAACATAGATGCTGTCTGACCTGTTGAATGTTTCAAGCATTTTCTGATTTTAGATCTCTGCCTCTTGTAAACTACATCAAGTCACCTCTCATCCATTATGTGCTCTGGTTTGTGACCTCAAACTGTATTATGACAAACCTGCTCGGCATTATGATAAACTAATGCTCCTTCTCTCACTTCAGTGTTCTTTTATTAAAGCACCTGACCGTACTTCCAATATCTACAATGTCCCTCCACCCTGAATTTTTCTTCAACATACCCACTCCAAAGATTCCTGGATCTGGTCCTTCAACCATCATATAACTTCTAAGTATCGCTCCAGTTCAATTGGCGTACTGTAGCACAGTGGTTAGTGTAACACTATTACAGTGCCAGTGGCCCAGGTTCAATTCTCCCTGCAGTCTGTAAGGAGGTTGTATGTTCTCTCCATGACTGCATGGGTTTCCTCTGGGTTCTCCAGATTCCTCCTTGGGTTAGTAGGTTAATTGGTTCCATGGATTGGGCCAGAAGGGCTTTTTACTGTGCTGTATTTCTAAATATAATAGAAATAAATTTTATTGAGTTGGGTCTCATTAACTTACAGGCATGATGCACCAATTTATTATTTCACTCCCGGCACCACTAACCTTTATTGGTGGCTTCCTGGTGATATGGGAGACAAGGAAGTTCATAGCAATATCCTCACAGTTAATGTACTCGTCCACCATGTCTCGGATGGCCTGTGGCATGACATAAGAGTAGAGGTACGCATAGTACTGCAAGAGAAGAGGAAGACCATCAGATGACCATCTACAATTCCCCTAAAAACCTAGTGGAGAAAAGGGGGAGGGGAGGCAGGAGTGAGATACAAGCTGCAGCTCCACTTCCATTCTATCTAGGCTTTTCAATATTTGATAGGTTTCAATGAGATCTCCCCCCACCCCCCAGTTCTTCTAAACACCAGCGAGTACAGGCCCAGAGCCTTCAAACACTTCTCATATATTAACCCTTTCATTTCGGGGATCATTCTCCTCTGGACCCTTTCCATTCTTTCTTAGATAAGGAGCCCAAAACTGCTCAAAATACTCGGTGCAGTCTGATCAATGCCTTATAAAGACTCAGCATTACACCCTTGCTTTTAATCCATGTTTTTCTTGTGCATTCCACTTATGTGATGCTACACTGCCTGTCACTGCACCTGTGCATTCATGTATATGACAATAAACTTGACCCTAACATGGAGAAGACAACATACCTTGTGAAAGAAGGCAGCACCCGTCAGTACCATGGAGAGTTCACAGGAGTAGTTTGAGTTGTAGAGCCAGGACTGGTGAGCCATATCCCAGGCATGATACCTGCCAGGAAAACCCACTATTCGATCTCTTGCCTCTCGCCAAACCCTGTAGGAAAAATAGAGAATAGGAATTTCAGTGCCATAGTCTTCAAGCTGTGCTGTTCTATGAAGTCACTAAGCAGCGGTCTCGGCCTGAAACGTCGACTGCACCTCTTCCTACAGATGCTGCCTGGCCTGCTGTGTTCACCAGCAACTTTTATGTGTGTTACTCGAATTTCCAGCATCTGCAGAATTCCTGTTGTTTTGAGCCAGTTACAAAGTTGTGTTCCACTCACCGAAAGCCAAACATGATCTCATCATGACGGAGGTGGGCATCATCATCAATAGAAAGAATTGCCTCCGTTTCAATCGAGTCCCAGGGTAGGAAACGGTTATTTAAACTATTCTTCTCCGTGTGAACAACCTGAAAGGAGAGCAAACCATTTCAGTGGAGATTTCTTAGACCTGAAATTTGAAGCCAATCCATTAAATTGCATTCGACATCCAATGCAGCAATTAAAATCACAGAGCTTGGAAACAGATCCATGGCCCAATTGATCCATATAGAGCAAAATTATCATCCACACTGGTCTTATTTGCCAGCATTTGGCCATAACCTTCTACCCGTCCAACTGTCTTTAAAAAGTTGCTTATGTACCTGGATCATAAGATATAGGAGCAGAATTCAGCCATTTAGCTCAGAATCCTCTCAACCCCTTGCACTTGCCTTCTCCTCGTAACCTTTGACACCTTTAGCAATCAAGAACCTCTCTCCACTTAAATATATCCAATGACTTGGCCTCCACAGCCATCTGTGGCAATGAATTCTACAGATCCAACAGCCTCAGGCTAAGAAATTCCACCTCATCTCTGTTCTAAATGGAGGTCCTTGATTTCAAGGCTGTGCCCTTGGTCATAGATGCCCCCACTATTGGAAACATCCTCTCACCTGCCCCAACCACTTCTCCTGGCAGCTCAGTCCACATACATACCACAATTTGTTAAAAAAAAAAAGACCCCTCAAATTCCTCTTATTTCCCTTCTCACCTTAAACCTATGCCCTTTAGTTTTTTAGATCCCCAGCCATGGGGAAGAAAGACTGACAGCATTCACCCCATCTATGCCCCTCATGATTTTACACACCCTTGGAAGTTCACCTCTTAGTCCCCTATACAGTACTCCAAGAAATAAAGTAATAGCCCGTCCAACCGCTCCCTATAAACAGTCCCTCAAGACTTGTATGTCCTCTCTGCACTCATTCCAGTTTAATGTTCTTTAATTATTTTTATTCATTTTATAATCATTATAGTTAAATCAGGGTGAGTAAAACTGAACATAATATTCCAAGGGAAGCCTCACTAACACCTTGCACCACCGCACCATGATCTCCCAACTTTTATACTCATTGCCCTGACAGATGAAGGCCAGTGTGCCAAAAGTCTTCTTCACCACTTAGTCCACAAATGCACTCCACAAGACTGTCTTCCAAGAGGATATCTGAACCGATATGCTCTCTTCTTATTATTATCATCAGAGAGGAGATACGCAAGTCTGAAGAAACACTCAATGATTTAGGAGCAGTTTCTTTCCCTCCACCATCAGATTTCTGAAGAGACAATGAACCAACCCATGGACATTACCTCCCTATTTTTGGTCTCTTTTTGCACTACTTATTTAATTGATTTTTTAATATAAATTTCTTATTGTAATTTATAGTTTTTTTTGTGTATTGCACTTGTACTGCCGCCACAAAACTACAAATTTCACAACATATGTCAGTAATATTAAACCTGATTCTGATTCAGAAGTGTTCAGGAACATACATGATTGCCATACTATTACATAAGACACTGGAAATGCTGACATTGCTAGGGCATAGTCCAAACACTAAATTTTAAAAATATATTCTTTAAGTAAACTGCTGTTGTGCAACAAATGATATTTTCACAGAGTGTGATGGATATTCACTGTCCAGGGCCAGGGGGCCTTTTGCCAAGCTCAGCTTTCTACCACAGCTGCTGACACTTCTAAAAATCAAAGAGTTATTTTCGCGCAAGTTAAAGTTCCAACCAATATTCTTTGTTCAGCTTCTTGTTATAAATGGGAGCCAGTCTTCAGTTCTTCATGTAAATGGCAAGCAGTAATCAGTCTAAAGCTTAAAGGACAGCTTTGCAAACAGCACTGTCTATAGAGCAGTTTGCTGACCCACAGCATGGGACCTGATACAGTATAAGAAAATGGGGCATGTTAATTGGCTTGTATCAAACCAATTTACACTCTAATTTATTTAGTTCAAGAACATTTGCACACCAGATTAATACTATTACTTAGCACATCAAATAGCTTATCTATCAATAGTTGGAAAGTTTGTGTACTCAAAGAGTTAGAATTCAAAGCATTAAATGTAGGTATCTGGGAATTCTGTGTCAAAAGGTATCTGAAAAATTATCACATGTATGTAGACACCTAAGTGGGGGAATGAGGGAGTATAAGTGCAAGAGAGTAGTCAGGCTTGTCTGGACTGGTCAAGAACAACAAGAAGAATGATAGAAAAATAGGTTGAACTAGATTCCATTCCTCTTTCTTTGATTTCTGTGATGGACGGCTCATGTTTCTGCAACTTGCTTGTGTGTCTTTTTAGCTTATAGGAATTGTACCTGGGTTTTGGAAGTCCTTTGTATTTAGAAATCAGTTGTAATTTGGAAATCCTTTAAAATATAAATCCTCTGTTAGTTTTAAATGTATTTAAGCATTTTTATTTAAATGTAAACGTGTTTCACTAAAAATAAATGAACTGTGTTTAACTACTTTGATAGGAAACAGCATCTCCTCCATGGTAGGGAGGGTGGGACCCACCTGCTCAAATAGTCGCAACTGGTAGCTAAACTTGCTGTGGAGGATAAATGGGGAAATGATCTTGTCTTTGAAGAGTGGATGGCTACAGCATAACCTCCCTTTAATAAGGGTACTTGTAGCTATCTATTTCGGATAGGGCTTAAGATCTTCATCTGAGTGTAGAACTTCGCAATCAGCAAACCCAATACCATCACAAGAGTAAGAGCATATTAACAGTGATATGCTTTTAGATCTGTAGATAAACAATAATTGGGACACAGGGGACAATTATCTCACTGAATAGCGGTATAGTATATTTTACATCCACTCAAGTGCAAACACACAGAAACGCTCAACCAAAAGACACTACCTTTGACAATCTGGACTTCCACCCTTATAGAGCTGGTATTTTAAGTTTGAGTCTCTGAAGTGGTACTTGAATCTATAGCCTTCTGATTTACAGGAGAGCGGCTTACGCAGCAAGTCATGGTCGAGGCATCTTTCCACATGGTGGAATTTTTTCAGTCAAACTTGGACCTGGCTAAGAAATCCCAGATTTGAGGAAAACAGTTCTAGGTCATGAGAGCAGGTAAAAGGAATGCAGAATGGGGTGTGTCAAAATTACAACTTTATATGTTCCAGTTCACCCAAAGAGTCAAACACTCTTTTTCCATTCATTTTGCACTACTTATTTATTTTATATATTTTTAAATTGCAATTTATAGTTTTATGATGTATTATACTGTACTACGACCACAAAGCAACACATTTTCATGACATATGTCAGTGATATTAAACCTGATTCTGACTCCCCATTCTGCCGTCTCCTCTTACCCCTTCTCCTCACCTGCCCATCTCTTCCCTTTGGTGTCTCTCCTCCTTCACTTTTTTCCATGGTCCATTGTGCTCTCCTATCTGTTATTTCTCCTTCAGCCCTTTATCTTTTCCATCTACCACCTGGTCTCGCTTATCACTTGCCAGCTGCCAGTCTGTACTCCTCCCTCTTCTCCTACCTTTTTCTTCTTGCTTCTGTCCCCTTTCTTTCCAGTTCTGATGAAGGGTCTTGGCTCAAAACTTCGACTGTTACGTGTTTCGACTGTCTTCTATAGATGCTGTCTGACTTGATGAGCTCCTCCAGCATCTTGTGTGTGCTCATCAAATGCAGAGATTTATCAATAAAACTGCAGATTCATTTAGCAGATTTCAACTTAGTTGAGTGAGGAATAACAATAGCAAGAAAAAAAATATGCATGCCCCTTTGCATAAAGGCACAGATAAATCAAATTTTGGCTTTCAAGGGTTTAAAAAACCTGACTCCTTATCACTTTTTAATCCAGCTACACAGAGCATTACTGTTGCAGCATGTAAACCAATAGGTTGTTTCGTAACACAGTAGTAAACCATAGTAAGAACCATATCCTTACCACAATAGGCACTCCGATCTCGGGCCAGACGAGGTCCTCAGATGGCGGCTTGGGAGAGTTCCACACAACAATGACTTTATTCAAGTAAGGCAGGCCATTCAGTCTCTCTAAAGAGTTCATCAGGACTTCCTCACGCTCATAGGTCAACATCACCACTGTAAACTGTTCCCTGGGAACATTCCCACCCAGAGCAGCCTGGAACTCCTTTCCAGAACCTCCCGCTCCCCCACCTATTGGCCGGAATCCCGTTCCAGATCCGAGGAACTTGGCCTCTGAGGGCAAGGTGGGGTCAAGTGGCGTGTGCGGAAAGAGGTGGAAAGGTCCGGGGGCAGCATTCCATGCTCTGTAAGTGTCCCGGACCGTAACTGTAAAGTTCCGCAAGTATTTGGGGGAGGCATAAGGGGGTTCTGTCTCCACGGGTCCTAAGTCCAAGTCTCCGGTGTCAGCCACGTTAGGGTCAGTGCCGGCAGCCTTTCCGGTCTTGTGAGGGATCTCTTTGGATGGCTCTTCTGTGATGGGCGCAGCAGGAATCTGTATCCGGGTCCGCACAGTGGACAAGATGGTGCTCAACACGTTGTCTGAGGTGGAAAAGTAGGTCTCCCACAGAAAGCGGCCCTGGCGTCTCATGTTGAGCAGATCGCTGTCCGAGATGCTTCTCAGGAGGAAGTGGAGTTCCGTGATGCGTGGTTTTGGCACTACCAGAGCTGCCTCACTCCAATGTATCATGTTATGATAGGGCAACTGGACATGTTCCCCAAGGATTACTGGAATGGCTCCGACCTCCAAAGCCTCAAAAAGCCTCATGGAACAACCAGCAGAAGCAACCAGGTGGACATTTCCTGGAGTTATGATTAATACAAAGGTGGACAATTTCAACAGCTCTAGCCTGTCGTCCCTCTCACCACACAGTGCCCACTCGGTTGGTAAGGCAGGCCGAGGTTGCTTCTTGCAAGTGAACTCCACCAGCACCAAGTCCAACTTGCTGTCCTGAACAGCCTTCAAGGTGGTGATGATCCGATCATCGTAATCTGCTGGAGCATTTCCCTCGATCTCCTCCTCAAATGAACGAGCCTCCTGAAGACTGGACATCAGCGATTCAAGTTTCTCTCCTTGGAAGCTGAAGAGATACTTCCTCTTGACAGGAACTTGGGGAGGTATCTCCAGGAAGTTAGGCTCGGACATGGCATGGATCAATGGCGATGGGATGAGATCGAAGCCAGGCCGATACTGAACATCGTAGAAAATGGACTGGGCAACCATAGCCCTGCCTGTGCTGACATTATGGAGCAGGTTCTGGGTCTGGGACCTTCTGGACAGGTTGATGAGGAGATGATTATGTCCATCGGATCGCCAGTAAGGGAGTGAGTGTAACTGGCTTTCAACCTCAGCGGACTTCAGGCCTGATGAATCTTGTAGTTCCCCGACCAGGACCACGTAGACACAGGCAACATTGGGGTTGTCTGTAACATAAACGTTAGTCCGAGCAGTCGCCTGGAATGCCTGCTTAATTAGCGGATCAATAAGACTACTGAATTGGTACTGGTCCAGTGGATAGATATAAACAGGAAACCCGGACGTTAGTGGGCACCGAGAGTAATCAAAACAGGAGTGCAAGCGGCAGCTGTTGGGGGACTTTGGCAATGGGAAGGTGGTCTCATCTTTCTCCGGCAAGAGGCGGATTGGCAGCGAGAGCTTGGGCTGGTTCTGTGCCACCAGCTCCTTGTACGAGTGCTCAGTTTGGCTGATGACGTTCTTGAGTTGAAGCAGGTCCTGCTTGGCATTCTCGATGCTTTTCTTGCATGACTCAATCTTCAGATTGAGTTTAGCGATCTCGCTGTTGAGCTCCTGCCGTTTGGCCTCGAGCTGGAGTAGCTCCTCACTGACCGACTCCCGGATGCGGCACAGGTCCTGGACGTGCTTGACCTCGCACAGGGCATTGCCAGAACGTGGCTCGAAAATGCGCGGGCCTGAGTCGTCGAGGTTGTCAATGGTAGTCAAGTAATAGTGGGCAATCAGCGGGAAGAAAACCAGGATGACAAAGAGGGTGAAGCTGAGCCAGGTTAACCGGATGCGATTGGACCATCGTAGCATGCATGGTTGCCCTACATTACCAACACTTCCGTTCCGTAGCATGTTATAAACTGGCAGGAATTGGGGGGGGGGGGGGAGAGAGAGGAGGTGTTTAAATTTAAAAAAAAAGAGGGAGAGGGGAGATGAAACCCTCTCACAATCACGTTTGATCAGAAGCCATGATAGAGAAATCTCATTTCGCTCACTGAGCAAAGGGTCATCGTGTACTTTTATTCAGATATCTCCCATAAGATGTTTACAATTTACCAATAGAATGGAAATTTCATTTTCTTTCTTCATTTCTTAAAATGTCTCTCTCCCCTCTCAAGAATGTCAAACCAATCCAAATCAGTCAGTTTTCACCTTCAGCTCTGTTTCCACTGGAGATGCCACTACCATGGTGATGAAGGGTCTCCAAGGACCATAGCAGATTCCTGTCAAGCCGGTTGTCCCCATCGGTGGTTCTTAGCATCTTGAATTGGCAGTCCAGCTACGTCTTCACAGCTCACAGCCACGGTAAAAAGCAATAGATAATCTTGTTCTCTTCCTCCACCACCTCACCTCACATTACTTTGGCTTCCGTTGGCAGCATCACCAGCTGTAATAGAAAAGATTACAGGTTAGATTCTTCAAACAAATCAAGCACTTATACATCCTTAGACAAATAATATCAATCAAGCTGACAGTTTATTAAATACTAAATCTCATTTTGTGATTCAGGTTTTTCCATGGTTCCCTGTATTTATAACCTGTTACAGCCCTATGACGCCCTAACTGCACAAAGAGAACAGACACTCTATCCTCATCATGATTCTTCACCCACAGCTTACTAAACACAAATCTCACTCCAGTTAAAAAAAACAGAAAGGACTCCCCTGATCTTCTCAGCATGCCGTTTTATTAAGACAAGCCAGTGAGATGGGCATTTTCTGTTACTCTTGCGGTGGATAATTAAAGAAACTCCATGGAACTCCATGAATGAATGCTGAGCAGGCACATCTTTGATTCTTTATCATTTGGATGTCCAAATGGAACTCTTTGATACCACACAATCTACTGGAAGAACCTAGCAGGTCAAACAGCACCTGTGGGGGGAAAGGAATTGTTGACATTTCAGGTCGAAACCCTGCATCAAAACGTGGACAATTCCTCCCACAGATGCTGCTCGACCCAATGAGTTCTTCCAGCAGATAGTTTGTTGCTCCAGATTCCAGCATCTGCAGTCTAATGTTTCTCTTCAAAACTACTTACTATCAAGGTAGTCAAATCCGCTCAAAGTAACTCATCCATACAGAATACTCCAAAAAACAAATTATTGCAGAATCAGAATCAGGTTTATTATCACCAGCATGTGTCATGAAATTTGTTAACTTGGCAGCAGCAGTTCAATGCAATACATAACATAGAAGAAAGAAAATGAGTAAGTAAATCAATACCAGTATACGTATATTGAATAGATTAAAAATCGTGCAAACAAAAATATATTAAAAAGTGAGGCAGTCTTCAAGGGTTCAATGCCCATTTAGGGATCAGATGGCAGAGAGGAAGAAGCTATTCCTGAATCAGAGTGTGTGCCTTCAGGCTTCTGTACCTCCTACCTGATGGTAGCAGTGAGAAAAGGGCATGCCCTGGGTGCTGGGGGTCCTTAATAAAGGACACTGCCTTTCTGGGACACTGCTCCTTGAAGATGTCCTGGATACTTTGTAGGCTCATACCCAAGATGGAGCCGACTAAATTTACAACCCTTTGCAACTTCTTCTGGTCCTGTGCAGTAGCACCCCCCCAACACCCAAAACCAGACAGTGATGCAGCCTGTTAGAATGCTCTCCATGGTATGTCTATAAAAGTTTTTGAATGTATGTGTTCGCACACCAAATCTCTTCAAACTCCTAATGAAGTGCAGTTGCTGTCTTCTTTACAACTACATCGATATGTTGGGACCAGGTTAGGTCCTCAGAGATCTTGACACCCAGAAACTTGACATCCAAACTGTATATAAATGATTCTGAAGATTGCACCTCTAGAAATCTATCAGAAATTTTGTGTTGGCACACAGTATGAAGAAGAAGCAAAATAGAAACATAGAAAACCTACAGCACAATACAGGCCTTTCGGCCCACAAAGCTGTGCTGAACATGTCCCTACCTTAGAACTACCTAGGCTTTACCCATTGCCCTCTATTTTTCTAAGCTCCATGTAGCCATCCAGGAGTCTCTTAAAAGACCCTATCATTTCCAATCCACCACCGCAGCTGCCAGCCCATTCCACGCGCTCACCACTCTCTGCGTAAATAACACTCCTGACATCTCCTCTGTACCTACTTCCAAGCACCTTAAAACTATGCCCTCTCGTGCTAGTCAATTCAGCCCTGGGAAAAGCCTCTGACTATCCACACCCTCTCATTATCTTGTACACCTCTCGTCCTCCATCGCTCCAAGGAGAAAAGGCCGAGTTCACGCAACCTATTCTCATAGGGCATGCTCCCCAATCCAGGCAACATCTGGTGGTTCACCTCACAATGCATCAAATTTTAAACACAAGAGATTTTGCAAATGCTGGATATCCAGAGTAATACATGTAAATTGCTGGAGGGACTCAATAGCTCAGGCAGCACCTATGGAGAGGAATAAACACTCAACGTTTCGGGCCGAGACTCTTCATCAGGAATAATGCTGATGGATCCTGATTAAGGGCCTCAGCCAGAAGTGTCGAGTCCTTATTCCTTTCCACAGATACTGCCTAACCTGCTGAGTTCCTCTACCATCCTATGTGTAAATCAAATTTTAACATTTCTTTTGCCATGAAGATGCAAGGTTAAAATTATCAGTCCCCTTCAGGTTCTCCATCTCTGACTTTCAACACACTCTCAGCATCCATTGTTCCACTAATTGTAGCCTTACCTCCTGCTGGAGTAACCTGCCAGCTCAGATATTACCTAAATCTAACTTTTTAAGCAAGCTTTTGATCATGTACCACAGTGCAAGGCTTAACATTCAATTTTGTTTGCTAACCTCTGAATTTGAGTTTTTACAATAAAATTCTGATTATCCTCTATGTGGAATAAACTGTTCTCAGGCTGATCAATTATAATCAATTATAACCAGTTTCGATGACAAGCTCTACCATCTTCTTCAGGGATGATGCCTGGGTATGTCTAAACCAGTGGTATTTATAACCCCATAGTCCATCCCCCCTGATTGGTTAGTCCTTATCCAATCAGGTTTCTGCTCTCCCACCTTGCTTACAAAGTGTCAGGCATCATCCCTGAAGAAGATGGCAGAGCTTTACAGCAAAATGTTGGTTATAATCGATACCTGTACCTGGCTGAAGCCTGAGAAAAGTTTATTCACCATATATGCCAGGAAAGTACTAGATCCTTTTACGTCTTCTATGTGGCTTTGGAAATCCCAATGGTTAAGCATCCAGTTCACAGAACACTTCTCGTCTCACTCCTTCAGACACAGTGAATCCCTGTTTCTCACACTCCTTCGAAATTTTCCCAGTTCTGACTCCTACACTTTCCAGAGGTTTACCAATTACACTGGGAAAAAAATACCATTCTACCATTTCTATCATTATCAGTCTATCATTTCTTTTTTGTAAATTGTGTACAATTTGCAAAAAAAAATGCCTTGGCCTAAGAATAAAACATCCAATAATTGGGAAAAAATGGCACCGCCAGAGTCCCAATGTGCCTGATTAACAGAGGCTCACTATCTCATGTTTAAAGATACTATATGCATATAAGCTATGGTTGTTTTCAATTCTTAATGTACATTTTATTTGAAAGCCTTAGTACCAAATCTTGCAGCATAATCATAAAATAATTTATCTCAAAATAATCCACAATTTTAAATATTTTAAATCCATTTAGTATCTTATACAACCGATAAAATCACCAATCAGGTGCTTCCTTTCGAGACTAAGCAGTCCTGCCCCTAAAACTCTGGCTCCAAACACTGTACCCATTGGTTTTACTTCTTCTGGGTCACATGGACATAAAGGGATCTATTATTGAAAAGGTTCACTCACCCAGGATAAATAAATAAACCCATCTTTAAATAAAGAAATAGTAGGGCTTTGATCATTAAAGGCCAACCTACAAATGCACAATAGATTTTAGTAATGTTCTTAATCGATAAAGCTAAGTGTTACAGATCTCAGCCCAAAGTTCAACTGTTCATTCTCCTCCATAGATGCTGCCCAACTTGCTAAATTCTCCAGCGTTTTGTGGGTGTTACTTTGGATTTCCAGCATCTGCAGAATCTCCTGTGTTTATTATAGAAGGATTACAGGAAGCAAATACATTTATATAGAGTCATACACCATCTCAGAATATCCAAACCTATCTACATTAAACTAAACTGACATTTATTTTTGTAGGGTAGTCACCACTGCAATGTAAGGAATATGGTGGCCAATTTACACACATTATGCCCTGCAAACACCAATGTGATAATGACCAGATTGTTTATTTAAATCAAGTGGCATTTGTGCCTGAAAGCCAGTCAGCACAAAAGACTGAGATTACCACATCTAGAGCCATGTGGTTCTACATATCCATCTGTGGAGGCTGGTGAGGCCCTAATTTATTCTGAGTTACATCAGACATTGGAGCATTCTCACAGTACTGCACCCGGAATATCACCCTGGATTTTCAAGCTTAATTTTCCTCAGCGGTATTTGAACTCAGCTAATCCAGAGAACTGCCATTAATCAGGATGGAAATGAAGCTCTGCTCTCTCCATAAATTTAATAGGATTAAAGTCAAGAACAAACATCGTTGATACAATATAATACCGTAAAACACAGGAGCAGAATTAAGCCACTCAGTCCATCAATTCCACTCCACCAATCATAGATGATTTATTTCCCTCTCAATCCCATTCTCCTGCCTTCTCCCCGTAAACTTTGATGCCCTGACTAATCAAGAACCTATCAACCTCTGCTTTAAATAGACCCAATAATTTGGCCTCCACAGCCATCTGTGGCAATGAATTCCACAGATTCACCATTCTCAGGCTAAAGACATTCCTCTTTACCTCTGTTCTAAATGGGTGTCCTTCTACTATGAGGCTCTGCTCTCTGGTCCGAGACTCCCTCCATGACAGGAAACACCTTCTCCAACAGTATTATCAAAGTATAATACTATGTGTAAATGTTGCTTGATTTATATTATGCTTATATTTTATAGGTTTGTCGCAATGACTTAAAACCTGTTCCTACAAGCTTGCTGTCAGTATTAAATAACAATCAGGAGAAAACCCAGGAAGGCTTAACTACAAAGGAAGATATGTTTCATACTTGTTATTGGGAGTTCCATTTCACCCTGAGCCAAGCTTCCAATCACACAGCAGATAAAATTACCTACTGGCAGCTCTTATATCGTAAGCACAAAATAATCTGCAGATGCTGTTGTCAAAGGAACACTCACAATGCGCTGGAGGAACTCAGCAGGTCAGTCAGCATCAGTTGAAAAGATTAGTCGACGTTTCGGGCCGAAACCCTTCGTCAGGACTGAAGGAAGAACTTTGGGGAGGGTTTGAAGAATGCTGGCAGTTGAAAAAAAACAGTAATTTAAAAGACAAAGGGGTGGGGGAGGGAAAGCAGGGAGGTGATTGGCAGGAGAACAATGCGAAGTAGTAGAAGGAGGTGGAACTATGAGGGAGGTGATGTGAACCGCTTCATTTTTACTATGGATGTCCAATCCTTATACACCTCCATTCCCCATCAAGAAGACCTCAAAGCCCTCCGCTACTTCCTGGATAATAGACCTCACCAGTTCCCCACTACCACTACCCTCCTCCGGTTGGCGGAACTGGTTCTCACACTTAATAACTTCTCTTTTGGCTCTTCCCACTTTCTTCAGACTAAGGGTGTAGCTATGGGAACTCACATGGGACCCAGCTACGCCTGCCCCTTCGATGGTTATGTGGAACAGTCTGTGCTCCAAACCTAAAATGGTACCTCTCCCCAACTTTTCCTTCGCTACATTGACGACTACATTGGCGCTACTTCCTGCACCCATGCTGAGCTCGTCAATTTCAGCAACTTTACTTCAAACTTCCACCCAGCCCTCAAATTCACTTGGTCTATCTCTGACACTTCTCTCCCCATTCTCGATGTCTCGGTCTCCATCTCTGGAGACAGACTGTCCACTGACACCTTCTACAAGCCCACTGACTCTCATAACTACCTCGACTATACCTCTTCCCACCTCGCCACATGCAAAAATGCCATTCCCTATTCCCAGTTCCTCCGTCTCCGCCGCATCTGCTCCCAGGATGAGGCTTTCCGTTCCAGGACATCTCAAATGTCCTCTTTCTTTAAGGATCGTGGTTTCCCTTCTATGGTGATCAATGATGCCCTCACCCGCATCTTCTCCACACCTCATACCGTCTAGGTAGTCTCCAGCCCCTTGGTATGAACATAGAATTCTCCAACTTCTGGTAATTCCCTCACCCTCCCTTCCTCTATCCCTATTTCACATTACCTCCCTCATAGTTCCGCCTCCTTCTACTACTTCGCATTGTTCTCCTGCCAATCACCTCCCTGCTTCCCCTCCCCCACCCCTTTGTCTTTAAAATTACTGTTTTTTTCAACTACCCGCATTCTTCAAACCCTCCCCAAAGTTCTCCCTTCAGTCCTGACAAAGGGTTTCGGCCCGAAACGTCAACTAATCTTTTCAACTGATGCTGACTGACCTGCTAAGTTCCTCCAGCGCATTATGAGAGCTCTTATATCACCCTCCTCTGGTCTTATCTCAGTCCATCTGCTGCTGGAACACTCATCATTGCTACCTCTTGATTTGATCATTCTTATCTTCCTTAGGGATGGAAAGAGATGCTGGGAGGTGATAAGTGGAAAAGGTAAAGGGCTGAAGGAGGAGGAATCTGGTAGGACCAGAGAAAATGGGAGAAAGGGAAGGAGGAGCACTAGAGGGAAATGATAGGCAGGGGGCATAAATTACAGGAAATTAGAGGAGTTGATGCTCATGTCCCTTACTTTTTCCACTTATCACCTTCCAGATTCTCACTTCCTCCCACTCCCCCATCCACCTGTCCCTCACCTGGCCTTACCCATCTCCTGCCAGCTTGTCCTCCCTCCACCTTCTACCCTGCCTTCTTTCCCCTTCCTTTCCAGTCCCAATTAAGGGTCTTAGCCCGAGATTCAATGCTTTATTCCTTTCCATAGAAGCTGCCTGACCTGCTGAGCTCTTCCAGCATTTTGTGTGTGTCACTTTAGGTTGATCACCTTTGTTTTCACTGTACCCCTCACCTTCCCTATCCCATTAGCCTATGACATTTCTGCATTTATCCAGGTTTCCTGTGCACACAAATTTTAAAATTACTTCACTATTGCTGGTCCTGCCTTCAGATATTTGGCTGTTCACTCTGCATGTTCTCAAAATGTGTTGGATATCTATGCTTATAAGTCAACTTGAAGTATAATGGGGAGAGGCATTATTAGTATTAAGGAACACTGCAACTGAAGTATAGGGCGCTATAGTAACATAGTGGTTAGCACAACGTGATTATTGCTCAGGGCATTGAGGTTTGGAGTTCAATTCCAGCATCCTCTGTAAGAAAGCTTGTATGTTCTTCCTGTGAGCATATGGGCTTCCCCCATGTGCTCTGCTTTCCTCCCACAGTTCAAAGATGTACCAATTAGGTTAAAGTAAATTGTCCTGTGATTAGACTAGGGTTAAGTAGGTGGGTTGCTGGGTGGCATGGCTTGTTGGGCCGGAAGGGCCTGTTCTGCACTGTATTTCCAAATATATAATCAGGGACAGAGAGGAAGGCTATCAAAGCCTGGCAAAGTGAACTGGACCAGCTGAGAAAATGGGCTGAAAAATGGCAATGGAGACCAGTGGGAGGTGTTGTACTTTGGGAGGACAAACCAGGATAAGATTTACATAGTGAATGGTAAGGCACTGAGGTGTGCAATAGATAAAGAGACCTAGAAATACAGACCCATAATTCTGTGAAAGTGGCATCACAGATAGATAGTGTCATAAAGAGAGTTTTTGGCTCACTGGCCTTCATAAGTTAGGGTATTGAGTATGGGAGTTGAGGTGTTATGCTGAACTTGTATAAGGCGTTGGTGAGGCCGAATTTGGAGAACTGTGCGCAGTTCTAGTCTCCTATCTGCAGGAAAGATGTAAATAAGATTGAAAAGTGTGTAGGGAAAGTTTACAAGGACATTGGAGGGACCTGAGAACCAGAGTTACACAGAAAGGTTGAAAAGGTTTGGACTTTATTCCCTGGAGCTCATAAAGAAGGGAGATTTTATAATGGTATACAAAAGTATGCGGGGCATAGACAAGATAAATGCAAGCAGGCTTTTCCCACTCAGGTTGGGTGAGGCTAGAACTAGAGTACATAGGTTAACAGTGAAAGGTAAAATATTTCAGGGGAATCTGAGGAGGAACTGCTTCACTCAAAGGGTGGTGAGTGTGGAACGAGCTGCCAGTCATGATCTGTTGCAACATTTAAATTTGGATAGGTACATGGATGAGAGAGGTATGACATGTATGGAGATGGGACTGGTCAGAAAATCAGGTAGGCATGATGAGCCAAAGATGTGCTGTAGGGCTCAATGCCTCTAAGCACAGCTACAATATGAACATCTCTAAGGACTTGTTGAGTCAAGCTTCCCACTTCTATTATGTTACATTCCATGCAATGTACATCAATTAAGTTATGCCTCAAATTATTCATATACTGTGTCCCAACATGTTTTTGTTGGGAAGAAATTAACTTATTCAGAAAAACCAAGGTACGCTGCTTCCAGCTCTTCGCTGGGGATCCTATATTCATAAATTGATGAGCTATTTAAGAATGAATTATGGGTACTAGCGTTAAAGCAATAGTGTGGTAATCTGAAAGTAGACAATTGATGACTTAAAAAGGGGTAAAAAGCAGCAGTGCATGATACTGGTACAAATCTCTCATTCTCTGGGTATTTCCATGAATTTCTTCTTCTGCCTGCTGAAAATCTGTCTTAATTGCCTCAGAAATCCTGTGAGTTCCACACAAAATGCCTATGTTCATGTTCTAACACACACCTTCTGCTTTGATCAGCTGTCTGACTCTGAACAGCTTTGCATCTAATCTTAAACTGACGGTTCCAGGCATTGCTATTTCCCTTACCCCATTTTTCTGATCATTCTGTCAAAAATTGGGAGCTCAAGAGATAAAGAACTGTAAGAACTGGATTTTAAACACATAGTTGGTTAGAGGTAATCCAGGCTTCCTTTACCAATTGTGTTATAATCATTCCATTCAGAACCATCTGATCCTGACAAAAAACGCCAGCTTTCAAAGCCCAAGAAATAATTTCCTATCCTTTGCTGTTGTTGAACAGATGGTGATATTGCCCACTAATGCGGTCTAGTGGTACAGATCATCAAGGCAATCGTCATTAATCTGTTCATTGCTTATTCACATTCCAGAGTGGGTAAGACTCGGAGGAAATAAGTACCATGGGGAAAGAAATAATTGCCTATTATTGAAAAAAATTAAACATATATTTGCATACTACCAATCACCTTCTTAGAACATCTGAAAACCCTTTACAATGATGATGGTAAAGGGTTATGTATAGTGTAGAAGGTTGTCATAGGTTACAATCAAATATTGATAAGATACAGAGCTGGGCTGAGAAGTGACAGATGGCATTTAATCTGGAAAAATATGAAGTGATTCACTTTAGAAGGTCGAACTTGAAGGCACAGCACAGGGTTAATGACAGGATTCTTAGCAGTGTGGAACAGAGGGAACTTAGGGTCCACATCCATAGATCTCTTCAAGTTATTGTACAAATTTAGATAGAGTAGTTAAGAAGGTAAATGGTGTGTTGGCCTTTATTAGGCGGGGGATTAAGTTCGAGAGCCACGAAGTAATGCTGAATTCAAGAGCAACAAGGTAATATTGCAGCTCTATAAAATTCTGGTTAGACCACACTTGGAGTATTGTATTCAGTTCTAGTTGCTTCATTACAGGAGGAATGTGGAAGCTTTAGAGAGGGTGCAGAGGAGACTTACCTAGATGCTCTCTGGATTGCACAGCATGTCATTTGAGGAAAAGTTGAACGATCTGGGGATTTCTCTTTGAGGCAAGGGAGGGTGAGAGGGGACTTGATAGAAGTGTAAAAGATAAGAGGTATAGATAGAGTGGACAATCAGCACCTTTTTCCAAGGTTGAAATGGTTAATACAGGGGAACATAATTTTAAATTATTGAAGGAAAGTACGGGGGAGATGTCAGAGGTAGGATTTTTGTTTATACAGAGAGTGGTAAATGCACTGCAGTCATGGTGGTAGAAGCAGAAACATTAGGGACATTTAAGAGACTGTTAAGACATATGGATGAAGTAAAAGTGGAGAGCTATATGGGTGGGAA
Organism: Mobula birostris; assembly: GCF_030028105.1. Taxonomy (NCBI): domain Eukaryota; kingdom Metazoa; phylum Chordata; class Chondrichthyes; order Myliobatiformes; family Myliobatidae; genus Mobula; species Mobula birostris. The sequence continues at coordinate 169,888,728 of NC_092371.1, forward strand.
GGGTTAGATTGAACTTGGAATAGGTTAAAAGGTCAACACAACATCTTGAGCTAAAGGACCTATAATGTGCTATAATGTTTTGTCTTCAAATAACTTTTGAACTGTGGTCACTAAGTACTGCAGAAAACACGGCAGCCAACTTGCATTCAGCAAGCTCACAAAACGATAGTAAAAACCAAATTCATTCAGAATTGTTGGCAGAGAGACAGATATTGTCCGGCATTCCATTGCAAACTCCTTCCCCCCACCGCCCCCCACCATCATTCTTGCAATGATGATATGAAGATGACAAAGGAGACCAGACCAGAAAAACCTTCAACCCATGAAGTACCATCAGAATGATGCACTAGGAACAATAGCCTAGAAAGTTGTCTAGCCTTATGAACCCAATAACTTGTGACTCAGTAGAATACAACCTACTGACTCTGCCAGACAGTTATATCATTCCATATGAATCATCTGATCACAAACCTTGGCAATAGGAAAGAGGCAACACCTCTTTGGAAATACATTCTAGGCAAATAAACAGTACCAACTGGAAATGCCACATGTTTGATACAGAGTCTGCACTGTGGTCTGGTCTCAATGTGGTCAGTTCTCAGGGAAGAGAACAGGGATCCATCTTTCTGTCTCACTAGACAACCACTTGCTGCTGTTTTTGATGATGTATCAGTACACTATGGATGACAGAGTCATACAGCACAGAAACAGGCCCTTCAGCCCAATTCATCATGCTGACCAAATGTGCTAGTCCCAGTTGTTTTAAAAGGTAAAAGAAATTAGCTCTATTTGCCACATGTGCAACAAAATACGGAAACACACACTGAAATACATCATTTGCGTCAAATGTTCTGGAAGCAGTCCACAGGCACCATCATGCTCCTGGTGCCAACATAGCACGACCACAACTTACTAACCCTGACATCTTTGGAAAATGGTTGGAAAACGGAACATCTAGAAGAAATCCACGGGGTCATGGAGAGAACCCGTCCAAACAGTAACAGGATCACTGGCACTATATTAAAGGACCACTACACTAACTGCTATGCTACTGTGCTGTCCATGTTTGACAAATAGCCATATAGACCATGAACTTAATCTAATATCTTGTTCCACTTAAGCTTGAATATCTTTGGATATTTATACAGTAGTAGTTTTATCAGTCTTGTAAAAAGTACATCAGCTCATGAAATGCCATTTGGTCTCTGGTCTATTCCATGTTACTATGACTGTATTTATGTATATATATAGAGATTGAGTAAAATTAAAACAGGCCATTTTTGACCATCAAGGGCAGATGGTTCATGTTAGCACTAATAGTCTATTCAAGAGTCTTCCATCCCTCTTTGGCTAACATGTACATTCCCAAAATGCTGTATGTTTACCTGAGGATACACAAGAAAAGTCTGCAAGGCACAAGGGAAAATGTACAATGACAGATCTATGAAACTATAGATCCATGATTACAGCAGAAATGTGCATTGAATTGGAGAGAGAATTGCTGGGGAGAAGGAGTGCCCAAGAGAAAATCAGAGGAGATATTTAATTAGAAAAGAATGGTCAGGCTCACAGTGGACGGAAGCAGAGACAACAGACGGACAACAATGGGCATTTATAAGGTACCTTGCTGAAGGGTCTCAGACTGAAACGTTGACTCTATTTGTCTCCATAGATACCGCCTGACCTGCTGATTGCTCTGGTATTTTGTGTTTGTTACTATGGATTTCTGGCATCTGTAAAATCTCATGTCTACAAGATATGTACATTTGCGGTGCACAGACGGTTATAAATCCAAAGGTTACTCAATCAAATTTAGGAAGTGCTGATTTATTTAACTCAGTACAATTTTGTATTTACTTCTCTATATTTATCCAGCTTCCCCTGTAGTACACCCTCAACTAATTCCTTGCGACACCATATATCGTATTCTAATCATTCAAGTAAACAAAATTTCCTGCTGCATTTATCACTGTCAGATTTACTGCTTCTAGCTCTAGCTTCAGCTACTAATAGAAGTCTCCTCCACTTTCAACCTATTCAATCTTTCCATAACTTTAAATAATCTTCAAGTATGAAACTAGAACATGTCTGTTATGTTTTGTAACTCCAAATAATAAAAATAATTGAAAGGAAACACAGAGCAGGAATGAGTGTCTAGCTTTGTTTTTACTTTAAGCAAAGTGCACACATGATGTGGTGGCGCGATGATACATGCCATTCCCGTACTTTTGCATATTTTATTTAAACAAACAAGAATGCTTAATCAAACAATATATTTACAATATTACTCAAATATTGCTGAAATATTAAATACACAACACTATTCCCTACTTAGCTATAAGCTCCAACTCAATATAGAATGCATTTTCAACCTGTATATGGTGATTGTCCAACATGTCCGACGATGCCAGGAAACCTGTGTGGGAGAGTTTTTAAAGTGGAAAAGCCATTGTCTGGTGCAGTTAATCTAGATGACAAACAACAAAGGACCCAGCACTGATCCCTGCAGCACTCCGCTAATCACAGGCCCTCAGTCAGGGAGGCAACCACCTACTGCCACTCTCTGGCTTCTCCTGCAAAGCCAATGTCTAATCCATTTACTACCTCATCTTGAAAACCAAGCGACTGAGCCTTCTTGACCAACCTCCCATGCAGGACCTCGACAAATGCCTTGCTGACGTCCATGTAGAGAACATCCACTGATGTGCCTTCATCAGCTTTCCTGGCAACTTCGGCAAAAAACTGTGTAACATTTCTAGGAAGAGGTACAGTCGACGTTTCAGGCCGAGACCCTTCATCAGGACTGACGAAGGGTCTCGGCCTGAAACGTCGACTGTACCTCTTCCTAGAGATGCTGCCTGGCTTGCTGTGTTCACCAGCAACTTTGATGTGTGTTGCTTGAATTTCCAGCATCTGCAGAATTCCTGTTGTTTGTGTAACATTTGTTAGTCACGACCTACCACGTACAAAGCCATTCTGACTATCTCTAATCATTTCTTGTCTATCCAAGTACTCATATATCCAGTCTCATGAATACTTTCCAATAACTTTTGCACTACTGATGTCAGGCTCCTCGGCCTATAATTTCCTGGTTTATTCTTAGACCCTTTCTTAAGGTATCCCCATCTCTTTTGGCACCATGCACTACCACTCTGATCTTGCATTGGACCAGTTTTGTCCCTTGCAATCTTTTTGTTCTTAACATGTCTGTAGAAGCCCTTGGATTCTCCTTACATAGCAATAAAGCCCTTTGTGAGCTTTTATGGTGAGAAACACTTTGGACTCTTCTTTCATCTCCACCTGTAGGGAGACCTCAGCTAAATCACTGTGTTGAAGTGTCTTCCTCCAGAAAGGTTTACAAAGATATCCTTTATCCTAGGCAGAGGATATTGATCAACTTCAGTACCAGGTTGATGATAACCTTAAAATCACCACAGATCCTGACAGACCTATTCTTCTTGACTACTGAGACCATTGGTATTGCCCATGGGCTCCACTCAACCTCGGAAAGAATTCCTTCAGCCTCCTTGCTACTTTATCACAATGGCAAAAAGAACCAGGCAGGTTTTGCAAAATTTGGGTATGGCATTTTCATTTAACACCATTTTACCCCTAATATTTTAGTTTTCCAATGCCACCCTTGAATATTGTGACATCATCTAATACATTTCTTAACTCACTTTAAAATCAGTTGACTCTATTGTAGAGGATGTGGCATGTAAAAGGTGGATGGATCTCCAATCAAGTTGTAGTTGTCTCAACTAATCAGTCCCACAATGCTCTCCTGCTTTTACCACATACAAGCCAATGTAGCTTGTTGCTCTATTTTACTGTTACAAATGTCATTTCCACAGGAGTTATCTTTTCTTCATACAAGTTCTTAGTTGGATATCTGTAGGCTTTAGTTCAATAACTTTGAAGTGCTGTTCAAACTCATTTTGTGGAATGAATGAAACTGTGAGCCACTGTCCAATTCCATTTTAATGAATTTGCTGTTCACTTGCACTGCATATTATATTGCTTGTCTATTGTTAGTTACACATTGTAAATCTCAAGGCCACCCAATGATGATGTCACTCTCATATCTGTCAAACTTTTCATCAACAGCACACAGATTAGTGCTCTTCTTGAAACTGCAACTTGACTTTTTAATCTTTTTATCTTCTTCTCTGTACAGTGCATTTCTTTTTGTCTGTCTCACATGCTCTTTGTATGTGTCCTACTTTGTGGCATTTTCTGCAAGTTTCGCCTTTAAACCCTCATTGGTCTAGTGTTTGTGAGCCCTGACACAACAGTAACACAATTTGTTCGGCCAGGCAGGTTTCTGTTTAGATGTTGCAATTCTGTTCATGCTCAGTTTCATTCCTGACTGCAACCCAATTGCATCTCTGTCTGCTGTTTCCACTGATATATCAACTTCAACTTCTCTTTTAAATAGAAAACCTACAGCACAATACAGGCCCTTCGGCCCACAAAGCTGCGCCGAACATGTCCTTACCTTAGTGATTACCTAGGATTACCCATAGCCCTCTATTTTTCTGAGCTCCATGTACCTGTCCAGGAGTCTCTTAAAAGACCCTATCATATCTGCCTCCACCAACGTCACCAGCAGTCCATTCCACACACTCACCACTCTCTGGGTAAAAAACTTGCCCATGACATCTCCTCTGTATCTACTTCCAAGCACCTTAAAACTGTGCCCGCTCATGCTAGCCATTCCCGCCCTGGGAAAAAGCCTCTGACTATCCACACGATCAATGCCTCTCATCATCTTATACACCTCTATCTGGTCTCCTTTGTCGCTCCAAAGAAAAAAGGCAGAGTTCACTCAACCTACTCTCATAAGGCAAGCTCCCCAATCCAGGCAACATCTTCGTTAATCTCCTCTGTACCTTTCCTATGGTTTCCACATCCTTCCTATAGTAAGGCGACCAGAACTGAGCAAAGTACTCCAAGTGAGGTCTGACCAGGGTCCTATATAGCTGTAACATTACCTCTCGGCTCCTAAAGTCAATTCCATGATTGATGAAGGCCAATGCACCGTATGCTTTCTTAACTACAGAGTCAACCTGTGTAACAGCTTTGAGTGTCCTATGGACTCGGACCTCAAGATCCCTCTGATCCTCCACACTGCCAAGAGTCTTACCATTAATACTATATTCTGCCATCATATTTGACCTACCAAAATGAACCACCTCACACTTATCTGGGTTAAACTTAAATGTAAGTTGTGTTTCAGTTAGGAGCCATTTTGAATGCTTTCTTGTAAGACTTCACAAACTAAACAATCATTCAGTGCTTCTTAAGCCTATCACTAAACTGACAATGCTTAGTCAACTTCAATTCAGCCTCATATGCTGAAATGGACCCCCTTCCTTTTGACTCTGTTAATGAAACTGAAAGTATTCTGCAATCAACAGTGGCTTCAGTTCCTGTATTATTTTCACAATATCAGCAAAGCTCACTTTGGCTGGCTTGGTTGCAGCATTTAAACTTTTAAGCAAACTATATGCCTTTAAATCCAAAGCACCCAACACAATTGGCACTCGCTTCTCATTGGCTAGTCCATTTGCTTTAAAATACTGCTCAATTCTCTCAGCATACAAACTCCAGTTATCTCTTGTGCAATCAAATGCATCTATCTTTCCGACATAGCCAGTCAGCCTTATGGGCTTTTATTTAAATTTATGATTACCCAGTACTCACTGTTTCTGAACCCATGAATTTATCCATTTTCTGCCTTTTTAAAAAATTTAGTTTCTCTGTCCTTTCCCAAAGAAACACATGATGAGCTGTCTTTTATACTTGCCTATTTCTTGCTGCGTTCTCCCCCCCCAACTCAAACATCCCATTGCGCTTCAATAGTTAAGTAGTCTTTCCAGATTCATTAAAACTTCCTCATCGCCACTGTTATCTTTTGGAATTGCAAAACATAAAACAAATTGAAAGGAAACACAGAGCCAATAATGTGTCTTAGTTTCATTTTCACTTTCAGCAAGGTGCATACTTATGACGTGGTGGCATCATGACATACGCCATTCACATACTTTTACATATAATCCATAATGAAATATTGAAACAAACAAGAATGCTTAATCAAATATATTTCTAATATTACTCAAATATTAAATACACGAACATGTCTTCCATGGCAAGCAGCCAGTTCACATCAGTTCAGACGACGGTGGAGGCCAAGTCATTTGGGTATATTTAAAGCAGAGGTTGATAGATTCTTGATTAGTAAGGGTGTCAAAGGTTACAGGGAGAAGGGAAAAGAATAGTGTTGAGGGGTTAATAAACCTGCCATGATAGAATAATGGAGCAAACCCAATGGGCTGAATGGCCTAACTCTTACGGTCTTATACTGATCTGCCTGGAAATCTAGAAGGTGTGATGGAAAGTCAGTGGGAGGAGGGGTCAAATATAAAAGTGAAAATTAAAATCTTAAAGTTACTAGCATGAATGTGCATACATTTGTTTTCAACAAATCAGATGAAAACCAAGTTCCCATGTTCTTAGTTTTTTAAAAAATATTTGCAGTTTGTCTTTCTTAACAAGAGGGATGGTAACTAGAAAAGTTTCTTCCCCCCCCCCACCCCAATCAGTAAGTTGTTATAAACAAGAAAGGATTGTCTCAGAAAAGTGTTGGGAACAGAATCAATAGCACAGTATCAAATGGGAATGTTTGGATGAAAAATAAGATTCAAAATCAAGATTCAGGATTGTTTATTGTCATTCTTCAGTAAATGAGTGCAAAGGAGAACAATATAATTGTCACTTTGGATCCACTGCAGCATAAAAAATACAATCAGCATAAACAATCCTATATCAATCAATCCTATAAAACAATGTACCAGTAACTGTTATATACGTAGACTGATTGTATGTACATACAATGACACGAGGTGATGAGTATGCTGTGGTTGTGGGGATGGTGGGGCGGGTTAATGGGTGGAGGTGTTGATCAGCTTGATGGGTTGGGGGAAGTACTGTCTTTGAATCCAATGGTGTAGATGATACGTAGCCTTGTCCCTGATGGGAGTGTGACAAACACTCCACGAGTAGGATGGGTGGGATTATTCATGATATTGCTGGCCTCTCTCTGGCACTCTTCTGTATATATGGGTGGACTGGTGCTGGGGACACATTGGGCAGTTTTAAATAATAGGAAATAAGACGAAACAGAATTAATTTTCGCCAGAGAATGGTGAATCTGTGGAATGCTTTGCCACAAGCAGCTGTGGAGGCCAAGTCTTCATGTATGTTTAAGGAAGAGGTTGAAGGGATATAGAGAGAAGGGGCTTAGAGGAAAGGTGGTTCACCAATGATGAAATGGTGGAGCAGAATTGATGGGCCAAATGGCCTAATTCTGCTTCTATACCTTATGTTTAACTCTTCCAAGAACAGCCCCTCTGCTGGGTGATTAAATGATAATTTTGTTGAAAACTGTTTTTCTGCTATCCCTGAACCAGATAACTTCCTCTAAAGTATGTTTACAAATAAACCCACCCAAAGTTTACTAGTGCTTCACCACATCACACTCAGCAACATCTTGCGAGAGAGAGCAAGTCAGAATGACAGAAACAGGCCATTTGGCCCATTGAGTCCATGTTATTCTTCAAGCAGTTATTTTCTCAGCTGGTAAAAATCCTGGCAACAGGGTAACATAGCAGTTAGTGTAAAGCTTTACAAGCCCCAGCGACCTGGGCTGAATTCCCATGGCTATCCGCAACGAGTTTGTACGTTCTCCCCAAGGATCTTCTCTGGGTGCTCTGGTTTCCTCCCATGTTCCAAAAGACGCACAGGTTAGTAGGTTAATTGGTCATGGGTGCGATTAGGTGACACGGGTTCAAGGGCTGAAAGGGCAGATTAATAGTTTGGTACTGATTAGATAGGCTGAAGGGCCTGCTTTTGTTGTAGTGTTCTATGATTCAATAATAGTTGTTGGGGGAATTTTTGAGTTATTGTCTGAATAATAGCTTCCAAATCTCAGCCATGAACTTTAAGATAGTGCCCTCTTGTTCTGGTTTCCTCCATTGGTGACTATTAATTTTGTAATTGTCCTACACACGTCTCCGTATGCATGGTTGATTTAATGTCATATTTTGCAACCGAGCCCATTTAGTCCTAGGCAGTACTGTGGTGAGTCTCAGCTCGACTTGCATTCCCCAGTTGTGTCTGTTAGTGTATGATTCCATTATAGTGTTCGAGCCACCGGGTTCACAGACGGAGTTTATCGCTGCCGGAGATGGAATGAGTGAATCGCAGAGTAGTCGATGTGGAAGAATTTTGATGCCTGCCCCCTGAAGCCAGGTGCAAGGTTGGGTTGCTCCAAGCACCGAGCCGATTTGGTGAGATCGGGAATGTCCTTGTGCTGGGCGGCCCAAGCATATTGGGGCACCAGGATCCCGGTCCGAGAACATGGCACCACCCGGTGCTCGGACAATTTAAACGCCAGCACATATATACCGGAAGCCCAAGGGTCGGGTATGGAGGCGAGAGTCAGACTGATTTTGCTCGCTTTCCCGCGAATGTAGTTGTCCACAGGGTTTTCGTGGCCAGATACTGAAGTAGATTGCCAGGGCTTTCTTCTGTGCAGATACTGCTGTTGCCTAGGATGGGACCCGGCCGGATTTGAACTCAGGACCATCCGCCTCAAAGTCAGTACACCACTGGTCGGCCCATCTTTTACCTATCCAAATTACTCCTAAATGTTGAAAGAGTCCTGCATCCACTACTTCTGCTGAGAGCTTGTTCCACACTCTCACCACCCTCTGATTGAAAACGTTGCACCTCATGTTCTCCTTAAACATTTAACCTATTGCCTCTAGTTCTAGTCTCACCCACCCTCAAAGGAAAAAGCCTGTTTGCATTTTCTGTATCTACACCACTCATAACTTTGTATACTTCTACCACATCTGCCTTCACCCTTCCATGCTCCACGTAGCATGCCCTGTTGAGGGTGAGGAACATGCCTAATCTGAGATGGGCATGAATTTATCACAAATCAGTAGTAAAGGCTACAAACCAAGATCGGTAAAATAAAAAATACATTGATTAAAAGACATTTTCTTATCATATTTAAGACTACAGCAACATACATGTTTAATTACTGGTCTAATACTTTACACGTCTAGTTCAAGGATCCAAGGATAAAAGTTCAAATCAACTTATTTAGGTGGGCATCTTGAACAGCCTGGCAGAGATGGGCTGAATGGCCTGTTTCCATGCTGTATTACTATGACAATGACACCATGCTAGTTACCACTAAGAATAATGATCTGAATATGATTTAGGACATTACTTCACTTCCTCCACATTTCACAGACACAGTTAATCTTGGGAGTTGTTTAGTACTGGAAAACTAAATGACGCAGTGTAATTCCTCGATACTAGAATTTAACATCCCCATTTGTTGGCGTTGTAAAGGAACAAGGCCCAATCACCTGTCCAGCTCTTGGCTCCATCCCTCCCCCTCCTGTCTTCTCCTATCATTTTGGATCTCCCCCTCCCCCTCCAACTTTCAAATCCCTTACTCACTCTTCCTTCAGTTAGTCCTGACGAAGGGTCTCGGCCTGAAACATCGACTGTACCTCTTCCTACAGATGCTGCCTGGCCTGCTGCGTTCACCAGCAACTTTGATGTGTGTTGCATCTTTATAACTGTCCATTTACTTTCCCTTTGTCACATTCATTGTGTTCTCATTTCAATAGCCAAATAATAGAGGGGACTTTACATTTGTTTGAAATGGCTCTGGGGAACCTTTAGCGATTTGGAAATACCTTACAAAGAAACACCATGGGCAACTTTGCCACTTTTATCTTCTATAGTGGTGACTTCCTCTCGCCTTTCTATCTTGAGCAATCCCTTTCACCAGACTCTTCTCTCCCGTTATTCTCTCGCTCATTACTAGCTCTACATGACTTTTCTTACCCTGTCCCATCTCTGCCCTCCTATCATTCTGCAAATCCAAACTCTTCATCACCCTTATCCCTTTTACCCATCTCTCTCATTCGCCCGGCTCTCACAGAACATAAAACTGTACAGCACAGCACAGGGATACAATGTTATGCCGACTACAACTCCACAATTAATCTAATCCTTTCTTCTTACACAGCCCAAAAGTAGTCCACTTTCCTTTCAACCACGTGCCTATCTAAAAGTCTCAGCACAGTAGAGTAGCAATGACCAGCACTGCTTTTAATGAGTTCATTTCCTGCTACGGCCTGTAAGGAAGTTGTACGTTCTCCCGATGACCTCATGAGTTTCATCCAGGTGCTCCAGTTTCCTCCCACATTCCAAAGGCAGATGGGTTAGGGTTAGTAATTATGGGTATGCCATGTTGATGTTGGAAGCCTGGTGACCCCTGTAAGCTGCCCCCATCACAATCCTTACCAATTTAATTTGACACAAACAGTGTATTTCACTGAATGTTTTGATGACATGTGACCGATAAAGCCAATGTTTAATCTTATTAAGTGTCCCTAATGTATCTGCCTCTACCAACACGACTTCCAGCAGTACATTCCATGCACTTTGTGTTAATAAAAAACCTCTGATATCTGCACTAAACTTTCCTCTGTTCACCTTAAAAGGATGTCCTCTGGTATGAGCCATTGCTGCTCTGGGAAAAACGTGCTGGCTGTCCACTCTATCTTACTCCATCATTTCCCATCCCCTTCTCTCCACCCCTGTCATCCTTCACTCTCCTATGTCTCACCTTTCCTCTATCATATACAACATAAACAGAAGCACAGGGAATTCTGCCCCCCTTTCAATCAGATATATCAACATTATCCACCATCAAATTCAACAGAGTTGCACAACACAAAAGCTGGCCCATTAGCCCAGAGTCCATGTTTATTTACACCATTTCACTCTGCTCATGTTCCTTACAACTGATCTTTTATCACTTTCCTGCAATAAGCCATTCTTGCCTCCTCTCCATTCTATCAACTAGGATTGGGCAATCCACAGGTATCTGTAGTAACTACAGCTAGAACTTGTGCTTCAGCTCATCAATACCCTTTGTGCATCCATAGCCATTAACTGGATCCAGCTGTTGCATTCTTTATATCAACAGCCTGTGCTTCACATAAACAACTTCCCAGTTCTTCGAGCTGACTGGCTGAAAGATGCTCAAAAATGATTTTTTTTCCTGCAATCTATGCCCCCAGTGAATTGTCATTCTTTTGAGGATTCATTCTTTCAAGGTAATCATCATCATCATCTCCAACTCGTCTCAGAGGAAGTAGCTTCTTTATATATTTTATCGATCTCTATATCTGGAGTTTGGGTTCCCATCACTGGTGAGTCCACAGTTTGGGGCCTGGAGATTGGAGTCTTGTTATGGGCGAGCCAGGAGTGTGAAGCCAGTGTGTGTGTGTGAATAGGCAGGTGGGTGGGAAGGGAGGAAAACAGCATTGTTTTACTGTTATTTTGTTGCTGTTGTTGTTATTGCTTGTGTTGTTCAGCTGATCATTGTGGGCATGCTATGTTGCCACTAGAATGTGTTGCAACACTTGTGGGCTGCCCCCAGCACATCCCTAGGTTGTGTTGGTTGTTAGTACAAATTACGTATTTCATGGTATGCTGCAATGTACATTTGTTTAAAAATTGAAGCTGATTCATCTTTCAGTATCATTAACACCTCAGTTAATCACACCATAATTTTCCATAGTCAAAGGAATACAAGTTCAGTTTACATAAACTCGTTCCATAATTTAATGTTAAGGCTGGGTCATATAATCATCCTTCCTGAGCAATGCAAACTAAAAAAGTGCAGATGCTGGAAAACTGAAATTTAAAAAAAAGATGATGTAGGAAATACTCAGTAAATCAAGCAGCATTTGTGAAGAAAGAGACAGAGAGTGTTCCTAACCTTCACATGATGAATAAAATTAGAGGTGGAATGAAAGGTTATCAACTAGAAACTTAAACTGTGTGTTTCTCTCCACAGATGCAGACTGTTCTGCCAAGTATTTCCAGCATTCTGTTTTAACATCCTTCCTTTTCGTAACTTATTAATTACGTGTCCATTTACTTTTCTGTACAAAGACCAAAAGGCAAAGCAGAAAAAGAGGTTAGTATAGGAAAGATTTATAGAAGGATACTCTGACGTGTCACTCAAAGTTCAATGTCCTCTTCATTGACATGCTTAAGGTGCTAGTCAATTGATTATGGCTAAAGTGCACTGATAAAGTGTTTAACTGGCTGCAGTGATCTTGGGTATGAATCACTGGACTGGCTGCAAGGCAATGGTCAGGAACACTATAAAAATGGCGTAATTTTCCTTTAGATTGTTCACACAGAACAGTTTAATTAATTCGTACCCTGAAATACTACTGAAACAAACATGTTTTTTTCTATTGAGTTGATATTTTGTCTTCGCTGAACGAGCTTATAACTGGCTTTAAATAAGTGTATTCATTGTCTGCTCTGAAAGCTGATGTCGGACTGTGATTACTTCTCCCCTATTAGATCGAAGTGTCTAATTCTTTCTTCTCTAAATATGGTATGAAACAAAAGTTTATGGGTTTTCCTGAAAAGTACCTAACTGGGATGCAGTCCTATGCAACTTGAATTAGCCCCCATGAACTCTCCACGGTGCTGACTGATGTGGCCTTCTTTGGGGGCTTGCCCACCCTGTCAAGGACACCCATTTCTCCCTGTCATTCCTTGCTTACTTTCTCCAACTGTTTGTCCTCCCTACATTCCATTTCCTTCCATCCCTAGCTTTCTACTGTTTAATCAACCCTCCCCACTTGATCTGCAGAATTCCTGTTGTTTGATCTTTTCATCTCTCCTTTCTCTTTCCCATCCAGTTACTTGCATTGGCTAGGACCCAGATTGGCTTACAAAGAATCTGAAGTATTCAAGTTTATTGTCATTGAACCATACACATGTATACAGCTAAACGAAACTTGTTCCTCTGGGACCAAGGTGCAAAAACACAGTACACATAGTCACACAGAGCAAATTACCATCTAGTACACACAGTCACAAAAGAATATTAGCGCAAGCCCCTGAATGGCATAACCTAAGGACTGACGGTTGACGTAAAGTGTGAGGTGTGTATTTATGTAAGACAATACGTTACTGACACTATTATAATAAAACTAATGGTAGTATAAATTAGGCAGCCACAACAATAAATTATGTTACTGGCATTAAAGAGTTAAAAAATAACTTATTTATAGAGCACTTTTCAAACAAACGATGTAGTTCAAGATGCTTTACAGTGCGATAAAGTGCAGACATGAAAATAAAGACAAAATGATGTTAAAAGCAAGGTTAAATAAGTAGGCTTTGAGCTAGCATTTGAAGTGTTCAACTGAGGGATTGTGATCCACAGTTTAGGAGCGTAGTTCCAAAAAAGCCGACCCACCAATTATCTTTTGAGGGAGACTGCTTAAATTTAAGAGACCAGCAGAAGAAGATCTGTGAGCCCAAGCAGGATTATAAAACAAAAGTGAATCTGTGACATACCCTGGTCCCAGACCACAGAGTTTCAAAGACAAGTAAGAGAACTTTAAAATAAAAATTCTAAAAGACACAGGAAGCCAATGCAGAGTAGTTAGGATGGGAGTAATATGTTCTCTCATCCTGGTTTTAGTTAAAAGTCTAGCAGCAGTACTCCGAATGAATTCAAATTCGTGAATACATTGCTTTGGAAGACCAGTATAAAGTGCATTGCCGTAATCTAGTCTATTTGATACAAGGGCATGAATTAGTTTTTCAGCATCATTACATAATGGAAACGGACATACCTTTGCAATATTTCTTAAGTGCAGAAATGCTGTTCTGGCTTTATGTGGGATTTAAAATTCAAATCAGAATCAAGGACAACACCCAGGCTTGCTACTTATGATTTTAAAAGGGGAGCCAAGTTCCCAAATTTATCAAGAAGTTTATTTCTTAAAGTAAAGTTGCAGATGAAAACACCTGTGACGTCAGAAATGTCTGAAGCCGTAAATTGCAGAAAACTTATCAGTTGAGAACAAATCCTGGAGTATTCTGGCACCTGTGTTAATGACAGGAGGAATATAGATTGCATAAAGAGGCAAACCAATCAATAAGATATCAGGATAACACTCAGTGCATGCACAGTGTCTGAGCAGAAGTGCGTTGAAATGGAGAAAAATTAGAGGCCACCCATATTATTCCAAGATTCCAAACATATTCTGTTCTAGTTGTTTTTATATCTGATTGTGCATTAGGTTAAAGAGCCAGCAGTTAAGACATTAAATAAAATCATTTCGGAGGTTACAGAAAATGCAGATTAGCTTTATTTGCTACAAGTACGTTTGCGTCATGGATACGCTGAGGAAAGCCCACAAGTGTCACCATGCTTCCAGCACCAACATAGCATGCCTACAACTCACTAATCCTAGTCCATACGCCTTTAGAATGTGGGAGGAAAATGGAGCACTCGGAGAAAGCCCACGAAGTCACAGAGAGAACATACAAACTCCTTGCAGACAGCGGTGGGAATTGAACCCCAGTCTTACAGCTGGCATTGTAAAGTGTTACAATAACTGCTACGCTACGTTGCCACCTCTTAAATTAGTTAACACATACTGGAGCAACAGATGTTTAATATCTCTAAAAATCCTGTCTCAAGGAAAACAAATAGTTTGCTGTGGTAGTTCGCCAGAGCCCAAATTTCTGCCATTTGCAAGATGAAGCATTTCTGACCTGACTTTATGCCTCCTGACCTTAGACATTGTAACTAGCAGAAATAATTACTCCTAGGTTGGCATGGTATTTTGAAAAGTTCGTTAATAACCCCTTAGCCTTCTATTACTGGGAATAGAAAGCTTAGGCTAAGCAACTTATCATTTACCATCATCCCCTCAAAACTAATCAATAAGTTTCAAGACTTTAGCCACAATATCTCCTTGTGCAATTGGATCCTTGATTTCATCACTTGCAGACCCCCAGTCAGTTTGGATTGGTAACAACATTTCCTCTATGATCTCCATCAGCACAGGTGCACCACAAGTTGGGTGCTTAGCCCCCAGCTCCACTTGCTTTACACTGTGTCTAAGCACAGCTCCAATGCCATATTCAAATTCGCTGACAACACCGCGGTCGTTGGTTGAATCAAAGGTGATGACAAATCAGCATTTAGGAGAGAGACTGAAAATCTGGCTGAGTGGTGCCATAAAAACAACCTCTTACTCAATGTCATCAAGATCAAGGAGCTGACAATTGACTTCAACAGGAGGAACCCAGAGGTCCATGAGCCAGTCTTCATTGGAGCATCTGAGATGGAGAGGGCCAGCAATTTTAAATTCCTCAGTGTTATCATTTCAGAGTACCTGCTGTAGACCCAGAAGAAAGCACAGCAGTACCTCTACTTCCTTAGACTTTAAGAAGATTTGGCATGGCATCTAAAACTGACAAATTTCTATCAATGTGTAGTGGAGAGTATATTGGAATCACCAATGCCCTTGAATGGAAAACACTATAAAAAGTTACCATCAGGTAGGAGGTACAGAAGCCTGAAGGCGCACACACACACACACATCAGTTCAGGAACAGCCTCTTCTCCTCTGCCATCCGATTCCTAAATGGACATTGAACCCTCGGACACTACAGTACTTCGCTTTTTAAAAAAATATAGAGAATTTCTGTTTTTTGCATTTTTTTAAATCTATTCAATATACACACACTGTAATTGATTTTTTCCCTCATCTATATTATGTATTGCATTGAGCTGCTGCTGTTAAGTTAACAAATTTCACACCACATGCCAGTGATAATAAACTTGATTCTGATTCTAATCAAAATTCAACACCCCAATAAAAAAGTAGTGGATATGGCCCAGTCCATCATGGGTAAAGCTGTTTCCACCACCGAACACATCTACACAAAATGTTGTCGTAGGAAAGCTACATCCATCATCAGGGATCTCCACCACCCAGGTCATGCTCTCTTCCAATTAGGAAGGTGGTACAGGAGCTTCAGGACTCAGCACCAGGTTCAGGAACAGTTATTAATCCTCAACCATCAGGCTCCAGAGCCAAAGGGGATAACTTCACTCAATTTCACTTGCCCCAACATTAAAATGTTTCCACGACATAGGGACTCATTTTCAAGGGCTCTTCATCTTATGTTTTCAATATTTATTAATTAATTATTATTTCTTTCTTTTTCAGGTTGGTGCAGTCTTTTATTGATTCTATTATGGTTACAGAGTTATTGAATATGCCTGCAAGAAAATGAATCTCAGAGTTGTATATGTAATTTTATAATAAATTTACTTTGAAATTAGGAATCAGGCAGTATTTTGGTAAATCAATATGAAAGTTCATCTGACCCAAAAGTACTCTTCCAAAGCTGTGGTTAACAAACATACTCTCAGTAATCCAACTGTGGTCTAAGTAGGGCTTTGAGTAGCCACAGAACAAATTATAACATGCTGTATTTCATTGGAACAAACACAAAATGCTGGAGGAACTCAGCAGGTCAAGCAACATCTATAGAGAGGAATAAATAGTCAATGTTTCAGGCCGAGACCCTTTATCAGAATCTGGTTTACTATCACCAGCGTGTGTCGTGAAATTTGTTAACTTAGCAGCAGCAGCAGTTCAACACAATACATAATCTAGAAGAAAAATAAAGTAATAATAATAGTAATAAAGAATAAAGATAATAAATAATTAAGTGAGGACTGGAAAGGAAGGGAGAAGAAGCCAGAATAAGAAGATGGGGATCAGGGAGGAGGAGTACAAGCTGGCAGGTGATAGGTGAAACCAGGTGAGGGGGAAGGTGGGATGAAATGAGAATCTAGCAGGTGATTGTGAAACCATGTGAGGGGGAAGATCGGATGAAATGAGAAGCTGGCAGGTGATAGGTGAAAAAGGTGAAGGGCTGAAAAAGGAATCTGATAGGCGAGAAGAATAAACCATGGAGAAAGGGACAGAGGGTTGAAATGTAATTCTAAATTTATTTTTATATAATTACTTATTCTTTATTATTGTTGAATGTTGCTTTTGTTGCATGTACAAAGTTCAAAGTAAATTATCAAAATACAAATGTCACTATACAAGACTCATTTTCTTGCAGGCATTCACAGTAGAACATAGAAATACAATTGAATCAATAAAAACTGTACACAAAGACTGAGAACCAAATTGCAAAATACAAACTGCGCAAATACAATAAATAAGTGAATAAATAATACTGAAAAGTTCTGCAAAGATCAATGTTGTCAAGGAGTTGTAGAGTCCTTGAAAGTGATTGCTTATTGAATCAGTTCAGTGTTGGGATAAGTGAATTTATCCTCACTGGTTCAGGAGCCTGATGGTTGAAGGGTTATAACCATTCCTGAACCTGGTGGTGTGGGACCTGAGACGGTGTCACTCCCTGACCAACACACCACAGCAAATCCCTAACACATGTATAGTTGCAAGAATAAGTTTGTGAACCCTTTGCAATTACTTTACTGATCCCAAAGGAAATGACAGTGTCACAGTACCATTACAACTACACAGATATACAAATATTAGAAGAGAAGCAAGAAAAAAATAAGCTACCACAAGCAGTCTAACAGGAGGGAGTCATCACTTCCCTGACTATAGGATGACTCATTATAGAGCCTAATGGCCAAGGGCAAGAATAACCTCACATATTTGGAGCAGCAGAATTACCTGGTTTTCTGCATTAATTACACTTAAAATGTGGTCTGATCTTCATCAATGTCACGATAATAAACAAACACAGCCTGCCCAAATTTACAACAGACAAACAACTGTACCTTCTCCTCAGTATTGAGTACACCATTTAAACAATCACAATCTAGATTCAAGAAAAAAAGTATGTGAACATCTGGGGTAATACCCTCTACAAAAGCTATTTGATGAGATGAGATTAGAGGTGTGGGTTGTCCAGGTGCCCTGCCCTATATTTAAAAAAAACAGGTTACTGACAGAGCCTGCTCTTCTCAAGGAAGATCTGTTTATCTGCACCATGCATTGATCATTGTAGAGATGCTTAAAGCTGGAAAAGGTTCTAAAAGCATTTCTAAAGATCTGAATGTTTGTCAAACCACAGTACGAAAAATTGTCTAAATGGAGGAATTTCAGTACTGTTGCTACTCTCCCTACAGTGGGTGTTCTGCAAAGATCAATGTTGCAATGCTGACAGAGGTGAAAAAGAATCCAAGGGTAACAGCAAAAGATCTTCAGAAAACTCTAGAATTTGCTGAAGTCTCTGTTCATGTGTCCACTATAAGAAAAACATCAAATAAGAATGGCGTTCATGGGAGGACACCATGGAGGAAGCCACTGCTGTCCAAAAAAAACATTGCTGCACGCCTCAAGTTTGCAAAAGACCACCTGGATGTTCCAAAATGCTTCTGCAACAATGTTCTGTGGATAGATGAAACAGAAGTTGAACTTTTTGGCAGAAATACACACCACTATGTTTGGAGGAAGCACACCAACACCAAAACCTCACCTGAACTGTGAAGCATGGTGGAAGAAGCATCTTGGTTTGGGACTGCTTTGCTGCTGAGGGAACAATGAATTCAAAATTGTATCAAGACCTTTTTACAGGAGAATGTCAGGGTAGCGGTCTGTTACCCGAAGCTTAATAGGAGTTGGATGATGCAACAAGACAATGACCTGAAACACAAGAGTAAATCAACAAAAGAATAGATTATAAAGAAGAAAATGTGTGTTTTGGAAAGGCCAAGTGAGAGTCCAGATCTTAACCCAATTGAGATGCTGTGGTATGAACTGAAGAGGGCTATTCATGCAAGATATCTTAGAAATATTGATGAACTGAAACAGTTTTGTATGGAGGAATGGATTAAAATTCCTCCTTGTAGTGCAAGTCTGATCAACAGCTACAGGAAATGTTTGATGAAGGTTATTGCTGCTAAAAGGAGGTTCTACCAGTTATTAAATACAAACGTACAAGGGTTCACATACTTTTTTCAGTCTGGACTGCGAATGATTAAACAATGTGTTCAATAAAGACATAAAAAGAACAATTTGTGTGTTATTAGGCAGATTGTGTTTGGCTATAATTGTGACTTAGATGAAGGTCAAACCACATTTTATAAGTAATTAATGCAGAAAACCATGTCATTGCAAAGGGTTCACAAACTTTTTCTCGCAACTGTAAATACATACGGTGACTGAAGCTGATCCTCATACATGGCATTTTATCCCATGACCCAAGGAGCCTATGGTCACTGATGTTTCCATAATCAACACATATGCCTGTTATACATTACAAGCCAAGTAGTGCATTTTAAATACTGCTCATTATCCCTTTGTCTCTCGCGTCAGCCAATATCAATAAAATTGGTCAATAATTTGTCTCACATTCCACAAGCTTCAAACATGACCAGCAGGTTCTTTAAAGGGACTTCATCATGGATCTATGTAAATAACATCCGGATACAATACCTTGCCATCAATCAGCTGAAAATTCTCAAGGTGACCTCCTACTCGGAATGTGCATATTCCTATCTACGAACTCCAGCAATTTCCCGTAAATTCTACAAATCCAAGGGGTCCTCCATGAGGAGAACATATTGCCACAAATAGAAGTTTTTAAAATTGTATTTCAGGTATCTGCAATTTTCCATGACGTTCTGAGATACAAACCAGCTGGTAAAGATAAGCTTTATTTGTCACCTGTAGATTGAAACCATGCTTCTGGTGCCTACAACTCACTAACCCAAACCTGTATCTTTGGAATGTGAGAGGAAACTAGAGCACCTGTAGGAAACCCATATAGCCACGGGAAGAACATACAAACTTTTTAAGACGGCAGCAGAAATTGAACCTTGACTGCTGACCAGTGGTGCATAAAACGTTGTGCTAATTGCTATGTTACCATGCTGCCGGATCCTGGAGATACATGACAGCTCACAAACAACCCCTTTGGCCCACCATATCTGCCCCAACCACAATGCCAAACTAAATTGCTCTACTTGTCTGTGCATTGTCTGCATCTCTTTTCTATTCCATCACCTGCATTTATACTTTGTTTTTGTTTTACTTTTCTTCTATACTTCAATGTTGACTTATACAATTTTTTGAATATCTTTGGCTGTTGTTTTTGCACCTTGGAAATACAGACCGACTCAACATCAATTCTCTCTAAACAAGTTCCTCTAATATACTTGCAAACATACAGCTGATCCTCACATTGCTACGTCTAAATCCTAGGACACCCCACCCAACAGCACTCCAGGAGTACCTTCACTGAGACTGCAGCAGTACACTACCACCATCTCAAGGGCAAGAAGGGATGGGCGATATATGCTGACCTTACCAGAGATGCCCAGCTCCTGAAAGTAAACAAAAACCTTTTTAAAGCTTAGCATTATTTGTTATACTGTATGAACATTGAAACATACAGCAAAATGATAATGGGACAACATTGGCTCCACCAGGTACTTCTCCCCAGCTGCAGTGACAGTAACAGGAGAAGAGAAACCCCTTCCTTTGGATGCACTATCCCAATTATAATGGGAATTCTATTAAAAAAAACAAAATAAACTTTATTTATATTAAAAGCATTACTTACCAGAATAAACTGTTCAATGCCTTTTCATTCTTTACATTCGTAGTCTGTTCTATTGCATTTATATGCATAAATAGCATGTCTGCCACTCATGGGACTCTGGGCTAGTACACTGCTACAATAATAACTGAGGGGCTTCGCCTCCAACCTGGCTCCTCCCTGCCCAGTAGAAGAACTCTTCCCCATCGAGCCTTTGCAGTAGCTGCACCAAGCTTCAGTGCATCTCTCAGCGTGTAGTCCTGCAGTCTGGAATGTCCCAGTTGCCAGCATTCCTACATGGACATTACAATATGTTGGTACACCAGCAAATTTCGGGCGGACCAAAGGGCATCGTTCTCCGAGTTGATGATCTGCCAGCAGCCTTGATGTTTGCCAGAGTGTGTGAATGGAGTCAAAGAATTGGGCCAAATGATTATTGGCTCCACCAGGTTCTTCCCTCCAGCTGCAGTGACAGCCACAGGAGAAGGGGAATCCCATGCATTACGCTGTCAAAACTGACAATCAGCAAAACACAGGACAATAGTTGTACTGCTTTCCAAAATCAATCGTTGAATATACAGTTAACATGCAAATTGTCTTGTTCAATATCTTCTTTTTCAATATTTTTATTAATTACTTACATAGACGAATACAAAATACATTATATTACAGAAACAAGATTGAATTTCCCCATAACTATGTATAGTAAATTAACCATAATATTGAAAAGGTATATTTTATTCTAATCTAAAGCAAAATCAAAACCCCATAACAAAATAGAAAAAAAGAGAAAAAAAACAGCTGTTTGATTAAAAGAAGAAAAAATCTTTGACAAACATTATATTCAAACAGATAATAGCCATCATCATTGTTGAGCAAGTCGAAAATTGTGATAGTTCCAAAAAGGTCCCCATACTGTGAAAAAAAATCTTGTCTAGGTATAGAAATAGAACACCTAATCTTCTCTAGATTTAAACTTGACATAACATCAATCAACCAATGGGCATGAGTAGGCGGAGTGGCATCTTTCCATTTAAGCAACAAAACTCTTCTGGCTAAAAGAGAAATAAAAGCCAAAATATGCAAATCATTTGGCTTAAGAGTAAAATCATTTCCTCCAACAATGCCAAACAAGGCAGTCAGAGGGTTGGGTTTAAAGTTTATTTTAAAAAGCTCTGAGAAAGTTTGAAATACTTCTTTCCAAAATTTATCAAGCCGTGGGCAGGACCAAAACATATGAATTAGAGAGGCCTCTTCGATATTACCCCTATTACAGTATGGAGAAAAATCTGAGTAAAAACCAGAGAGCTTATCTTTAGTCATATAGGCTCTATGAACCACTTTAAATTGTAAAAGAGAGTGACGCACACATAACAAAGAGGTGTGAACAAGTTTAAAAATTTCACTCCAAGTATCCTCATCAATCGAAAGCTGTACATCATGTTCCCAGAGGTTTTTAATTTTGTCTAACAGAACGTTTCTCAATGCCAACAACATACTATAAATATTAGAAATAGATCCATTATGAAAAGGTTTCAAAGTAAAAATTGTATCAAATTCTTATCTGGACATTTAGTAAATGAATGAAGTTGAGAACGCAAGTCGTCTCTAATTTGTAAATATCTAAAAAAGTGAGCTTTACGAAGATTATACTTAATAGATAGTTGATCAAATGAGGAAAGACTATCTCCAACAAACAGATCCTCCTAGTCTATTCCTCTCTTTCAAAACTACATCAGTCAAAGGTTTTAAAAAAAGTTAGAAAAAATGGGACTAGAGAGTGAAAAACCAAATAACCCAAAGTATTTTCTAAATTGTAACCAAATCTTCAAAGAATGTTTAACTACCTAAGTATCAGTTAAATTACTTAAGGATAGAGGAATTGAACAACCAAGAAGAGAAATTTATTAACAGAATTAACTTCTGAAGAAACCCAAACCGGACAGTCTTCACGATTAATGTAGTATAAGTAAAACATAAGGTAGCATATGTTGACTGCCCAGTAACAAAACCTAAAATTGGGTAGGGCTAATCCCCATTTTTTTTTTAGCTTTCTGAAGATGAACTTTGTTTAATCGGGGGGTTTTATTCTTCCGTATGTGAGAAGATATAATCAAATCTAAAGAGTCGAAAAAGGATTTAGGAATAAAGACAGGTAGGGCTAGAAATAAGTATAAAAGTATAGGCAAAATATTTATTTTAATAGAATTAATACGTCCAATCAGCGATAAAGAAAGGGGAGACCAATTTGATAGTACCTTAACATATTCCAAAAAAGTGATAAAGTTTTCTTTAAAAAGAAATTTGTAATTCTTAGTAATTGGTATACCCAAATACGTAAATTGATTTCCTACAATTTTAAAAGGAACGTCTTGTTCAATATGTTAATAAACAAAAAATGATGAAACTTCTTTTCTGCAGACTTCAATTCATTAACTAACTCAAATTCAACATCCTTTTATTTTTCTGTTTCAAATTTTGCATTACTTTGGATTGCTTTTTTGGATTGGGACTACAGAGCATCGTGGGAGCTGAATTCTGAAGGAAGGCAGTTTTTTTAAAAACTTCTTTGAGTGCAAGAAGGGCGAGACTGTGCAGGCACGTGACGTCAATAGGACGGCGCGGAGAGTTTAAAAAGAAGACCACCCTATACAGCGGGCAGCGGAGTGAGTGGGAGCAGAGTGCAGGGCTTTGGCTTCAACGGGCTTCAGCGGTAAACGGGAAGAGGCGAGAGCGAAGCACCAACTCTTTTTTTTCTCCCCCACCCCTTCGCGAATCGGCCTGGACAAACAGGAACAGCAGGGCTCTCACAGCTAATGGTACGATCGAACCGTTTAAAAAGTTCGTCTGTTTGGCAAGGTAAGTGGGTGAGTAGACTTATTTTTCCTGTTTCATTCCTGTAGAATTAGATAGCATGCCTGCAGGGTTAGTGCTTTGTTCAGGGTGTCAGATGTGGGAATCCTGGGAGACTTCCAGCCTCCCTGATGGCCACATCTGCGCCAGGTGCACTGAGATGCAGCTCCTCAGAGACCATGTTAGGGATCTGCAGCTGCAGCTTGATGACCTACTGCTTATTAGGGAAAGTGAAGAGGTGATAGACAGGAGCTACAGGGAGGTAGTCATCCCTAGGCTACAGGGGTCAGAAAACTGGGTCATTGTCAAGAGAGGGAAGGGAAATGCCCGAATAGTGGAGAGCACACCTGTGGCTGTACCCCTCAGCAACAAATATCTTGTTTTGGATGCTGTTGAGGGGGATGACCTGACAGGGGACGCCCATGGTGACCGGGTCTCTGGCACTGAGCCTGGCGCTGTTGTGCAGGAGAGAAGGAGGGAGAAGAGAAATGCGGTAGTCATAGGGGATTCCATAGTCAGGGGAATGGACAGGACATTCTGTGAGCCTGATAGAGACACCCGCATGGTGTGTTGGCTCCCAGATGCCAGGGTACGGGATGTCTCGGATCGGGTCCTGAATATTCTAAAGGGGGAGGGTGAGCAGCCAGTTGTCTTGGTACACGTTGGTACCAATGACATAGATAGGACAAAGGAGGAGGTCCTGAAGAGAGATTTCCAGGAGTTAGGAAGGAAGCTGAGAAGCAGGACCTCCAGGGTAGTAATCTCGGGATTACTACCTGTGCCACGTGCTAGCGAGGGCAAGAATTGTAGGATCAGGCAGATGAATGCGTGGCTGAGGGCTTCAGATTCTTGGATAATTAGGATCTCTTCTGGGGGAAGTATGACCTGTTCAAAAAGGACAGGTTACACCTGAACCTGAAGGGGACCAATATCCTGGCAGGAAAGTTTAATAGAGCTGTTAGGGAGGGTTTAAACTAATTTGGCAGGGAGATGGGAACCAGAATGACAGAGCGGAGAAAGGAGAAAACAGAAATAGATCTAAGATAGTGAGCAGTAAAGATGTCAGGAAAGACAGGCAGGTGATGGGGCAAATTTGTAGCCATTGGGATGAGTTGCAATGCAATAAAGTTGCAGTGAAATCAAAGCGAAATGTATCAAATACTGGTCTTAAGGTGTTGTACTTAAATGCACGCAGCTTAAGGAATAAGGTGGATGATCTTGTCGTACAGCTACAGATTGGCAGGTATGATATTGTGGCCATCACTGAGACCTGACTAAAGGATGCATGTCTCTGGGAGCTGAACGTCCAAGGATACACGGTGTATTGGAAGGATAGGAAGGTAGGCAGAGGGGGAGGCGTGGCTTTATTGGTAAGAAATGATATTAAATCATTAGAAAGAGGTGATATAGGATCGGAAGGTGCAGAATCTTTATGGGTTGAGCTAAGAAATAGCAGGGGTAAAAGGACCCTGATGGCAGTTATTTATAGGCCTCCAAACAGTTGCAGGGATGTGGACTACAAATTACAACTGGAAATAGAAAAGGCTTGTCAGAAGGGCAGTGTTATGATAATTGTGGGGGATTTTAACATGCGAGTAGATTGGGATCTGGATCTCAAGAGAGAGAATTTGTAGAATGTCTGCAAGATGGCTTTTTAGAACAGCTTGTTGTTGAGCCCACTAGGGGATTGGCTGTACTGGATTGGTGATTGTGTAATGAACCAGAGGTGATTAGAGAGATTGAGGTGAAGGAACCCTTAGGAGGCAGTGATCATAACATGATTGAGTTCACTGTGAAATTAGAAAAAGAGAAGCCGAAATCTGATGTGTCGGTATTTCAGTGGAGTAAAGGAAATTACAATGGCATGAGAGAGGAACTGGCCAAAGTTGACTAGAAAGGGACACTGGTGGGAAAGACAGCAGAGCAGCAGTGGCTGGAGTTTATGCGAGAAATGAGGAAACTGCAAGACAGGTATATTCCAAAAAAGAAGAAATTTTCGAGCGGAAAAAGGATGCAACCGTGGTTGACAAGAGAAGTCAAAGCCAAAGTTAAAGCAAAGGAGAGGGCATACAAGGAAGCAAAAATTAGTGGGAAGCCAGAGGATTGGGAAGTTTTTAAAACCTTACAAAAGGAAACCAAGAAGGTCATTAAGAGGGAAAAGATTAACTATGAAAGGAAGCTAGCAAATAATATCAAAGAGGATACTAAAAGCTTTTTCAAGTATATAAAGAGTAAAAAAAACAAGTGAGAGTAGATATAGGACCAATAGAAAATGATGCTGGAGAAATTGTAATGGCAGATAAGGAGATGGCAGAGGAACTGAACGAGTATTTTGCATCAGTCTTCACTGAGGAAGACATCAGCAGTATACCAGACACTCAAGGGTGGCAGGGAAGAGAAGTGTGCGCAGTCACAATTACAACAGAGAAAGTACTCAGGAAGCTGAATAGTCTAAGGGTAGATAAATCTCCTGGACCAGATGGAATGCACCCTCGTGTTCTGAAGGAAGTAGCTGTGGAGATTGCGGAGGCATTAGCGATGATCTTTCAAAAGTCGATAGATTCTGGCATGGTTCCGGAAGACTGGAAGATTACAAATGTCACTCCGCTATTTAAGAAGGGGGCAAGGAAGCAAAAAGGAAATTATAGACCTGTTAGCTTGCCATCGCTGGTTGGGAAGTTGTTGGAGTCGATTGTCAAGGATGAGGTTACAGAGCACCTGGAGGCATATGACAAGATAGGCAGAACTCAGCATGGATTCCTTAAAGGAAAATCCTGCCTGACAAACCTATTACAATTTTTTGAGGAAATTACCAGTAGGCTAGACAAGGGAGATACAGTGGATGTTGTATATTTGGATTTTCAGAAGGCCTTTGACAAGGTGCCACACATGAGGCTACATGAGGTAACAAGATAAGAGCCCATGGAATTACGGGAAAGTTACATACGTGGATAGAGCGTTGGCTGATTGGCAGGAAACAGAGAGTGGGAATAAAGGGATCCTATTCTGGTTGGCTGCCGGTTATCAGTGGTGTTCCACAGGGGTCCGTGTTGGGGCCACTTCTTTTTACATTGTACATCAACGATTTGGATTATGGAATAGATGGCTTTGTAGCTAAGTTTGCTGATGATACGAAGATGGTGGAGGGGCCGGTAGTGCTGAGGAAACGGAGAGTCTGCAGAGAGACTTAGATAGATTGGAAGAATGGGCACAGAAGTGGCAAATGAAGTACAATGTTGGAAAGTGTATGGTTATGCACTTTGGCAGAAAAAATAAACGGGCAGACTATTATTTAAATGGAGAAAGAATTCAAAGTTCTAAGATGCAACGGGACTTGGGAGTCCTCGTACAGGATACCCTTAAAGTTAACCTCCAGGTTGAGTCAGTAGTGAAGAAGGCGAATGCAATGTCGGCATTCATTTCTAGAGGAATAGAGTATAGGAGCAGGGATGTGATGTTGAGGCTCTATAAGGCACTGGTGAGACCTCACTTGGAGTACTGTGGGCAGTTTTGGTCTCCTTATTTAAGAAAGGATGTGCTGACGTTGGAGAGGGTATAGAGAAGATTCACTAGAATGATTCTGGGAATGAGGGGGTTGACATATGAGGAACGTTTGTCCGCTCTTGGACTGTATTCCTTGGAGTTTAGAAGAATGAAAGGAGACCTCATAGAAACATTTCGAATGTTGAAAGGCATGGACAGAGTGGATGTGGCAAAGTTGTTTCCCATGATGGGGGAGTCTAGTACGAGAGGGCATGACTTAAGGATTGAAGGGTGCCCATTCAGAACAGAAATGCGAAGAAATTCTTTTAGTCAGAGGGTCGTGAATCTATGGAATTTGTTGCCATGGGCAGCAGTGGAGGCCAAGTCATTGGGTGTATTTAAGGCAGAGATTGATAGGTATCTGAGGAGCCAGGGCATCAAAGGTTATGGTGAGAAGGCGGGGGAGTGGGACTAAATGAGAGAATGGATCAGCTCATGATAAAATGGCGGAGCAGACTCGATGAGCTGAATGGCCGACTTCTGCTCCTTTGTCTTATGGTCTACATGTTGCCAAATTTTGTAAAGTTTTGAAAGCTCCTGTACAGAGGATTGACAGATATTTAACAGTCTGTGAGAGACATGCTGAAAGAAAAGGGTGGATTGGATCATATTAAAGCAAAAGCCCTGGAATTTGTAATTTGTAATTCAACAGGTTTACAATTCACACGTGGCCTATCTGGAGAACTATTAGGTCTGATAACAGTCAGTTTTCTATGGCAAACTTGCCAAATCCTTCCAAGGACACGGACTAATTCAGTGAATTTTCCCAGCATCGTTGGACTTTATCTTTGGCTAGATACAATCTTGGCTGAAGGACACAAATGCTAATTAACAAACAGAAGGCTGAAGATGATGGGAAACACAGTGAAAAGATTCCAACATCTGGGATCAGCCAGAAAAGCACTTTATAGCTAACTATCTTGATGAAGTAATGCTCAAAATTATTTATTAAAATAAAACTCTCAACTGACCTCAAACATTTTTCATTTAACTGGTGTTAATGAACTCCTTGCATCTAACTAACAACCCAAAGGATTTTGACATCACTTCTTGTCTAAAAGATGGCACCCCCAGCAGTGCAGCACTCACATCAGTAGTTCACTGTTCAAAGTAAGTTTAATATCATAGAATATGTATGTTACCATATACTATCTTGAGATTCATTTTCTTGCAGTCGTTTACAGGAAAAAGAGAAATACAATAGAATTTACAAAAATCTATTCATAAACAGAAAAAGACTGATAAACAATCGCTATGCAAAAGACAAATACCAAATAAAAAATATACTTAGACTACGAGTTATAAAGAGTCCTTGAAAGTGAGTTTATAGGTGATAGAATCAGTTCAGAGTAGTGGATATCAAAGTTAACCACGCCAGTTCAGGATCTGAATGGTTGTAGGGTAATAACTGTTCCTAATTATTCATGCTCACGCACTGATTGTAGGCATTCTCTCTGTTAATCTGTAGGTTTTAACTCCTTATGGGCTGCAGACATCTTTTGGTATCATTTTTATGCATTTTTCAAGGACAATTCAATGAATCATGGAGTCAACACAAAACGGGAGGATCCCACTGTTATCAGACTCTGGAACGGACCTCTCATACACCGAAGATGAACACTTGAGCAGTAAACAATCTACAGCAGAAACGGAGGGAGTCGAGCAGTATCTGGGGAGAATGGAATTGTCAACAGGTCTGGTGCAGGGTATTGCCAATCATTTCCTCCCACCGATGCTACTAAACCACAATGCTATTGTTGGAAAATAATGCTATTTATGGTCATACACTTTGGTAGTAGAAATAAATGTGCAGACTATTTTCTAAACAGGGTGAAAATCCAAAAATCTGAGATACAAAGGGACTCGGGAGTCCTTGTGCAGAACACCCTAAAGGTTAACTTGCAGGTAGAGTTGTGGTGAGGAAGGCAAATGCAATGCTTTCATTCATTTCAAGAGGTCTTGAATACAAGATCAGGGATGTGATGCTGAGGCTTTATAAGACACTGGTGAGGCCTCACCTTGAGTATTGTGAACACTTTTGGGTTCCTCATCTAAGAAAAGATGCGCTGGCATTGGAAGGGAGTCCAGAGGCAGTTCAAAAGGATGATTCCAGGAATGAAAGTGTTATCATACAAGGAAGGTTTAATGGCACTGGGTGTGTATTTGCTGGAACTTAGAAGGATGGGGGGGCTCGGAGGCGGGGAGGAGAATCGCATTGAAACCTTTTGAACGTTAAAAGGTCTGGACAGGGTAGGTGTGGAAAGGATGTTTCCCATGGTGGTGAGGGGGGTGGGGGGAGAGTGTCTGGGACAAGAGGGCACAGCCTCAAGATAGAGGGGTGTCCATTTAAAACAGAGATGCAGAGAAATTTCTTTAGCCAGAGGGTGGTGAATTTCTACCACAGGCAGCTGTGGTGGACAGGTTGTTGGGTGTACTTAAGGCAGAGATTGATAGGTTCTTGATTGGACATGGCATCAAAGGTTACGGGGAGATGGCCGGGAAATGGGTTTGAGAAGAAGAAAAAAAATCAGTCATAATTGAATGGCAGAGCAGACTCGATGGGCCAAATGGCCTAATTCTGCTCCTATGCCTTATGGTCATGAACCTGGTGGTGTGGGACCCAAGGACCCTGTACCTCCTGCCAGATGAGGGATGCTCCTTTCCTGTGGCAGTGCTCCAAGTAAACGTACACAATGGTGGAGAGGGCTTTACCTGTGATGGATTGGGCTGTGTCCACCACTGTTCCATTCCTAGGAAGTAGTGCTCCCTGATGCAACCAATTAAGATACTCTCCACTGTGCATCTATAGAAGTTTGTCAAAGCTTTTGGTGACATGTCAAATTGTTGCAAACTTCATGGAAAGTGGAGACGCTGCCATGCCTCCTTTGTGATGACATTTATGTGCTGGTCCCAGGACAGATCCTCTGATGTAACTCCAAGGAAGTTAGAGGGCTGGAATACAGCAAGGACTATAGGACCAGGTGACATCCCACTGTGGCACAACAAGACACACACAAAATGCTGGAGGAATTCAGCAGGCCAGGCAGCATCAATGGGGACAAAAGTACAGTCAATGTTTCGGGCCAAAACCCTTCATCAGTCCTGCCAACGTGCTTCGGCCCGAAATGTTGACTGTACTTTTTTTCCTCCATAGATGCTGCCTAGCCTGCTGAGTTTCTGCAGCATTGTGTATTGTGTATGTATGATTTCCAGCATCTGTGGATTTTCTCTTGTTTGTGGCACTACAAGGCTTGCCTTTCAGAACCAGCCACACCTCCAGCCAAGTGACTCCAGTGTAGATGTAACAGTGAAATGTACATACGCCCTGTTTACAAAAGGGCGGGACAAATATAATCCAGCTAATTACTGCCAATTAGACTAGATCTTTTATAAAAATCAATATGTAACAAAGGTGATAGTGTGAGGTGGTACGGAGTAGGAAGGAAAGCCAAAGTGTGAATTAAACAGTGGGAAGAGGAGGAAAGCATTTAGGAAACTGCAACAGTTATTGTGTTACTGGAAAAGCCCAATCAAGCAGAGAAATTCTAAACTCAGTGAGGTTGATTTTAGCAGGCTGCAATATGAGTTAGTAAAAGCAAACTTCAATTACTGGAAGGTAAATTAGCAGCAAAGCAGGGGGAAATAATTCAATGAAGAATAGTAAAGATAGTAAACATAAAGAACAACTTCCAAACTAGACCATTGTGAATGCGGATGGAAGAACATTCAGAACAGGATAAAGAGCAAAAAGGAAATTAAAGACCAAAACTGAGAGTCCAATATTGGTTCAGGAATTATATTAAAAAGTGAATTAGAAAAGTACAGAGTGAACACGGAAAATAATGCCAGGTAAAAATCATGGAATGCTCCTCATGTGACTTCTTCGAGGAATTTACAATGATATAAAATTTGGCAGTCACATCAATAAAGAGAAAATCCTTCTCTACAGGAAAAAAAACTGAATGGACTGGTTAGAAGGGCAAATGGGATTCACTCCTAAAGCAATGCATTGTTGGGGGGGAGGCGGGGTAACAATGAATGAATGTAGGGTACTGACAGCAACAGAGGAAACTCACCTCTGCAGATCCCTGAAGGTACTAGGACAGCTGAGAGATAGGTGGTTTAGGCAACATATAGAACCATAAATTCACAAAAGATACAACTGTTGTTTGCAGGATCTCTGATGGTGACGAGGAGGCGTACAGGAATAGATCAGCTGGATGAATGGTGCCATCAGATTTCTGAATGGACAATGAACCTACATACACTAGGATGCCATAAAAAAATAGTTCATGACATATGCTGATGATACTAAACTTAATTCTAATTCATAACAATAATGTTGCACTCACAGTAAGACCAAGGAATGGACTGTGGAATCCAGGAAGGGGAAGTAGGGAGAACACATACCAGTCCAGAAGAGCCCAAAGAGACACTCTCAATTCTTTGGAGGCAGTTTAGAATGGAGATGAGGAGTAATTTCTTTAGCCAGAGGATGGTGGATCTGTGCAATTCAATGCCACAGATGGCTGTGGAGCCCAAGTCATTGGGTTTATTGAAAGTGGAGGTTTAAACCCTGGTTAGACCACACTTGGAATATTGTGTTTAATTTTGGTCGCCTCCTTATAGGAAAGATTTAGAGGGGATGCAGAGTAGATTTACAAGGATGCTACCCGAACTAGAAAGCATGTCTTATGAGGATAGGTTGAGCAAACCAGGGCTTTTCACTTTGGAGTGAAGGAGGATGAGACTTAACTTGTTAGAGATGCACAAGAGGATAAGAGGCATAGATCCCAGAGTGAAAATGCCTAATACCAGGAAGCATAATTTTAAGGTGATTGGAGGAGAGTATAGGAAGATGTAAGAGGTAGTTTTTTTTTGACACAGAGTAGAGAATGCATGGAACGTATTGACAGGAGAGGTGATAGAGGCAGATACATTATGGGCATTTAAAAATTCTTAAATAGGCACATGGATGATAGAAAAATGGAGAAAGGATGGGTGAGGTTGATCTTGAATTAGGTTAAAAGGTTGGGACAACATGGTGGGTTGTAGGTCCTGTACTGTTCTATGTTCATATTCATGGAAAAGATTGATCTGGAATCAGAACTACCGAAGATAACTATATGGTCACTGCAGTATCCAATGCAGCTTAGTTGGGGGACTCAAATTTCAGTACAAAGAACAATCCACTTCAAATTAAAGCAAGGAGGAATTACTGGCATCTAGAGGTGTATAGGTTCATAAAAGGCATAGATCAGGTGGATATCCAAAGACTTTTTCCCTGGGTGGCAATGCTTAATACCAGGAGGGCATAATTTTAAGGTGATTGGAGGAGAGCATAGGAAGATGTCAGAGGTACATTTTTTTTTGACACAAGAGTAAAACACACTGCCATGGGGATTGGTGGTAGCGAGATACACTATGGACATTCAAGAGCCTCTTCGATAAGCACATGGATAGAAAAATGGAGAGCTATGCAGGAGGGAATGTTCAGATTGAACTCAGACCTGCTTAAAAGATCGGCACAACATTGTCGGCTGAAGGGGCCGTACTGTGTTGTAATGTTCTATGATTGTGGTTATATTTACAAAGATGATTATGCTAAGTCAGCTAAGGAAAAAATAATATGTACTTGGACTCAGATTGCGATAACACTGGCAGTAGTTAAGCTGAATTTTAATTTCATACCCTAACAGACCACTTATTTCAAACAACGAATTAAATGTTGCTTCTCAAATCCAACTTGGCAAAATACATTATAGACGAGCCAAATACTAAACCTCTACATGTTTCCCACTGGGAAAGAATTAAAATCAGTGACGAAAGACACATATGGTGCCTTCCTGCATACATCTCAAAAATCTATAACCATTACAATGAAGCGATTGGTAACAAGAGAGGTTGAGATTGCACTTAAGACAATTTATGGCTATGATTGAAATAAAAATAGTAAATGCCTTTTGCAAGAGGAAAAACCAACAAAATATGAATAACAGCTAATTAATTTTTACTGTTTATTACTTCCCCATAGAAGTTCTAATAGACTCGAAGACCCAATCACAAAGAAACAAAAAGTCACAAACTCTGAACCGATTCTACAACCTATGGACTAACTCTCAAGGACTCTAACAACTTATATTCTCAGTATTATTTACAGTGCCTTGAAAAGTATGCAACCCCCATAACTAGTTTCACATTTTACCATCTCATTTTCTAAATTTAAAATATATTGAAGAATTTTTCAACTAATTTACAAAATGTCATGCATCATGTGAAATCAAAAGCAAAATTCAAAAAGCCTGTCAACAATTTACTAAATATTAAAAACCAAAATTGTGAGGCTGAACAAGTATTCATCCCCTTGTAATTACTATTGTAACTTTCCTTAAGCACAATACTGTATACTACCTCACCAACTGACCAAATTTATTGATGTAGAAAATTGGAGGATCACCTGAATAAATGCCCCCTCTCTCTGTAAGGTCTAACAGCATGGTAGATTTTCAACAGACCAAACCAACACCAGAGAATTCAAGATAAATTACAGAAATAATAATAGAGAAGCATAAATCTGTGGAAGGGTTCAAGACCATCTCAAAGGCCCTGAATATACCTCAGAACCCAGAGCAGTCCAACATAAAAAAAGTGGAAAAAATACAGAACCTCAGCAACACTGCCTAGGTCAGGCCCCCCCCTCTAAACTTAAGTCACTGAAGAATGGCACTTGTAAGAGAGGCTACTATGATGCCAACAATCACTCTGAGTGAGCTACAGAAGTCAGTACCTGCAACTGGAGATGAAGCTCATGGCTCTGCAATCCTCAAGGCCTTGCACAAAAAAGGTATTTATGGAAGAGTGGCAAGGAAGAAGTAATAAAAAGCATTTCCTTTCCTGTCAAGACTTTGCAAAGTGCACTTGGAAGATACTGTAAAGATTTGGATAAAGGTCTTCTGTTCGGATAAGACTAAAGTGGATCTCTTTGGCCTCAACACTAAGTGGTACATATGGCCTAAATCTAATACTGTACATCAACAAGGTAACACCATCCCTACAGTAAAGTATAGTGGTGGTAGAATCACGCTATGGGGATACTTTTTAGCAGTAGGGACTGCAAATCTAGTCAGGATTGATGGGAAAATGAATGCTGCTAAACACAGAGATCCTGGATAAAAACCTGCTAGCTTCTGCCGGAAAGCTTAAACTGGGAAGGAAATCTGTCTTTCAGCAGGACAGTGACCCAAATCATACTGCCAGAGCAACAATGGAAAGTGGCTTCAAATGAAGAAAATTGATGTCCTTGAGTCCTGTCCTTAACCTGATCTAATATCTCTGGCAAGACCTCAAAATTGCTGTTCACCATCATTTTGCAACTAACCAGGCACAGCTTGAGCAATTTTGCAAGGAGGAATGAGCAAATCTTGCTCTATTATGTCGTGCATTGCTGAGAGATTTATCCAAAAAGACTACTCACAACAATAGACCATTAATCTTGCTGCACCATTCAAATCAAACACTGATCTATACCCTAGATGCTTATTGCTTTATATCCTGAACAATCAAAAATATATTGATTTCAACCTCTCAGATACTGGTCCCAATTATTTAAAGCTTGTGTAGTGGCTCTTGAATTTCCTCCACTCTGTCGAAGCCTTTCAACGTTTCATAGGTTTCAATGAGATCCCCCCTCATTCTTCTGAATTCTAGAGTACAGGCCCAGAACCATCAATTGACTCCAACATCTTCCCAACCACTGAGGTCAGATTAACTGGCCTATATTTCTCTTTCTTCTGCTTCTCTCCCTTCTTGAAGAGTGCAGTGACATGTGCAATTTTCCAGTCCTCCGGAACCATGCCAGAATCTATCGACTCTAGAAATATCATTACTAATGCCAAAACAATCTCTTCACCCAACTCTTTCAGAACCCTGGGGTGTAGACGATCTAGTTGCAGTGATTTATCTACTTTTAGACTTTTCAGTTTCCTAAGCATTTTCTTCCTAGTACAGGTTTCCCCCGCCATCCAAAGGTAGAGCATTCCTATGAAACGGTTCGTAAGCTGGAAGGTTGTAAAGCGAAGAAGCAATTACCATTTATTTATATGGGAAAAATTTGTGAGCGTTCGCAGACCCAGAAATAACTTACCAAATCATGCCAAATAACACATAAAAATACACAGCCTATACAAAGTAGAAATAATGTATGTACAGTGTAGTATCACTTACGGGAATCGGGAAGACAGCACAGAGCACACTGATGATTGTGTTAGGCTGAGTCATCGGAGGTTGGGGCGGTGCAGTGGCCCCCAACCTCTGGGCAGCGAACCGATACCGATCTGTGAAGCATGCAGGGGTCCAGCGGTGGCCGGGACGCACCCAGCACATCCTTAAGGAAAAAAGCAGAAATAAACAAGCTAATTAATTAGGTGCCGCCTGGCACGTAAATGTCGGCCCAGATCAGAGGCGACGCAATCGGCAATCGCCTCTGATCTGGGCCGACATTTACATGCCGGGTGGCACCTAATTAATTAGCTTGTTTATTTCGGCTTTTTTTCTTAAAGATGTGCTGGGTAGCTCCCGGCTACCGCCACATTCTCCGTGAATCGGTATCTATCCGCGGCCCAGGTGTTCAGGTGGTGGGACACTGAGGTGTCGTCTGTTTCCATCAGGGCAGGCAGGTCATCTTCTTCTGTGTCTGCCTGCCTCGATGGCGAAGGTCAAGGTTCGTCGTCTGCTGTGGCTGATGTGGAAGGCTTGAAAAACGACAGTATGTTTGACTGCTAGCCTCGCGCATTTTTCTATCATACAGTTCTTCGTAAGCACTCAAACCATCCTGCAAATATACCCTAAACCGACATACCTTTTCAAAATTAAAGTCGTATTTTATCATTGCAGCAAGAATCTGACGCAATTGCTTCACGGTCAGTTCCTGGACGACTTCACTTTCGGTCCGTTTGCTACTGCATTCGGTTTCAATTGTTATCCTTTCCTCTTCAAATTGCATCAGCTCTTCATCTATCAGTTCTTGGCCATGGGATGCCCAAACCTCTTCAACATCATCATTGTCAACTTCCACAAACCAAACTCACTTTGTCCTTACTTCGTTCACCACGATCGAAATGCTTAATTATGTCTAGTTTTATGCTAAGTGTAACACCTTTACGAGCTCTTTTAGGCTTTTCCGATACCTTAGAATTCATCTTGCAAACGGCTGCTCACAGACACGTGTTTAAGCAATGCCACCTAGAATGCAGCTCCGAATCCGGGGGAGGAGCGGCTGCTTTTTCCGCACGCTGCCTTTTCTCGTAACAGTGAAAACACCTTCTGTTAGCGAAAACAGGGAACTAATGTAGGTCTTTCGTAACAGTGAGGTTTCGTAAAGCGAACGTTCGAAAAGCGGGGGACACCTGTAATAGCAACTTCACTCTGCCCTCTGACACTCTCGAACATCCAGTATACTGCTAGTGTCTTTCACAGTCCAGACTGATACAAAATACATATTCAGTTTATCAGCCATTTCTTTGTTCCCCATTACTTCCTCTCTAGCATCATTTTCCAGCAGTCTGATATCTACTCTCGCCTAACTTTTACTTTAACTTTGGTATCCTCTTTAACATTATTGGCTAGCTTACCTTTATATTCCATCTTTTCCTCTTTATAACTTTTTTGATTGCCTTCTGTTGGTTTTTAAAAGCTTCCTCAATTCTCTAATTTTGCAATTATTTTTGTTTTATTATATGCCCACTCTTTGGCTTTTAAGTTAGCTTTCACTTCCCTTGTCAGCCATGGATGTGTCATCCTGCCTTTAGGATACCTCTTCTTTGGGATGTATCTCTCCTGCGCCTTCCGAATTGCTCCCAGAAATTCCAGCCATTGCTGCCCTGTCGACATTCCTGCTAGCGTCCCCTTCCAATCAAGCTTCTTTCTCACACCTCTGTAATTCCGTTTACTCCACTGCAATGCTGATACATCTGACTTTAGCTTCTCCTTCTCCAATTGCAGGGTGAATTCTATCATTTTATGATCACCGCCTACCCAAGGGCTCCTTTACCTTAAGCTCTCTAATCAATTCCGGTTCATTGCACAACACTTTGCATAATAGCTGATCCCCAAGTGGGCTCAACCACGATCTGCTCTAAAAAGCCATCTTGTAGGCATTCTATAAATTCCCCCCCTTGGGATCGAGCACCTACCTGATTTTCCCAATCTACCTGCATATTGAAAACCCCCATGACTATCGTAACATTGCCGTTTTGACAATCCTTTTCTATCTCCCTTTGTCATTTATAGCACACATCCTGACCACTCTTCAGTAGCCCGGATACAACTCCCATCAGGGTCTTCATACCTTTACAGTTTTTTTTTAGCTCTACCCACAAGGTTTCTACACCTCCCAGTCCAATGTCAACTCTTTCTAAGGATTTGATTTCATTTTTATTCACACAGCCACCCACCCCACCCCACCCCTTCTGCCTACCTGCCTGTCCTTTCAAAACAACGTTCTTGGATGTTAAACTCCCAGCTATAATCTGACTCCCAGCCATGACTCAGTGATGCCCACAACTTCACACCTGCCAATCTCTAACTATGCTAAAAGTTCATCAACCTTATTCCGTATACTGTGTGCAGTCAAATATAACACCTTCAGTCCACTACATTGCAACTCATCCCACTGAATGCAATTTGCCCTATTATCAGTCTGTCCTTGCTAGCAACCTCACTATACACTGCCTCTGTTTTTAAACCAACTGCCCCATCCTCAGCTCTGTCACTCCAGTTCCCATCCCCCTGCCAAATTTGTTTAAACCCTCCTGAGCAGCTCGAGCAAACCTGCCCTTTTGTACAAGTCATACCTTCCCCAGAATAGAGCCCAATGATCCGGAAATCTGAACTCCTACACCTTGCACCAGTTCCTCAGTCATGCATTTATATGAAAAATGCTCTTATTCTTACCCTCACAGGCACGTGTATAGGCAGCAATCCACAGGATTGTTTTTCAGTTTTCTACCTAGCTCCCTAACATCTTTCCTCAGGACTTGGTCACTTTCCTACCTATGTCATTGGTCCCAATATATACTAAAACTTCTGGCTGTTCACCCTTCTCCTTTAGAATGCCACGGACCTAATCTGAGACATTCTTGAACCTGGCACCAAGGAGGAAACATACCATCCAGGTGTCTACCATGCCCACAGAATCTTGACTCTCCTATAACTACAGTAATCTTCTTCACCTCTCTTCAAAGATTCAAAGTACATTCAACAAAGAATGTATAAATTATATAAACTTGAGATTTGTTTGCTTAAAGGCAGCCGCAAGATGCCTGAAAGAACCCAATAAGAAAAAAAATACAACCCCCAAAGCACACAGGGAAGACCACATGGAGACCCTGCACTGGCTGCCCATTTTCCTGCCTTCTCTTGACAGGCAGACAGTTACTTGCCTCCTGCAACCTCAGGATGACTATCTCCTTGTAGTTCCTGTATCTATCATTTCCTCAGTTTCCCAAATGTACCGATATCGAGCTGCAGCTCCAGTTCCTTAACACGTTCTTTGAGGAACTGATCTCACAATTCAACACTCAAGCTCCGATGTTATTCTGTCAAATCTGCAATACAATACCCAAAACTGATTGTAGCTCCCCTGGGGGGGTCTGGATAAGACTTCTTAGAAAAAAGAAATGCAATCTTTTTGAAGTTATACCTGCTTCCCTTTTTAAAAAATTATAAATAGCTGTGCAATAGCTTGAGGTGATGATTAAATGGAACCCAAATCATTTTGCTCTTCTGTCATTCCAAGGCTTTTCATTAAAAAAAATTCAAAATTGCATTCATTCGAGGTACTTTGATTGTAAGCCTATTACAAAGATAAAATGCACTTCACAACCTACAATATTAATATACAATGTTTTTTTTAAATCAGAAGCCTTAAAATAGAAGCCCAAACAAAGACTAAATAATATTATTGAGGAGCAGGTGAGAAACTCCAGGGTTCATGACTAATTAAACACTGCGGCTGTATTAAGTGAACTAAGAATTATCAAGTCATTCTGCCACTGTCCTTCAACAAATTAGACCTT
The DNA here is from genome assembly GCF_030028105.1 of Mobula birostris. NCBI lineage: Eukaryota > Metazoa > Chordata > Chondrichthyes > Myliobatiformes > Myliobatidae > Mobula > Mobula birostris. The sequence continues at coordinate 169,927,727 of NC_092371.1, forward strand.
TGGGAATCCCAACACAGTACAGGCAGAATTCATTTCCATAAATTAGTCACGTTGCACACTGCTGTTCTGAGCTGCTAGCAATCTGATTCCAGTTTACACAGCTGTGATGCATCAACATACCGGTGTCAAACTGAGAGTTCTCCCTCAATACCGGTGCACTGACTAACAGAACTGCTCGGATTTCAGACAACCAGAATCTTGACACGTGACATTACCAGCAATACGTTGAAGGCTTTACAGCCAAGTTCAACTCCTGCCAACATTTTGGATTATCCATTACAAATAAGGGCTTAGGGATAGAAGTTGCTTACGGAAACTTGGCCTATTGTAATTACAGCTTCCCAAAATAATTAAACTATTCCACTCTAATTTTTATTTCCAACCTTTTCTTTCAAGAAACATGGCTTCTCAATTGCAGTAAATTATAACTAAAACTCTTCCAACTCTACAACTCTTATTTCTACACCTTGATCCAGGCGTGTTGTGCACCTCTAATTTTACAAACATCATTTTCACCAACACTTCTGGGAGCCCAATGCCTTGACTTCTCCATAACATGACCTCTCACTTCAAAGAGGCTCCTTAAAAGAGGGCCCTTTGACTCAGTTTTTGGTCAGCTGTCCTAATGTAACTTGGTATCAAGTTTTTGTTTGAAGGAATGTGGATAACATTTGTAAGTAGGCATATTCATAGAGCATCACAGCATAGGAATAGGCCCTTTGCTGCATCTGGTCTGTGCTAAATTATTATTCCGCCTAATCCCATCGGCCTGCACCCAAACCTTAAGTCCTTCGTACCTCTCCCACCCACACTTCTCTTAAAAGTTAAAACCAAACCCACATCCACTGACAGTCCAGCCCGTCCTGCAAATGTTACAATTGAACCCACATCCATCACTTCCTCTGGCAGCTCCTTTCACCCTCACACCACTCTCTGAATAATGTAGTTCCCACTCAGATTCCATCAGAAGGAAGCATTGGCAGTCACTGATACTGATCACTAAAAGAAAACAAAACTCTATTTAAATTTATGATAACAACAAAATCCAACTTCCCAAGCTCTTTAAAACCATTGAAAAATATTTTAAAAACACAATCATATTTGGACTTGAACAGACTAAGTTCCCACAGACAAAAACCTAATAATAACCAGATGATCCCTAATAACAAATTTGGCTGATGAATATTAGGCAGGGCATCTGACAGAACTCAAAAAAATGTTCTTATTCCAATAATGCTACAAGATTACTTGCAGTAATTTCACACCTAAAGACAGCCTTTTCCAACAGTCCACAGTCTAGACAGTGGTGCGCTGGAACCATCACCAAATATCATGTACTCAGATCCCCAGACTGAACCCCACCAACCCAAAGATGAAAAAGTTGCTACCAAGATAGAAGATGTGGCAAGACCAGAAGACATTAGAGTAGAATTAGACCAATCGACCCATTGAGCCTGCTCCGCCATTCTATCACTGCTGATTTATTATCTCTCTCACTGCATTCTCCTGACTTCTCCCCGTAATCTCTGACACCCTGACTAATCAAGAACCTCTCAACCTCCACTTTAAATATATCGAATGACTGGGCCTCTACAGTCATCTGTGACAATGAATTCCACAGGTTCACCACCCTCAGGTTATTCTGAAGAGTCATCCTTGTACTTTGAGGCTGTGTCGTCTACTAAAAGACTATTCCACTATTGTAAACATCCTCTCCAAGCCACTTTCAATATCGGATAGGTTTCAATGAGATTCTTCCCCCCCCAACCCCCACCAAATCTTCTAAACTCTATCAAGTACAGGCCCAGAGACATTATTAACCCTTTCAATTCCTGAGACAACCAATGGAATAATAAGATTTGAGTATCACAAGCAGTTTACTGACTCTCAACCAGATGGAGCATGGTTCTATTTATTGAAAAGAAAGAAAAACAAATAGTAGTGGTTATGCAAATCATCTTGAACTTGACATGCACAGGAAAGAAACTGCTTGTGTCAAAGCAGAATCTCATCACTGGTCTGTTTCAACATGAAACCTGCATAGTACTCCAGCTTCCTCCCACATTCCAAAGATGTGCAGGTTAGGGTTAGTACACAGTGGGCATGCTACGTTGGTATCACAAGCACGGCAACATTTGCGGGGTGCCGCCAACATATTCTCGATTGGTGACACAAAACAGCATTTCACTGCATGTTTTGATGTACACACAACAAATAAAGCACATCTATAAATAAAATAGCAACACACACGAAATGTTGGAGGAACTCAACAGGTCAGGCAGTTGCCATTTTGAGCCAAGACTTTTCTTCAGGTCTAAGGAGGAAGGGGGAATCTACCAGAATAAAGAGGTGAGGGTAGTGGGGTGAGGGGAAAGAAGCTAGCTGGAAGGTAATAGGTGAAGCCAGGTGGGTGGCAAAGATCTAGGGCTGAAGAAGAAAGAATCTGTTAGGAGGGGAGAAAGAGAAATGGGGGGGGACTCAGGGACACAGGTGGGAAGAGGTAAGAGTGGGGAATAGAGGAGGCAGGGGGGTCACTTATTTACCAGAAGGAGAAGTCGATGTTCATGCCATCAGGTTGGAGGCTACCCAGACGGAATACAAGGTGTTGCTCCTCCACCCTGAGCATGGCCTAATCTTGCACAAGAGAAGGCGATGTACCGACATGTCTGAATGGGAATGGGAATTAAAACGTTTGGCCACTGGGAAGTCCTGCTTGTGGTGGATGGTGCGAAGACGCTCGACGAAGCAGTCCCTCAATTTACAACAGGTAAATTAAATAATTTAAATATTTGTAACAAGTTAATATAAGAATGATAAGACGGCCACAAAAAACAACTGGTATTTGGCAAATGTTGTTATCAATAGCTAAGGGAGCGGGTTAGATGGGCTAAAGGATGTATTCATTTGCAAGCCAATGTTGCAGCTTGTAAAAACCCTGGTTAAACCACACTTGAAATGCTGTGTTCAGTTCTGTTTGCCTCATTATAGAAGGATGTGGATGTGGTGCAGAGGAAATTTACCAGGATGTTGTCGGGATTAGAGGGCATGTCTTATGAGGCAAGGTTGAGCAAGTTTGTGTTTTTCTCTTTGGAGCGAAGAAGGGTGAGATGTGACTTGATATAGGTGTGCAAGATAATAAGAAGCATAGATCCAGTGGTCAGGCAGAAATAGCTAATACCAGGGGGCATAATTTTAAGGTGATTGGAGGGAAGTATCGGGGAGGGGTGTCAGAGGCAAGTTTTTTTAAAAAAAATACTGTGGTAGGTGTGTGAAACACACTGCTCGAAGTGGTGACTGAGACAGATAAAATACAGACTCTTAGACAGACACATGGATGATAGAAAAGTGGATGCCTATGTGGAAGGGAAGAGTTAGTCTCCTGGCTTGGAATAAGCCCCCCCCCCAAACAAACAATGTGACTTAAGTACGTCCTGATGAAGGGTCTTGACTCAAAACATTGACTGTTTATTGCCCTCCATAGATGTTGCCTGACGTGCTGAGTTCCTCCAGCATTTTGTGTATGTTGCTCTGGATTTCCACCATCTGCAGAATCACCCGCGTTTGTGACTGAAATATGATTAGTTTGTCATCATCACATTCACAGATTGTGGTATCTTTCTGTACTCAAATTAGCTTCTGATTTTTTTCCCTACAGCAGTAGAAATATTTCAAAAATATACTGTACTCATCACACACAGTATACAAAGAATAAAACTGGGAGATGTCTTTCTCTCGATTCATTGCATCAGTTTAATAAATTCTCTTACACCATAAACACAAAAGATTCTACAGATCATAAGTAAGAGAAATTCTGCAGGATGTGACACACACAAAATGCTGGAGGAGCACAGCAGATCAGGCAGCATCTATGGAGATGAATAAACAATCGCCGTTTCTGGCCGAGACCCTCCTTCAGGACTGGAAAAGAGGTGTCGGGGGAAGTAGGGGGAGGTGAAGGAGGACACCTTGAAGGTGGGTAGGAAAGGTAAAGAGGTGAAGAGGAAGGAATCTGATAGGAGGGGAGAGTGGTCCATAGGAGAAAGGGAAGGGGGGGGGAAGACCAGGGGAAAGTGGTAGGCAGGTGAGAAGAGGTAAGAGGCCAAAGTGGGGAATAGAAGAGAGGGAATTTTTTTTAACCGGAAGGAGAAATCAATATTCATGCCAACAGGTTGGAGGCTACCCAGACAGAATATACAGTGTTGCTCCTACACCCTGAGGGTGGCCTCATCATGGCACAAGTAGAGGCCATGGACCGACATGTCGGAATGGGAATGAGAATCAAAATTAAAATGTGTGGCCACTGGGAAGTTTCGCTTGTGGTGGGTGGTGTGGAGGCGCTTGAGAAGCAGCCCTCCAGTTTACAACGGGTCTCACCAATGTAGCGGAGGCTGCATCAGACGCAACAGACGACCCCAACAGATTCACAGGTGAAATGGTACCTCACCAGGAAGAACTTTTGGGGACCGAATGGAGGTGAGGGAAGAGGTGAAAAGACAGGCGTAGCACTTAGACCAGTTGCAGGGATAGGTGCCGGGAGGGAGATTGGTGGGTAGGGACAAAACGACAAGGGAATCACCGAGGGAGTGATCCCTCTGGAAAGCAGAGAGAGGTAAAGATATGTTTGGTGGTAGGATTTTTTTGGAGATGGTAGAAGTTGCAGAGAATTATGTGTCGGATGAAGAGGCTCATGGGGTGGTAGGTAAAGATAAGAGGAAATCTATCACCGTTAGGGTGGCAGGAAGATGGTCTGAGCACAAATATTTGGGAAAGGCAGCATCAATAGTGGAGGAAAGAAAATCCTGTTCTTTGAAGGAGGAGGACATCTCTGATGTCCTGGAAAGGAAAGCTGTACCCTGGGAACAGATGCAGCGGAGATGAAGGAACTGAGAAAAGGGAACAGCATTTTTACGGGAGACAATGTGAGAAGAGATATAGCAAAGATATCTGTGAAAATCAGTAGGTTTATAAAAGATGTCGGTCAACAGTTTGTCTCCAGAGGTGGAGGCACAGAGATCAAGAAAGAGGAGGAAGGTATCAGAAATGGATCAAGTGAATTTAAGGGCAGGGTGGAAGCAGGAGGCAAAGACGATGAAATTGACGAGTTCAGCATATCTGCATAAAGCAACACCAATGCAGTTGTCAATGTAGCGGAAGAAGAGTTGGGGACCATTACCAGGAAAGACAAAGAACACGGACTGTTCTATGTAGTTAATGAAAAGGCAGGCAAGGCTGCGGCCCATGCGGGTGCCCATCGGGTCTAGAGAAAGTGGGAGGAGCTGTAGGAAAAATTGTTTTGGGTGAGGATCAGTTCTGCCAGAAAGAAAAGAGCATGGTTCTTTTACTGAGAAAGAAGCAGAGAGCTTTAAGGACTTCTTGATAAGGTATATAAGTGTATAGAAACTGGACATCCATGGCGAAAATGGGACAGGCAATTGAGAGTTAGTGAGGAGATCGAGAGCATGAGAAGGGTTGTGGACGTAGGTGGGAAGAGGATACAATGGAGTCAAGGTATGAGGACACGTGTTCAGTGGGGCAGGAGCAGACAGAGACAGTGGACCTACCCAGACAGTCAGATTTGTGGATCTTGGGTAGGAGGTAGAAGCAAGCAGAGCGGGGCAAGGGAACCATGAGTTTGGCGGCGGTGGTTGGGAGTTTCCAGAGTCGATGAGGTCAATGATGGTATGGGAGACAGTTTTTCTGTTGGTCCGGAGTGGGGTCTTCTTCAAGGGGCAGGTTTGAGTAGGTGTCTGAGAATTGCAGCCTAGCTTCAGCAAGGTAAATGTCAGTCCACCACACTACAACAGCACCGCCTTTGTCTGCATATTTGATGGTAAGGTTGGGATTGGTACAGAATGAGTGGAGGGCAATGCGTTCAGAAGGTTCGAAGGGGGTAGATTCCACAGATGCTAGAAATATAGAGTGACACACACAAAATTCTGGAGGAACTCAGCAGACCAGGCAGCATCTGTAGAAAGGAATAAAAGTCAACATTTCAATCTGAGATCCTTTATCAGGATTGGAAAGGAATGGGGGGAGAAGGTGGGGGGGGCAAGTGATGGGTGAAACCAGATGAGGAAGAAGGCATGTGTGTGGAGGAGGGGGTATGAAGTGTGAAGTGAGGAGGACATACAGTAGGTTAAAAAGGGCTGAAGGAGGAATCTGATAGGACCATGAGATATAGAAACAGAATTAGGCCACTTGACCCATCAATTCTGTTCTGCCATTTCATTACGGCTGATCCAACTTTCTTCTCAGCCCCAATCTCCTGCCTCTTCCCCATATCCCTTCATGCTCTAACCAATCAAGAATCTATCAGTAATTATAGACCAGTGAACCTTAAGTCTGTGGTGGGAAAGATTCTTAAAGATAGGATCTATGGGCATTTAGAGAATCATGGTCTGATCAGGGACAGTCAGCATGACGAAGGGTTCCGGCGCAAAACGTCCACTCATCGTTTCCATGGATGCTGCCTGACCTGCTGAATTCCTCCAGCGTGTTGTGAGTGTTGCTTTAACCCCAGCATCTGCAGAGTATTTTGTGTTTACGATAGCTTTGTGAAGGGCAGATCGTGTCTAACAAGCCTGATAGGGTTCTTTGAGGTGGTGACCAGGCATATAGATGAGGGTAGTGCAGTGGATGTGATCTATATGGATTTTAGTAAGGCATTTGACAAGGTTCCACACGGTAGGCTTATTCAGAAAGCTGAAAGGCATGGGATCCAGGGAAGTTTAGCCAGGTGGATTCAGAATTGGCTTGCCTGAAGAAGACAGAGGGTCATGGTGGAGGGAGTACATTCAGATTGGAGGGTTGTGACTAGTGGTGTCCCACAAGGATCTGTTCTACTTTTACCTCTACTTTTCATGATTTTTATTAACGACCTGGATGTTGGGGTAGAAGGGTGGGTTGGCAAGTTTGCAGATGACACAAAGGTTGGTGGTGTTGTAGATAGTGTAGAGGATTGTCGAAGATTGCAGAGAGACATTGATAGGATGCAGAAGTGGGCTGAGAAGTGGCAGATGGAGTTCAACCTGGAGAAATGTGAGGTGGTACACTTTGGAAGGACAAACTCCAAGGCAGAGTACAAAGTAAATGACAGGATACTTGGTAGCGTGGAGGAGCAGAGGGATCTGGGGGTACATGTCCACAGATCCCTGAAAGTTGCCTCAGAGGTAGATAGGGTAGTTAAGAAAGCTTATGGGATGTTAGCTTTCATGAGTCGAGAGATAGAGTTTAAGAGTCGCGATGTAATGATGCAGCTCTGTAAAACTCTGGTTAGGCCACACTTGGAGTACTGTGTCCAGTTCTGGTCGCCTCACTATAGGAAGGATGTGGAAGCATTGGAAACAGTACAGAGGAGATTTACCAGGATGCTGCCTGGTTTAGAGTATGCATTATGATCAGAGATTAAGGGAGCTAGGGCTTTACTCTTTGGGGAGAAGGAGAATGAGAGGAGACATGATAGAGGTGTACAAGATAATAAGAGGAATAGATAGAGTGGATAGCCAGCGCCTCTTCCCCAGGGCACCACCGCTGAATACAAGAGGACATGGCTTTAAGGTAAGGGGTGGGAAGTTCAAGGGGATATTAGAAGAAGGTTTTTTACTCGGAGAGTGGTTGGTGCGTGGAATGCACTGCCTGAGTCAGTGGTGGAGGCAGATAACACTAGTGAAGTTTAAGAGACTACTAGACAGGTATATGGAGGAATTTAAGGTGGGGGGGGGTTATATGGGAGGCAGGGTTTGAGGGTCGGCCAACATTGTGGGTCGAAGGGCCTATAATGTGCTGTAGTATTCTATATTCTACGTTCTCTGCCTTAAATATACAAAGACTTAGCCTCCATAGCTGCCTGTAGCAAAGAATTCCACAGATTTACCACTCTCTGGCTAAAGAAATTTCTCATCTGTTCGCAAAGGATGCCCCTCTATTTTTAGGCTGTGTCCTCTGGTCTTAGGACTCTCCGCATCTAGCCCTTTCACTATTCAATAGGTTTCAATGAGGTCACCCCTCATTCTTCTGAATTCTAGTGAACAGAGGCCCAGAGAGGAGAGAATGGGAGAAGGGGAAGGAGGGATACCAGAAGGAGGTGAACACCATTCAAACAAAGCACCTGTGAATCATCTGAGAGGCTGTTACACAGGACCCATCCCTCAGTGCTCAGTGGTAGTAGGTCCTTCACCACAAGGTCTCTGCAGGGGTACTGCTACACCCTGAAATGCGCCAGCTAGAAGCATTCACTTACAGGCAGAAGTGCTTCGTGGGCTGCAGAACACCAAGTGGAATTCTTCAGAAAGATGTCTCACAGCTGGCACTGACCCTTTTGAAAAGTCTCCAATACTTTTGTTATTTTTTGGGAACTCAATTCCCAGGCAGCTGTGACAGATGAGCCAAGGCACAGAATGGCTTTCGCCAACGATATGGAAGGAATTCAGACACACTGACATGGCGGTCCTCGAGCAACACACAAACACAAAATGCTGGAGGGACTTAGCGGCTCAGGCAGGACCTATGGGGGTGGGGGGGTAACGGACAGTCAATGCTCTGGGCTAAGACCCGTCCACTGCTACCCCCTACATAGTATTCACAGTGCAGAAATACTTTGCCCAGGTGATCCACGTTTGCGTTACGCTGCACAATCAGCATATGTTTCAGTTGCTTTCCCTGGCTCCTCCCTCCCAAAAGCACCATTTTCTCAATGCCCTCTAGGTAGATCAGTTCTGAACAGTGCTGATGAAGGGTCTCAGCATGAAATGTCAACTGTTTAATCCCCTCCTGACGCGTTGAGCTCTCCCAGCATTTTGTGTGTGTTGTTCTGAACACATCACTGGCTTTACATTCATACTTATTTATTTAGAGATACAGAATGCTAACAGGCCATATTGGCTGAACAAACCCACACCATCCAATTACACTTTGGTTCTGTTCCCCCTCCCACTGTGAAAACGCAGGAACAGAAACAGAAACACAAGTAGCCCTTCCCCATTCACTAACACATGTTAACATTGCACAGAGTCACAAAACACAGATGCTGGTCCATCAGCCCAGAGCCCACACTGACCATCAAGTGCCCATTCACACTTCCTCTAATTCTCCATTTATTTAAGTTCTGATTGGTTTTCCCTACCCCTTCCCTCCTCTTCCATTCCCCACTCTGGTTCCTCCCTTACCATTTCTCTTCTCCTCACCTGCCTATCACCTCCCCTGGTGCCCCTTCTCCTTCCCTTTCTCCATGGTCCACTGTCCTCTCCAATCAAATTCCTTCTTCTTCAGCCCTTTACCTTTTCCACCTATCACCTCCCAGCTTTTCACTGGATACCCCCTCCACCCACCTATCTTTCCCTCACCTGGTTAAACCCATCACCTTTTAAGCTTCTACTCCTCCTCCTCCTCTCACCTTTTTTTGGCTTTTCTCTCTTCCCTTCCAGTCCTGAAGGATCTCGACCTGAAACATTGACTTTATTCTCCTCCATAGATACTGCCCAACCTGCTGAGCTCCTCCAGCATTTTGTGTGTTGCTCCCCATTTACACCAATAGTATTTTTTCTGTCCATATTCCTCATGATCAATCTTTTATCATGTCCCTGCACCAAATCCATTTACCCAGCCTAATCAAAATTTCTCAATACCATCAACCTCCCTTTTCAAACCAGAAGAAATCTACTCTATTCTTTTTTGTGTAGCCTCCTCCCTGATGGGAGTGGGACAGGCATCCATGCCAGGACCACCAGACTCAAAAACAGTTACTTTCCCCAAGCAGTACAGCTGATCAACACCTCCACCCACTAACCCACCCCTTCACTACCTTATCATTTCCTATCAGTCACCAACATACAGACACACCCCTGTGCCTAACTCATTTTATGGACATACAATGTATACAAGTTATCCTACCTATTTATATTTATTGTGTTATTTATCTTAAGTGTTTTTTCTTGTGCTGCATGGGATCCGAAGTAACAACTATTTCATTCTCCTTTACACTTGTGTAGTGGATATGACATTAAACAATCTGGAATTCTATTACTCTCACGATTCTGCTAGCTCACTTGTGAATCATGCCCTTTGTGTCACGACACTAGAACTGGGCAATGACACTTGTGACAAAAATAAATCTCTATTATCCATCTACGAGTTGGCTTATGTCTACAAGCGTACTTGCTCATTCAACGCATCGATTTCACGATTTGACATTGAACATTTTTATTTATACAGCTGCGAAATGCTGTACGAGTTGATCAGCAGCTACCCTAGTAAAATAACAATTCATCCCTCCCCAATTAACTTTTAACACACGCTGGTATCTAGAGGTCTAAGAACGTTTGAACATACTATGCAATATATTTTCGTTGTCCGTAACGCCACATCTAACAGGAAACTACACTCCTGAAGCGATCACATTCCCCAACCAAACAGCCAATTATGAAGAAAACACTAACCATTCGGGCTTGCGTGCCATTTAACTAAGAGCTGATCGCAAACTAAAAACAAACATCTGATTTCTTGTTTGTTTTAAATCGCCATTAACGCATAACAGAATCTGGGAAACAATTCAACGATTGACGTACCAAACACACAGTCAGGCGAGAACGGCTGGCGAGCTTTACCTGAAGGTGGAAATGGCCAGGCCCCAAGCGGGTGAACATGACAAGGAGACAGGGTGCATTTTACAGGCAGTCGAGGCAAGTACCTCTTCTGGCAGGAAACCCGGCGCAACATTGTACCGAATTTGTTGCAACAAACAAACCCCGAGATAGCGACTTGCAGCTGCTTTTGCCCGTTGTCCCTAAAAGGCCTGTGTCCAGAAAGCAGGACCGGTTCACTCTCCGCTCTCCGGGTCTGCCCGCCGCACACAGCCTAGCTTCACACAGGGTTCAGAAAAAGAAAATTACTCACATGCGTTCTATTTTGTTTTCAAGAGGACATCTGGTCATTTGTTTTATGTACCTCAATGCAATATCTAAGCTTGGCTGTGAACTAAATAAAAATACACATGAAGGAGAGCGGTGGTATGTGAGTGCAGGAATCGCTCTCAGTCTCAGCTCACCCGCATTGTTGAACCCATTCCACACACACACACACACCGGAGCATTGTGGGAGCCGCGGCCCGCCCGCCCCCTGCTGGCCTCACCGGCAATAGCGGCACTTGACTGACACGAGAGTAATTACAGAGAGCGTGCATGCTACACCTAAAGAAAGCTTCGTTCGGATCAACACGTTTGCAAAAGTCTTTTCAACCAATCGCCTTCTTTTTTCCTTCGGTCATCATAAACCCAGGATCTGATTTGGATCCCAACAGTTCTATGTATTTAAAGGTGCCTCCCCCTTATGCCCATTATCTCACAAATCTTGCCATAATCCCCCAGTTCTTAACCCCACCAATCCCTTAGCTGCTGATTTGCCAAATGGAAGGTCTATATCCACAGTTGAACTTTTAACAACCTTCTTAGCTAAATAACCAGGCCGCTCATTCCCCCTCAACACCCCTATGTGCAGGGACTTTCAAGAAGATTTGAATAAAAAATAAAAGTTTCAAGATCTTCCAGCAGTAAATCTGGCCAACTGCTAGAAAGACCTGTTTTAAGACTAATCAAAACCAAAAAAGAAGCTGAACAAATTACAACTTTGCAAGGATAAATTTCCTCCACCCATTGTAAGCACAAAATGATGGCAACCAATTCTGCTGTATATACTGATAAATCATTAATAAGAAGTTCTTTATTGTTACCTGTAATTTAGGCACAAAACAACCACACCGACATTACCAGTTAAATTATCTTTTGATCCGTCAGTAAAAATGGTTAACTTATCATTATAATTTTCCTTAACATATTAATGAACCAAATGATTCTCAGACATATCAGAATCCTGAGACTTCATTAAATTGTGTAACCTAAAATCAACTAACATCATTGGAAAAAACCAAGGTGGGGTTACCGAGAAAGCTACAATGGGACATTTTGCATAATCCAGCAAACCCATATGCCTAGTGTGACAAGAACCCAGCCACCCAAATCTAAAAACATGCTTCTTGTGAGGTTCCCAACAGTCTGCCAACTTTCTGAATTGAATTGACATCCTTCACATACATGAGGAGTAAATATCTTTACATTACATCTCCATCTAAATGTGCAATGTGCAATCATAGTAATTTATAATAAATAGAACAGTCAATGTAATATGGAGTACACTCAAATCAGTGCGAGTTCATCAGTCTGATGCCTGGTGGAAGAAGCTGTCTCAGAGCCGTAGGTCCTGGCTTTTATGCTGCGGTACTGCTTCCCGGATGGTAGCAGCTGGAATAGATTGTGGTTGGGATGGCCTGGGTCTCCAATGATCCTAAGGGCCCTTTTTATACACTTGTCCTTGTAAATATCCTGAATCATGGGAAATTCACAACTACAGATGCGCTGGGCTGTCCGCACCACTTTCTGCAGAATCCTGCGATTAAGGGAGATACATTTCCCATACCAGGCAGTGATGCAGCCAGTCAAGATGCTCTCAATTGTGCTCCTGTAGTAAGTTCTCAGGATTTGGTGACCAATACCAAACTTCCTCAAGTGTCTGAGGTGAAAGAGGCGCTGTTGTGCCTTTTTCATCACACAGCTGGTGTGTACAGACCACATGAGATCCTCGGTGATGTGGATGCCAAGGAACTTGAAGCTGCTTATCCTCTCAGCCCCAGATCCATTGATGTCAATAGGGGTTAGCCCATCTCTATTGACTCCTGTAATCCTCAACCAGCTCCTTTGTTTTTGCAACATTGAGGGAGAGATTGTTTTCTTGACACCACTGTGTCAGGGTGATGACTTCTTCCCTGTAGGCCACCTCGTTATTGTCTGAGATAAGGCCAATCAATGTAATGTTGTTGGCAAATTTAATTAGCAGATTGGAGCTGTGGGTGGTGATACAGTCATGGGTATACAGGGAGTAAAGGAGGGCACTCAGTACGCAGTCCTGAGGGGCTACTGTATTGAGAGTCAGAGGGCTGGAGGTGAGGGAGCCCACTCTTACAACCTGCTGGCTATCTGACAAGAAGTCCAGGATCTAGCTGCACAAGGCAGGGTCAAGGCCGAGGTCTCTGAGCTTCTTGTCGAGCCTGGATGAAACTATGGTGTTGAATGCTGAACTGTAGTCCAAGAACAGCATTCTCACATAAGCATCTTTGTTCTCCAGATGTGTAAGGACCGCATGTAGAGCAGTGGCTATTGCGTCACATGTCAATTGGTTGTGTCGGTAGGCAAATTGTAGGGGGTCCAGTGTGGGTGGAAGCAAGCTGCAGATGTAATCCTTGACCAGCCTTTGCTTATTATTGAGGTGAGTGCGACAGGACGCCAGTCGTTCAGGCATGTTACCTTGGTCGTTTTTAGTAAAGGGATAATGATGCATAATTTGAAGCCAGAAATCACTTCTTTGCTTCCTCAAATTAATCCAGTATGTTAACATCAACTTCCGCAACTGTGAGGATATTGTCCTGTTTCAAGCAGTAAAGCTGTAACAGAAGACGACCTTACTGCACCACAGTACATCATAAAGCTATAGTTGTCCAAACATTTTAAGTTTGAAGATGAAGCTCATTCATAAGCCACACGGCCACAATCAAGCACAGATCTAACTAAATAGAAATGGTCAACAGAGATTTTCCTGTAGCACTGCAAGAATACCCACAAGGACACCTTTGAATATTTAATGCTCCTTTACATTTATCAATTATTTTACTGACATGGTGCTTCTATGTCAGATTATTATCCAGCCACATGCCGAAAGATCTCACCACTGACACTTCTTCAAGCGTTTGACCACATAATTAAGTGCAGGTCAATTGATCCTCTTTGTAAAACACATAACTTGTGTTTTAGCTACTGAAAGCTTCAATCCCCATCTATCTGCCCACTGTTCGACCTTATTAATTGTGAATTGCATCCTACATACAGTTAAATAGAAATTTCTACCTCTAATTCATAAAGCTCCATCATCCGCAAAAAGTGATTTAACCACCCCAATATCTATCTCGGAGAAAATATTTTAATCATAATATTAAACAATAAGGGGCTACAAAAACTGCCTCGTGAGGTCCCATTCTCTATCTTACAGAAGCCCGAATAGACCTTACCTACCCTTACCTGCATAGACTATCCAAATAAAAAAACTCAGAAAAAAATTATATAGCCTTCCTCTCACTCCTAATTTCCCCGATTTAATCAAAAGACCTTCCTTCCTTAATATATCATATGCTTTTTCAATGTAAAAACACACAACTATTACAACTTCTTTATTTACCTGTGCTTTCCTAATATCATCTTCCAAACATAAAACCGAATCCAGTCATTCTACCCTTCCGAAATCCACTCTGATAAAACGCTATGTCACCTTTCTTTTCCAAAATATAATTGAAATGCTCTCTCTATCACCATAAGTTTACACAAATGAGATGTTAAGGATATTGGTCTATATCTGGAAGGATCCAATGGGTGGGCGGGGGGGGGGTTCCCAGGTTTTAGAATAAGTACTAGATAAGTACTAGTACTGCCATTTTCCATGAGGAGGGGAGATGGCCTAACCTCCAAATATGATTCAAAAATTTTAATATTTTCTCAAGAGAGTTGTCAGTTTAAATATACAATAACATCATTCTTTCCTGGAGAAGTCTGACCTGCACTATTATTAGTCTTTTTAAATTCACAGAAAGAAAACGTTACATCACTAATACTATCATTGCTGACAGCTGGTTTCCAACATATCAGGATATTCACTTTGGACCTTACCCCTACATTGTTTAACCTCTTCACTTAAATTATCTTGATTATGAATTGCAGCAAATGACCAGCCTGTAACTCAAACATCTTTGCTTCAGTAACATTCATATAACCTTCTTTAATCAATGCTGTAATGTTATTATCCCTATGAATCACCCCCTTTTTCTTAGTCATTCCCCAAACATCTCCAAGTTTAACACCCCTTCCAATACTATCACAATATAACCTCCAGTAAACCTTTTCCACAATCTTCACTGCTTTCTTCACCATGGCCTGTGCACTTTTATACTTAATAAGGTCACTTGGAGAATGATACACCTTAACTTTCCTAAATGCCGTATTTCTCTTCCTAGTCACCTCTGAACACTCAGTATTTCACCAAGCTACAGCCTTTCTGCTCTTAATGCTCTTTTTAAAAGGAATCACTTCTTACATAGTTTGATGAATAATGTGACATAACCTTTCAAAACAAAATTCCATATCATCCTCAATAGCCCTGTCAGACATTCATCACAGAAAACCTTAAACTTCTCCCAATTTACTTTACCAAAAATCCACCTCCTAAAAGTGGCCTTCTGTCCCCTCTATAAATCCAAACACAAGCCTATAAATATTGGCAAATGATCACTCCTCAATGTTCATCAACCATCACATCCCACACACTCACTTCAGCCAGAATGTTCTAAACTAATGTTTAATCTACAGCAGTTCAGAGCTATTATGAACATTAAATCTCATACCCCTCCCATCATTAAGACATACAAGATAGGAAACATCTAAAAATTCTTCTACAATCAAACCATTACCACGCACTTCCGGTCAAGATGGCACCGGCGTGCAACGCTCCTTTGGTCAACATATTCTGGATAAGTCATGAAATCATACTGTATATTTCCAATTCTTTTATGTTTTTTACGTTTGTTTTTGTCTTGGGTGTGATTCTGGAACGATTGGAGCCTGTGATTTGTTGTTCCAGTGCTCCGCAGTCTCTGACAGGATTCCGGGAGGCAAAGGCAGTGTGTGCAAACCTCAGGGTGGGCAGGCTGTGAGATGAAGTGCGAGCCAATGTTCGACTCCATTTCGCCGATTAAAGCTTCCATTGTTCGACGAGTAAAGCCACTAGGAAGATTGAAACATCAAGGTGAGTTGGAAGCTAGGAGAGCGTTTGGGTGTTTCGGCGCCTGGCAGTCTCTGAGAGAATTAGAATATAAGACACAGGAGCAGAATTAGGCTATTCATCCCATCAGTTCTGTTCCACATGCTCCATCATGACTGATCCTGGATCCCGCTCAATCCCATACCTCTTATAAAGGCTCAGCATTATCTCCTTGCTTTTATATTCTGTTTCCCTTGAAATAAGTGCCAACACTGCATTTGTCTTCCTTACCACAAAACTCAACCCTCTGGGAGTCTTGCACGAGGACTCCCAAGTGTCTCTGCATCTCTGATGTTTAAGTTTTCTCCCTATTTAGATAATAGTCCTTTTACCAAAATCATTGTCATGCATTTCCCAACAGTGTATTCCATCCGCCACTTTTTTGTCCATTCTTCCAATTTGTCTGTCCTGCTGCAATTGCATTGCTTCCTCAGCACTACCTACCCTCCACCTATCTTTGTATCATCCGCAAACTTTGCCACAAGCCATCAATTCCATTATCCGAATCATTGACAAATAACGTGAAAAGTAGCAGTCCCAATCACGACTCCTGCGGAACACCATGTCACTGGCAGCCAAACAGAAAAGGCCCCTTTTATTCCCACTTGCTGTCTCCTGCCTGTCAGCCAGTCCCCTCCCATATCTTGTTAAGCAGACTCGTGTGTGGCACCTCATCAAATGCCTTCTAAAATTCCAAGTAAATGACATCCACTGCTTCTCTTTTGTTACTTCCTTGAAGAACTCTAACAGATTTGTCACGTAAGATTTCCCTTTACAGAAAGTACGCTGACCTTGACTTATTTTATCATTTGTCTCCAAGTACCTCAAAACCTCATCCTTAATAATGAACTCCAACACTTTCCCAACCACTGGAGTTAGGCTAACCGGCCTATAATTTCCTTTCTTTTGCCTTCCTGCCTTCATATATGAGTGGAAAGACATTTGCAAACTTCCAGTCCTCCAGGACCATACTAGAATCAATTGATTCTTGAAAGATCATGACCAATGCATCAGTTATCTCTTCAGCAACATCTCACGGAACTCTGAGGTGTAGTCCATCTGGTCCAGGTACTTATCCACCTTAAGACCTTTGAGTTTGCCTCGTACTTTTTCCTTTGTAATAGCAATGACACTCACTCCTACTCCCTGACACTCACGGGCCTCTGGCACACTGCTAGTCTCTTCCACAGTGAAGGCAGATGCCAAGTACCCATTACATTCATCTGCCATTTCTTGATTCCCAACACTAGCTCACCAGCATCATTTTCCAGTGGTCCAATATCAACTCTCACCTCCCTTTTACCCTTTATATAACTAAAAGAACTTTTGGATTCCAGGAGACAGAGGTGGTGTGCATGAACCTCATGAGAGGCAGGCTGCGGGATGGGGAACAAGCTGATGTTTGACTCCATTTCACTGATTAAAGCTTCCATTGTGCACTGATTAAAGCAACAAGGGAGTTTGAAGCATCAAGGTGAGTGCAGGGGGTGAGAGCTGGCTACTTGTCCTTTGATTGATCCACTACAGGAAAAGAGGAGCCTGCCATTGTCCCTGGAGAGTGCTGCCCAGGTTTTCTGCATTTTGGATGTGGACTTGGACTATAGACATTTTTTTCAGTCTTATGGTTGTTTATAGTCTATATTTTCCCCCCCGATCTTTCTCATTTTCTTTGCATGGGGAGGGGGATTCAGGGTCAATGTGCTTGTTCTGGTTTTGTTTGTTTTTCTGTGCGGGGAGGGGGTATTTGGGGGTTTGATTATCATGCTGCCTTTCTTTTCTTTCTTGGTTTCATTGATGCCCGGATAAGAATTATTTCAGAGTTGTATACTTCGATAATAAATGAACTTTTGAACCTTTGAACCTTACCATCATTCCATAAACTATGTGCGTTAAAATCCCTAGTGAGCTAGAGCTACATATACTTTCTGACAAATCAATCGAAAGCTTTCCACAAGGGTTGTAAGAATTAGCAACTTTACTACCCCTAGCTGTTGAATCAAATATTTCCACTACAAGTGCCTCATACACTTCATTCACGTCCACAATTCTATATCCTATCCATTTCCTCATAAAACTGACAACACTACCCTCTCACCAACTAACCTAATTACAATATAATCCTGCAAAGAAAAACTTAAATTTGGTAACAACCAGGTTTCCTTAATACATATAACATGGGAAGGATTTGGCAAATCAGAAGTAAACTTCCTAAAGTCTTGACCATTAAAAATCAGGTTCCTTGCATTCCACTGCAGTATGCTTAATCCCATTATGTATCTTCACAAGAAGACTGAGATACAGGTACCCCACCCATCACAGCCTCAGCTTACACCCTTTCACATAACAACAGTTATACCAAGATACTTTTCAGCAGCTTTCACAATAATTTTTAATTTTCTCAGTATGACTAGATGTCTGAGCAGCAGAATTCATCACATCCATTATCAACATCACAAACCTAATTTTTAGGTTTAAAGCGAGTAAAGTATCTTTAGTAATGAACTGTGATGCTGACATATATCCAATGACTTCACAGTCTGTTCTCTGACTGGTAATACTTTATCAACATTTGGTTTAACTTTTTGCAAGACCTCGGCATAAGACACACCTAACTGTACTTTAACCTGTTGAACTTTGGCTTCCTTCTTAAGCACCTCTATAAGCTATGTTATGTTCTCCTCCAGAACTATAACAGTTAAACTTTATACATTCTCCACAATCTTCATACTTATGTTCTCCACCACACTTAGTACACTTTAGTTTCCCATGACAAATTGCGAAAAATGCCCAAATCTCCGTCAATTATAACATCCAAGCAGAGGTGGGATGTAAGCTCGTGCATTATAACTAATATCCTCAAAACTAACTTCATCAGGGAGCTTCACCTCATCAAAATAAATCAATACAGATAAATTATCCATCATTTCCTCATATCTAACTACTTGCAACCTCCTTATCTCCTTACCTCCTTGACCATATCTCTCAATAAATAGAAGAGATTTAACTCTTCTATTGAAACCTCCAGCTGGAACACCCGTTATAACACCCCTAATACCTCTAGTTTCATTAGGCAACATGGATACTATATTTTTGCCAAGCAAAGACTTCAAACATAATGACTTCTTGTACTGTTTCTTATCCCTACAAATGATTAACACATCACCTCCTCTTAAAGTACGAGCACAATCTATATTCCCCATTAGCAGATTTCAGCCCTAGTTAATTTAATGGGATTGATCGAAGAAGACTTTTCTGGGTCAAATGTAAAAAAATACCTTAAAATCTTCCTTCCTTTTTTTCAAGAAATCCACTCTTCTTCTCCATCACTTGAAATAACTCCAACATTATGTTTCTTTTTCCATTTTCCAGATCTAGATTGAACTTCATTTCAACAACCTCCTGCCAGCCCGCACTCACCTGAACCATCCATTTCTGTTTCCTTTTCCAGATCTTCCCCACCACCTGAACCTGCACTATTTCCAAACATCTCCACACCATTCACAGTACAACTGCAACCACAGTCTCAAAAAGGGGCAACTTCTCACCTCCCGGCTTCTCACTTCATCAGTACACCTGTACAGCTGTTTGTTAATGCAAATATGTAAATAGCCAATCAATTGGCAGCAACTTATTGTATAAAAGCATGCAGACATGGTCAAGAGTTCAATTGTTTTTCCAACCAAAATGGGGGAAGAAATGCAGCCCAATTCACTTTGACCATGGAATGATTGTTGGTGCCAGATGGGGTGGTTTGAGTATCTCAGAAACTGCTCACTCCTGGGATTTAAACACACAATAGTCTCTAGAGTTTAAAGAGAATGGTGTGAAAAACAAAAGAAAATCCAGCGAGTGACAGCTCTGTGGACGAAAGTGCCTTGTTAATGAGAGAGGTCAGAGGAAATGGCCAGACTGGTTCAAGCTGACAGGAAGGTGTCAGTAACTCAAAAAGACTTACATTACAAAGGTGACTTGCAGAAGAGTGTCTCTGAAAGCACAGCACACCAAACCTCGAAGTGGAGGGGCTATAGCAGCAGAAGCCCCCTCACTGGGTTCCACTCCTGTATCTAATAAAGTGGCCACTGCGTGTAGTTCATGTAGATTTCTGAATATTGAAATACATAGATAGAAAAATACTTTATTGATCTGAAAGGAAATTACAGTGTCACAGTAACATTACAAGAATACAGATATAAATATTAGAAGAGAAGTAGAAAGAATTAAAAAAAAGGTTGACTCATTATAGAGCCTAATGGCCAAGGGAAAGAATGACCTCATGTACCGCTCTTTGGAGCGGTACATGAGGTCTATTACTAAAAGTAATCCTTTGTTCAGCCAAGGGAGCATGGAGAGGGTGAGAAACATTGTTCAGAATTGTCAGGATTTTCCGTAGGGTCCTTTGTTCTACCACAGCCTTCAGTGTGTCCAGTTTGACTCCAATACAGTGCCAGCCTCTCTAATCAGTTTATTGAGCCTGTTGGCATCACCTACGTTGATGCCATTGCTGCAGCACACCACCGCATTGCATGTTCTACCACAGGCTGGTTGAATATGTGAAGGAGAGGCCTGCATATTCCAAAGGATCTCAGCCTCCTCAGGAAGTCAAGGTGACTCTGGCCCTTCTTGTAAACAGCCTCTGTGCTGGTGCTCCACTTAAGTCAGTCATCCAGGTGCACCCCAGGTATTTGTAGGTCCTCACCACATCCAAGGAGTAGTGCAGGCTTGGTCTTCGTAAAGTCCATCATCATCTCCTTTGTCTTACTAATGTTGAGCTGCAGATGATTCCGCTTGCACCATTTGACAAGGTCCTCCACCAGGGCCCTGTATTCATCCTCCCCTCCTCGCTCTATACACCCAACTATTGCTGAGTCATCAGAGAATTTCTGCAGATGACTTGACTGTGTTGAATCTAAAGTTCGAGGTATATAGAGTATATAGGTATATAGAGTAAACAAGAAGAGAAGCTCTGAAGCTGCACAAACTATGATATGCCAGTCAGATATTTAATTATCCTGGATACAATGGAAGTGTCAACCTGCACTGAATGGAGCTTTTCCCCCAGCAATGAGGACTATATGGTATTGGAGGCACTTAAGAAATCAAAAAACATGATCCTCACAGAGCCGCCCTACTCATCCAAATGGGAGTAGGCTCTGTTCAGCAGGTAGATGACAGCACTGTTGACTCCAGGGGATCGAGGGCTGATCTGACCAGGAACTGGAAGTGAGCCAGGACCAGCTTCTCTACGGTCTTCATGATGTGTGAGGTCAGGGCCACTGGATGGTAGTCATTCAAGACTTTTGGTTGGCCCTTCTTGGGCCACACATGATGTTTTCCACACAGTCAGGACCCTTTCCAGACTGAGACTCAGATTGAAAGTGTACTGGAGAGCTCCACACAACTGCTCAACACACTCCTTCAGGACCTTGGAGTTCATGCCATCTGGTTCCAATGCGTTGCCATGTCTGAGTTTCCCCAGAGCCCTTCTCATTTGCTCAATAGTGAAGGTGAGTCCATGATGACTGGGGAGTTGGTTGATGGAAGGTGAGGGCTGGGGGAGATAAAGATCAGGACAATAGGAGTTGGTATGTGTTGTGGATGGTAGGTGCAGGGCAAGGCAGGGATGTTGACAGTGGTAGCCCGCGTTGCTCATCCACATGTTGAATTCAAGGGGTAAGGAGGGAAGCGGGGAGACGTTGGTGCTGAGGGAACATTAGGTGCCTCTGCACCTGGTCTAGAGTGTTGAAGGGGGTGTGAACAGGAGGGCACTTGTCGAACCCATTGAAGTATTGATTTTATTCATTAGCCCATTCATGGCCGCATTCTGAGGCTCTACAACTAGGCTGATTGAAGCCAGTGATGTTCTTCATGCCTCTCCACACCTCCCATGTCCTACCCTGCCCAAGTTTGTTCTCCAGCTCTCTCATACTCCTCCTTAGCCACCTTGATCTTTTCCTTTAGCTCCCTCTGCACATGTTTCAATTCCTCCCTGTCCCCTGATCTAAAGGCTCTCTTTTTGTGGTTGAGAAGAGCCTTTAGATCACTGGTGGCCCATGGTTTGTTGTTAGGGAAGCAGCGAACCTTGATAGTACTATAGTGTCTGCACAGAAGAAAACAAGGGATACGGAGATTGGGGTGGAAAATGGTGTGTCCCTAGATCAGACTTGGACTTATTGAATGGTGGTGCATGTTTGAGAGACTGACCTACCTCTTTTTGCCCCTCTTTACATTACTTCAAAAAACTCTACAACTCAATAGTTAGTGCTTATTTATTTATTATTATTCTTTTCTTTTTGTATCTACACATTTTTTAAGGCATCCATTAGTCTTGCGAGACCATGGATCTGCGCCTGGAAAGTCTTCACTCTCCACACCACCAATGTTGTCCAAGGGAAGGGCATTAGGACCCATACAGCTCGGCACCAGTGTCGTCGCAGAGCAATGTGTGATTAAGTGCCTTACTCAAGGACACAACACATTGCCTTGGCTGGGGCTCGAACTCACGACCTTCAGGTCACTAGTCCAATGCCTTAGCCACTTGGCCACATGCCCACACTTGTTGTCTTTTGTTATCTGCACAGCTTGTTGCCTTTTGCACATTGGGTGTTTGTTGATCTCCGGTGCGCACGGTTTGCATTGATTCTATGGTGTTTCTTTCTATTTACTGTGAATGACCACAAGAAAATGAATCTCAGGGTTGCATATGGTGACATACTGTATATATTGATAATAAATTTACTTCAAACTTCGAACTATTTTGGAGGAGAATGGAGGAGTTGTCTACAGAGTCCTGAGTAATATTTACTGTATATCCTCAGTCAGCATTAGTATTATGGACTATGTTTCCATTATCGCCTTGTTGTTTGTGGAAGATTACTGTGCAAATTGGCTGTTGCACAAGTACTTCATTAGCTGATAAGAGTTTAGAGATATCCATTAAGAGATGTGAAAAGTGCTTTTTAATGCAAGCTTTTAGTTAATTTGTTTACAAACTCATTAATACTTTTAATATATGTACGTAAAATATTAAAACATATCTCAGCATTCATTGGGACATTGGAAAGCAAAAAACTGAAGGTGCTGGAAATCTGAACTATAAAGAGAAAATTTTGGAAACCCCTGGCTGGTGAAACAGCATTTGACAGAGTATGGTCAGATTCAGATTTATTTTATTTATCATATGTATGGTACATCAAAAGAGCCAGTGAAAAGCATTGTTTGCATGAACAACCAACACAACCTAAGGATGTGCTGGGGGCAGCCTGCAAGTGTCGCCACACATTCCAGTGGCAACTTGCTTTCTTACTAAAGCCCATCATCCCGACTGTGGCATAGGCTGCCAACAGCAGCTCTCTGTCCTGGGCCAGTCTGTCAATCGTCCCCAGGTTTAGCCCATCAAAAATCCTTCCTCTCCCGGGGATGATGTCTTTGGAGCTCTGTTACTTTTTTCTGTAGCTCTGGGTTTTTAACATGATGAGGTTGCTAGCCCTATGCCCAACCCTCCTCCTTTCATAGCCAAATGAGGTTGCTAGCTCTATGCCCAACCTTCCTCCTTTGGACCACGGAGAAGTCAGTGCAAAATCATTGCATGCTCACAATCCTCAGCAAAAAAACACAGAACACAACAAAACAGAACACAGCAAGAAACAAAACAACAATAGCAAAACAAGCCCTGTTCCTCCCTTCCACCCATGCACGTACACAGTCCTCCTATCCCAGGTCAAACTGTCTCCAGCCTCCAGCCTTAACTTCCAGACTTCTGATCGACTTTCAGGCCTATTTCTTCAGTATCTACCCCAGGACCCTCTAATGACGATGAACCCTAGGCCTCAAGCACCAGACTTTCCGACGACAGGACCCTAGACACTAGGACTTGAACTCTCGTTTCGCAAACTCGCGTACCTGGTGAGGGGTGGGGGGCACCAGCTCTCATGACCCCTTCTCACACAGAATTTCTATCCCGCAGCCCAACGACAACATGCTAACTGGGGGTGGGTGGAAGGCATCCACCATCGTCCTTGCTGGTCTGCTGGCCAGTCATCCAATCACAGAAGTCCTTCATCATACGTCCACTTTGCTGGCCTTCCACTGTGGAGTTGAGGCCTAGACTCACGCATGACCTTTAATTCCCTCTCATCCCTGTTCCTAAACCATAACTTGACTGCTAACACCCTGCTCTGTGCCCAAAACCATCCCTGCAAATTTAAAAACTAAGAAGTATCTAAATCTAAGCCACAGTTTTGATGAAGACTACAGCTCATTGCTATTAACCTGAAATGTTACTATTATGCAGATGTTGTCAGACTTGCAGAGTTTGTGACACAGTTTCTGTTTTTATTAATAAAGCAAGCTCTTTGCTTTAATTTGAAGCTGTCAATTAGTTCATGCTGCTATGCTCCAGAAATTAATTACTGTGATTTTGTTAGGGCAAGGTGGAAACAAACCACAAACCTATTGCAATCATCCTTACCCTAATACCCACCACCATCACCACCACCCACTGTAGTTATCCTGCTTCCTCACCACTGATTCAAAACGGCTTTGAATGATCAGTTCAACCACTGGCAGAAACCAAAAGTGTTGACATCCGATGGCAGCCAGACTAACCAGGCAGATTGCTTCAATCTTTCATAAACCTAGACTTAATAATCCACCCTTTCCCTGGTTTTCAAGGTGGCTCATTAACTGCACCTCACCACAGAGGCAGCTTTACATGTCTATACTTGCTCATTTAAAAAAATGTGTTCAATACAAGTACAGAAGTGTTCTGACAACCTTTACAAGGCAAAGTCACTTTCAAGGAAAAACGTAAGCAGATTGGATTATACACAGGTTGACCACCACAAATCTGGAAAGATTGGGACCTGTGCAGTGCCAGATTACTGATTTTGCCGAATCACAGGTGGTTAGGTTAGGATTAAATAAATAAACACCTCTAACCCACTTGATGATCACCTCACACTGCCTTTAAAGTACCCTGTAAATAGTACAAGTTAGATAATAAAGAAAAAAGAAACAACAAATGAAAAGCAAGTGAAATTTATTGAAGGTAAATTTATTACAAGGTATCTGTATTTACTTACATCAGAAGATGGGTTATTGCCACTTCCAATGTAAAGAGTTAGATTGTACAACTAAGCACAGTTATATGTCTGAAAGTGGGGGGGTCATCAAGAATGTCTCGTGTTTCATCCTGAAAGACAATTGAATCTTCATGACCTGGTGGTGGTGATGAAGTTGGCACAGCACCTTCAAGAACCGGTGATTAGATTAGATTATGAGGACACTCAGTCCTCATTTATTGTCATTTAGAAATGCATGCATTAAAAAATGATACAATGTTCCTCCAGAGTGATATCACAAGAAAACACAGGACAAACCAAGACTAAAACTGACAAAACCACATAATTATAACATATAGTTACAACAGTGCAAAGCAATACCATGATTTGATAAAGAGCAGACCATGGGCACGATAAAAAAACAGTCTCAAAGTCCCGATAGACTCGTCATCTCACGCAGGCAGCAGAAGGGAGAAACTCTCCCTGCCATGAACCTCCAAGTGTCGCCAACTTGCCGATGCAGCACCATTGGAAGCACCCGACTGCAGCGGACTCTGAGTCCGTCCGGAAACTTCGAGACTCCAACCAGCCCCTCTGACACAGCCTTTCTGTGCACCATTCTCTGCCGAGCGCTTCGACCCCGCCCCGGCTGCCGAGCAACAAGCAAAGCTGAGGACTCAGGGCCTTCTCCTCCGGAGATTCTGGACCACACAGTAGCAGCAGCAGCGAAGCAGGCATTTCAGAAGTTTCACCAGATGTTCCTCTGTGCTCTCACGGCCGTCTCCATCAAATCAGGATTGTGCACGGCACCCTACTTGACAAATAACAGACATCACCATCGGAGTGGCTGCTGTGAGCTGTGTCGCGCCGCAATCTTCCCCTCATATTGGTGGTGGCAGCACATCTGGGTGAGCCAAAGTTGACGACACTGAACTTTCAAGTGTTGACTCCTGTCTTGCGCTTTTCTTAGCTATTTTTCTGAACATATCCTCCAAGCTAACCTGTATTTTGATCTTTCGTTGTTTAGTTCAGCTTGTAACTTGCACACATTCATTATTTCTTGCTTAGTAATAAAACTGCATTGCTTGAGACCTTTCATCAGTTCTCCTGTCAGCTGAATTGATCTATCAATATACCGTAAACATTATTCTTTACCAAGAGTTCTGTTTATGGATGTGCAGAGCAGTTATCTAAAATCAGCAATATCTTACAATTTTTGTCCAGACCAACAGAGTCACAGTGAGCTCTCATTTTTGGAACGAAGAATAGATTTCAAAGTCTAGAAATAGAATCTGTTGAAGATGATAGCAATCATGTAGAAATGAAATTTAACTCTCTAAGGATGCCTTGGTAGAATCAGCAAAGTCAGTGATTCCTAAAAAAGAAAGAAGCACAGGGAATAAATGGATGACAGATGAAATCAAAAATCTAATGGAAGAAGGGAGACGGAAGAAAGCAAATCCTATAGAATATAAGTCCTTAGATAAAAAAGTTAAAAGCTTATGTCAAAAAGTCATAGAAGAATGGTTAAATCAGGAATGTGAGCAAATAGAAAGAATCCCTATTACTGATCCAAAAAGGATACATCAACAAATCAAAATTATCACTGGTAAAAAGCTCCTCTGCTCTTCAGGAGGATGTTTGAAAGCAAAGGACAGTACCATTATCATGGAAAAAGATGAGATTATGAACAGATGGACTGAGTATACTCAGGAATTGTTTGAAGACGATCGAGGTGAAAAACCAGAAATTAAGAAAAATGTTGAAGGTCCAAATATTTTAAAATCTGAAGTTCGTAATGCAATAAATAAGATGAAAAAAGGAAAGGCAGCAGGTCCTGAAAAATTAGTAATAGAACAAATTATCACCCTTGGATATTATGGAATTGAAAAACTTACTGATTTAATCAATGAAATTAATGGGACTGGAAAAAAACCAGAAGAGATGAAAAAATCAGAATTTATCACTCTTCCTAAGAAAGCTGGAGCAATAGAATGTGAATTTCATAGGACCATAAGTTTAATGAGTCATATCACCAAGATACTTCTGAAGTAAGAATTTTGATGACAAGAGCTAAAAGTAAGATATAAGTTGAAATAGGTAAAGAACAATGTGGTTTTGTAAAAGACAGAGGTACCAGAAACACAATATTGATGTTAAAGATACTATCAGAACGAGCTATTCAAGTGCAAAAAGATTTGTTTGTTTGTTTTATCAACTACACAAAAGCATTTGATAAAGTGAAGCACAACAAGTTATTTGAAATATTACAGGAAACTCTAGGTCTAGATTCGAAAGACCTCTGCCTAATCAGAAATCCGTACTGGGAACAAACTGCCGCTGTAAGAATAGATGGAGAAGTGAGTCAGTTTACGAAAATCAAGAGAGGCGCTAGACAAGGGTGTGTTTTCTCCCCAGATTTATTTAATGTGTACAGTGAAACAATATTACAAAAAATAAGAGACATCTTGGGAATCAAAGTTGGTGGTGAAAACATCAATAATTTCAGATATGCAGATGACACTGTGTTAATTGCAAGTACGGAGGAAGAACTACAAAACTTAGTTGATATAATTTTTGAAGAAAGTGCAAAAATGGGTCTATCTATCAATTGCAAAAAGACAGAATGTACGGTGATATCCAAAAAGAAGGAGAATCCTATCTGCTGGCTGAGAATAAATGGGGAAGACATAAAACAGGTACAGAACTTTTGCTACTTCGGAAGTTGGGTGACATCAGATGGCAGGTGCGACTTGGACATCAAAAGAAGAATAGGGATGGCAAAAGACACCTTTACGAGAATGAAGAGTATACTGACCAATACTAAACTAGGCATGACAACCCGCCTCAAAGTATTGAAATGTTACGTTTATCCAGTTATGTTATATGGCTCAGAATGTTGGACAATATCTAGTAACATGAAGAAACGAATTGTAGCAGCAGAGATGTGGTTTTTGAGGAGGATGCAAAGAATATCATGGATGAAACAAATATCTAACAAGTATGTCATGAACAGAGCAAACACAAAAAGAGAAATAATGTATGAGATCATGAAAAGGCAATGTAACTTCATTGGACATGTGATTAGGAAAGAGGAGTTAGAATGCACAGTAATTATGGGAAAGATTGAAGGGAAGAAAGCAAGAGGAAGACAAAGACAAATGATGATGGAGACAGCAGCCAGAGAAATGGAAATGAATACCAATGAATTGATCCACTTGACCTGAAACAGGAGTGTGTGGGCCATGGCAGTCAAAGCTCAAACTGGGCATGGCACCTGATGATGATGATGATGATGTCAGCAAAGAACTGGAGCAACTTTTCTTTTTGTTATATCATACACTGTGGAAGAGCCAATGTTATACAACTCGCATGTGCTTTTCACAGACACACCACTGTGGAGTTTTTTCAGAACTTTCACCTTATCTTGTATAGATAACCTATGGTGTTTGCGCTGTACACCACAAGAAGCATTTCCTTTATTCAGTGAAGATATGACTGGGACTAGAAAAGCCCAAGTTATAAAAATAAAGGCCAAGTAACACAGAGGAATGACTTGCTTCTTTTAAAGGCCGTGCCAACAGCTGATTCTGCTAATGTCACCACCAATACAGTAGGGGTGTGTTGGAACGGCGACGTGGAAAATTTGAAATTAGGCTGCTGAAGATAATGTCCAAACCAGCAGTGGAATCAGATTACTGATTGCCAGATTTGAGGTGGTCAACCTCTATATATATTCTTATTATAATTTATAGATTTAAATTTTTTTGGCATTGCACTAAACTGCGACTGCAAAGCAACAGATCTCACAACATATGCCAGTGATATGAAACCTGATTCTGATTCTATTTCATTTTCCATTGAATGTGGCCATTGAGAATACGTTTTATGAAACTGGGGTGCCTGAGGTGGTGGTGGAGCTAGATACATTAGAGACTTTTAAGAGATGTTTAGATAGGCATGTGAATGTGAGGAAAATGGAAAGGTATGACATTTTGTAGAAGGGATTATATTGGTTGGCCATTTGATTACCAATTTATTTGGTTCGGTACAACATTGTGGGTGAATGTTCCTGTGTTGCACTGTTCTATGCTCTATGAAACAAAGGCAACAAAAAAATCTAAAAAAATAATCTGAGCACTGTTCCGAAGCAAACTCTGATTATGACTAATGCCATTAGATTTAGCAACTATTGATTATGATGCATTTTGGCTTTCTTCAAAATGTGTTTAACTCTGTACATTTCCTGTTGGGATTATTGATTGATACTTGAATAAGTGCTCCAGTGCTCTTATTCTCTTTCAGGTACTTTAGGCTTACTTTATTTAGCACTTATCCCCTTTCTGGTTTCTTTGCTTATTGGATGGGCTTAATTGTGCCTTGGATAATATTCAACATCACTTTAAAACAGAGATGACGAGGGAATTCTTTACCCAGAGGATGATGAATCTGGAATTCATTGCCACAGACGGCTGTGGAGGCCAAGTCACTGGGTTTATTTAAAGTGGAGGTTTATAGGTTCTTGAGGGCATCAAAGGTTATGAGGAGAAGACTGGAGAATGGGGTTGAGGGAAAAAAAATCAGCCATGATCAAATGGCAGAGCAGACTCGATGAGCTGAATGGTCTGATTCTATTCCAAGGTCTTAAGATCCCATGCTATTAAGAATATCACCTTCAGGTAATGCTAAGTTGATCAGTATGTGCATTGTTTCTCTATGGCTCTTAGGTGAACTTACACAGACTCTTTACCTGCTACTATTGGGTTGTTCTATGAATGCATGGTCGGCTGTAGATCAAAGAGAATAAATGTGGGTCTTCTCAATATCACAGATCAGTTACAACACAAAAGGAGGCAATGCTGCATGTCTGGACAATATTTGTGCTACATGAGAATGATCCAGTTAGTTCCCAGGCATATACGTTTGGGCAGTACAATAGCATAGAAGTTAGTGTAATGCTATTACAGCAACAGTAACCTGGGTTCGATTCCTGCCACTGTCTGTAGCGAATTTGTACATTCTCCCCGTGACTGTATGGGTTTCCTCCAGGTGTTTTGGTCTCCTTCTACATCCCAAAGATGTACGGGTTAATGGGTTAATTGGTCACATGGGTGCAATTGGGTGGTGTGTTGGGCTGGAAGGTATATCTCTATATGAAATGTACAAGGGTGAGATAGATCGGATAGTTCAGTGATGTCACAGCAACAACCTTGCATTGTAAGTCCAAGGAATTGATTGTGGAATTCAGGAAGTGGGAAATCGGGAGAATACACAGCAGTTATCAGGAAGATAGGACATGTTCAAGAACAGAAACAGTAATTTATGCACCTAGAGCAAGAGTTATTTCACTATAGTGTGTTAATCAGTAAATATACTGCATCATTTTTGTGTTCCTCGTGGCGTAGACAAAACAGACAAGTATACACACTCACAGAAAGACAGGAAGTAGATTGACAGTCGGGGCAAAAACTGTTACTCAAGATAACATTTGGTATTAAGCTAATTGCATACGACTTTTGGAAACTTCAATTCAGTAGCTAACTTCAAACAAAAAGACATTGAAGATTGAAACTGATTCAGTTCTCGATTCAATCATTGAAATTGGGCTGTCTTTCTCCCTCTTAAAATGAAGAATTCATTAGGATCTAATTCCATAATTTGCAGATGATGGGTTGTGGAATCTGATAAGACAGGAGTGTGGAACCAAATAAGAGAGAGATGTTGGGCAGTTGAGAACAGTGAGGGACAGTTAGGAGACTCAGTGGCATTCATATACGGATGATGGAGGGGTGGAATAGTGGAGGAAGGGGAAGAAACTGAGTGATAGGGGGCAGGAAGCTTTGGGGAAAAAAAAGTCTGGGAAGATCAGAAAGTTAAAGAAAGGGGCAGAAAGGAGGGAAAGCATATTTCCTGAAAATGGAGAATTCCATGTACGTGCGACTGGGTTGTGGACTGTCCAAGTGGAAGAGTACCCTCACCCAGCAGTGCAGGAGGCCAAGTATAGATAGATTGACGTGGGAAGGTGTAGGGGAATTAAAATGGGTTGCATTTGGGAGTTCTGGATTTCCACAGGAATTGTTCAGCAACCCATCACTTTCTCGCGGTGCCAGCTCCTGGACTACCCTCCCTCACACTTCTTTATACCGCCTGTCTGCCCTCTACTCTTTCAGTCTAGAAGAAAAGTTTTGACCTGAAGTGTTGACTGAATATTTCGCTCCACAGATGCTGCCTGGCCCGCTGAGTTCCTCCAGCAGCTCATATTGCTGCACCAGTTTCCAGCACTTGCAGTGTCTTGTGTCCACATTTTAATATCTATTTGCAAGACTACAGTCATCATATACTGTCGCCTTGTGTCATCATGAGAAACGAGAAAGATAACACAACGCAAAAAGCAAGCATCAAAGAAAAGCCAGGATAACCTGCCTTTGTTAGCTCTAAAGATATGTAAAGGATCAAGGAAGGTTTGAGGAGCACAGGGGTTGTTTGCACAAAAATATATTAAAATTTTCATTAAGAATATTAATTGAATAACCCCTTAAATTTCTAAATCCCATAGATGATTGATCAAATAACCTTCCTTTGCAACTTTTTTGTTATTTATATAAATTCAGTAGCCACTTTATTAAGTACCCTGTACACCTGCTCATTAATGCAAGTATCTAATCAGCCAGTCATGTGGCAGCAACTCAATGTATAAAAGCATGCAGGCATGGTCAAGATTTGTCACTCAAACCAAACATCAGAATGGGGAAGAAATGTGAACTAAGTGACTTTGATTGTGGAATGGTCTTTGGTGCGAGACGGGGTGGGTTGAGTATCTCAGAAACTGCTGATCTCCTGGGATCAAGACAAAACAGTCTCTAATGTTTACAGGGGATGGTGCGAAAAACAAAAAAACACCCTGCTCTGTTGATGAAATTGTCTTGTTAATGAGAGAAGTCAGAAGAGAATGATCAGACTGGTTCAAGCTGACAGGAATGCACCAGCAACTCAAATAACCAAACATTTCAACAGTGGTATGAGGAAGAGCACCGCTTAACACAGAACACTTCAAACCTCAAATTGGATGCACTACAGTAGCAGAAGATCATGGATCTACAGGAATTACTTAATAGTGGCCACTGAATGTATATAAAACCAATATACTGCACTTTCTCCAAGTTAAGCATTCCAGATGTGATCTAACAGGGGCTTCATATAGTTCTAGTACATCTTCTACCCAAGTACACCAGTTTTTACTTGGAAGTACTCATATTAAAGCCAGCCTTAGGTTAGCGTTTCTTAGTCTGAGGTACAATAACGGATTAACTGTGTACTTATTAAATATCAGAGCGGCCTCAGTGTCAGATTATTTACCCCTTCATTAGATTTTCATGTTGTATCTGTCATTTGTATTAGATTATCATCCCAGTAGGAAATTCAGAAGAAACATATTGCTGAGAATGGTTAGAATAGGTTATGTGATACTGCAGCTCGTGAGGTGGAGAGCTAGATTTGAAGCTGCTTGGCCTGCTGCATTCACCAGCAACTTTGAAGAGTAGGAAGAGGCTCATTTGAAGCATAAACTTAAACAAAGAGCAGTTGAGAAGGAACCTACCATTATAGAAGCATTGCAGAATCACAGAAATGGGATTTACAGGATTAGAATCCACTGAAGATGAAGGAAGGACAATTTATTTCCTACCAGACATGGTGTGCAATTGGCAGGAGAGGTGTCCTTTTGACTCTCTTCCTCTCTTGGTGGTATAAGTCACAGAATGGGGAGGTGATGCCACAGTAGCGTAAACAAGTACCTGCAGTGCATTCTCCGGATAGTTCATACTGCAGCCAATGGTAATAGGAATGAAGTGTTTAGAGTGCATACATTGCACCGAACAACCTGGTTTCTTGGGAATTGTTGGACCTGCACTTGTCCAGGCAATCAGAGTATTTCATTGCTATCTGTTATGGTTCATGAACTAAGTTTGGCTATTCCTTCTCTCATCACAATTTTTATTTATCTTTGTCAATATTTATTTATCTTTGTAAGCTATAGTAATTTTATGTCTTTGCACTGTACTGTTGCCACAAAACAACAAATTTCATGTCATAATAAACCTGATTCTGATTGTCATCATCTCCTCTCCAAACACTGTTGGTCTTGTGCAATTTCCCAAAATTGTTCCTTTTCCTTTGCTACAATTGTAGGCAATGACTCCTGGACAGTCAAATGGCACAGAAACAGGCCCCATATGCCCATGCCCCCTACTTAATTTATATTTCTCTTGCAACAACTGCTTATTTGATGTTATATGCCCGTGATGCTGCTGCAAGTAAACTTTCCATTGCACATGGACTTGTGTGTGCGACAATACACTCAACTTCAATTAAAAAAGGCTGAGTTGATCCCACAAGTCATTTCCAATAAATTAACCCGGCTCTTTGAGTGAGTAACTAAAGTAATAAGCAGGGGAAATTTTGGTGGATACAGTTTACACGGACTTCCAGAAATCCAGTCCAAGTTTCACTTATCACTAAAAAGAGAATCTTCTCCCTCTTGGATTATGAGAACACTCAGTCCTCTTTTATTGTCATTTAGAAATGCATACATGCATTAAGAAATAATACAAGGCAACACTCACAACATGCTGGAGGAACTCAGCAGGTCGGGCAGCATCCGTGGAAAAGATCGGTTGACGTTTTGGGCCGGAACCCTTCGTCAGGACTGTAGAGGGAAGGGGCAGAGGCCCTATAAAGAAGGTGGGGGGAGGCTGGTAAGGAGAAGGCTGGTAGGTTCCAGGTGAAGAACCAGTAAGGGGAAAGATAAAGGGGTGGGGAAGGGAGGCAAGGAGGTGATAGGCAGGAAAGGTGAAGAAAGAATAGGAGAAAACACACTGGGTAGTAGAAGGAGGTGGAACCAAGAGGGAGGTGATAGGCAGCTGGGGGAGGGGGCAGAGTGACATAGGGATAGGGGAAAGGAGGGGGAGGGAATTACCAGGAGTTGGAGAATTCTATGCTCATACCAAGGGGCTGGAGACTACCTAGACGGTAGATGAGGTGTTGTTCCTCCAACCTGAATTTAGCCTCATCATGGCAGTAGAGGAGGCCATGTATGGACATATCTGAATGGGAGTGGGAGCCACCCACTTCAACTCTGCCTCCCAATTTTTTAGCCAGAATCTGTGGAATGCTCTGCCTCAGACAGCTGTGGAGGCCAAGATTGTGGACATATTTAAAACGAAAATTGATAATTTCCTGATTGGTCAGGGCATCGAAGGTTATGGGAGAAAGCAGGTGTTTGGAGTTGAGTGGGGTCCCATATTGCCCATGACAGAATGGTGGAGCAGACTCCGTGGGATGAATGGCCTAATTCTGCTCCTATGTCTTATGGTCTTATGGATTAATTCAATGTTAAAGAGAACCAAGATGGCTCCACTGAATCAGTATTACTGCCCACATATTCACTCACACTGTCTCATACACATGATTCCACACCCTCAAACGTGCATGCAGGTGAGCTCAGGCTCTAGAGTCTTTTTCTACTGCGTTCCTCTTCAAGTTCAAGTTTAATTGTCATTCAACCATAGAAATGTATACAGCTAAATGAAATAGTGTTCATACAGTCACACACAGCCTGTATTTAGTTATGGTAGTACATAGTCACAAAAAAATAATATTAGCACAAGTTCAAGTGGCCTAGCCTGAGGATTGATGATGCATGCGATGCTGCCCTGGAGCCACATTTCTGCAAGAATCAGCACACAGCAGTTCCTCGTCGTATGCTGGTGCAACTGCAGGAAAACTCAATCCAGTTTGGCTTCTGGGAGCCAATGTTGGGGAGTAGCTCCGATGGCAGGTCCCGGGTCCAACCCAACATGGATTCAAGCACGCTCACCACACCACCTTCAGCTGTAACAGGCCACCCTGTGGCATGAGGGTATGGTTTACGCAACATCTGAGGCCATGCGGCTCCCCCACCGTTGGTCTCACGATGAACCAGACTGCAGTGTTTTATATTATCACTGTCCAACAGGATCTTGAGATTACAAGAAAATTTTTTAAGACAAATACTTGCAGCGTTTGGTTGGCCATGCACCGTTCTGACCCCTTCTTCCTAGTTGGCTATTGTAGGTGAAGACATGGTACCCAATAAGCCTATAACTCTCTAGTGAAGTACACGCAGTACTTGGTATTCTTAATCTTCAGCAGCGTATTGCAATCATAAGAAAGACGTAAAGGACGAACAATTACACCAGAGCGGTCACAGTGACCAAGCGTATTGCCATCCTACTGGAAGCCATCTTTACTGAACATAGACCAGTACAGGCTCTTTGGCCCATGATGTTGTGTTGACCTTTCCCACTCTAAGATCAATCTAATCCTTCCCTCTGACAAAACCCGCTATTTTTTTCATCCTATCTAAGAGTTTCTTAATGTCCCTAATACATCTGCCTCTACCACCACCTCGGCAATGCAATCCACACACCCACCAGTCTGTGTAAAAAGCCTACCTCTGACGTCCACCCTATATTTCCCTCTAATCACTTGAAAATTATGTCCCTGAAATTAGCCATTTCCACCAGGGAAAAAGCTCTTATCATCTCACACAATCTCTATCAAGTCACCTCTAAGCCTCCTTGGCTCCAAAAAGCTCTAACTCGCTCAACCTATCCTAATAAAATATGCTCACTAATACAGGCAGCATCCTGGTAAATTTCCTCTGCACCCTCCATAATCTGCTTTGACATTGGTTGACACAGTAGCACAGCAGTTACAGCAATGCTATTATGCCAGCAACAACCCAGCTTCAATACAGCTGCTGTCTGTAAGGAGTTCATACATTCTTCCTATGACTGTGCGGTTTCCCCCCGGTGCTCTAAATTCATTCCATATTCCAAAGATGTACGGGTTAGTAGGGTAGTAGGACACTTGAGTGACATTGGGTGGCATAAGCTCGATGGGCCGGTAGGGCTTGTTACTGTGCTATATCGCCGATAACGAAACAACCAGAACTGGACACGATACTCAATGTGGTCTAACCAGAATCTTACAGAGCTGTAACGTTTACCTCGGGGCTCTTGAACTCAAACCCCCAACTAATGAAGGCCTACACTGCATATGCCTTCTTAACCACTCTATGAACTTGTGTGGCAACATCTTACTGCACTTTTCTACTATTGTGTCCATGACCTATCTCTCCTTCCCAATCCCAGCCACATACGTGGACCCCAGCTCCAGCAACACACTTATTCCTGGCCACATTCCTGCATCCCAGCACCAATTGTATCCCTATCCCAGGCTCCAGCGACAAACTCAAAATGAAAGTAATTTATTATCAAATTATATATATGTCACCATTTACTACCTTGAAATTCGTTTTCTTGCAGGTATTTGCAGGAAGATAAATAAATAGAAGATGATTTATGAAAACCTGTACATGCTGAAAGACTGACATACGACCCATGTACAAATGAAGACAAATTTTGCAAATTAGATAAATTAATAATACACGAGTTGTAGAATCCCTGAAAGTCAATCTGTAAATCGTGGGCAATGCACACAAAATGCTGGAGGAACTCAGCAGTCCAGGCAGCATCGATGGAATTACGCACAGTGGAAGTTTCAGGCTGAAACCATTCGGAGGGACTGGAGAAAAAAAGGCTGAGGAGTTTATTTGAAAGATAAAGGGAGGGGAGAAAGAAACACCAGTCGATAGGTGAAACTTGGATGGGGAGGGATAAAGCAAAGAGCTAGGAAGTTGATTGGTGAAAGAGACATAAGGCCATGGAAGAAAGAAGTGGGGGGGGGGTAGAAGCACCAGAGGGAGGCGATGGGCAGGCAAGAAGATAACATGAGAGAGGGAAGAGGGGATGGGAAATGGTGAAGGGTGGGGGGAGGCATTACTGGAAATTTGAGAAATCGATGTTCATACCATCAGGTTGGAGGCTACCCAAACGGAATATAAGGTGTTGTTCCTCCAACCTAAGTGTGGCCTCATCACAAGAGTGGAGGAGGCTGTGAATGGACATATTGGAATGGGCAAGGGAAGTGGAATTAAAATGGGTGGCCACTGAGAGATCTTGCTTGTTCTGGCAGACGGAGCATAGATGCTCAGCGTACTGGTCTCCCAATCTATATCAGGTCTCACCGATGTACAGGAGGCCACACCAGGAGCACCAAACACAGTATATGCCCCAACAGACTCACAAGTGAAGTGTTGCCTCACCTGGGAGGACCTTTTGGGGCCCTGAATGGTAGTAAGGGTGGAGGTGTAGGGACAGGTGTAGCACTTGTTCCACTTGCAAGGATAAGTGCCAGAAGGGAGATCAGTGGGGAAGGACAAATGGACAAGGGAGTTGCGTTGGGAACGATCCCTATGGAAAACAGAAAGTGGGGAGGAAGGGAAAGATGTGCTTGGTGGTGGGATCCAGTTGAAGGCGGCGGAAGCTTTGGAGAATTATGTGCTGGATGTGGAGGCTGGTGGGGTTATAGGTGAGGATAAGAGGAACCCTATCCATGGCAGGGTGGCGGGAAGATGTCACAATGGTTGGGGGGCATTGGGAGCAAGGGTGGACCCAAATGCAAGACACATCTTGTGATGTTAATTAAATTGAGTTTATTGTTTGATACCAGGAGAGCAAAGCAGAAGCAGGAATAGCGAACTGGACAAGGACTCAGGACTATGACTAGGCTGGGACAAGGGTCTGGGCTAGGACTTGGAATCGGATCCCAGAACTAGAGGCGACATGAAGAGGCTACGGTATGGACTCCGAGCCAGGGATTGGGCAAGGACCCAGTACCTGGGTCTTGCAATGGGCTCGGACCCCAGAACCAGGCATGGACATGACATGGGCTAGGGATAGGAGAAACATGGAAAAACAGAGCCTCGGTCTTGGGGAGCAGATACATGGAACCATGGACACATACACAGAACACAGAGTCGGGACCCCTCCTTGGGTACAGGACATAGGGCCGGGACTCATGACCCTCCGCAGGGCAACGGCAAGACGGCCTGACTTACCCCACGGAGGCGAGGACAAGACAAGACCAACACGAAAGAACACCAGACAGTACCTACCTAGCTCCGCTGATAGAACTAGACTGAGGTGCCGGCTGCAGATGAGGGCTAGAGGTGAGAGGGGCAGAGAAGGGATTCAGACAGGGGTGTAGGACAGGAATCACAGACCGCCAGGGCCAGGACTTGACTCGGTATGTGGAGGCCGCCAGGGCCGGGACTTGACTCGGTACGTGGAGGCTGCCAGGGCGGGGACTTGACTTGGAGCCTCCAGGTAGTGGCGAGCTCTCGACTCGGCCCGGGAACAGTAGACGGCGGTTCTTGATTCCCTCTGGCGGGTTAACTGACAGACCCACCTTGGTGAGGAACTTTGCAGGCTCGCTTTGGCGAGGTAACTTGACAGGGTTGCTCCGGTGAGGGAAGGCGAATTACCGGCACTCCCTTTGGGCGGAAACTAGGCTTGCTGCGGCCAGATGACATTGGCATACTGTACCTTGGTGACTTTGCAAACGCTCTCGCGCTGAACGGCTGAAAGCCGGAGACTATAAACTACCGGTTCAGCTGAGAGTAAATTGCCCCTAATCACCAAGGCTGAGGGACACGGGAAAACAGGGAACCAAAGGGAAACAGGGAGTCAACGGTCCGGATCGTAACATAAACAAAGTAAATTTAAAGAGACCCCGATCCGGACCATGACAGAAGACGGGGTAAGGGCAGATGTGAATGAAATGGAAAAGATGCAGTTGAGGACAGCGTTGATGGTGGAGGAAGGGAAGTCCCTTTCTTTGAAAAAGGAGGACATCTCCTTTGTTCTAGAATGAAAAGCCTCATCCTGAGAGCAGATGATCTCTCACCTTGCAAATTGTGGAATCAGTTTGGAGTTGAGGAGAGTGAAGTGACCCACACCAGTTCAGGAGCCTGATGGTTGTAAAACTTCCGGTAATTCCCTCCCCCTTCCTTCCCCTATCCCTATGTCACTCTGCCCCCTCCCCCAGCTGCCTACCACCTCCCTCATGGTCCCACCTCCTTCTACTACCCATTGTGTTTTCCCCTATTGTTTCTTCACCTTTCCTGCCTATCACCTCCCTGCCTCCCTTCCCCCACCCCTTTATCTTTCCCCTTACTGGTGTTTCACCTGGAACCTACCAGCCTTCTCCTTCCCACCCTCCTCCCACCTTCTCTATAGGGCCTCTGCCCATTCCCTCTACAGTCCTGACGAAGGGTTCTGGCCCGAAACGTCGACTCATCGTTTCCATGGATGCTGCCGACCCGCTGAGTTTCTCCAGCGTGTTGTGAGTATTGCTTTGACCCCAGCATCTGCAGAGTATTTTGTGGTTGTAAAGGAATAACTGTTCCTGAACCTGGTGGTGTGGGATTTAAAGCTCCAGTATCTCCTTGTCACAAGGGGGTGCTGGGAATGGACCCAAATGCATGGCACAGACACTGGAGTACAAGGAACAGGACTTGACTAGAGTAGGGACGTGACAGGATTCAGACCAGAAGCAGGGACAAGAATGCAGATTTGGGCTAGGACATGGATAAGACAGGGAACCCAGACAAGGCGCTATGCACTAGGAGCCTGAGCTTGGGCTCCGAGCCAGAGACTGGACAAGGAGTCAGAACCTGGGTCTTGCCTCGGGCTTGGGCCCCAGAACCAGGCAAGGACATGACATGACCACAGGATAGGACAAGGCTGGAGTCTTGGGGCTTGGGGCTTGGGCTGGGAGGCAGGCCGGCGTCTTCAAGGCAACTCCTGGGCTGGACGCGGGACTCTAACCCGACAGTGGCAAGGGATAGGGAGGGACAGAACCAACCACAGGGTGACAGCAAACGGCCTGGCTTACCCAACAGAGTAGGAAGGGAGGTGGGTCCAGGGTGGCTCCAAGACTCGAGGCAGCCAGTAACATCAGCAGGCTACAGAACAGCCAAATCCATATCTCAAAGACTGCACTAGCCCTCCACCGGTGGGTTGCTCCAAGGCGAGACTGACAAGGTGCAAGCGAGGGTCACAGGTGAGGCAAGGCAACAGAAGAAAGGGAAGGGATGCAGACAGGAACAATCCAGCAACCAAGCCCTTGTCTCTGGAGGTATTTATGAGTCTGCCCAAACTGGAATCACGTGGCTCAATTAGAGTGCTCAACAGAAATGGGATAAACAGTAAAACCTGGAACGAGGGTCAATGGACTGGACCGTGAACTGGAATACGCTATTCACGGACCGGACCATGATACTCCTACCCAATAGTCATAATGAGAAGAGAGCATGACCTGGATGGTGGTGTTCTTGATGATGGAACCTGCTTTCTCGTGGCAGTGCTCCTTGTAAATATACTCAATAGTGGTGAGGGCTTTGCCTATGATGGACTGGGTTGTATCCACCACTTTCTGTAGGCATTCCCATCTTGTCAGCACAAGTTTGCCTACGTTTCCAATTTCCAGAAACGGTCAACAATAGAGACTCAACACACACATCCCAGATTGTATGAGGACGTTATCTACCAAAGAAGCAGATCCCATTTGGGAAGACCTCCAAAGGGTTGTCCTTGACAGCAGGTACACCATGTTGGGTAATGAGCATGATCAGGTGCCTGATCTTTCAGTGAGTGAGCAGATAGGGAACAGTGACTACAGCTCCTTAACTTTCAAGATAGTTACATATAAGGATTCCTTGCGAGATAGTCTTAAATTGGAGTAGGGCAAATTACAAGCGCATTAGGCAGGAACTAAGAAGAGTTAATTGGGAGCAACTATTTTCCCACAAGTCCTAACTAGACACGCGGAGAGCGTTGAACAATCAATTGCACGGAGTACAGGAAATGTATTGTGACGTTCTGGGTGGGGGTGTGGTCCACAGCCCGCCCCTGCATTTCTAATGACCAGTACTTATTGTTCTTGTGTTAAAATGCTTTTATCGGATGATGGTGGGAAGTTCCAGTTCGTTTATTGTTACATTTTAGCTTGGGTCATACAGTTATTTGCTTGTGTAACCGGGATGAGTGATGGTCACCTCCCCCGTCGGTGGTAGACTGGTTGGGTTCTCTCTCCGGGTCATGGTACCTGGCCTGTTTTGTGTTTACCACAATAAACACTGTTGTTGAGATTATAGAGCTTGCTCGTCTGTCATTATGGACCAAATGCTCGCCACATTGGTGTCAGGAGTGGAGTGCGTGATTGAAGAGCTACGATGTCGGATAAAGTGCCTTAAGACCCGGGGAATAAGACGAGGGACCGAGCAGTGTGCCTCCCCCGCACTCACGGGCAGGGCTTGTGAAGACGGGACCCGGAGGGAGGACCTGGGAACCGAGCATCGTGCCTTCCCAGGGAGCCCCGACGGCGCGAGCGTACCCAGGCTCCCCAATCCGGGGTACAGACCGGCTCGCCTCCGTAGCGACCCGCACCGGAGAACCCAAGAGACCGTAGCCGTGGGAGGATGGGCACCATGGCACACGCCGCCGGAGCAACAGGAAGATCAAAGGTCCTCGAAGATTTCTGCCTCAAGGTCCACCCTGAAGCTCCCCAGATACGACGGTACCTGGCGCAAGTTAAATTTGCCGCATATCACAATGGGTGGAGTCTCACCGTGACAGCGGTGCGCCTCGCCCTGGCGCTGAAAGGAGACGCCCTGCCGGTCCTCCTCGACCTAACGCTGACGGAGCAGTGTGACCACAGGGCCCTCATAGTGGCGGTGGAGGGGGGTTTCGAGCAGAGGCCGTGGGCGGAAGCAATGAGGGAAGAACTGTGCAGTAGACGCCGCCGTTTGGGAGGAAACTTGGGGGCGCTTGCGGCAGATCTCCGCCATTGTGCTCGGCGTGGTTACCCCGAGTTCCCTCCCGCGGCCCCAAAGAAGAGCTTGCCCTCCACGCCTTTGTAAAGGCGCTGACGCCGGAGCGCCTTGGGCATGTTCGCCTGACGTCGCTATCATTGCTGGACGAGACGCTGGCCAAGGCAGAGAGAACGGAAGCGGTCTTCGCCCCTCAAAGTGTTCCAGCTTTGCCCCGCATCCAGCGGACCCGGGCTTGTGTCACCGAAGTGGAGGAGGAAACTGACGAGGAGGAGCCAGTTTTTTTTTCAAAAATATACTTTATTCAGAAATATTACAAAAAACATTCGTTGACTCTGAGTCCTTTGTTACGTACCCGTAACTGGGTTGCCAAACCAGTAGAAATGGACCACGTGTTGGAGTCTGGTTTAACAGAAACTAAGAAAGTTTTATTAAAGAAATAAGTAACACAGTACTCTAATCGTAAGGATATAAATACAACAGGTTAGCAATGATAAAACACACATGTACACAGAACTAGGGTAATAGGAATCAAACAAGCTCTATCGCAGTCTAGGGGTAAAATGATCAGTCTCAAGTGGCGCAGAGTTCAGTTCAGCTTAGTACAGTTCGCAGTAATCGCTGTGGTGCCGTTGGAGAGTGAGAGAGAATGCAAGTTTGGATTCAAAACAGACCTTTGATGTTCTTTGCAGTTAGCTTTCGGGCGAACCCTTTTATGTCTTCTGTGGTCACCGGCTGTGACCCCTCCGTTCCAGATACGACCATTCTTCCGCGGTGAACCCGGCACCCAAGCAAGGGCAGACACACACATCAGGTTCCCGCCGATCATCCCTTTTCACCCTGTCAGTCTATGGTCGGTTCCCGCGACCAGACCTCCAAACTCCCACCAACTTGTGGGGGCGCACCACTCTTCCAGGGTCTTGTTATCTCATCTCGTGGTGTGTGGTGCCTTAGCGAACCTGTTCTTTTTATCCCCCTGCTGGGGTATCGCCTGTCCATCAAACTTCAAACAGTTCAGGTTCAAAGCAACCGGTCTGTCAATATTCTGAAACGTGTTTCTTTCTCGTTAATCTCTTTCTTCTCTCTTATTAGCATTTTGAATGTTTCTCCATTGTCTCACTTATCTCTCTCTCATTAGCATTAATCTTCTGATGACTTGGTTTTTTGTCACACCTTATTCAATAAATAAAGTTATTTACAATAAATCATGCATTGACCCTCAGTCCTTATTCAAAATAAAGATGTTTACCAGAAATCATTCATTGACTCTTAAACCGCAGTCAAGAATAAAACTTATTTACAATAAAAACCGGGCGTTGACTCTCATTCCTTTACCGAAGTTCCTTTACGGTCTATACTTTGCCATATTTCCAGCCACTTCCGTGGCACTATGTTGATTCATCTATCCACACTGCTGATGAGGGGTATACTCCTCCCCACCTGACCCCTCCCACTCCCATGGGTGACAAATCCTAAACTGTGGTCCTTCCCCAACAGGCCTTCGCAGTGGCTGCACCAAGTTTGAGTGCATCCCTCAGCATGTAATCCTGCAGCCGAGAATGTGCCAGCTGGCAGCATTCAGCCACGGACATCTTCATGTGCTGGTAGACCATCAAGTATCGGGCTGACCAAAGAGCGTCCTTCACCGAGTTGATGATTTGCCAGCAGCACCGGATGTTGGTCTCCATGTGCATCCCTGGGAACAGCCCGTAAATCAGGGAGTACGCAGGTGCTGGGCATGAATCTCGACACTGTCCCTTCCATCCTCCTCCACACCTTCTCTACGAACCCACAGTGTGCAAAGAGGTGAGTCACCGACTCCTCCTCATTGCAGTCCTCCCCTGGGCAGCGGGGTGTGGAGACAACGTTCCAGGCATACAGGAAGGGCCCCTCTCACTGCCAGCCAGGCAAGGTCTTGGTGCCTGTTGGTGAGGTCTGGCGATGAGGCAATTTGCCAGATGACCTGAACGGTCTGCTCAGGGAACAGCAGCCCTGAGAGCACCTCACACCTGATGACCAGGTTCTTGCCCGTTATCGAAAGGGAGCGCCCTCCCCACAGTCCCAGTTTCTGTTTCACCTTGGCAGTCCGCTCCTGCCAGTTCTTCTTGCACACCTCAGCCCCTCCGAACCAGATCTCCAACAGCTTCACGTGATCAGACCTGATGGTGAAGGGAACACCAGATCAGTCAGGCCAGCTGTCGAAGAGCATGGCTTCGCTTTTCGTGCAGTTGATCCTGGCC
This sequence comes from Mobula birostris, assembly GCF_030028105.1. Taxonomy (NCBI): domain Eukaryota; kingdom Metazoa; phylum Chordata; class Chondrichthyes; order Myliobatiformes; family Myliobatidae; genus Mobula; species Mobula birostris. Next base: position 169,971,706 of record NC_092371.1, read on the forward strand.
CCTGACGCCAGCTAGAACTGTTCGCAGATGTCCATAAGTCTGCGAACTGACCTCTGATCAGAGCAAAAGACGGTGATGTCGTCCATGTACAGGGAGGTTTTGACTTGCATCCCTCCGCTGCCTGGCAGCGTCACCCCTCTTATGCCTTCATCCCTCCTGATGGCTTCGGCAAAGGGCTCAATGCAGCACACGAACAAGACAGGGGAGAGGGGATAGCCCTGCCTGACTCCAGACTTGATGGGGAAGCTGTCTGTTTCCCACCCGTTGACTTGGACTGCACTACAGATGTCTGTGTAGAGCAGTCTAATCCAATTCTGGATTCCCTCCCCAAATCCCTTTTTGGAGAGTACGTCCGCTATGTACGTGTGCGATACCCTGTCGAAGGCTTTCTCCTGGTCCAAGCTGACCAGGCAGGCGTCCACCCCCCTGTCCTGCACGTAGGCGATGGTGTCCCTCAGCAGCGCGAGGCTGTCCCAGATCTTCCTGCCCGGTACAACACAGGTTTGGTCCAGGTGGATTGCCTGTCCCAGAGCAGACTTGACCCTGTTGGCAATAGCCTTGGACAGGATCTTGTAGTCCACATTCAGGAGAGAGATGGGCCTCCAATTCCTAATATCCTCCCTTTTGCCCCTTCTGCTTGTAGATGAGGGTGATGATGCCCTTCCTCATGGACTCTGACATGCAGCCAGCCAGCAGCATAGCGCTGTACACTTCCAGCAGGTCAGGGCCCAGCCAGTTCCACAGAGCCGAATACAACTCGACCGGTAAGCCGTCACCTCCGGGAGTCATATTTGACACAAAGGAACGGACGGAACCCATCAGCTCGTCCAGGGTCAGTGGCTGATCCAGATTCTCCCGCTTGCCGTCATCTACGAACTGCATGACAGACGACAGGAAAGTTGTGGGAGGATGTGGTGTCTGTGGCTTTTCTGTTGTACAGACCAGAATGGAAGGACCTGTAGATCATCAGAATGTCTGTCTGCGAGGATGCGACTGAGCCGTCCTCTTCCATAAGGTTGTGGATCACAGAGCTCCCCCGAGCACCTTTTGGAAGAAGAAGCGAGAGCACGTCTCGTCCTGCTCCACAGTTTGGACCGGAAGATGAGATCTTGGAGGATTCGGTGGCGAAGTGCTGAGCTTGCCAACCCTTCACCTCTCGTAATTCCTCCCTGACATCCACCCCCTTCGACTGCAGAAGAAGAAGTTGCTGCAACTCTGGAGTTTTCGCAGTTCCCCTGCCCCGCCTTGCTTTCTGAATACCCTTGCGAATGAAGAACCTCTTGATGTTCTCCTTGGTGGCTTCCTGTCAGGTTCCGTCGGGACTCAAGTGCAGACCAATGAATACTATTTCACCAGGATTTGAAACACTTGCCAGCCCCAGAGAGACGAGGCATTGAGGCAAGCGCGAATCCAAATGGCAGGCAGAGGTCTTGCCAGGAAAGGCAGTCAGGCGAGGGCAGACAATCCAGAACGCACAGGCAAAAATCGGGTCCAAGAGCAGGCAAAGTCCAAAACACCGAATCAGGCAAAATCAGCTGGTAGAAGTTGCAATGACAGGCTGGAACGACACCGGTCAGAACTGGGGCGATCTGGCAGAGGATGCTCGTCAAGGCGGGGTTTAAATGGACAGGATAATGAGTGAAAATTAGAAACAGGTGGGTGCAAATGAGGAGACAAGCAGGTAATTGGAGGAAGTCCAAAAAGGAAAGGGGCTGGGCCAGAACCCACATGGCCAGGTGAAAGAAAACAGAAATTAAAGACTGTCGTGATCCATAGCTACCAGCAGAGGCCCTTCGACCCAGTGTTCAGGCCGGAACCTTAATAGCTTCCCACCAGAGAACCGGGGAATCAAAGAAGGCTTTCAAGGTTCTCCAACCTGTGTACTCCTTCTCTACTTCCTTAATATCCTCTGGGGTCAGCAGCTTAACGTTCAGCTTCCACGTTCCCCTACCTGCCTTCCGGTCCTCCCGTAAGTGACAGGTGGCTCGCAGAAGGCAGTGGTCAGAGAACACCGGCTGACCGAGATGGACGCTGAGAGGAAGGGGAAGTCTATCCGGGAGCGGGGTGAGCCACCTGATTGTGTCCAGGTGGTTTGCGGCTGCGCTCCACCTGTGGGGGTGCCAAAGGCGTCGCACAGCGTGGCTGTCTTCACTGTTTCCATCAGGGGTCTGGAGGTGCTGTCCAGCCTGCCGTCGGCACTGCTGGATCGTCCAGCTGCATCAATGGTGCATTTAAGGTCTTCAGCTAGCACGACCGGCTGGGACGTCACCAGCAGCGGTGGGAGCCGCTCGAGGACGGCCCAACGCTCGCTCCACACGGGGGAGGTGTACACGTTGATCATTCGGAGCGGAGTGCCCCGGTATTTGACGTCTGCTACCAGGAGGCGCCCCTCAACCACCTTTTTATTTTGGGTGACTGAGAAGTTGCCTCCCCGTAGCAGAATCCCCAGGCCAGAGGCACGGCAATCATTGCCCCCTGACCACAACAAACCCTGGGACCACCACCGTGACCACCTCCGGTAGTTGTGGTGGTGCGGCAGGCCGCACTCGTGGAGGAAGGTCACGTCAGCATTCACAGTGTTCAGGTACTGGAGCGTGCTGACGCAACACCCAGTACTCTTCACACTGCGAGCGGTTAAGGACGCAAGTTTAAGGTCCATCACCCTTTACAGATCTTCGTCCTCACTTTCGCCATCCTGAGCCCTCATGCCCACAGTCCTGGTGAAGTCTTCCACTTGCTGAGGGCTCAGGTACTGTGAGTCGTCCTCGTTAGGGAGAGGCAATACTGGTTTGACCCCTAAAAGGGACCTCCGGGGCTGCCTCTCTTTCTGGCTGCAGGCCACCAGAAGTGTTACTGCTCCCGGACTCCCGGAGCTGAGGGGCGCTGCTGATCTCCACCTCCTGCGCCTGGGGGGGTGGCCAGCAGACTTTCACTGTTCCCTTGACTCTCCTCCACCCGATTAACTCGCCTCTTCCTCTGCCAGGGCTGCTGGCCACCCCACCGCCTGTGAGGAGAGGAGAGGAGCCCAGAGGGTGTGTTATAATCTACCACTCTTTTTTTCGAGCTCTCCAATTGTTCCGCCCGCTGTCTTTTGGGTGGAGCTTTCTGTGGCTTTTCCCGTTTGGTAACTACGCTCCAGGCTCCTTCATTCCCCTCGTCCCTCCCCCTCCATGGGCCCCTCCTCAAGCGGTGCGTCCTGTGTGTTCGGCAAGGGGGAGGGAGACCTCGGGGTGGATTCGTCTTCCTCCGTTGCTACTGGCGCCGCCTCTGCAGAGACGGCGGGTGCCTCCAATCCACCCGGGGCCTTTTCGATGTATCATCTCCCCGGCCACTTGTGCGTAGAATCCCGCAGGATTCGGACAGGCCCTGTACAGGTGGCCCACCTGCTCGCAGAGGTTGCAGGACTTGGCCTCTGTGCAGTCCTTGGTGAGGTGTCCCTCCACCTTGCAATTTCTGCACACCACAGCCTTACACTGGGCTGCGACGTGCCCCGCCTTACAGCCGTTATGGTACACCTTGGGTGGCCCGGCGTAAACCAGGAAGCCCCGGTTCCCTCCGATGGCGAAGACTGAGGGCGGGGGGATGACACAGCCGCTGGTGTCCACTCTCAGCTTCACCCTGACCTGCCTTTTAGTTGTCCATACCCCCAGGCTGTCGTTGGCGTTCTCACACTTGCCCACGCTCTCCACATATCGCCCTAGGAATGAGAGGACGCCAACGACCGGTACATCGGGGTTGAATATTTGCACCGTGACCGTTCTCTCTTGCTGCGTTGCGTCGGCGAAGAGGGAGTGAGCTTTTAGCCGCGACAGCGGCGCCTCACTCCCCTTCTCACGAAAGCAGTCATGTAATTTCTGCCACCCTGCCCCTGCGGCATGTCGGAAGGTGACGTCGTAGTCACCGGCGAAATCCTGGCCGCAGTAAAGATCATTCGCCTTGAAGCCACAGCAATCCAGTAGCTCCTTGCGAATAAAAGTCTCCCTACTGAAACCGTTGCCTTCCTTCAGATCCCGAACACTCAGTCGGACAGTGTTCATGATCCCAGCCCCACGAGTCGAAGCGCAGGTCTCTCCAGCCATCCTCTTTTTCATCTCAGTTGTATGGTTGGAAGTGTTAGATTGCGAGCCAATCCACACCGGCTCCACCCCTGTGTCTGCTCCTGCGCGGGTTCTGCTCTTCAGCCGACAATCGCTGTGTCCTGAAAAGAACAGTGGGGATCGCTGCGTTCGCCAGTGAGACGGCTCCGACCAGCGCCGCGCCGACCCCACCCCGCCGCCGGCCACGAAACGATCTCTGCTACCGGTGCGGTGAGGCAGATCATTTGGCCCGGGGCTGCCCCGCACCGGCACCACGTCGCAACTCAGCGCAGCCATCGGGAAACGCCGAGCGGGCAGCGCCGCCTGAGTCCGCCAGCAGAATCCCTCCATTGTCGCCACCCCGCCCCCCCCCTACCCACCCCCGGTGGACCGTTTTGGGTGAAGAGCAAGGCTTGCGTGGACAGCGTGGTGGAAGGCATCAGATGCCGTGCGTTGGTGGACACAGGGTCAACCATCACTATCATCCGTCCCGGTGTTCTCCCCAACACGGACCAGCCATCCCCGCCTGGATGGACAACGACGGCGGTCCAACTGGCGACGGTCACCGGTGGCTGTGCTGCTATGCGAGGGAAGAGGAGGCTGCGCATCGCAGTGGGGAGAAACGCACCGGAGCACGAGGTGTGGCTCGCCGACATCCGAGAATCCTGCGTCCTTGGCCTGGGCCTGCTGTCCCGCTGGGGGGCCCGCGTGGATGTGTCGGGGGCAACACTCTACCTCGGAGCTGAAGGCGTGGCTCCCCGGCAGGGTAGCTCCAGGAAGCAGTCCCAGCAGGAGCGGCAACCACCGCCGGTTTCACAGCGGCCCCCGGCAGCGGCCCAATGCAACAGCGACAGTGACGGCGCTTCAGGGGACAGCCACCGACGACCTCCGCACCATGGACCAGCAGTTGCTCAGCGAACAGGTGAGGGAATGACTGACTGCGAGACGGAGGCCGGAGTGGGCAGAGGTCTCCGCCCTGGACTCAGAGACCAAGGCCCTATACTCGCAGTGGGGAACACTAGGGTTTGCTGTCAGGCGGTGGCAGTTGTCCGATGGTGACAGACCCTTACAGCTGGTGGTCCCCCGGGGGCTTCGCGCCATGGTGCTGCGGTCGGTGCACGGGCTGGTGGGGGCCGACCATCTTGGAGTTGCAAAGACGTTGGGCAGGCTATGTGAACGCTTCTACTGGCCTGGCCTGGGTTTAGGCAGGAAGTGGAATTGTTCGTGCACGGCTGCGACGCCAGCAAGGCCCAGAAGGGACAGTGCCGCCAGTCTGGGGTGCCAATGCAGCAGTACATGGTGGGGGCCCCAGTATGGGTCTACTGCCCCTCCCGGAAGAAGGGACTATTCCCCAGGCGTGGAAGCTACTGGAAGGGGCCGGGAAAGGTGCTCGACCGCATCTCCGATGTGGTATATCGGGTGCAGTTGCCTGAGCGGCGGAAAGCAGTCGTATTGCACGGGGACCGGCTGGCGCCGTGTCAGCCATTGGCCATCACTAACCCAGCGAGGCTGAAGGAAGGAAATGACATCTGGGTGCCCTGGCCCTTGCATCACACAAACAGGTGGCAGTGTCAACGCCCACCGGAACTTTTGGACCTTGCTATGGACTCTGGGGTTGCGGGGGACGTCTGACCCCTTGGGTGGGGGCAGTGTGATGTTCTGGGTGGGGACGGGTCGACAGCCCGCCCCTGCATTTCTAATGACTAGTACTGTACTGTTTATTGTTCTTGTGTTAAAATGCTTTTATGGGATTATGGTGGGAAGTTCCAGTTCGTTTATTGTTACATTTTCGCTTGGGTTATACAGTTATTTGCTTGTGTATTTGTGGGTCACCCTAACTGTAACCGGGGTGTGTGATAGTCACCTCCTCCGTTGGTGGTAGACTGGTTGGGTTCTCTCTCCGGGTCACAGTACCCGGTCTGTTTTGTGTTTATGTCATGGTTTCTTGTTTCTCACAAACGACAAGGAGACGCAGAAAACTCGCCAAGACGTTTTAAACTTTAATTTGCAAATCAAAGCTGAGACAATCAGAAAGCTAGTAGCTGACTGCCCATTGAGGCTTGTATACAACATTTTTTATAGCAATTTCCTATCTTAGCTACATTATCATATCCAGTCGGCCTATGATTACATATCATCAATATGTCCGCTCTCGACTTTCCACTATTCTTTCACTCCCCAACTTAATTATGTCCTAGTTTACATTTTAGAGCAGGTGTCCTCTCATCCCTAACCACAGTTATTTCTTAATTAGTCTTGTGTTGACATACTGCCACACATTTCATCACCTTACTTGCCACCGTTAACTTCTACTTGGTTTCATTCTAGTTCTCTTCATGAATTAATAGTGAACAGGTCAAAAGTCATGGCTACATTGTGAATACCTACTATTGAGCTAGCAGTGGTTACATAGTAAATATAGAAAATACAATGTGTGCATTTGAGTAAATACTGAAATACTGTTGAGTAAATACTGTAATACATATAAAATACAATGTATGTGTTTACATTTTCCAATATAATCCCCCCCTTTGAGATCCATAGAGTCTCATACAGAGAGAGAGAGGACTGAGAGTCTATGCACAAAAGCTCAAATAAAGCCCCGTATTTACTCCCAAATTTGGGTTAAACTATAGTTTCCTGCGCTTAGGACTCAAAGTGTTCTCTCCCTACCTCCCCTGGCCGCTGAGCCAAAAACCCATCCCTTCATATCTGAGACAGGAAAAAAGACTCAGGAGCCTTCACAGCCTAATCCCCACATATTTCATCTCTCTCCTGTTTGTCTTGCATGTCTCGTAGACTGTACGAATACATCATTGGTGCTTCCTTCTCCGTAGGGCTCGACCCTACAATTTCCAGGAGCATCGAAAACCGTTTCATTGCAGCACACACTACAAGCGACTTGAGGCATGGAAGAAAACAGCACAGAATGACCGCACAGCTTAGCAATACAATACCAAGGGTTACTGCAATCTTGGTCAGCCATGCTCCCCATCCTCCTAGTTTACTATTTAACCAGTCAAAGAACTGGTGTCCAAACCCTGCATTTTGTTTAACTTCCTTTCTTAGATTTTTCAGTTTATTCATTGCTCTGGTAAACGATCCCTCCAGACTAGTGTTATTCGGTATAAAAGTACAGCACTGTTCCCCAAACATTACACAAACTCCTCCTTTCTCTGCCAATAGCCAGTCTAGTACCTGTCTGTTTGTTCCTCTTCACCACTTACCTCGAGCGGTCCACCTGACTGTACCTGCGGGATTGCTCTAGTGCAGTGATTGAGATGATACCAGGTGGAGCGTCCTTCCACTTGAACTGCGGTGAGTGATGCTTTGGTTACTGTAAAGGGCCCTTCCCTTCTGGGTTCGTTCCACTTTGTTCGAAACGCTCGCACGTAGACCTGATCGCCTGGCTTGATTGGTTCTTCCCCTTGATCGATCTCTGGCTTTTTCCGTTTTTCCTGTGCATAAATAGACTTATGTATCATAGTTAATTGCCGCATGTATTCTTTTAATTCCAATTCCAATTGTTCCAAACTAGGCCCTTTATATGGTCCTCTCCACTGGGGCACTGGCATGGGCCTTCCAGTTAGCATTTCATGCGGTGTTAGACACGTCATCCGATTAGTCTGCATGCGGTAACTCATTAATGCTAGCTAGTGCATCGACCCAATTGAGTTTAGTATCTGCACAGATTTTGTGTAGCTTTTAAGGTCCCGTTAATTCTTTCCACCATACCCTGCGACTGAGGGTGATACACACATCCAAATCTCTGCTTTATTCTCAGTGCTTGAAGTATTAACTTGACCACTTTTTGGATGAAAGCTGAACCATTGTCTGAGCTCATTTCTGTCGGTATCCCAAACCTTGGGAGCACTTCGTTTGTCAGGAATTTCACCACTGTTCCTGCCCCTTGATCTTTCGAGGGTACTGCCTCTACCCATCTGCTGAATCTGTCGATTACCACCAACATGTATCTTTTCCCTCTTACTGTTTTTATCATGTCTACATAGTCAATCACTAGGTGTTTAAATGGCCCTTCAGGTACGGGTGTATGACCTATTAGGGTTGTAATTCCTTTCCGAACATTATTCTGCGCACATACCTCGCACTGTGACAATACATGGTCTACTGAAGCCTGTAAATAAGGCGACCAAAATCCATCATTTTTTTAATTTTCCTTATTACTTCCCCCCTTGCACAATGATCCATCCTTTGTGCTTCTGAGATCAGGATAGTCAGTAAAGGGGTGGGAGCTACCAGTAGGCCATCTTCCGTGGTCCATAGGTCTTCTGGGTTCTGCTTGGCCCCCCCTTCGTCTCCACAGTGTTTGTTCTGCCAAAGTTGCCTTTCCCTGTATTTCAATTAAGTCCTCTACCATAGGTTCCGGCTCTAGTCTTACCTGGGGTGCGATAACAGCGGATGTACACCCAGACGCTTTCCTGGCTGCTTCATCTGCAGCTTGATTTCCCTTTTTTACTGCATCGTTTCCTTTGGACACTAATATCGGCAAAACTATTCCTTTGCTGCCCATCCCTAATCTCACTGGAGCTGTACATTGTGTCAACTGTGTTTTCCCGAGAACCCTACAGTCTTAATAAATTTTCCTGACATGGGAAGGTGAAGGGCATACTGCGGCTGTACGCAAGTATACGTGGCTCCAGTATCTATCATCATTGGTGTCAGCTGCCCTTCTAACACAACCTGAACAATGGGTTCCTCTTCTGCCTCCCTTGTTATCACTGGGTAGTGTCCCTTCCCACCTGGGTTCTCTGGGCACCCCTAATGTCTTCCATAGGGGTTCACGGATCCATTGGGCCCTGTGGGGTCTGGTCCTTCCTGCCCATAACCTCTCTGCCCCCCTCCTTGGGATTTCCAGTCCTGTCTGGGCTGCTGTTTAAATCGATCCTGTCCCTGATAGGGCATTTGTGGAAAAGCACCCCCAAAGACATTTATTATTGGCATGGGGTTTTCTGGGCTCTGTCTTACGGCATGACTGGTCCCTCCATATAATGGCATTTCATTCATTTCAACGGCTGTGCTTAAATCGGTCATTGCTGGCAGCATCTTCTTGCCTTTTTCTTTTTCCTTCTTTTTAAGTTCTTCAAGTTGCATTTGTATCAGCTTTCTTTGCACTTCTTCTTGCTGCTCAGTCAACTTTCGTTTGTCTTTTCGATATTTCTCGACTGCATGGACTACGTGGTCCCTGGATTCCTGTGGGGTCATTGTTATCAGTCCAACCACTTCCTCAAGTTTATACTTATCTTGGGGAGGCATCGCATCCAAAACAGTATTTCGGAACATTACAGTCATAAATGGGTTGCCTTCCACCTCTTGTTCAGTTTCCAGTCTCCACCTTTTCAATTGATTTTCTATATAGGCTGCTGGATTTTCAGTGTCTCCCAGTGGATCCCCTTTCATGGCTTTGGGGTCCATTTTGGGTGGATAGAGCTCCCTGAGGGCCCCCCATACCCTCTGCCTCACTGTGTCAAATCTGGTCCCGTCAATCAGTGTGCTGTCCGCATTCTGTATGCCAGCCACTTCCATCAGCTCTTGTAGTTTGGAGGTTCCTATCAGCCTTATCAGCCAAGATTCGTCCCGTGGTTTCTTCCTCAAAGGCCCTAATCCACTTCCCTGCACCCTCATGTAGGCTGGGCAGGGTGTTTTTCAGCCCTTCCAGGTCCTGGGATCCCCAAGGAATATACTGTACTTGTCCCAATCCTTTTACTAACAACGGCATCATTCTCCCTTTCCTTTCCCACATCTCCTGACTCTCCTCCTCACCTGACTCCCCATCTGTTTCTGAGCACGTTTTTACTGGCTGCCACATGATTCTTTCTGGGGTTTCCTTTCTCCCTTGGCCTCCTCGTGGAGTTCTTCCTTTCTGCCTTGAGCTAGCATTTGCTTTGGCCCATGCGAAATCCTCAAACTCTCATTGGAAATTCAGTCTCCGCTGTAATTCCCTAATCTCTCCCTCTGTTTCTAATATCTGCCTTTTCACTCTCTCTTTTTCCCCTTCAAGGCTCCTATCTCCTATCCTCTGCCTACACTCTCTCATACCCTCTCTTTCGCTACTTAACTCTTGCTCTCCTGACAAATCTCCTTCTGCTCTGGCCTGTTCAGTTCTGTGCCCATATAACAAAGATTTCTCTTCATCCCTTTTCACTCTTAATTCCTGTAACCCTTTGATTTCTTCTTCTATTTTCCTTTTCTCCTGTTCTATCTTTGCCCTGTCTTCTTCTATTACCTTCCGTAGTTCCTCCTGCTCCTTTTCGTGACTCTTTCTTCCCTCCTCGGTATCCCAGACTTTAATTTCTCCATTTAGATCCACTCTTCTTGTTATCATCGGACACTGCTTAAGGGTTACTTTCTCATAATAGGGAGGAGGTTTTTCTACGTCTTTCAGGTCTGGGTATAGAGCCGAAGCAGGCTCCCTGTTATGCTTCTCCTTTTCTTTATCAGACTGCTTGTTTCATTTCTCAGTGTCTTTTTTACTTACTATTAATATACTTCCCGTCTTTCTTAACCTTTCTCCCTCCATCCTAAAAAGTTTTAACACTTCCATTTCTTGTTCCCTTTTTCCCTCTCTTAGATTTATCTTTGGGTTTGTGATTTTTAATTAGCGCTTCCATTTCCTCACATAAGCTTACATCAAATGTTCCTTCTCTTGGCCATTTCGTGACCAGTTCTTTAGTTCTTTTTTCCCATTTTTCTGAAATTTCCGCGATCTTACCTTGACACACCGGGAATTTTCTGCTCAATATTTCTACTGCTGTTCCTTTCTCTGTCATGTTGTTCTCTTTTTCCTTTTTCCATTATGGTATTTTTAGAATCTCACGACTTGCCTATTTAATAATATTATTTTTCTACCTCTGTTTCTATACCTAGCCTTATGGTTTATCTCACCAGCGTCTGAATTATCTATTAAACTATCTTTATCTCTTATAATGTTCTGCCCATGCAGACTCCTACTTAGGGTGGTATCCACAGAACCTTTTCCTTTTACACCTTGCCTATGCAGACCCTTACACTTCTTAAGGCAGTATTCACGAGGATTTTTAATTTGCACCTCGCCTATGCAGACCCTTACACTTCTCAAGGCGGTATTCACGAGGATTTTTAATTCTCCTTCCCTGCCTGTTCAGACCTTTGTTTTGTGCGAAGCGGTATCCACAGGGACTTACCAACACCACGTGGAATTTTCTTACTTATTATTACTTTATTCGTACTTACCCCCACTGCCATGCTGTTGATTAATCCTCTGAGCCTCCTTTTATCCCCAATTCTGCCAGATTCTTTGGATCGGAGAGACCCATCACCAGTGGCTTCACACTTCTGAGTCCCCGAGACCCCCCAAAACCAACAGAATTCTTAGTCCGAATTATCGCAAAAAGCGCTCATCTTTTTTCCTTGGGTGCACCCTTAATTCTGTTAGCCCCGTGAGGGTCCCCAAGGGACCGGGAAGCGTCCCAATCTGCCGTTCCCTTCTTCGCGGGTCTCTATCCGATCCTGTTCGTGACACCAATTTTGTTGTGGTTTCTCGTTTCTCACAAACGACAAGGAGACGCAGAAAACTCGCCAAGACGTTTTAAACTTTAATTTGCAAATCAAAGCTGAGACAATCAGAAAGCTAGTAGCTGACTGCCCATCGAGGCTTGTATACAACATTTTTTATAGCAATTTCCTATCTTAGCTACATTATCATATCCAGTCGGCCTGTGATTACATATCATCAATATGTCCGCTCTCGACTTTCCACTATTGTTTTACTCCCCAACTTAATTATGTCCTAGTTTACATTTTAGACCAGGTGTCCTCACACCCCTAACCACAGTTATTTCTTAATTTGTCTTGTGTTGACATACTACCACATATTTCATCACCTTAGTCGCCACCTTTATCTTCCTACTTGGTTTCATTCTAGTTCTCTTCATGAATTAATAGTGATTAGGTCAAAAGTCATGGCTACATAGTGAATACCTTCTATTCAGCTAGCAGTGGTTACGTAGTAAATATAGAAAATACAATGTGTGCATTTGAGTAAATACTGAAATACTGTTGAGTAAATACTGTAATACATATAAAATACAATGTATGCATTTACATTTTCCAATATTTACCGCAATAAAAAATGTGGACTACAAGATCCTGTCGAAGGCTATCGCCAACAGGGTCAAGTCTGCTCTGGGACAGGTGATCCACCCGGACCAAACCTGTGCTGTACCGGGCAGGAAGATATCAGACAGCCTCGCGCTGCTGAGAGACACCATCGCCTACGTGCAGGACAGGGGGGTGAACGCCTGCCTGGTCAGCTTGGACCAGGAGAAAGCCTTCGACAGGATATCGCACACGTACATGGCGGACGTGCTCTCCAAAATGGGATTTGGGGAGGGAATCCGGAAATGGATCAGACTGCTCTACACAGACATCCGTAGTGCAGTCCAGGTCAACGGGTGGGAAACAGACAGCTTCCCCATCAGGTCTGGAGTCAGGCAGGGCTGTCCCCTCTCCCCTGTCTTGTTTGTCTGCTGCATTGAGCCCTTTGCCGAAGCAATCAGAAGGGATGAGGGCATAAGAGGGGTGACGCTGCCAGGCAGTGGAGGGACCCAAGTGAAAACCTCCCTGTACATGGACGACATCACCGTCTTCTGCTCTGATCCGAGGTCAGTTCGCAGCTTGATTAGCATCTGCGAACAGTTCGAGCTAGCGTCGGGGGCCAGGGTCAACCACACGAAGAGCGAAGCCATGCTCTTCGGCAGCTGGCCCGACTGATCCAGCGTCCCCTTCACCATCAGGTCTGACCATGTGAAGGTGTTGGGGATCTGGTTTGGAGGGGCTGAGGCGTGCAAGAAGAACTGGCAGGAGCGGACTGCCAAGGTGAAACAGAAACTGGGACTGTGGGGAGGGCGCTCCCTTTCGATAACGGGCAAGAACCTGGTCATCAGGTGTGAGGTGCTCTCAGGGCTGCTGTTCCCTGAGCAGACCGTTCAGGTCATCTGGCAAATTGCCTCATCGCCAGACCTCACCAACAGGCACCAAGACCTTGCCTGGCTGGCGGTGAGAGGGGCCCTTCCTGTATGCCTGGAACGTTGTCTCCACACCCCGCTGCCCAGGGGAGGACTGCAATGAGGAGGAGTCGGTGACTCACCTCTTTGCACACTGTGGGTTCGTAGAGAAGGTGTGGAGGAGGATGGAAGGGACAGTGTCGAGATTCATGCCCAGCACCTGCGTACTCCCTGATTTACGGGCTGTTCCCGGGGATGCACATGGAGACCAACATCCGGTGCTGCTGGCAAATCATCAACTCGGTGGTGGTCCCAGGGTTTGTCTGTGTGGTCGGGGGCAATGATTGCCGTGCCTTTGGCCTGGGGATTCTGCTACGGGGAGGCAACTTCTCAGTCACCCAAGTTAGAGAGGTGGTTGCGGGGCGCCTTCTGGTAGCAGACGTCAAATACCGGGGCACTCCGCTCCGAATGATCAACGTGTACACCTCCCCCGTGCGGAACGAGCGGCGGGCCGTCTTCGAGTGGCTCGCTCCGCTGCTGGTGACGTCCCAGCCGGTTGTTCTGGCCGGACACTTCAATAGATAATAGACAATAGGTGCAGGAGTAGGCCATTCAGCCCTTCGAGCCAGCACCACCGTTAACTGTGATCATGGCTGATCATCCACAATCAGTACCCTTTTCCGGCCTTCTCCCCATATCCCTTCACTCCGCTAGCTTTAAGAGCTCTATCTAACTCTTTCTTGAAAGAATCCAGAGAACTGGCCTCCACTGCCTTCTGAGACAGAGCATTCCACAGAACCACAACCCTCTGTGTGAAAGAGTTTTTCCTTAACTCCGTTCTAAATTGTCTACCCCTTCTTCTTAAACTGTGGCCTCTGGTTCTGGACTCCCCCAACATCGGGAACATGTTTTCTGCCTCTAGCGTGTCCAATCCCTTAATAATCTTATATGTTTCAATCAGATCCCCTCTCATCCTTCTAAATTCCAGTGTACACAACCCCAGTCGCTCCAATCTTTCAATGTATGAGAGTCCCGACATCCCGGGAATTAACTTCGTGAACCTACACTGCACTCCCTCAATAGCTAGAATGTCCTTCCCCAAATTTGGAGACCAAAACTGTACACAATACTTCAGGTGTGGTCTCACCAGAGCCCTGTACAACTGCAGAAAGACCTCTTTGCTCCTATACTCAACTCCCCTTGTTATGAAGGCCAACATGCCATTAGCTTTCTTCACTGCCTGCTGTACCTGCATGCTTACTTTCGGTGACGAACAACAACTTCAACTACACCACTGGTGTGGCTGGACGAACCGGCAGCGCCGACGGCAGGCTGGACAGCATCTCCAGACTCCTGATGGAAACGGTGAAGACAATCACGCTGTGTGATGCCTTTGGCACCCCCACAGGTGGAGCGCAGCCGCAAACCACCTGGACACGATTGGATGGCTCACCCCGCTCCCGGATAGACTTCCTCTTCCTCTCAGCGTCCATCTCGGTCAGCTGGTGTTCTCTGACCACTGCCTTCTGCGAGCCACCTGTCACTGGAGGACCGGAAGGCAGGTAGGGGGACGTGGAAGCTGAAGGTTAAGCTGCTGACCCCAGAGAATATTAAGGAACTAGAGAAGGAGTACAAAGGTTGGAGAACCTTGAAAACCTTCTTTGATTCCCCAGTTCTCTGGTGGGAAGAGGTTCTTAATTCGCAAGGGTATCCAGAAAGCAAGGCAGGGGCAGAGGGAACTGCGAAAACTCCAGAGTTGCAGCAACTTCTTCTGCAGTCGAAGGGGCTGGATGTCAGGGAGGAATTACGAGAGTTGAAGGGCCGGCAAGCTCAGCACTTCGCCACCGAATCCTCCAAGATCTCATCTTCCGATCAATGGTCCAAACCGTGGAGCAGGACGAGACGTGCTCTCGCTTCTTCTTCCAAAAGGTGCTTGGGGGAGCTCTGTGATCCGCAACCTTATGGAAGAGGATGGCTCAGTCGCGTCCTCGCAGACAGACATACTGAGGATCTGCTGGTCCTTCTATGCAGGTCTGTACGACAGAAGGGCCACAGACACCACATCCTCCCTCAACTTCCTGTCGTCTATCACGCAGTTCATAGACGACGGCAAGCGGGAGAGTCTGGATCAGCCACTGACCCTGGACGAGCTAACAGGCTCCGTCCGTTCCTTTGGGTCGAATAGGACTCACGGAGGCAACGGCTTACGGGTCGAGTTGTATTCGGCTCTGTGGAACAGGCTGGGCCCTGACCTGCTGGAAGCATATAACACTATGCTGCTGGCTGGCTGCATGTCAGGATCCATGCGGAAGGACATCGTCATCCTCATCTACAAGCAGAAGGGGGCAAAGGAGGACATTAGGAATTGGAGGCCCACCTCTGTCCTGAATATGGACTACAAGATCCTGTCCAAGGCTATCGCCAACAGGATCAAGTCTGCTCTGGGACAGGTGATCCACCCAGACCAAACCTGTGTTGTACTGGACAGGGAGTTCTCGGACAGCCTCGCGCTGCTGAGGGACACCATCGCCTACGTGCAGGACAGGGGGGCGGATGCCTGTCTGGTCAGCTTGGACCAGGAGAAAGCCTTCGACAGGATATCGCACACATACATGGCAGACGTACTCTCCAAAATGGGATTTGGGGAGGGAAAAAATAGGAAATCTGCAGATGCTGGAAATTTAAGCCACACACATCAAAGTTGCTGGTGAACGAGGATTAATGCGGAGGGAGTGGAGAGCAGAGCGTTCCGAAGGAGTGAGGTGGATTAGTGCGGAGGGAGTGGAGAGCAGAGCGTTCCGAAGGAGTGAGGTCTCGGCCTGAAACGTCGACTGTACCTCTTCCTAGAGATGCTGCCTGGCCTGTTGCGTTCACCAGCAACTTTAATGTGTGCTATTTGGGGAGGGATCCAGAATTGGATCAGACTGCTCTACACAGACATCTTTAGTGCAGTCCAAGTCAACGGGTGGGAAACAGACAGCTTCCCCATCAGGTCTGGAGTCAGGCAGGGCTATCCTCTCTCCCCTGTCTTGTTTGTGTGCTGCACTGAGCCCTTTGCCGAAGCCATCAGGAGGGATGAGGGCATAAGAGGGGTGACGCTGCCAGGCAGCGGAGGGACGCAAGTCAAAACCTCCCTGTACATGGATGATATCACCGTCTTCTGCTCTGATCGGAGGTCAGTTCGCAGACTTATGGACATCTGCGAACAGTTCTAGCTGGCGTTGGGGGCCAGGATCAACCGCACGAAAAGTGAAGCCATACTCTTCGGCAGCTGGCCCGACTGATCCGGTGTCCCCTTCACCATCAGGTCTGATCATGCGAAGGTGTTGGGGATCTGGTTCAGAGGGGCCGAAGTGTGCAAGAAGAACTGGCAGGAGCGGACTGCCAAGGTGAAACAGAAACTGGGACTGTGGGAAGGGTGCTCCCTTTCGATAACGGGCAAGAACCTGGTCATCAGGTGTGAGGTGCTCTCAGGGCTGCTGTACTTGGCGCAGGTGTGGCCCGTGCCCCGCTCCTGTAGCTCGGAAATCACCCGAGCCGTCTTCAGATTCGTTTGGGGATCCAAGATGGAGCGAGTCAGACGGGAATTCATGCACAAGTCCCCGGGCAATGGGGGCAAGAATGTCCCCAATGTCGCCCTCACCCTGATGGGCAGCTTTGTGTGTGGCTGCATCAGGTTGTGCGTGCATCCCAAATATGGGGTAACGAAGTACCACTATGTGCCCAGTTTCTACCTGTCGTCCTGGCTGCGAAGGATGGGTCTGGCCCCTTTCTTGCGCAACACCCCTGTCAGCTGGTCGTTGCCACCATACCTGTTCTTCGTAGAAAAGTTCTTCCAGGTCATTGCCTTTGACCACAGGGCCATCAGGCAGTGGTCGGCACGTAATGTCCTGTAGGCACTGCAGGCGAAGGACGAGATGGACTCAGTGGGGTGGTTCCCTGAGCAGACCGTCCAGTACATCTGGCAAATTGCTGTCATGGTCCGGTCCTTGAAGTCTGCATTCCGGTTCATGGTCCGGTCCGTCGATCTGTATTCCAGGTCTTCTGGTTTTCTGTTGTTCTGTTGGGTGCTCTAATTAAGGCACATGATTCTCGTTTGGGCAGACACATAAATACCTCGGAGACCAGTGCTTGGTTGCTGGGGAGTGGGTACATGTGATTTGGAACTTGTTGAGGGAAAGAGAGTGGGGATGGAGTGGGAATTGCTGGGAGGGGTTGTGTGGGTCTGGTAATGGTGGACAAGGTGAGAGGAGGGTTGAGGGAAAGAGAGTGAAGGAGTGGGATAGGGATTTGGGATCAGAGGTAGGCAGCTGGGGAGAAATGGATTATTGTAAAGGGAGAAATAAAGGGAATGAGGAGATAGTGAGGGGCTGGATGAATGAAAACTGAGACAAGGGGAATAAAAGAATAAGAAATGACAGTAGAGAGCTCTGTAAGTGAGGAAGATGAACAAGTTCAGAGAGAAGGTGTTGTTATAATTAGGTTTAAAGAGAAGGCTCAGGGACACATGAAGAAGATTAACCCATTTGTGCTAACAACAACTCTGGCAAATAAGATAGGGGAAATAGTATTTGCAAAAGTCCTTAATGATGGCAACCTATTGGTAAGATGTGTGAATGAGGAATGACTTGAGAAAGCACTCAAGCTAAAAGAGATAGGAAAATGAAAGGTGGAATACACAGGGAGGGTAGGAGCATGAAATGGTGGTTATAAAGGAGTGATCATGGGGGTACCAATGAGTGTAAATATGGAGGAGTTAAAGAGGAATATCAAAGGAGGAAAAGTAATGGATGTTTAAAGACTGAAAACAACAAAGGAGGGAGTGAAAAAGGAAAGTGAAACAGTACTGATCGAATTTGAAGAAGAAAGTGCCAAGGAAGGTGTTCCTGGGTTTCATGAGTTACCCAGTAAGGGTGTATGTGCCAAAGCCATTGAGGTGCTATAATTGTCAAAGGTTTGGACACATAGCTAAAAACTAAAAGGCAGAGGAGATGTGCTAGATGTGGGGGTGATCATGAATATGGAAAGTGCGGAACCAGGAGTGCAACCAAAATGCTGCAATTGTGGAGGAGCTCATAATGTGGCATATAGTGGATGTGAGGTTATGAGATGGGAGAATAAAATTCAAGAAGTAAGAGTGAAAAGAAAGATCACTTGTGCAGAAGCTGTAAGAATGTCAAGAGAACAGAATAATTCTCCTAATGAACAGGGAGCAATTGGGATGTGAGAGATGCAACAAAGAACAAATGACAGGATTTATGTAGACAAAAAGGCTCTATGTAGGCAAAAAGGTTCATTGCAGGAGTGATTAATGGTATGGCTGAGGTAAAGTCAAAAAGTGACAAAATTCAGCTGATGGTCAAAGCAGCAGTAAACCATTTAGGGTTAGTTGGACTGACATGGGAAGAAGTGAGGGAGAACCTCACTAATCAGTCAAGCCAGGAAGTGTCATCTGTTGGTTAATACTAATTATGGTGATTCTTTTGCAATGGAATGCAAGGAGCTTACTGGCCAATAGCCAGATATTCAAGCACTTTATAAAAGAAATGGTTCTAAAACCAGATGTAGTGTGTATTCAGGAAACTTGGTTGAAACCAACTTTAGACTTTGTGGTACATAGGTATACAATGATAAGGAAAGATAGAAATCTAGGGGGAGGAGGGGGTTGTGCTATGTTAATCAAGCAAGGTATACCATATAGGGCAGCGGTCCCCAACCACCAGTCCACGGACCGGTACCGGGCTGCAAAGCATACGCTACCGGGCCGCAAGGAAATGATATGATTTGGCGATATGAGTCAGCTGCACCTTTCCTCATTCCCTGTCACGCCCACTGTTGAGCTTGAACGCATGCGAGCTCATTACCCACGCGTCATCTGTGTCAGTGCGGGAAGAAAATCAACTCCTCGAGCTTGCAGATGACGGCGGGCTAAAAAGCATGTTTGATATAACATCTCTGCCGGCATCCTGGATCCAAGTCAAGGCTAAATATCCTGAGATAGCCACGAAAGCACTGAAAACGTTGCTTTCATTTCCAACATTTTTCTGCGAAGCGGAGTTTTCTGCAATGAATGCAACGAAAACTAAATTGTGGAATAGACTGGACATAAGGAACCCCCTTCGAGTATCGCTGACTCCCATCACCCCTCGGTAGGACCGTCTTGTTGCAGGAAAACAAGCCCAGGGCTCTCACTGATTCAGCGATATTGGTGTGTTCCAATGATTTTATATGTTCATATGGGGAAAATATGCGCTGTGTGTTTAATATCTAAACGTTACTTAAAATGTTGTGATGCTCTTGACTTACTTATATAACCATATAACAATTACAGCACGGAAACAGGCGATCTCGCCCCTTCTAGTCCGTGCCGAACGCTACTCTCACCTAGTCCCACCGACCTGCACTCAGCTCATAAACCTCCATTCCTTTCCTGTCCATATACCCATCCAATTTTTCTTTAAATGATAATATCGAACCTGCCTCTACCACTTACACTGGAAGTTCATTCAACACTTACTTCAAGCTCCCCTGTCCTCCCCTGTTAATTGACTTATCGCTATATTCATGTGAGGAAAATGTGCGCTGTGTGTTTAATATTAAATTCACTAGATAAATCCTTTCAGAAACAAAATTGATTGTATTAGCCACTTATCACCTATATTCCGGTTGTGATTAACGCCCCCCCCCCGAACAGAATCACCAAAAACGGTTTTCAGAGGGAAGAAAAATCGGCAGGTACATGCATGCGCACTGGTGTCCGCACAAGGCTTCATGGTAATTGTAGTCTTTCTCTGGGTAAACACAGCGTATTTGACTGCTACTCTTGTCCGTTGGTAACCCTCCCCTCCCGCCCACCGGGTCGGCAGGTCCGCAGGAGTATTGTCAATATTAAATTGGTCCGCAGTGCGAAAAAGGTTGAGGACCCCTGATATAGGGTACTGGAAGAAGGAGATGATCGGGAATACATAGTGGTGGAAGTGTGGGAGAGAGGAGAGGGAGTGGTTATAATTAACTACTACAATCCATGTAAAAGGTTGGATTTGGACAGCCTATTAAGGATACAAGGACAAAACAGACATAAAGTGGTGTGGTGTGTAGATTTCAATGCTCACAGCACGATATGGGGGGATGCGATTACAGATTCAAATGGAAAGGTAATTGAAATTTTGCTGGAAGAAAGGGATTTGGTGTGTATGAATGATGGTAGAGGAACAAGGATAGACATAACAGGAACTGAGTCAGTGTTAGATATTATGTTAGTGTCTAGTACCTTGCCTGGCGTTAGTAACTGGGGAGTTTGGACTGCTTCAACAGTAGGCAGTGATCACTACCCAGTTTTATGTTCAGTGGGTGAAAGAGTTGAAGTAAGATCAGGTGGTGGAATCCCAAAGTGGGTGTTTGGAAAAGCAGATTGGGGTGAGTTCCAGAAGTTGAGTGAAGAGGCATTGACAAAGATTGACATTTCTGGAAATATAGATGAATTAAACAGTCAGGTGACTTCAGCAATTATTATGGCAGCAGAAGGATCTATACCCAAGAGTAAAAATAGGATGAATAGAAAGCTGGTACCATGGTGGACAGAGGAGTGTTGTCAGGCTGCTAAAAACAGAAATAGAGCAATCAGGCTAGTTAAAAGAACCCATAATATGCAGCATTTGATTCAATATAAGAAGGCACTGGCAGTGGTGAGAAGAACTATACGTCAAGCTAAAAGGGCAAGTTGGAGGAGTTTTTGCAACAAAATAGGAAGAACAACACCTGTGGGAGAGGTATGGGGAATGATTAAGAGGATGGGGGGAGATAGAAAGGAATGGGAATATCCAGTAATGATATCTGAGGATGAAACAGCAGTCTCCAGTAGGGATAAGGCTGAGATCGTGGCCAAGTTGTTTGTACAGATACACAGTTCAGAAAATTTGTCTGAAGAAGGGAAAGAATGAGTCAACACCCAGGTTTGTTAGACAGGAGGGAAGAAACAGATGATATAATTGATGATCCATTTACATTGGCAGAAATGGTGAGAGCAATAAAGAGATCGAGACCAGCCTCCCCAGGGAAAGATCTGATATGCTATGTTATGCTAAAAATTCTAGGAGCAGGAGCGCTCTTGAAGTTGCTGCATTTTTATAACAGAGTGTGGGAGGAGGGAAGATTACCAAGTGCATGGAAAGAAGCAGTAGTAATTCCAATAAGGAAACCTGGCAAGGATCCATCAAAACCCACTAGCTACAGACCAATAGCATTAACATCAAATATATGTAAGATAATGGAAAGGATGATAACAGAAAGGTTATCGTATGAGCTTGAGAAGAGGGAAATGCTGGCAAGTTATTAGAGTGGTTTTAGGAAGGGAAGGAATTCCATGGACTCAGTGATAAGGTTAGAGACTGAAATAAGAAAGGCCCAGCCAAATAAAGAATCAGTAGTTGCAATGTTTTTTGACATTGAAAAAGCTGAAGATATGATGTGGAAGGAAGGATTATTAATTAAGCTGCACAAGATGGAGGGGTTGGTGGGAGAGTTTTTAATTGGATTGAAGATTTTTATTTGGTAGAAAAATTCAAGTTCAGATTGGATCAGAATTGTCAAAACAGTACATAGTGGGAAATGGCACACCTCAAGGTAGTGTGATTAGCTCAAACACGAGGAAATCTGCAGATGCTGGAAATTCAAGCAACACACAAAGTTGCTGGAAAATGCAGCAGGCCAGGCAGCATTTCTAGGAAGAGGTACAGTCGACGTTTCAGGCCGAGACCCTTCATCAGGACTAACTGAAGAAAGAGCTAGTAAGAGATTTGAAAGTGGGAGGGAGAGGGGGAGATCCAAAATGATAGAAGAAGACTGGAGGGGGAGGGATGGAGCCAAGAGCTGGACAGGTGATTGGCAGAAGGAGTATGAGAGGATCATGGGATAGGAGGCCCAGGGAGAAGGAAAAGGGGGAGGGGGGGCAAGCCCAGAGGATGGGCAAGGGGTACAGTCAGAGGGACAGAGGGAGAAAAACGAGAGAGAGAGAGAAAGAATGTGTGTATATATAAATAACAGATGGGGTACGAGGGGGAGGTGGGGCATTAGCGGAAGTTAGAGAAGTCAATGTTCATGTGACTTCTCTAACTTCTGCTAATGCCCCACTTCCCCCTCATACCCCATCCGTTATTTATATACACATATTCTTTCTCTCTCTCTCTCTCTCCTTTTTCTCCCTCTGACTCTACCACTTGCCCATCCTCTGGGCTTCCCCCCCACTTCCCTTCTCCCTGGGCCTCCTGTCCCATGATCCTCTCATACTCCTTCTGCCAATCACCTGTCCAGCTCTTGGCTCCATCCCTCCCCCTCCTGTCTTCTCCTATCATTTTGGATCTCCCCCTCCCTCTCCCACTTTTAAATCTCTTACTAGCTCGTTCTTCAGTTAGTCCTGATGAGGGGTCTCGGCCTGAAACGTCGACTGTACCTCTTCCAGTGTGATTAGCCCGTTACTTTTCATCATTATGATCAATGATGTTTTCACAAAGGTACCAGTGTAGGTCACTGTTTGCGGATGATGGGGCCTTGTGGAAAAGAGGCAGGAACATGGAGCATATAATCAGGAAACTACAAGGAGCGATTGATGAAGTGGTGGAGTGGGGTTATGATTGGGGATGTAGATTTTCAGTAGAAAAAGCTTAAACTGTATTTTTCACCAGGAAAAGAATTGAGGTAGGGAAGAAGTTAAAGATGTATGGGATTGAATTAGAAAGGGTTAGATCATTTAAATTTCTGGGAGTTGTATTTGATTCACTATTAACATGGGCAGACCATATCAGGAAAGTTGAGGAGAAATGTAAAAAAGTAATAAGTGTGATGAGATATTTGACTGGTAGGGATTGGGGAGCAAGTTGTTCAGCATTGAAGAGAATGTATGTGGCTTTAGTAAGATCTGTGTTGGACTATGGAAATATAGCATATGGATCAGCAGTTAGGTCTCTTATAAGGAAACTGGGTGTGATTCAGGCTCAGGCTTTGAGAGTGTGCAGTGGGGCTTTTAAAACATCACCAGTGTCAGCCCTACAGGTAGAAATGGGAGTAATGCTTTTGGAACTAAGAAGGATGCAATTGTTGGCAAACTACTGGGCTAATTTGCAGGGACCCAATGATTCTCACCCTGCTAAAGGAGTGTTGCAGGAGTCCTGGGAAAATGGGAGGTTTCAGAGGGATAACTTTAGTCAGGTACGGAATGATATTGGTAAAGAATGTGAAGTGTTTGATCGAAGGATAAGTCCTTCAACAGTTTATCTGGTTGTAGCTCCATGGAAGCTTATATGGCCTGACATAGACTGGCATTTGTTAGAGGTAAAAAGGAAAGGAAAATATAAAACTGATTTGGTAAGTGCATTTAACTGTCATGTGATGGAAAAGTATAGTGATTATACTCCGATTTTCGGAATGGTGCTATGGAAACAGAAACAGGAGTGACAGGGTTTGGGGTGGCTATACCAGCAAAAGAAATTGGAATCAGTAGAGGAACATTTAATAAGTTAGGGGTGTATACAGTGGAGATGCTGGCAGTGTTGGTTGCGTTGCAATGGGTAGAGAAAGCTAGACCAGTCAAAGCACTGATATGCTCAGATTCATCCTCAGTTCTAGCAAGCTTAAGGTCTTTGCACTCGAACGGTTGGCAAAATGTGCTTTATGAAGTCCTTCAGTTAGTCACAAGAATTGCAAATCAGGGAGGTCAGGTAAAATTTCTATGGCTTCCAGCACATGTAAGGGTGAAGGGGAATGAGAGGGTGGATGAGTTGGCAAAGAGGGTGTTAAAGAAAGAAAATATAGAAATGCACATTGGTATCAGTAAAGCGGAGGTTAAGTGCGTAATCTGGGAAAAAATCAACTGAATGTGGCAAGAAAGATGGGACAGGGAGGGGAAAGGGAGGCATTTATATCAAGTACAAAAGAGTGTTGCAGGTACTAGGGTAGGTAGTGGAAACAGAAGAGAGGAAACTGTGTGGTCTAGGTTAAAGCTGGGGCACTGTGCATATAAACAAAACATTGAAAATGATAGGGAAGCACCAGACAGGATTGTGTGAGGAATGTCAGGAAGAGGAGTCAGTAGAACATGTGGTTCTGAGTTGCAGGAAGTATGGGATACAGAGAGAGATGATGAGAATTAATCTAAGGGAATTGTGGGTGCAGGAATTCACATTAAAAGGATTGCTGGGCATGGGTGAGAGAACACAGGTTAGGGTAGTTTTAGCTTCCTTAAGGGGTACGTATAGGGTTTTTTTATATAGGATATGACAGATAAATAGGAATAGGGTACTAGGATGGCCAAAGATGGGAGGATAAAGTGTAGGTTAGGGTATGTGTGGGTGTGTGATTGGGTGAAGGGATTTAGAATGTAAGTCCTCGCCTGGCCTGTAACCCTTGCCTGTACTGCTGTCAAGTTCAACTGCCGGAGCAAGATAAGGAACTGTCTATCGTTGTTTTGAACTGTCCCTGCGTCCACGCCTTCACTAGGTAGGTCTAGCTGTTTGCTGCTACTTTGAGTGGAGATCTGTCTCTCAGCGTTCTGTGTATGAGTCCCAGCCCTACGTCCTATTTCCAAGGACGGGTTCTGGCTCTGTGTTCCATGTTCCCGTCTCCCTCGACCAAGGCTCTGCGTTCCCGTCTCCTTCGACCAAGGCTAGGCTTTGTGTTCTTGTCCTGCCCATGTGCCTCATCCTGTGCAGGAGTTCCATGCCCTGTTCTGTAGCCACGTCCTGTCCTTGCCAAGATCCTAGTCACGAGACCTAGCCTAGACCTGGGTTCCAGTTCCAAGTCAAGACCCAGGTTCTGGGTCCTTGTCCAGGCTCTGGTTCTGGAGTTCCATGTCACTAGTCCAGGCTCCTTGTTCCTAGTTCCACGTCCAGGTCCCGTGTCTCTTGTCCAAGTCCTAGCCCAGGCCCTGAATCCTTGTCTCGTCTAGGGCCTGTGTCAATGTCCAGTGTCATTTCTTCCTCTGTTCCTTTGCTGTCTTGTCACACCTAGACACTTCAGTGTCTGTGTCTTGCACTTGGGTCAGCTCCCGGTGCCCCGGTTATGACGATTGCCTCATTGCCAGTCCTCACCAACAGGCACCAGGACCTCGCCTGACTGGCAGTGAGAGGGGCCCTCCCAGTCAGAACCTCCTGTACACACGGAACATCGTCTCCACACCCCACTGCCCACGGGAGGACTGCAATGAGGAGGAGTCCATGACTCACCTCTTTGCACACTGTGGGTTCGCGAAGAAGGTGTGGAGGAGGATGGAAGGGATGGTGTCGAGATTCATGCCTAGCAGCTGCGTAATGGAGGACTCTCTGATCTACCGGCTGTTCCCGGGGACGCACACGGAGACAAACATCCGGTGCTGCTGGCTGATCATCACCTTGGTGAAGGAGCGCTTTGGTCCACCAGAAACTTGATGGTCTACCAGCACATGGAGATGTCCGTGGCTGAATGCTGCCGGCTGGCACATTCTCGCCTGCAGGATTACATGCTGAGGGATGCACTCAAACTTGGTGCAGCCACTGCGAAGGCCTGTTGGAGAAGGACCACAGTTTAGGGTTTGTCACCCATGGGAGTGGGAGGGGTCAGGTGGGGAGGAGTATACCCCTCATCTGCAGTGTGGATAGATGAATCAACGTAGTGTCACAGAAGTGGCTGGAAATGTGGGAGGGTATAGACCGTAAAGGAACTTTGGTAAAGGAATGAGAGTCAATGCCTGGTTTTTATTGTAAATAGTTTTATTGTAAATAAGTTTTATTCTTGACTAAGGTTTGAGAGTCAACGAATAATTTACTGTAAACATCTTCCTTTTGAATAAGGACTGAGAGTCAATGCATGATTCATTGTAAATAACTTTATTTATTGAATAAGGACTCAGTCAATGAATTTTTTTGTAAATAACTTTATTTTGTAATATTTCTGAATAAAGTATATTTTTGGAAAAGAAATAAAAACCGTTGTTGAGATTAAAGAGTTTCTTCATCTGTCATTATGGACCAAATGCTCGCCACAGTATGCTCTTCTCAGAAGAAGGAAAGAAGAAACATCAGGATTTTGCTGCGGCCGATGTGTGGACGGAGCTCTCTGTAGTAGAGTGATCACATATTCTCTTTCTCTTGATTGTAGGGAGAGTTTACTGCCAATTCTGAAGTCAGAATATATTGGAATAAAAATTGATGCTCAGACGGTAACATCGTAACCGTGACTGTTAGTCTCCCCTTTCGCTGTGAAATGGTGACATCTCTCTGTCCTTTGTGAGAGAGAGAGAGAGAGAAAGAGAGAGACAGAGAGACAGACACACATGCACACACACACACTGTGGTACGTCAGACTGTTGGGTAAACAATAGTTTTTGTTGGCTGTAGATCATGGTCCCTCTTTAGGTGTTTTCTATTGCTTGGTGGGGTCTGGGTGCTGACGCTTTTTGCTAAAATGGGTGGAGTGGGAGAAGGAGGAGTTTGTGTTGATGCTTTGCTATTGCATGAGTGGGGAGTGGCTTTGGGGTTCTAATGTTTGTCATCCATTCTTTTGGGGTTCTCTTTTTCATAGATGTCTATGAAAATTAAGTATTTCAAGTTGTATACTGTATACATTTTCTGATAATAAACAGAACCATATGAACCATTTGGCTTGGCTGTTTTGGTCATTGCATAAAATGAGTTTGATTGGCATTTCAAGGATACCGAAGATACTGCAGATACCAGCT
Organism: Mobula birostris; assembly: GCF_030028105.1. Classification (NCBI taxonomy): domain Eukaryota; kingdom Metazoa; phylum Chordata; class Chondrichthyes; order Myliobatiformes; family Myliobatidae; genus Mobula; species Mobula birostris. The sequence goes on from NC_092371.1 coordinate 169,998,489, forward strand.
AAGAACTTATACTGGGAAAAAGGTAACTCCTGTGGGAATGACATTCCTTATAGTGAAATACAACAACCAACAAGCCAATTTGGACTTGTATGTTGTAAAAACAGGAGGGCCAGCATTGCGGGGTCATGATTAGCTGAGACAATTACAACCTGACTGGAGATCCATCTACAATTTGCATGCTACATCCCCTGCAATAGAGTCAACCAAAATCAAATGAAGAAAAGCACTGGATGATGCCTCGGCAGTATTCATGGATGGCATTGTAAAACTTAAACATATCAAGGGTATAACAATGTTAAATGAAAATGCCACACCAAAGTTTTACAAAGCCCATCCAGGTTTCTTATACCATCTGTGATGATAGAGCCAATGAGCTAGATCATATGGAGGCTGAAGAATTCTTTGCGATGCAGGCTCAAAGGGCCGAATGGCCTACTCCTGCACCTGTTTTCTGTGTTTCTATGTTTTTTTTTCCAAGGTTGAGTGGAGTCCATGGGCAATGTCAGTGATCTCAGTAACCAAGAAGAATGGGTCTATCAGGATTGGTGGTGATTTTAAGGTCAAAATCAACCTAGTACGGTACTGAAATTAGATCAATACCCTCTGCGCAGGATAGAGGATATCTTTGCAGAGCTTTCTGGACTTAGCTGAGGCCTACTTACAGATGGAGATGGAAGAAGAGTCCAAACTGTTTCTCACCATAAACACTCACAAAAGGGCTTTATCGCTATTATAAGTTTATTTTTGGAGGAAGATCTGCAGCCGTACTCTGGCAGAGATCTATTGACGAGGTGCTGCAAGAGTGCTCAGACAATCAGTATTACCGGTGAGGATGACAAGGAGCACCTCCAAGATCTCAAGACAGTGTTAGAAAGATGAGAAGATTATGGGCTCAGAGCATGGCACAATAAGTGTGAATTCTTTAAACCAAGCATCACTTAGTGGTCACAACATTGATGCACAAGATTACACAAGTGTGAGGAGAAAACTCAAGCAGTGGTGGATGCCCTAAGGCCAAAAGACATGACCCAATTGTGGCTCTTTTTGGTATTTGTCAATTACTATAAAAGGTACCTGCCAAACATGGGCACTATGCTCCACTCCTTGAACTCATTACTACAGGTTGGAAAGAAATGGCATTGGACATAGCAGTGTGAGGTGGCTTTCCAAAAGGTCAAGGAAATGGAGATGTCTGACACTGTACCCACATATTATGATCCACATTGTCCTGTGTAGCTTGTGTTTGATGTCATGCCTTGTGTTATAGGTGTAGTCATGTCACATGTTATGAGTGATGGACGTGAACACCCTATAGCCTTTACATCACATTTCTCTTTCCACTGCAGAGAAATATTACACACAGATTGACAGAGAGGCCTTGAGTCTGGTTTGGGGTGTAAAATATTTCAACCAATGTGTAAAATGTATGGAAGAATGTTTACCCTCAGAACTGATTATCAACCATTAGTGCCCATTTTCAACCCACAGAAGGGTGTTCCACTAAAAGCAGCAGAATGGATGCAGAAATGGGCTCTGTTTCTTGAAAAACACAATTACAAGATTGAATTAATGAGGACGACTAATCATGGAAATGCTGATAGATTGTCCTGTTTTGCCTTGGAAAAGGCCATACCTGACAAGTTTACAAAAGGGGACACATCTCTTAATGCCTTGACTTCTCTTGGGCCAAATGGCCTCATTCTGCTCCTATGCCTTATGGTCTTATGGTATTCTCCCTAATGCAAATTGAAAGTCTCCCTATTACAGCAAAGATGATCAAAAGGAAAACCAAAAAGACTTCACACTGTCTCTGGTCTACGTGGCACACCAAAATGGCTGCAATGTACAGCAGAAATCCTAGTTTCCCCATTGTAACCAGTGCTGGGATGAACTTGCCTTTGAAGGGGGTTGCCTTATATGGGGATTGAGTTGTTGCACTATCCAAGCTGACAGCTAAAGTGTTGGGCGAGCTAAGTCTGGTGAAAGCATTGGCTGAAAGCTTGTTTGCCTGTGATAGATCAGCAACAGATCAAGCAGCTTGCCATACATTGTTCAGGATGCCCACACATCCAGAAACAGGTGTCCAGTGGTTAGAACCACTTCCTGCAGTCCCAGAGCCAACTCCTACAGCCACCACGGAGGAGGCCCTGGAACCGGAGATTGTTTCAGAGCCACAAGTTTCACCTGCCAAGTGACCCCCTCCCCCTTTTGTCAGGAAAAGTGTTATCGCACTAGAGTAAGTAATATCATAAATAGATTGTTTGATTAAGCATTCGTTGTTGTTTACATAATTCATTACGGGCTATATGTAAAATACGTGAATGGCATACTTCATTACACCACCACTTCATATGTGCGCATCTCGAAGTAGACATGTTTATCCCCGGGCTCCCTGTGTTTTTCTATTGATTAGTTTTGGAGTTACAAAACATAACAGAAATAGTTAAAAGGTATAAGAAATCTAAACTACCATTAACTGGGATGGGAATTGGAATGATAGGGCTAAGTTGGTTTACAAGCAGAGGCAGTGTGTAGTGAGATGCCAGCAAGGAGAGACTGACAATAGGGCAAAATCGCAGTGAATGGGATGAGTTGCAATGTAAAAGGGATACAAAATCGAAAAGGGCTGAAGGTGTTATATTTGAATACATGCTGAAAATGGAATAAAGTAGATCAACTTGTAGCATAATTACAGTTTGGCATGTATGACATTGTGGACATCATTGAATCATGGTTGAAAGATTATAGTTGGGTGCTTAGCATCCAAGGACACACGTTGTATCAAAAGGACAGGTAGGTAGGTTGAGGAGATGGGGGTGGCTCTATTGGTAAAAATTGAAATCAAATGTTTAGAAAGGGGTGGCATAGGATTGGAAGGTGTAGAATTGTGGGTAGAGCTAATAAGCTGCAAGGGTTAAAAGACCCAATTTCATTTTCACTCCTGGCTGTTTCTAGCATCTCCAAGCCTGAATGCTTGAAACCGTGGTGAGCAAAACAGTTTCAAATTGAATTAGTTTATTTCTTGCCAACTATCAGTGACAAAAATCATTGCTCTTGAACATAAAGCATATGCAACGAATGCAATTTAAAAGCTGATTGCTCTAAGCATAGTGTGGTGTCAAAAGGCCACGCAAATTCATGCGACTGACACAAGTTAGAACAGAGGTCCCCAACCTTTTTTGCACTGCGAACCGGTTTAATATTGACAATATTCTTGTGGACCAGCCGACCCAGGTGGGAGGGGGTAGGGTTGCCAACGGACAAGAGTAGCAGTCAAATAAGTTGAGCTTACCCTGAGAAAGACTACCATGACCATGAAGCCTTGCGTGGGCACCAGGGCACACGCGTGTACGTGCTGATTTTTTTCTACAAATCGTTTTGGCGATTCTGTTTGGGGGGGTGTTAATCACGACTGGAATATAGCTGATAAGTGGCTAATACACTCAACTTCCTTTATAAAAGGGTTTATCTAACGAATTTAATATTAAACACATAGCACATATTTTCCTCGCATGAATATAGTGATAAGTCAATTATGTCACTTATAAGTCAATAGCATCATAACATTTTAAGTAACATTTGGATATTAAACACACAGCACATATTTTCCTCGTATGAACATATAAAATCATTGCAACACACCAACATCGCTGAATCAGTGGGAGCCCTGGGCTTGTTTTCCTGCAATGAGATGGTCCCATCGAGGGGTGATGGGAGACAGCGATACTCGAAGGGGTTTCCTTATGTCCAGTCTATCTTGCAATTTAGTTTTTGTTGCATTCATTGCAGAAAACGCCGCTTCGCAGAGATAGGTTGGAAATGGAAGCAACGTTTTCAGTACTTTCGAGGCTATCTCAGGATATTTAGCCTTGACTTTGATCCAGAATGCCGGCAAAGATGTTATGTCAAACATACTTTTCAGCCCACCGTTATTTGCAAGCAGGAGTTGATCTTTTTCCCGCGCTGACATGGATGACGCATGCGTAATGACCTCACGTGCGTTCAAGTATCAACAGTGCGTGACAGGGAATGAGGAAAGGTGCAGCTGACTCATATCGCCAAATCATATCGTTTCCTCGTGACCCAGTAGCATGTGCTTTGCAGCCCGGTACCGGTCCGCGGCCCGGTGGTTGGGGACCGCTGAGTTAGAAACTGTCTCCTGCCCCAATTAAGTGGCAAAATGTCCCAAATAAAAGAAGGGAATCTGGATATTTTCTATGTTTAATTTTTTTCAAGAGTTCTGTCAAGTAAATGGCTGCCCCGATTAACCGATGGTCCAATTAACCAGAATCCACTGTATTCTACATACAGGATGGTACCACTTTAAGAACAGCATGTGACCTACCAATCTACATGTTGCTAGAATGTTTCAGTTTACAGGCTAGTAGAGACTATTAAAATGCTGTTCATAATACAGTACAGTAACATTTTGATAATCCAGACTTTTGGATGCTATTCCTAAGTTTCAATTTTACTTTATTTTCAATCTACCCTCAAGGGCTATACTCCAGTTGCCACTAGTCGCAAATTACTAAAATCTGTTAAAATCTTATAACTTTTGCTTTAACATTGTAAAGAAAGGATGATTGAAGATAGGTTATTGTTAAAAAAGACTAACATGATTTGTCATTAAAGCGTTAATGCAAATGTTCTGCATTACATGCATTTGAATTCGTGAATAAAGTATATTTTGACATTAAAAAAAGCTATCCAGTATTTTAGAGAATGGAAGGAGATGGAATTGGATTTTAATACTGTCACACATACCGAAGTACAATGAAAAATCATACAAATCAATATATTACACGGCGCATTTGAAGTAGTACAAGACAAAACAATTGAAATGCGGAATAAAGAATAAGTTATAGAGAAAGTGCAGTACAGCCAGACAATAAAGTGGAAGGCAACAGTAAGGTGGATTGTGTTGTTAAACTGATTTATTTTCCACATCTTCAATTGCAGCAATTGAAATTATTCAAAAGGCAGTCTTTCGACATCCCAAGATGTGATTACAGGCGAAACACCGCTGGAGGAACTCAGCAGGTCCGGCTCTCAGCGGGATCTTTAAGGGAGGAAAGAAATTGCCAGATTTGATTTCCAGAACCACACTCAAGGCGGTCGCTCTCAGGCACTCTAACCTGGAGGAAACAGCAGTTTGAGAAGGATAACAGTGGAAAATAAATCAGTCTAACAGCACGGTTTTCAAATCAGGCACAGCGACGGCTTTATCTGATCACCATTTCTCAAACAGAAGCCATTGATTTTATCTCTATCTTGTTCAAATGAGAAAAATGCAAAATATAATTGCATCATATCGGTTCAAAATCCTCTCAGTTTTATTATAAACAGTTCAACCAATATATTCAGCGCAGAATTCGAAAAGTGCAGACTTCCACGATGTTTACATCCTCCCCAATCAAATGGCAGTTCATTTTACAATTACATTTACAACAGAAGAGATACTACTTTAAAGATTTGTTAAAAAGTTTTTGCTTTCAACATACCAGCTAAAACATGAGGGATACTGACCTCAAAGAAACATAAACTCAGCGAATAAAGTGAATCGCCCCCACCCGCCAATTGTACCCACTGCAGCCTGCGCGCTGACTGCACGCGCCCAACGTCTCTGCTCCCTCCAACCGGCGCCTCTCCGCTTCGCTCCCTCCAACCGGCGTCCCTCCGCTTCGCTCCCTCCAACCGGCGCCTCTCATCTCTGCTCCCTCCAACCGGCACCTCTCCGCTTCGCTCCCTCCAACCGGCGCCTCTCATCTCTGCTCCCTCCAACCGGCACCTCTCCGCTTCGCTCCCTCCAACCGGCGCCTCTCATCTCTGCTCCCTCCAACCGGCGTCCCTCCGCTTCGCTCCCTCCAACCGGCGTCTCTCCGCTTCGCTCCCTCCAACCGGCGCCTCTCATCTCTGCTCCCTCCAACCGGCGCCTCTCCGCTTCGCTCCCTCCAACCGGCGCCTCTCATCTCTGCTCCCTCCAACCGGCGTCCCTCCGCTTCGCTCCCTCCAACCGGCGCCTCTCATCTCTGCTCCCTCCAACCGGCGCCTCTCCGCTTCGCTCCCTCCAACCGGCGCCTCTCATCTCTGCTCCCTCCAACCGGCGTCCCTCCGCTTCGCTCCCTCCAACCGGCACCTCTCCGCTTCGCTCCCTCCAACCGGCGCCTCTCATCTCTGCTCCCTCCAACCGGCGCCTCTCCGCTTCGCTCCCTCCAACCGGCGCCTCTCATCTCTGCTCCCTCCAACCGGCGCCTCTCATCTCTGCTCCCTCCAACCGGCGTCCCTCCGCTTCGCTCCCTCCAACCGGCGCCTCTCATCTCTGCTCCCTCCAACCGGCGTCCCTCCGCTTCGCTCCCTCCAACCGGCGTCCCTCCTCTCCGCTCCCTCCAACCGGCGCCTCTCATCTCTGCTCCCTCCAACCGGCGTCCCTCCGCTTCGCTCCCTCCAACCGGCGCCTCTCATCTCTGCTCCCTCCAACCGGCGCCTCTCATCTCTGCTCCCTCCAACCGGCGTCCCTCCGCTTCGCTCCCTCCAACCGGCGCCTCTCATCTCTGCTCCCTCCAACCGGCGTCCCTCCGCTTCGCTCCCTCCAACCGGCGCCTCTCATCTCTGCTCCCTCCAACCGGCGTCCCTCCGCTTCGCTCCCTCCAACCGGTGTCTCTCCTCTCCGCTCCCTCCAACCGGCGCCTCTCATCTCTGCTCCCTCCAACCGGCGTCCCTCCGCTTCGCTCCCTCCAACCGGCGTCCCTCCTCTCCGCTCCCTCCAACCGGCGCCTCTCATCTCTGCTCCCTCCAACCGGCGTCCCTCCGCTTCGCTCCCTCCAACCGGCGTCTCTCCGCTTCGCTCCCTCCAACCGGCGCCTCTCCTCTCCGCTCCCTCCAACCGGCACCTCTCCTCTCCGCTCCCTCCAACCGGCGTCTCTCCTCTCCGCTCCCTCCAACCGGCGCCTCTCATCTCTGCTCCCTCCAACCGGCGTCTCTCCGCTTCGCTCCCTCCAACCGGCGCCTCTCCTCTCAGTTCTGCTCCCTCCAACCGGCGTCTCTCCGCTTCGCTCCCTCCAACCGGCACCTCTCCACCCTCTGAACCGTCCAGCCGGAGGCCACTCTCTTGGCATCTTCCCCATGCCACCGGCTTCAGGACTCAGGTACAACTAATGATATATTTTCATTGTCGTATGACAGCTGGCTGCAAGACAGAAAAAACGGGTTAACTCTTCGGGTCCGAACTCCACACATTTAGACAGACATCAGAGTTTCTCAGCCAGACAGACATTAGAGGCTCTCACACCCAACAGATAGACATCAGGGTCTTTCTTACCCAGCCAGACAGTCATCAAAGTGCCTCACACTCAGAGACATCAGAATCTCTCTCATTCAGATAGACATCAGGGTCTCTCACATCCAGGTAGACAGACATCAAGGTCTCTCCCTCACAGACACACAGCCATCAGGGTTTCTCTCACACAGACAGGCAGCCAACAGGGCTGCTCATAGACAGACAGGCAGACAGTAGGGTCTTTTACACCAGACAAACTTCAGGATTTCTCACACCCAGACAGACAGATGGATGTTAGGGTCTCGAGCAGCAATTAGTTGTTGGGCCTAGGAACTGGTCAGAGTAGTTGGCAGGAGTGAAGATTGGTATAAGTTATAAACTGTGAAGACAGGATAAGGTTTTTTGGCTCAATCATCAATATGGTGGAATTGAGGCAACAATTAAAAGGATAGAACTTTCAAGGTGAGGGGAAGAGGTGGGAAGAACTTCTGGTCAAGATTGGCCCTGCATACAGAGCTCCTTCGATTGACAACTGGATAGACCGTGAAACAATATATTTCACTTCTTTATATCTCTTACATATTATTTTCACCTTGAATGTGATTTTGGAACTACTGAGGCCTGTGATGTGCAGTTTAGAGATTGCTTACGTCTTTCAGTACTCTGCAGACTCTGAGAGGATTGTGGGAGGCAGAGGCAGCAGCATGAACCTTGTGGTGAGAAGGCTGCAGGATGTGAGCCGATGTTTGACTCCATTTCACCAATTAAAGCTCCCATTGTTTGCCGATTAAAGCGACAAGGGAGATTGAACACATTGAAACATTGAGGCAAATGTGCAGGATGAGCGCTGGCTGCCTGCCTTTTGATCACTCTGCTACAGAGAGGGGAGACTGCTTTTTGAGCACTGGGGAATCGCTCTGCTACAGAGAGGGAAAAGTCTGCAGTTTGGGCTTGGAGAATGTTACCCAGGTTTTCTGTGTTTTGGATATGGATTTGTACTATAGACATTTTTTAGTCTTATAGTTTCATATGTTCTGTGTTTTTCACCTAATCTTTCTCATTTATTTGTGTGTGGGGGAGGGGGATTTGGGGTTTGATGTGCCTGTTCCATTTTCGTTAGGTTTTAATGCTGGGAGGAGGGAATTGAAGGTTAATGATCGTTCTGCTGTTCCTTTCTTTCTTGGTTTTGTGCTATCTGCAGTAGAAGAATTTCAGAGTTGTATACTTTGATAATAAATTTAAACCTTCTTGAACCTTTGAAGCCCATTTGGGGATGAGTGTAGATTTAAAAAAAATCTTTGTTGGCATTGTTATTTTAAATACCCCATGCAGTTGCTTGTCACCTTCCCTTTTTCTGTTTTTTTTTTCTGACTAAGGTCAATAAAAGCTTACAGATGTATATAGAAGTAGACAACAATCTTAAATTCTCCGAAATGTGGAAAAACCTACATGCTGGAAATCTTTACTTTATTGTCACCAAACAATTGGCACAAGAGCGTACAATCATCACAGCGATATTTGATTCTGCGCTTTGTGCTCCCTGGAGTACAAATCAATAGTAAATAGTAAAAATTTTAATTATATATCATAAATAGAAAATAGAAAAGGGAAAGTAAGGTAGTGCAAAAAAACCGAGAGGCAGGTCCGGATATTTGGAGGGTACGGCCCAGATCCAGGTCAGGATCCGTTCAGCAGTCTTATCACGGATGGAAAGAAGCTGTTCCCAAATCTGGCCGTACGAGTCTTTAAGCTCCTGAGCCTTCTCCTGGAAGGAAGAGGTACGAAAAGTGTGTTGGCTGGGTGGGTCATGTCCTTGATTATCATGGCAGAACCGCTCTGACAGCGTGTGGTGTAAAGTGAGTCCAAGGACGGAAGATTGGTTTGTGTGGGCTGTGTTCACAATCTTCTGCAGTTTCTTCCGGTCTTGGACAGGACAACTTCCATACCAGGTTGTGATGCACCCTAGAAAAATGCTTTCTACGGTGCATCTATAAAAATTAGTGAGCGTTTTAGGGGACAGGCTAAATTTCTTTAGCTTTCTCAGGAAGTAAAGGCACTGGTGGGCCTTCTTGGCAGTGGACTCTGCTTGGCTGGACCAACAGAATATCTGGAAGGATTAAGCAGATTAGGTGGTATCCTTGGGGAGTCAAATGAAAGGAAAATTTTAAGGAATGGGACTCTGGTGCTTTTAAGTTGTGGAGGGTGGTGGCAACACAGGAAATGACTGTGATATGAAGCAGACCAATATTATCAGGGCAACAAATAATCAGAAAACTGGTACTTAGGAAACAAGAGAGAAAAAGTACTGAGAATGGAAGGATACCGCTACGGCTGTGGAGATAAGGCTAAATAAATAAATACAAGAGATCCTGCAGATGCTGGAAATCGATTGTAACTGGCACAGAATATGGGAGGAACTGAGCAGGACAGGCAGCAACTATGAAGAGGCAAAGGGTTGAAGAAGGAGGAACCTTCCCTCTCCTTCCTTTTCTCTCATGGTCCACGCTCCTCTCCTGTCAGATCCCTTCAACCCTGTACCTTTTCTACATATCACTTCCCAGCTTATTACTTCATCCCTCCTACCCCATCCACCTACCTTCTCCCTCACCTGGCTTTGCCTATCACTTTCTAGCTTGTACTGCTTCTTCTACCCCCAACTTCTTATTCTTGCTTTTTCCCCCTTACTTTCTAGAGCTGATGAAGGATCTTGACCCGAAATGCCGACTCTTTATTCCTCTCCATAGATGATTCATGACCTGCTGAGTTACTCCAGCATTTTGTTTGTGTTACTAAGGCTAAAGATAGGGAGGTCAGGGTGAGTTCCTATATTGTTCAGATCATGCCCAAAATAAGCTTGAAGAACAATGTCTCATGTTTTGTCTGTGCATATTGTAGTCCTGAGGACTCACTGTTGAATTTATTTTTTTATTTATTTAACAATAAAGCACAGAGTAGGCTCATCTGGCCCTTTGAGCTATGCTGCCCCCAAAACCCCACAACCCTGATTAATCCCAACCAATCAACCTACCTGGTACACATTCCACAGAGACCTCTTATAAAATGACACCAGAATTGAACACCAGACTCTGGAATGCCCCAAGCATTGCACTAACTGTTATGCTACCATGGCACCCAAAATTTAACAATTTCAGGAGCTTTTGTTTCTTTCTTTCATAAATGTGGCTCTAACTTTCCATTTCAATTTATTTCTTTATCTTCTATTTTCTGTCTTTGATTTCTATTTTTTTAAATAATTGTCACATTGTCAATTTGTGTAGTTGTCAACAAGCTCAATTTTGACTTTGATGTTTATGGTTTATATGAAGTATTACCTGAATTGACTGCTCTGTTTCTCTAGTCAGTGATGCTGTTTGACCAGCTGAGTCCTTCCAGCATTTCATAAACACGAGAAATTCTGCAGATACAGTACTGGAAATCTAAAACAAAATGCTAGAGAAACTTAGCAGGTCAGGCAGCATACATGGAAATGAATAAGCCATCAACTTTTCAGGCTGAGAGACATCTTCAGGAGCCTTCCAGCATTTTCTGGTTTTGTTCTACAGATTGAAATTCTCTGGTCCAGCAATCCCACGGTCTGGCTTGGTCCAAATGGTCGAATTCTACTCCTATATCTTATGGTCTCATGTTTTGAATCTGTAGTACAGATCGATACTAATTAACTTATCTAACTTATATCTAAGATATCTAACTAAGATCTAAAATTCATTAAGGTCTGTACTAATCTGTAGCTAATTAACCTACCACTGCAATTTGCGATCTCAGCTGGCAGCAAACTCAGTCAACAGCATTTTTGACTTAATGAAACCTAGAGCCAGATGTTGCAACCCTTGCATGACCTGGGGAGAGTCTACTTATAAGTACTTATGAGGAAGAATTTCTTTAGTCAGAGGGTAGTGAAGCCGTGGAATTCATTGGAACAGATGGCTGTTGAGGCCAAATCATTTGGTATATTTAAAGCTGAGGTTGGTAGGATCTTGATTAGTAAGGACATTAAATGTTATGGGCGGAAGGCAGATGAATGGAGTTGAGAGGGAAATTAAATCAGCCACAATGGAATGGTGGAACAGGCTCAATGGGCCAAATGGCCTAATACTTATAGTCTTATGATCTTAAACACTGGTTCTACTGCTCAAACTAAGATGATTCAACACCAGTGCGTTCAACACCATCCGCCCTACTCTGCTGGGGGAGAAGCTGACAGCGATGCAGGTGGATGCTTCCCTGGTATCATGGATTCTTGATTACCTGACTGGCAGACCATAGTACGTGTGCTTGCAACACTGTGTGTCCGACAGAGTGATCTCCACAGGGGACTGTCCTGTCTCCCTTTCTCTTCACCATTTACACCTCGGACTTCAACTACAGCACAGGGTCTTGTCATCTTCAGAAGTTTTCGGATGACTCTGCCATAGTTGGATGCATCAGCAAGGGAGCTGAGGTTGAGTACAGGGCTACGGTGGGAAACTTTGTCACATGGTGTGAGCGGAATTATCTGCAGTTTAATGTGAAAAAGACTAAGGAGCTGGTGGTAGACCAGAGGAGAGCTAAGGTACCGGTGACCCCTGTTTCCATCCAGGGGTTCAGTGTGGACATGGTGGAGGATTACAAATACCTGGGGATACGAATTGACAATAAACAGTTCTGGTCTAAGAACACTGAGGCTGTCTACAAGAAGGGTCAGAGCCGTCTCTATTCCCTGAGGAGACTGAGGTCCTTTAACATCTGTCGGACGATGCTGAGGATATTCTACGAGTCTGTGGTGGCCAGTGCTATCATGTTTGCTGTTGTGTGCTAGGGCAGCAGGCTGAGGGTAGCAGACACCAACAGAATCAACAAACTCATTCGTAAGGCTAGTGATGTTGTGGGGATGGAACTGGACTCTCTCACGGTGTGTCGGAAAAGAGGATGCTGTCTAAATTGCATGCCATCTTGGACAATGTCTCCCATCCACTACATAATGTACTGAGTGGGCACAGGAGTACATTCAGCCAGAGACTCATTCCTCCGAGGTGCAGCACAGAGCGTCATAGGAAGTCATTCGTGCCTGTGGCCATCAAACTTTACAACTCCTCCCCTGGAGGGTCAGACACCCTGGACTTATTTCATAATTCACTGGCATAATTTACATACTACTATTTAACTATTTATGGTTCTATTACTATTTATTATTGATGGTGCAACTGTAACGAAAACCAATTTCCCCCGGGATCAATAAAGTATGACTATGATCAGGAACAATTTCTGCACTCTGGATTTTTTTTGTAATCCGACACCAATCTTTTCTGAAGGGTCTCATACTAGAGTATTTCAACTTGTATTTTGTTCATGTGCTTATAATTCACATTTTTTTCCAAGTTTCAGACCTTTGGAGAAGTGAACACAATGTAATAATGCTTGAATTCTTCGCTTGGTTAAATTACCAGGAAAAATTTTAGGAAGATGTTTACCAAAGTGACAAAATTATTCTCCAAACAGAAGGTAATTATAAAATACAGCTGCATGATCTGTAGACAAGAGATGTTTCAGAGGTATGCAAAGAGTTGAAATGAAAATGAGAGTCTTCAATATCAACTCAATCCCATTAAATGAAGCAGGCAAAATAAATCTAATTACCACATACTGCCATATCTGACCTATTGAATTGGTGCACCATATTAAGAACTGGAAGAAGCACTGAGGGTAGCAAGGCAACAGAATGCACTCTCAATGAAAGACCTATGTGGCAATCACTGAGTAGTATCACTGCTGACTAAGCTGACTGTTCTGAAAGACAATTCAGAGTTAGTCAACTACTCTTGTATAACCCCAGAAAGATGCATCTGTCCATCATTAATTGCTTTTGAGAAGCTGTTGATAAGCCATTGCTTTGAACTATTGCAGTCAATAGTGGAGAAGGTACTTCCACCATGACATGAAGGAAGTTGATCCAATTCAGTGTCAATGATCAGAATTGTATCATGGTGCACATATTCAGCATGTATGTTAACTGCTCTGATCCACTCTGCATAAATGTCATAATTCTTTTTGGGAACCTTGCAGTATTTTCTGCTGTCATATCTGCTCTCTTTTTTTCATAAAAATGAGAAATAGAAATGTCACTATGCATTACTGCTTTTCCCAATTCAGTTTGCAGGACACCTGAGAATCCTCAAGAACAGATGTTCCCATGTGCTTGATGTTGCTGTGCTTGATGTTGCTATCCTTGTAGTAATCTTTTGCTGGTCTGTAAAACTGAAGAAACAGTAGATTTTTGCCTTGAATGTTGCCTTAAATAGTACTTGAGTCTTGAGTTGCAGTTGGTTGAAGATGGGATTTGATTTATTCAATGTTTTTAATCAGTGACCTCTTGTGCAGCTACACTCTTGGGTTTAGGATTTGATTTCTTTTGTTCACCTCAGCTTTTGCCTGCAAGTGGTTTAAAGGACAATTCCGTTCACTACTTTGTCCACCAAGGCATTAAAGAAAAATCAGAGTACCTTCTGTCATTTTTGTTCTACCATATCTTCCAATTAAATTGAGAATGACTTCCTGTCATACAGCTTGGAATCACAAGGTACCATCTCCAAAGTAATTGATGGTGCTTGAACCAGTGCTATCTGTTGACTACTCCCCTGTATTAAGAAAGGCAGTTGGTTTCACATGTGGACAAAAAATACAGTGCAGGCTGATTGTTATAATCATGCTAATCAAGTTACAATATGAATTTTGTATGTATTTCCCAGGTCAAAAGGAAGCAGAATGTTTATGCATCATGATGTCAGTAGTTGCTTTCCTGTGCTAATAATTCTGACTGCCTTTTCTTAAGAGAAAATTGTCAAATATTGAATAAAGTAACATATTTTCTAATATCTTTCTTTGCATTTTACTAAACTTTGTTTTTGCATAAAATAAGCAGATAACAGTCGAAGTTGACCCAGTTTTCACTGATCCGTACAAACAGAGTGAACTTCTTAAGGTAAGGTTTTTAATATCTTATTCTGTAGACACATTAAAATGTTCATTGCATTGCTTCTACATTTTATGAGCAAATATTTTCTACCTTAAAGGAGAAATTTCAGAGCATATATCTTTGAAATGCGTATTTTTCAATATAATACAGTACCTTTTCAATATAATAAGATAATCTTGTCACGGACAATTAGGGATGATAAAAAATGCCATTTTTTTGAATTGTTGATATCGTTCTGGTGAAGGTACACTCACAAGGTTGTTGGTAGTAAGGTCTAGCCTTAGACCCAGCAAAACTGAATTTCCAACTCTTTCTGATGTGAGATTTGAGGGTCAATCTGCAAGTGATTGTGTTCCCATGCACTTACCTAGTGGCAGAGATGGTGGATTTGAGAAGAGCTTTTGGAGATAAGTGTATAATCGGAATGCATTTTGTATTTGGTGTGCTGGTGATTGAGGAACTAAATGACCATGGTGGACGAAGTGCTGGTTAAGCAAACTGCTTTGTCTTGGAAGGTTTTGAGCTTGCTGAGAGTTGTTGAAACCACACTCATGCAGACTAGAGGAGAATATTCCATTAAGCTGTAGACTTGAAAGAAAGGCTTTTGGGTTTCACAGTCTTTGCCACAGGATACTTAGTCTCTGATCTGTTCTTATGGATGGTCACATTCAGTTTCTGTTTAGAGGTGATTCCCAGGAAGTGGAGAATTGGAGACTAGGCAGTGGTCAAAGGTAGTTGGTTACACTCTCTCTTGTTGGAGATGGTTATTGCCTGGGGTCTTTTATAGTGATGGTTACTTGCCTCTTATCAGTCCATCACTGCTGCATTCAAGTCGAGACTGTTTCATTACTGAATGGAATTTAACACTGCAATTAAAAACATCAGCAGGCCAGGTAGCATCTATGGAAAAGAGTAAACAGTCAGCATTTCAGGTTGAGACCCTTCATGAGACCTGATGAAGGGTCTCGGCCCGAAACATTGACTGTTTACTCTTTTCCACAGATGCTGCTACACCTGTTGAGTTCCTCCAGGGTTTTATGTGCGTTTCTTCTGATTTTCAGCATCTGTAGATTTTCACATGTTTCTGAATTAACAAATATCAACACTTCTTCCTTTATGATGGAGAAAGGTCATTAATGAAGCAGTTGAAGACAGTTGTGCTTAGGCTACGTCCACACTACGCCGAATAATTTTGAAAACGAAGCTTTTTCTCTTCGTTTTGACCCTCCGTCCACATTGAAATGGCGTTTTCATCCCCCGAAAACGGAGATTTTCGAAAACACTCTCCAGAGTGTGTAAATTTGAAAATGATTGTTTCACGTTGTAGTGTGGACAGGGTACACGGAGAGATTTAACAACGTCACGACAACACCACAACAACAATGCTTGTTCTGGTTCTGCTTCTGCTTGGTACTGCGCAAGCACTGCCAGACGGTTGTTATAACGCACAGTCGGTGTGCATGGCATGAGAATTAAATTGTAATGTGAGCTTTTTTGACTAGGTCCCCTAAATTAATTTGATTGAGTCTATCTTTAAAAATATGAATATCAGAAATACTGCGCAGGTCTGGCGGCAGAAGATTCCACTCTCTTGTTGATCTTGGGTAGAGGACGGCTTCATGCGTGTGTTGTTTACTTTATTGTCTACATTAATAGCTAGTTTGGAGTTAAACATCTCCCTCCACATTCTCCACTGCTTTGCTGACTTTGTAGTCATTTGTAACTCACAGAAACAGCTCAACTTCATTGTCTGTCTAAACGAAGAAGTCAGGTCTGCTTTTTCCAGCGGAGATTTTCTTTGTATTCCTCGGAGACATTTTTGAAAACTTTCTTTCGCTGTTGTTGTAGGTACTCTAGTTTTTGACCAATGGAAATAGTACAACGCCGCTGCGGAACGTAAATATTATACTGTTTCCACTTCGCTTGTTTTCTGTGGATGTATCTGTGCATGCCCAGTAGGAGGGCATTCGCCCAAATACCCGTTTTGGTGTGGACAGAGATATTTTGAAAAACGCCGAGTGTGGACCCCTGTCGTTTTTACTTGAAACCAGCAGTTTCAGAATTATCTGGTCTAGTGTGGACGTAGCCTTAGTATACTGTCCCATTGAACTTCTCAAATGATGTTCTGAGGCTGTGATGTGGACTTCCATCAATGCCTATCATCTTCCCTGTGTGCCATTGGACTGCTTACTCTGTGATGCCTATTGAATTCAGTTCTATCATGGTTGTTAGATGCCCTTTCAGTCCAATGCTAGTTCAATGTCAACAAGAGCAGGAACTCTGACAATCAGTAACTAATAGGCATTAATGCTGGGAAATAGCTATTCTCATTCGTTATCTCTGATAGGATGAAGAAGTAGGATATAACTTTTCTAAGTTTGTCAATGACATACAACTGAGTGGGATTGTGAGCAATGAGGAGAATGCAAAGGGGCTTCAAGGCTATTTAAACAGGTCAAGTGAGTGCATGGGAGATGTAATAGAACATATATAAGTGTCCAGCTTAGTAGAGGAAAAAAATAAAGTATTATTTAAATAGGGACAGCATGGTAAAACAGTAGTTAGCATACACTTTACAGCGTCAACGATTAAAGCTCAAATGCCGCTGCTGTCTGTCTGGGTTTGTAACTTAAAGACTGCTAATTGTAAAACAGCGGATGGGATGAAAAGTTATATTTTATAATATTTTGCTCCATGTGTGGGATGTAGCTGCTAGATCAAGTAATTAAAAACTGTTAAAATTGATCAGCTGGTCCATTTCAGATGCACAGTCTTCCCTATTAGAATTCCAAATAGTTGGCCGCAGAAAGAAAAGACAATGCAAAGAACATTCACTTGTTTGATTCTTATGATGGTGGAATTGCCCTATGAAGGGAGATTGGCAGATTAGGCATTTCTTTCTGATGTTTGAAAAAAACAAGAATTGATCTTATTGACACATAATAAGTTATTCTGTTGCTGACAGTGTACGTGAAGGGATGATGTATCCCCTGGCAGGGGTAACTAAACCATGGAAGAAAGTCTTAAGAGATTTTCAGGACTGAAATTTGAGGACATTTTTCACCAAGAAGGTAGACTCTCTGACAACACACAAAATGCTGAAGGAACTCAGCAGGTCAGGCAGCATTCATGAAGAGGAATAAACATTGGATGTTTTGGTGCGAGACACTTCATCAGTCGTGGCTGAAAGAAGGCCATAGTTGGGAGCTTAACATCAAGAATACACTTTGTATTGAAAGGACAGGCAGGAAAGCATAGGCGGTGGTATGGCTCTGTTGGTAAGAGATGGAATTACATCTTTAGATAGAGGTAACAAAGAGTCAGAAAATATTGAATCTTTGTGGGAGGAGTTAAGAAATTGCAAGGGTAAAAAAAAATCATGGGAGTCATATATTTAAAGGCATCCGTTAGTCTTGAGAGGCCATGGATCTGTGCCTGGAAAGTCTTCACTCTCCAGGGCGCAGGCTTGGGCAAGTTTGTATGGAAGACCGGCAGTTGCCCATGCTGCAAGTCTCCCCTCTCAATGACACCGATGTTGTCCAAGGTAAGGGCAAGGGCCGATACAGCTTGGGAGTCATATATAGGCCTCCAAATAGTAGCCAAGATGTGGGGTTGAGATTGCAAAGGGAGGTGGAAAAGGCATGTGATAAGGGTAATGACACAATTTGTAATGGGGGACTTCAATATGCAAGGGGATTGGGAAAATCAGGTTGGTGTTGGATCTCAAGAGAGAGAATTTGTTGAATGACAATGAGATGACTTTTTAGAGCAGCTTGTACTTGAGCCTACTCAGAGAAAGGCTATCTTCGACTGGGTGCTGTGTAATAACTCAGATCTTATGAAGGAGCTTAATGTAAAGAACCTTTAGGAGGTAGTGATTATAATATTAAATTCATACTGCCATTTGAGAGGGAGAAGCACAAGTCACATGTATCAATATTGCAATGGAATAAAGGGAATTACAGAGGCATGAGAGAGGAGCTTACCCAGGTGGATTGGTGGAGGATACTGGAGGGGATGACAGTAGGGCAGAGATGGCTGAAGTTTCTGGATGCAGGATAGATTTGTCCCACAGAAGAAGTTGTTCTCAAATGGCAGGGATAGACAACCATGGTTGATAAAGGAATTTAAAGACTGCATAAAAGCCAAGGAAAGCGCATATAAGGTAGCAAAAGTGAGCAGGAAGTTGGATGATTGAGAAGCTTTTAAAATCCAATAAAAGGCAACTAAAAAAAGCTATAAGAAGGGGAAAGATGAAACATGAAGGCAAATTAGCCAATAATATAAAGCAGGATACTAGAAGATTAGTGCTGAGAAGGGATATTCACAGCTAGACAAAGAAGGTCTGACCATTGTTTTTGCAGTCAAATGCTCTCATCAGTACCTTTATGGATGCGTATTTACAATTTATAGGGACCATAAACCACTGTTGAGCCTGTTCTGTGAGACTAGATGCATCCCACTGCTAGCCTCAACCAGTATACAGCGTTGGGCTCTTACATTGTCAGCCTACCAGTATACCATAGTGTACAGAGCGGGTGGGGATAATGCAAACGCCAATGCATTGAGTCGACTACCTTTACTGGAGACACCTGTTGCTACATATGTGCCTCCAGAGACTGAGTTTTCATTGGAGAGGCTGTCAGAGACACCTGTAAAGGCGACCCAGATCAAGCAGTGGACAGAGAGGGACCCAGTCCTGTCCCAAGTCAAGACTTTATTTTACAAGGTTGGCCCAGAATTGTGGAAGGAGTGGAAAGGAGGCCTTATGCCAAATGTGAGACAGAACTCACCCTGCAGGATGGCTGCATTTTCTGGGGGGCGAGGATCATCGTGCCTCCCTCTGGCCGTTCACAGATTGTGGAGGAAATTCATGAGGCTCACCCAGGAGTGTCTCAAATGAAAAGCTTTGCAAGAATCTACGTTTGGTGACCAAGAATGGATCAGGATCTGGAGAACAAGGTAATATCATGTGCGCAATGTCAGACTAATCAGAATATGCCACCACCAGCTCCTTTACAGCCATGGGAGTGGCCAGACCACCCCTGGTCTAGGCTACATTTGGACTTTGCTGGCCTTTTTATGGGGCAGATGTTTCTTGAAATGGTAGATGCGCATTCTTCAATCCATTGATTGAAGCTCACATCATGAGCAACATCACAGGCCCCTCAACCATAGACAAACTCAGGCAAGTGTTTGCAGTCCACGGGTTGCCTGACACTCTGGTCACTGATAATGGCCCGATGTTCACCAGTGAGCTGTTCAGTGAGTTCATGCAGCAGAATGGCATTCATCACATTCGGACAGCCCCTTTCCACCCAGCCTCAAATGGTTTGGCTGAGCTGGCTGTTCAGACAGTGAAGGAAGACCTGAAGCGGATGACAGGGGACTCTCTTAGCATTCGGTTTGCATGTTTCCTGTTTAAATACCGCCTCACGCCACAGACTACAACTGCACGCACTCCAGCAGAGATGCTGATGGGGCATAGGCCCAAGTCAAGATTGGACCTGCTGTGCCCGGACATGAAGGCAAAAGTGAGACAGACTACTGCGGAAGTGTGTCCGCCAGTGACTTTGCCAGAGGGCGAGACGCTGGCAGAGGGGTCGAGGTCTCCTGAAGAGGATGGGCATTCTCACGCAGACACACAGACCCCTCTCATGCCCAAAACACCAGACTCACCCAAAACACCATCACCAGCGGTGCCTGCTGGGTCACCGGGGGTAGTGCGCAGATCACAGCGCACTCGTAAACCTCCTGACAGACTGAATCTTTGACGGAACAGTTTTTTATTTGTTGTTGTTAGATTGAATGTTGAATCTGTCATGTTTTCCAGATGTTTTGTATTGATAAACTGTTATTAAGATACTAGTATAATTTTCAGGGTTACGCAAGTTAATCACACCACTAGTTTTTACATTTGGGGAATGTTGGATTTTAAAGGGGGAGAAGTGTTGTAATGTGAGCATTATTAAAAGTAAGTTAATACTAATTAGAATAATAGGGGGTTTCACTTACGTTCTTTTTACTTCTGGTGTGCTTTGTATATAGTTTTCCTGCCATGCCGTACGGGTTGTACAAGCCTCTGTATATACATAACGGTTTTGACGTTCGAGATAAAGTTGTTTCCTTGGGCATGAAGTTGTCGAGTGTGCCTTTTTCAAAGTAGAAGTTACCACAGAGACTAATTATAAAATAACTCAAAGAGTTCTTTGAGGAAGCAACAAGCAGGGTGGACGAGAGAGGTAGTGGATGTCATGTACTTGAATTTTCAGAAGACGTTTGATAAGGTGCCACACATGAAGCTGCTATGGCGTTACAGGAAAGATACTGGCATAGATAGTTGAATGGCTGACAGGCAGGAGGCAGCAAGCGGGAATAAAAGGGAGTTTTTTTGGTTGGCTGCCAGTGACTAGTGGTGTTCCTCAAGGGTCGGTATTGGGACTGCTTCTTTTCATATTGTTTGTTAATCATTCAGATAATGGAATTGATGGCTTTGTGGCAAAGTTTGTGGATGATATGTCGATAGGTGGAGGGGTAAGTAGTGCTGAGAAAGCAATATGATTGCAGCAGGACTTAGACAAATTGGAAAAATGGGCAAAAAGTGGCAGATGGAATACAGAAGTGGGAAATGTATGATAATGTGTTTTGGCAAAAGAAACGATAGTGCAGACTATTATCAGAATAGAGAGAAGGTTCAAACATCAGAGGTGCAGAGGCACTTTGGAGTCCTCGTGCAAGACTCCCAGAAGGTTAATTTATAGATTGAGTCTGTTGTAAAGAAGGCAAATGGAATATTGGCATTTATTTCAAGGGGAATAGAATCTAAATGCAATATTTTATTGCCGAGCTTTATAAGACACTAGTCAGGCTGCACTTAGAGTATTGTCAACAGTTTTGGGCCCCATATCTCAGAAAGGATGTGTTGTTATTGGAGAGATTCCAGAGAAGGATCACAAGGATGATTCTGGGAAAGAAGGGAAACATATGAGAAACATTTGGCAGCTTTGGTCTGAACTCACTGGAATTTGGAAGAATACTGGGGTGGGGGCGGCGGGGAATTTTCATTGAAACTTACCGAATGTTGAAAGGACTAGATAAAGTCAATGTGGAGAGGATATTTCCTATGGTGAGGGTATCCAGAACTAGAGGGCACAGCCTCAAAATTGAGGGGATGGGTGACCCTTTAGAACAGACGTAAGGAGGAATTTTTTTAGCCAGAGAGTAGTAAATCTGTGGAATGCTCTGGCACTGACTGCGGAGGAGGCCAAGCTTGTGTGTATATTTAAGGCGGAAGTTGATCGTTTCCCGGTTGGTCAGGGCATCAAAAGATATGGCGAGAAGGCAGGTGTGTGGGTTGTGTGGGATGCGGGATCAGCCATGATGGAATGGTAGAGCTGACTTGATGGACTGAATGGTCTAATTCTGCTCCTATGTCTTATGGTCTTATAGGCTTATCAGGATTCTTAGAATTCTCTGTCTAAGAGGACAATGGAAGGTCAGTTGCTGAGTATATTCAAACAACAGGAATTCTGCAGACGCTGGAAATTCAAGCAACACACATAAAAGTTGCTGGTGAACGCAGCAGACCAGGCAGCATCTCTAGAAAGAGGTGCAGTCGACGTTTCAGGCCGAGACCCTTCATCAGGAGTAACTGAAGGAAGAGTGAGTAAGGGATTTGAAAGTTGGAGGGAGTTGGAAAGTTACTCACTCTTCCTTCAGTTAGTCCTGACGAAGGGTCTCGGCCTGAAACGTCGACTGCACCTCTTTCTAGAGATGCTGCCTGGCCTGCTGCGTTCACCAGCAACTTTTATGAGTATATTGAAGACAACTGTTGATATATTTTTTAATGCTTATGGAATTTATGGGTACGGATTTAGTGCAAGAAAATAGAGCTGGACTTAAAAATGGCCATAAAGTATTGAAACGGCATGCTCTTTTTTCTACTTGTTTTGCTCTTATGCACTTTCAGGCTGCCTGTGGAAGCAAAAGTGAGTTGGCAGATTTGCTGTATACAAAGGATATTGATATCAATCAGCATGACAATCAGGGACGAACGGCACTCCACTTTGCATCTGCTGTGAATAATGTGGATGCTGTTGAGTTGTTATTGAAAAACAATGGTAAGCTAAATAAAATAAATTTAAGTGGTTTAATTCATTTTCCAAAGGGATCCCTTTCTCTTCCTAAATTTATAATTTTAGGTATAATTTGTGGTCAGAACAAACTACCTAAATTTCATTTCTTTCCACTGTTGTTATCAGACAGTTCCAGGCCAGAAATCATTTTACCCTCACTATTATGCAATTGATTTTTGATATCTTACATCTACACTAGTTAATCCCCTCTTCCCTGTATTCAGTCAGAAAGGTTCGCATCTTACCGTGCTTTCACAATATCCAGTTTTGGCTACAGTATGCCTAAATGTTAATCTGCCTGATTTCCACCATTATCAAAGGACTAAATAAGATTCTCCCCATAAGTAGAGATAACAGGAAGTAGGAATGCTATAAGTGGATATAAAACACACCTAGAAGTGCAAGATTTAAAAAAAAATAACTTGAATCAATCGCAAAAGAAATGTCCTGATTTGGGAGACTCATCTTATCACAAGAGATTTAGAGGAAAGTATATTAGCAGTGCAAGATATGTACCTGGAAACGTTAGCTGCATGATTAATGACAGCACCAGAAGTAGGTAATATTGTTTTTTCATATTGTACATAGAGTTAACTAATATCTAATAGTTTGTTATTGAGACTCAGTGACCAAAGCTAATCAGTGGTTAATCATTTAATCTGGTATGAGGGGTGACCTGGTAGAACTATATAAAATTAGATCTATACATACTTACTTACTGCTTATAATGCTGCTAGTATTTAGGGCAGCAATGAAGGTCTTCCATCTCTGGTGGTGTACAGGGCTTCCTTCATCATGTCAGTAGCTTCCTCTCAGTTTTCACTACTGTCAGTCATGCAAATCCTGAGTAGAGACTCAGGAATACAGTTGCACACAGATGTAGAAGGATTTTTCATTGCTGGTTTTGTAAATAATTTTGTTTTACTAATCAGAGTTCTTAGCTCTGAGCTGGATCCCCGGACCTTGAGGCCCAGTGAAGCTCTTTGTCTGGCCTCGACCCTTTGACATGTTTAGCATGGGTGACCCTGCTAAGAGCCAAAGCAAAAATTCCAGACTTCAGCCAATTTAGTTTTGATATGAGATAGAGAGAGAGAGAGATTGAGATTAAAAGAATTACAACAAGTGCTTAGCCTCCTGCTCTACTTGCTTTATACTTATGACTGTTAAACTAAATATTCCCACAATGCCATAATTAAGACCACTATTGTAGGCTAAATCAAAGATGGTGATGAATCAAGGAGGTAGATTGAAAACCTGGCTGAATGGTGCCACAGCAACAACCTCTCACTCAACATGAGCAAAACCTAAACACGGATTATTCTCTACAGGAGGAGGAATCCAGAGGTCCATGAGCCAGTTGTTATCAGGGAATCAGAAGTAGAGAGGGTCAGTATCTTTAAATTCCTCAGCGTTATATTTCAAAGGATCTGTCCTGGGTCCAGCACTTAAGTGCCATTACAAAGAAAGCATAGCAACGCCTCTAGTGTCTTAGAAGTTTGTGAAGATTCAGCAACTTTGAAAAACTTCTATAGATGCATGGTGGAGAGTTTACTGACTGGGTACATTATGGCTGGTATGAAAACACCAGTGTCCTTGGACGGAAAAGCCTACAAAAAGTAGCGGACACTAGTTCATCACAGATAAAGCCAGAAAGAACAGGGAGGGAGGCAAAAGAGGTGGGGGCATGGCACTGTTGATCAGAGATAGTGTCACGGCTGCAGAAAAGGTGGACGTCATGGAGGGGTTGTCTACGGAGTCTCTGTGGGTGGAGGTTAGGAACAGCAAGGGGTCAATAACTATACTGGGTGTTTTTTATAGACCACCCAAAAGTACAGGGATATCGAGGAGCAGATAGGGAAACAGATCCTGGAAAGGTGTAATAATAACAGAGTTGTCGTGGTGGGAGATTTTAATTTCCAAATTATCGATTGGCATCTCCCTAGAGTGAGGGGTTTAGATGGGGTAGAGTTTGTTCGGTGTGTTCGGGAAGGTTTCTTGACACAATATGTAGATAAGCCTACAAGAGGAGAGGCTGTACTTGATTTGGTATTGGGAAATGAACCTGGTCAGGTGTCAGGTCTCTCAGTGGGAGGGCATTTTGGAGATAGCGATCATAATTCTATCTCCTTTACAACAGCATTGGAGAGAGATAGGAGCAGACAAGTTAGAAAAGCACTTAATTGGATTAAGCGGAATTATGAGGCTATCAGGCTGGAACTTGGAAGCTTAAATTGGGAACAGATGTCCTCAGGGAAAGGTATGGAAGAAATGTGGCAAATGTTCAGGGGAGATTTGTGTGGAGTTCTGCATAGGTATATTCCAATGAGACAGGGAGGTTATGGTAGGGTACAGGAACCTTGGTGTACAAAGGCTGTAGTAAATCTCGTCAAGAAGAAAAGCGTACAAAAGGTTCAGAGAGCTCTGTAATGTTAGAGATCTAGAAGATTATAAGGCTAACAAGAAGGATCTTAAGAAGGAAATTAGGGCCAGAAGGGGCCATGAGAAGGTCTTGGCGGGCAGGATTAAGGAAAACCCCAAGGCATTCTACAAGTATGTGAAGAGCAAGAGGATAAGACGTGAAAGAATAGGACCTATCAAGTGTGACAGTGGGAAAGTGTGTATGGAAACGGAGGAAATAGCAGAGGTACTTAATGAATATTTTACTTCAGTATTCACTATGGAAAAGGATGTTGGTGATTGTAGTGATGACTTGCAGTGGACTAAAAAGCTTGAGCATGTAGATATTAAGAAGAGGATGTGCTGGAGCTTTTGGAAAGCATTGTCACGTACCCCGTGATGGGTTAAAGAACCAGCAGAAATGGAATACACTTTGGAGTCCAGTGTGGCTATTAACTAATACACTTTGGAGTCCAGTGTGGCTAGTAACTATGCAATACAGCGATATAAATGCAGATATATCAAACAGGTTAGCAATGATCATATATATATATGTGGAAATATATGAGAACCAAACTTCTTCACGTCTAGGGGTAAATAGATAGTCTTACGATGGTGCATAAAGTTCAGTTCGTGGTATTTAGTTGAATAGTGATGGAGAGAGAGAGAGAGAGAGATTTGAGTCTTCAGGTGAGCTGATGCCGTTGATCTTTCCGTTGTCCTCCGAAATCCTTTAGAAGTCACTGACTGTGACCACAACAAAGGGGACCGTTCTTCTGTGGTGGAATTATAAACCCAGGCGAGGGTCAGACACACGAATAACTCCCCACCGGTCACACCCTTTTCACACTGTGAGAGCCACTGATCGATCCGCCTGATCGATCTTCCAAAACCCACCTTTTCTGTGGGCCCAACAAAGCTCATTCAATGTCCAAAACCATGTGTCTGCAGGTCTAACAGCTGACCTTCTATTTATCTCACCGTGCTGAACACCAACTGTCCATCAAGCAGCTCCTCCCTTCTCTCTCTGTAAGAACTTGGAAGCTGCTGGTGTCCTTGCAAAAGTGTAGACGAACTGTGAGCAGTCTTTGCCTCTCTCTCTCTCTTTTTAACAAGGTGTCTGTGTTGAACAACTCTCTCTTTTTCCATGGCAACCCAAAAGCTGACAGCAGTGGTCAGTGTCCTTGTAAAAGTGTAAACACGAGCTGAAAGGCAGACTCTGCCCCTCTCTCTCTCAGCAGAAATCCAAAAGTTAGTCTCAATTCTTTCTTTTGCCTTAAAATGACAGTCCACAGCAAAAAGGAACCCCAGGGGTACATAACAGCATCAAGTTGGATAAGTCGCCAAGACCAAATGAGATGTTCCCCAGGCTACTGTGGGAGGCGAGGGAGGAGATTGCTGAGCCTCTGGCGATGATCTTTGCATCATCAGTAGGGACAGGAGAGGTTCCAGAGGATTGGAGGTTTGCAGATGTTGTTCCCTTATTCAAGAAAGGGAGTAGAGATAGCCCAGGAAATTATAGACCAGTGAGTCTTACTTCAGTGGTTGGTAAGTTGATGGAGAAGATCCTGAAAGGCAGGATTTATGAACTCGGCCCTTTCTCCTTGGAGTGATACAGGATGAGAGGTGACCTGATAGAGGTGTATAAGATGATGAGAGGCATTGATCGTGTGGATAGTCAGAGGCTTTTTACCAGGGCTGAAATGGCTGCCACAAGAGGGCACAGGTTTAAAGTGCTTGGGAGTAGGTACAGAGGAGATGTCAGGGGTAATTTTTTCACACAGAGAGTGGTGAGTGCATGAAATGGGCTGCCAGCAACGGTGGTGAAGGCGGATATGATACGGTCTTTTAAGAGACTTTTGGATAGGTACATGGAGCTTAGAAATTTAGAGGGCTATGGATAACCCTAGTAATTTCTAAGGTAGGGACATGTTCGGCACAATTTTGTGGACCGAAGGGCCTGCATTGTGCTGTAGGTTTTCTATGTTTCAATAAAAATAAAGCCCTCTCCACCTTTGAGCATATCTACAAGGAGTACTATCTCAGGAAGGTAGCATTTGTTATCAAGGATCTCCACCATTCGGGCCATGCTTTTTTCTCGTTGCTACCAACAGGAAGGAAGTTTAAGAGCCTTAGGTCCCGCTCTACCAAATTTGGAACAATTATTACCCCTCAACCATCAGGCTCCTGAACCTGAGTGAATAACTTCATTCAACCCAACACTGAGGTCCCAATATGTTTCATAATCTATGGACTCCCTTTTAAGGATTCTACAACTCTTGTTCTCAATATTATTTATTACTTATTTATCTAGTATTATTTTGTTTTTCTTTTAGTATTTGCACGGTTTGTTGTCTTTTGCACATTGGTTGTTTGTCCATCTTTGTGTGTAGTTTTTCATTGATTCTATTGTGTTTCTTTGTATTCAGGATAGTACAATATATGGTGCCAAATATACTTAGCTAATAAATTTACTTTGAACTTTGAGATAGTCAGAATCTTTTTTCTCAGATTAGAAATACTAGAAGCCATAGCTTTAAGTTGAGAGGGGGAAAGTTTAAAGAAGATTTATGAGGCAAGTTTTTTTACACAGAAAGTGTTAAGTCCTTTGGAACACGCTACCAGACAGTGTGGTGGAAGCAACTGCATTGTCAATATTTAAAAGGTATTTAGACAGGCACATGAGAGGCAGGGAATGGAGAGATATAGATGACGTGCAAGCAAATGGGTTTAGTTTAGTTTGACAAAGTGATTGGCATAGGCATCATGGACTGACGGAACAGTTCCTGTGCTGTACTGTTCTATGTTATATACTGTACTTTTTGGTTTAAAGCCCAAGTTTAATAAACTCTTTAAACACTGAAGATAATGTAAGTGGTTTCTCATTTTCATTTATAATATCTCACAGCTAATGTTGATAAGAAAACTTTAAGAGATGGGCAGTCAGCAGTACATCATGCGGCGAAGCATAATGCAACCAGAACATTAATGTATCTGTGTGAAAATGGTGCTAATATTCAATTGCAAGATCATCGATTAAGGACACCACTTTTTCTAGCAGCTGAATATGGTATGTTTTGATTAGTTATTTGATTAACAAAAATATGGATCCATAATGATATGTACCGTTTATATCATAATTTGTTTGGTGAAAGAAGCATTAAGTAAAATTTAATCTGTTATAAACTTTTTGGTTGCATGTGAAACCTGGGTTCTCAGAAATCTGTTACACAAGTTTAGATGCATTCTATTATACAGTTTAAGGAAATGCAAAATATTCTTTGTGCCAAATATTATTAATAATATGTTATGTCTTTGTAAATACATATCAATTAAATAAAATATGCACACGAGATATGGCTTTAATTAGCGTATTCACATTGCAGCAAGGGTGAGAGAGAACCAGGTGCATACATTGACAATTGATCAATGCGCATGTGTAGACAACAGTCCAGATGTAGTGCTAAAGGGAGTCATTGCTCTAAAAGGAACAGATCCATACATTACACTTCCTCACTCTTTAGATAAATATAATATAAAACTCTATATGTACAAAATGTTCAATTTCCCTTTCACAAACCATATTCAAATAAACATGCTTTCACAATAACAGTCCATAACTAACTTCACTGTTTTAAAAGATTCAGCCTTTCGGGTGGTACTCTGTTTCTTTCAGGATAGCGCCTCTGGACCTGTAGAGTGGAATCAGGTTTGTTAGGTCTTTTGTCAATGACAACATTCTCAGTTGTCGGTGTCACATTGCTGTCTGTGACATGATCATCACTGAGAGATAAGTCCGGTGGCTGTAATGTGTCCATCTTGTTGGATGCAATTGAATCAGGTGTGTTCTTCGGTTGAGCATCCAGTATCTGGTCCACATGATGTCTCCATGTATGATTGTCAACATCCACTGTGTTTATCAGTAACCCAGTCCTTGTAGCTATCCCACTGGATGTCCGTTTGTCTTCTCGGTAATCACGTGCTAGGACTTCCTGTCCAACCTGAAGTTCTTTGCTGATTCACTTGGCATCTGGCTGAACTGTTTATTCTGCACTTCCCTCCGTAGATCTGATTTCAGGAGGTCCATGTAAGATCTCTGATTCCTGTTCATGAACAGCATTGCGGGTGTTTGATTTGTCACCGCACAAACAGGGTTCTGATATATAACAAGGAAACTGTCCACCTTGTGCTGTAGAGAAATGTCGTCCTTGTCCATAGCTTTAATGGACTTCTTGAAGGTTTGGATAAACCTTTCAGCTAACCCATTCATTGTTGGGAGGTGAGGAGCTGACTTAAAATATCTGATGCTATTTTCCTTCATGAACAGTTGAAATTCTTCTGATGTGTATTGTGGTCCATTGTCACTCCCAATTTGTTCTGGTAAGCCATTTTTGGCAAAGATAGTCCTCAGGGTGGAGACAGTTATCGCTAAGGTGGTTGACTTCATTGGTATTACCTCAACCACTTCTTATGAGCATCCACTGTAATCAGAAACATGGAGTCCATGAGTGGCCCAGCAAAGTTAATATGTACTCTTTGCCATGGTGACAATGGCCATGACCACAGGTGTAATGGTGCCTATGGGGGTGCATTTTAAACTTTTTGGCCAAGTCTTCAATCTGTTTATCTATTCTCAGCCACCACATGTTGTCATAGTTCAGTCCGTGAAGTCCAGATTCCAGTTCATGGTCTGGTCCAATGTTCCTTATTCCAGGTTTTCTAGTTTTCCCTTTTACTGTTGGGTGCTCTAATTGAGGCAGCTGATTCACATTTTGGGCTGGCTACATAAATAACTCCTTGGTATTGATGAAGTGGTGGAGTGGGGTTATGATTGGGGATGTAGATTTTCAGTAGACAAAACTCAATCTGTATTTTTTTTTACCAGGAAAAAGGTTGAGGTAGGGAAGAAGTTAAGGATGTATGGGGTTGAATTAGAAAGGGTTGCATCATTTAAATTTCTGGGAGTTATATTTGATTCACGATTAACATGGGCAGACCATATCAGGAAAGTTGAGGAGAAATGTAAAAAAGTAATAAATATGATGAGATGTTTGACTGGTAGGGAATGGGGAGCAAGTTGTTCAGCTTTGAAGAGAATGTATGTGGCTTTAGTGAGATCTGTGTTGGACTATGGAAATATAGTATATGGATCAGCAGCTAGGTCTCTTATAAGGAAACTGGATGTGATTCAGGCTCAGGCCTTGAGAGTGTGCAGTGGGGCTTTTAAAACGTCACCAGTGTCAGCCCTACAGGTAGAAATGGGAATAATGCCTTTGGAACTAAGAAGGATGCAACTGATGGCAAACTACTGGGCTAACTTGCAGGGGCACAATGATTCTCACCCTACTAATGGAGTGTTGCAGGAGTCCTGGGAAAATGGGAGGTTTCAGAGGGATACCTTTAGTCGGGTAGGGAATGATATCGCAAAAGAATGTGGAGTATTTGATCTGAGGATAAGTCCTTCAGTAGTTTATCCGGTTGTAGCTCCATGGAAGCTTGTATGGCCTGACATAGACTGGCATTTGTTAGAGGTAAAAAGGAAAGAAAGATATAAAACAGATTTGGTAAATGCATTTAACTGTCATGTGATGGAAAAGTATAGTGATTATACTCACATTTATATGGATGGTGCGAAGGAACCTGCAACAGGAGTGACAGGGTTTGGGGTGGTCATACCAGCAAAAGAAATTGGAATCAGCAGAAGAACATCTAATAAGTTAGGAGTGTTTACAGTGGAGATGCTGGTGGTGTTGGTTGCGTTGCAATGGGTGCAGAAAGCCAGACAAGTCAAAGCATTGATATGTTCAGATTCATCCTCAGTTCTAGCAAGTTTAAGGTCTTTTCACACAAACAGTCGGCAAGATGTACTTTATGAAATCCTTCAGTTAGTTACAAGAATTGCAAATCAGGGAGGTCAGGTAAAATTTCTATGGGTTCTAGCACATGTAGGGGTGAAGGGGAATGAGAGGGTGGATGAGTTGGCAAAGAGGGCGTTAAAGAAAGAAAATGTGGAAATGCACATTAGTATCAGTAAAGCAGAGGTTAAGTGTGTAATCTGGGAAAAAGTCAACCGAATGTGGCAACAAAGATGGGACAGGGAGGGGAAAGGGAGGCATTTATATCAAATACAAAAGAGTGTTGCAGTTACTAGGGTAGGTAATGGAAACAGAAGAGAGGAAATTGTGTGGACTAGGTTAAGGCTGGGGCATTGTGCATTAAACAAAACATTGAAAATGATAGGGAAACACCAGACAGGATTGTGTGAGGAATGTCAGGAAGAGGAG
Organism: Mobula birostris; assembly: GCF_030028105.1. NCBI lineage: Eukaryota > Metazoa > Chordata > Chondrichthyes > Myliobatiformes > Myliobatidae > Mobula > Mobula birostris. The sequence continues at coordinate 170,029,554 of NC_092371.1, forward strand.
TCAATAGAACATGTAGTTTTGTGTTGCAGGAAGTATGGGATACAGAGAGAGATGATGAGAATTAAATTAAGGGAGTTGGGGATGCAGGAATTCACATTAAAAGGGTTGCTGGGCATGGGTGAGAGAGCACGTCCGGGTATTTTTAGCGTTCTTAAGGGGTACAGGGGGTTTTTATAGGATATGACGGATAAACAGGAATAGGGTACTAGGATGGTCAAAGATGGGAGGGTAAAGTGTAGGTTTGTGTGTGTGTGTGTGTGTGTGAGAGATTGGGTGAAGGGATTTAGAATATATGCCTAGTGCACATTCCGGAGCAGAGGGTGGCGGTAATGCGCCACTAAGCTGGATGCCGACTGCTGTAAAACAAGATACAGACAGACAGCTTTGGCTGCTGGATTGTTCCTGTCCAAACCCCCTGTCTGAATTTTGTCTCTGCCCCTGCCTCGCCTGGAGCCTTGCCTCGCCTGCAACCTTTGTCTGCAATGCTGTCAAGTTCAACCACCGGAGCAAGATAAGGAAGTGTCTATTGTTGTTTTGAACTGTCTCTGTGTCCACATCTTCACTAGGTAGGTCCGGCCATTTGCCGTGACCTAGTGTTGGGAACTATCTGTGTCCTCGCCTTCACTAGGTAGGTCTGGCTGTTTGCTGTGACCTAGTGTTGGGAACTGCCCCTGTGTCCACGCCTTTGCTAGGAAGGTCCGGCCGTTTGCTGCTACCTTGAGTGGAGATCTATCTCTCAGTGTTCTGTGTATGAGTCCCAGCCCTACGTTCTGTTTCCAAGGAGGGGTCCTGGCTCTGTTCCTGTCTCTCCCTCGACCAAGGCTCTGCGTTCCTGTCTCTCTCTCAACCAAATCCAGGCTTCGTGTTCCTGTCCTGTCCATGTGCCTCGTCCTGTGCCGGAGTTCCCTCGTCTTGCCTAGGAGTCTCTCATTCTGTCTTGTAGCCTTGCCTAGTCCTGTCTCCCAAGAACACGTCATGTCTTCGTCTAGTTCCGGAGTCTGAACCCAAGTCAAGACCCAGGTTCTGGGTCCTTGTCCAGTCTCTGGCTTGGAGTCGGAAACCAAACCTTGTCATGTCCTCGCCCTGAAGAGCCCAAGCCTTGTCATGTCCTCGCCATGAAGAACCTAAGCCATGTCCAGTCCTATAGCTGTGTCTTGTCCTTGCTTAGTTCCGGGATCCGAGCCCGAGTCAAGACTCAGGTTCTGGGTCCTTGTTCAGTCTCCGGCTCGGAGTCCAAGCCCAGGCTCCTAGTTCCCAGTTCCTTGTCCTGGTCCCGCTTGCCGAGCCAATGTCCTAGCCCAAGTCTGTGTTCTTGTCCCAGCTCTCTAGTCAAGTCCTCTTCCTAGTACTTCAGTGTCAGTGTCTTGCATTTGGGTCCACCTTCAATGCCCCCCTTATGACACACGTAGCTCAGGGCCAAACTCTTCATCTTAACTGTACTTCATGCAGATTCTCTAACACTCTGGTGCGCAGTTTAGACGGAACCTCAACACGAGATCCGCACTTCAGTGTTCTTTGACATACCGACAGATGGTCTTGTCTCATTGAGAAACCTGGAAACTTAAGGTTACCATGAGCAGGCCATCCTTGCATGGTGATGTGATAGGCTTTTGAAAATGTCAGGTCATTCCTTGTTTCTCTTTGTATTTCCGAATTTGTTACTGGCAATTAGTCCACCAATGTGGTGTGGAACACCTCTGCTGGTCACAGTATGAAGACTTTTCTTATTCAGATGCCAACAGTGGAAGATGTAACAAGCCATCAGCACTGCTGTGTTGTTTGAACTCTATGTCATAAGAGTGGGTTCCTAGGAACTATGCCCAACATTGTGACCGGGTAGCAGTCATCACTGGAATGCACTTTGGGATTGAAAATGAACACAAGGGGCTGGTAATCTGTCACTAGCATACAATTTTGTTCGTAGAGGTAGTAGTGAAACTTCTTTATTCCCCATACTAGACTAAGGGCCTCTCAACCGATCTGTGCCTAGTTGCATTCTGCGCTTGTCAGTGATCTTGAAGCAAATGCAATCGGAAGTTCAGATCCATCTTTCATAGCATGTGATAGCAGTCTGAAGGACGGTGTTGGGTCATAATGGGTGAGCAGTTCATTTGATATTATTAGTCTCTTGTTTCCTTGAATGTTCTTTCATATCTTTCTGACCATTCCCACTTTGTTCTTGTCTGCAACAGTGCATTCAATGGGTGCAGCACTGTAGCAATGTTTGAGGAAAAAACAGTGGTAGTAGTTTACAAGTCCCAAATATGACCTGAGTTGATCCAGTTTGGTACCTGTAGCGCTGCTTCAGTCTTCACTTGCAACTTATGTAAACCATGCTTGTCAAAGACATGTCCACAATTTGTAATTTCATTCCTGAAAAACGCACATTTCACTCTCTTTGTGCACAGTCCATACTCACTCAGACTGGTAAGAACTTTACCAATATTCTGGAGGTGCTTTTCATCATTCTTGCCAGTCACGATGATGTTATCAAGGTGATATTGTGTTCCTGGGATATCTTGGAGCACTTGGTCCATTGCTCTTTGCCAAATTGCTGAAGATGATGCAACGCCAAAGACAAGAGTGTTGATTGTGAGGAAATTCCTGCTTCACTCCTCAATCTCTATTTGCAAATAGGCTTGTGACAAGTCAACGTTTGAAAACCTCTCCTCACCTGCCAAAGATGTCTTCTATTCATGTCAGGGGTTACTGCACAGTAAGCAGCACCAGGCTGATGCTCACTTTGAAATCTCCATATATGCAAACAGCTCTGGCATTCCCTTTCTTGATCACTGGGACAATGGGTGTGGCCCAATTGCTCCATTCAATCTTGGAGAGATTTCCAGATGCCTCCAAGCTCTGAAGTTCAGCATCCACTTTAGGATGTAGTGCGTTAGGTACTGGATACACTTTATGGAATTTTGGTGTTGCTGCTTAATCCAGTTCAATTCTTGCCTTCATGCCTTTGAGTTTACTAATACCCTTCTCAAACACCTTCTCATTAGCATTAAGCAACTGTGACAGTCTCTGGTTAGTGCTACCGTTTGGGCTGCAGTTGCCTGTTGATGACACATCAAGAGCTTTGATTTAGTGCCAGTCTAGTTGGATTTTTCTCAACCATTCACATCTGTAAAGCGCTGGCCCTCCACTTTCAAACACATAAAGCTCTAAATGCTGTGTTTGGCCTCCAGGCATCACATTCACTTTCAGTTTGCCTTTGGGAGATACTTTTTCACTTGTATAAGTCTTTAGCATCACAGAGGTCTTCCCGAACGGTAGCTTAGAAAACAGTCTTTGTAGTCAGTCTCTGAAATTATAGACAAAGCTGACCCTGTGTCCAGTTCCATTTTCAGTTTTACACCAGACACTTCTATTATGATCCATATTATATTGTGATCTGTTTCAGTAATACTGTGCAGTTATAGGCATGACAGTTTACCTTTGTCAGACTCCATGTTGTCTGATTCTGTTTCAATTTATGCAGTTGTTAGTTTTGTGTTTGAAACTTTTCACTTGGTTGTGCTTTTTGTCTGCCTTGCATACTCTCTTAATGTGACCTTGTCTGTGGCACTTACTGCAAACTTTTTCTTTGAACCAACAGTCATTTGCATCATGGGAGGATTTGCCACATCAATAACATTTTTGGCTTTTTGGACTATTCAGGGACATTTTGTGCATTTCACATTCTAAATTCCTTTTCTGTAGTTTAGCTGCATCCTTTGCTGCAGTCTCTAATTATATTACAATAGTTAATGCCCATTCTAAGGTTCGGTCTCTTTTGGGCAGTAGCCTCTTTTGAGTGCTTTGACTATTCATGCCACATACAAGCCTGTCTCTTTAATGTATCAGAAAGTCCATCTCTAAAGTTACAGTATTGGGAAAGTTTGTGTAGTTCTGCAATGTATTCAGAAATACTTTCTCATTTGACTGGTTCCTTTTGTAAATTCTAAATCTCTCAGCTATTACCAGCGTTTTAGGGCTCAAGTGATTTTGTAAAATTGTAACCATTTTGTCGAACATTTTGCTTGCTGGCTTTACAGGGGTTACTAAGTTGCATAAGAGACTGTATGTCCTTGCATCCATTAACCTAAGAAATGTGGGACCTTTCATTTGCTCAACCACGTTGTTTGCCTTACAGTTCAATTCAAATTTCTTGATACACAACTCCCGGCCTTCATTAGCGCTATCAAATTTGTCAATCTTCCCGACCGAAGCCATCGCCACATTATTTTCACCTTGACTTTACTAGTTACATTTTTCACTGTGTACTATGTACTGTTACTCATGTATACCTTTGTTAGCGTCAGTGATGGGTTTCTGTACTGTTTAACTCTCACTGTTTCGTCCCGTAACTGTCAACACAGTTGGTGATATTCCCTGACATTCAGGTTTGTAAACTACATATCAATTAAGCAAAAATATGGATGCGGGAGATGGCTTTAACTGGTGTATTCACATTGCAGCAAGGTAGAGAGAGAGAACAATGTGCATGAGTAGACAACATCATACATAGTGCTAAGGGGAGCCATTGCTCTAAAAGAAATAGATTCATATGTTATAATATATATCTAACAATAGCCATAGTCATAGCCATACTTTATTGATCCCGGGGGAAATTGGTTTTCGTTACAGTTGCACCATAAATAATTAAATAGTAATAAAAAGATAAATAATTAAATAGTAATATGTAAATTATGCCAGGAAATAAGTGCAGGACCAGCCTATTGGCTCAGGGTGTCTGACCCTCCAAGGGAGGAGTTGTAAAGTACCCAAATAAATTAACTCATTGTTCACCTCATTTCTAGTTCACCTCATTGCCATTCACTTGAGTTATCATTCTTCATGTTGTAGTCAATAAGCTAAATTCTTTGAATTCTCAATCAACGGTTATAAGATCTTGCCATGCTTTGTTCAGTGACACGTTTCAAACTCTATTATCTAAGAGAACAGGACTAGCAGGTGTATGAAAACAACGTCAAGATCCATTTCAAATCACGCTCTATCCTGATTTAGAAATATTCAGTCAATCCTTTATCATTGCATTGCTCAAACTTCTAGAATTTCTTACCTAACAACTCTTGTAATGTCCTTAAAATTTACAGCAGTTCAATAAGATGTCCCATTACAACTTTCCTTAAGACAGTGAGGTGTGGGCTTTAAATTTATTCTTGTCAGCAATGATGACTTCACCTGAAAGACTAAAACAGAAATCCATTCCTTTTAATTTTAGCATAACAGAAATCATTCACTGAGAAAGCAGGCGCGAATGTAACTATATCTGTAAAGTTCCAGCCTGGTGATATTGTTTTAGCTGGTATTTCAATTAAACTGTATTGAAGGGAGGGTGGGACCCTGATAGTAGATTTCAGATCTGTGGCCTTGCTAACTCCTTCAGATGAATCTATGCTCACACGCTTTTCCTAGACACCATTAAAACAACAATTGGGTTGTTATTTGGATGTTGGCATTACATTTTGCCAGGTTTTGTTTGGTATTAGCTTTCATGATATAAAGGTTCTCTACATGATGTCCAAATTCTAGTGAAAAATACACTCAGTAAAGTTTTCTGTAAGGAACCAAATATAGCTCCAAAGATTACGTTTGTGGAAACACTATAGTGTATGTTACAACCACATTTTAGCTCCTGCTTCTGGAGCAAAGATAAACTCTGCTTCTGTCATGAAATCAGAATCAGAATCAACATCAGGTTTATTATCACTGACATATGTCATGGAAATTTCTGTTTTGCAGCAGCAATAAGACAAGGGAGCAGAATTAGACCACTTGGCCCATCGAATTCACTCTGCCGTTTCATCACGGCTGATTTATTATCCCTCTCAACCCCATTCTCCTACCTTCTCCTATAACCTTTAATGCCTTGACTAACCAAGAACCTATCAACCTTTGCTTTAAGTATACTCAATGACTTGGTCTCCACAGCCATTCGGGACAATGAACTTCACAGGTTCACAACCCTCTAGCTGAAGAAATTCCTTGTCATAGAAACCATAGAAACTACAGCACAGAAACAGGCCTTTTGGCCCTTCTTGGCTGTGCCGAACCATTTTCTGCCTAGTCCCACTGACCTGCACACGGACCATATCCCTCCATACACCTCCCATCCATGTATCTGTCCAATTTATTCTTAAATGTTAAAAAGGAACCCACATTTACCACCTCGTCTGGCAGCTCATTCCATACTCCCACCACTCTCTGTGTGAAGAAGCCCCCCCCCAATGTTCCCTTTAAACTTTTCCCCCTTCACCCATGTCCTCTGGTTTTTTTCTCCCCTTACCTCAGTGGAAAAAGCCTGCTTGCATTCACTCTATCTATACCCATCATAATTTTATATACCTCTATCAAATCTCCCCTCATTCTTCTACGCTGCAGGGAATAAAGTCCTAACCTATTCAACCTTTCTCTGTAACTGAGTTTCTCAAGTCCTGGCAACGTCCTTGTAAACCTTCTCTGCACTCTTTCAACCTTATTTATATCCTTCCTGTAATTTGGTGACCAAAACTGAACACAATTCTCCAGATTCGGCCTCACCAATGCCTTATACAACCTCATCATAACATTCCAGCTCTTATACTCAATACTTTGATTAATAAAGGCCAATGTACCAAAAGCTCTCTTTATGATCCTATCTACTTGTGACACCACTTTTAGGGAATTTTGTATCTGTATTCCCAGATCCCTCTGTTCCACTGCACTCCTCAGTGCCTTACCATTAACCCTGTATATTCTACCTTGGTTTGTCCTTCCAACGTGCAATACCTCACACCTGTCTGTATTAAACTCCATCTGCCATTTTTCAGCCCATTTTTCCAGCTGGTCCAAGTCCCTCTGCAGACTCTGAAAACCTTCCTCACTGTCTACTACACCTCCAATCTTTGTATCATCAGCAAATTTGCTGATCCAATTTACCACATTATCATCCAGATCATTGATATAGATGACAAATAACAACAGACCCAGCACTGATCCCTGTGGCACACCACTGGTCACAGGCCTCCACTCAGAGAAGCAATTCTCTACCACCACTCTTTGGCTTCTTCCATTGAGCCACTGTCTAATCCAATTTACCACCTCTCCATGTATACCTAGCAACTGAATTTTCCTAACTAACTTCCCATGCGGGACCTTGTCAAAGGTTTTACTGAAATCCATGTAGACAATATCCACTGCCTTCCCTTCATCCACTTTCCTGGTAACCTCCTCGAAAAACTCGAATAGATTGGTCAAACATGACCTACCACGCACAAAGCCATGTTGACTCTCCCTAATAAGTCCCTGTCTATCCAAATACTTATAGATTCTGTCTCTTAGTACTCCCTGCAATAACTTACCTACTACCGACGTTAAACTCACCAGCCTATAATTTCCCGGATTACTTTTCGATCCTTTTTTAAACAACGGAACAACATGAGCCGCTCTCCAATCCTCTGGCACCTCACCCGTAGACAGCGACATTTTAACTATTTCTACCAGGGCCCCGCAATTTCAACACTAGTCTCCTTCAAGGTCCGAGGGATCATCTCTATTCTAAATGGACATCCCTCTACGCTGAGGCTGTGCCCTCTGGTCCTAGAAGCACCCACTTTTAGGAAACACCCTCTTCACATCCATTCTGTCTAAGCCTTTCAATATTCAAAAGGTTTTAATGTCCCCCCCCCCCCATGCTTCTAAACTCCAGTGAGTACAGGCCCAGAGCCATTAAACTCCTTTTATATTAATCCTTTCATTCCCGGAATCATTCTTGTGAATTTCCTCTGCACCCTCTCCATTGCCAGCACATCTTTGCTTAGATAAGGTGCCCAGAACTGCTCACAATACCCCAAGTGCAGTCTGACCAATGCCTTGTAAGGAACATCAATCACATCCTTGCTCGTATACTCTTGTCCTCTTGAAATGAATGCTAATGTTGTATTTGCCTTCCTTTCCACTGACTCAAACTGCAAGTTAACATTTAGGGAACCTGCAAAAAGACTCCCAAGTCCCTTTGCACCTCCGATTTTTGAATTTCCTGCCTGTTTAGAAAATAATCTACACCTTTATTCTTTCTACCATTAAAAAAAAGTAAATAGTGCAAAAAGAGGGAAAAAGCGAGGTAATGCTCATGGATTCACGGTCCATTCAGAAATCTAATGGCAAAGGGGAAGAAGTTGTTCCCAAAATACTGTGTATCTTCAGCTCCTGTACCTCCTCCCTATCAATAGATAGATGACATGCCCTTTTATTGCATCCTTAATAGAATTAGAGCTTCTATTCACTCTTTTCTACTTTTAAGGAACCTAGAGGAGCTTTTTGGGTAGGTTGAGGGAATGGTGGTGTAGGAAATTGGACTGATTGGTGGGGTGTGCGGAAAATAGCAAGAAAGTTGGATATCAAGAAAACCGCTCAACATTTAAGGAACAGTGTTAGTTTTAGCAACTTGGATCTGAATGCCTTCATAAATATAAAGTGGGAAAGACAATTTGTTTGGATTCAGAGACCTGTTAAGAATGTGACACGTAATTTGTAAAGTTGGTGATGGTGTGGTTTCACTTCCTTGATTTCCAGAACTCCTGTATATTGCAGGAAAATTGTTGAATCATAGAGTATAGCGACAGCACAGAGGAAGACCATGGAAGTATTGAAAATGGAGCTAGATTAGGTCATTTGTCCCTTTTCTGCCTGCTTCACACACCAACAAAATTATCATTGATCATCCACTTCTGTTCTCGCTTTCTCCCCTTTCTCCAAAACATATTTACCTCCTTATTGAATATATTAAATGAATTGTTTGTCACTGCCTTCTCTGTTAGGGAATTCCACAAGTTTATCATCCTCTGGGTGAAGATAATTTACGCTTTCTCAGTTTTAATGGTAGATCCTGTATCCTGAAGCTGTGATTCCAAGTTCTAGATTATTTAGTAAATTGGGGGCACCCTCCTTGTATCTAATTTATTTTATACAAGACCTGTTAGAACTTATCAGATTTCTACCGTAGTCCTTTAGCTTAAGAACAGAACTGAAAACATCTGAGACCAGACCAGTGTTTTATAGATGCTCAGCATGACGTCCCTGCTAAAGTCACTTAACAGAACAGGTCCTTTCAAAATGCAATTTGTCTCCTTATACTATTCAGTAAGATCTTGTTGATTCTTTACTCTAATGCCCCTTTCTTATAATAACTCCTTAACTCTTGATGCTTTTAACAGCCAAAAATGTTTCCGCCTGTCTTGAATGCACTCATTGACTGAGCCTTTACAGCCTGTTCAGTAAATTCAGATCACTCCCCCAGCTTGCAAACACCTGAATTATGTACAAACCATACAACTGAATAAGCATTTTGAAGACCATGGGATGAATTTGCTGGGGTCTGCAGGAATTTCCTGTGTGGAACACATTTCCAAGTTGTGAACTGTCTGGGTTATGTACAGTTCACGGGAACAGAACCCAGCCATAACCTGGGAGGACCAGTAATTCCCAAGATTCATGACTTTCTGGGTGAAGAACATTTTTCACACTTCCTTCCTGAATGACTGACGCCTATGTCAAGCCTGTAATTCTATTTACCCTAAAAAAAAATGGACCTGGTGCTTTCCTGGCATATATATGATGAATGAACTCTTCTCAGGCTTCCATTTGGGTACAGGTGTCAATTTTAATTGACGTTTCGATGACTAACTCTGTCATCTTCATCAGGGATGATACCTGGACATGTCTAGTCTGGTGGTATATAGACTCCCATCGTCTGTCCCTCCTGATTGGTTAGTCCTCATCCAATCAGATTTCCACTGTCCCACCTTGTTTATAATCGAATTCCTGTTCTTACTTAGAGTGATACCTTTGTCTTTGTTAAAATTCTTTTTCTCTAGTTTTATTTCAATGGCCTCCTTCACCAGGCAGTCCCAAAAGCCATTGGCACAGCACAGTAGTTTTGTGCCTTCATAGTCAATCCTATGGTCATTGCAAATGCAATGTTCTGCTACCGCCAATTTTTCTGGGTAATCCAAATGGATACACCTCCTGTGCTCCTTGGGTTTTCACCGTGAGTCCCATTTGGCCGATATACACTGCTCCACATTCACAGGGAATCCTGTAAATGTCAGCTGTCCTAATTTCCAGGTGATCTTTGATTTACTGTGCGAAAGCTATTTCGGACCCAGAGAGTCTCCATGAGGAAATAAGACAATTACGCATGACGTTCCCACAGAATGGCTACATGATGAAGGAAATCAATCATGTCCTTAAAAGGACTGATGAAAAAACCAGGAAACCTAACAGCAAGGAGGAACCCATCATTACCGTCTGTCTTCCCTATATTTCCACAGTTTCTAGAAGGGTCGTCAGGATCCTGAAGAAATACCGGATTAATACCATTCACAAACTCATAAGAAAGCTCCAATCACAGCTTATGCGGGTCAAAGGTGATCTGGGACTCAATTTGCAATGGCTGTAGGATTGACTTTGACAGTACAAAACTGCTGTGTGTTGCCAATGGTTTTTGGGACCACTTGGAGAAGGAAGCCATCAAAATAAAAGTAGAAAAAATTTTCTTTAACGAAGCCGAAGGTCTTGCTCTAAGTAAGACCTGGCATTTAATTGTAAAGAAGGTGGAAACCTGATTGGATGAGGACTAACCAATCGGGGGAGCGGACAATGGAGGTATATATACCACCGGACTAGACATCCCCATGCATCATCCCTGATGAAGATGGAAGAGTTGGTCATTGAAACGTCAGTTAGAATCAGTACCTGTACCTGTACCTGGCTGGAAGCCCAAGGAGAGTTTATTCGTATGTTTATCCTTGTTCATGGAAGTGTCATCACTCCAAATATGCCATCAAGTTCCAAGAGAATCCTGTGTCTTTTATGAGATCATCTTTCATTTTTACATAAAAGCATCTCATTCAGTTTACTTGTTACATTTGTTACACACACCTGTTAGGGTGCATTCTCCAGTTACCTTATAAGGTAACCGTAGCCTTCAGCCAGGAGCAGATGTCATCAGGTGGTTCCCAACCTTCACCGAGTGTTTCGACCCTTAACCATGACACTCTCCAGTTGGTGGGCTGTCAGTGATGGCCAAATCACTGCCTGTCTGCTCCTGGCTTCCAGCTACCCTCCTCTCACCTACTCCAAATCCAACAAGAAGCTCGTTCTGCCTCTTCCCCCATCCTACGAGCTGCTTGTTTTTTGCTCCTTTCGTCCAGGCCCAGATCTGATAACAACCGCCATGCTGATTTGGCTGGGAAACCTCTGCAGCCGATCTCCACAGGGAACAACCATGCCTGCCATCCCTTGTGTATACACTCCTGCAGTAAGGGCTGGTACTTCAAGGCCTTTCTCTCGTGGGCTTCTTCCCATCCCTCCTCCCACGGCACAGTCAACTCAACCAGAATGATTTTCTTGTCTTCCGTTGACCACAGTACAATGTCTGGGCATAGGGTTGTGTGCACCACAGTCGGGAACTGCAACCTCCTTCCCACATTGACCCTCATCTCCCAGGACCTGGCCGTTAGCAGCAGGTTGGGCTTTGGTTGTTTGGTTATGAAAGGCCTGCTCCCTCTTTGATGAAGGTGATGACCTTCCTCAAATCTGTGCCAGCCGTCCTCTTCTTGCATCTCTCCCGCTCTAGTGTGTCAGCAAGAGCCAGAAGCACCTTATCATGACACCACCTATACCGTCCTTGAGTTAGAGCTGTTTTACACCCGGACAGTATATGAGCCAGTGTCCCCTTTTGATCACAGAGCTTACAGTTCAGGTCCTCTCTCATCCCCCATGTGTACAGATGTAATGGTGAAGGAAGGGTGTCATACACGGATCACAAGAGGAAGGAAATACGGAAGGGCTCCAGTCTCCATAACTCTGCCCATGAGATCTTGCGCTTAGGCAGATCCCATTTTGTCCAGGAACCCTGGGACCCTTGTTCCACTGCCTTTGAAATCCGCTTCTCTTCCTCACGGATCTGTACTTCTGCCTGTATCATGTCTCGCCTGTTCCTTATGCTTGCGTTTCCCCACTTCTGGAAATGAACTGAGCCGAGGCCTTGCTGCCCGACACAGGGGTTGCTGATGATATCTCGCAGCTTCAGAGAACACACTGCCTCCTCCACAGCTGCGTTGGCTGCCCACTTGCGCCCAGATCTGGTTGTAACGCCTGCTTGCTTTACCAAGACATCATTAGAATCTGTCAAGCTTAATAAAGCTCTGCATTTTGCCACCTTGAATTCCTCCACAACAGATGACAGGGGAAGCTGCAGTTGCCCAGAACGAATGTAAAGGCCCACTGAAGAGAAGCTTGGGGGATCTCCTAGCCACCTCCGCAGGCGCTTGTTGGTTTTCCTCTCGATGCCCTCTACGACAGTCATGGGGAACTCATAAAGTGTGAACAGCCAGAGAGGCCTGGGCAGAATGCCGTATTGGTACAGCCAGGTCTTGAATTTACCTGGAAGTCTGGATTTGTCGATCTTCTTCAGCCATTCCTCTGTCTGCTTCACAGCATTGGTGACATTGGTCCCATCTGTCAGTGACACATTAAACCACTTCCCCAAGCATTTTATCGGGTTATCTTTGATGGAAGGGATGACCTCACCCTGAACCTGGAGGCTAAACATGCTAGTGACTTTGCCCTTTCTGATCACTGTGCACCTGGACTTCTTAGCCTTGAAGGACATCCTCACCCAAGTGGCTACGTTACCCAAGGCTTCCAATACCCATCTTGCTTGGACATGTGACACAGTTGTTATAGTGATGTCGTCCATGAATCCTCGTAGAGCCGGCTGAACAATGCCTGACTCCAGTGTCGGGCCGCGGGTTACATGTTCTGCTGCTGATAATAGGAGGTTCATTCCCATAATAAATAGGATGGGGGAGATGGTGCACCCTGTTGGAATCCCCTTCTGGAGGTCCTGCCAACTAGTTGTGAGATGGGCTGTTGTAAATCTGAGTTTGAATCCTCCTAGGTAGCTGGTGATCATGTCTCGAATAGCCACTGGGATGTAGTAGTGGTCGAGTCCTTCTAGGATGAGGTCATGTGGAATAGACCCATAGGCATTCACGAGGTCTAACCAGACAACTGTTAGGTCACCTTTTTTCTGCTTGGCCTCATGGATCAAATGGCTAACCATTGAGGTGTGCTTCAGACACCCCAAAAAGCCTGGAATACCTCCTTTCTGGATGGATGTGTTGATATAGCGGTTCTGCGTCATGTAAGAAGTCAGCCTTCTTGCGAGCACAGAAAAGAAAATCTTACATTCCACATCCAGGAGAGAAATTGTCCTAAACTGGGCAATTGTGGAAGAAACCTCTTCCTTTGGAATAAAGCATCCCTCTGCCAATTTCCAACTTGATGGAATAGTACCTTTGGCCCAGATCTTTCTCATGACCTTCCACAGCCTCCGAAGAAGCTTTGGGCAGTTCTTATACACCTTATAAGGTATGCCGCTTGGGCCTGGGGCAGCTGATGCTTTAGCTTTCCAGATGATGTCCTGGATTTCCTGCCATGTAGGCTCCTTCACGTTCAGCTCAGTTGATGGATTTTCCGGTCTAGCATTCATTTCAAGAAGACCAGAATATAAAAGCAAGGATGTAATGTTGAGGCTTTATAAATCACTAGTGAGGCCTCACATGGACTATTGTGAGCTGCTTTGGGCCCCTTATCTTACAAAGGATGTGCTGAAACTGGATAGAGTTCAAAGACCTTGATAGACCGGATGTGGAGAGGATGTTACCTTTGGTGGGAGAATTTAGGACCAGAGGATACAGCTTCAGAATAGAGGGGTGTCCTTTTAGAACAGAGATAACGACAAATTTCTTTATCTAGAGAGCTGTGAATTTGTGGAATTCATTGCCACAGGCAGCTGTGGAGGGCAAGTCTTTATGTATATTTAAGCCAGAGGTTGATAAATTCTTGATTGGTTGGGGCATGAAGGAATACAGGGAGAAGGCTGAGAGGGAAAATAGATCAGTCATGATGAAATGGTGGAACAGACTTGATGGGCCAAATGGCCTAATTCTGCTCATATATCTCATGGTCTTATGGTCAGTGGTTATCATTAATGAAATAGTGCTACAGACCAAATGAGATCCCCAACAAACCAGAATTTACAGTAAAACTGTTCTTTATTACATATATCTATGAAAAATATCTGGAGACTAATTAACATAAACTGCCAATGCTAGTTGCTCTATGTAGGCACTATGAGGCTGAGCTGAGAACTGGCCACAGTTGCTATGCAACGCATATGGGCTACACCCTAAAGTGGATATGTTGTAATAATTTGGAGGCCACTAGCCTGGGAAAGTGCACAGAGACACAGACATGGCAGGGAAGTCAGAGAAGCCAGTCAAACTCTCAGGGAGAGAAAAGAAGACTACTGTAGTCCAAATAAATAAAATAATAAATAGACCAACAAACAGGAAAGTGGAGCAAATACCTACAGTACCTACATTTACTTACCTAATAAAGCCTCCTAAGACATTTGATTTTGCTAAACTAGGGGACTTTGAGAGATGGCTCAGCTGCTTTGAGAGATTTAGGGTTGCAAGCAATCTCACTCAGGCTTTGGAAGAACAGCAAGTAAACACACTGGTATACTGCATGGGTGTCAAAACAGATGACATCATGGGTGGATTAGGACTGACAGATGCTTGGAAAAAGGACTACAAAACAGTGCAGGACAAATTCAAAGAATGTTTCACAGGAAAGTGAGATGTGGTAAATGAGAGGGCAAAGTTGAACTCCAGAAAACAGGAGCTGGATGAAAGTGTAATTGACTTCATCACAGCATTGTATACCCTGTCAGACAAATATGCATATAGAAATCTGAGAGATGAGCTCAATAGAGACAGGATTGTTGTCAGGCCACTAGACGCCAAGTTGTCAGAGAGACTTAAGTTGCATGCAAATCTCACAGTAGAGAAAGCTATTACTATGGTCAAGAAGAGTGAGAATGTTCGTCGACAACAGTCAGGCACAAAAATGATACTTAGTTAAAGCTAGAAGCTGTACAAAAAGAAGGGTGCAAACAAGGTGGAGTCAGAAAGAAGTGACAGTAGAGCTCAGCTCAAACAAAACAGACAAGTGAAATAAAGAGCAGGTAAAATGTCCAACTGCGGGAGATGCGATGAGTCTTCATTCCATGTCAAAGAGCTCTGTCCAGCAAAAGGTGTGAAATGCCACCAATGAAACGGAGTTGACCATTATAAAAGCTAGTGTTGCTCAAAAACAGTTCTTTAGGAGGTCAAAGGAGACTGTGATTCAAATTAAGAGAGAGCTTTCCTTGTGACTAGATTCAAATAAATAAGGCTGGTGTACTACAGTTCAGTTGCAAAATGAGGCAGTGATGTTCAAAGTGGACACTGAGGCAGATGTCACAGCCATCCTCAAACGTCTGTTTACAAAACTGGCGAAAGAAACCAGCATTACGCTAAACCCAACAAAGAAAGTGCTCATTGGACCAGGGAAACAAGTTCAGTGTTAAAGAAATGTTTACTACTTCCATTTGTAAAAATGAGAAACAGTTAAAAGAGGATGTCTATGTTGTTCAGAATCTCTTCTCACCACTACTGGAATGACATGCCATCGAGAAGCTGAGCCACATTGCAAGGCTGGATGTGATAAACAAGCAGGAGAAGTACCCAGAGTTGTTCACAGGCCTAGGGTACTGAAACAAGAGTACTTTTCCATATGAGCCCAGGAGTGATGTCCTCTTCTCTTAACTACAGCAAGGTGTACACCAGTCCCATTGATGAACAGAATCAAAGCTGAACTTGAGAGAATGGAGGCACTTGGCATCATACTGTAACTAGAGTGAATGTACCTACTGACTGGTGTGACGACGCTGTTCCTGTTCCCAAGCCAGATGGCACAGTGTGAATCTGTGTTGGTCTAACAAAATTGAATGGTGCAGTGAGGTGAGAGTTTATTCTGCTCTCTGTTGAGCACACATTGGGTATGCTGGCTAGAGCAAAGTACTTCACCAAACTAAATGCAAACTCAGGATTCTGGCAGGTCTAATTAGCTTCTAAGTCACAGAAGCTCAAAAAACTTTATCACACTATATGGACACTATGCTTTCAAGAGATTCCCTTTTGGCATCTCATCAGCCCCTGAATTCCTTTAAACCAAATTTTTGAGGGATAATATGCTGGTGGAACGCAGCAGGCCAGGCAGCATCTATAGGAAGAGGTACAGTCGACGGTTCGGATCTTCCTATAGATGCTGCCTGGCCTGCTGCGTTCCTCCAGCATTTTGTGTGTGTTGCTTGAACTTCCAGCACCTGCAGATTTCCTCATGTTTACATGGATAATATACTCATTTTCAGAGGGTCAAGTGAGGTACATGACAAAAGAGTGGAAGCTGCCTTGAAGAAACTGAAGCAGGCTGGAATCACCTTGAATAAAAAGAATTGCAAATTTGCAGAATTGGAGGTGAAGTTCATAGGCTACCAACAGTCCTCAGATGGAGTGCAACCAGATTCAGACAAACTTGCAGGAGTTTGGAACATGGACTAACCTACAAATGTATCAGAGATCCATAGTTTCCTTGGCATGGTAAACCAGCTGGGAAAGTTCATTTCAGATTTGGCAGAGAAAACAAAGCCACTTTGTGACCACCTCTCATAGAGAAACGTTTAGACCTAGGATGCACCAGAGGAGAAGTCATTCTTATCACTTAAAGCAGAGCTTATCTCTCCGTCAACATTGGTGTTCTTTGATCTGAACAAAGCAACCAAAGTCTTCGCAGACATGTTTTCCTTTGGCCTAGGGGGAGTTCTTGGTGGCATATGCATCAAGAGTACTGACTCCTGCTGAACAACACTACACCCAAATCGAAAAGTAAATGTTAGCTCTCCTGAGCTTGTGAACGCTTCAGCTGCCACTTGATAGGCATGAAATTCCTACTTGAAACAGACCACAAACTATTTTGTCAGCCTCCTCAGCTCGAAAAACTTGGATGACTTACCTCCATGTCTGCGAAGATTCAGAATGAGGGTTATGCGATACTGCTATGACATCGAGCATGTCTCCAGCAAATCTTTCACCAGACCAGACACACTGATGAGGATGCTATGCGAGAGTGAGTGGACGGAAGCTGACTCCACCCTCATGGAAAATACTAACATCTACTTAGTTCAAGTACGTGAAAGCTTTTCTGCATCACAGAATAAACTGAATGAAATTTTTGCTGAGTTGAAAAAGGACCAAATCCACAGCAAGGTCATGCAATACTGTGAGCATGGATGGCCAGTATTCCAAAAGGAGCTCATGAGCTCAGACCTTACTGGCTTAAGAGAGACACACTCACCATTCTTGATGGTTTGCTGCTATAGGGCTCCAGACACTACATTTTTGCATGGCCAGAATCATCAGTTAAATTTACCAGGGATATCAAGCATCGAAAAATATTGCCTCAGAGCAAGGCAATCCATGTGGTGGGTTGGTCTGAGCACCCACCTCAGAGATTATGTAAAACAATGTGAAGCATGCAGAAAACTGCACAAAAGTCATGCTGAACCTCCCTGACTCATAGAATTCCCAGATTTTCCATAGCAAATTGCAGTCATAGAGATTTTCTTCTTGAAAAGAGACATATATCTTCTCACTGTGGATTACTACTCACGGAATGTTGAGGTATCCAAGCTGTCCTCTACATCCTCAGCAGCAGTTATACAGCACCTGAAAGCTCTATTTGCTTGCCATGGAATACCAGGGATGTTTGTGTCAGACAACGGCCCACAATTCAACTGCTTAGAATTCAAAGGCTTGCTGGGGACTGTGAGTTCAAGCACCAGACGAGCAGTGCATAGTACCCAAAGGCAAATGGAGAAGTGGAAAGAGGAGTGCAAATTGTTAAGAGTCTCCTACTGAAGGCTTGCTTATTGCTCCACACCTGCTACATTCCATCACAGTTGTCAATGTGCAGAGTCTGAGAACAAGCCTGCCTGTTTTTTCTTCCCTTCTCCAACCTCACTTAATAGACTTAGATAAAGTGAGAAATTCTGAGACAATACAGCATGAGAAAACAAAGAGCATGCTTGATCTCAGATGCAGAACAAAATCTTTGTCACTACTCAGGAGTGGTGAAGATATTTGGGTTTCAGACTAGTTGGCTGAGAGACTGGTGTAGGGGGCAGGGATTCAGATTCCTGGATCACTGGGGCCTTTTCTGGGGGAAGTACGACCTGTACAAAAAGGATGGGTTACACCTGAACCCAACGGGGCCCAATATCCGAGCAGGCACATTTAATAGAACTGTTAGGGAGGGTTTAAATTTTAATTTGGAGGGGAATGGGAACTGGAGTGATAGGGCTGAGGAAGGGGAAAACAGAAATAAATCAAAGATAGTGAGCAACAGAAATTATAGAAAGAACAGGCAGGAGATGAGGCTTAATCAAAGCCAGTGGCATGAGTTACAGGGCAATAGAGTCGTGGTGCAGTTAAAACAGAAAGCAACAAATACTGGACTGAGAGTGTTGTATTTGAATGCACGCAGCATAAGGAATAAAATGGACGATCTTGAAATTCAGCTATAGATTGGCAAATATGATGTTGTGGCCATCTCTGAAACTTGGCTAAAGGATGGCTGCCATTGGGAGCTGAATGTCCAAGGATATATGGTATATCAGAAAGATAGGTTACTAGGCAGAGGGGGTGGAGTGACTCTATAAGAAATAATATTAAATCTTTGGAAAGAGATGACATAGGATTGGAAGGTGTAGAGTCTCTATGGGTTGAGTTAAGAAATGGCAAGGGTAAAAGGACCCTAATGGCAGTTGCATACAGGCCTCCATACAGCAGCTAGGATGTGGATTACAAATTACAGCAGGGGATAGAAAAGGCATGTCAAAAAGGCAATGTCATGATAGTCGTTGGGTATTTTAGCATGAAAGTGGATTGGGAAAACCAGGCCAGTACTGTACCTCAAGAGAGAGAATTTGTAGAATCTCTAAGGGATGGCTTGTTGTTGAACCCACTAGGGGATTGGCTGTTCTGGATTGGTTGTTGTGCAATGATCTGGAGGTGATAAGAGAGCTTAAGGTTAAGGAATCCTTAGGGTACAGTGATCGCAATATGTGATCAGAGGTCGCATTGAAATTTGGGAGGGAAAAAATAAAATCTAACGTGTTGGTATTTCAGTGGAATAAAGGAAATTACAATGGCATGAGAGGGGATCTGGCCAAGGTTGACTGGAAAGGGACATTTGCAGGAAGGACAGCAGAGCAGCAATAGCTGGAGCTTCTGCAAAAAATGAGGGAAGTGCAAGACAGATATATTCCAAATAAGAAGAAATTTTCAAAGGGAAGAAGGACACTACTGTGGCTAACAAGTGAAGTCAGAGCCAAAGTAAAAGCAAAAGAGAGGGCATACAAGGAAGCCAGAGCTAGTGGGAAGATAGAAGATTGGGGAGCTTTTAAAAACTTGCAGAAGGAAACTAAGAAGGTCATTCGGAAGGAAAAGATGAATTATGAGAGGAAGCTGGCGACTAATATCAAAGAAGATACTAAAAGCTTTTTTAAATATATTAAGGGTAAAAGAATTGAGAGTAGATATAGGACCAATACAAAATGATGTTGGAGATATTGTATTGAGAGATGCAGAGATGGCAGAAGAACTGAATGTGTATTTTGCATCAGTCTTCACAGTGGAAGATGTCTGCAGTATACCGGACATTCAAGACTGCCAAGGAAGTGAAGTTTGTGCAGTGAAAATTACGACTGAGAAGGTGCCCAGGAAGCTTAATGGTCTGAAGATGGATAAATCCCCTGGGCCTGATGGAATGCACCCTTGGGTTCTGAAGGAAGTAGCTGGAGAGATTGCGGAGGCATTAATGATGATCTTTCAAGAATCGATAGATTCTGGCATTGTACTGGATGACTGGAAAATTGCAAATGTTACTCTGCTATTTAAGAAGGGTGGGAGGTATCAGAAAGGAAACTATAGACCTGTTAGCCTGACATCAGTGGTTGGGAAGTTGTTGGAATCGATTGTTAGGGATGAGATTATGGAGTACCTGGAGGCACATGACAAGATAGGCCAAAGCCAGTATGGTTTCCTGAAAGGAAAATCCTGCCTGACAAACCTACTGCAATTCTTTGAGGAAATTACAAGCAAGGTAGACAAAGGAGATGCAGTAGATGTGGTGTACTTGGATTTTCAGAAGGCCTTTGACAAGGTGCCGCACATGAGGCTGCTCAGCAAGATAAGAGCCCATGGAATTACAGGGAAGTTATGAGCGTGAGTGGAGCATTGGCTGCAGAAATAAAGGGATCCTATTCTGGCTGGCTACCAGTTACCAGTGGAGTTCCACAGGGGTCGGTGTTGGGACTGCTGATTTTTACGATATACGTCAATGATTTGGACTATGGTATTAAGGGATTTGTGGCTAAATTTGCTGATGATACAAAGATAGGTGGAAGAGCAGGTAGTGTTGAGGAAGCAGAGAGCCTGCAGAGAGACTTAGATAATTTAGTGGAATGGGCAAAGAAGTGGCAAATGAAATACAATGTTGTATGGTCATGCACTTTGGAGGAAGAAATAAATGGGCAGACTGTGGCGACCCACTTTCTAGCACACACGAACCGGCTCACGAAACAGCGCGCGCAGGCAGAGGGCCGGCCCCAAAAAGGGCGCCAGGCCATCTTCACCAGCAGGGGGAAAATCCCGTGCACGGAAAGGGTCTGGGAATATGCATTCCCCACAGCAGTCCCGTCCAGGGAGGGCGGGAACGGGAAGGCTTTAAAGCAGGCCGCAAAGTTTGAATAAATCTCTTTATCGCAACTCCAACTCACCGACTCCGTGTGGTTATTCTAGCGCTGTGTGTAGCACACTGCTACATTTGGTGACCCCGACGGCCCAAACAATATTTGGGCCAGAGATGACCGATGCCGCATCTGTTCACGCAGTTTCGTTACAACTGCCAAGCTTTTGGCTGCTGAGACCCCGTCTGTGGTTTGAACAGGCAGAAGCACAATTTCACATTCGGCAGATAACCTCGGAGTCCACTCGTTACTACTACGTGCTGATCTCCCTCCACCAAGAGACTGCTGCACAAGTTGAGGAGTTTATACAGTCGCCCCCGGAGAACGGCAAATACACAGCATTCAAAGACCTGCTCATAAGGACTTTTGGACTCTCATGGCGCGAACGAGCACGCCACTTAATGCACCTGGATGGTTTGGGAAACAGGCTGCTGTCAGCATTAATGAACGAGATGCTGGCCCTGGCTGAAGGACACAAACCCTGCCTCATGTTTGAGCAGGCGTTCCTAGAGCAACTGCCCGAGGACATATGCCTACTGCTGTCCGACACAGATTTCAGCGACCCCCCAGGAGGTGGCGGCCCGGGCAGATGTGCTGTGGAATGCCAAGAAGGAGAGAGGGGCATCCGTCGCACAGATCACCAAGCCGCGTGCCCAACGACAGACCAGACCAGACCCAGCAGCAGAGCCCAATGAACAATGGTGCTTCTACCGCCAGCGGTGGGGCACAGAGGCCCGTCGCTGTAGACCACCCTGCAAATTCCCAAGAAACGCCAAGGCCCAGCCGCCGCCGATAGCTATGGCAGCTGGCCATCAGGACAGCCTCCTGTACGTCTGGGACAAGCAGTCGGGACGCCGATTTTTGGTCAACACCGGAGCGGAGATCAGCGTTTTACCTCCAACGAGTTACGACACCCATAACAGAGAACCGGGACCCACCCTGAGGGCCGCAAATGGCAGCACAATACGAACCTACGGCACCCGCATGGTGCGGCTACAGCTCAGCTCCAGCCGGTTCACGTGGGACTTCACACTGGCCGCCGTGGCCCAACCACTCCTGGGGGCAGATTTTCTACGAGCCCACAGCCTGCTGGTCGACCTGCAAGGGAAGTGATTAGTCCACGCCAAGACTTTTCAAATGTTCTCCCTGGGTGAAGCAAAGTTGCCAGCCCCACACCTGGACTCCATCATGCTGTCCAACGATGAATTCATCAGGGTCGTGGCGGATTTCCCATCAGTACTGACACTGCAGTTCACGGCAGCCATGCCCAGACAGGGAGTACAGCACCACATCCCGACCCAGGGACCACCCCTCCACGCCCGTGCTCGAAGGCTTCCCCCGGACAAGCTCCAACTGGTGAAGGAGAAGTTCAAGAAGATGGAGGAATTGAGGATCATACGATGGTCCGACAGCCCATGGGCCTCCCCCCTGCACATGGTGCCCAAAGCAACGGGGGGCTGGAGACCATGCGGTGACTACCGCAGACTGAATGAGGCTACAACGCCAGACTGCTACCCTGTGCCGCACATTCAAGACTTTGCAGCAAACCTACACGGAGCAAGGATCTTTTCCAAGGTAGACCTCGTCCGGGGATACCATCAAATCCTGGTACATCCGGACGACATCCCCAAAACAGCACTCATCACCCTGTTTGGACTTTTCGAATTCCTCCGAATGCCATTCAGTCTAAAGAATGCCGCACAGACGTTCCAGCGGCTAATGGACGCAGTGGGACGCGACCTGGACTTGGTATTCATCTATTTGGACGACATCCTGATAGCCAGCAGTAGTCAGCAGGAGCATCTATCCCACCTCCCCCAGCTTTACTCCCACCTGAGTGAATTCGGCCTTACAATCAACCCAGCCAAATGCCAGTTCAGACTCGATACCATTGACTTCCTGGGCCACAGGATTACTAAAGACGGGGCAACCCTGCTGCCGGCCAAGGTAGACGCGGTCTGCCACTTCCCCTGACCCAACACAATCAAAGGCCTGCAGGAATTCGTGGGTATGGTGAATTTCTACCACCGTTTCCTCCCCTCAGCAGCCCGAACCATGTGCCCCCTGTTCACTCTGATGTCGGGTAAGGGCAAGGACATTACCTGGGATGAAGAGGCCGCAGCTGCTTTCGTTAAAACCAAAGAAGCCTTGGCAAACGCTGCGATGCTAGTGCACCCTAGAACGGACGTTCCTACTGCCCTCACAGTGGATGTATCCAACACAGCAGTTGGTGGAGTGCTGGAACACCTCATCGAGGTTCGCTGGCAACCCCTGGCGTTCTTCAGCAAACACCTACGACCACCTGAACTCAAATACAGTGCTTTCAACTGGGAGCTATTGGCACTATACCTGGCAATCCGACATTTCAGGTACTTCTTAGAAGGTAGGCCCTTCACCGTGTTTACAGACCACAAACCGCTTACCTTTGCGTTCACGAAGGTGTCCGACCCCTGGTCGTCCCGCCAGCAGCGACATCTGTCCTACATCTCCGAGTACACGACGGACATCCGGCATGTCTCGGGAAAGGACAACGTCATGGCAGATGCACTTTCCAGACCTACCATACAGGCCCTGTCCCAGGGGGTGGACTATGCAGCGCTGGCAGAGGCACAGCAGGCAGACACTGAGATCCCCAGTTACAGGACTGTAGTCTCCGGTTTGCAGCTCCAAGACCTCCCCGTAGGCCCAGGTGAGAGGACCCTACTGTGTGACGTAGCTAACGGCCAACCCCGCCCCGTCGTCCCAGCAGCCTGGCGCCGGTGGATTTTCGACTCCATTCACAACTTAGCGCACCCCTCCATTAGGACAACCGTCCGGCTGGCCGCCAAGAGGTTTGTGTGGCATGGGCTGCATAAACAGGTCAGTGAATGGGCCAAAACGTGCATGCAGTGCCAAACGGCCAAGGTGCAGCGGCACACCAAGGCTCCGACGCAGCAGTTTGAACCCACCCGCCGGAGGTTTGACCACATTCATGTGGATATTATGGGGCCCCTGCCAGTGTCACGAGGAGCGCGGTACCTCCTAACTATGATAGACCGGTTCACCAGATGGCCAGAGGCAGTCCCGCTCACCAACACCTCCTCCGAATCCTGTGCCCGAGCACTGATCGCAACCTGGGTAACCCGCTTCGGGGTACCGGCCCACATTACCTCCGACAGAGGTGCCCAGTTCACCTCCAGCCTGTAGTCAGCTATGGCCAACCTTTTAGGATCGCAGCTACACCACACAACTGCCTACCACCCACAGTCGAATGGACTAGTGGAGTGTTTCCACCGTCACCTGAAGTCGGCTCTCATGGCCCGCCTGGAAGGGCCTAGCTGGGTGGACGAGCTTCCCTGGGTTCTGCTCGGAATCCGCACAGCGCCCAAGGAAGATCTGCACACCTCATTGGCCGAGTTGGTGTACGGCGCACCTCTGGTCGTCCCAGGAGAGTTCATACCAGCCCCAAGGGGGCAAGAGGAAGAACCCACAGCAGTCCTGGACAGACTACGGGAGAGACTCGGTAACCTGGCCCCCATACCCACTTCACAGCACGGACAGAGCCCGACCTGCGTACCCAAAGACCTGCAGAACTGTAAGTTTCTTTTTGTACGACGGGGCGGACACTGGGCACCGCTACAGCAGCCCTACGAGGGGCCGTTTAAGGTGATCAGGAACAACGGGTCCACGTTCGTGCTGGACACTGGGGGGAGAGAGGGGGTTTTCGCGGTGGACCGACTCAAACCGGCCCATGTGGACTTGTCGCAGCCGGTCCAGGCTCAGGCACCGCGGCGCAGGGGCAGACCTCCCAAACAGAGGCTGATCAAGACTGTGGACATTGGGGGAGGTATCGCCGGTTCTGGGGGGGGAGGGGGTTATGTGGCGACCCACTTTCTAGCACACATGGACCGGCTCACGAAACAGCGTGCGCAGGCAGAGGGCCAGCCCTATAAAGGCCGCCAGGCCATCTTCACCAGCAGGGGGAAAATCCTGCGCGCGGAAAGGGTCTGGGAATATGCATTCCCCACAGCAGTCCCGCCCTAGGAAGGGCGGGAACGGGAAGGCTTTAAAGCAGGCCGCGAAGTTTGAATAAATCTCTTTATCGCAACTCCAACTCACTGACTCCGTGTGGTTATTCTAGCGCTGTGTGTAGCACACCGCTACAAGACTATTATTTAGATGGGGAGAGAATTCAAAATGCAGAGATGCAAATGGACTTGGGAGTCCTTGTGCAAGATACCCTGAAGATTAACCACCAGGCTGAGTCGGTTGTGCCGAAGGTGAATACAATGTTGGCATTCATTTCTAGAGGTATAGAATAGATATGATATTGAGGCTCTGTAAGGCACTCCTGAGACCACACTTGAAGTATTGTGTGCAGTTTTAGACACCTTATTTTAGAAGGGATATACTGACATTGGAGAGGGTTCAGAGAAGATTCACAAGAATGATTCCAGGAATGAAAGGCTTACCTTATGAGGAATGTCTGGCAGCTCTTGGACTGTATTCCTGGAGTTCAGGAGAATGAGGGGGGATCTCACAGAAACATTCTGAATGTTAAAAGGCCTGAACAGATTAGACATGGCAAAGTTATTTCCCATGGTAGGGGATTCTAGGACAAGAGGGCGCAACTTCAGTATTGAAGGACGTCCTTTTAGAACAGAGATGCAGAGAAATTACTTTAGTCAGAGGGTGGTAAATCTGTGGAATTTGTTGCCATGAGCAGCTGTGGAGTCCAAGTCATTGGGTGTATTTAAGGCAGAGATAGATCAGTTCTTGATTAGCCAGGGCATCAAAGGGTATGGAGTGAGAGCAGGGGAGTGGGGATGACTAGAAGAATTGGATCAGCCCATGATTGAATGGCGGAGCAGACTCGATGGGCCAAATGGCCTACTTCTGCTCCTATATCTTTCGGTCAGTTCACCAAAGGAACAATAGTCTGGCAGCGTCTACCATGATCATTTGTGATCAGAACATCACAAGGTGAAATCAGGTGGAACAGGCGTACACTTATACACCTACAAAGTCCATGAAAGGTAGAGGAAGAAATAGAGTGGCCTGATCCTTATGACAAGGACCACTTACCTGTTCAAGAATCTCCATCTGCTCCAACACTTCCAGGAACTATACCAGATATGATTGTTTATTTGTCCCACCACAGAGATATACTCCATAGCCTCATAGTTTAGAGCAAGTAACTAAAGAGACAGAATAAATCTCTTACTTTGCCAGAATGTTTCGGTAGTCTATCCTGACCTCTATTAGATTTAGTGTTTTTTTTAAAAAGAATCCTAATGTTAAAAACATTTTACAAAATGAGACTGTTTGTAAAGAAAAAAAGAAATTGATGGAAAAAGGAGGAAAACAGAGAGAGAGACCATTAAAAGCAAAGAGAAAGACAGGTATAATAATGGCAATTCTTTTTTATGTTTATCTAGGGAGCATAAGTTATGAGCTATGGGTAAAGTGAACGGAATCATTCAATTTCAATGACTATAATTTCAATGCAGTTCTATCTACTTAGTTTTTCTTTTTTTTAAGCGATGTAGTGGTAGTTATTTGGTTATTTCTATGCCACTCGGTTAGTTACACCCACATGGAAGGAGTTCACATACTGTACAAGCAGATTAATCAATAAAGTTCAGTTGGATATCCTGCAAGGCTAGGGTGCTGGTGTTCTCTGCACTATCGGTCAATATTGAATACAACAGTTATGTGATCTTCTAACCGGCTCCCTCAGATTCTTGATTATCTAGTGGAATCAAACTATTTCAAAACCAGCAATAAGGATGCATCTTGTTGGAAAGTCCTCTCAGGACTCAGAAATCTCAAGTCACAGTGAAGCCATTCACATTTTTCATATATCAATCTAGCACAGCAATAGGATAGTTTGAATAGAAGAGGAACACCTGAGCAGACACACTGGTAATAGAGACATTTTAAAAAACATCCAGATAGAAAGCAGTTCATGAAATACAGTATGAGCTGATTAGTGTGATTTTATTGTTTCAAAGAGTTTTTGACATTCAGTTTTTTTGTAAGGTGCAGTTCTTTTAATGTCTCTTCACTACATAGTTTCATCCATGCATATAATTCTTCTAAGACATCATTATTAAGATAGAAAGTATATCCCAGTTACTCCTTTGATGCATCTCTTAAACCAACTTCCTTCTTGCACTTTTCTGCTTTCATTAAGAGGACATTTTTGCTATTGACCGTATGGATTCATGGCAGAAAGTTGGAAAGCAAAATATCTATTTAGATCTGCTTAGTACTTAAATTTTATAAAATTGTACTGAATTTAACATCAGCAGTAAATATGAGCCATGTAGACCATAAGACAAAGGAGCAGAAGTAGGCCATTTGGCCCATCGAGTCTGCTCCGCCATTTTATCATGAGCTGATCCATTTTATCTTATTTAGTCCCACTGCCCCGCCTTCTCACCATAACCTTTGATGCCCTGGCTACACAGATACCTATCAATCTCTGCCTTAAAGACACCCAATGACTTGGCCTCCACTGCTGCCCGTGGCAACAAATTCCATAGATTCACCACCCTCTGACTAAAAAGATTTTTTCGCATTTCTGTTCTGAAAGGGCACCCTTCAATCCTGAAGTCATGCCCTCTCGTACTAGAATCCCCCATCATGGGAAACAACGTTGCTACATCCACTCCGTCCATGCCTTTTAACATTCGAAATGTTTCTATGAGGTCTCCCCTCATTCTTCTAAACTCCAAGGAATACAGTCCAAGAGCAGACAAACGTTCCTCATATGTAAACCCTCTCATTCCCGGAATCATTCTAGTGAATCTTCTCTGTACCCTCTCCAACGTCAGCACATCCTTTCTTAAATAAGGAGACCAAAACTGCCCACAGTACTCCAAGTGAGGTCTCACCAGTGCCTTATAGAGCCTCAACATCACATCCCTGCTCCTATACTGATGCCAACATTGCATTCGCCTTCTTCACTACCGACTCAACCTGGAGGTTAACTTTAAGGGAATCCTGTACGAGGACTCCCAAGTCCCGTTGCATCTCAGAACTTTGAATTCTTTCCCCATTTAAATAATAGTCTGCCCGTTTATTTTTTCTGCCAAAGTGCATAACCATACACTTTCCAACATTGTACTTCATTTGCCACTTCTCTGCCCATTCTTCCAATCTATCCAAGTCTCTCTGCAGACTGTCCGTTTCCTCAGCAATACCAGCCCCTCCACCTATCTTTGTATCGTCAGCAAACTTAGCCACAAAGCCATCTATTCCATAAATCCAAATTGTTGATGTACAATGTAAAAAGAAGCGGCCCCAACACTGATCCCTGTGGAACACCACTGGTAACTGGCAGCCAACCAGAATAGGATCCTTTTATTCCCACTCTCTGTTTCCTGCCAATCAGCCAACACTCTATCCACGTATGTAACCTTCCTGTAATTCCATGGGCTCTTATCTTGTTAAGCAGCCTCATGTGTGGCAAAGGCCTTCTGAAAATCCAAATATACAACGTCCACTGCATCTCCCTTGGCTAGCCTACTGGTAATTTCCTCAAAAAATTGTAATAGGTTTGTCAGGCAGGATTTTCCTTTAAGGAATCCATGTTGAGTTCTGCCTATCTTGTCATATGCCTCCAGGTACTCTGTAACCTTATCCTTGACAATCGACTCCAACAACTTCCCAACCTCCGACGTCAAGCTAACAGGTCTATAATTTCCTTTTTGCTTCCTTGCCCCCTTCTTAAATAGCAGAGTGACATTTGCAATCTTCCAGTCCTCTGGAACCATGCCAGAATCTATCGACTTTTAAAAGATCATCGCTAATGCCTCCGCAATCTCCACAGCTACTTCCTTCAGAACACGAGGGTGCATTCCATCTGGTCCAGGAGATTTATCGACCTTTAGCCTATTCAGCTTCCTGAGTAATTTCTCTGTCGTAATTGTGACTGCGCACACTTCTCTTCCCTGCCACCCTTGAGTGTCCGGTATCCTGTCTTCCTCAGTGAAGACTGATGCAAAATACTTGTTCAGTTCCTCTGCCATCTCCTCATCTCCCATTACAATTTCTCCAGTATCATTTTCTATCGGTCCTATATGATGTGGAAGATGTGGAATCGATATGGGTAGAGCTGCGTAACACTAAGGGGCAGAAGACGCTGGTGGGAGTTGTGTACAGGCCACCTAACAGTAGTAGTGAGGTCGGAGATGGTATTAAACAGGAAATTAGAAATGTGTGCAATAAAGGAACAGCAGTTATAATGGGTGACTTCAATCTACATGTAGATTGGGTGAACCAAATTGGTAAAGGTGCTGAGGAAGAGGATTTCTTGGAATGTATGCGGGATGGTTTTTTGAACCAACATGTCGAGGAACCAACTAGAGAGCAGGCTATTCTGGACTGGGTTTTGAGCAATGAGGAAGGGTTAATTAGCAATCTTGTCGTGAGAGGCCCCTTGGGTAAGAGTGACCATAATATGGTGGAATTCTTCATTAAGATGGAGAGTGACATAGTTAATTCAGAAACAAAGGTTCTGAACTTAAAGACGGGTAACTTTGAAGGTATGAGACTTGAATTAGCTAAGATAGACTGGCAAATGACACTTAAAGGATTGACGGTGGATATGCAATGGCAAGCATTTAAAGGTTGCATTGATGAACTACAACAATTGTTCATCCCAGTTTGGCAAAAGAATAAATCAAGGAAGGTAGTGCACCCGTGGCTGACAAGAGAAATTAGGGATCGTGTCAATTCCAAAGAAGAAGCATACAAATTAGCCAGAGAAAGTGGCTCACCTGAGGACTGGGAGAAATTCAGAGTTCAGCAGAGGAGGACAAAGGGCTTAATTAGGAAGGGGAAAAAAGATTATGAGAGAAAACTGGCAGGGAACATAAAAACTGACTGTAAAAGCTTTTATAGATATGTAAAAAGGAAAAGACTGGTAAAGACAAATGTAGGTCCCCTACAGACAGAAACAGGTGAATTGATTATGGGGAGCAAGGACATGGCAGACCAATTGAATAACTACTTTGGTTCTGCCTTCACTAAGGAGGACATAAATAATCTTCCAGAAATAGTAGGGGACAGAGGGTCCAGTGAGATGGAGGAACTGAGCGAAATACATGTTAGTAGGGAAGTGGTGTTAGGTAAATTGAAGGGATTGAAGGCAGATAAATCCCCAGGGCCAGATGGTCTGCATCCTAGAGTGCTTAAGGAAGTAGCCCAAGAAATAGTGGATGCATTAGTGATAAATTTTCAAAACTCGTTAGATTCTGGACTAGTTCCTGAGGATTGGAGGGTGGCTAATGTAACCCCACTTTTTAAAAAAGGAGGGAGAGAGAAACCGGGGAATTATAGACCGGTTAGCCTAACGTCAGTGGTGGGGAAACTGCTGGAGTCAGTTATCAAAGATGTGATAACAGCACATTTGGAAAGCGGTGAAATCATCGGACATAGTCAGCATGGATTTGTGAAAGGAAAATCATGTCTGACGAATCTCATAGAATTTTTTGAGGATATAACTAGTAGAGTGGATAGGGGAGAACCAGTGGATGTGGTATATTTGGATTTTCAAAAGGCTTTTGACAAGGTCCCACACAGGAGATTAGTGTGCAAACTTAAAGCACACGATATTGGTTAGCAGACAGGAAGCAAAGAGTGGGAATAAACGGGACCTTTTCAGAATGGCAGGCGGTGACTAGTGGGGTACCGCAAGGCTCAGTGCTGGAACCTCAGTTGTTTACAATATATATTAATGACTTGGATGAGGGAATTAAATGCAGCATCTCCAAGTTTGCGGATGACACGAAGCTGGGTGGCAGTGTTAGCTGTGAGGAGGATGCTAAGAGGATGCAGAGTGACTTGAATGGGTTGGGTGAGTGGGCAAATTCATGGCAGATGCAATTTAATATGGATAAATGTGAAGTTATCCACTTTGGTGGCAAAAATAGGAAAACAGATTATTATCTGAATGGTGGCTGATTAGGAAAAGGGGAGGTGCAACGAGACCTGGGTGTCATTATACACCAGTCACTGAAAGTGGGCATGCAGGTACAGCAGGCGGTGAAAAAGGCGAATGGTATGCTGGCATTTGTAGTGAGAGGATTCGAGAACAGGAGCAGGGAGGTACTACTGCAGTTGTACAAGGCCTTGGTGAGACCACACCTGGAGTATTGTGTGCAGTTTTGGTCCCCTAATCTGAGGAAAGACATCCTTGCCATAGAGGGAGTACAAAGAAGGTTCACCAGATTGATTCCTGGGATGGCAGGACTTTCATATGAAGAAAGACTGGATGAACTGGGCTTGTACTCGTTGGAATTTAGAAGATTGAGGGGGGATCTGATTGAAACGTATAAAATCCTAAAGGGATTGGACAGGCTAGATGCAGGAAGATTGTTCCCGATGTTGGGGAAGTCCAGAACAAGGGGCCACAGTTTGAGGATAAAGGGGAAGCCTTTTAGGACCGAGATTAGGAAAAACTTCTTCACACAGAGAGTGGTGAATCTGTGGAATCCTCTGCCACAGGAAACAGTTGAGGCCAGTTCATTGGCTATATTTAAGAGGGAGTTAGATATGGCCCTTGTGGCTACGGGGATCAAGGAGTATGGAGGGAAGGCTGGGGCGGGGTTCTGAGTTGGATGATCAGCCATGATCATAATAAATGGTGGTGCAGGCTCGAAGGGACGAATGGCCTACTCCTGCACCTATTTTCTATGTTTCTATGTTTCTATATCTACTCTCACCTGTCTTTTACTCTTTATATACTTGAAAAAGCTTTTAGTATCCTCTTCGATATTATTTGCTAGTTTCCTTTCATAGTTAATCTTTTCTCTCTTAATGACCTTCTTGGTTTCCTTTTGTAAGGTTTTAAAGACTTCCCAATTCTCTGTCTTCCCACTAATTTTTGCTTCCTTGTATGCCTCTCCTTAGCTTTAACTTTGGCTTTGACTTGTCAACCACGGTTGCATCCTTTTTTTACTCGAAAATTTCTTCTTTTTTGGAATATACCTGTCTTGCACATTCCTCATTTCTCGCATAAACTCCAGCCACTGCTGCTCTGCCGTCTTTCCCGCCAGTGTCTCTTTCCAGTCAACTTTGGCCAGTTCCTCTCTCATGCCACTGTAGTTTCGTTTACTCCACTGAAGCACCGACACATCAGATTTCGGCTTCTCTTTTTCTAATTTCACAGTGAACTCAATCATGTTATGATCACTGCCTCCTAAGGGTTCCTTCACCTCAATCTCTCCAATCACCTCCGGTTCATTACACAATACCCAATCCAGTACAGCCGATCCCCTAGTGGGCTCAACAACAAGCTGTTCTAAAAAGCCATCTCGCAGACATTCTACAAATTCTCTCTCTTGAGACCCAGTGCTGACCTGATTTTTCCAATCTACTCGCATGTTAAAATCCCCCACAATTATCATAACACTGCCCTTCTGACAAGCCTTTTCTATTTCCAGTTGTAATTTGTAGTCCACATCCCTGCAGCTGTTTGGAGGCCTATAAATAACTGCCATCAGGGTCCTTTTACCCCTGCTATTCCTTAGCTCAACCCATAAAGATTCTGCACCTTCCGATCCTATATCACTTCGTTCTAATGATTTAATATCATTTCTTACCAATAAAGCCACGCCTCCCCCTCTGCCTACCTTCTTATCCTTCCGATACACCGTGTATCCTCGGACGTTCAGCTCCCAGAGGCATGCATCCTTTAGCCAGGTCTCAGTGATGGCCACAATATCATACCTGCCAATCTGTAGCTGTACAACAAGATCATCCACCTTATTTCTTATGCTGCGTGCATTTAAGTACAACACCTTAAAACCAGTATTTGATACTTTTTGCTTTGATCTCACTGCAACTTTATTGCACTGCAACTCATCCCAATGGCTACAAATTTGCCCCATCACCTGCCTGTCTTTCCTGACATCTTTACTGCTCACTATCTTAGATTTATTTCTGTTTTCCCCTTCCTCCGCTCTATCATTCCGGTTTCCATCCCCCTGCCAAATTAGTTTAAACCCTCCCTAACAGCTCTATTAAACTTTCCTTCCAGGATATTGGTATATAGCTTAGAGTAGGAGGGTTGGGACAAAGAACAACAATATTTTTTGCATTGTAAGCAACTTTAGGAAAATGGTAAGTAAATGATTTTACATGTGATAAGTAGTAATCATTATCAAAAATTGTTTTATTTTTATTGTTGTACTTTACCATATTATAATGATAGAAAACCTGCTGTCATGGGATCTTGGTGTTCTTTGGATGACAAGTTTTTTGTATGTCCAGTAGCAATTAACAATGTTTGTATAAATTGTTCAGCAAAACAGGGAAAAATCAAATGACAAAAAAAAAAATGCAAGCTGCATTGTTTGTGTGGAGTGTAATGGAATAATAAATTTCAAACTGGCTTACAAAAAATCTTAAAGAGATAATTATTCTTTTATGAATATAATCCACATTTTTCAGGTCACCAGGAGTCAGCGAAAATACTTCTGGATTATGGTGCTGACATTAAATCGCTTGACAGTTCAGGTCAATCCATTCTCTCGCTCATGATGGTGAATATGCCTACCGTGGTAAGTTAGTTAGTTAAGCCCATCATCCCTACTGGGGCACAGGCCACTGATAGTAGCTCACCAGAGTCCTTTGTCCTGGGCCAGTCTTTCAAGTTGTCCCCAGGTGTAGCTCACCTTCTTGGTGTCAGCTTCAAGATCGTGTCACCAGGTGCTCTTTGGCCAGTCTTTCTTCTGCTTTCCCTTGGGATCCCATTTTAGCACTTGCTTGTTGACGTTGGTACTTGGCTTACACAGCATTTCAATGGTAAGAATGTCTAATTACAGTCGAAAGAATTAAATTTGTACTTTTTCAAGCAAAGGACATCCCAAGGTGTTTCACTGATGGTTTTTTTTGACAGTGATGCAAGGAAATGTGGCTTGTTCATAACATGATCCTACAAAATAACAATGAAGATAATGGCCCAGAAACTAATCTTCACTTTTAGTTTAATGCTGACTATTGTGCTAACAACAGTTTTGATCATGTAGCTGCCATGACCTAATTTTTGATGACTAGATATATGTGTTTGAAGTGTTGGGCCCCTTGTTTGAGAACGGATGTACTGGCATTGGAGAGGTTCACAAGAATGATCCCAGGAATGAAAGGATTAATGTATGCGGAGCATTTGATGAATCTGCG
Source organism: Mobula birostris (assembly GCF_030028105.1). Taxonomy (NCBI): domain Eukaryota; kingdom Metazoa; phylum Chordata; class Chondrichthyes; order Myliobatiformes; family Myliobatidae; genus Mobula; species Mobula birostris. Next base: position 170,063,476 of record NC_092371.1, read on the forward strand.
CCTGTACTCGCTGGAGTTTAGGAAAACACGTGGGGGGGAGGGGTGGTGGGTGAGTTCAGATTGAAACCTATCAAGTATTGAAAGGCCTAGATAAAGTGGACAAGGAGAGGATGTTTCCTACAGCAGGGGAGTCCAGGACCAGAGGGCACAGACTTGGAATAGAGGCATATCCCTTTAGAACAGAGATGAGGAAGAATTTCTTTAGCCAGAGAATCGTGAATCCATGGAATTCATTACGCAGATTCACTACCTGGTCATTGGGTATATTTAAAAGAGGTTGATTGTTTCCAGATTAGTAAGGGGATCAAAGGTTTGGGCAGAAGGCAGGAGAATAGGGTTGAGAGGAATGATAAATCAGCCATGATGGAATGGAGGAGAAGACTCAATTGATCAAATGGCCTAATTATGCTCCTATTTCTTATGGGTCTTTTGCACCCATGGTCTAAAGAGTTAGGTGCTATTACTTGCTCACTGTTGCAACTTTCCTTTGTATACTGCAGGATGCACAAATGAAAATATAAGTCCAAGGACTGAGGAAGGGGAAGGAAAAAGAGAGCAGAGTGACTGACTGCCAGGGTTCTAACTATGACTTGTGGATACAGTGCTTAAAGGTTGTGGCCTCTGTCCAGAAATTGGGGCCTTGGGAGGAGGTAGTGATGGTCCAGGGATCTTGAGCATAAATGGGGGTATAGCTGGTGTTGTTTAAAGATCAAAGGCTTAAGAGATTAAGGCCTCAAGTACAAGAAATTTAGTGTGCTTCAAAGTTCAAAGTAAATTTATTATCAAAATATACATATGTCATCATATACAACATTGAGATCTGTTTTCTTGAAGATATACACAGTAAATCCAAGAAATATAATAGAAAAAAAAATAAATAAGCAATAAATATTGAGAACGTAGGATAAAGAGTCCTTGAAAGTGAGTCCATAGGTTGTAGGAACAGTTCAGAGATGGGGAGTAAGTGGAAGCTGAGTGAAATTATTCCATCTGGTTCAAAAGCCTGATGGTTTGGGGGCAATAACTGTTCTTGAACCTGGTGATGTTGGTCCGTAGGCTCTTGTACCTTCTTCCTAATGGCAGCAATGAGAAGAGAGCATGGCCTGGGTGCTGCGTGTCATGGAACCATTACGGTCATGTTTGATGCAGCATCATCTCAATATACGAAAATTATATTGATCTGTCAGGAAAGCAATAAAGGGCATTGCCTGCAGTCTATTGCCCACGATAGAGCTGGCTGAGTTTACAACTTTCTGCGGCTTTTTCCGACTATCTGTTCCAGACAGTGATGCATCCAGTTAGAATGCTCTCCACAGTATATCTGTAGATACTTGTGTGTGTTTTTGATGAGGTACGTCTTCTCAAACTAATGAAAAATAGCGACTGTCATGCCTTCATTGTAAGTGCATCAGTATGTTGGGCCCACGGCAGATCTTCGGTGACATTGGCACCCAGGAACTTGAAGCTGCTCACTCTTTCCACTGCTGATCTTTCGATGAGGACTGGTGTGTGTTCACTCAACTTCCGCTTTCTGAAGTCCACAATCCATTCCTTGGTCTTACTGATTTTGACTACAAAGTTGTTGCTGTGTCACCATCCAATTAGCTGATCTATCTTGCTTCTGCACACCTCATCATCACCATCTGAAATTCTGCCAACAGTAGTGTCACTGGGAAATTTATAGATGGTGTTTGAGTATGCCTAGCCCCACACTTGTGGGTGTAGAGAATGTAGAGTAGTGGGCTAAGCACGTATCTTTGAGGTGTATCAGTGTTGATCGTCAGCGAGGAGGAGATGTTATCTGTTGGACTGCAACCAGTCACTGAGTGGGAGTATGAGAAAAGAACTACCTTTTCCATCAGGTTCACATTCAAAAGTAAAAGGGCAGAACTTTGTGGCAGTTTTAAGGAATTAGACTGCAAACAATCACTTCATGGGATTCATTAGAAAGGATGAATAAAAATAAAAAGCACAAGTGGAGTGACCATTCTTGTGAGTGGTCCAAATTTGAGTTGCTTTAGCTCATCAGGCTTGGGTGACTTACGTATCTGGTAAGTTTCTCTTTTCTTTCTTAATTCTTCATTCCTCATCTGTTATGGCAGAGTAGTGCAGCGAGAATACCTCCAGGGCAGTGTATTCTGTGTGTGAGATGTGGGAAATCTGGGAGTCCTCCAGTGTCCTGGATAATCACATACTGTATGTACTAGGTGCACTGAGCTGCAGCTCTTCAAAGAACGTACTAAGGAATTGGAACTGCAGGTCGATAACCTTCAGATCATATAGGAGAATGAGGAGATGATAGGAAGGAGCTACAGGGAGGTAGTCACCTCTAGGTTGCAGAAGGCAAGTAACTGGGTGACTGTCAGGAGAAGGAAGGGAAATGGGAAGCCAGTGCAGTGTACCCCTGTGGCTGTTCCCATCAATAAATATATAGTTCTGATACTGTTATGGGGAGACAACCTACCTAGGGGAACTGGAGTGACTGGGTCTCTGGCACTGATTCTGGTGCTGTAGCTCAGAAGAGACGAGAGGTAAAGAGAGGACTGCAGTGGTGATAGGGGATTCAATAGAGGAACAGAGACAAGATTCTGTGGGCACGATAGAGACACCCAGATGATGTGTTGCCTCCCAGGTTCCAGAGTCAGGGATGTCTTGGGTCAGGTCCATGGCATTCTAAAGTGGGAAGGTTGGTACATATTGGCACAAACGACATTGGTAGGAAAGATGAGGCGGTTCTGAAGAGAGATTTTAGGGAGCTAGGTAGAAAACTGAAAAATGGTACCTCCCGGGTAGTAATCACTGGATTGCTGCCCATGCCATGTGCCAGGATAAGAATAGGATGATTTGGCAGACCAATGCGTGGCTGAGGAGCTGGTGCAGGAGGTAAGCATTCAGATTTATTGATAATTGGAATCTCTTCTGGGGAAGGTACGGCCTGTACAGAAGTGACACCTGAACCTGAGGGGGACTAATATCCTTGAGGGCAGGTTTGCTAGATCTGTTCGGAAGGGTTTAAACTAATTTGTTAAGGGTATGGGTACCAGAGTGATAGTGCTGTGGATGGGATAGTTGGTTTATAAACAGAGGTAGTGTGTAGTGAGACTTCTAGCAGGGAGAGGATGAAGATAGAGTAAAACTGCAGTCAACAGGATGAGTTGCATTATAAAAGACAGACAAAATTGAAAAGGAAGACTACAGGACTGTAGGTATTATACCTGATTGCGCACAGTATTTGGAATAAGGTAGATGAACTTGTAGCACAATTATGCTCCTATATCTTATGGTTTTATGTCTTTGGCTTATTTACAATCTGCATAGATTGTGGTCTCCCAGTGAGGAAGTCATGAATCCAGTTGCAGAGGGAGATACAGAGGCCCAGGTTCTGCAACTTGTTGATTAGAAATGGGACTACAACTTTGTTGAATGCTGAGTTGTAATCAATAAACAACAGCCTGATGTAGGTATTATTATTGCCCAGGTGATCCAAGGCCATTGTACACCTGTTGTGGTGATAGGCAAATTGCAGCAGGTCCAGGTCCTTGAATCAGCAGGAGCTGATTCTAGCCATGACCAACCTCTCAAAGCACCTCAGAACAGTAGATATGAGTGTCACTGGGGGATGGTCATTGAGGCAGCTCACCCTGCTCTTCTTGGGCACTGGTATGATTGTCGCCCTTTTGAAGCAGGCAGAAACTCCATCTGTAGCCGTAAGAGATTGAAGATGACCTTGAACACTCTGCCAGTTGGTTGGCACAGGTTTTCAAAGCCCTGCCGGGTATAATCATTCTAGTTAGCCATCCCCACCCCCTCTATCTATTATCTCAGTCACCGCACTACACCGTAAACATTTTAAACTACTTTTTCTACTGCTGTTTATATTATAAATACATGTTGCTATTTTTGTATTTATGCTCATTTTATTCAATATCTGCTCTTCTAACTTTATTTTTATATAATTCTTTATTTTGTATAATTGTTGAACATTGTAATGTTTTGTAGCATGGAACACCAATATACCACAGCAATTTCCTAAAATATGTAAATGTATATGGTGATTAAAGTTGATCCTTGAGTTGAACCTTGCATGGTGAGGGATGCTCCAAGATCTGGAGCAGGGTGTAAGGAGGATATTCAGGGACTGGAGCCTTGAAAAGATGCTTGCTTAAAGATTGGGACTTGGGTGGGTGGGTGGGTGGTTTGAGAGGATTGGCAGGATTATGAACTTGGAGTTTTGAAGGGAACTTGAGAAGAGCAGATATGTTGGAAAAATATTAAAGTTGAATGGTGTGGAACAGGTTCCTAGCAATGAGCTGCAACCCACTCTGGAGGCCTTCCATAAATAGTATTGCTGCAATTGCAGTCATACTGTGAAGACGTGGTTGTTCTGGAATGCCTAATAATGAACTAAACTTAGAATAGTATGGAAGCATGAGAATGCAATTGTTGGAGCCTGGAGCAACAAACAATCACTGAGTTCCTCCAGCAAATTGTTTGTTGGAACAACATGGCCTAATTTCCTTGGCAAAGGTTTGAAAAACTTGGAACAAGAGATTCATGTCATCTATGAACAGATGGTGTGAAGAAGGATGACTTATAATTAGAACAGTCCAGCCAAAGTTCTGATATGGTCAGAAAGTTTCAATCACTTTCTGCTCTAAATAATTTTTGTATGTGTTTGAAATGGTAAGGGTAAAAAGAACCTGAAGAGAGTTACATACAGACCCTCAAACAGTATACGTGGTCTACAAGTTACATCGGGAGATAGAAAATGGATGGCAAAAGGGAATGTTACAATAGTTACGGTGGACTTCAATGTGCAGGTAGATTGGAAGTATCATACTGGTGCTGGATCCCAAGAGAGGCAATTCATAGAATGCCTATCAGATGGCTTTTTAGAGCATCCACGTGGAACCAGCTCTTCTGGACTGGTGTTGTGCAATGAACCGGAATTCATTAGTGAGCTTAAGGTAAAGGAACCCTTAGGGACAAGTATTCATAATATGGTAGAATTCATCCTGCAATTTGAGAAGGAGAAGCTGAAGTCAGATGTATCAATATTACAGTGGAGTAAAATGAAGTACAGAGCTTGAGAGGAGCTGCTCAGAATTGATTAGAAAAGAACACTGGCAGGGATGATGGCAGAGCAGCAATGGCTGGAATTTCTGGGAGCAATTCAGAAGGCACAGAATATATACATAACAAAACCGAAGTCTCAGCTCACAACATCGACTGTTTACTCTCTTCCATTGATGCTGCCTGGCCTGCTGAGTTCCTTCAGCAGTTTATGCCAGTTGCTTGGATTTCCAGATTCTGCAGACTTTCTCAAGTTTGATATTGTAAAGGCAGCATGACACAACTGTGGCTGACAAGAAGTCAAACCAACATAAAAGCCAAAGAGAGGGCATATAATAGAACAAAAATTAGTGGGGTAGGAGGATTGGGATGCTTTTAAAAATCAACAGAAGGCAAGTAAAAAACTCAAAAAGAAGGAAGAGATGAAATATGAAGGTAAGCTAGCCAATAATATTAAAGAGGACATCAAAAGATTTGTCTGACACATAAAGTGTAAAAGAGAGGCGAGAGTAGATATCAGACCACTGGAAAATTATGCTGGAGAGGTAGTAATGGGGGACAAGGAAATGGTTGACAAATTGAATAAGTATTTTGCATCAGTCTTCACTGTGTAAGTCACTAGAAGTATGCTGGAATTCAAGAATGTCAGGTGTCAGAAGCGTGAGACTTTGCCATTACTAGGCTGAAGTTTCTTGGGAAACTCAAAAGTCTGAAGGTAGATAAGTCACATGAATGAGATGGTATGCACTCCAGGGTTCTGAAAGAGGTGGCTGAAGAGGTTATGGAGGCATAAGTAATGATCTTTCATGAATCAATTGATTCTGTCATTGTTTTTAAGGAATGGAAAATTCAAAATGTCACTCTACTCTTCAAGAAGGGAGAGAGGCAGAAGAAAGGAACGTATAGGTCAGTTAGTTTGACCTCAGTGGTTCCAAATATGTTGGAGTCGATTGCTAAAGATGTGGTTTTGGGGTACTTGGAGGCACATGATAAAATACATGTAATCACCACAGTTTCCATAAGGGAAAATTCTGCCTGAAAAATGTGTTGGAATTCTTTGAAGAGGTAACAAGCAGAATATGCAAAGGAGAATTCGTGGATGAGGTGCATTTGATAGCTCTGAGCCTGTACTCACTGAAATTCAGAAGATGAGTTATGACCTATTGGTGGTCCTGAACATCCAGGTGTTTGAGGAGATTGGCAGGATTATGAACTTGGAATATTGAGGAGAAATTGGGAAGAGCAGATATTTTGGAAAAATATTAAAGTTGAATGGTGTGAAACAGGTTCCCAGCAATGGGTGGCAGCTTACTCAGGAGGCCTTCCATAGATAGTATTGTTGCAATCGCAGTCATGCTGTAAAAACATGGTTGTTCTGGAGTGCCTAACAACTTAGAAAAGTATGGAAGTACGAGAGAATGCAGTTCTTGGATCCCGTAGCAACAAACAATCACTGAGTTCCTCCAGCAGATTGTCTGTTGGAACAATATGACCTAATTTCCTTGGCAAAAATTTGAAAGACTTGTAACAAGGGATTCATGTCATCTATTGATAAATGGTGTAAAGAAGGATGGTTTGTAATCAGAACAGTCCAGTTGAAGTTCTAATATGGTCAGAAAGTTACAGTCACTTTCCACTCTAAATAATTTTTGGATGTCCTTGAATTTCTTTATTAATCACACTAATGAGCACTTAGGTTCCTCGTAAAACAAGATTTAAAAGCAGAGCTTCACACCAGTTTTCTCTGAATTGGCAAGTCCATGTCAGGACTGCATAAAAAGAGCTACCTTTTATTTAGGAAGGCAATCGAGATTTCAAATGCAGAGTTTCGCAGCAGTTTCTCTGAGTTGAGGAGTGACTAATCAGCAAGAGGCAGTGTGTAAACAGAGCTACCTTTCAATCAGGACTGTATTCAAGATTTAGAAGAGCTTCGTGCCAGTTTTTTCTGTGAGTTGGCCATTCCACGTCCAGCTGTGTAAACAGAGGTACTTTTTAATCAGGAGGGTGACTGAAATTTCAAAGGCACAGAGTTTTGCTGCAGTTTCTCTGAGTTACAGAGTTACCAAATCAGCAAGAGGGATTCATTAAAAGGGGCCAATAATGAGGAGATGATGGGAGCTACAGTGAGATTGTCATCCCTAGAATGTAGGAGGCAGGTAACTGGATGACTGTCAGGAGAAGGAGGGGAAATGTACAGCCAGTGGAGAGTACACCTGTGGCCGTTCTCCTCAATAATAAGTATACTAGTGAGGGGAACAAACTACCGGGGAAGCTACAGTGACCGGGTCTCTGGCACTGAGTCTGATGCCGTGGCTCAGAAGAGCAGAGAGGTGGAGAGGACTGCAGTGTTTATCAGAGATTCCTTAGTCAGAAGAACAGAGATGGGGTTCTGTGGGCATCAAAGGAACATCCAGGTGGTATGTTGCCTCCCTGGTGTCAGGTCAGGAATGTCTCAGATTGGGTCCATGGCATTCTCAAGATCAAAGGAGAGCAGCCAGCAGTCTTGGTGCATATTTGCACCAATGACATAGGTAGATAAGGTGAGGAAGTCCTGAATAGAGATTTTAGGGAGCTAGGCAGAAAGCTGAGAAACACGACCTCCAGCATAGTAATCCCCGGATTGCTACCTGTGCCACGTGCCAGTGAGGGCAAGAATAGAAACGCAAACAATAGGAATTCTGCAGATGCTGGAAATTCAAGCAACACACATCAAAGTTGCTGGTGAACGCAGCAGGCCAGGCAGCACCTCTAGGAAGAGGTACAGTCAACGTTTCAGGCTGAGACCCTTCGTCAGGACTAACTGAAGGAAGAGTGAGTAAGAGATTTGAAAGTGGGAGGGGGAGGGGGAGATCCAAAATGATAGGAGAAGACAGGAGGGGGCGGGATGGAGCCAAGAGCTGGACAGGTGACAGGCAAAAGGGATACGAGAGGATCATGGGACAGGAGGTCCGGGAAGAAAGACAAGGGCGGGGGGGAACCCAGAGGATGGGCAAGAGGTATATTCAGAGGAACAGAGGGAGAAAAAGGAGAGTGAGAGAAAGAATGTGTGTATAAAAATAAATAACAGATGGGGTACGAGAGGGAGGTGGGGCATTAGCGGAAGTTAGAGAAGTCGATGTTCATGCCATCAGGTTGGAGGCTACTCAGACGAATATAAGGTGTTGTTCCTCCAACCTGAGTGTGGCTTCATCTTTACAGTAGAGGAGGCCGTGGATAGACATGTCAGAATGGGAATGGGATGTGGAATTAAAATGTGTGCTGTGGATAGATATGTCAGAATGGAAATACGTGGATAGACATGTCAGAAACCTACCACCCCACCAGCCTCTGGGTCCAACATATTATTCTCCGTAACTTCCGCCATCTGCAACAGGATCCCACCACTAAGCACATCTTTCCCTCCCCCCCCCCCCCGCTTTCCGCAGGGATCGCTCCCTACACGACTCCCTTGTCCATTCGTCCCCCCCCATCCCTCCCCACTGATCTCCCTCCTGGCACATATCCATGTAAGCGGAACAAGTACTACACATGCCCTTACACTTCCTCCCTTACCACCATTCAGGGCCCCAGACAGTCCTTCCAGGTGAGGCGACACTTCACCTGTGAGTCGGCTGGGGTGATATATTGCGTCCGGTCCTCCCGATGTGGCCTGTTATATATTGGCAAGACCCGACGCAGACTGGGAGACCGCTTTGCTGAACACCTACGCTCTGTCCGCCAGAGAAAGCAGGATCTCCCAGTGGCCACACATTTTAATTCCACATCCCATTCCCATTCTGACATGTCTATCCACGGCGTCCTCTACCGTAAAGATGAAGCCACACTCAGGTTGGAGGAACAACACCTTATATTCCGTCTAGGTAGCCTCCAACCTGATGGCATGAACATCGACTTCTCTAACTTCCGCTAATGCCCCACCTCCCCCTCATATCCCATCTGTTATTTATTTTTATACACACATTCTTTCTCTCACTCTCCTTTTTCTCCCTCTGTCCCTCTGAATATACCCCTTGCCCATCCTCTGGGCTCCCCCCCCCCCTTGTCTTTCTTCCCGGACCTCCTGTCCCATGATCCTCTCATATCCCTTTTCCCAGTCAACTATCCAGCTCTTGGCTCCATCCCTCCCCCTCCTGTCTTCTCCTATCATTTTGGATCTCCCCCTCCCCCTCCAATTTTCAAATCTCTTACTCACTCTTCCTTCAGTTAGTCCTGATGAAGGGTCTCGGCCTGAAACGTCGACTGTACCTCTTCCTAGAGATGCTGCCTGGCCTGCTGCGTTCACCAGCAACTTTGATGTGTGTTGAGGGCAAGAATAGAATGATTTGGCAGGTGAATACGTGGCTGAGGAACTTGTGCAGGGGGAAGGGTTCAGATTTATGAACATTGGGATCTCTTCTGGGGAAGGTATGACCTGTACAAAAGGGACAGGTTACTCCTGAACCCAAGGAGGTCCAATATCCTTGAAGGCAGCTTGGCTAGAGTTGTTCAGATAGGTTTAAACAGATTTATCAGGGGGATGGAAACCAGTGTGATAGTGCTGAGGATGAGGTAGTTGGTTTACAAACAGAGGCAATGTGTAGTGAGGCTCCGAGCAAGGAGAGGCTGATGACAGGGCAAATTTGCAGTCAACAGGATGAGTTACAATGTACAAGGTGGACAAAATTGAAAAGGGTGAATACAGGACTGAAAGTGTAATATTTGAATGTGCTCAGAATATGGAATAAGGTAGATGAACTTGTAGCACAGTCACAGATTGGCATGTTTGATGTTGTAGGCATCACTGAATTATGGCGGAAAGAAGATTACAGCTGGGAGCTTAATGTACAAGGATAAACATCTTATTGAAAGCTCAGGCAGAGGGGGTGGCATTGCTCTGTTGGTAAAAAATGAAATTAAATCATTAAAAAGTGATGACGTAGGGCTGGAAGGTGTGAATTCCTTGTGGATAGAGCTAAGGAACTGCAAGGGTAAAAAGACCCTGACTGGAGTTATATACAGACCCCCAAATAGTAGTAATAATGTGGTCTACAAATTACAACAGGAAATAGAAAATGCATGCCAAAAGGCAATGTTACAATAGTCATGGGGATTTCAATATGCAGTTACAGTGGGAAAATCAAGTTGGTTCTGGATTCCAAGCAGGGGTATTTCTAGAAAGTCTATGAAATGGGTTTTTAGAGCAGCTCGTGGTTGAGCCCACTAGGGGATCGGCTATTCCGGATTGGCTGTTGTTCGTTGAACCAGAATTGATTAGAGAGCCTAAGGTAAAAGTACCTTTAGGGGAAAGTGATCATAATAAAATCAAATTCACCCTGAATTTTGAGAGGGAGAAGCTAGAGTCATGTGTATCAGTATTATGGTGGAGTAAAGGGAATTACAGAGGAATGAGAGAGGAGTTGGCCAGAAGTGATTGGAAAAGAACACTGGCAGGGATGAAAGCAGAGCAGCAATAGCTGGAATTTTTGGAAGCAATTTGGAAGGCAAAGGATATATACATCCTAAAGAGGAAGATGTATTCCAAAGGCAAGGTGACATAATCATAAGACGTAGGAGCCAGAATTAGGCATTCATCCCATTGAGTCTTCTCTGCCGTTCCGTCATGGCCGATCCTGGATCCCACTCTGCCCCATATATCTGACTTCTTTGATACCCTGACCAATCAGGAAACTACTAACTTCTCCCTTAAATATACCCCTGGACTTGGTCTCCACTGCAGTCTGTGGCAGAGCATTCCACAGATTCTCTAGTCTCTGCCTAAAAAGAATCCTCCTTACCTCCTTACAATGTGGCTAAGAAGAGAAATCAAAACCAACATAAAAGCCAAAGCAAGGGCATATAATAGAGCAAAAATTAGTGGGAAACTAGAGCATTGGGAAGCTTTCAAGTACATACAGCAGGCACATGAAACAGTCATTAAGAAGGTAAAGATGGAATACAAAAATAAACTTGCCAATAATATCAAAGGGGATACCAAAAGTTTCTTCAGATACATAAAGCATAAAAGAGAGGTGAGAGTGGATATTGGACCATTGGAAAATGAGGCTGGAGAGGTAGTAATGAGGGAGAAGGAAATGGCAGACAAACTGAATAAGTACTTTGCACCACTCACTGTAGAGGACTCTAGCAATATGGTGGAAGTTCCAGGTGTCAGGGATAATGAAGTGTGTGAAATTACCATTACTAGAGAGAAGGTTCTTGGGAAATTGATAGGTCAGAAGTTAGATAAGTCACCTGGACCAGATGGTGTACACACCAGGGTTCTGAAAGAGCTGGCTGAAGTGTTTGTGGAGGCATTAGTAATGATCTTTCAAGAATCACTAGATTCTGGAATGGTTCTGGAAGACTAGAAAATTGTAAATATCACTCCACTCTTTAAGAAGGGAGAGAGGCAGAAGAAGGGAAATTGTAGGCCAGTTAGTTTGACCTCAGTGGTTGGGAAGATGTTGGAATCGATTGTTACGGATGTGGTTTTGGCATACTTGGAGGCACATGATAAAATACCCATAGTCAGCATGGCAGGATAGACAAAGGAGAATTGTTGGATGTTATGTATTTGGATTTTCAGAAGGCATTAGACAAGGTGCCATACATGAGGCTACTTAACAAGCTATGAGCTCATGGTATTACATGCAAGATTCTAGTATGGATAAAGTGGTGGATGAATGGCAGGAAGCAAATAGTGGGAATAGAGGGAACCTTTTCTGGTTGGCTTTTGGTGACTAGTGGCATTCCACAGGGGTCTTTGATGGGACCGATTTTATGTACTTTATATGCTGTTAAGTTGAATGATGGAATTGATGGCTTTGTTGCAGAGTTTACAGATGATATGAAGATAGGTGGAGGGGCAGGTAGTTTTGAGAAAGCAGAGAGGCTACAGAAGGGCTTAGACAGATTAGGAAATAGACAAATAAAAGGCAGATGGAATACCGCGTCGGGAAGGTATGGTCATGCACTTTGATAGAAGAAATGAAAGGGTTGACTATTTTCTAAATGGAGAGAAAATACAAAAATCTAAGGCACAAGGGGACTTGGGAGTCCTTGTGCAGGATTTCCTAAAGGTTAACTTGCAGGGCTGAGTTTGTGGTGAGGAAGGCAAATGCATTCATTTCAAGTGGACTAGAGTGTAAAAGCAATGATGTAGTGTTCAGATTTTATAAGGTACTGGTGAGACCTAACCTGAGGTATTGTGAGCAGTTTTGGGCCCCTTATTTTAGAAAGGATGTGCTAAAACTGAAGGAGGGTGAAAGGAGGTTCACGAAAATGATTTCAGGTTTGAACGACTTGTTATATGAAGACCATTTGATGGCTCTGGGCCAGTATTAACTCAGAAGAATGGGGGTGACCTATTGAAATGTATCGAATGATAAAAGACCTTGACAGACTGGATGTGGGGAGGATGTTTTCTATGGTGGGGAGTGTAAGACCAAAGGACATGTCCTCAGAATAGAGTGTTGTCCTTTTAGAATGGAGATGAAGGGGAATTTCTTTATCCAGAGAGTGGTGAATCTGCAGAAGTGGTTGCCACAGGAAACTATGGAGGCCATGTCTGTATATACAGTATATTTAAGGCAGAGGGTGATAGGTTCTTGATTGGTCAGGGCACGAAGGGATATGGGGAGAAGAGAGGAGATTGGAGCTGAGATGAAAAATCGATCAGCCATGATGAAATTGCAGAGCAGACTCAATGGGTCAAATAGCCTAATTCTGCTCAATTATTATGGTCTTAATGATTCGTTCATTCAACCTAGGTACCAGATATCCTCAGTTTAATATCTGCTGAAGATACAGCACTTCCAACTGAAAAGTACTAATCTATCTATTTAGATTACTGTTTAAACCAGTAACTAACATCTATCACTGAAGCAGAAGAAGTGTTTCCTGAGTCATAACTGGTACTCTTTATTCAAATGTTTTTTTTTGGTTTGTAAGATGATATTTTGCTGTGCAGAGTTAAATGGCTCCACAAAACTACTTCTCTAACCTTATAGGAAGATTCCAGTCTTTGGGCAGCCCTCTTCCCTTTCAGTATACTGACCTCCAAGCAGTCAATTGCTTCTAAGATCCCAGTCGCTGGGCACCAGTGGCGGCGCTGAGGTGGTGCTTTCTGGCGCTATAGCACCAGCAAAAATTACAATAGCACCATCATAGCACCACCAAGAAATTAACTGAAACGTGACATACAAATTGCAGCTGCTTCCTCTGTATAGTTTTGAATACAGCTTGTTTCTCCAGTTGATCTAGTGAAACAGCGCTCCCAATTACCATAGCACCCACACAACAATAAAGTTATAAACTCTGTGCTGGTCGAAGGTCAGATCCACTCTACACTTCGGCTTATTCGTTCGTGAACTTCGTTGTCAATGTCTTGCTGTTGCTGTCCTCAGATCAGTTAAGCTCATCTAAGATCACTTAAGGTGGTGATGTCACTCACTCCCAGTCACGTGAGAGATTGATAGTATGCATACATTGTGCAGGATCCAGGGGCTGATCCATGGTCTTGCGAGACTAACGGATGCCACACACGCATTGTACTTTTACAAGCTAGCGTGGGCCTGGCACGTGCATTATTTTGGCCAGCGTGAAAAATGAATCAATTTTTAGTGAGAAAACGACCTCATCTAGAGGAATCAGTGATGTCTCAGCCTGAGCCTGGCTTAATTGAAAGTGACATGCAGAAAGAAGTGGGGATGAGGACAACAGCAGTTCATCAAAGGAGTGTGAGGGCGAAGTAGAGGAACAAGAAATGGAGCGGGATTCAGAAGAGAACTTCGATGAAGCTGCTCTTAGTGTTAGTGGGAATACTGTTAGCGATGTTAGCCAGCAACCTGAGGAAGGACCCTGTCGGCCAGCATTGGAAAAAGTATCCTTCGCAACAGTTTTGCAATCAGAAAAGACTTTTTATTCATGTCTGGTTTGACCTGTACTCCTGCCTGGAATATTCGATCACAAAAGATACTACGTTCTGCTTCACATACAGGCATTTCCTGTGTGGAGAACATGGGTTCCATTCTGAGTCTACTGTGGTAAACCATATATATGTTGTAACTGGGTTAACTGTCTGGACACGCCCCTCTGCTGACTGTCCCTGTGGCTCCTCCCACAGATTCCTGTATAGAGGAGATTCCGCCTTGCCCCTGCCCCTCAGTCCAGGGGCAGACACTCAGCATGGAGGTCATATTGTTGTACAGCGAATAGAAGCCTTTCAGTATTTTACCCAACCTCAGTCTCTTGGAGTTATTGAAGGTGCTTCATCTACCTTCACTGTCACCGGTTACTGCAAATGGCGGAAAGCTACAACAGCTTTCAATACCCACCATGTAAGCGCAGCTCATAAGTTTGCTATGGAGGCATGGGCCAAATTCAGACTGAGAAAGCCAGACGGTTCGAGATTGGGAAATTTGCTTGATAAAGGACATGCAAAGATTGTCCAAGAAAATCACGAGTATATGAAAGTAGTGGTTGAGTCTCTGCTACGCTGTACTGCGTGCCAAGGCATTGCCCAGCGATGACACTGGGAGGATGATGGATCTGGCAATAGGGGAAACTTTGAGTTGCTCAGTGTAATTGCACAGTTTGATAAGACTGTGGCTTAAAAAAAAAGAGGACAATCCTGGAAATGCAAAAAACACCCATCACGATATCCAAAATGAAATTTTGGGTATTATGCAGATATGGTCAGACGTCAAAAAAGTGCAGAAATCAAGGAGGCTGGACATTTTGCCACCATGGTGGATGAAAGTAAAGACTTGAGTAAAATGGACCAAATATCTGTGGTGGTGTGGTATTTGAATAACGAAACAGTGCTTGAAGAATTCTTGCACTTCACTCCAGCAGAAGGGTTGGACGCAGAGTTGCTTCTTAAAAGCATTGAACAGACACTCGCCCAGTGTGTTATTGATAAGAACATGTGCATAGGTCAGTGTTATGACGGGGTGGCAGTGATGTCCGGGTGCAATAACGGGGTACAAGAGAGGTTCAGGAAAGAGGTCCCGCAGGCATTATATATACACTGCCATGCTCACAGACTTAACCTTGTCTTAGTGGATGTTGTGAGCAATGTACCACAACTGGGTGAGTTTTCTGAAACTCTGCAGCTGCTTTACAACTTCTTTTCAAAATCTGTTGCCTGTGATCTTTTCATGAAGAAACAGAGAGAGAACTGGAATCAACTGCACAGCCCGTGGAGTTGAAGAAATTGTCAGATACACACTGGGCATGGCAGTATACAGCTTTGTGGGCTATAAGGAAATCACTCCCTGCCATTCTAGCTACACTACAGGATATTATGGGTCAACCAAATGCACGGAGGAAAATGGAGGCTAGAGCTGTAAATGGACCGATCGATGAGCAGTTTGCTTTACTTCTCACTCTGTTTGAGGATTTATTCCGAGTCACCAAGTTCATGTCTCCCAGTTTGGAGCTTTCATCCGCTGTGGACTTGGCTCAGTCTGTTATCAATGCACTCTCAGCAAAACTGGGAGAGGAATCATGGAGTGAAATTCAGGTAAGAGCTAGGGACCTGTGCTTCAAGGCCAGTATACAGAGCAGACTACATGAATGGAGACAGGCCCAGCCACCCTGCAGCCTACATGATTTTGTTGTTGAGGCCCAAACTGAACGCACACCTGTCACATCCTCTGATTACCTTCGCAAGCACTGTTTCTATCTGGTTATAGACAGACTTCTGACTGAAATGAAAAGACGGTTCTCAATTGAGACTGGGGGTGTTCTGACTGGAGTCTCAGCATTGAGTCCCAAACACAAGCTCTTCCTAGACAAGAATTGTCTTTGGCCAATGGCCCAACACTATGGAGTGACTGAAGTGAACCTGACTGCAGAGCTACATCAGGTTCGGCGTCTGCTGGAAACAAAACAAAAGCAAGGATAGACAGTGAATGACATAGTGGAATTTCCAGCTCTAATGAGACCCTACTGCGATGCATTTATAGATTTATACAAACTAATCTGCATATCACTGACTCTGCCTGTGACATCTGCCTCATGCAAACCGAGTTTCTCTTGCCTCAGACGCCTCAAAAACTACCTAAGGAATAGCAGCGGCGATGCTCAGAACAGCAACTTGGCCCTGTTGGCCATAAACAGCTGGAGGACCAAGGCACTTGACATCCAGAAAATCCTTGATGCTTTCACCACCAATCACAATAACAGACGGATTGTGCTTCTCTGGAAACATCAAAGGTGAGTGCAGTTGATTTTTAAAAAAAATTTGGTCCTAGACTAATGCTGATTGTAATTATTATTTTGTGGTGGATACCCCATAGTCCTTATGTTTTCTGCAAATCCTAAAATATTACATTTACTGCTATTAAGCCTACTGGTTTTGCTTAGACTTCCAAGCGGTGATTCTGTTGACTTTTGTTTTAAATTCAGTGGCCGAATTAATTGAGGTATTGCATGGTCAGAGTATGATTTGTCCAACTCCTGGTAAAGCCTTGCATCTGTTGTTTGCCTTATTTGACTTTAATAATGGTGTATCTTTTGGCATTGTCTGTCTATGTAATGCAAATAGCAATGGACATTGTGGGTTAGTGTTGTGTTTTTCAGTTGAAAAGCATGCATTTGACGCTGATTGCGGGGTTGGTACGTGATTCATGTTGTACGCTGTGGGTCGGATGCTCTGTTGGTTTGTTTGTTTATGCTCTGTGTAGCCCAGGTTGTCTCCGATGCTGTTGACACTGTCACAGTTCACTTCTATATTAGATCTATCAATTGCTGTTGCTTGTGAATCAACAGAGGCATTTATAGTAGGCACATAATGCTTGAGACTGACTTTTGAACGCCACGCGCCTAGCCTTGCGATTACATATTACCATATAATACATCCCTTAGCACCATCACTGAATAATTCAGCCCCACTGTAGCACCAGCAAGAAAAAATCTCTGGCCCCGCCAGTGCTGGGCACAGCTGCACGTTTCAGTGTCTGGAAAAGTTATCCCATTAGCCCTCACACATGATATTTTCATATCTAGTAATAAGTAGGATTAAAGGTTATAATAGGGATGCAGGATTACAACAAGGGGACGTGGTTTGTTATCTCTTTAGTGTCTTTATTGTAGTCTTGCATACAGGAGCTTTAAGACAGAGAACAAGTGAAATATTTTAGCCAGATTTAGTGACAGAAGTATGAATAAGGCTATCCCTCAACTGAAGGATGATCTTCAAAAATATAAGGATAGTATATGCAAAATTGCAGTAAAGTGACTTTTATTTTAATTAATTTTGATCATTTGCAAAAGTCAGTTGAAATTTTCATCTTTGGAGGGCAAAACAGCTTAAGTTATGTGAACACTTTATATACATTTAAGTAGTAAGCTTATATTATGTCTGTGGTAGCTACCGTTTCATAATCAATTATCTTCTTTTGGTGCACTTTGGTTTATGGCTGAAGTATAGGTAACACATTTTTAATGGGTGTTAGAGGATAAACCCAAGAGATGTGAAAACCTAGAGGTGATTAAGTTAGAGGCCAAAGACACCAGTAATAGCCAAGAGGGAGGTCGGAAGCAATGGGTAGAGTCAAAATCACATTCTTAATTTTTCCTTCTTAGTCCTATGTTTGCCTAATTTGTTAAAGTGTTCAAATGCCTGGATATAGGCAGTGTAAGATACTCCACTTGCATAAGTTTGACTCATATGCATACATTTTGGATGATACAGTAGTTCTTCCGAAGGCATACAGTTGTTCTTTGCATAAATAAGGGCCCAGTCCAGGGAGCCCAGATCTTGATGCTGGCTTTAGATAGATTCACTTAATTCAAAAACTTAGTGAGAAGGTAGTAGAGAGGACTCTCAAAAGCTGCTTTCCTTTTGGGAGCCGTCTTTACTATTTCCTCACAGCCTCCAGCCTAATCATGAGTTGGACAGCAATCTCAAACCCATTCATTTCCTTAATACTAATATTCTATTTTATTTGTGTTCCTTATTCCCACAATCTGTATTTCTCCGTTATTTTGAGAGATTTTTTTGTTCCCTCTGTTATGAAGACAGGCATGAAATATTTGTTTTATCTAAACACCACTTCCTTAAACAAAATCTTCTCCACATGTATGTAACATTATTTTACATTCAGTGTATTTCTTCACAGGCTGAGAAAGGCTTGAATCAGCTTTATTCATATAATCCTGATACCCTGAAATCACAATATTATATCAAGCACTTGGAGCCAATTTGTAACAACAGTAAGTTACCATTTTTGGAGATTCATTAGAGTATAACCATACCAGTGGACAGTGTAACGGATTGAATACCAGAAGATTGCCTCAGTTTACATTCTTGTAGGCAAGGAGGAACAGAAAGTCAAAATAAATAAAATATCACTGGATGCTCAAGAATGCAGTTTTGCAAAGTTTAGTTCAAGATAAATCAAGCTTTTTTTTTGTTACCCAGGGGAAGTCAGTGCTCCTATCTACCGCAAATAGTAGAACAGGATGTATTTCCGCACAAGACTGAGCATATTTAGATATCACCAACAAGGATGCATAGAGAAGTGTTCATTTTATTGTTTTTCCTAACCTTGGGCACTAATGCTATTACACCTGTAAAATATGAACAGCAAGAGGAGATGTCACATAGGTTGATATTGTTGTTAAGAAGGCATATAGTGTGTTATAGGGGCTATTGGGTTCAGGAGTCACGAGGTAATGCCACAGCTCTATAAAACCTTGGCTAGATCACGCTTGAAATTGTTATGTTTGTTCTTGATAAAGACGAGCAGTATGGGTAAAAACGCTAGCACATTTATGAACAGTCATGGCTTCAGCTCGACCTGAGTGCATGCCATCAGTTCTCCAACATCACTTCCGGTTTTGGTTTTACAGCCCACATTGCACACTGGGAACTGAAGTTCTTATTTATGTACACACATAATAACATATCTTCCCCCTTTAAAGAAAAGAAACACAATATTATCTCCTCATAAACTTGCAGGAAACAATAATTCTTTCCAACACAGATATTTACATTAACTTCAATTCTAATGAGCAAATAGTCCCTTATTCACTTCAATCTGTCCCTGGTTTAATGTTCCCTTTTGGTTGCTATTCATTTTCACAAATGTCCTGCTCTCATTTGCGCTTTATATTAATGTCTTTTTGATATCCCTGATCACCATAATTTCTTTCACATCCTTCTGCCAAGATCCTATCTGATCGGTTCTGTTCTTGTCTTACTGTATCACCATAGTTCACTCCATGTGCCTCATAATGGAGACCTGGATTACATCCATGTGATCGGTGTGAATTTGCATAAGTTCCAACTGATTCTGTTTCAATTCACAGAGCGCCTTCAATTGGCTATGTAGTGTATCATAGATAGCAACTCATCCTCTTGGTTTGTGTTGAACTGTTGCTATTGTTCTGACCTCTGGGTCCATCTTTCTTTTCATATTTCCTCTTCATCTTTGGAGAGGATCATGGAGATATTTTTGATTTCCATTCTTTAACTGGAAGTTGACAAGAGATTTTGAACTAAAGCTGCATGATGTGGAAGCAAGACTGGCAACTTCTTCATCATGATCACTCCGTTTAGCACTAACATCTTGATTGTAATGCTGGAGTATTGATGGCTGTCTATAGAAAGTGGAGCTCTTGTGCTTCTCTTGCATAACCTCTCTGGAACTCTCATGGATGTCGTTATTTCTCAAGTTACATCAGGTAAGCATCTGAACCCCTCAAAGACATCTGTGTACACTTTCATGAATGTTTCATGGTCATCTTTGGTCTGTGAAGCCAATTTGAAAATTATTTCCCTATGTAGAGCTTATCACAGGCAGTTAGACCTAATATTGGCTGTACTCTTTTCTACAATCAGTAGCTATGCCTTTAGGTGCTGACCCTTGTGACTTACTCAGTGTGTGAAGCTCAGCAAAGTATTGGTCAAAACCAAAACCTTGTTTCTGGTCACAGGAAAAGCTTTATATTTTTCAAATTTGGTGTTTTTTATTGGGGACAAAATACACGTCAAATTTTGTCATCAGTATGTCTACTGTCAAGGCTGTCTCATCAATTTGTAAGCTGTTGTAGGTGTTCACAGCATCTTCACCAATTATGTGTAGAAAGACAGATGCTTTCAAATGTTCATCAGCCCCTCCCACTCTGTTTACTGCTGAATATATATTGAACCTCTGTTAGAAGAGTTTCCAATTATCAGTTAGATTGCCAGTAAGCTGCTTTGGTGCAGGAGGACTTAACTTATCCATGGCAGAATTTTCGAACTCTCACCTGATTTTCCTTTGGTGAATTCGGTGAACAAGGGCAGCTTCAGGACACAACGTGCTCTCTGGCCGACAGCTTCTCTCTGTCAGTACCTAGTGTCTCTTTCTTAATCACTCACAGTACATTTACTCTATGAGTTTAGCCCTCATGCCTGACTTCTGACACCATGTTATGTTTGTTCTTGATAAAGACAAACCGTGTGGGTCAAAAGGCTAGCATGCTTATTAACAATCATGGCTTCAGCTCAACCTGAGATTGTGCCACCAGTTCCCTAATGTCACTTCCAGTTCCGGGTGAACAGCCCACATTACGTACTGGGAACTGGAGTTCTTTATTATGTACACACATAATAACACAGAAATACTATGCTCAATTCTGGTTGCCTCATTATAGGAAGAATGTGGAAGCTTTAGAGAAGGTGCAGAGGAGATTTACCAGGATGCTGCCTGGATGAGAGAACATGTCTATGAGGAAAGGCTGAGTGAGCTAGGTCTTTTCTCTATGGGGAGAAAAGATGAGAGATGACTTGATAGAGGTGTACAAGATGGCGAGAGGCATAAATTGAGTGGATAGCAAGAGAGCTTTCCCCAGGGTGGAAATGGCTAATTTGAGGGGGCATAATTTCAAGATGAATGGAAGAAAGTATAAAGGGGATTTCAGAGGTTAAGTTTTATCATACAGAGATTGATGAATGTGTGGAATGCACTGCCAGGGGTGGTGGTAGACACAGATACATTATCACATATAAGAAACTCTTAGGTAGGGACATAGAAGAATGGAGAGCTATGTAGGGGGAAGGGGGTTAGATTGATCTTAGAGTAGGTTAAAAGATTTGCCACAGTATCATGGGCTTAAGGGCCTGTACTGTGCAGAAATGCTCTGTGTACAGTAAAATGGTTTAATTTTGATTAAAAATAATAATGAAATGATGGAATCTTCATAGTTTTTTCCCTATTTCAAATAGATTTAAAACGTGAATGCTCAAGGAGATCTGTAAGTAACACTTGATTAATATTCTTAATAGTTATTGAGACATACAGGTAGCTCTGCTATAACATGTACTTCAATAATGTAAATTTGATATAATGTGATTGATAAATTAGGGTACACTTTGTATTAATCAGGCTGAATTGGTTATAATACAATTTTGATTGTGAACCAGGGAACTGCTCAAGAATTATTTTAGAAAATGACAAGCTGAAAAAGGAGCTGCCTTGGAGAAAAAGAGTGATCTTGGAAAAAATATATTTAATCAAATACCCATTGTCTTTTAAGAACACAAACTGTTAGTTTTACCAGAGGAGACCAGTAGAACTTGACCAGCAATCACTTCTATTGATAATTGTGCAACAATACTCTATTAAACAATGTGAGATTAGTTTTATTGTCATATGTACATCAAAACATACAGTGAAATGTATTGTTTGCATCAACAACCAACACAGTCCAAGGATTTTGATGGAACCATCCCACAAATGTGACCACGCTTCCTAATCTGAAGCTGTATGTCTTTGAAATGCAGGCAGAAACAGGAGCACCCAATTTTTCTGAAGGTCACTCTTCATGTCTTCAGACAACATTAAATTGTTCATTGATGGAAGGAGCTGCTCAAAATAACAAACATTAATTTCCATTGCCAACCATAAACCAAGTGAAAACATGAGGACTGCACATCGGTACTTCAAGACAGTGTTGGTACTTTGACATAGGGAGAAAGAGAGTGTAGAAATTACGTAACATTCAAAGTGAAGGGGCCTGAAAACAGGACTAGGACAATCAGAGGCAAACCATTAACACTTGCGCCGTAAGTCATTGTCAAGAGAGTTGCTCCACAATGAGTTTGAGATAGTAGCATGAATCCTTGTACACTGTACATTCCTGTATGATCTGCTAGTGTTTGTTTTTTCTGGGCAGCCTCCCTTCTGGTCCTTGGCTTTGTCTGTGCTACTCCCAATGCAGTTCTAACTCAAAAAATACATCCAGTGGAATCACCATGAAAGCACCTATCGTAAGGAGTTTTAAAGTGCTGTTGCCAATCACTTGGTCTTCGTAATTGACATGGTGGTGGCATCCGTTAGTCTCGCGAGACCATGGATCTGCACCTGGAAAGTCTTGCTTCAGTCTGTGTTAGAGCAGCGTCTGTTGTGGTTGTAGAGTCCCACACGGGAGTGACAGTCTCGGCTGCAGCGACTGCACTTGAAGGCACTGTCCTCCAGTGTTGTCTTGGTGCTGTTTTTCTGATGAGTGCGCTTTTCTTCAGCAGCAAGCCTCAGCTTCTCTTCTCCTCTTTTTAGACCTCTGCGTAGTTCCAGCCTCCAGTGAGAGTGATCGCTTGCAATGTCCTCCCACCTCTCGACCTTCATTTTCAGTGACTTTATGTCTCTCTTGCAAACATCTTTGAAACGAAGATGGGGCTGCCCTTGTGCTCTCTTGCCGGAGGCCAGTTCCCCGTACAGCAGGTCTTTCGGGATCCTCCCGTCTGACATGCAGTGTATGTGGCCTAGCCAGCGGAGACGGTGTTGTTGGAGCAGGGTGAAGAGGCTGGGTATCTGGGTGCGGGCCAGGACCTCATTGTTGGTGACTCAGTTAGTCTATGTGATGTCCAGGATGCGTCTCAGGCTGCGAAGGTGGAAGGCCTTGAGATGCCGCTCTTGTCTGTAGTAGAGGCTCCAGGTCTTGCTGCCGTAAAGCAGTGTGCCGAGGACGCAGGCCCTGTAGACTGCAACTTTGGTGTGCATCATCAGCTTGCTGTTCTCCCAGACTCTTTTTGTCAGCCTGGCGAATGTTGAGGCTGCTCGTCCGATCTGTCTGTTGATCTTGGGGTCTAGGGAGAGGCTGTCCGTGATGGTGGAGCCAAAGAATGTAAACTCATGAACTACCTCCAGCTCGTAGTTGTTGATGGTAATGACAGGGGGGTGCTCAATGCCTTGGCCCAACACCTTGGTTTTCTTCAGGCTGATGGTCAAGTTGGGGTCCTGGCAGGCTCTTGAGAAGCTGTCCATGAGGCGTTACAGTTGCTCTTCAGAGTGTGTTGCCAGTGCTGCATCATCTGCAGACAACATGTCCCTGATGAGTACTTCACGAACCTTGGTTTTTGCCCTCAGACGGGACAGACTGAACAGCCTCCCGTCCGATCTGGTGCGGAGGTAGACACCATCAGTTGATGTTCCAAAGGCGTGCTTCAGTATGACTGTGAAGAAGATGCCAAACAGGGTGGGGGCAAGCACACAGGCCTGCTTCACACTGCTGCAGATGTTGAAGACCTCCAAAGAAGAGCCGTCGAACTGAATGACGCCCTTCATGCCCGTGTGGAATGACTGAACTATCTTGAGGAGCCTCAGAGGACAACCAATCCTGGTGAGGATTTTGAACAGACCGTCTCTGCTCACAAGGTCGAAGGCCTTCATAAGGTCAATGAAAGCAATGTAGAGTGGTTGTCTTTGCTCTCTGCATTTCTCTTGTAGCTGTCGAAGGGAGAAGGTCATGTTGATTGTGGAGCGTTCCGACCTGAAACCGTGCTGAGACTTGGGATATACCCTTTCGGCTATTTTCTGCAGTCTGTTCAGGACCACGCGGGCGAAGACCTTCCCAACGATGCTCAGCAAGGAGATTCTCCTGTAGCTGTTACAGTCGCTTCTGTCCCCTTTGTTCTTGTATATGGTGACAATGTTGCAGTCTCTCATGTCTTGCGGCCCTGCTCCCTCTGTCCAGCACTGGCACAGTAGTTCATGCAGATGGTTTAGCAGGATGCCCTTTGCGCATTTGATGGCCTCTGGTGGAATGCCATCCAATCCTGGTGCCTCCCCAGTGGGCAGGCTGTCGATGGCTTTACTCAGCTCTTCAGCAGTCGGCAATGCATCAAGTTCCTCCATGACAGGCAGGCATTCCACGGCATCTAGTGCGCTGTCCAAGATGCTATTTTCTTTGCAGAGGAGTTCAGAGTAATGCTCCACCCATCTCTCTATCTGCTTGCCTTTGTCATTGATGGCCTCGCCTGTTATGGTTTTCAATGGTGCTGTCTTGCTCTGGGTTGGCCCAATGGCTTTCTCGATCCCCTTGTACACTCCATGGATGTTGCCTGTGTCAAATGATGACTGAATGCTTTCGCATAGTTGTAGCCAGTAGTCATTTGCACAACATCTGGCTGTTTCCTGGGCCTTGCTTCTTGCTGTCCTTAGTGCTTGCAATGTTGCCTGGGTGGGATGGCATTTGTGCTCTAGTAGTGCAACATGCTTCACCTCGATGACAGGGGTGAGAATTGACAATTAGTTTATTATTGTTATATGTATCAAAATACAGTGCATAACTTAGTTTTGCATGCTGTCCATGCAGATCTTTTCAAAACATAACATCAAGGTAGTACAAGGAAAAAAGCAATAATAGATTGCAGAGCATATTGTTACAGGTACAGAGGAAGTGCAGTGCATGCAGCCAATAAGGTGCAGGGGACAAGATAAGATAGATTGTAAGATCAAAAGTTCATCCTTATTATACAAGAAGTCTGTTCAAGAGTTTCATAGCAGCAGGATAGAACCTGTCCTCGAGTGCATGTTCTCAAACTTTTGTATCTTCTGCTCGATGGAAGGAGGGTGAAGAAGAGAAAATGAGTAGGTTAGAAGAGGTATTTAATTATGTTGGCTACGTTCCTGATGTGCTGGGATATGTAGACACAATCCATGGAGGGAAGACTAGTTTTTATGATGAATTGAGTTGTGTCCACAATACTCTACAATTCCATGTGGTCTTGGGCAAAAAATATTATGATACCAAGCTGTGATGTATCCAGATAGGTTGTTTTCTATTGTGCCTTCTATAAAAATTGGTGAGGCTTCGTATTCTAAATTTCCTTGGGAAGTAGGGGCATGCATAAGTTTTTTTTTGGCCTTAGTGTCTACAGGTTAAGCTATCAGTGATATTTACACCTAGAAACTTGAAGCTCTCAATAGGAACAGGTATGTTAAAGTAAATTTTGAAATTCAATGTAACATTCCTTTTAAACATATTGAAATCAACTTCTTTGATTTAACTAGATGCAGTTCATTGTTTGGTTTAAATTGAATAATTTAGCGAGTCATCCTGTCGTTAAAAAATTTGTGGATATCAAATGGAAAATTTATGGACAGTAAGTTTCTTTTAATTTATTGCTTTGGAAGTTTCTTTTGAGTTTTATACTGACCTAATTTTTACCTTGTATTAATTCTAGTTTTTGTAATCCATTGTCATCGAGAAAAATTATTTTGTATTTGCAGCAGCATGAAATTGCATCCAAGAATATAAAGAAAACTTTATTCAGATATTTCCCTTATTATCAATTCCCACTCAGTTTTGGAAGGTTGCTAGCACAAAGTTGATAGGGAGTAAACAAGTTTTTGGAATCCTTGGTTGACCTAGAGAAATAAGCATGAACTTAAAACCTATTGTTTCTCTAAATCCTAGTGACTAAACTTTCTCCTGCCTCCTGATTGTGGCCCCTCTTTCTCCATCATCCCAAACAAGGAATCTCTACTATATTCCCTGTGAATTTTCTCCCATTCATTGCTAATCTTTTCACCTCCCAATCACAATCTCTCACCCCACTTCTTTGATTGTAGCATCTTCACTCCCAACACTGCATTATCATGGTTTCTCTTTCTGCTCCTAATTGTTATCTCTCTCTCTATTCATTTACATGGGCATTCTTCTTTCTCACTGAACAAATCCCATCCCATCAACCACAATGCAAATAGTGGTGGCCTCATTTCCCAACCTATTTCCTTGCTCATCCCTGGCTGAGATAGAAATCACTTTCTCTCCCCATGTACCCTTCTTCCTCCTGCCATATGACAGCTTGTCTATCTACCCTGGATCATGAATTCTTAACCTCTTTATTACAGTTTTCTTCCCAACCCGCACTTCCCCGCACCACCTCAATTGCAGCTCGCTGCCCCTTTTTGTAATTATATTCCCTCCCTTGCCCTTGCCCTCTTCCTCTCCCCCTCCCCATTTTATTCTCTGACAATGACTTGCCTTCTCTGTCTGAATTATGATTTCTCTTTTCACTCCTCTGATTGGGTTGTTACCTATTCTTTCTACCCTTGCAAGCTCCTTCTTCCTCATTTTTTTCCCAGTTGGAGATTGCCTAAATCAAAATTGGTAAATGAAAGCTGTGGACAAAATTTGACACTAAACCACACAAAGGAATATTGAATATTCCTTGGTCAGATGTTTATTTTAAAGAATGAATCAAAGTAGGATGAAGTACTAGAGAGGTGAAGACATCAAGACGAGTTACTTCACTGATCGTTGGTCTGGTGGCTGAAAGCTGCTTGTCACTGGCAAGGCTATAAAAGCTGTTGATGAACAATGTGTCTGACTATGAGGAACTCAGAAAATCAGATGTTCAGAAGATTGGATTGTCTTAGAGAGAAACCACCATTTTAAGAGTTCTGAGTCTGTAGTACACAATTATCATTTTATTAATGAATGGGTTGAGAAGTTACAGCAGCTGAGCTAATACTAATATCATGACAGTTATTTTTATGAGGAAACACTTTTCCTTTTTGGATACTTTTTGAACACAATGACACCTTTTTTGAAGCCATTTCCCACAAAAGATTTTTTTCCTAATCTCAGAAACAACTATTCTCTTAAGGAACTTAAAAAAAAATTACATTCAGAATGGATTGTTAAACTGTCATTTAACCAGGAAAATAATGTTCTTAGAGTCTCATACAAATGGTTTCATAAATATTGTTTTTCTTAAAATAAATAAGGACCTTACAATGTTATAATATTTTACATTTATATTTTATAGTATGGAAGCTTTGACCCTTCTTGCAGCAGATACTGTATTCATTGTTTCCTGGTGTTCTTTTCTGTATTTGTTTGCCATGGAAAGAAGCAGATTTACTGATTTAAAAAAGGCAAGTAACACTAACATTTAGTATGATAAGGTTTTTAACATATACAAAACAGTTCATGTCAGTCTATGTCTCATTTTCAGCATTTTGATTTAACTATTGTCTGAATACTATGGAATAAAACCCAGAATCATGCAATGTGTTTTCATAGATTAGTTGGCTAATATGGACAGCATCTCAACTGCAATAAAGCAATACCAGCTCCTTATTTCATCTGGATGCCTAACTCGTGTCTTCCCAAACCATTCCCAGTTGTCATGTATTGAAATAAGATCAGTTAATGTAGTTTGACTCTTGTCAAGTACGGTGATGATGTCATCAGTCGGGACAACAACACGTGATGGAGGGAGCATGGAAGCAAGAATGAGAAATAAAGACATGTTCAAAGCATGAAGCAGTGAGTCATAGTATATGCACTATCTAATTGAGTACTAAGATAGGTTGCAAATACTCAACACCAGTGAAGGAAGGTTAGCAAGCCCCTGGTGGGCAAAGGATAACATCAAAATCAGCTTGAAGAAATTCAACATTACATCTAAAAACTGGGAAGACATTGCACTCAATAGATACACCTGGAGGAAATCTGTTCAGAATGGAGCTGTGCTATAGGAGAACTACCTCTGCCGTGCTGCAGAGAACAAGCAGCATCTGCGAACGGGGAGACTGAACAATCATAAATCTCAATCACTAACCACAACCACCACTTACTCTTGCCTGCTCTGCACCAGAATATGTGGATCCCAGATCATTCTCTACAGCTATCTGAGGACCCACCAATAGACACCGTTTAAGAGAACATCATACTCAACTGATCACACTGCTACTAATGTTTTAGTCTGAGTTTAGTTTTGTGAAGGTGCACTGCACCAAATCCATTTCACGGCCATTACATCCTTCCTGTGATGTATATGATTGAACACAATACTCCAGATGGAGTCTGATTGAGACATTATTTCAGTGAGATATAAAACCTATTTTTAGTGATAGATATAATTGGACTTACTTCTCTTTGTCATCTTGTCTGATTTACCTTTCTTAGATCCAAAGTGGATTAGTTTACATATTTTGATTTGGTGCTTTAATTGTTGCAATTTGGTCAATTTATTTAGTCTAGACCATAAGACATAGAAGCAGAATTAGGCCATTAAACTAATTGAAACTGCTCCACAAGAAAATCTGCAGATGCTGGAAATTCAAGCAACACACACAAAATGCTGGTAGCACACGGCAGGCCAGGTAGCATCTATAGGAAGAGGTACAGTCGACTTTTCGGGCCAAGATCCTTCGTCAAAGGTCTCGGCCCGAAACTTCGACTGTACCTCTTCCTATAGATGCTGCCTGGCCTGCTGCGTTCACCAGCAATTTTATGTGTATTAATTGAAACTGCTCTGCCATTCCATTCACCAGCTTTCTCCACATAACCTTTGATGCCCTTACTAATCAAGTACCTGGCAATGAATTCCTTCACAGCTGTCTGTGGCAATGAATTCCACAGATTCACCACCCTCTAGCTGAAGAAATTCCTCCTCCAGTGCCCTTTGCACAACTTATTGTGACATGCCCAAAATGAGTATCACCTACAAATTTGTGTCTACAGATCACTTTTCATTTATCCAAGTGATTAGTAAGTATGGTGAAAAGATGAAGTCCTATACAGATCCCTAAGGTTTAAACGGTTCAATTTAATTTAATTTTAAAAAGGGACACTACTTTTAAAAAGTTTGAAACTTTTTTTTCCTACTGTCTTAACACTGTTCCGATTAACACAGAGATTTTGGATAAGGTGCATCTATGGTGGTCATACTGCGTGCGGGAAATATCATGTGTCAGCAGCAATGCAGGTATGCTTTTTGACCTGAGAAAGAGAAACTAAAAGAACCAGTGTTTGCAGAATCTCCTTCCGATGTCAACCTTTATGAGAAATTTTGTCTCCAGAAGTGAGGTTTACGAAGTCAACGTTACACATTTGCAAACTTTTCTGACTACAGATCCACCCACAGATACTTGCCAGGACCACCATCTTCTTGAACTATCAAACCTCCAGATCGTTCTCCAGACATGTAGCACAGCAAAAGAAATTCAAGAAAATTGTGGATTCTGGAAGTCTGAAATAAAAGCAGAAAATACTGAAAATGTTCAGTTTGTCAAGCAACCTCTTTGGAATGAGTTTGATATAAAAGATTCTGCAGATGTTGTAAATCCAGGATAACACACACAAAATGCTGGAGGAACTCAGCAGGTCAGGTATCATCTATGGTGAGGAATACAGAGTTGGTGTTTCGCGTTGGGACTCTCCATCAGAGCTGGGAAAGATAGAAAACATTAGTTTTAAGTTAGAACAGGGGTTTGCCCTATCCATCCTTTTTTCACCCTGTCTCTCACCCAGGGGTTCCCAACCTGAGGCCCACTGACCCCTTGAGAATGAAAGAAGGATGGATGGGGCAACGGGTACTCTTCTAATAGCATCACACACAAAATGCTGGTGGAACTCAGCAGGCCAGGTAACATCTATGGAGAAGTGTACAGTCGGCGTTTTGGGCCAAGGCACTTCATCACAATATTAGAGTATTCACTAATTCTTTCAAGTTAAGGAAGAGGAATCATGCCTACCTTGCCCTCAGCACAAACCATCCAGCTGAGTGAACAGTGAATTTGTAAGTGTGAAGTGCCACTGAAGTTCATAACACCAATTTTTAATAAGTAATTGAAATCTGCAATCAATGTTCAAGCCACTGACATGAGCTAGCAACTATCACAGTTCATTTGAGCTGATAAACTTTTTAATTAGAGTAAGGTCCCCTGAAGAAAGAAATTCTCTCTATAGTTCCCGTCAGTTTGAAATATGAATCAAGAGAATAACATTTAAAATCTTTGACATGAAATAGAACTTTGATAAGAAGTTATCTATTTATAGCAATGTTTGTGATGTGAGAATTTGCAAATAAAATCTTCAATACATCGAACCTGATGAAGTGTTCTTTCCTTTGTGCAGGATCTATGGAAATTCTTGCTTGCTCTCTTTTGTTTTGTTGAACTAATATACTTGATAATTCTTGACATGCATGAATATTTTGAAATAAGATACTTATTTCATCATTGGCAACAGCAGCAGCAAGAATCTCTGGAAAATGACTTAAAGTTTTGCAGCCCAGCTTTGCCACAGGTATAGTCTTTTTGTAAAAATATTTAATGACATACTTCCCCATTTGTTCAGCCACCAAATAGAAATTGTCTGGGTTACCATTCCTTTTACAATTTCTCTCAGTGTAAATGAGATGTTCCTCATTCATTCTGGCACTATTATCTATTTATTTATCTAAGTGAAAATAGATGCCTAGCCTTTTTATGATATTCACTTAAAAAAAAGTATCAAAAAGATGAACAATACTTTCTGTGAATCACTATAGCATATTGTTTTTATTCATCCCTCTCAAACTCCCTATAGTCGTCAAAACAACTGGTCAATTGATCTCGTGTCTTATTTCCACTGCGTGGTTTCAAAGGGACTTCATAGAGATGAGAACAACTTCTGCTATTGCCAAGTTAAATTCTTAACTACCTCTGTTACCTCAAGAATATTTTGCTCCTTGTTAACAGCAGAGAACGTAGAAAAAAAAACAAAAAAAAACAGAGTGCCTAAAGTAGACTTGGAGATACATTATATCATGTTATACAACACATCTCACTGAATGCAGAACACAGAGTCCCTAAATTGTGTTCTATTTTCAGTAGAACATGTAATACATGATATACTGTACCTCCAAGTCTATGCTTCTTCCTAATCTCCATTTCTGTGCTGGCCGTTAACAAACATGGCTTACTGATGGACAGAAATGGCAGCTCCACCGTCCTGGTTACAGGGTTTTCAGATGCGTTTAAAAAGTGTGGTAAGTACAAGTAATCTAGGAAGCAATATTGGTTAATGAAAGAGTTATAGCTGTGTGGAAGGACAATTTTCAAGGAAGGCTAACAAATAATATGGGTTGAAGCAAGAAATGAATCTGAGGTAATCATATGGCTGGAGTAGGAGATATGTCATGAACATTTAGGGAGGAATTAAAACAAAAATACAGGCACATTTTTGAAAAATGCAAAAATAACAAGACTGGAATAGGAGGAGTTTGATTTCCTGAAAAAGTAACAAAGCAAAGTGTGCAGAAGGAGCAAAATTAGACCATAAGACCGTAAGTCATAGGAGCAAACTTAGGTCTTTTGGTCCACTGATTCTGCTGTGCCGTTCCATCCTGACTGATTTTTAAAAATTCTTCTGAACCCCATTTTCCTGTCTTCTCTCTGTAACCTTTAATGCCATTATTAATCATGAACCTATCAACCTCTGCTTTAAATATAAGACCATAATAAGACCGTAAGACAAAGGAGCAGAAGTAGGCCATTCGGCCCATTGAGTCTGCTCTGCCATTTTATCATGAGCTGATCCATTTTATCCTATTTAGTCCCACTGCCCCGCCTTCTCACCATAACCTTTGATGCCCTGGCTACTCAGATACCTATCAATCTCTGCCTTAAATACACCCAATGACTTGGCCTCCACTGCTGCCCGTGGCAACAAATTCCATAGATTCACCACCCTCTGACTAAAAAAATTTCTTCGCATTTCTGTTCTGAAAGGGCGCCCTTCAATCCTGAAGTCATGCCTTCTCATACTAGACTCCCCCATCATGGGAAACAACTTTGCCACATCCACTCTGTCCATGCCTTTTAACATTCGAAATGTTTCTATGAGGTCTCCCCTCATTCTTCTAAACTCCAAGGAATACAGTCCAAGAGCGGACAAACGTTCCTCATATGTTAACCTCTCATTCCCGGAATCATTCTAGTGAATCTTCTCTGTACCCTCTCCAACGTCAGCACATCCTTTCTTAAATAAGGAGACCAAAACTGCCCACAGTACTCCAAGTGAGGTCTCACCAGCGCCTTATAGAGCCTCAACATCACATCTCTGCTCCTATACTCTATTCCTCTAGAAATGAATGCCAACATTGCATTCGCCTTCTTCACTACTGACTCAACCTGGAGGTTAACTTTAAGGGAATCCTGTACGAGGACTCCCAAGTCCCGTTGCATCTCAGAACTTTGAATTCTTTCCCCATTTAAATAATAGTCTGCCCGTTTATTTTTTCTGCCAAAGTGCATAACCATACACTTTCCAACATTGTACTTCATTTGCCACTTCTCTGCGCATTCTTCCAATCTATCCAAGTCTCTCTGCAGACTCTCCATTTTCTACCGGCCCCTCCACCCATCTTCGTATCGTCAGCAAACTTAGCCACAAAGCCATCTATTCCATAATCCAAATCGTTGATGTACAATGTAAAAAGAAGCGGCCCCAACACTGATCCCTGTAGAACACCACTGGTAACCGGCAGCCAACCAGACTAAGATCCCTTTATTCCCACTCTCTGTTTCCTGCCAATCAGCCAACGCTCTATCCACGTATGTAACTTTCCTGTATTTCCATGGGTTCTTATCATGCCTCATGTGTGGCACCTTGTCAAAGGCCTTCTGAAAATCCAAATATACAACATCCACTGCATCTCTCTTGTCTAGCCTACTGGTAATTTCCTCAAAAAATTGTAATAGGTTTGTCAGGCAGGATTTTCCTTTAAGGAATCCATGCTGAGTTCTGCCTATCTTGTCATATGCCTCCAGGTACTCTGTAACCTCATCCTTGACAATCGACTCCAACAACTTCCCAACCACCGACGTCAAGCTAACAGGTCTATAATTTCCTTTTTGCTTCCTTGCCCCCTTCTTAAATAGTGGAGTGACATTTGCAATCTTCCAGTCTTCCAGAACCATGGCCAGAATCTATCGACTTTTGAAAGATCATCGATAACGCCTCCGCAATTTCCACAGCTACTTCCTTCAGAACACGAGAGTGCATTCCATCTGGTCCAGGAGATTTATCGACCTTTAGCCTATTCAGCTTCCTGAGTACTTCCCCTGTCGTAATTGTGACTGCGCACACTTCTCTTCCCTGCCACCCTTGAGTGTCCGGTATCCTGCTGTCTTCCTCAGTGAAGACTGATGCAAAATACTTGTTCAGTTCCTCTGCCAGCTCCTCATCTCCCATTACAATTTCTCCAGTATCATTTTCTATCGGCCCTATATCTACTCTCACCTGTCTTTTACTCTTTATATACTTGAAAAAGCTTTTAGTATCCTCTTTGATATTATTTGCTAGTTTCCTTTCATAGTTAATCTTTTCTCTCTTAATGACCTTCTTGGTTTCCTTTTGTAAGGTTTTAAAAACTTCCCAATCCTCTGTCTTCCCACTAATTTTTGCTTCCTTGTATGCCCTCTCCTTTGCTTTAACTTTGGCTTTGACTTCTCTTGTCAACCACGGTTGCATCCTTTTTCCACTCGAAAATTTCTTCTTTTTTGGAATATACCTGTCTTGCACATTCCTCATTTCTCGCATAAACTCCAGCCACTGCTGCTCTGCCGTCTTTCCCGCCAGTGTCTCTTTCCAGTCAACTTTGGCCAGTTCCTCTCTCATGCCACTGTAATTTCCTTTACTCCACTGAAACACTGACACATCAGATTTCAGCTTCTCTTTTTCTAATTTCACAGTGAACTCAATCATGTTATGATCACTGCCTCCTAAGGGTTCCTTCACCTCAATCTCTCCAATCACCTCCGGTTCATTACACAATACCCAATCCAGTACAGCCGATCCCCTAGTGGGCTCAGCAACAAGCTGTTCTAAAAAGCCATCTCACAGACATTCTACAAATTCTCTCTCTTGAGATCCAGTGCTGACCTGATTTTTCCAATCTACTCGCATGTTAAAATCCCCCACAATTATCATAACACTGCCCTTCTGACAAGCCTTTTCTATTTCCAGTTGTAATTTGTAGTCCACATCCCTGCAGCTGTTTGGAGGCCTATAAATAACTGCCATCAGGGTCCTTTTACCCCTGCTATTCCTTAGCTCAACCCATAAAGATTCTGCACCTTCCGATCCTATATCACCTCTTTCTAATGATTTAATATCATTTCTTACCAATAAAGCCACGCCTCCCCCTCTGCCTACCTTCCTATCCTTCCGATACACCGTGTATCCTTAGACGTTCAGCTCCCAGAGGCATGCATCCTCTAGCCAGGTCTCAGTGATGGCCACAATATCATACCTGCCAATCTGTAGCTGTACAACGAGATCATTCACCTTATTCCTTATGCCGTGTGCATTTAAGTACAACGCCTTAAGACCAGTATTTGATACTTTTTGCTTTGATTTCACTGCAACTTTATTGCACTGCAACTCATCCCAATGGCTACACATTTGCCCCATCACCTGCCTGTCTTTCCTGATATCTTTACTGCTTAGTATCTTAGATTTATTTCTGTTTTCCCCTTCCTCCGCTCTATTATTCTGGTTCCCATCCCCCTGCCAAATTAATTTAAACCCTCCCTAACAGCTCTATTAAACTTTCCCGCCAGGATATTGGTCCCCTTCAGGTTCAGGTGTAACCTGTCCTTTTTGAACAGGTCATACTTTCCCCAGAAGAGATCCCAATTATCGAAGAATCTGAAGCCCTGCCCCCTACACCAGTGTCTCAGCCAGGCATTCATCTGCCCAATGACTTTGCCTCCTCTGCCATCTGTGGCAATGAATTCCACAGGTTGCTCACCCTATGACAAAAAAATGCTTGAATGGCATTCAAGAGAATATTAGTATGTAGCAAGCCTATCAAGAGGAAGGTGGAATTGAATTTACTTTTGGGGTTAAAGCTCAGTAAGTAGCAATGAGAAAATGTTTGGAGGTAGCAATCATAATAAAATGAGATTTAATATATTGATTGAAATTAGCAAAGATAAAAGTGTAAAAGTTTTCAATTTCTCAAATGATTTGTATGATCCTTCCATACACAGTTTTGGTTGTGGTAATTTATAAATCAATCAATTTCCCTTAAAAATTTGGTTAACTTGTTCTAAAAAAAAGATTTCATGACTTGAGTTCTTTATTGTAGATATCATTTTTCTCCCTTAGGAAGAAGCTTTTCTAAAGAAAAGGCTAGAGAAACTGATTAAAATGAAACCTTTTTATCGCCCAACTTTCTGGTCAGTTCTTACACTTGGAACAATTGGTATCAGATTCATTTTGAATGTTGTAAATCAGACCAAATTAAGATAATAATGCAATTTAGTGGTAAAATGTGTCTTTATCAAGTTTTGAAAATATGCCCTCAGCGAGGGTTGTCAAGGATAGCAGAATAGGATATTAGAAGGATATTAATACATGTGCCTTTTGCCATCTCCATGCAATTGACCGAAAATCTTGTCCATAATCAAGACTATCTGCTCCCACCATAGTATGATTTTTCACTTTTCTCTCTCTTTTAATCAGTCTGTTTTTCTGGCTGGCTTCCAGTGCTTCTGTCTACATGAACTTGAGCATACAAAATTCTGCTAATTGCATCCTATCCTATAATGCCTCTTTCACTATTATACTTAGTGAATTACATTTGTTCCTTTTTCTGCATTTCAAATTTGGAATTCTCTTCCTTGAGTTTGAATTCCTTTATAATTCCACCACCAATCATCCTGTTATCTCTTCTGGCAATCCATCCTCCAGAGACTCCTGGTCCAAACACTTGCATTTCACCATTGCTAGCCTTGCCTTAAGATGCCTGTGTCCATAACCCGTAATAGCTTCACTCAGCCTCTCCATCTCTGTCTTGAAAAATCTAAAGAGATTAGCTTTATTTGTCACAAGTACATTAAAATGTTGTGAAATGTGTCATTGCATCAACAACCAAAACAGTACAACGAATGTGCTGGACAGTCCTCAGGTGTTGCCACACCTCCGGCGCTGACATAGCATGTCTACGACTCACTAACCCTAACCCTTATGTCTTTAGAATGTGGGAGGAAACTAGAGCACCAGGAGGAAACCTATGCAAAAATTGGGAGAACATGCAAACTCCTAACAGTCAGCAGCGGGAGTTGAACCCCATTAGTGATTGCTGACACTGTCTTTCTTGGTGGTGCAATTTTGATTCAAAGAATCAGAAAATGTTCTAGTCCAGCAGTGTTCAATACCACTATCTTTTAAATGGAGTAATAATTTTTATGAAGCTGAGGTCTCAACAGAGAACTTGGGTAAGTAATGCGGGTTAGGTAAGTATGAATGGAAAATATTGCCCAGTTAGGATGTTTCCAATGTTCCAGTTGAACTTTTGTGATTGAAAAATGTGTAAGGTTAAGGATACTGGCTCATTTCTTATGGTGATAATCAAACCAAATGAGACTGTGATTTACAATATCTGTACTTTATAGTCCACAAATCACCAAAGGTTATTGGATGCAAACTTAATGTATCCATATGAAATTTCCTTTGTTTGCTATTGTACGAAACCATTACCGCTTAAAATAAATGGTTTAACATTTCCGTCCTGTTTAATTTGTAGTGTTTTCCAACCAGTGTACCATGTTCAAATACTAGAGGATAAGAAGCCAGAACAAGAAGGTACCGTTTCCCCCTCCCCTCCCCTCCCCACACCACCTTCTTATTCTGGTTTTTCTCTCTTCCCTTTCTGTCCTATTGAAGGACACCTCATCTATTTATTCTACTCCATGTATGCTGCCTGACTCGCTGAGTTCCTCCAGGACTTTGTGTGCGTTGCTCAAGATTTCCAACATCTGCAAAATCTCTTCTATTTTTAACCAATATTGGCAACAGTAATTTATAGGCTAATATTTATTATTTTTACATTATTCATGCCTAACTGTAAAATGCAATCTTTCATTTTCCAGGAGGTTAATCAACTGGCTATTGTATGTCATTCTGCTGCTTATTTTCTTCCGCCTGATTAGCAATATGGTTCTTAGAAGGGAAACATTAGGAAACTTAGATCAACAACTTGTTGCTGTCATCATTATTCCCCTCTGGCTACATGGCTTGAAGTACTTCCAAGTACTTAGGTAATTATATATGCATGTACTATATATACAGTATGCCTTGAATTTCTGTTGGGAGTTCATCACATCATTGAGTTCAAGTTCCTTCTTAACTATTCTACCAATCTTGCTAATATCTCCTCCATCCTCAAGAGGCTCCTGGTTCAACCACTTCCTTTACTCACCACTGGTAGTCACTGGCAGACTTGAAAATCATCTGGTTCTTTAAATCATGGACTCGTAGTTAAAATATGGCCATCCTTGTCATTTATTGAAGGTTCCTACAAAAGCAATAGAGGAGTGTTTCATTAGTGGTGTTACCGTGTACTTTAAATAAGTTGTTTCCCTTTAAGTTGGAAACTTGAAAAATAAGGGGAAAAAAGGGAAAGTGGGGCTTTGGTAAAAAAAATCTTTAAAGCATCGTGTATATCAGACAGATGGCAGAGGTTTGGAATACAGATTGCCGTTCTTCTATTCAACAAATATATGAAAATCAGAAGAGGAGCACGTGGCTGGAAGACACTATGAGTTGAATAGGCAGCAATGTGTATTTGAATCCCTGTTCCTAATTTAAGTCTCTTTGAATATATACTCAGTGGTCAATTCCTTAGATACACCTGCTCTTCAATGCAAACATCTAATTAGCCAATCAATGTGACAGCAACTCAATGCATAAAAGCATGCAGACATGGTCAAGAGGTTCAGTTGCTGTTCAGACCAAACATCAGAATGAAGAAGAAATGTGATCTAAGTGACTTTGACCATGGAATGATTGTTGGTGCCAGATGGGGTGGTTTAAGTATCTCAGAATCTTTTAATCTTCTGGGATTTCCATACACAACAGTCTCTGGAGTTTGCAAAACAGCTAAAAAAAAACATCCAGTGAGTGGCAGTTCTGTGGGTGTTAATGAGAGAGGTCAGAGGAGAATGGCCAAACTGGTTCAGGTTGACAGGAAGGCATCAGTAACTCATTCCTTGTTGCAACAATGGAATGCAGAAAAGCACCTTTGAATGCACAACATGTTGAACCCTGACGTGGATGGGTTACAGCAGCAGAATACCATGAACATACACACTGTGTACCTAATTAGGTACACCTCCTGTACCTAATAAAGTGGCCACTGAGTATAATTTGCTTATATTGAAACAATATAATTTATATGGCACCTATCGCCACTCTTGCAGTTCCCTGAAGTAGATTCTGGACTAGTTCCTGAGGATTGGAGGGTGGCTAATGTAACTCCACTTTTTAAAAAAGGAGGGAGAGAGAAACCGGGGAATTATAGACCGGTTAGCCTAACGTCGGTGGTGGGGAAACTGCTGGAGTCAGTTATCAAGGATGTGATAACAGCACATTTGGAAAGCGGTGAAATGATCGGACAAAGTCAGCATGGATTTGTGAAAGGAAAATCATGTCTGACGAATCTCATAGAATTTTTTGAGGATGTAACTAGTAGAGTGGATAGGGGAGAACCAGTGGATGTGGTATATTTGGATTTTCAAAAGGCTTTTGACAAGGTCCCACACAGGAGATTCGTGTGCAAACTTAAAGCACACGGTATTGGGGGTAAGGTATTGGTGTGGGTGGAGAATTGGTTAGCAGACAGGAAGCAAAGAGTGGGAATAAATGGGACCTTTTCAGAATGGCAGGCGGTGACTAGTGGGGTACCGCAAGGCTCAGTGCTGGGACCCCAGTTGTTTACAATATATATTAATGACTTGGATGAGGGAATTAAATGCAGCATCTCCAAGTTTGCGGATGACACGAAGCTGGGTGGCAGTGTTAGCTGTGAGGAGGATGCTAAGAGGATGCAGGGTGACTTGGATAGGTTGGGTGAGTGGGCAAATTCATGGCAGATGCAATTTAATGTGGATAAATGTGAAGTTATCCACTTTGGTGGCAAAAATAGGAAAACAGATTATTATCTGAATGGTGGCCGATTAGGAAAAGGGGAGGTGCAACGAGACCTGGGTGTCATTATACACCAGTCACTGAAAGTGGGCATGCAGGTACAGCAGGCGGTGAAAAAGGCGAATGGTATGCTGGCATTTATAGCGAGAGGATTCAAGTACAGGAGCAGGGAGGTACTACTGCAGTTGTACAAGGCCTTGGTGAGACCACACCTGGAGTATTGTGTGCAGTTTTGGTCCCCTAATCTGAGGAAAGACATCCTTGCCATAGAGGGAGTACAAAGAAGGTTCACCAGATTGATTCCTGGGATGGCAGGACTTTCATATGAAGAAAGACTGGATGAACTGGGCTTGTACTCGTTGGAATTTAGAAGATTGAGGGGGGATCTGATTGAAACGTATAAGATCCTAAAGGGATTGGACAGGCTAGATGCAGGAAGATTGTTCCTGATGTTGGGGAAGTCCAGAACGAGGGGCCACAGTTTGAGGATAGAGGGGAAGCCTTTTAGGACCGAGATTAGGAAAAACTTCTTCACACAGAGAGTGGTGAATCTGTGGAATTCTCTGTCACAGGAAACAGTTGAGGCCAGTTCATTGGCTATATTTAAGAGGGAGTTAGATATGGCCCTTGTGGCTACGGGGGTCAAGGAGTATGGAGGGAAGGCTGGGGTGGGGTTCTGAGTTGGATGATCAGCCATGATCATAATAAATGGCGGTGCAGGCTCTTGCACCTATTTTCTATGTTTCTATGTAAGTACTTTAAAATTAATAAAGTACATCTGAAGGATAGTCGCTGTTGTCGTTAAAGAACTAAAGTAACTAATTTACAGACAACAAGGAACACAAGATCAATGTGCAGTAAAATTCTGTCTATTAAACAGGCTCAGCACTTCAGTGGAGCTGAAGTAGTAGATGTTCTGGACTACAGCATGTTATTCCTATTATTATAATACATGTTTAAATCACTTGTCTTATAGTAAAATATAGTATAATAAATAATAAGATCATAAATTGCCCATCAAACCCTGTGCATAAATGCATAAAAATATGCCTTACGAGATAATCAACATCAATCAGTGACTCTGGAGACCAACCACTAAAGAAGATTTAAGCTGAATTCCAGCTAGGTTCATCGAGAGCAAATAATACCTAAATACAAGTTGTAGACTTTGGAAGTTGTGAAAGCAACTACAGAGTTGTGTTAACTAAGTTTTAAGGTTGTGAAACTAGTTCAGTAATTGTTTGAATTATGTAGTAAATCTTTGAATTAATTGTGATTAGTTAGGCTGTTGACCCATGTGCTTCAAATGACGCACCATTATCCCTGTACCAAAGAACTCTACACCTTCAGAACTAAACATCTACTGCCTGGTGGCACTGACACCAATCATCATGAAGTCCTTTGAAAAGCTGGTAATGGCACATATCAAAAACTCCATTCCTATCACACTGGACATTCATCAATATGCTTACTGACAGAACTGCTCTACGTCAGATGTCATAGCATCTGTCATGTACCTGGCCCTGACACACCTAGAAAACAAGAACACTTGTGTTAGAATGCTGCTTCTGGGTTTCCATTTGGCATCAACACTATTGTCCCACAAATCTTGGTAAACAAACTCCTACTTATGAGGGGTATAGATAGTGGAAAAAGTCTGCATGCATTTACCCTGAGGTTGGATGGGACTACAACCAGAGGTCAAGGCTTAAGGGTGAAAGGTGAGAAGTTTAAGAGGAACATAAGGGGCAACTTCTTCACTCAGAGGGTCGTGACAGTGTGGAATGAGCTGTCAGCACAAGTGGTCCATGTGAGCGCGATTTGCAAGAAAATGAATTTCAGGGTAGTGTATGAAGATATATACGTATATTTATTTTGAACTTTGAACAATATAGTGTAAAATAAGCTAATGATAGAGCATCATAAACTGTGATCAAAAAGACCTGAACAAAGATAGAGAAGTGGAAGGATTTGTCCTGTATTAATCACCGTTAAGTTTTCCAGTTTACATAGTAATTAAGTGCCAGCTTTTTCTGCACTGGAGGTGGCATGTAACAGAGATGTTTGAACAAGTAGACTTGCTGGCAACAGTAAAATTGTGAAAAAGTGTTAGTTCTTTGTTTAAAACTAGAGCTACTAGAACAGGCTTTTCTTGGAGTTAATTAGTGAGTATAAATTAGTTATTAAAATAGAGATATTATATAAATGTCTTGTGCTGTTTACGCTTCTGATTACTGTTTTGATAATTAGATCTAGATGAGTAAAATATATCATTTTTGTTGTTTTAGTTTCATTGGACCATTTGTTCTAATGCTTCATAAAATCATCACCCCTGTGTTGAAATATTTGCTTCTATATTCTGAAATGTTTATCGCTTTTACCATGGCCTTCTGGATTATTTTTGGAGGTAAGTAGTTAAAATAAATAGATTAGTCATTATTTTTAACAAGTCTTCCAAAAACAAAAGGTAGTGATTGTGCAGAATGATTTCAAGGCAAAGAAAAAGTGCAAGAACTGTATGCTATCTTAGTCCTAAATTCAAACTTTAGGGTGTTAAGAGTATTGATTCATATTGGTTTTTAATATCTCATGTACCAAGATATAGTTGAAAGCTTTATAATTTGTTTGCTATCCAGGCAGACCATGCAATATATAAGTACATCAAGAAGTTAAAAAAAAGCTGAATGCAGAATATAGTTACAGGAAAAGTGCTGTTCAGATTGACAATTATAATGCAAGTGCCACTATGAGTGGATTGGGAGATCAAGATTTCAAGAGTTCATTGAGAGGTCCGTTTCAGTGTCTGATAACAGCAGGATAGAAAATGTTCTTGAGCCTGATGAAATGTGCTCTCAAGCTTTTGTGTCTTCTGCCCAATGAGAGGAGAGAGAATGACTAGGTTGCGAGGGATTCTGGAGCAACACACACAAAATGCTGGAGGAACTTAGCAAGTCAGGCAGCATCTATGGAGGGAAATAAACTGTCAACATTTTTGGCTGAGATCCTTCACCAGAGATCCCTCCATAGATGGTTGAGTTTCTCCAGCACTTGGTCTGTGTGGCTCAAGATTTCCAGCATCTTCAGAATCGCTTGTGTTTGTGAGGGATCCTCGATTATCTTGGCTGCTTTCCCAAGGCAGTGGAGGTGTAGATGGAATCAGTGGTGGGGAGGCTGATTTGTGTGATGGACTGGTTAACACTGAAAATTTCTTGTGGTCTTGGGTAGAGCAGTTACCATACCAAGTTATGATGCATTCAGATAGTATGTTTTCTATGTGTATCTGTAAAAATTGGTCAGGGTCGTTGGGGACAAGCCAAATTTCAATAGCTTACTGAGGAAGTAGAGGCCTTATTTGTGTTTTCTTTGCCACACGTGGCTGAAGCAGGACAAATTGTTGGTGATATTTACACCTAGGAACTTTCTCAATCATATCCACTCCAGTACCATTGATACAGTCCCTCTGCAACTGGATCCTCAACTTCCTAACCAGAAGACCAGAATCTACATCT
Organism: Mobula birostris; assembly: GCF_030028105.1. Taxonomy (NCBI): domain Eukaryota; kingdom Metazoa; phylum Chordata; class Chondrichthyes; order Myliobatiformes; family Myliobatidae; genus Mobula; species Mobula birostris. Next base: position 170,106,027 of record NC_092371.1, read on the forward strand.
CCAGCTCACTGACAATTAACACTGGTGCACCTCAGGGATGTGTGTTTAGCCCACTGCTCTACTCTCTCTACACTCATGACTGTGTGACTAAGTACAGCACAAATACCATCGATAAATTTGCTGACAATACAATTATTGTTGGCAAAACCTCAGATAATGATGAGAGGACGTACAGGAGTGAGATAAAGTAGTTAGCTGAGTGTGTCACAGCAACAACCTTGCACTCAACGTCAGTAAAACAAAGAACTGCTTGTGGACTTCAGAAAGGGTTAAGACAAGGGAACACACTCCCGTCTTCATCGAGGGATTAGAAGTGGAAAGAGTGAGCAATTTCAAGTTCCTGGTTGTCAATATCTTTGAGGATCTATCCTGGACCCAACATATCATTGCAGCTACAAAAAAAGCACAACAGTGGCTATATTTCCTTAGGAACTTGTAGATATTTGGTATGTCACATAAAACACTCACAAATTTCTACAGATGTACCATGGAGAACGTTCTAACCGGCTCCATCTGGTGGGGGGTGGGGTGGGTGTTGCTACTGCACAGGATTGAAGTAAGCTGCAGAGAGTTGTAAACTTAGTCAACTCCATCATGAGCACTAGCCTTGGCAGTTTCCAAGACATCTTCAAGGAGAGATGCTTTAAAAAGATGGCATCCATCTTTAAGGACTCCTATCATCCAGGACATACCATCGGGAAGGAGATACAAAATCCTGAAAGCACAAACTCAACGATCCAGGAACAACTTTCTCCCCTCTGCTATTTGATTTCTGATTGGACATTGAACCCATGAACACTATCTCTATATTTTTAATTTCTGTTTTTCGCACTACTTATTTAATTTAACATAGACTGTAATGCAGTCTTTTTCCTTTTATTATATTTCATTGTGCTGCTGCTGCAAGGTTAACAAATTTTATGATTTGCGCCGTTGATATTAAACCTGATTCTGATTCTGATTAAGGGTAATTATGAAGGAGATGTTGTTCCCTGCTTTTACTGAATGCAGCAGTTGGTCAGGAAGTCAAGTATCCAGATGCAGAGGGAACTCAGAGTCCTGTGTATAAGAGTTTGGAGTCGAGCTTATCCGGAAAACAAACTTTTATCATTTCATTTTCATTGCAGCAATGAACGCTGAATCATGGAAAAAAGAGTAAAAGGTAGTTAACCAAAGTGGGGACACAGAGCAGTGAAATATTGTGTAAACAATGCACAGAGATTCTGAGCTCTAAGTGAATAATCATGACCTTAGAGACATAAAATTACTACAGCATCTTTATTAAGAAAATCATTTAAATTACTGCTGTTTCTGCAGGAATTGCAGAGCATTTGAGGACATCTCATTCATTAATCTTCACCATTTTGCAAGTTACTATTCCTCATCATTATGGATATGCAGAATTTCATGATATTGATCCTCTTATGACATACATTCTGGTTTGCCTGCTAATAATAGGAAGTATTTTTTGTAAAAACGTATTTGTTGCCATGCTAACTGAAGCACTTTCTGGGTAAGTTCAAAATTCTAATATGAACTTAAAGTTGTAAATTTATTACGTTATTAAGAATAACGTAACAAGTATTTAATCAAATACTTGAATATTTTTGTAAGAGAAAAATTGGAAGTGATTAAGGAATATAATTAGTAGCAATGAAAGCTGAACTAAAAATACTGAACTGATGATCACCTATTAACAGAAATATCTAGTTGATCTAAATTTCTATCTATAGTCCTGAATTAACTTCCTGATTCTGTTCAGTGATATTTGAGCAAAAGCAAAGAAATGGTCAAGTGATAATAAAAGTAAGGGGCACAGAAAGATATTTCTGTGGACACAGTCGAACCTCCAGGATGGTGTGTTTGGTGTGTGGCCTCCCTGGTACTAAGAACAAGGATGCCTTGTAGTAGACACACAACATTCTGAGAGGACAGGTGAGCAGTCAGAGGTTGTGGTCCATATTAGTACAAATGACATAAGGAGGATGTAATGCAAAAGGATTTTAGAGAGCTAGGTTGGAAGTTAAAAAGCAGGACTTCCAGCGTTGCAATCTCAGTTATTTTAAAATTGATTAAACACAAGAGATTCTGAAGATGCTGGAAATCTTGAGCAACACACAAAATATAAAGGAACTCAGCAAATCAAACAGCATGTATGGAGGGGAATAAACAGTGGATGTTTTGGGGTGAGATATTACATCAGGACTGGAAATAAAGGGGGCAGAAGCCGGAATACAAAGATGGAGGGGGGTGAGAGAAAGGAGTACAAGCTGGAAAATGATAGGTGAAACCAGGTGAGGGGGAAGGTGGATGAAGTGAGAAGCAGGGAGAGGATAGTTGGGTGAGGTAAAGGACTGGAGAAAAAGAAATCTGATAGGGGAGGACTGTGGACCATGGAAGAAAGGGAAGGAGGAGGGTAAACAGAGGGAGATGATAGGCAGGTGAAGAGAAGCAGTGAGAGGGTAACTAGAATGGGGAATGGAAAAAGAAAGAAGGAGGGAGAAGGGCGAAATTATTGGGTTAGAGAAATTTGTGCCCATGTCATCAGGTTTCCAGATTAAGAATGAATCCCTGTACCTAGCTGCCCTCATCCCTGAGGTGATACAGGTGACACCTAAAATTTTATGTTTTTCAAAGTTTGTTTTATCATGCCCTGAGGTGATACAAGTGACACCTTCTCTGTACTTAAAACTTTATGTTCTTCAAAGTTTGTTTTATTTTGATGGTGATCCTAATGTCTTAAGTTTTGGAGCCACATTGTGGCACCTGGTGTAACCGAGTGTCTGTTGGCCATTTAGCCTGGAGAAAATAGGGACAGTTTTTTACCAGTGTGTTTTGTTGTTCCACTTTTGTTGCCGCAGTTGGCATAATGACTTTGGTGACCATTTGTGTAAGGAGAGGACATATTTCCTTTGTATTGTTTGTATCTGATTCCAGACCATCCAAGTATTACATGGGCAGTCCAATTAGATGTGGTTGCTTACCAGGCCTTTGTTAAACATTGAAAATCAATAAAAACTACAGATGCTAAAATATGTTAAAAAAAAAAGGATAAAGATGGAACCATTCAGTAAGTCAGGCAGCATCTCTAGAAAGAGAAATAGACTCAATGACTCAAATTGCAGAGACCATTTGTCCTGTAATGACTCCATCTCATTCTGTTCATCTCATTACACATCCTCTGATTTGGCTTTTCACAATGAGGACCTATACAAATGTCTGTCTTTATCATGACTGTGGCTTCCCCTCTATCTTCTATTTCTCACGTCTCTGCTCTCACTCCCATGTTCCCTAAGGTTATCATAGCCTGGGAAGGAAGTGGGGATAAACTCCCACGTCTTATAAAATGCTCCAAATGGCATGTGTCTCAAACAGTGTCTGACAGCCACGTCCAGCTGCTGGCCTTCACCTGTGGTTTAACTACGAAGCCTGGAGGAACCATTTCTACTAACAGGAAAATGGGGAAAAGTGGATTATTGGTGCCTTAAAACAAGACGGTTCAGGCAGATGAGCCTTGTCAGTCGTTGTTAGTAGCTCATCTAGGAGAAGGAAGACTCCAATGTCAAACCTCCACTGCCTTGCGGCTACACCCACTCATGGGAAAAGCTTCAGGAGTAAACACTGAGGAAAATTCTGGAATTGTATTTGAATTGAAACAATTCTGCAACAAACTTATAGACCTCAATCCCATTTGTAAGCCAATGTGGGCAAAATTCCAGACCACAATGCAGAGTTTGCCACACAAATTCCATATGTCACAATTGAGTTTTCATAATGATGACCAATCAGCTGATTGATGTATATAAAGACCAAGTATTCAGAGGACACACCTCAAATGAATGGTGCACTGATAATGTCTCCTTGTATGGTGATAAATGTTTGCAAATGGATTGCCAAGATTGGAGAACGACTCAACCCAACCATTCTGAAAGAGTTTGTTTTCGATGAACTTGCAACTTGAAATTTCACAGTCATGCTTCAGAGAATTTTTTCCATCAGGATGAACAAAATGGCATGAAATTAAGGTTTGTGAATTTGGGAAAGAAATATCTATAGATCCTGGAAATCTGAAGTAAATAAATGCTGGAACTGGATGTTGTCTGGTTGAATCCCTCTCCATAAATGCTGATCTACTAAGTATTTTCCAGCATTTTTTCTGTTTTTATTTAGAATTTTCAGCATCTACAGTTTTTAGAATCTGGTTTAAACCACTAACATTTGTTGTTTTGTGGCAGCAGTACAGTGTATGTGGTGTCGGGTATGGGTAGCATCTCCAATGAGATGGGCGCGTCATGCTCCCTTGGGAGTAGCTCGTCCACTATTGGTCCCCACTTGGCACTCAACTATCACCTGTGCTCCAAACAGCTGTTTGCTAGCAACAGTAGCTGCACATTGTAAACCGCTTTGATGAGCAGGGTAAACCAAGTGAGGGTAACTGATGGGTATTAAACCCTCCATGAGGGTTTGGGCTTTCCTACCCAAGCTAGCAAATGTGGATCTGGTAAACTGCATGGGGATAGCCACTAATTTAGCTGAACAGATAGGAAGGTGAACCCAGCGAGATGCTGTGGAGAACTTAGAGCATGATGAGGCACTGAGGATGTCATGATCATCCACTGCATCTGACTTTATCTCCAGCTGCCTTGACTCTGCCTTGCCACTGGATACAGACAAGTGAGTGAAGTTGATGCTGCATAACCCTTCCTCACTTTAAACTAAATCTTGTTTCCCATCCTTCCCAGCCCAAGCTAACTTAAGTCCTGTAGCGATATGCTAGCGACAAAGGAGCAAGTGTGGGTATACTGGCAGCAGTAGCTACAAACTGCACACTGGCGGCTCAGGCCATAGTGTCAATATCCACTGATATGGAGCAACAGTGGCTTTCAGCAGCTGCCTGAACAACTGAGCAGCCCTTTTCAGAAATGCACTGCTCATGTCCAAGGTAGGAGAAAGGAGCTAGAAAAAATGCCTTAAACATAGCCTGCTTCATTCTTTCCCTGGCTAGTTTAGTGCAGCTGGTGGGGACCCTATCACAGTGGTCAAAATACTGTACATCAAACAGAAAATTAAGGACTATCCTCTTACCCTTGGTGCCTAGAATTTGTGCACACTGTTGGACAGAGTTGATGCTGACAAACCTCAAAGGAGAACTGGGAAAAAGCCAAATATAACATCAATATCATAGTTCTGAGTGAGACCTGCCTTGCAGGAGTGGGTGAATTTTGTAAAAAGGGCACAGGATACACATTCTTTTGAAGTGGAAGAGGAAATCAAGGCCAACATGAGGCTGGGCATAGATTTACAGTGCAGATGGAGATCACTGGCAAGCTTTCTGGACCTCCAAAGGGCATGAATGACCAGCTCATGCCAGTGGAACTCCCCATCACATAATGGGAAGCATGTCACCATTATCAGCACTTATGTCCCAATCATGACCAATCCAAATTATGCTCTGTGAATAAATTGTCTCATTTATTGCCACTGCAACCAAAGCAGACAAGGTTATCATCTTCGGTGACTTCAATGCAAGAGTAAGCTTTGACGACACCTCCTGCGATGGGGCTATTGGGAAATACAGCATTAGCTGCTGCAACAGCCTCCTACTACTCCAGATCACCAACACCATCTCTCACCTTCTCACCCATAACAGAACTTCATGGATGCACCGCTACTCTATACACTAGCATCTAATTGACTACGGCAACGTCAGGAAGAGAGACAATCAGGATGTAAGAGTGACAAAATGTATGTGTGGTGCTCTATACCCATGGCCGTATGGGTAAGCACAGCTCAAATACCATCTATAAATTTGCTGATGACAAACCTATTGATGGCAAAATTTCAGATGGTGAAGAGAGGGCATACAGGAGCGAGATGTATCAGTTAGTTGAGTGGTATCACAGCAACAACCCTGCATTTGTAACTCTCACTTCGGCTAGCGGCTTAATATAGGGGATGACAGCCTCCCCCGCCCCACCCAACCGGCCCGGCCAAACTTAAGAAATCTCGTTTGGGTGGATGCTGCGCAATGCGTCTCCTGTTACAAATCAGTACCACGAAATAACAAACAGTAAACAATATGCGATAAAACGATTGAGCTTTATAATTCTTAATTTGACTATATGGTTAATAAAGAAAACAATTAAAAAAAGGGCCTATTCTCATGAAACAGTCTATCATGCAATGTTGGAGCTCACTGATAAGCCGATTGTCCACCATCGACCTCCTCCCATCGTCGCTGACCTTCGGACCCTCGCTCCAGGTCCACTCCATCCGGTGGCCTACCAACTCTCTCCATTTGTGTCTTCACTCCTCATCTCTCCCCAGCCGTGTACATACATCTATTGATGCTTCTGGACATATCTTCAGTGATGTTCCTGGAATCATCGGGTGTTTTGGGTCTTTCAACATCATACAACCTCCTCCAGGTGACCCAGCCGGGGCTGATCAGACCCCAGCTTGTGTTCAGATAGCTAGCTACTTATGACTCCATGGCTCCCCTCTTTTGAGCCACAGCCATCTTGAGGTCTTCTCTGCTGCATCAGTGGTACTGCGGATGGCTCTCCTCTTCCTCTCTCCCTTGATGCCCAAAATGCTGAAGGCTCTAACTAAAGAACGGGCTACGCATCCCCTACAACCAACCTCCACTGGGAGCTGAATTCCCGGCTCCCAGGCACACAAGAAAGAACAACATCCTGCTCATTGGCTAACATGTCCTGTTATCTCTAGTCATAACCCAAACATTTCTGCTACAGAGAAGCCATTACATTAGCAGTGAAACCTTACAACATGTTACACTCTCCCCCACCAAATTTAGTCATGTCCTCATGATGTTGAGATAATTTGCCAACCCTTCCTGCGGAACACTAAGTCCAATCCAGGTGCACAAGGCAGTGACATAGCTCCCCAAAACGTTAGGGGTCACAATCTGCTCCGCTGGTGCTACATAGGCCAGCCTATCTGGTGTACAGGATCGAAATAAGCTGCAGAGAGTTGTTAATTTAGTCAGCTCCATCATGGCTCTAGCCTCCATTGTATTCAGGACATCTTCAAGGAATGATGCCTCAAAAAAGACAGCATCCATCATTGAGGACCCCCATCACCCAGGACATGCTCTGCTCTCTGCTACCATCAGGAAGGAAGTACAGGATCCTGGAGGCACACACTCAACTGTTATGTTTTATAAATTCAAAACATTAAGTTAATTCAAAAAGAAGATGCAGAGAGTCTGAAAAACCGGTGTAACTTCCTCTTTTACTTTAAACAAGGTGCGCATGTATCACAAGGTGATGATGCATGCAATTAATGTATTTTTACATATAACCCGCAATTACTTACTAAATGAACAAGAGTGATTAACATCTTTCTCTCTCTCTCTCTCTCTCTCTCTCTCTCTCTCTCTCTCTCTCTCTCTATATATATATATATATATATATATATATATATACACACACACATATATAACATGCTGTATGGTTTCACTGTTGTGTAACATGCTGTAAGGTTTCACTGATAACGTAATGGTTTCTCTGTAGCAGCATTGTTTGGGTTATGACTAGAGATAACGGGGTTTGGAATGCTGTTGTTCTCTCTTGTGAGTCTGGAAGAGAGATTTTTGCGGTCTTTTGCCAGGGAGAGATGAGGAGAGAAGACGCGAATGGAGAGAGTTGGTAGACCACCGGATGGAGTGGACTCCGAGCGAGCGTCTGAAGGGCAGCGATGATTGGAGGAGGTTGATGGTGGACAATTGGCTTATCTGTGAGCTCCAACATTGCACAATAGACTGTTTCATAAGATTGGGCTCTTTTTTTATTATTCGTTTTCTTTACTAACCATATAGTCAAAGTAAGAGTTATAAAACTTAATCGTTTAATCGCATATTGTGTACCGTTTGTTATTTCGGGGTACCGACTTGTAACAGGGGACACATCATGCAGCATCCACCCAACGAGATTTCTTAAGTTTGGCCGGGCTGGGGGCTATCATCCCCTATATTTAGCCACTAGCCGAAGCAAGAGTTACATATATATGAGATTACTCAAATATTATTGAAATATTGAATACACAACACTGCTCCCTGCTTAGCTCCAACTCAAACAACCGTTGGATGAGAAACATCTCCACAAAGCTTTCCTCAGCCACACTAAGTCCATCTCAAAGAGGATGCCTTCAACAACATATGAATGACTGTACAACACAAACTGTACCTGATGCAGGATCCCTGGCTGTCAAAGAACCTTTTGAGCATGGATTGGCCTCCAGCTATTTGCATACCCACATATTAGTCTAGCCCCAACAAAATGATGACCAGAGTGGTTCTCTTCATTATATATACAATGAAGGTGACCATGATGCTGAGGAGGCTAGTGCCCATGATGGGGCTGGCTGAGTTTACAACCTTCTGCAGCTTTTTCTGATTCTGTGCAGTGGCCCCTCCATTCCAGAAGGTGATTCAACCAGTTAGAATGCTCTCCATGGTACATTTTTAGAAATCTGCAAGAGTCTTTGATAACATATCAAGTCTCCTCAAATTCTTCATGAAATATAGCTGCTGTTGTGCCTTCTTTCTAATTGCATCAATATGTTAAGCCTAGAGATATCTTCAGAGATATTGACATCCAGTAATGTGAAACTATTCACCCATTCCACTGCTGATCCCTCGAAAGGACTGGTGTGTGTTCCCTCGACTTCCCCTTCCTGAAGTCCACAATCAATTTCTTGGTCTTACTGATGTTGAGTGCAAGGTTGTTGTTGCAGCACCGTTCGACCAGCTGTTCTATCTCACTCCTGTACACCTCTACACCATCTGGAATCCTGCCAACAATAATTTGCCATCGGCAAATTTATATATAGTGTTTGAGCTGTGCCTAGCCACACAACCATGGATGTAGAGAGAGTAGAGCAGTGGGTTAAGTATGGATCTTTGAGGTGTGCCAGTGTTGATTGTTAGTGAGGAGATGTTATTTCTGATCTTTACTGACTGTGGTCACCTAGTGAGGAAGTCAAGGATCAAGTTGCAGAGGAGGTCAGAGATCCAGGTTTGGAGTTTGTTGATTAGAACTGAAGATATGATTGTGTTGAATGCTGTGCTGTAATCAATAACAGCAGCCTGACATAGGCCACAAAACCATAAGTCATAAGAGCAGAATTAGGCCATCTGGCCCATCGAGTCTGCTCTGCCATTCAATCATGGCTGATATTTTTTCCCCACCTCAACCCCATTCCCAGCCTTCTCCCTGTAACCTTTGATGCCATGCCCAATCAAGAACATATCAATCTCTGCTTTAAATACACCCAACAACCTAGCCTCCACAGCTGCCTGTGGTAACAAATTCCATAAATTCACCACCCTCTGGCTAAAGAAATTTCTCCACATCTCTGTTTTAAACGGATGCCCCTCTATCTTGAGACTTTGTTCTCTTGTCCCAGACTCCCCCACCGTGGGAAACATCCTTTCCACATCTACCCTGTCCAGGCCGTCCAACATTTGAAAGGTTTCTATGAGATTCCACCTCATCCTTCTAAATTCCATTGGGTACAGACCCAAAACCATCAAACTTTCCTCATATGATAATTCTTTCATTCCCAGAGTCATCCTTATGAACCGCTTCTTGACCCTCTTCAATGCCAGTACATCTTTTCTTAAATTGGGAGCCCAGAACTGTTCACAATACTCCAGGTGAGACCTCACCAGTGCCTTATAAAGCCTCAGCATCACATCCTTGCTCTTGTATTCTAGACCTCTTGAAATGAATGCTAACATGGCATTTGCCTTCCTCACCACCGACTCTCCCTGCAAGTTAAACTTTAGGGTGGTCTGCACAAACACTCCCAAGTTCAATTGCATCTCAGGTTTTTGGACTTTCTCCGTTTAGAAAATAGTCTACATATTTATTTCTACTATCAAAGTGCAGGACCATGCATTTTCCAACATTGTATTTCATTTGTCACTTTCTTGCCCATGCTCCTAATCTGTCCCAAGTGCTTCTACCCGTTTCCTCAACACTACCTGCCCCTCCATCAATCTTCATATCATCTGCAAATTTGGCAACAAAGCCATCTATTCTATCATCTAAATATACAGCATAAGAAGAAGTGGTCCCAACACTGACCCCTGCAGAACACCATTACTCACTGGCAGATAATGAGACAAGGATCCTTTTATTCCCACTAGCTGCCTCCTTCCAATTAGCCAATACTCTAATCATGCCAGTAACTTTCCTATAATACCATAGGCTCTTAACTTGGTAAGCAGCCTCATGCGTGGCACCTTGTCAAAGGCCTTCTGAAAGTTCAAATATACAAGATCCACTGTCTCCCTTTTATCTATCCCACTTTGTAATCTGCTCAAAGAATTCCAACAGGCTTGTCGGGCAAGATTTTCCCTTAAGGAGACAATGCTGACTTTGTCCTGTCTTGTCCTGTGTCACCAAGTACTCCATAACCTCATCCTTAACAATTGACTCTAACATTTTCCTAACTACTGAGGTCAGGCTAATTGGTCTATAATTGCCTTTCTGCTACTTTCCTCCTTTTTTAAAGAGTGGAGTGACATTTGCAATTTTCCTGTCCTCTGACACCATGCCACAATCCAATGATTTTTCAAAGATCATTGCTAATGCCTCCACAAACTCCAATGCTACCCCTTTCAGATCTCTATGGTGCAGTTCATCTGGTGGGTGACTTGTGTACCTATAGGTCTTTCAGCTTTTTGAGCAGCTTCTCCTGTCATCAGGTTTGGATGTGGACCAAGTGCGGAGTGAGAGACACCGAAGAAGGTCGCTAGTTCACAGACTTTAATGCAAACATTGTTAAAGGGAAAGTAAAACAATAAACGCTAGGTCAAACAGGGTTGTTAACTAAAACTGTGAAATGGAAAACAAAGCCTACACTGCGGCTGAAAAGGACAACTAAGAATAAAATGAATACCGCTAGTCTTCAGAGTCAGTTGCCTCGACAGTCCAATTTCTCAGGCAAGGCAGAATGCAAAATGTTGCTGTGTCCAAATCTCGACAGCACTACGACAACAAGTATGGAGTTAAATACTATCACAATCTCCCTTGTAACTGTGCTCACTTCTCTTATTTCACACACTACAACATCTGGCACACTGCTAGTGTCTTCCAAGGTGAAGACTGATGCAAAATACTTATTTAGTTCATCTGTCATTTCCTTGTCCCCAGTTATTATTTCTCTGGCCTCATTTTCTACTGGTTCTATATCCATTCTCATCTCTCTTTTATTTTTTACATACTTGAACCAGTTTTTACTGTCCACTTTGATATTGTTTACCAGCTTGCTTTCATATTTCATTGTTTCCCTTCTAAGGATTCCTTTAGTTGCTCTCTGTAGGTTTTTAAAAGCATCCCAATCTTCTATCTTTCCACTAATTTTTGCTTTGTCATATATTCTCTCTTTTGTTTTTACATTAGCTTTGTCTTCCCTTGTCAGCCACAGTTGTAGGCATTGCTATTGTCCAAGGTTGTGTGGAGAGCCCGTGAGATTGCACCTGCTGTAGACCTATTGTGGTTTTGTGCTTTTAGTGAGGTAAAGATGTTTTTTTTTATCAAATGCTGCATATTAGATATAGCTTCCAACCAAGCTGCAAATTATTTGTGGCCAATCAATTCAGATTCACCTGATTTCTACTAATACTTCAGTCAGGAACCAAATGCAGATTAACTATTGATACTTTGGGCACAGAAGCTGCTGCTACTTTTGTCCATTGCTTTGCTTAAAGTGAAGACCAGGTCCTTCATCTGAAATATGAATGTTCTGACTAGAAGTGCTAAATAACTTAAAGCTGTCTTTATTAAACAGATATACAGAGTATTTAAAAATATTACAACAAGCACCTCAGTTTTGAACTTTTCCAAGCAACAGTTTTATTTTTGAATCATTTCTCCCAGACCTCAAGTATTTCTAGGTAGGTTAGAGAAAAACAGCTTAGCTTTCACCACAGCAGAGAACCCTTCATTTGTTCAATCTCTTGTAAGTTGTCTGAAATAACTTCAACTACACTAAGGAGTTAATTAGTTAATATTACACATATAATTTTTTTGCAATATTTGTTCTAATGTTATCTTTGTTTTTCTTCTCAGAATACAAGATGAGATCTCATCCCAAATAATTATGGAACGACTGGCTGTTCTGGTGCAGAGGGACAATAGCTGGCTCTTCTATTTTGATCATCAGGCAGCACACTACTTTATATATAAACTATGTGCACCTCTGACAATTCTTGATTGTGAACATACTACAATTTCATTTCTTAAAAGAACACTCATGGTAATTGCAGTAAGTATTTGAATGCAATACTGTGAAAAAGTTTTTATACAATTTTATGATTGAAGCTGCCATTAATCTTTGTGATTACTGATTCCACCCAAAAGCTTAAGACTCAACTGAAATGAATACTCCATAGAACATAGAACATTATAGTGCAGTGCAGGCCCTTTAGCTTACAATGTTGTACTGACCTTTTAATCTACTCTAAGACCAATCTGTCTCTTCCCTTTTACATAGCTCTCCATTTTTATATCATCCATGTGCCTATCTAAGAGTTTCTTAAATGCTCCTAATGTATCTGTCTCTACCACCATCGCTGGCAGCAAACAAGGTTCTTCTGGGACAAGGTGCAAAACACAGCACATGTATCAGATACAGCACATAGAATAATATTAAAACAATTAGAATAACAGATAGAAAATATTCTGTACAGGTTGACATAACGTGCCTATATGACAAATAGTTAAACATACAACAGTATAATGCCACTGGTGCTGTCATAAATAATGTGTACCAAGTGGTAACAGGGTGTTCATAAAACCCAGCCTAACAGTCTTTGTTCTTATACTGCAGTACCTTCTGCCTGATGCTAGGAGATCATAGAGAATGGTGAACAGATGGGGAGAGTTCCTGACAATGCTGAAGGCTTTGCAAGGACAGTGCTTCTGGTATATGTCCTGGGATGGATGGCAGAGAGGCGACAATGATTCTCTCAGCAGTCCTCACAATCCGTTGCAGGGTCTTGTGATCAGATGCCTTGCAAGTTTCACATCAGGCAGTGATACAGTTGGTCAGGACGCTCTCGATGGTGCTCTGGAAGAATGTGGTTAGAACTGGGTCAGGGGCCTCGCTTGCCTCAGGAAGCGTAGGCGCTAATGTGTTTTCTTGACTAAAGAGGTGGTGTTGAGGATCCAAGTGAAATCATCCAAGAAACTTGGTACTCCTGACTCTCTCCATGCAGGAGCTATTGGTATGCAATAGGGAGTGGTCAATCTCCACCTTCCTGAAGTCCACAATTATCTCTTCAGTGTTATCAATGTTCAGACTCAATTTGTTGTGTTTGCACCCATCCACAAGCTGTTCTACTACCTCTCTCTATGCCAACTCATCATTGTTGCTGATGAGACCAGCTGCTCTTGTGTCATCAGAGAACTTGATGATTTGATTTGAACTGGATCTAGCAGTAGTCGTGTGTTGACAGTGTGAACAGCAGCACGCAGGGGCCTGGGGTTGGTGGGGGGAGGCACCAGTGCTCAACATAATGCAGCAAGAGATATTGCTACCTACACGGACTGCCTGAGGTCTCTCTGTCAAGAAGTCCAAGATCTAGTTACAGAGAGAGGTCATCAAAGTCAGTTTACCCACCAATTTCTGAGGAATGATCATACTGAATGCCGAACTGAATTCAGCATTCTGACATAGGAGGTATTATTCTCAATGTGGGACAAGACTTAGCAGAGGGGCAGAGGCTATTGCATCATCAGTAGATTGATTAGGGTGAAAACTGATAGTGGTCCAATGTAGATGGAAGGGAGGATTTAATGCAGTTGATGGCCATCTGCTGTCACGGTCCCAATTGAACATCAGCAGGCATCCAAGTTTTGGCGCTCCAATTCCCTAGAGTATGGTTAGCTGCCACTGTCCCTTTAAGAATTAGACTGCCAATTATTGCTTGCCATACTCATTCATGGAAAATCTATACTTAAAGGCCTTGTGCTACACACTCAATGCTGAATCATAGGAGTTCATTTCTAGTGCAACTATTTGTGATGTTCCCTTTGAATTTTGGTTGTATTATGTTGTTTATTTTGATTCTGAGTTAATTCTAGACCTTACTTTGCACTTGGGCTCACCACCATCATAGCTCTCTTGTTATAGCTGCTCAATACTTCATTATTATTGAGGTCAGTGCCTCTGGATGGTAGACCATAAGATATAGGAGTAGAATTAGGCTATTCAGCCCATTGAGTCTGCTTTGCCATTCCATCATAGCTAATCCCGGATCCCACCCTACACCATACACCTGCCTTCTCAACATATCTTTTGATGCCCTGACCAATCAGGAAACAATCAATTTCCACCTTAAGTATGCCGATGGACTTGGTCTCCACTGCAGTCTGTGGCAGAGCATTCCACAGATTCACTTCTCTCCGGCTAAAAAAAAAATTCTTCCTTACCTCTGTTCTAAAAGACCGCCCCTCAATTTTGAGTCTGCGCCCTCTAGTTCTGGATACCCCCACCATAGGAAACGTGCTCTCCACATCCACCCTATCTAGTCCTTTCAACATTCAGTAGGTTTCACTGAGATCCCCCCCCACGTTCTTCTAAATTCCAGTGAGTATAGGTGCAAAGATGCCAAAAGTTCCTTATATGTTAACCCCTTCATTCCTGGAATCATCCTCGTAAGCTTCCTTTGGATTCTTTCCAATAACAACACATCCTTTCTGAGCTATAGGGCCCAAAACTGTTGACAATACTCCAAGTGTGGCCTGACAAGTGTCTTACTAAGGCTCAGCATTATCTCCTTGCTGTTATATTCTATTCCCCTTGAAATAAATGCCAACATTGCAGCTGCCTTCTTTAATACAGACTCAACCTGTAAATTAACCTTCTGGGAGTCTTGCAAATGCATTACCATACATTTCCCAACACTTTTTTGCCCATTCTTCCAACTTGCCTAAGTCCTGCCGCAATTGCAGTGCCTCCTCAGCACTACCTACACCTCCACCTATCTTCCTATCATTAGCAAACTTTGCAAAAAAGCAGTCAATTCCACTATTCAAATCATTGACAAACAATGCGAAAAGTAGCAGTCCCAATACGGCCCCCTGAGGAACACCACTACTCACTGGCAGCCAACCAGAAAAGGCCCCTTTTATTCCCACTCACTGCCTCCTGCCTGTCAGCTAGTCCTCTATCCATCTTCCACAGTGAAGGCAGATGCAAAGTACCCATTAAGTTCATCTGCCATTTCTTTGTTCCCCATTACCACCTCATCAGCATTATTTTCCAGTGGTCCAATATCAACTCTCACCTTTTTACTCTTTAGATAACTGGTAAAACTTCTGGTATCCTGCTGTATATTATTGACTAGTTTGCCCTCATATTTCACCTTTTCCCTTCTTATAGATTTTTTAGTTGCCCAATCATCCCACTCACTTTTGCTACCTTATGTGCCTTTTCCTTGGCTTTTATGCAGTGCTTAACTTTCTTTGTCAGCTACGGTCGCCTACCCCTGCCATTTGAGAACTTCTTTCTCCTAAAAGTTCTTTACATTAAACTCCCTAATAAGTTTGAGAGAAAAGAAAAACCAGCTTTTCTTTCTTCAACTGCAACTTATATACTGTTTACTGGAAAGAATGAAAGTTAGCACCAAACCTACAACTTCAAACCAAAAAGATTAAAATCACTACTTGTTAGTTCAGTGCTATTGAATATAGTTAGCACTGAAGGAACCTTAGTATGGGTTATTAAACAACACACAATCTAAGATAGCCTTTTCCCAAGTGAGCTCAAACAGTAGTTGCTTTAAAAATCCATCTCATAGGCATTCAGCAAATTCCCTCCCTTGTGATCCAATACCAACCTGATTTTGCCAATCCCCTTGTATAGTGAAGTCCCCCATTATAATTGTGTCATTAACCTTATTACATGCCTTTTCCAGCTCCCTTTGCAATCTCAACCCCACATCTTGACTACTCTTTCGATGCCTATATCTGCTTCCCATAATGATTTTTTTTACCTTTGTAGCTCCTTAACTCCACCCACAAAGATTCAACATTTTCTGACCCTGCGTCACGTTTCTAAAGATGTAATTCCATCCCTTACCAACAGAGCCACACCACCATCAATGCCTTCCTGTCTGTTCTTTCGATACAAAGTTTATCCTTTCATATTAAATGCCCAACTATGGCCTTCTTTCAACCACACCTCAGTGATTCCCAGAATGTCATACCGACTAATCTGTAATTGCACCATGAGTTCGTCCACCTTATTCTGAATGAATCACGCATTTAAATACAGCACCTTCAGTCCTGCGTTCTTTACCCTTTTGAATTTTGCCTCTATGGTACAATTTAACTCTTTTCTCTGTCTGCATTTGTACCCAATCATTGGCTTGACTTTCCTTACATTCATGCTATATCCATCATCTACTAGTAAATCTGCTGGCTCATCCTCAGCTCTACCGTACTGGTTCCCATCCCCTGCCATATTCGTTTACACCACTCCCAACAGCTCTAGTTAACTTGCCCACAAGAATATTGGCCCCCTCAGATTCAGGCGCCCTGTTCCTTTTGTACTGGACACACCTGCCCAAGAAGAGGTCCCAGTTATCCAGGAATCTGAATCCCTGCCTCTGCTTCAATTCTTAAGCCACACATTTATCTGCCACCTCATTCTATTTCTATCCTCACTGTCACATGGCACAGGCAGCAATCCTGAGATTACTACCTTTATGGTCCTGCTTCTCAGCTTCCTTCCTAACTCCCTGTATTCTTTTTTCAAAACTTCCTCCCTTTTTCTACCTATGTTGTTGGTACCAAATATGTACCATGACTTCTGGCTGCTCACTTTCCCATTTCAGGATATTGTGGATGCGTCCAGAAAAGTCAGGGACCCTGGCACCTGGGAGACAAACTACCGTTTGTGTTTCTTTCTCGCATCCATGGAAATCACCTATCTGTCCTCCTGACTATAGAGACCCCATTACTGCTGCCATCCTCTTCTGTTCCCAACCCTCCTGAGCCACAGGGCCGGACTTAGTGCCAGTGGCACAGCCACTATTGCCTTCCCCAGGTAGCTTGCTCCTCCCCAACAGTACTCAAAATGGAATACCTGTTGTTGAGGGGGACAGCCACTTGGGTGCTCTCCACTATCTGACATTCTCCCTTCCTTTTCCTGACAGTCACCCATTTACCTGTTTTGTATCCTTGGGGTGACTACCCTGTAGCTCCTGTCTATCACTGCTTTACTTTCCCTAACAAGCTGAAGGTCATTGAGCTGCAGCTCCAGTTCCCTAACATGGTCTCTAAGGAGCTGCATTTCAATGCATCTGGTGCAGATATGCCCATTAGGGAGGCTGGAGGTCTCCAGGAGATCCCACATCTGACACCCAGTTTGATCGAGCTGAGGCTCAACAATTAAATAAGAAATAAGGAGTGAACTTACCTACTTACCTTGCCACCACCTGTTTTCGCTGAAGCCCTTTTGAGCCAAAGCCTTACTACTTTGCCTCAACTACTCCAATGATGACTGCTCCCATGATGACCACTCTGCCAGGCGGTACCTCTCTTTTATAGAGACTGGAATTTTAAAGCTCTTTGTTGGACCTGCATGGGAACGCTTCTGTTGCACCTGGGTGAGACCTCAGAGCCAGGGCTCTGAGTGAACGATAACCACCAATAAATTCAGGAGTGATTTCAGAAGAAACCTCTTTATCCAATAGGAATGTTCAACATACTGTACTAACAAAGGAATGGTTGAAACAAAACTCATAGATGCATTTAAGAGGAAGTTGTATGTATACAGAAAGGAGAAAGGGATAGATGGATATTAGATGATGTTACCAGAGGTGGAAGGAAGCTAATATGGCTTCATAAACAAGTTGTAACAATACAGTATATATCCTATTTCAAATTTAAAAAAACATGTAACACTCAAGAAATGTGGAAATGTTTACTTCCAGCATCTCAAATTCCTGGGCCCTGTGGACAATACATGTAAATCACTTTAATCCAATAAATTCCATTCTCTAAATCTGTATTTAGGATAGGGAAACATTTTTCCCACTTATAGAGGAATAGAATTTTGAAACTCCCAAAAGACATAATTAGCAAAACAAATTTAAAATTTTAAGCATTGTCAACAATAAATATTTTTTGTTTTTGGAGAAAAGCTGAATAATGAAACCGAGGTAAAGGAAAACTATATGGTCTATTAGACTAACGTAGCTCAGCAGCTGTTTGGTGGTGCGGATTAATGCTTTTTGAAGGTTAAATCTCATTTAACTACTTTAAACTACTTTCATTTGGAGTCTCTGGCCATACTGGTGGTTTGCTTCTTAGTCAGTATAGAATTATCTTTGCTCAAACAATTATTGATTTGATTAAGCCTTATATGACAATAATAAACCAATTCCAATTCTAATAAATAGAAGCATCTCCATGAAATCGAAGTATTTCTGAAGACAAGGATGCTAGATTTCAAAGGAATCGGCGGTATACTTAAAAGGTGAGTCTGATGAATTACCAGTAGCTTGTTTTATTGCAAACCACTTTTGCCTTTGATCCACAATTAACAGTATAAATAACAGTGTATCTGTTATTGATAATGGCTTTACATACATGTATATTGTCAATTGTGTTTCTTCTCAAAGAAATAGAAGATTACATTTATAATAGAAGCTTTATATTAATTCCTAAAGTTACATTAGCAGGTATTGGATTGTACTGTCTTGATGCACATAGAAATGTAGAAAACAATTGAACCTTCAACCCACTTTGCTATTCAATAAAATCATGGCTAATTCTCTTTCTTAATGTTACATTCCTTCACACACACATTCTCTCTCTCTCTCTCTCTCTCTATCTCTATCTCTATCTCTCTCTATCTCTCTCTATTTATCTTTTATCTATCTATCTCCCTCTATCTCTATACCCCAATGATATCTTTTTGGAAATAGATCTCTCTCATATCAATGTATTCAGTAACTTGGCCTCCACAGATTTCTGTGGTAGAGAATTCCACAGATTCACCATCGTCTATATAACTAAGTTTCTCTTCCTAAATATCAGAAGAATTGGAATCACAATCAGATCTAATACCACTGGTATATATTATGAAACTTGTTGTTAATCAGCAGCAGTACATTGCAATACATAATATTAAAAACTGTAAATTACAGTAAGAATTATACATATATATTTAAAAAGTTAAATTAATTAAGCAGGGCAGAAAGAGAAAAAAAAGTAGTGAGGTAGTGTTCATGGGTTTAATGTCTATTCAGAAATCTGATGACAGAGTGGAAGAGCTATTCCTGAATCTTTGAGTGTGTGCCTTCAGGCTTCTGTACCTTCTCCTGATGGTAGCAATGAAAAGAGGGTATTTGAGGGGGTGGGGTTCTTAATGATGAATGTCGCTTTTTTGAGGCATCACTCCTTGAAAATGTCCTGGATGCTGCAGAGGCTAGTGCCCATGATGGAGCTGACTGAGTTTATAACTTTCTGCAGCACATTTTAATCCTGTGCAGTGCCCCCCTTATACTAGATGGTGATACATTGAGTTAGAATACTCCCTGTGGTACATCTGTAGAAATTTGCGAGTGCCTTTGGTGACATACCAAATCTCCTCAAACTCCCAATGAAATATAGCTGCTGTCATGCCTTCTTTGTAACCGCATCAATACACTGGGCCCAGGATAGAGATGTTGACACCCAGGATCTTAAAATTGCTCACCCTTTCCCTTTCTGATCCTTCAAGGAGGACTGGCCTGTGTTCCCTTTTCTTACCCTTTCTGAAGTCCACAATCAATTCTTTTGGTCTTACTGACATTGAGTGCAAGGTTATTCCCATGACACCACTCAACTAGCTGACCTACCTTGCTCTTGTATGTCTTATTGTCACCATATAAAACTCTGCCAACAATAGTTGTGTTGTCAGCATTTTTATAGATGGCATTTGAGCTGTTCCTAACCATACAGTCATGCTTGTAGAGAGAGTAGTGCAGTGGGCTAAGCACACATCATTGAGGTGTGCCATTGTTGATTATCAGTGAGGTGGAGATGTTATTTCCGATCCGCACAGACTGTGGTCTTCCGTTGAGGAAGTTGAGGATCTAGTTGCAGAGGGAGGTACAGAGACCCAGTTTTTGGAGCTTTTTTTTTATCAGAACTGTAGGATTGTGTTAAATGCTGAGCTGTAGTCGACAAACAGCAGCCTGACATATGTATTAGTGTTGTCCAGGTGATCCAAGGCCGCACAAAGAGCCAGTGCGATCGCATCCACTGTAGACCTATTCCGGTAATAGACGAAGTTCAGTGGGTCAAGGTCCTTGCTTAGGCAAAAGTTGATTCTAGTCATAACATACCTCTCAAATCACTTCACCACAGTAGATGGTGAGTGCTATTGGACGACAGTTGTTAAAGCAGCTCACCCTTCTCCTCTTGGGCACAGTTATTATTGTTGCTCTTTTGAAGCAGGTGGGAACTTACAACTGTAGCAGTGAGAGATTGAAAGTGACTTTGAACACACCTGCCAGTTGGTTGGCACAGGTTTTCAGAGCCCTACCAGGTATTGCATCAGGGCCTGTGCGAGGGTTCACCCTCTTGTCATCGTTGTGTCATCGGTCTCCAGGACAGAGATCACAGGGCCATTGGAAGCTGCAGAAATTGTCATTGCTGTAGTTTTATTCTCCCTTTCAAAGCGTGCATAAAAGGCATTGAACTCATCGAAGAGTGAAGCATTACTGTCATTCATGATAGGTTTTGCTTTGTAGGAAGTAATGGCCTGCAAGTCCTGCCAGAGTTGACATGCATCCAATTCCACCTCTAACCGTAATCAAAATTGTTCTTTTGCTCTTGAGATAGCCCTCTGTTACCCATACCTGGCCTTCCTGTTTAGTTCTGGATCACCAGACCTGAATGCCACAGATCTAGCCCTTAGCAACTATGAATCTTCTGGTTCATCCATAGCTTTTGATTCCAGTATGTACAGTATGTTCTCATAGGCAGGCACACACTAATCCACATAATTTTTAATGAAGTCAGCGACAACTGTGGTGTATTCATTGAGATTTGAAGATTAATCCCTGAATGCAGTCCTGTCCACTGACTCAAAGCTGTCCCATAAGCAGTCCTCTGCCTCCCTAGTCCATACTGTCTTGGTCCTCTCTACTGGTGCCACTGTCTTCTGTCTCTGCCTATACTCAGGGAGGAGAAGTACAGCCAGATGATCAGATGTTCCAAAATGTGGGCATGGGATGGCATGGTAAGCTCTTTTGATGGTAGTACAACAGTGGTTCAGTGTGTTGAATCCTCTGGCTCCATAAGTGATATATTGGTGATAATTATTGAGGCTTTTTCAAGCTGGCCTAGTTAAAATCTCCTGAAATGATGTGGAAGGCATTAGGGTGTGCTGTTTCATGTCTGTTGATTATGCTATTTAGTTTGTCTAATCTAGAGCGTATTTGACACAGGCCAGAGGTGGAATGTACACTGCTACCAAGATGATGGCTGAAAACTCCCATGGCAGATAAAATGGGTGGCACTTGATTGCAAGATGTTTCAGTTTGAGTGAGCAGGACTGGGACAGAACCACCATGAGGATATACCATAAAGCATACTCCCAACTCCTCTGCCTTTGAAAGACTCAGCAATCCTATCTTGACGGTGTATCATGAAGCCAGTGAGCTGTATCACTACATCCAGAATGGTGAGGGATAGCCAAGTCTCCACAAAACAAAAAAACACAACAGTCCTGATGTCCCTCTGGTACAGCAATCTTACTCTGAGGTCTTTGATTTTATTTATCAGAGACTGTACATTTACCAGCAGAATAGTCAGTAGTGGAAGTCGGAACGCTCTTCTCCTTAAACAAACTTTTAATACAGCGTGGCATCCTCTCTTCCACTGTCTTAAAGGGGAACCGCACTTGCAACCAGAGACCGCTGTCTAAGAATTGTCAATGTTGAGCAGCGATAGATATTTTAAACGCCTTAAAACGATGTTGCTTACTGTATTGTCCATTGCTGTAGTCTAAAACAGGAGTTATATCCATTGGAGCAGCTCACACGAGTTGCCTTCTTAATGGCAGACTGTAAGTTAAAAAACATTAGGATATTCTACCCATATCCTGAGACTGTTACTCCTGAGAAGGCTATTTGGCCTCTCTTGTCTGTTCGATCATATTGTAAGATTATGGCTGATCTTTTATCTCTGCTTAATTTTCCTCCCAAAAAAAGCAATATTATTTCTTTACAAAGTATTCAAAAATCTATCAATCCGTCTTTTTTATATTCAGTAACTGAATTTCTGCAGTGTTCTTGAGCAAAGAAATTGAAGGGTTCACTATCTTCTAAGTGAAGAAGTTCCTTTTCATCTCTGTCTTGAATGATCAATCACTTACTTTCAGATTGTGACTAGCAAGTAATTAGGAACACTAAGAATTAAGTCATTTAACATGAGGTACATTGAATAAAAAAGTAGCGAGGTTACACTTCTGTTATAAAGGACATTGGTGAGATCACACTTGGAGTATTGTGCATTGTATTGGTCATATTATTTATTGAAAAATGCAAGCATATTGGAAGCAACTCAGGCAAGATTTATAAGTCTGATAACTGGAATGAACAGGTTGTCTAATGAAGTTTGTACAGAAAAAGGTTTAATCTGCTGTAGTTCAGATGTGTCTGAGGCAATGTGATTGAAAGATTTAAGATCCTATTGTGCCTTAAAAATTCATTTCCTCCAGGGGAGAACCTAGAACTAGGACTCACTGTTTATAAATAAGGAGTCACCCATTTAACTCATATTTAAATGTCTCATTCTTAAGGACGATGTTAGTAGAGTCATTGAATATATTTAGACAAAGTAAAAAGATAGGGACAGGCCTGTTGTAGCACATGAATTAAGCTCCAATGGATTAGCCAGATGAGATCAATAGTTTGAAGATGGTTTTGCAACACTTTGAGGAAAGCAAAGGGAATGACAAGGCATGGAAGAAATCATCATCATTCACTGCAACCAAGGGAGACCCTAGTTTGTGATGACTACTTGTTCTACTGGACCAGGACTTCTGAGGTAAAGAGAGTGGAACTGTCCCGTGTGACCGCTTTTCCACTTTAAACTCTTCCACACAGATCTCCTGTTATTGTTGGATATGACGGACAACCAACAAACAAAGAGATGTCACTCACTTGTCCAACCTCACTGGTCTGAAAACTATAGTTCTTAATAGTCAAAGAACAACCAACATTTATTCAGCCTATTTCCCCTGAAACCAGGCTGAAAGAGTTGTACTACCTTTTTCATCTCATTTAAGATGTGATGACCTAAAATCCCAAGTCCTACTTTGCATGGTCCCTGATCCATGGAAAGTATAGTCCTGATCACTATCGTCTCCTAGCCTCATGATCATTCCAGGGTTGCTGCTGCTACTCTGAGCCAGATGGTACAATTTTCTGATCTTTGCATGAGGGAAGTCATCAAGACCCCATACTTAAAGGAGAGGACAAAGATCATACCTCTCTCTAAACACTGTTGAGATGCCTCTAATTCCTTGGGAGCACTCCCACCCAATTCCCATCAGTTCGTTCAGTGACAACACTCCGCTGCAACTAGAAGAGACTTGCTCTTTTCAAGAGATACCTGCACCGATCACTCCTCCCATGCTGCATCCTGAAAGCTGATCAATAGCAAAAGCTTCAACAGATCAATAGGGAATGCTACACCTAAAATGTACAGAAGAGACAGCCATAATCACCATGTGTTCTTTTCTCTGCAGAATACAGAAAAATTACCTACTAGTGTGGTACTGATTATGACGGATTCTGGCTGAATTTTGGTGTCTTGAGTAGATTCAGAGTAACAGGACACTACAACACAGAAACAGATTCCATGGCCCATTTAGTCCATACCAAATTGTCATTATGCCTAGTCCCATTGACTATACCTTCCATACCCCTCCCATCCATGTACCCACATCTACCACTTCCATTGGAAGCTCATTCCAAATTTGTGAAGAAGTTGCCCCTCAGGTTTCCCTTAAATTTTTTAACCTTTCATCCTTATACTAGTTTTAGTCTCACCCAATCTTAGTGGAAAAAGTATACTGTACTTGCATTTTCCCTAGCTATACCCATCATAATTTAGTTTTGTAGGTTTAGAAAAGTTAACAATAGATATGATATTTTCCCTAAGACAGTTCCAGCAGAAATAATTAGAACAGGAAAAAAAACAATGATTTTATCTTGCTAACAAATAATTTTGAACTTTTATGTGGACAATTCTCTCCAAGGTTTAAACAAAATAAGTTCACCTTCCACTATACCTCACAAAGGATGGCTTTATGTAATGGATTGTTATGATCTAAAGTAGAGTCAAATCCTCGTTAGACGGGAAGTTATACAACTAGTTCAGCCAAAAGCAATCAAAATTCTATCACCTTCATTGGAGAGATGCTTTTTTTTTATTGTAAAGCACTTGTAAAATGCACAAAAGATATGAATCTTTAAACTTTTCAAAGCGATGCAACAAATGATAAGATGTGGTGGAAAAATCGGAGATGCTGCTCACATGTGCTCATTGCTCTTGTCCTTCCAAATATAACCTCAGTTCAAACTGCCAGCCTCCCACAGCTAAATTCTGCACCTCTACCTACCCCACTTAGTCACTGTTTCCCATAACAACTGAAGGACTGTGGATAAGGCCCTGGAATTGAATGCTTTAGGTTCTCTTCAGTAGATGTGCTATTCGGGGTTGTGGCCTTTGTAAACACAGTCATGTCTTGGTAGCGAATAAAGCATGGTCTTGTTTCTCATTAATGCCTTTCCAATTCCAAATTTCAAACCCAATATCACTAATCTCAATTCCTTCTTCTTCCTCTATGTGTAAAACCATCAAGGCTCACAACATGGTCTTTAACTGATGCCATAAAACACTGGTAGGAAATTGAAATGGAAGAATATTAAAGAGTAAGGATTGACAGCAATAGCAGAGTAGATAAAATGGCTATGAAGGTTATTATGAATTTAAGGCTTTAATAGCTAATGAGACTTCAGCTATTGTTTCAAATCATCGAATAAATACAGTGAGACACCAAGAATCTCTGGAAAGCTCTAACATTGTGCTTCCATTTTAGGAAGGAGGAAGAACAAAATCTGATAACAATTGAACATGATGTGAATGTTCTACAGAAAAAGTTGATGAAGATAGCTAGTTTGAGAGAAAAGAAAAACCAGCTTCTCTTTCTTCAACTGCAACTTATATACTGTTTACTGGAAAGAATGAAAGTTAGCACTGACCTACAACTTCAAATGAAAAAGATTAAAATCACTACTTGTTAGTTCAGTGCTATTGAATATATTTAGCAATGGAGTAACCTTAGTGCTTCTAAGAAACTTGGTTAAAACCACAAGTTTTAAACAAAAATACACTATTGACCACCTCTCTCACTGCTTCAACATGCCTGTGTTTTTATCATTGTGGTAGTCTGCTCTTGATAGCTTTACCAATTTAGTCACTTACAAATTATAAAATAATAGTTATTCCCTATCTTTAGATAGAAAAGTACATTAAGTCACCTGGTACAACCACGTATCATCTTTCACAATTTCCTTGTTCCAAACATGAGAAACTGATCAATAGACTATGCACATGGGCAGAAATTTTTAATCAAACTATATTCATTTTCATTCTGAGTAGTTACAAAGCAAAATGATTCATGAAAGGAACCCAGTTTTTGAGGTACAATGTGAAACCTGCGAACTAATTAACTTGTGAACATAACATAACACAAATGCAATTTCATGGTTACCATAGTTTATTTCTTCTTCTTTACTGAGACTAGTGACATGGAGTTTGCTGTGGAATTGGCCAGTAAGTTCTCTGAAACTGTAGTAGTTGTGGGAAATTAAATTTAGAATGTAAGTAAAAATACAGGACAAGAAAAATTACTACAATAATTCATATCATTTCAGTAAAGTTGCACTCTGTAGTAATTTTCTGTTATCTTTTCATATGATTTAATTTTCATGTTACTATGCGTATGTACTGAGGAAAATATATTTCATTACCAACTTTAACATATATGTATAATGTATATCTATATGCATATGGAGTGTGTAATGTAGCAAATCATCATAAGATGTTTCATAAGAGCATTGTCAGACAATTTTTTTTAGCAACACTTCACCTCCGGTGAACCAAAAAGAAGGAAAATAACCAAAAAGTTTCAAAGCAGTAAAGAGAAATAGCAACACAGTGAGGTTTAGGGAGTAAACTCCAGGTGGTAGGTATTTTCATCTGAAAGAACAGTTACCAGAGGAAGAGCAATTAACTTTGGATAAACTTTTATGAAATTAAAATAGGCAGAGTGCTGAGATTTTGGTATATTTTAGATTGTGAAGAGCTTAGAGATATGGCAGTGAAGGTGGAAACAATCAAAGCATGGTATGAAGGTCTTGCTTAACTGAGAACCAATACAGGCAGAATGCAAACTGGAGTGATGAGCAACTATGAGGTCGGGTGTTTACCCATATCAGAGCTTTTGATCACCTCCAACAGGGAGGCTAGCAAAAGTACATTGGAGTAATCAAGCGTGACAAAGATATGGATTGGGATTTTAACACCAGGTGCGCTGATACATTGGTTAAAAAGAGGAGTTTTTTAAGGGATGAATATAATGCTCCAAAGTCTATCTTTGGGTCAGATATGACACCAGTGTTATTATCAATGATCTAATCAGGTATATGACAAAATCCTGACCTAAGCTCAAGCACTGATAATTTATTTTCAATACCTACCCATCACTATAAGTAATTTTGTACATGAGTTCCTCTGTCTGAGGATGAAACTCCAAATGTCAATTTGGAATAGCAGATATGTGTGGTAATGCCAAGCAAATAATTTTGATATTCATAAAATTGACATCAGAATTTTATCAGAATATGACCTGAAGCTGACACATGAAATCAGGACACATTGGGCTTGTATTAGGTAGCTGGATTTTAGTGATATACGTATTTCTATTTAAGTCAGACATAAAGAAATAGAGTTTGTGATGAGGTTAAAGACAGTAGCTTTAGTCTTCCCACAGTTTATTTGAAGAAAGTTCTGTTCATTTAAAAAAAGTGGAAAGCTCAAGACAAATGAAATTGTATGTAGTTCCAGCTTCGGCTAGTGGCTTAATATAGGGGATGACAGCCTCCCCCCCCCCACCAACCGGCCCGGCCAAACTTAAGAAATCTCGTTTGGGTGGATGCTGCGCAATGTGTCCCCTGTTATAAATCAGTACCATGAAATAACAAACAGTACACAATATGTGATTAAACGATAGAGCTTTATAATTCTTAATTTGACTATATGGTTAGTAAAGAAAACAAAAAAAAAATAGGAAAAGAGCCCTCATGAAACAGTCTAGTGCGCAATGTTGGAGCTGACCTTTGGACCCTCACTCCAAGTGCACTCCGTCCGGCGGTCTACCAACTCTCTCCATTCGCGTCCTCTCTCCTCATCTCTCCCCGGCAAAAGACTGCGAATTCCCGGCTCCCAGACACACAAGAACAACATCCTGTTCATTGGCTAGCATGCCCTGTTATCTCTAGTCATAACCCAAATATTTCTGCTACAGAGAAACCATTACCTCAGCAGTGGAACATTACAGAGTGTTACACATATATCAAATGAAAACTTGGGAATCAATAATACATTTTTGAATAGTGTTGTTAAGGAAAAGGGTGAAAATGATAAATAAGAGAAGTTCAAGGATAGATCCCTGGCACTATAAGAGATGTTATTGCAGATGAATCCTCGGCTACAACTGGATGGATAAGAAAGACACCAAGCCAATGTAACCCACATAACTATACAACGGTAGAGCTGTAGAGTTGTTGCTTGTGGAGATTGGCATGTCTTTCATACTAAAGACTGGTTGAGATGTCAGGTTTGAAGAATAGTGGGACAGTATTAGATTAGAAACATTAAAATCAGATAACATGTTCAAGAAGGGAAGTTAGCTTACAGCAGTTAGCAAAAATAGGGTTAAGATCATAAGAGCCATAGGAGCAGAATTAGGCCATTCAGCCCATTGAATCTGTTCCGCCACTCCATCATGACTGATGTATTATCTCTCTCAACCCCATTCTCTTGCCTTCTCCCCATATCTTTTGATGCTCTGACTGATCAAGAACCTATCAACTTCTGCTTTAAATATACCTAATGACTTGGTCTCCACAGGTGTTTGTGGCAATGAATACCATAGATTCACTACTCTCTGGCTAAAGAAATCCCTCCTCACCTCTGTTTTAAATGGACTTCTCACTTCTCTCTCTTCTGAGGCTGTGCCCTCTGGTCTTGGACCTCCCCACTATAGGAAGCATTCTCTCCACATCCACTCTATCGAGATTTTTCAATATCGGGTTGAAGGAGGGAATGTTGGATCCAACGCAAGATGGCAAATTGAATCCAAACTTAGCTTGGTATTAGGAAGCAGAGGGTGATAGAGCATTGTTTTAGTGATTGGAAGCCTGTAACCTGTGGTGTACCAAAGGAATCAGCGGAGGAATCTTTGCTGTTATATATATTAATTAATTTGATATAAATGTAGGAGCTATGAATAGTATATTCACAGCTGACATGAAAATTGGCCATGTTGTAGAACAGTTGGTAAAATGGGCAGTTGGAATGTAATCCTAATAGGTACGAGCTGATGTATTTTGGGAGAACTATTAAGGCATTTAGAATGAATATTAGGGACTTAGAATGTACTGAGAAACAGAGGGACCTTGATGAACAAGTCAAGCTGGTAGGTAAAGTGATGAAAAAGTAATAAGGAGTGCAGATCCTCATTTGCTGAGGGACAGAAATATGAGTGCAGTTCTGGTTCACAATAATAAGAAAAATATTTGATTAGAGAGTGTGCAAAGGAGACTTTGTGATGGAGTATCTCAGAAATGAGGAAATATTGGATAGTTGAGTTTATTTTCCTAAGAGTGAAGGTGGTTGGGGGCAGAACCTGTAAGGGCATGGGTTCCCCAACCAGAGGTTCACAGACCCCTCAATTAATGGTAGGGGTCTATGTTGTAAAAAAAAAGGTTGAGATTCCTTGTGTTAGAGGTATACAAAGGAAGGTGACGCATATGACAGATAGTTGGAAACATTTCCCCTCAGCAGGGGTGTCTAAAACTAAAGAACATAGACTTAAGTAGGGGGCAAGAAATTAAGAGGAGATCTGAGAAGGATTTTTTCCCACCCGGGTGATTGGAAGCTGGAATATACTGCTGTACTGATGGTAGAGGCAAATACTCTCATATTTAAAAAAATATCTAGATAAGCATCTGTATCAGCTAGGAATAGAATGTTATGGACCAAATGCTGGTAAATGGGGTTAATGTAGATAGGTACTTAGTGGTCAGAATGGGCAGAGTGGGCTAAATGCCCTGTTTCTGTGCTGTATGGCATTTTGAAATTGAGGTCTGAGTGAATTGGGAGATCACAATCCCATCAAGAGCAACATAGATACTCAACGCTCTCAATTATCTTGCTTTCAAACAGGAAAAAAAAATTCATTAAAAGAAATCCTGTTAAGATTTTACTAGTGTGACCATTAGTGAGGGGTGGAGAGCAGTGGTTAAACTTAAACTTCAAAATTCCTTCTGGAGTGGACTGTTACATTGAACAGTAGATGGCAGCCAAGACTACTATATTAAGCTCGCTTAAAATCTGCTCCTGGATTACCTTAACAGCGATAATAGCCTCTCTGCCATACATCAGGGTCGACACAGGGGTTAGCACAATCGCTTTTTAGCGCTAGCAATCACTGATAGGAATTTGATTCCTGCTCTGTCTGTAAGGTGATTGTGCTTCCTCCCCATGACTGTGTGGGCTTCCTCTGGGCCCTTAGCTTCCTCACATTCCAAAGATGTACGTTTGTACATTTAGTGTTAGGGTTAGTGAAGTGTGGGCTGCCCTAACACAATCCTCGGATTATGTTGGTTGTTGATGCAAAACAGCACATTTCACTGTATGTTTCAATATACATGTGACAAATAAAACTAATCTGATCTTTAAAAGAAACTTCAGCAGCTGCTGGGGGAAGGTGATATGTATATCTTCTCCTCTTGGACACACCTATAATGATGCAAAGCTTAAAGTGACTTAAAAATGGACATTTGGGAAAAAGTGACCTTTGGCTCTCTATTTTTTTCTTTCCCACAACCTAATAAATTTAACAGCAGAGCATACAAGTGGAATGCAGAGGCACTGGATTCCTAGACTAGTTATGTCCCAGAGTAACTTTTGCCACTCTTCCCTGGGGTAGCATGAACACAAGGTAATTATACCATAAGACTGTAAAACATAGGAGCAGAATTAGACCATTTAGCCCATCGAGTTTGCTCTGTCATTTCATCATGGCTGATCTACTTTTTCCACTTAGCCCCAATCTTATGCCTACCTCACTATCCCATCACTCCCTGACCAATCAAGAATTTGTCAACTGCTGCCTTAAATATACATAAAGACTTAGCCCACACAGCTGTCTGTGGTAAGAATTCCACAGATTCACCACTCTCTGGCTAAAGAAATTCCTCCTCATCTTCATTCTAAAAGGACAGCTCTCTATTCTGAGGCTATGTCCTCTGATTTTAGACTCTCCCGCCATAGGAAACATCCTCCCCACATCTGCTCTATCAAGGCCTTTTACTATTCAATAGATTTCAATGAGGTCACCCCTCATTCTTCTGAATTCTAGTGTATAGGGGCCTACAGCCATCAAATGCTCTTCATATGACACGCCGTTCAATCCTAGAATCATTTTCATGAACCTCCTTTGAACCCTCTCCAGTTTTAGTACATCCTTCCTATGATAAGGGGCCCAAAACTGCTCACAATACTCCAAGTGAGGCCTCACTAGTGCTTTAAAGTCTAACATTACATCCTTGCTTCTATATTTGCGGGATGGTTTTTTGAACCAACATGTCGAGGAACCAACTAGAGAGCAGGCTATTCTGGACTGGGTTTTGAGCAATAAGGAAGGGTTAATTAGCAATCTTGTCGTGAGAGGCCCCTTGGGTAAGAGTGACCATAATATGGTGGAATTCTTCATTAAGATGGAGAGTGACATAGTTAATTCAGAAACAAAGGTTCTGAACTTAAAGAGGGGTAACTTTGAAGGTATGAGACGTGAATTAGCTAAGATAGACTGGCAAATGACACTTAAAGGTTTGACTGTGAATATGCAATGGCAAGCATTTAAAGATTGCATGGATGAACTACAACAATTGTTCATCCCAGTTTGGCAAAAGAATAAATCAAGGAAGGTAGTGCACCCGTGGCTGACAAGAGAAATTAGGAATAGTATCAATTCCAAAGAAGAAGCATACAAATTAACCAGAGAAAGTGGCTCACCTGAGGACTGGGAGAAATTCAGAGTTCAGCAGAGGAGGACAAAGGGCTTAATTAGGAAGGAGAAAAAAGATTATGAGAGAAAACTGGCAGGGAACATAAAAACAGACTGTAAAACCTTTTATCGATATGTAAAAAGGAAAAGACTGGTAAAGACAAATGTAGGTCCCCTACAGACAGAAACAGGTGAATTGATTATGGGGAGCAAGGACATGACAGACCAATTGAATAATTACTTTGGTTCTGTCTTCACTAAGGAGGACATAAATAATCTTCCAGAAATAGTAGGGGACAGAGGGTCCAGTGAGATGGAGGAACTGAGCGAAATACATGTTAGTAGGGAAGTGGTGTTAGGTAAATTGAAGGGATTGAAGGCAGATAAATCCCCAGGGCCAGATGGTCTGCATCCCAGAGTGCTTAAGGAAGTAGCCCAAGAAATAGTGGATGCATTAGTGATAATTTTTCAAAACTCGTTAGATTCTGGACTAGTTCCTGAGGATTGGAGGGTGGCTAATGTAACCCCACTTTTTAAAAAAGGAGGGAGAGAGAAACCGGGGAATTATAGACCGGTTAGCCTAATGTCGGTGGTGGGGTAACTGCTGGAGTCAGTTATCAAAGATGTGATAACAGCACATTTGGAAAGTGGTGAAATCATCGGACAAAGTCAGCATGGATTTGTGAAAGGAAAATCATGTCTGACGAATCTCATAGAATTTTTTGAGGATGTAACTAGTAGAGTGGATAGGGGAGAACCAGTGGATGTGGTATATTTGGATTTTCAAAAGGCTTTTGACAAGGTCCCACACAGGAGATTAGTGTGCAAACTTAAAGCACACGGTATTGGGGGTAAGGTATTGATGTGGATAGAGAATTGGTTAGCAGACAGGAAGCAAAGAGTGGGAATAAACGGGACCTTTTCTGAATGGCAGGTGGTGACCAGTGGGGTACCGCAAGGCTCAGTGCTGGGACCCCAGTTGTTTACAATATATATTAATGACTTGGATGAGGGAATTAAATGCAGCATCTCCAAGTTTGCGGATGACACGAAGCTGGGTGGCAGTGTTAGCTGTGAGGAGGATGCTAAGAGGATGCAGAGTGACTTGGATAGGTTGGGTGAGTGGGCAAATTCATGGCAGATGCAATTTAATGTGGATAAATGTGAAGTTATCCACTTTGGTGGCAAAAATAGGAAAACAGATTATTATCTGAATGGTGGCCGATTAGGAAAAGGGGAGGTGCAACGAGACCTAGGTGTCATTATACACCAGTCATTGAAAGTGGGCATGCAGGTACAGCAGGTGGTGAAAAAGGCGAATGGTATGCTGGCATTTATAGCGAGAGGATTCGAGTACAGGAGCAGGGAAGTACTACTGCAGTTGTACAAGGCCTTGGTGAGACCACACCTGGAGTATTGTGTGCAGTTTTGGTCCCCTAATCTGAGGAAAGACATCCTTGCCATAGAGGGAGTACTAAGAAGGTTCACCAGATTGATTCCTGGGATGGCGGAACTTTCATATGAAGAAAGACTGGATGAACTGGGCTTGTACTCGTTGGAATTTAGAAGATTGAGGGGGGATCTGATTGAAACGTATAAAATCCTAAAGGGATTGGACAGGCTAGATGCAGGAAGATTGTTCCCGATGTTGGGGAAGTCCAGAACGAGGGGTCACAGTTTGAGGATAAAGGGGAAGCCTTTTAGGACCGAAATTAGGAAAAACTTCTTCACACAGAGAGTGGTGAATCTGTGGAATTCTCTGCCACAGGAAACAGTTGAGGCCAGTTCATTGGCTATATTTAAGAGGGAGTTAGATATGGCCCTTGTGGCTACGGGGATCAGGGGGTATGGAGGGAAGGCTGGGGCAGGGTTCTGAGTTGGATGATCAGCCATGATCATAATAAATGGCGGTGAAGGCTCGAAGGGCTGAATGGCCTACTCCTGCACCTATTTTCTATGTTTCTATATTCTAGTCCCCTTGAAATACATGCTAACATTGCATTTGCCTTCCTCATCAGACTCAATCTCAAAATTAACCTTTAAAGAACCCTGTGCAAGGACTCCTAAGTCCCTATGCACCTCAGTGTTTTGTTTTTCCTCTCCATTTAGAATCTTGTAATCTTGTGGACAAGTAGAGCTCAGAGAAGCCACGAGAGGAGAAAGGATGAAACTAGACAAAGTATTTAATATTATGGTTTTACCTATAATGTATCAGTTCGTACTCCTCTCCCTTCCGTTTCTGGCTTCTTCCCCTTTCCTTTCCAGTCCAGGTGAAGGGTCTCAACCCGAAACGTTGACTGTTTATTCCTCTCCATAAATGCTGCTTGACCTGCTGCGTATTTCTGGGATTGAGATTGATAATTAATCAACCATGATTGAATAGCTCAATACTGCTCCTGTCTTATAGTTGTATTTTGTATGTGTGGCTCTGAATTTCCAGCATCTTCACAATCTCGTGTCTATAACAACATGTTCCTTTGTTTATCATTACCCTTCTAGTGAAAATAGTTTCTCCCTAAAAGCTATTATGCTTATGAAATTTGCCCTTTTCTAAACTAATTTAATCTTAGTACAGTTCTGTGAATTTGCACCATCTGCAAAGCCCTTTATCCTCCCAATATATTATCCAGAACTGAATGTGACCAAGGGAGGGAAGGAGAGGACACCTCTAGTTAAAAATAAACATTTTTTTAAAATAAGGAAGACACTTTTGAATGTGTCAGACTAAATTATATACCCACATCTGCCCTTCAATACTATTCATTTGGGTTGAGGGGCTTGTTTTATAAAGAGGGATTATGCAGACTATGCCAAAACTCCAGAGATCAGAATTATGAAACATTATAATTCTTAAGAGGCTTGACAGAGTAGATATAGAATTGATGATTCCTCTGCGTTGAATGTTAGAATCAGGTATATTATCAAATTGTCTGATCTGATATCATTTTTTTTGCAGCAGTACAAGTGCAAAGACAGAAAATTACTATAAATTACAAGATAAATAGTGCAAATGGAAAGGAATAACGCTGAGATACATCAGCAGTGACGTAACCTAGGGTCATCGGGTGTTTTGGTATTTCAACATCAGACACACTCAAGGGTAGTTTTCATGGAATCAGAAATCTGATGGTGGAGGGCAAGAAGCAGTTTCTGGGTTGTTAAATGTCAGCATTCAAAAACCAGGGAAAATTATTTGATGTGGGTGACAAGAAGATAGGGCATAAATCTTTAGAATTTTCTATGTGGAGGCTCCAACACTGTTCAAGACAGTGATCAATTGACTTTTAGATATTAAGGGAATCAAAGGATACAGTGCCCAGTTTTTTTTTAAATCAGCTGTTCAAAGTTCTAAGTAAATTTATTATCAAAGTACATATACATCACCTTATACAACTCTTTTTCTTGTGGGCATACTCAGTAAGTCCAATAACCATAATAGAATCAATCAAGGTGATGAAAGGTCTCGGCCCGAAACGTCAACTGTTCACTCTTTTCCATAGGTGCTGCCTGGCCTGCTGAGTTCCTCCACCATGTTATGTGTGTTGCTTGGATTTCCAGCATCTGCAGATTTTCTCGTTTTCATTCTCCTTCCTATTTGCTGATTTGGCCTACAACTGTGGTTTTGTCAGCAAACTTAAATATGGCATCTGAGCTATACTTAGCTTCAGTCATAAGTATAAAGCGAGTAGAGGAGAGGGCTAAGCACACAGCCTTGTGCTCCACCTGTGCTGTTGAAGATTGTTGAGGAGATATTGCTAATCGGAGCTGACTGGAGTCTGCAAGTAGGAAATCGAAGATCCAAAGAGGTATTGAGGCCAAGGTCTTGAAGCATATTGATTAGTTTGAGGGGCTGCCTTCGTGAATCAATGCATTTCTTGAGGTACGGTAATATCCACAATGTGTTTGAAGTGAGTTCCAGGTTTTTGATTCGAAGATGTTGAAGGAACTGAGATATATTTCCAGGTATGTGGCATGGAGGTAAAGTTATTCTCAGGCTTTTACAGCCCTTACTGTTCTAGCAGAGGACAAGGCAGCAAAAAGGGCAGGTTTGTTAGAGCTGCCGGGGAGGGTTTAAACTCATTTGGTAGGGGTTGAATCCTTTTGGGTTAAGAAACTGCAAGGTAAAAGGACCATGATGGCAGTTACATACAGGCCTTCCAATGGTAGCTGGAATGTGGACCACATATTACATTGAGAAAAAGAAAAGAAGTAGAAGGTCAATGTTATGATAGTCATGGGAGATTTCAACAAGCAGGTCAATTGGGAAAAACAGGGTGGTAATGGATCTCAAGGGAGTGAGTTTGTTGAATGCCTATGAGATTGCTTTTTAGAGTAGTTCATCATTGAACCTACCAGGGGATCAGCTATACTAGATTGGGTGTTATGTAATGAACTGGGGGTGATTAGGGAGTTTAAGGCAAAAGAACCCTTAGGAGGAAGTGATCACATATGATTGAGTTCAACTCGAAGTTCGATAGGGAGAAAGTAAAGTCTGACATAGGAGCATTTCAGTGGAGTAAAGGAAATTACAGTGGTATGAGAGAGGAGTTGGATAAAGTAAGTTGGAAGGAGCTGCTGGCAGGGCTGACAGAGGAACAGCAATGGTGTGTGTTTCTGGGCAAAATATGGAAGGTGCAGGATAGATGTATTCCAAAAACAAAGAGATACTCAAAATGCAAAACAGTACAACCATGGCTGATAAGGGAAGTCAAAGCTAATGTAAAAGCAAAACAGAGGGCACACAACAACACAAAAGTTGGTGGTAAGACAGAGGATTGGGAAGCTTTTAAGAACCTACAGAGAGCAACTGCAAGAATCATTAGGACGGAAAAATGAAATGCAAAAGCAAGCTAGCAAACAATATCGAAGCATTTACAAGTATGTAAAAAATAAAAGCGAGAATGGATATAGGCACTGCTGGAAAATGAGGGCTGAAAATTAATAACGGGGGGGGTTGCAAGGAGATGGCGGATGAATTAAATGAGTATGGAAGACACTGGCAGTGTGCCAGATGTTGAAGGGTGTGAGGGAAGAGAAGTGAGTGCAGTTACTATTACAAGGGAGGTGCTCAAGAAGATGAAAGACCTAACAGTATACAGGTCATCTGGACCAGATGAACTGCACCCTAGGTGTTCTGAAAGAGGTAGCCGTAGAGATTGTGAAAGCATTAGTAGTGATCTTTCAAAAATCATTGGACTCTGGCATAGTGCCAGAGGAGTGGAAAATTGCAAATGTCACCCCACTCTTTAAGAAAGAAGGAAGGCAGCAGAAAGGAAATTATAGACCAGTTAGCCTGACCTCAGTGGTTGGGAAGATGTTGGAGTGAATTGTTAAGGATGAGGTTATGGAGTACTTGGTGACATAGGACAAGATAGGACAAAGTCAGCATGGTTTCCTTAAGGGAAAATCTTGCGTCACAAACCTGTTGGAACTCTTTGAGGAGATTACAAGTAGGATAAAGGGGCTGCAGTGGATCTTGTATATTTGGACTTTCAGAAGGCCTTTCACAAGGTGCCACTCACGAGGCTGCTTACCAAGTTAAGAGCCCATGGAATTGCAGGAAAGTTACTGGCATGGTTAGAGCAATGGCTGATTGGTAGGAGGCAGCAAGTGGAAATAAAATGATCCTTTTCTGGTTAGCTGCCAGTGACTAGTGGTGTTCCGCAAGGGTTGGTGTTGGGTCTGCCTCTTTTTATGCTATATATCAATGATTTAGATGATGGAATAGATGGCATTGTTGCCAAGTTTGCAGATCATACGAATTTTTGTGGAGGGGCAGGTACTGTTGAGGAAACAGGTAGGCTGCAGAAGGTCTTAGACAGATTAGAAGAATGGGTGAGAAAGTGGCAAATGAGATATGTTGGAAAATGCATGGTCCTGCACTTTAGTAGTAAAAAATAAAAGTGGAGACTAGTTTTCTAAATGGGGAGAAAATCCAAAAATCTGAGATGCAAAAGGACTTGGGAGTTCTTGTACAGAACACCCTAATGTTCAACTCGCAGGGAAGTCGGTGATAAGGAAGGCAAATGGAATGTTAGCATTCATTTCAAGAGGTTTAGAATGTTATGCTGAGGCCTTAAAAGGTATTGGTGAGGGTTCACTTTGAGTATTGTGAAGTTCTGGGCTCCTCATCTTAGAAAAGGTGTGCTGGCCTTGGAGAGGCTTCAGAGGAGGTTCAAAAGGTTGATTCAGGGAACAAAAGCGTTATCGTATGAGGAACGTTTGATAGCTCTGGGTCCGTACTTGCTGGAATTTAGAAGAATGAGGGGGGAATCTCATTGAAACCTCTTGAATATTGCAAGTCCTAGACAGAGATGTGGAAAGGATGTTTCTCATGGTGAGGGAGTCTAGGACAAGTGGGCACAGCCTCAGGATACAGGAGCGTCCATTTAAAACAGAGATACAGATAAATTTCTTTAGGCAGAGGGTGGTGAATTTGTGGATTTTATTACCACAGGTAGCTGTGGACGACAGGTAGTTGGGTGTATTAAGGCAGATCTTGATCATTCTTGATTGGACACTGCATTAAAGGTTATGTGGAGAATGCCAGTGAGTGGGGCTGAGGAGGGGGAAAAATGATCAACTGATTGAATTTTGGAGCAGACTCAATGGGCCAAATGGCCTAATCCTACTCTTATGTTTGTCTTAAAAGGGATGGGCCTGGGAGATGGTAAGGTGGCTTGTTGATTTGGTTCAGTACATCCTGTATATGATGCAATCTGCTGCCATTGTGCATTGGTACTGGAGTGATTATCAAATGGGATGTTATATCCTGTATGACACCAAATTTCTTGAGTGTTGTACAGAGTATTCCATCATACACCTGACAAGGTTTATAGATGGTGGACAGTATATGGGGAGGTCAGAGATGAATTATTCACTGCAGCACTCCTAACCCCTTTGTTACAGGTGGGACCTGTACAGATTGGATGGGTTGCACCTGAACTTGAGGGGGAGCAATTTCCTTGCAGGTAGGTTTGCTAGCATGGTTCGGGAGGGTTTAAACTAATTTGCAAGGGGGATGGGACCCAGAGCGATAGAGCAGTGAAAGTGCATGGAGTAAAGCCAGATCTAACGTACAGAGAGGCTTTGAGGAAAGAGAAGCAGAATAAACGGTATAAAGACAGTAAGGTAGAAGGGCTGAAATGTGTGTACCTCAATGCAAGAAGCATCAGGAACAAAGGTGATGAACTGAGAGCTTGGATACATACATGGAATTATGGTGTAGTGGCCATTACAGAGACTTGGCTGGCACCAGGGCAGGAATGGATTCTCAATATTCCTGGATTTCAGTGCTTTAAAAGGGATAGAGAGGGCGGAAAAGGGGGAGGAGGGGTGGCATTACTGGTCAGGGATACTATTACAGCTACAGAAAGGGTGGGTAATGTAGCAGGATCCTCTTTTGAGTCAATATGGATGGAAGTCAGGAACAGGAAGGGAGCAGTTACTCTACTGGGGGTATTCTATAGACCCCCTGTTAGCAGCAGAGATACAGAGGAGCAGATTGGGAGGCAGATTTTGGAAAGGTGCAAAAATAACAGGGTTGTTATCATGGGTGACTTTAACTTCCCTAATATTGATTGGCACCTGATTAGTTCCAAGGGTTTAGATGGGGCAGAATTTGTTAAGTGTGTCCAGGATGGATTCCTGTCACAGTATGTGGACAGGCCGACCAGGGGGAATGCCATACTAGATCTAGTACTAGGTAATGAACCGGGTCAGGTCACAGATCTCTCAGTGGGTGAGCATCTGGGGGACAGTGACCACCGCTCCCTGGCCTTTATAATTATCATGGAAAAGGATAGAATCAAAGAGGACAGGAAAATTTTTAATTGGGGAAAGGCAAATTATGAGGCTTTAAGGCTAGAACTTGCAGGTGTGAATTGGGATGATGTTTTTGCAGGGAAATGTACTATGGACATGTGGTCGATGTTTAGAGATCTCTTGCGGGATGTAAGGGATAAATTTGTCCCGGTGAGGAAGATAAGGAATGGTAGGGTGAAGGAACCATGGGTGACATGTGAGGTGGAAAATCTAGTCAGGAGGAAGAAGGCAGCATACAGGAGGTTTAGGAAGCAAGGATCAGATGGGTCTATTGAGGAATATAGGGAAGCAAGAAAGGAGCTTAAGAAGGAGCTGAGAAGAGAAAGAAGGGGACATGAGAAGGCCTTGGCGAGTAGGGTAAAGGAAAACCCCAAGGCATTCTTCAATTATGTGAAGAAAAAAAGGATGACAGGAGTGAAGGTAGGACCGATTAGAGATAAAGGTGGGAAGATGTGCCTGGAGGCTGTGGAAGTGAGCGAGGTCCTCAATGAATACTTCTCTTCGGTACACCAATGAGAGGGAACTTGATGATGGTGAGGACAATATGAGTGAGGTTGATGTTCTGGAGCATGCTGATATTAAGGGAGAGGAGGTGTTGGAGTTGTTAAAATACATTAGGACAGATAAGTCCCCGGGGCCCGACGGAATATTCCCCAGGCTGCTCCACAAGGCGAGAGAAGAGATTGCTGAGCCTCTGGCTAGGATCTTTATGTCCTCGTTGTCCATGGGAATGGTATCGGAGGATTGGAGGGAGGCGAATGTTGTTCCCTTGTTCAAAAAAGGTAGTAGGGATAGTCCGGGTAATTATAGTCCAGTGAGCCATATGTCTGTGGTGGGAAAGCTGTTGGAAAAGATTCT
The DNA here is from genome assembly GCF_030028105.1 of Mobula birostris. Classification (NCBI taxonomy): domain Eukaryota; kingdom Metazoa; phylum Chordata; class Chondrichthyes; order Myliobatiformes; family Myliobatidae; genus Mobula; species Mobula birostris. The sequence continues at coordinate 170,146,110 of NC_092371.1, forward strand.
TAGAGATAGGATCTATAGGCATTTAGAGAATCATGGTCTGATCAGGGACAGTCAGCATGGCTTTGTGAAGGGCAGATCGTGTCTAACAAACCTGATAGAATTCTTTGAAGTGGTGACCAAGCATATAGATGAGGGTAGTGCAGTGGATGTGATCTATATGGATTTTAGTAAGGCATTTGACAAGGTTCCACACGGTAGGCTTATTCAGAAAGTTAGAAGGCATGGGATCCAGGGAAGTTTGGCCAGGTGGATTCAGGATTGGCTTGCCTGCAGAAGGCAGAGGGTGGTGGTGGAAAGGAGTACATTCAGATTTGAGGATTGTGACTAGTGGTGTCCCACAAGGATCTGTTCTGGGATCTCTACTTTTCGTGATTTTTATTAACGACCTGGATGTGGGGGTAGAAGGGTGAGTTGGCAAGTTTGCAGACGACACAAAGGTTGGAGGTGTTGTAGATAGTGTAGAGGATTGTCAAAGATTGCAGAGAGACATTGATAGGATGCAGGAGTGGGCTGAGAAGTGGCAGATGGAGTTCAACCCGGAGAAGTGTGAGGTGGTACACTTTGGAAGGACAAACTCCAAGGCAGAGTACAAAGTAAATGGCAGGATACCTGGTAGTGTGGAGGAGCAGAGGGATCTCGGGGTACATGTCCACAGATCCCTTAAAGTTGCCTCACAGGTGGATAGGGTAGTTAAGAAAGCTTATGGAGTGTTAGCTTTCATAAGTCGAGGGATAGAGTTTAAGAGTCGCGATGTAATGATGCAGCTCTATAAAACTCTGGTTAGGCCACACTTGGAGTATTGTGTCCAGCTCTATAAAACTCTGATTAGGCCACACTTGGAGTATTGTGTCCAGTTCTGGTCACCTCACTATAGGAAGGATGTGGAAGCATTGGAAGGGGTACAGAGGAGATTTACCAGGATGCTGCCTGGTTTAGAAAGTATGCATTATGATCAGAGATTAAGGGAGCAAGGGCTTCACTCTTTGGAGAGAAGGAGGATGAGAGGAGACATGATAGAGGTATACAAGGTAATAAGAGGAATAGATAGAGTGGATAGCCAGCGCCTCTTCCCCAGGGCACCACTGCTCAATACAAGAGGACATGGCTTTAAGGTAAGGGGTGGGAAGTTCAAGGGGGATATTAGAGGAAGGTTTTTTACTCAGAGAGTGGTTGGTGCGTAGAATGCACTGCCTGAGTCAGTGGTGGAGGCAGATACACTAGTGAAGTTTAAGAGACTACTAGACAGGTATATGGAGGAATCTAAGGTGGGGGCTTATATGGGAGGCAGGGTTTGAGGGTTGGCACAACATTGTGGGCCGAAGGGCCTGTACTGTGCTGTACTATTCTATGTTCTATGTTATATTCCCTCCCTATGTTGAGATAATTATGTTATGAGTTAATGAAGAGATTGCTAAAATAGAAGTTTAAATTTTTGTAACACATACAATGCTAGAGGAACTCACCAGGTCAGCCAGCATCCATGGAAAGGAATAAAGAGTCAACATTGTGGGGAAAACCCTTCATTAGGCCAAGTTAAATCTTTCCCTCTTTTGCCACTGCTAATTTCAGGCTTGTTTTCTTTAAATCTATTTCGTTTTAGATGTATACATTTAAATGGATATTGAACCCATGAACCTCACTCCATTTTAAAAAAATTGCTTTCAAAGGTTCAAAGGTCAAATTTAATCTCAGAGAAATGTATACAATAGTCATCCTGAAATGCTTTTTCTTCGCAAAAATCCACAAAAACAGAGAAGTCCCCTAAAGAATGAACGTCAGTTAAACGTGAGAACCCCAAGTACCCCCCAGCTCCCCCCTCCCGCGCGTAAGCGGAAGCAAGCAATGATCCCCCCCCTTCACCACCAGCAAAAAAAATGCATCAGTACCATCACCGAGCCTAAGTGTCTGCAAAGCGATAGCAGACACAGACCAGTTACCCCAAAAGCTTCGCATTTCATCCGAAATTCGACAAACCACAGGTTCTTTCTTTCCCTGCTAAGGGAGAGGGAGGTGTCCCCCATTTTCATAGCGAGCAGGAGACATAACAGCAACCCGCTGGTTTACGATCTTAAAAGTTGGTTTGGTTGGTTTTTTTCGAGCTCCGTGTCCGAAGATCGCAAAAACCCTCATTTTTGCCCTACTTTAGGGTTTATTACACACACACACACAGAGTTTGGGTACCCCTGGTCAAAATTTCTGTTACTGTGAATAGCTAAGTGAGCAAAAGATGAACTGATTTCCAAAAGGCATAAAGTTAAAGATGACACATTTCTTTAATATTTTAAGCAAGAAAACTTTTTTATTTCCATCTTTTACAGTTTCAAAATAACAAAAAAGGAAAAGGGCCCAAAGCAAAAGTTTGGGCACCTTGCATGGCAGTACTTAGTAACACCCCCTTTGGCAAGTATCATAGCTTGTAAACGCTTTTTGTAGCCAGCTAAGAGTCTTTAAATTCTTGTTTGGGGAATTTTCACCCATTCTTCCTTGCAAAAGCCTTCTAGTTCTGTGAGATTCTTGGGCCATCTTGCATGCACTGCTCTTTTGAGGTCTATCCACAGACTGCGGCCAAAATGTTCTATTTTAACTTCATCAGTCATATGACCGTATAACAATTACAGCACGGAAACAGGCCATCTTGGCCCTTCTGGTCTGTGCCGAACTCTTACTCTCACCTAGTCCCACCGACCTGCACTCAGCCCATAACCCTTCATTCCTTTCCTGTCCATATAGCTATCCAATTTAACTTTATATGACAACATCGAACCTGCCTCAACCACTTCTGCTGGTAGCTCGTTCCACACAGCTACCACTCTCTGAGTAAAGAAGTTCCCCCTCATGTTACCCCTAAACTTTTGCCCTTTAACTCTCATGTCCTCTTGTTTGAATCTCCCCTACTCTCAATGGAAAAAGCCTATCCACGTCAACTCTATCTATCCCCCTCATAATTTTAAATACCTCTATCAAGTCCCCCCTCAACCTTCTACACTCCAAAGAATAAAGACCCAACTTGTTCAACCTTTTTCTGTAACTTAGGAGATGAAACCCAGGTAACATTCTAGTAAATCTTCTCTGTACTCTCTCAATTTTGTTGACATCTTTCCTATAATTCGGCCACCAGAACTGTACACAATATTCCAAATTTGGCCTTACCAATGCCTTGTACAATTTCAACATTACATCTCAACTCCTATACTCAATGCTCTGATTTATAAAGGCCAGCTTTCTTCACCACCCTATCCACATGAGATTCCACCTTCAGGGAACTATACACCATCATTCCTAGATCCCTCTGTTCTACTGCATTCTTCAATGCCCTACCATTTACCATGTATGTCCTATTTTGATTAGTCCTACCAAAATGTAGCACCTCACATTTATCAGCATTAAACTCCATCTGCCATCTTTCAGCCCACACTTCTAACTGGCCTAAATCTCTCTGCAAGCTTTGAAAACCTACTTCATTATCCACATCTCCACCTATCTTAGTACCATCTGCATACTTACTAATCCAACTTACCACCCCATCATCCAGATCATTAATATATATGACAAACAACATTGGACCCAGTACAGATCCCTGAGGCACACCACTAGTCACCGGCCTCCAATCTGACAAACAGTTATCCACCACTATTCTCTGGCGTCTCCCATCCAGCCACTGCTGAATCCATTTTACTACTTCAATATTAATACCAAACGATTGAACCTTCCTAACTAACCTTCCTTGTGGAACCTTGTCAAAGGCCTTACTGAAGTCCATATAGACAACATCCACTGCTTTACCCTCGTCAACTTTCCTAGTAACCTCTTCAAAAAATTCAGTAAGATTTGTCAAGCATGACCTTCCACGCACAAACCCATGTTGACTGTTCCTAATCAGACCCTATCCAGATTATATACCATCTCTAAGAATACTTTCCATCAGTTTACCCACCACTGACATCAAACTCATAGGCTGATAATTGCTAGGTTTACTCTTAGAACCCTTTTTAAACAATGGAACAACATGAGCAATACGCCAATCCTCCAGCACCATTCCTGTTTCTAATGACATTTGAAATATTTCTGTTAGAGTCCCTGCTATTTCCACACTAACTTCCCTCAAGGTCCTAGGGAATATCCTGTCAGGACCCGGAGACTTATCCACTATTTTATTCCTTAAAAGCGCCAGTACTTCCTCTTCTTTAATCATCATAGTTTCCATAACTACCCTACTTGTTTCCCTTATCTTACACAATTCAATATCTTTCTCCTTAGTGAATACCGAAGAAAAGAAATTGTTCAAAATTTCCCCCATCTCTTTTGGCTCCGCACATAGCCCTCCACTCTGATTCTCTAAGGGACCAATTTTATCCCTCACTATCCTTTTGCTGTTAATATAACTATAGAAACCCTTTGGATTTATTTTCACTTCACTTGCCAAAGCAACCACTTATCTTCTTTTAGCTTTTCTAATTTCTTTCTTAAGATTCTTTTTACATTCTTTATATTCCTCAAGCACCTCATTTACTCCAAGCTGCCTATATTTATTGTAGATCTCTCTCTTTTTCCGAACCAAGTTTCCAATATTCCTTGAAAACCATGGCTCTCTCAAACTTTTAACCTTTCCTTTCAACCTAACAAGAACATAAAGATTCTGCACCCTCAAAATTTCACCTTTAGATGACCTCCATTTCTCTATTACATCCTTCCCATAAAACAAATTGTCCCAATCCACTCCTACTAAATCCTTTCGCATCTCAAAGTTAGCCTTTCTCCAATCAAAAATTTCAACCCTGGGTCCAGTCCTATCCTTCTCCATAATTATATTGAAACTAATGGCATTGTGATCACTGGACCCGAAGTGCTCCCCAACACATATCTCTGTCACCTGACCTATGTCATTCCCTAACAGGAGATTCAACACTGCCCCTTGTCTAGTTGGCACCTCTATGTATTGCTGCAAAATACACAGGACTTGTTTCCAAAATGCATCAGGCTTGTGTTGATGTTCCTTTGAACCTTCTGAATAGAACTTTTTGGCCGCAATGAGCAAAGGTATGTTTGGAGAAAAAAGGGTGCAGAATTTCATGAAAAGAACCCCTCTCCAATTGTTAAGCACGGGGAACATTTACTGGTAGAGGGAAGAATGAATTCAATTAAACACCAGCAAATTCTGGAAGCAAACATCACATCATCTGTAAAAAAAAAACCTGAAGATGAAAAGAGGATGACTTCTACAACAGGATAATGAACCTAAACACAGCTCAAAATCCACAATGGACTGCCTCAAGAGGTGCAAGCTGAAGGTTTTGCCATGGCCCTCACAGTCCTAAATGTCATTGAGAATCTGTGGATAGACCTCAAAAGAGCAGTGCATGCAAAACAGCCCAAGAATCTCACAGAAGTAGAAGGCTTTTGCAAGGAAGAATGGGTGAAAATTCCCCAAACAAGAATTTAAAGACTCTTAGCTGGCTACAAAAAGTGTTTACAAGCTGTGATACCAAAGGGGGTGTTACTAAGTACTGCCGTGCAGGGTGCCCAAACTTTTGCTTCAGGCCCTTTTCCTTTTTTGTTATTTTGAACTGTAATGGAAATAAAAAAAAAAGTTTTCTTGCTTAAAATATTAAAGAAATGTGTCATCTTTAACTTTATGCCTTTTGGAAATCAGTTCATCTTTTACTCGCTTAGCTATTCACAGTAACAGAAATTTTGACTAGGGGTGCCCAAACTTTTGCATGCCACTGCGTGTGTGTGTGTGTGTGTGTGTGTTTATGTATATAGATATAGATGTATGTACACAACATCTTAAATTACATTACTTATCTTAAATCACTAATATAATTTAATTAGTTCAGTACTGTATTATGGGCTGAAGGCCTGTTCCTGTGCTATATTGTTTGACATTCTAATATAGCAATCAGGGTAAATTAGTGACTATAGTGCTGGAGACTGGACTTTGTGCAATGCAGACTAAGTTCACTGACCTGGATATTTGAGGTCAAAAATGCTTTGAGTCACTCTAGGCACTGAAAACTGTGCAAACAAACTATCCGGTTGGCCTAGAAATAAACTGAACTAAAACCAAAGTACTGAGAACAGATGGAAAGCCTAACTTGATTTGAGCACAAATATCTGGGAAGAACATTGAAGGTTTCAGTTACTTTACATGTAGGAGGCAAAATTTTAAAATAACAGTTGCAAATAGATTGTACGTAGATGATCTGGCTTTATTTGTTCTACTGGCACCTGTTAAAATTTGGCATGAAGAGGATGGATGATCCATTATAAACTGCTAACTTCAATGCACTGTTCTACTGGGTACTTGTGTGACATAAGTCACCTGGGATTCTGTACCAGAGTTTAAATCTTACATGCCAGCTGTGGAATTTAATCTATATTTTAATAAATTAAATTTTTAATAATGAATGCAAGAATTCTGGATAGTCATTTTTAAAAAATCAGTCTGGCACACAGTTTTTCTGTGGGTGTGGTGAATAAAAAAACATCTGTCATCCTTACTCAGTCTGGCCTCTAGGGACCCCAGATCTCCAATGTGATTTACTTTTCAAACAACTCAAAAATGGCTTGGAAAGTCACTCAGGTTCCTGGGTGTCAACATTTCTGAAGATCTATCCTGGGGCCAGCATATTGATGCAATAACAAAGCAGCTATATTTCATTAGCAGTTTCAGTAGATTTGTTATGTCAGAATAGACTCCAGCAAGTTTCTACAGGAGTACTATGGAGAGCAATCTAATTGTTGCATCACTGTATGGAGGGAGCCACTGAACAGGATTAAAAAATGCAGCACAGGGTTGTACACTCAGCCAGTTCCATCAAGGACACTAGCCTCCCCATTATTAGGGGCATCTTCAACAGGCAATGCTTCAAGAACGCAGCATCCACCATTAAGGACCCCAACCACCAAGGACATGCCTCTTCTCATTTGTACTATCAGTGAGGAGATATATGAGCCTGAACACGTACTCTGTGCTTTAGGAACAATTTCTTCCCCTTAACCATCAGATTACTGTTCTGTCCTAGAACAACACATAATTTTACTCTGTTGGTGCATTACTTTTTAAATTTTTAGATATAAATATATACTTATTGTAATTTTTAATATACTTTGTATTGTATTGTACTGCTGCAATAGGTTCCATATCGCAGAGATTATAAACCTTATTCTGATTCAGCTCAAAGCAAGATAGAGTTGGGCAATAAATCCACTACTCACCCGTTGCACCCACACTTGAAGGATGAATGAATCCTTAAAATGCTGCATATCGAAATGGAATGTAGCAACTATACAAAATCAAAATGTCCAAGGAACTGAAAACTTAAAAGTAAAAACACAGACACAGGGAAATCATTTATTTTTATTAAAAATCTACTGCTCTCTAAAAATAATCTAATTTACAACTACTGCACAACAGCTATACACTCAATTAAAGTGCTAAACCTGGGGAGTGGGGTAGGGCAAGACATGTTACCAAACTATACATCCAGCCACAATTCTATAGAGAACAAATAAGTTCTTTATGGGGTGAGTGCAAGTTAATGTTGCCTTTCTTTGCATTTTATTGTGAACAGAGTCTCAGGTGATGCACAAAATGCTTACGACAGATGAAAAGCATTTCATAAACCAAGCATAGCCACCACCAGTGCAAGCAACCCAAACCTGGAACAAACCGCTGGCAAGATGGTAGTGGTGACTGCAATTTATGTTGGCCCGGAGTTTTGATGATGCCTTAGAATAGGTGGGTTGTCATAACTGTTGTAGATGTGGAGGAAGATATGCACCCATTACAAAATTGATAAAATGCAGTTCCTCTCCTTTGTTGATTCAACTTCACAGGATGATCAGGACAGATGCAGCACACTGGTTTCCAAGGGAGCCACTGAGTGTTGAAGATGCAGTATGTGGCACAATTAGTTAATAAATAAATCCTCTTCTTTCAGTTAGTCCTGACGAAGGGTCTCAGCCCAAAACATCAACCGTACCTCTTCCCATAGATGCTGCCTGGCCTGCTGCGTTCAACAGCATTTTTTGTATGTGTTGCTTGAATTTCCAGCACCTGCAGATTTCCTCGTGTTTGCATAGTTAATCTCAACTACTGTTTTCAGCCCAAGTCTATATATAATCAGTTCACCAAATGATAGAGCAATACAGCATGTTTCAGAGCTCCACATTCATTCTAGTGTTTTCATTAAAGCTTGATCAGGTTTAAATTATGAGGAACGATTAGGAACAATTTCTCCAGTGAATCATACAATGACAGCACAGTAACAGGCCCTTCAGCCCAGCTCATTCATGTCAATCAAGATGCCAGTCCCATTTGCCCACATCCCTCAAAGCTTTTCATATTCACGTACCTGTCCAAATGTCTTTCAAGTCCTTTTGATAGTTCCCTTTTGAAATTCTAAGATTTTGAAATATTGTGCCTTTTCATTTATATGTCTTTTAAATATATCAAGCCTTGATTTGTTAGGATCTTCTTTAAACTTTATCTTTGGGGCAAAGAAAAATTACCAATGAAACAGAAGTTGGGATGAGAGACACTAGAAGAGCAAAGGATTGCTGCACATGGTGCCTATCTTGGATGAGAGTGGTTAGTACAATTTCTTGGGCACATTTAAATAGATGGGACAGTTTTATCAAGTTAATCACTTAGTCATGAAAGAAAACAGGATCTTATGAGCCGGGCACTACGAGAATGTAGCAGCTAGCACAACAATATTACAGCTTAGAGTGTTGGCGTTCAATCCCAGTGTCCGCTGCAAGGACTTTCTTTTGGAATGCGCATTTCCTCCGGGTGCTCCAGTTTCCTCCCACAGTTCAAAGATGTACCAGTTAGTAGGTTAATTGATAGTGTTAATTGTCCTGTGATTAGGTTAGGTTTAAATCAGGGGTTGCTGAGCAGTGTGACTTGAAGGGCTGGAAAGGTCTATTCTGCGCTGTACTGCTAAATAAAAAATAAAGATCTTGTGATCACAGTGGTAATAAAGACTTAAATGCTGAGTAGCATTAACTTGTGAAAAGTAGGAAGAAATTGTCCTTGTAAATCAGTGGAAGAAACATTTTTATGAGTTCAGGTCACTGAGGAAATAAAAATGTTGCTATTCAGCCTTTGCCATCAAAGAAGAAATCAGATCTCCAGTAACCTCAAAGAAAATCTGTGAACATTGATTTGACTTCAGCTCAAAACAAAATAGTGCATTCTCAATACACGCATAATTCTGGAAGGACTCATTAGGTCAACAGCATCCATGGAGCAGACTTAACAGTTGATGTTTCAGGCTGAGTCTCTTCATCAGGACTGGAAAGGATGGAGAAGCCAAAATAAGATGAGGGGAGGCAGGAAGGGAGGGGAGATAAATTAAGGAGCTAGGAGTGGATAGGTGGAAAAGGTACAGGGCTGAAGGTTGGTATCTGATAGGAAGGGAGAGTAGATCATTGGAGAAAGGGAAGGAAGAGTAAGAGGGGAGCCAGAATGAGGAATGGAAAAAGAGAGAAGTGGGAGGAGTAATTATAGGAATATAGAGAAATCAATGTTCATGCTATCAGGTTGGAGTGGTGTTAATTAATAGATCAATGAATGTAAAAGAAGAAAAAAAAACATGCTGGAATTGTGGTATACTCATTGCTGGAAATTAAAATAAAGGAATGCAGAAAAAACTAAAATTATTATTTTTAGAGGATGATTTTACATCAGAACAGGTCAGTTAGTTAACTGAAACTGCTAGATTCAATATCAAATCCAGAGAGCCCCATGTGCCAACTGGAAGCTGACAAATTGTTCCCTTAACTTACACTGCTAAAGCATCAGAGGGCAAAGACAGAGCAGGTTTGGACTGAGATGGAGAATTGAAGCAACAGGTGACTGAGTCCTGTTGAAAGGTCTCAGCCCAAAATGTCAAATGTTTATTCCTCTCCATAAATGCTGCCTGACCTGCTGAGTTCCTCCAGTCATTTGATTTCAGATTCACCTCGGATTTAACTGAGGTGTTCTGCAAAGCAGTTATCCAATCTCTGTTCAGTCTTTCCAAAGTAGGTGAGCTACTGTGAGCACTGATGGCAATACATTAAATTGGAGATGCATGTGAACTGTGGCTTCTCTTCGGTAGACAGTTTGGATTCCTGGTGGGCAGGATAGGATGAGGTAAAGAACTGGTGTTTTATCTCATGCGGCTCAATGGAAAAGTGCTACAAGAAGTGGAGATGGTTGAGCAAACCAGAAAGTCATAGAAACATTGGTCCCTTTGCAGTACTAAGCTGGAATGGCAGAGGAAGTTGAGTGCTGGAAGCTACACAATATTATTCATGGAAATACAGAAGCTGTCCCAAAAAACATGAAAATGATTTGCCTCCTTGGAGCCGCACCTTCTCCAACACATCACATTTGTATCTTTATATTTTTCCTGATATGGGGTCTTGAAGTATCTTATAATGTTTTTCCAACAATGTTCTCTCCAAGTCAAAGGATTAGTCGAGGACCATTGAAAGCTGCAGATTTTCTCCCAAGCCTCCTCTGAAAGTACCAACCCCACTTCTTTCTCCCACTTCTCTTTAATATACAGTGTATTTACATTTTTAGCATGGGAGAGTGCATTATATAATCGAGAAACTGATTTACTAGGTGTTGAACTGCAAGCTGAATTCAGAATCTTGAAAAATTCTAATTCTACTGTTGATAGGTCTGTATATCTACAACTCTGGTTAACATAGTTTCGTACTTGAAGGTACCTAAAAAAAGTCATTATGTTCTAGGCCATGTTTGTCCTGCAGGATTTGGAAACTTTGTAATACTCTTTTATCTATAAATGAGAGGTAGGTTGTAAGACCTTTCTTTATCCATAGCTCAAATCTTTTATCTCCTCTGTTCAGAAATATGGAGGAATTATAATGCAAGGGACACCAGTATCTAGCCCAGATCACAAACAAGTGATAGACTCAGATCTTGCTGAGATACTTCTTGGTTGTTTCACTACAGGTACATTAACCACACTTTTGAAATTAAGACCATTAGTCTACCTAGAAAGAAATAAACTTGCAGACACATGATGCCTCCTCAACCGCAAGGCCATAAAATAAAATAAATATTCCTGAAATGGTAGCCACTGTTGCAATGTAAGAATTGCAACAAGTAATTTGCACACAACTATATAATAGATGAGGAGGCTAAGTATTGGCCAAGATGAGAAAGCAGATGGAGCTCTGGACTGACGAAGGGTCTTGGCCTGAAACGTCGACTGCACCTCTTCCTAGAGATGCTGCCTGGCCTGCTGCATTCACCAGCAACTTTGATGTGTGGAGCTCTGGACTGATGTCTCATGCAAAAGATGGAACCATTACCAAACCAGCAGTCAGCAATGATGTTCCAGATTGGTGCAGACCCTGGAGTAGGGCTTAAACTTTCAGAATCAGAAATAGGAGACCTGTCACCGAGCTATGCAGTGACATTTACAATGAGAAAAGTTTAGGCTACAGAGCAGGGGTATGGTTTAATTATACAGCTAGCACCTTTGTGAAAATACTGACAAATATTTGAAAGCACCTACTTGAACTGTGGCTCAGTTAATTGGTCAACAGGAGAGAAGACTGCAAGACCTTAAACAGATTTTACTTTTTAAAACCTTGTCTGAATTCATTCCAGAGAAGCTGCAATTGAAGATTAAACTTGGTTTGGATAGACATTAGCAAAAGATCAACAAGGTAGTAAACCCAATAAACCCAAAGTTGCTATTAACCAGTGGAGATGAAGATCCCAATCCCAGCAGATGCAGAATCCATTCATCCAGATGTTAGTTTAAAGCCGGGATTCAGGAATGGTGGTGGCCATTAGATCAAGCATTACCATAGATTACTGGAACCCTAGTATCTGCTGCAGGTAACCAACCTGTGATATCAATATAATTATGACATTAAGTCATCAATTTTTGCTGAATTAACATCATGCGCCTAACATCTGTTCACAAATCAACCTGCCCAACACCCATCAAGTGCAATGCACGAGTTAATCGATAGAATAATGCTGTGATTAATAAATTGGCCCAAATAGCTGAGTGATGTTTCCTCTCCAAAAAAATTAAGACAGGATGCTATGAGGTAGCATTGCAATGACCTGACATGAATAGTGGCTATGGATCTTGCACTAGCCTCTTCCCTAAACCAAGCTTATTTCAAGTAAATGCAACATACTTCTACACAATATTACATGACTTGATCTTTATGATAAATCCTATTTTCAACAATAGGATTCTATCTGTTTGAGATGTGTACCTTGAAAACTAACAGATATGCTACTGTCTTTGCAGTTCAGCTATAAATAAAAGAGAATCCAAACATTTACCCTTTTCTCTTCCAAAATGGGGTATTGGTCAATGTCTTTACAATCAATTTCTGCATCAAGAATACATATGTGAAGATATCACAACAAGGCTATAAAAACCGAGAGCTATCAATATTCCTATTCCTGGATTTTTATGAACAACGTTGAGAAAAAGTCCACCAGCTTGTAATCTTCCTTCCCTTTGAAATTTACAACAGTTGTTATGCTTCCAAACAAGTTTCTCCAAGCGGCCATTTGAAATCTCCTTGTGTTTGGTTGCTGATCTTTCTGGCTCCAGTTATATTGATTTTTTCTTTGTAAACCATTTTGCCTTTGACGCTGAGGCACCACTTAGGCACTTGTACAGTCTTCCTCAATGACTCGGTTCATGCTAGTGCCATGGGTGATGTGCGTCGCTGGGTTCGTCAGATCTCTGACACTGCTGTGCCGGGACTGGTCGTTGAGGCGGTGCAGGCTGCTCTGCCGTGACTGATCGTTCAGCCTTGGAAGACTGCCATGAACCAACCGCTCATCCAGAGCTCTGAAGCTGCAGGGTGTGTATCTGGTAAAACATCAAGCAACACATATCATCAAGTTGTTTCCTCTGGCTGCCCATGTAGTCAGCCGGTCAGTTCACAAGGTAGTAACCAGAACTGGTTGAAGGTAGAGCTCAAGTCAGCAGCACCCCACCAAATCTTACGAACACATCTGATGGATGTTACCTAGAGTCAGCCCATTTTCTGAGCACTGATAGTGGAAATGCAAAACCAAAATAACTGACCAGCGATATAAAGACAGAAATAAAGCCACTGGACTCACCAACTGTGGATTTACAGTTCCAAGAAAAAAAAATTGTGAACCTTTTGCAATTACCTGGTTTTCTGCATTAATTACTCATAAAATGTGGTCTGATCTTCATCCAAGTCACAATAAGACAAACACAATCTGCCTAAACCAATAGCACAGAAACAATTGCACTTTGTCTCGTCAATAATGAGTACACCATTTAAACAATCACAGTCTAGGTTCAAAAAAGTATGTAAACCTCTGGGGTAATGCCTTCTACCAAAGATGACCTTTGTCTGGTCAGAGAAAGTGAGGAGGAGATAGAGAGGAGCTATAGGCAAGCAGTCACACCAGGGCCTCAAGAGACAGTCAAGTGAAGTATGTGAAGAGCAAGAGGGTAAGATGTGAGAGAAAAGGACCAATCAAGTGTGACAGTGGAAAAGTGTGTATGGAACTGGAGGAGATAGCAAAGGTACTGAATGAATACTTCGCTTCAGTTTCCACTACTGAAAAGGATCTTGGCAATTATAGGGATGACTTACAGTGGATTGAATAGCTTGTGCATACAGACATTAAGAAAGAAGACGTGCTGGAGCTTTCCGAAAGCATCAAGTTGGATAAGTCTCCGGGACCGGACAAAATGTTCTCCAGGCTACTGTGGGAGGTGAGGGAGGAGATTGCTGAGCCTCTGGCAATGATCTTTGCATCATCAATGGCAACAGGAGAGGTTCTGGAGGATTGGAGGGTTGCAGATGTTGTTCCCTTATTCAAGAAAGGGAGTAGAGATAGCCCAGGAAAATACGGACCAGTGAGTCTTACTTCAGTGGTTGGTAAGTTGATGGAGAAGATCCTGAAAGGCAGGATTTATGAAAATTTTGGAGAGGCATAATCTGATCAGGAATAGTCAGCATGGCTTTGTCAAAGGCAGGTCGTGCCTTATGAGCCTGATTAAATTTTTTGAGGACGTGACTAAACACATTGATGAAGGCAGAGCAGTAGATATGATGTTTATGGATTTCAGGTACCCTATGCAAGGCTTATTGAGAAAGTAAGGAGGCATGGGATCCATGGGACCTTGGTTTGTGGATCCAGAATTGGCTTGCCCACAGAAGGCAAAGAGTGGTTGTAGACGGGTCATATTCTGCATGGAGGTTGGTGACCAGTGGTGTGCCTCAGGGATCTGTTCTGGGACCCTTTCTCTTCATGATTTTCATAAGCGACCTGGATGAGGAAGTGGAGGGATGGGTTAGTAAATTTGCTGATGACACAAAGGTTGGGTGCATTGTGGATAGCATGGAGGGCTGCCAGAGGTTACAGTGGGACATCGATAGGATGCAAAACTGGGCTGAGAAGTGGCAGGTGGAGTTCAACCCAGATAAGTGTGAGGTGGGTCATTTTCATAGGTCAAATATGATGGCAGAATATAGTATTAATTGTCAGACTCTTGGTAGTGTGGAGGATCAGAGGGATCCTGGGGTCCAAGTCCATAGGATACTCAAAGGTGTTGTGCAGGTTGTCTCTGTAGTTAAGAAAGCATATGGTGCATTGGCCTTCATCAACCATGGGATTGAGCATAAGAGCCAAGAGGTAATGTTACAGCTATATAGGACCCTGGTCAGACCCACTTGGAGTACTGTGCTCATTTCTGGTCACCTCACTGCAGGACGGATGTGGAATCTATAGAAAGGGTGCAGAGGAGGTTTACAAGGATGTTCCCTGGATTGGGGAGCATGCCTTATGAGAACAGGTTGAGTGAACTCTGCCTTTTCTCCTTGGAGCAACGAAGGATGAAAGGTGACCTGATAGAGGTGTATAAGATGAGATGCATTGATCATGTGGATAGTCAAGAGGCTTTTTCCCAGAGCTGAAATAGCTATCACGAGAAGGCACAGTTTTAAGGTGCTTGGAAGTAAGTACAGGGTAGATGTTAGGGGTAAGTTTTTTTAATGCAGAGAGTGGTGAGTGCTTGGAATGGGCCGCCGGCGACGGTACTGGAGGCGGATACGATAGGGTCTTTTGAGAGACTCCTGGATAGGTACATGGAGCTTCGAAAAATAGAGGGCTATGGGTAATTTCTAAAGTAAGTACATGTTCGGCACAGCATTGTGGGCTGAAGGGCCTGTATTGTGCTGTAGGTTTTCTATGTTTCTACGTTTCTAAAAGCTATTTGGAGTCAGGTGTTCCAATCAATGAGATGAGATTGGAGACGTGGGTTGTCAAGGTGCTTTGCTCTATACAAAAAGACACACAAAGTCAAGTTACTGACAGAGACTGTTCTTCTCAAGAAAAATCTGTTTATGTGCATCATGCCTCAACCAAAAGAACTTCTAGAGGACCTTAAAAGAACTGTAGAGATGCATGAAGCTGGAAAAGGCTACAAAAGTATTTCTAAAGACCTGAGTGTTCATCGGTCCACTGTTAGAGAAATCGCCTACAAATAGAGGAAATTCAGCACTGTTGCTACTCTCCCTAGAGTGGGTGTCCTGCAAAGATCATACTGACAGCACAACATGCAATGCTGAAGGAAGCAAAAAAGAACACAAAGGTAACAGCAAAAGTCCTGCAGAAAACTCTAGAACTTGCTAAAGTCTCTGTTCATGTGTCAACTATAAGAAAAACACTGAGCAAGAATGGTGATCATGGAAGGTCACCATGGAGGAAACCACTGCTCACCAAAAACAGCATTGCTGCATGTCTTAAGTTTGTGACAGACCACCTGGATGTTCCATAATGCTTCTGGGACAATGTTCTGTGGACAGATGAGACAAATGTTGAATGTTCCGGTAGAAATGCACACTGCTGTGTTTGGAGGAAACAGGGCACTGCACACCAACACCTTATCCCAACTGTGTGAATCATAGTGAAAGGAGCATCATGGTTGAGGCTGCCTTGCTGCCTCAGGGCCTGAACAGCTTGCAATAATTGTGGGAACAATGAATTCAAAATTGTATCAAGACATTTTACAGGAGAATGTCAGGGTAGCGGTCAGTTATGTGAAGCTTAATAGAAGTTGGATGATGAAACAAGACAATGATCCAAAACACAAATCAACAACAGAAAGGTTTAAGGAGAAGAAAATTCATGTTTTGCAATGGCCAAGTCAGAGTCCAGACCTTAACCCAATTGAGGTGCTGTGGCATGACCTGAAGAGGGCTATTCATGCAACATATCTCAAAAATATTGATGAACTGAAACAGTTTTGTATGAAGGAATGGTCTAAAATTCCTCCTTGCCATTGTGTAAGTCTGATCAGCAGCTACAGGAGGTTATTGCTGCTAAAGGAGTTTCTACCTGTTATTAGATACAAGGGTTCACATAATTCTTCCAGCCTCGAATGTGAATAATTGAACAATGTGTCCAATAAAGACATGAAAACTACAATTGTTTGTGTGTTATTAGTCTAGACAGATTGTGTTTGTCTATTATTGTGACTTAGATAAAGATCAGGCCACATTTTATGAGTAATTAGTGTAGAAAACCAGGTAATTGCAAAGGGTTCATGAACTTTTTCTTGCAACTATAAACTAAACTTCTGAATCCCAGCTAATATTCTCCTTAGGCTTTCACAATTTATTCCTTTTCACAATCTTCAACGTACAAATTAGATACCACAATTACTGACAAAGTAATTCTATGTAGGTTTGGCCTATTTTTTTGGCACCAACTCTCTTTCTTCCCCTTGGCAAATCGGCCCGGACAGACAGGAACAGCAGGGCTCACATAGCTAACGGTACGAGCTAACGGTTTAAAAAGTTCATCTGTTTGGCGAGGTAAGTGGGTGAGTAGACTTATTTTTCCTGTTTCATTCCTGTAGAATTAGATAGCATGCCTGCAGGGTTAGTGCTTTGTTCAGGGTGTCAGATGTGGGAATCCTGGGAGACCTCCAGCCTCCGATGGCCATGTCTGCACCAGGTGCACCGAGATGCAGCTCCTCAGAGACTGTGTCAGGGATCTGGAGCTGCAGCCTGATGACCTACTGCTTATTAGAGAAAGTGAAGAGGTGATAGACAGGAGCTACAGGGAGGTAGTCATCCCTAGGCTACAGGGGTCAGAAAACTGGGTGACTGTCAGGAGAGGGAAGGAAAATGCCCGGATAGTGGTGAGCACCCCTGTGGCTGTCCCCCTCAGCAACAAATATCTTGTTCTGGATGCTGTTGAGGGGGATAATCTGACAGGGGACGCCCACGGTTACCGGGTCTCTGGCACTGAGCCTGGCGCTGTTATGCAGGAGGGAAGGAGGGAGAAGAGGAATGAGGTAGTCATAGGGGATTCCATAGTCAGAGGAACAGACAGGAGGTTCTGTGAGCCTGATAGAAATACCCGCATGGTGTGTTGCCTCCCAGGTGCCAGGGTACAGGATGTCTCGGATCAGGTCCAGAATATTCTGAAGGGAGGGGGCGAGCAGCCAGTTATCTTGCTACATGTTGGTACCAATGACATAGATAGAAGGGAGGAGGTCCTGAAGAGAGATTTCCAGAAGGAAGCTGAGAAGCAGGACCTCCAGGGTAGTAATCTCGGGATTGCTACCTGTTCCACGTGCTAGCAAGGGCAAGAAAAGTAGGATCAGGTAGATGAATGTGTGGCTGAGAGACTGGTGCAGGAGGCAGGGCTTCAGATTCTTGGACCTGCTCAAAATGGACAGGTTACACCTGAACCCGAAGGGACCAATATCCTGGCAGGAAGGTTTAATAGAGCTGTTAGGGAGGGTTTAAACTAATTTGGCAGGGGGATGAAAACTGGAATGATAGAGCAGAGGAAGGGGAAAACAGAAATAAATCTAAGATAGTGAGCAGTAAAGATGGCAGGAAAGACAGGCAGGTGATGGGGCAAATTTGTAGCCATTGGGATGAGTTGCAGTGCAATCAAAGCAAAAAGTACCAAATACTGGTCTTAAGGTGTTATACTTAAATGCACACAACATAAGGAATAAGGTGGATGATCTTGTTGTACAGCTACAGATTGGCAGGTATGATATTGTGGCCATCACTGAGACGTGACTAAAGGATGCATGTCTCTGGGAGGTGAACGTCCAAGGACACACGGTGTATCGGAAGGACAGGCAGGTAGGCAGAGGGGTGGCGTGGCTTTATTGGTAAGAAATGATATTAAATCATTAGAAAGAGGTGACGTAGGATCGGAAGGTGCAGAATCGTTATGGGTTGAGCTAAGCAATTGCGGGGGTAAAAGGACCCTGATGGCAGTTATATACAGGCCTCCAAACAGCTGCAGTGATGTGGACTACAAATTACAACTGGAAATAGAAAAGGCTTGTCAGAAGGGCAGTATTATGATAATTGTGGAGGATTTTAACATGCGAGTGGATTGGGAAAATCAGGTCAGCACTGGATCTCAAGAGAGAGAATTTGCAGAATGTCTGTGAGAACAGCTTGTTGTTGAGCCCACTAGGGGATCGGCTGTACTGGATTGGGTACTGTGTAATGAACCGGAGGTGATTAGAGATATTGAGGTGAAGGAACCCTTAGGAGGCAGTGATCATAACGTGATTGAGTTCACTGTGAAATTTGAAAAGGAGAAGCCGAAATCTGATGTGTCGGTATTTCAGTGGAGTAAAGGAAATTATAGTGGCATGAGAGAGGAACTGGCCAAAGTTGACTGGAAAGGGACACTGGTGGGAAGGACAGCAGAGCAGCAGTGGCTAGAGTTTATGCGAGAAGTGAGGAAGGTGCAAGACAGGTATATTCCAAAAAAGAAGAAATTTTCAAATGGAAAAAGGATGAAACCGTGGCTGACAAGAGAAGTCAAAGCCAAAGTTAAAGCAAAGGAGAGGGCATACAAGGAAGCAAAAATTAGTGGGAAGACAGAGGATGGGAAGTTTTTCAAAGCTTACAAAAGGAAACTAAGAAGGTCATTAAGAGGGAAAAGATGAACTATGAAAGGAAACTAGCAAATAATATCAAAGAGGATACTAAAAGCTTTTTCAAGTATATAAAGAGTAAAAGACAGGTGAGAGTAGATATAGGACCGATAGAAAATGATGCTGGAGAAATTGTAATGGGAGATAAGGAGATGGCGGAGGAACTGAATGAGTATTTTGCATCAGTCTTCACTGAGGAAGACATCAGCAGTATACCGGACACTCAAGGGTGGCAAGGAAGAGAAGTGTGCGCAGTCACAATTACGACAGAGAAAGTACTCAGGAAGCTGAATAGTCTAAAGGTAGGTAAATGTTCCAGACCAGATGGAATGCACCCTCGTGTTCTGAAGGAAGTAGCTGTGGAGATTGCAGAGGCATTAGCGATGATCTTTCAAAAGTCGATAGATTCTGGCATGGTTCCAGAGGACTGGAAGATTGCAAATGTCACTCTGCTATTTAAGAAGGGGGCAAGGAAGCAAAAAGGAAATTATAGACCTATTAACTTGACATCGGTGGTTGGGAAGTTGTTGGAGTCGACTGTCAAGGATGAGACTATGGAGTACCTGGAGGCATATGACAAGATAGGCAGAACTCAGCATGGTTTCCTTAAAGCAAAATCCTGCCTGACAAACCTATTACAATTTTTTGAGGAAATTACAAGAAGGCTAGACAAAGGAGATGCAGTGGATGGAATTACGGGGAAGTTACATACGTGGATAGGGTGTTGGCTGATTGGCAGGAAACAGAGAGTGGGAATAAAAGGGATCCTATTCTGGTTGGCTGCCGGTTACCAGCGGTGTTCCACAGGGGTCCGTGTTGGGGCTGCTACTTTTTACGTTGTACATCAACCATTTGGATTATGGAATAGATGGCTTTGTGGCTAAGATTGCTGATGGTACTAAGATAGGTGGAGGGGCTGGTAGTGCTGAGGAAACAGAGTTTGCAGAGAGACTTGGATAGATTGGAAGAATGGGCAAAGAAGTGGCAAATGAAATACAATGTTGGAAAGTGTATGGTTATGCACTTTGGCAGAAGAAATAAATGGGCAGACTATTATTTAAATGGGGAGAGAATTCAAAGTTCTGAGGTGCAGAGGGACTTGGGAGTCCTCATGTAGGATACCCTTAAGGTTAACCTCCAGGTTGAGTCGGCGGTGAAGAAGGCGAATGCAATGTTGGCATTCATTTCTAGAGGAATAGAGTATAGGAGCAAGGATGTGATGTTGAGGCTCTATAAGGTGCTGGTAAGACCTCACTTGGAGTACTGTGGGCAGTTTTGGTCTCCTTATTTAAGAAAGGATGTGCTGACCTTGGAGAGGGTACAGAGAAGATTCACTAGAATGATTCCGGGAATGAGAGGGGTAACATATGAGGAACATTTGTCCACTCTTGGACTGTATTCCTTGGAGTTTAGAAGAATGAGGGGGGACCTCATAGAAACATTTCGAATGTTGAAAGGCATGGACAGAGTGGATGTGGCAAAGTTGTTTCCCATGAGTTGTTTCCTAGTACGAGAGGGCATGACTTAAGGATTGAAGGGCGCCCATTCAGAACAGAGATGCGATGAAATTTCTTTAGCCAGAGGGTGGTGAATCTATGGAATTTGTTGCCACGGGCGGCAGTGGAGGCAAAGTCATTGGGTGTATTTAAGGCAGAAATTGATAGGTATCTGAGTAGCCAGGGCATCAAAGGTTATGGTGAGAAGGCGGGGGAATGGGATTAAATTGGGGAATGGATCAGCTCATGATAAAATGGCGCTGCAGACTCGATGGGCTGAATGGCCGACCTCTGCTCCTTTGTCTTATGGCCTTATTTCCTCTGTCAGGGTCATGGATCTGAGGCTCTACATCCATTTATCATGATGCAAATATGGAGAGTTAAAAAATTATTTTAAAAAAAAACTTACTATAGTGTTTCAATCTTTCTCCATAGCTTCCTCTCTGCAAAACATCTTTCTTATAATGCTAGACTAAAGAGATTGCAGATGCTGGAATCTAGAACAAAAATTAAAAACTTCACCGCAGTTTGCTCCCATAACACTCATCCCACCTAGTTGTCTTCTTCATATTTCTGAATATAATACAAATGTTCTACCGTTGCTGAACTTTGACTTAAATGCAATGAGTAACCATACTTGTTTAATTATCATTGTCTACAAAAGAATATTGTGTCCTTCTATCCTTTATCCAACCAGAGAACATATTGTACTATTACTTTCTCCCTTATGTTTATCTAGCCTCTGTTCTATCACCTCAACCCTTCTTGGGGTAGTGAGTTCCTCAGTTTCATTTCTTATTTGCATTTATTTGTAACTATCTTATTTATAGCTCCTTGTCTTGGATGTGAGAATACCTTCTGTGTTTACCTTACCAACCTCCAAACTTAATGATCTCACCCTCTGTTTACACACCTTTAAAGACCAGTCACAATCGGTTCAATCTTTCACAATCGATATAAATTCAGTTCCGATATCTTGCAATTTGCATTGAGATTAGTTAGCACATTTTTAAACAATCCTGTACTTTAAATTCTACCTCCACAATTACCATAGAACCATAGAACACTACAGCACAGAAAACAGGCTATTCTGCCCTTCTAGTCTGTGCCGAAACTTTATTCCGCTAGTCCCATTGACCTGCACCCAGTCCATAACCCTCCAGACCTCTCCTATCCATGTATCTATCCAATTTATTCTTAAAACTTAAGGCATTTACCACGTCAGATGGCAGCTCGTTCCCCCTAATCTTTTCCCCTTTCACCCTAAAGCCATGTCTTCTCATATTTATCTCTCCCCCCTCATTCTTCTACGCTCCAAAGAATGAAGTCCTAACCTGTTCGATCTTTCCCTGTAACTCAACTTCTGAAGACCTGGCAACATCCCAGTAAATCTTCTCTGCACTCTTTTAATCTTACTGATATCCTTCCTATAGTTAGGTGACCAGGACTGCACACAATACTCTAAATTTGACCTCACCAATGTCTTACACAACCTCACCATAACATCCCAACTCCTATACTCAATACTTTGATTTATGAATGCCAGGTTGCCAAAAGCCTTCTTTCAACCCTGTCTACCTGTGACGCCACTTTGAGGGAATTATGCATCTGAACTCCCAGATCCCTTTGTTCGTCCGCACTCAGTCCATTTAACAGGAAGTACCCATGGAAAAGGCTTAAAGCCAAGCACTGAGAAAACCTTTTGTTGAAACTCATAGCTTCCTTCAAGCTATAATTGATACATTTTCTTAAAATTATAAATATATATCTACAGTATGTTCTTTGGATTGGGTATGAATTATTTTTCTTGTAACTTTCGAATACTTGCTTTCATTTTCATATAATCATCTATATACATGTAATTGTTCAGTGAGTCTTCCATTAGTGATATAATTTCTTCTGTATTTTTAGACACTACTTAGTTTTCAGTCGCAGGTGACACATCACTTCACTCCAGCTATTTTATAGGTTAATAATTAACACTGGAATTTGCTGTTATCTCAAATCTTGTACAAGAGGAACACAGCTACTTTCAGTCTAGTCTTTGTTTTCTCAATGCTTCTTCTTGCTCTTGTAACATTTAATGAAATGACCTTAAGCAACAAGTTTTATGCCCTATTTTTGACTTTTGAAGAACCTTAGGATCACAAAAGCATTGGGATGCAACAGTTCTCTGTGTAAGAAATTAAGCTATTTACAACACAGCCTGCCCTTCTGAGCCCTTCCCTAGCAAACCTTATTATCTTAACATAAAATATCAAACAATACTACTGAATAGTTTCAATAATGTGAAACTCAACATCTGCTATACAAAAAGAAATCTAACTTAGAAATTCCAAATGGTAATCTGATTCTCTGGTTTGCTGTGGTGTTTCTATCGATTAACTCACCTGCCGTCCCGCGACCTGTGAAGGCTGCCGTGATAACTGCTGAGCTTACTGTGGACACTGCCAGCCTTGCTCCTCTGATCATCCATGGCCAGTTGCTGGGAAGAGGCATGTGTGGACGTTCCTTGGGTGGAGGTGCCTCGAGACTTACGGATGATGGGGGTGTTTGGATCTCTTAGCAGAGACTGCGCAAACTCTGGTTCCTGCAAAACTTGGCAGCTCTCATTAACAGAACTGAAATTGAAAAAGACGGGTATCTAGAATTAATTTGGAACCCAATTAAAGAGGAGAAAATTCTAGGAGCAACTATTTTTGGGTATATCAGCAAATCTTGATATTTATAACCTAATTAATTTTTATTTACAGATACAGCACGGTAACAGGCCCTTTGGGCCCAACGAGCCTATGCCACCAGATTACACCCATGTACCCATATGACCCATTAAACTAATAACCTGCACGTCCTTGGAATGAGGGATTGTGTGAGGAAAACCCATGCATTCCCACGGAGAAGGTACAAACTCCTTATAGGCAATGGCAAAAACAATGGGTAACATGGTAGGGCAGCAGCAAAAATGTTTTTACAGCACTCATGACCTGGGTTCAATTCTGCTGCTGTCTGCAAGGAGTTTATATGTTCTCCCCACGTCCACATGGGTTTCCTCCCACACTCCAAAGACATGCTGGTCAGTAGATTAATTGGTTACATGGGTGCAGTCGGGTAATGTGGGCTTGTTGGGCCAGAAAGGCCTGTGACCGTGCTACATCTCTAAATAAAAAGTAAATAAACTACATAATAAATAAATAAATAATAAGAATAAATAAAATAAAACTTTTATTCGTGGAATGGGCTGCTGGTGACGGTGGTAGAGGCGGATACCATAGGGTCTTTTAAGAGACTTTTGGATAGGTACATGGAGCTTAGAAAAATAGAGGGCTATGGGTAAACCTAGTAATTTCAGCACAACTTTGTGGGCCGAAGGGCCTGTGCTGTGCTGTAGGTTTTCTATGTTTCTAAAACTTCTGTTCACTCTTGCAACCCCACCATACCCCCAACCAATTTTGACTTTTGTAAACTTTTGAAATCCAGATAGCTTTTACTGTTATAACAGTGAGGAGTTTTACCATTAGACATACTCATTTTGGAAAGGGTAATGCAGATCCCGGAACATTTTAGAGAGGACACCTCCTTACACAAAGGATCTGGAAAAGTGGGTTTCCTCCTAGTCCTCATATTTCCTCCCACATTCTAAAGACTTACAGGTTGGTAGGTTATTTGGTCACATAGGTGTAATCGGACGTGGGCTCATTGTTACTGTGCTATATCTCTAAATTTAAAAAAATTCCCCACACTGTCTACCTCCTCCTCCCACCCTCAATTCTAAACTGAAGCAAGGACTAATGCTAATTTGGGTGAAACTGCTTCACTGGAACTCTTACAAATTGTGTTACAACACAGACACAGCACAGTGTACGAACAGGCTCTCTGGCCCACAACGTTGTGCCGAACTAATTAAATTAGTAATCAAATGCCAACTAATCCCCTATAATGTTTGGGGAACGACTGTGCAAGCACAAGGACATCAGTCAGTGAGAACAGCGAGAAGAGTTTAAAAGGAGACGGTTAATTCTTCAGTAGTTTAATCGGGGCACGACTGCGCAAGTGCATGGACGTCAGCCAGTGAGAACAGCGAGAAGAGTTTAAAAGGAGACAGCTTTATAGAGCAAGCACAGAGTACAGGGAGGTAGAGTAGGAAGGCTTTGGCAATAACGGGTCGAAGCAAGATAGGTTATCTGTGTAGAATACAGACAGGAAGAATGTGTGCGAGGCCGGTGTTCTGTGTTCGGTGTCAGATGTAGGAAGTCTGGGAGACTCCCAGCCTCCCGGACGGTCACATCTGTGCCAGGTGCGTCAAGCTGCAGCTCCTGAGGGACCGTGAGAGCGAACTGGAGATGCAGCTCAATGACCTTTGTCTGGGTCAGGAAAATGATGAAGTGACAGATAGGAGCTATAGGCTGATAGTCACACCGGGGCCTGGGGAGACAGATAAAGGGTAACAATCAGGAGAGGGAAGGCCAGGGGTCAGATACTAGAGAGCACCCCTGTGGCAGTACCCCTTGACAATAAGTACTGTTGGGGGGGGGGGGAGAGATAGGCAACCTGGGGGAAGCAACAGTGGCCGCACCTTTGACACAGAGTCTGGCCATTTGGCTCAGAAGGGTAGGGAAAGGAAGAGGATGGCAGCAGTGATAGGGGACTCTATAATTAGGGGGTCAGATAGGCAATTCTGTGGACGCAGGAAAGAAGCACGGATGGTAGTTTGCCTCCCAGGTGCCAGGGTCTGGGATGTTTCTGATCGCGTCCATGATATCCTGAAGTAGGAAGGAGAACAGCCAGAGGTCGTGGTACATTTTGGTACCAATGACATAAGCAGGAAAAGGGAGGAGGTCCTAAAAGCAGGACCACAAAGGTAGTCATCTCGGGATTACTGCTTGTGCCACGTGACAGTGACTATAGGAATAGAGTGAGGTGGAGGATAAATACATGGCTGACAGATTTGAGCAGAGGTCAGGGATTCAGATTTCTGGCATTGGGACCTCTTTTGGGGCAGGAATGACCTGTACAAAAGGATGGGTTGCACCTGAATCCCAGGGGGACCAATATCCTGGTGGGAAGGTTTGCTAAGGCTACTGGGGAGAGTTTAAACTAGAATTGCTGGGGGATGGGAACCAAACTGAAGAGACGGGAGGATGAGGCGGTTGGCTCATAAATAGAGAAAGCTTGGAGACAGTGTGAGAGGGAGGATAGGCAGGTGATAGAGAAGGGACGTGCTCAGACTGATGGTTTGAGATGCGTCTATTTTAATGCAATGTATTATGAACAAAGCGGATGAGCTTAGAGCATGGATCAGTACTTGGAGCTATGATGTTGTGGCCATTACAGACACCTGAATGGCTCAGGGACAGAAATGGTTATTTAGAGCGCCAGGCTTCAGATGCTTTAGAAAGGACAGAGAGAGAGGCAAAAGAGGTGGGGGGGCGTGGCACTGTTGTTCAGAGATAGTGTGACAGCTGCAGAAAAGGAGGAAGACATACTGGGATTGTCTACAGTGTCTCTGTGGGTGGAAGTTAGGAATAGGAAGGGGTCAATAACTCCACTGGGTGCTTTTTTTTAATATATAGACCACCTAATAGTAACAGAGACATCGAGGCGCAGGTAGGGAGACAGATTTTGGAAAGGTGTAATAATGACAGAGTTGTCATGGTGGGAGATTTTAATTTCCCAAATATCGACTGGCATGTCCCTAGAGCAAGGGGTTTAGATGCGGTGGAGTTTGTTAGGTGTGTTCAAGACGGTTTCTTGACACCACATGTAGATAAGCCTACAAGAGGAGAGGCTGTACTTGATCTGGTATTGGGAAATGAACCTGGTCAGGTGCCAAGTCTCTCAGTGGGAGAACATTTTGGACATAGTGATCACAATTCTGTCTCCTTTACCACAGCACTGGACAGGGATAGGAACAGACAAGTTAGAAAAGCGTTTAATTGGAGTAAGGGGAAATATGAGGCTATTAGGCAGGAACTTGGAAGCATAAATTGGGAACAGATGTTCGGAGGGAATGTATGGAAGAAATGTGGCAAACATTCAGGGGATATTTGTGTGGAGTTCTGCATAAGTATGTTCCAATGAGACAGGGAAAGGATGATTGAGTACAGGAACCATGGTGTACAAAGGCTGTTGTAAATCTTGTCAAGAAGAAAAGAAAAGCTTACGAAAGGTTCAAAAAACTAGGTAATGATAGAGATCTTGAAGATTATAAGGCTAGCAGGAAGAAACTTAAGAAAGAAATTAGGAGAGCCGGAAGGGGCCATGAGAAGGCCTTGGCGGACAGGATTAAGGAAAACCCCAAGGCATTCTACAAGTATGCGAAGAGCAAGAGGATAAGACGTGAAAGAATAGGACCTTTCAAGTGTGACAGTGGAAATGTGTGTATGGAACTGGAGGAGATAGCAGAGATACTTAATGAACACTTTGCTTCAGTATTCACTACGGAAAAGGAACTTGGCGATTATAGGGATGACTTACAGTGGACTGAAAAGCGTGAACATGTACATATTAAGAAAGAGGATGTGCGGGAGCTTTTGGAAAGCATCGAGTTGGATAAGTCACCGGGATCGGACGAGATGTACCCCAGGCTACTGTGGGAAGCGAGGGAGGAGATTGCTGAGCCTCTGGCAATGATCTTTGCATCATCAATGGGGACGGGAGAGGTTCCAGAGGATTGGAGGGTTGCGGATGTTGTTGCATTATTCAAGAAAGGGAGTAGAGATAGCCCAGGAAATTATAGACCAGTGAGACTTACTTCAGTGGTTGATAAGTTGATGGAGAAGATCCTGAGAGGCAGGATGTATGAACATTTGGCAAGGCATAATATTAGGAATAGTCAGCATGGCTTTGTCAAAAGCACGTCATGCCTTATGAGCCTGACTGTACTTTTTGAGGATGTGACTAAACACATTGATGAAGGTAGAGCAGTAGATTGTAGTGTATATGGATTTCAGCAAAGCATCTAACAAGGTACCCCAAGCAAGGCTTATTGAGAAAGTAAGGAGGCATGTGTGCGTGATATCATTGATACTGCAAGGGATCGTTCGATGGGCAGAGCCATGATCGCCCAAGCATGTAACACGCAAGGCACATGAAGAAGAAGGA
The DNA here is from genome assembly GCF_030028105.1 of Mobula birostris. Taxonomy (NCBI): domain Eukaryota; kingdom Metazoa; phylum Chordata; class Chondrichthyes; order Myliobatiformes; family Myliobatidae; genus Mobula; species Mobula birostris. The sequence continues at coordinate 170,173,681 of NC_092371.1, forward strand.
GGAGGAGGAGGCATGGGATCCAAGGGGACATTGCTTTGTGGATCTAGAACTGGCTTGCTCACAGAAGGCAAAGAGTGGTTGTAGATGGGTCATATTCTGCATGGAGACTGGTCACCAGTGATGTGCCTCAGGGATCTGTTCTGGGACCCCTACTCTTCATGATTTTTATAGATGACCTGGATGAAGAAGTGGAGGGATAGATTAGTAAATTTGCTGATGACAGGTTGGAGGTGTTATGGATAGTGTGGAGGGCTGTCAGAGTTTACAGCGGGGCATTGTTAGGATGCAAAACTGGGTTGAGAAGCGGCAGATGGCTTTCAACCCAGATAAGTGTGAGGTGGTTCATTTTGGTAGGTCAAATATGGTGGCAGAATATAGTATTAATGGTAAGACTCTTGGTAGTGTGGAGGATCAGCGGGATCTTGGTGTCTGAGTCCATAGGACACTCAAAGCTGCTGAGCAGGTTGATTCTATGGTTATGAAAGCATACGGTGCATTGGCCTTCATCAATCGTGGGATTGAGTTTAGGAGCTGCGAGGTAGTGTTGCAGCCATATAGGACCCTAGTCAGACCCCACTTGGAGTACTTTGCTCAGTTCTGGTCGCCTCACTATAGGAAGGATGTGGAAATTATAGAAAGGGTGCAGAGGAGATTTACAAGGATGTTGCCTGGATTGGGAAGCATGCCTTATGAGAATAGGTTGAGTAATCTCGGCCTTTTTTCCTTGGAGCGACGGAGGATGAGAGGTGACCTGATGAGAAGGCATTGATCATATGGATAGTCAGAGGCTTTTTCCCAGGGCAGAAATGGCTAGCACGAGAGGGCACAGTTTTAAGGTACTTGGAAGTAGGTGCAGAGGAGATGTCAGGGGTAAGTTTTTTTTTTAAAACGCAGAGAGTGGTGAGTGTGTGGAATGGGCTGCCGCGACATTGGTGGAGGCGGATACGATAGGGTCTTTTAAGAGGCTCCTGGACAGGTACATGGAGCTCAGAAAAATAGAGGGCTGTGGGTAACCCAAGGTAATTTCTAAGGCAAGGACATGTTCGGCACAGCTTTGTGGGCCGAAGGGCCTGTATTGTGCTTTAGGTTTTCTGTGTTTCTGTGTTAATCCCTTCTGCCTACACAAGGCCCATTTTCTTCTATTCCTCGCACATTCATCTGCTTATCCAAGAGCCTCTTCAATGCCTCAGTCGTATTTGCCTCCACCTCCTCAAAATTGTTGAAAGCTAAAATATTTCACAGTGCATGTTTGTTCACCAGTATCTTAATGACTCTAGAACAGAAAATATTCTAAGTTTCCAAGCACATCTGACCTGATTCCTGGATTGATTTAACAGGCCCTGGAGTTGTTTCAGCCCTGCTTCAGTAGCTCTATGGATTAATTATATGTGAGCTCACTGCACGTAAGTGAATGTCAAATCTAAGAACCCTTTCAGCAACTTAAATGATTGAGTGAGGCTCCATTTCTATTATTAGCTGCTCCAGCAATAGTGAATGATTCAGAAATTGATTTACAGAGAATTAATGAACTGCATTTAATTGAGTGTGTTACATTCCTAATCAAGGATAACCAAAGTGCCATACCTAACTGTGATGCTGACTTATAGCTCCAGCAACCCAGATTTAATCCTGGCCCATCATATTGTGTGGATTTCCTCCAGTTTCTTCAACATCCCAAACAAATGTGGGTTGGTAGTTTAACTGACCGCTCTGTAATTTGTCTGAAGTATATGATGATGGTAAAACTGATCAGAAAGTGGGAATAATTACAGGGGAAATTAGAAACTAGATTGGTCTCTGAAATGATAGACTATGGGCCAAATGGTCTTATTCATTGTCATAAAGAATATGGCAAGGTGCATTTAAAAAATAAACTGGGTATTGCTAGTATCTAAAAGTGTACAAAATGATAAGAGGCATAGGTTGAACGGATACCCAGTGACTTTATCCCATAGCTGAAAAAACTAATACAAGGGGCAAATTTTAAGGTGATTGGAGGAAGTAAGTAAGTGTAAGTACACTTACTTACTTACTTACACACACACACACACACACACACACACACACACACACAGCTTGTTTCTGATGCTGCCATTTCTTGGTTGATAAAAAGGTTGACAAATGACAGGAGCAAACTCACTCTTTCTTCTTGCGCCCATGGAAGAAGCTGGCCCATTCAAAACAGGTTTTCTTGCTGCCGACCCAGAACACGGATGGGATGCCAACCACCAGAGCCATCAGGTACTTCATCAGGAAGAGTATAAGATCAGGACGGCTCACTTGTGTTACCTTGAGAGAGTTAACAGCTTAGCAAGATGTTTTCCTTTTGTCAGCCACAACATACAAAACCAGAGAAGTGATGCTAGAACAGCATAGAGCACCGAGTGCTGAATAAGGCTTTGGTCACATTACTAGGGAGGATGCAAAAAAAACAACTTGCCAGAATTTGAATATTTTAGATATGAAGAAACAATACTTTGGCTGTAGCTCTTCATACTGGGGTTGAATGGAGGCCTAAAATGATATGCATAAAATTATAAGGGGCCTGGGTAGATAAACAACAAAGATTGATACACCTTATCTAAGTATTTAAAACCACGGGCATAGATACAAAATAAATGGTAGGATCTGGCGAGTTGAGAACTTTTTCATACAATCAGTCCAAAACTCTTGCTACTCTTATCCGGGGGACAAGGCAAGAGAGTGGGACTGATCGTATGGTGGTAGAGATAAATTTTTCCTCATATTTAAGTACTTGGATGTTTACTTGGAGATCTATAGTTGCACGACTTTGGACCTGGAAATGGAAAGAGGGGATAGATCAGGTGGCTTTACTTTGGCAAGGACGTGGGCTGAATGGACTCTTATTATGTCATAATTTTTCTGACTTCTTGACATATGGAACTGGAACAGCAAAACAGAAATACTGAAAACAGTTGTGCTGTTGCATGATAGAATTGCACAAACAATGAAAAGTGCTATTAACTGCAGAGGATTACAGTTTGAGGCTTTTCGTCATTGCTCTGATAGTGGAATTACTAATACAAAATTCGCTGTGGTCTGTTATCAAATCAGTGTCACCTCATGAACACTCGAGAGTTTAAGGTAAAGTAGCCCTTGGGAGCCAGTGGTCATAAGATAGAATTCACTCTGCAGTTTGAGAGACAGAGAAGGTGAAGTCAGACATATCAGTACTACAGTGGAGTAAAGGGAATTACAGAGCATGAGGGAAGAGCTAGCCAATGTTGACTGGAAGGGGACATAGCAGGGATAATGGTAGGACAACAATGGCTGAAGATGCTGGGGGCAATTCAGAAAATGCAGGATAAATACATCCCAAAGATGAAGAAGAATTCTAAATGGAGGACGAGTCCACTAGGGGATCAGCTATTCTGGATTGGGTGTTATGCAATGAACCAGAATTGATTAATGAGGGCTGACAGTAAAAGATCCCTTAGGGGCAAGTGATCATATGATTGAATTCACCCTGAAATTTGAGAAGGAGAAGCTAAAGCCAAATGTATCAGTATTACAGAGGAGTAAAGGGAATTGCTTAGGCACGAGAGGAGTTGGCCAGAATTGATTGGAAAAGAACACAGGCAGGGATGAGGGCAGAGCAGCAAAGTCTGAAATTTCTGGAAGCAATTCAGAAGGCATAGGATATATATATCCCAAAGAGGAGGTACTGAAAAAGGAAAGATGACACAACCATAGTTAACAAGAGAAGTTAAAGCCAACATAAAAACCAAAGAGGACATATAATAGAGCAAAAATGATGGGAAGTTAAGAGAATTAGGGGCAAGTTTTTAAAAAACCAACAGAAGGCAATGAGAAAAGTCATTAAGGTAAAGATGGAATAGGAAAGTAAGCTAGCCAATAATATTGAAGCGGACATGAAAAGTTTCTTCGGACATATAAAGTGTAAAAGAGAAGCAAGAGTGGATATCAGACTACTGGAAAACAATGCTAGAGAGGGAGTAATGTTGGACAAGGAATTGACATTCAAACTGAATAAGTATTTTGCATCAGTCTTCACTGTGGAAGACACTAGCAGTATAGTGGAAGTTCCAGGTGTCAAGATCGTGAAATGTGTGGTTACCATTAGTAGGGAGAAGGTTCTTGGGAAACTGAAAGGTCTGAAGGCAGGGAAGTCACCTGAATCAGAAGGTGTACACCCCAGAGTTTTGAAAGAGGTGGCTGAAGAGATTGAAGAGGCATTAGTAACGATCTTTCAAGAATCACTAGATTCTGGAATGGTTCCAGAAGACTGGAAAACTGCAAACTACTGGCCAAGAAGGGAGAGGCAGAAGAAAGGAAATTATAGGCCAGTTAGTCTGACCTCAGAGGTTGGGAAAATGTTGCAGTCAATTGTTAAGGATGTGATTTTAAGGTACTTGAAGGCACATGATAAAATAGGCTGTAGTCAGCATGGTTTCCTCAAGGGATAATGTTGCCTGACAAATCTGTTAGAATGCTTTGAAGAAATAATAAGCAGGGTAGACAAAGGAGAATCAGTTTATGTTGTGTACTCAGAAGGCCTTTGACAAGGTACCACATGAGACTGCTTAACAAGCTACCAGCCTATGGTATTAACAGGAAAGATTCTAGCATAGATAAAGCAGTAGCTGATTGACAGGAGGCAAAAAAATGGGAATAAAGGGAGCCTTTTCTGGTTGGCTGCTGGTGACTAGCAGTGTTCCACAGGGGTTTGTGTTGGGACCAAATTTTTTTACATTATGTCAGTTGATTTGGATAATGGAATTGATGGCTTTGTTGCAAAGTTTGCAGATGATACTAAGACAGGTGGAGGGGCAGGCAGTTTTGAGGAAGTAGATTGGCTACAGAAGGACTTGGGCTGATTAGGAGAATGGGCAAAGAAATGGCAGATGGAATACAGTGCCGGGAAGTGCATGGTTATGCGCTTTGGTGGAAATGAACGGTTTAACTATTTTCTAAATGGAGACAAAATACAAAAAGCTGAGGTGCAAAGGGGCCTAGGAGTCCTTGTGCAGGATTCCCTAAAGGTTAATTTGCAGGTTGAATCTGGGCTGAGGAAGGCAAATGGGATGTTAACATTCATTTACAGAAGACTAGAATATAAAAGCACTGTTGAGTAGTTTGGGCCCCTTATCTTAGAAAGGATGTGCTGAAACTGGAGAGAGTTCAAAGGAGACTTACGAAAATGATACCAGGATTAAACGGCTTGTCATTTGAAGAGCGCTTGATAGCTCTGTACCTGGATTCACTGGAATTTAGAAGAATGAGTGGTGACCTAATTGAAACTTACCGAATGGTGAAAGGCATTGATAGTGGATGAGGAAAGAATGTTTCCTATGGTGGGAGCATCTATGGCCACAGGACACAACCTCAAAATAGAGGGGCATTCTTCTAGAATGGAGATGGAGAGGAATTTCTTTAGCCACAGAGTGGTGAATCTGTGGAATTAGTTGCTGTAGGCAGCTATGGAGGCCAAGTCTTAGGTATATTTAAGGCAGAGGTTGATGGATTCTTGATTGGTCAGGGCATGAAGGGCTACGGGGAGAAGGCAAGACATTGGGCTGAGAGGAAAATTGGATCAGACACGATGAAATGACAAAGCAGATTTGACAGGCCAAATGGCCTAATTCTGCTTCTGCATCTTATGGTCTTAGGGCATTCAAAATAGCAAAAATTAGTGGATGTTAGACAATGGGGAAGCTTTTAAAAACCAACAGAAAGCAACTAAAAAACCATAAGCAGAGAAAAGTTGAAATATGAAGGCAAGCTAACCAATGATATAAAAGAGGATACTAAAAGTTTGCAGGTATCTAAAGGGTAAAAGAGAGGCAAGACTGGTAAATGGACTGCTGGAAAATGCTGCTGGAGTAAAGGAGAGCAAAGAAATGGCAGACAAATCTAATACGCAAACACGAGGAAATCTGCAGATGCTGGAATTTCAAGCAACACACATGAAAATTGCTGGTGAACGCAGCAGGCCAGGCAGCATCTCTAGGAAGAGGTACAGTCGACGTTTCGGGCCGAGACCCTTCGTCAGGACTAACTGAAAGAAGAGATAGCAAGAGATTACAGAAGGGTCTCGGCCTGAAACGTCGACTGTACCTCTTCCTATAAATGCAGCCTGGCCTGCTGTGTTCACCAGCAATTTTTATGTGTGTTGCTTGAGACAAATCTAATGAGCATTTTGCATCAGTCTTCACTTAGAAGACACTAGCAGTATGCCAGAAATTTGAGCATATCAGGGAGCAGAAGTGAGTGTAATTGCTATTACTAAGTAAGCAATGCTTGGGAAGTTAAAATGTCTGAAGGTAGAAAAATCACTTTGTCCAGATGGACTACACACCAGTGCTCTGAAAGAGGTATCTGAAGAAATTCTGGAGGCATTAGTAATGATCTTTTAATAATCACTAGATTCTGGAATAGTTCTGGAGGACTGGAAAACTGCAAATGTCACTCCACTCTTCAAGGAAGAAAGAGAGGCAGAAGAAAGGAAATTATAGGCCAGCTAGCCTGACTTCAGTGGTTGGGAAGATTTGGGAATTGTTAAGGATGAGGTTTCAGGGTACTTAGAGACACATGATAAAGTAGGCCAAAGTCATGAGGGTTTCCTTAAGGGAGAAGCTTGCCTGACAAATCTATTGGAATTCTTTGAGGAAACAGCAGGCAGGATAGACAAAGGAGAGTCAATGGGTGTTGTTTAATTGGATTTTCAGAAGGCTTTTCACAAGGTGCCGCATATGTTGCTGATTAAGAGCCCATGGTATTACAGGAAAGATACTAGCATGGATAGAAGCAACACACATCAAAGTTGCTGGTGAACGCAGCAGGTCAGACAGCATCTCTAGGAAGAGGTACAGTCGACGTTTCAGGCCGAGACCCTTCAGGACTGACGAAGGGTCGAAGGGTCTCGGCCTGAAACGTCGACTGTACCTCTTCCTAGAGATGCTGCCTGACCTGCTGAGTTCACCAGCAACTTTGATGTGTGTTGCTTGAATGTCCAGCATCTGCAGAATGCCTCTTGTTAGCATGGATAGAAGATTGGCTAACTGGCAGGAGACAAAGAGTGGGATTAAAGGGGGCCTATTCTGGTTGGCTGCCAGTGACGAACGGTGTTCCACAGGTTTCGGTGTTAGGATTGCTTATTTTCACGTTATATGCCAACACTTTAGATGACTGAAATGATGTATTTGTCCCCAGGTTTGCAGATGATATGAAGATAGGTGAAGTGTTGAGGAAACAGTGTGTGCAGAAGGACTTGGACAGATTGGGAGAATTGGCAAAGTGGCAGATGGAATAAAGTTGTAGACTATTCTCTAAACAGGGAGAAAATTCAAAAACCAGAGATGCATTTGGGAGTCCACGTGAAGGATTCCCTAAAGGTTAACTTGCAGATTGAGTCGGTAGTAAGGAAGGCAAATGCAATGTTAGCATTCATTTTGAGAAGACTGCAAAATAAGAGCAAGTATGCGATGCTGAGGCTTTATAAGACATTGGTCAGACAGTACTTGGAGAATAGTGAACCGCTTTGAGTCCCTTATCTAAGAAAACATGTGCTAGCATTGGACAGGGTCCAGGGGAGGTTTACTACAATAATTCAGGGTGTGAAAGAGTTAACATATGAGGGTGTTTGAACGCTCTGGGCCTGTACTTGCTGGAGTTTAGAAGAATGAGGAGAGGATCTCACTGAAACCTATCAAATATTGAAAGGGCTAGATAGAGTGGATGTGGAGAAGATGTTTCCTATAATGGGCGAGTCTAGGATCAGATGGCACAGCCTCAGAGTAGAGGGATATCCACTTAGAACAGAGAAGAGGAGGAATTTCTTTAGCCAGAGAGCAGCGAATCTGTGGAATTCATTGTCACAGATGGCTGTGGAGGCCAAGTGATTGAGTATATTTAAAGCAGAGGCTGATGGTCCAAGTTACATCTCTGGATCGTGGGAGGGAACCGGAGCATCTGGGGAAAACCCATGGATTCCATTGGGAGGACCTTACAGAACAGTGCCGGAAATGAACTCTGAACTCTGCAACGCTCTGAGCTGTTATCAGTGTCACTCTAATTGCAATGCTACCATGGTACCAATTTCTGCGATTATCCAATTATTAAAATAATCGTTATTAGTCATGTCTGCCTTGGCAAGCTGTTCACTCTATCTATGCATCTTATCATTTTATACGACTCCTATCGTCACCAATCTTCAGGGATTTGTGGACACGCACTCCAAAAGGCTCTGTTCCTCTACACTTCTTGGGATCCTGCACCGCATCACATTTTCCCTTGCCCTTTTTGCCCTCCCCAATTTATGCTGCCTTCCAAACAGTACAGAACGCTTGCTCATAGAAACAGCATCCAACTACGATAAGAAGTGGTTCAAAGTAGAGAACGCCAAACACACCAATAGTGATCATGCATTACTTCTCAGTTTGCCATTTTGTATTCGATTTGCAAATATTTTTGCTCACATATCTAGTCCAATGATACCCGTGTATAGCCCAGAACATTCCTCCTCACGGTAAAGCATGTTACTAGTGTTGGTACCAACAGAACAATACTTAAGAAATATAAATGACATCAACAAGGAATCTCACAAGGAGCATATCACTCAAATATGAACCCTGAGGAATATCAGTGCATACAACATGCTCAGTCACTAATATTCCCGCTGACTGTTCATCTTTGCTTTCTCTCATTCAGTCAATCCAATGTGCCACCTTCCCTTTGATCCTTCAGATCAAACTGCCTTGGGGGACTTTGCTGAAGTGCATACCTGGTAAGGGCAGGGAATGTGGTATTCACGACATCGCTCCTGAATCCATGTTGTCTCCCAAACAGCACGGAACGCTTGCTCATAAAAATAGCATCCAATCACAATAAGGAGTGGTACAAGGTACAGAACGCTGAACACACCAATACGGATCATGAACTTCACCAACTTGTCCTGGTTCTCTTTCTCCAATGGGATTTCAATCCGCACGCGGTTCAGTGATATTATACCAGCGAGTAACAAGGAAACTCCCACCACCACATACAGGCACAACGGAGCCAAGACAAAATATCGTAGTGCATCAACATTGTATAGTCCAACAAAGCACACACCACTGATGTTGTCCCCTTCGATTTTGTTCATGGCAAGGAGGATGATGGTGAGTGTTCCTGGGATCCCCCAGGCACTTGCATGGAACAGCAGGGCTTTCTTCTCTATTGCCTCACTGCCCCATTTGGGAACAGCAGCTAAAAACCATGTTATGGTGAGGATGACCCACCACACGGAGCCGGCCATTGTGAAGAAGTACAGTACCATAAACAGGATAGTGCATGCCTTATTGTGGGAACCTTGTGTTACTGTCGATGCTTTGTAAACAGAAGGATCATTTCTGTTGCAGGCAACTGTGTCCTCAAGAAGAAAGCCAATAAAAAACACCAAGGAAACCATCATGTAACAGACTGCATAAAAGATGATCGGGCGCTCTGGATAGCGGAACCGTTTCACATCAATGAGGAACGTGAGGAAAGTAAAGAGTGTGGCAGACAGGCAGACAATGGATATCACCCCAATGAAGTACCTGGCAAAGGATAGTTCTTCACGTCTAAAATACATATTTGGGCAAGGGGGTGAGCAATCTGTGACTCCAAGGAAGGAGTAGCCAAGTTCTGGATTGATTTTCAATTCCCTTGGGCACCAGAAGCCATAGTCTCTCTGAACAGCCATTGGGGCTTCTTCTGTGGGGTCACCATCCAAAACAGAGTCAGCTTGCCGTGGATACCCTTCATCACAATCTGGAAACCTGTGGAGCATTAAAAATAAAATGCAAGACTTAGTGTCTAATTTATGTATGGCACGCAATTCCCACTAAATACATTGATTTCTGATTTTTAAAAAAATCCATTTGGAGGTATATTAGCTAAAATTAACAAATTTGTGTGTATTTAGGAAGTTTGAAGAACCCAAGGGTTACAAGAGATCTGAATAGCTATGCAGATAGTGAATTGGAGGTGATTTCCACCTCCATGGCCGTCAATCTATTATGGGCATGACTTCCCAAACTGGTCATGGCTTTATTAACAGATGGGTCCATCGACTACAGGTCTCACTGGGCTCAACCTCATACCCATCTGTCCTTAGTAAATGCAAGGCGTCTTCCCCTCACTGTTGGGCTATGTTTTCTTCTCTCATTGTATCAGCATGTGTGGGTGTAAAGACCAACTCCCTAATCTGCCAATTTTCGGTATGCAGGCAATAACCTTCGTATCAAACTTAGAGGATGAGCAAGACAGGCAGAAGACAAGCACAACCAGATCTGGCCTCATGTGTCACAAAATAATATGGCAATGGAACTTTGTTGACTTCATGTCTTTTGTAGCTTAATGGTTGAGACAGGTTGTTATAAATAGTCCAGAATACCATGATCACAAAACTACCAGAAAAATGATAATTCTGTTTCCATCCAGTTTACCAGCAAGATGTATGGTGCTTTATTTCCCTCATCATTGTAATTCAGTTCAAAACATACTATGCAATCCCCTATTCCAAGGTAATTTGTGGAATAAGAGTTTCTGCCCTTTTCATTATTCTCAACAATTGCCTGGTCTTAACCTAGTGCAAATCGGCACATGTATGAAAGAAAACTGGGAGATCGTTTCGCTGAACACCTACGCTCTGTCCACCAGAGAAAGCATGATCTTCCAGTGGCCACACATTTTAATTCAATGTTCCATTCCCATTCTGATACGTCTACCCACGGCCTCCTCTACTGTAAAAATGAAGCCACACTCAGGTTGGAGGAACAACACCTTATATTCCGTCTGGGTAGCCTCCAACCTGATGGCATGAACAGTGACTTCTCAAACTTCTGCTAATGCCCCACCACCCCCTTGTACCCCATCTATAATTTATTTATATACATACATTCTTTTTCTCTCTCTCCTTTTTCTCCCTCTGTCCCCCTCACTATACCCCTTGCCCATCCTCTGGGCTTTTTTCCCCCCTCCCCCTTTTCTTTCTCCCTAGGCCTCCTGTCCCATGATCCTCTCATATCCCTTTTGCCAATCACCTGTCCAGCTCTTGGCTCCATCCCTCCCCCTCCTGTCTTCTATCATTTTGGATCTCCCCCTCCCACTTTCAAATCTCTTACTAGCTCTTCTTTCAGCTAGTCATGATGTAGGGTCTTGGCCCGAAACGTCGACTGTACCTCTGCCCAGAGATGCTGCCTGGCCTGCTGCGTTCACCAGCAACTTTGATGTGTGTTGTATGAAAGTCAGGTCTGTTTCGCAAACTGAAAATTAACTACTGAGAAAAACAATTTCTATCATTGAAAACAAAATTCAGCAATTCTCCTGGGTACAGAACTAATGGAAAGATGACAGTGTCAATTCTTTGAAGGACACTTTTACACTCAATGTGGAAGAAGTGGTGCGTGTGGCGATTATCGCTTGGAATAGTTCTCTCCTGCCTACCTCAGACTTTAAAGCCACATATTTCCCAAAGACAAAACTGACACAGTGACACTTTATGTATTGTAACATGCCAAGACCCAAATGACCATAAAATAAAATCCACAGGTAGGATGCTAGTAAGCCTGTAATGGTAGTTTTACAAATATGCATTTTCCTATTATGCAAATACCAAGTGAACAAGATCAGTGCATCTGACAGCACCTGAAATAAAAGGTACAAATCTCAAATGAACTAGATTATTGCTAAACAAACTAATATGGTCAAAACCTGAAGTGAAACGAAACCATTGTAAAAGCCCATACGTCAGGCAAAAAAGAAAAACAAACTGGCAAAAGTTTTGGGGCAAGATCTTTTATTCAGTCATACATTTCATCTTCCCATCAGAAATTTTCAGATCTGTTGGAAAAACTCCAACGTTTTCTATCATTTCTGTTGTTTTCTTTTTATTTTGGTTCAGAAGGATTAAAGTTTGCTTACTTTACACACTCCATCTCTTCTGGCCACGTTACACCAAACATTTCCATTAGTTTATGACACTCCACATATGCCCGTTGACACAGCTTACGGCATGGCAAGGTAACACGCCCATATTCAGTGCAAATCGGAGCATACATTGCACAGAGGAATGGCTGAAGGTCTTGGGAACATTCCAAGTTTACAAGAGGGTGGAATGGCTGAAAGAGAAAAAGAATGACAGCATATATAATTTTTTTGCAGAATTCAAAAGCACACCACACAAGGTTTAAAGACAACCATATCGTCATTTTTACCATCATATAACTTGTGTTGTGCATGTATTTATTTATTTAATTTAGAGATAAAGCACAAAACAGGCCCCTCCAGCCCAATGAGCCACACAGTCCAGCAATCCACCTATTTAACCCTAGCCTAATCAGAAGACAATCTATTAACCTACTAAGCGGTACATCTTTGGACTGTGGGAGGAAACTGGAGCATATGTACTGTGCATCTTGGTCCAGAGGAATGCTGTTTCATTTGGCAGTATACATATGTACAATAAACTGAACTTCAACTTGATCTAATAGATTCATAATATGATATAAATCAATTCAAGATCTTTGACTGGAAAACTATTCCAAGTCATTAAATAATTCTTTTTCACTTATTAATCAGTTATACATTACTTCTAATGTATAACAAATTTAAATTATTTTACATTGACTTCCACAACCCCTACATCCAATTCATCTACAACTAGGGGTAATTAACTTTTCAACCCACACATTTACAAGATTAAAGGAGGAAGTCATGGAGTGATTGTCTACTGAGTCTCTGTGGGTGGAAGTTAGGAACAGGAAAGGGTCAAAAACTCTACTGGGTGTTTTTTTATGAACTACCAAATAGTACCAGGGAGATCGAGGAGCAGATAGGGAGACAGAGTCTGAAAAGATGCAATAATAACAGGGGTGTTGTGGTGGGAGATTTTAATTTCCCCAATATTGATTGGCATCTCCCTAGAGCAAGGGGTTTAGATGGGGTGGAGTTTGTTAGGTGTGTTTAGGAAGGTACCCTAACACAGTATGTAGATAAGCCTACAAGAGGGGCTGTACTTGATCAGGTATTGGGAAATGAACCTGGTCAGGTGTCAAGTCTCTCAGTGGGAGAGCATTTTGGAGATAGTGATCACAATTCTATCTCCTTTACCATAGCATTGGAGAGGGATAGGAACAGGCAAGTTAAGAAAACGTTTAATTGGATTAAGGGGAAATATGAGGCCATCAGGCAGGAACTTGGAAGCATAAATTGGGAACAGATGTTCTCAGGGAAACGTACGGAAGAAATGTGGCAAGTGTTCAGGGGATATTTCCGTGGAGTTCCAATGAGACAGGGAAAGGATGGTAGGGTACAGGAAACGTGGTGTACAAAGGCTGTTGTAAATCTAGTCAAGGAGAAAAGAAGAGCTTACGAAAGGTTCAAAAAAACTAAGTAATGATAGAGGTCTAGAAAATTATAAGGCTAGCAGGAAGGAGTTCAAGGATGACATTAGGAGAGCCAGAAGGGGCCTTGAGAAGGCCTTGGCGTGCAGGATTAAGGAAAACCCCAAGGCATTCTACAGGTAGGTGAAGAGCAAGAGGATAAGATGTGAGAGAATAGGGCAAATCAAGTGTGACAGTGGAAAAGTGTGTATGGAACCGGAGTGTGTATGGAATACCTGACTTCAGTATTCAACGACAGAAAAAGATCTTGGTGATTATAGGGATGACTTACAGCAGACTGAAAAGCTTGAGCATATAGACATTAAGAAAGACGATGTGCTGGAGCTTTTGGAAAGCATCAAGTTGGATAAGTCACTGGGACCGGACAAGATATACCCCAGGCTACTGTGGGAGGCGAGGGAGGAGATTGCTGAGCCTCTGGCAATGATCTTTGCATCATCAATGGGGATGGGAGAGGTTTCAGAGGATTGGAGAGTTGCAGATGTTGTTTGCTTATTCAAGAAAGGGAGTAGAGATAGCCCAGGAGATTACTGACCAGTGAGTCTTACTTCAGTGCTGGGTAAGTTGATGGAGAAATCCTGAGAAGCAATATTTATGAACATTTGGAGAGACATAATATGATTAAGAATAGTGAGCATGGCTTTGTCAAAGGCAGGTCGTGCCTTACAAGCCTGATTGAATTTTTTGAGGATGTGACTAAATACATTGATGAAGGTAGAGCAGTAGATGTAGTATATATGGATTTCAGGTACCCCATGCAAGGCATATTGAGAAAGTAAGGAGGCACGGGATCCAAGGGGACCTTGCATTGTGGATCCAGAATTGCTTGCCCACAGAAGGGAAAGAGTAGCTGTAGACAGGTCATATTCTCAATGGAGGTTGGTGACCAATGGAGTGCCTCAAGGATTTGTTCTGGGATCCCTCCTCTTTGTGATATTTATAAATGAACTAGATGAGGAAATGGAGTGATGGGTTAGTAAATTTGCTGATGACACAAGGGTTGGGGGTATTGTGGGAAGTGTGGAGGGCTATCAGAGGTTATAACGGGACATTGATCAGATGCAAAACTGGGCTGAGAAGTGGCAGATGGAGTTCAACCTAGTTAAGTGTGAGGTGACACACAAAATGCTGGTAGAACACAGCAGGCTAGGCAGCATCCATAGGAAGAGGTACAGTCAACATTTCGGGCCAAGACTTCGTCAGGACTAACTGAAAGAAGAGAAAGTAAGAGATTTGAAAGGTGGGGGGGGGGGGAGATCCGAAATGATAGGCAAAGACAGGTGGGGGAGGGATGAAGCTAAGAGCTGGGAAGTTGATTGGCTAAAGGGAAACAAAGCTGGAGACATGGGAGAAAGAAAAGTGGAGGGGAGCACCAGAGGAAGATGGAGAGCAGGCAAGGAGTGATTGTGAAAGGGAAAGAGAGAGAGAGAGAGAAAGGGGGGAAATAATAAATGAATAAATAAATAAAAACAAGTGCTACACCTGCCCTTACACTTCCTCCCTCACCACTATTCAGGGCCCTAGACAGTCCATTCAGGTGAGGCGACACTTCACCTGTGAGTCGGCTGGTGTGATATACTGTGTCCGGTGCTCCCTTCTGTATATTGGTGAGACCCGACGCAAAATGGGAGACCATTTTGTTGAACACCTACGCTCTGTCCGCCAGAGGAAGCAGGATCTCCCAGTGGCCACACATTTTAATTCCACGTCTCATTCCCATTCTGATATGTCGATCCATGGCCTCCTCTACTGTCGAGATGAAGCCACACTCAGGTTGGAGGAACAACACCTTATATTCCATCTGGGTAGCCTCCAACCTGATGGCATGAACATTGATTTCTCTAACTTCCCCTAATGCCCCTCCTCCCCTTCTTACCCCATCCCCTATTTTATTTATTTATTTATCCCCCCTTTTTTTTCTTTCTTTCTTTCTCTCTTTCCCTCTCACATTCACCCCTTGCCTGCTCTCCATCTTCCTCTGGTGCTACCCTCCTCCTTTCTTTCTCCCCTGTCTCCAGCTTTGTTCTCCTTTCGCCATTCAACTTTCCAGCTCTTAGCTTCATCCCTCCCCCACCTGTCTTCTCCTATCATTTCAGATCCCCACCCCCCACATTCAAATTTCTTACTAGCTCTTCTTTCAGTTAGTCCTGATGAAGGGTCTCGGCCCGAAATGTCGATTGTACCTCTTCCTATAGATGCTGCCTGGCCTGCTGTGTTCTACAAAGGAAAACAAAGCTGGAGACACGGGAGAAAGAAAAGTGGAGGGGAGCACTAGAAGAAGATGGAGAGCAGGCAAGGAGTGATGGGGGGGAGAGAGAGAAGAGAGAGAGAGAGAGAAGAGAGAGAGAGAGAGAAGAAAGAGAGAGAGAGAGAGAGAGAGAGAGAGAATGAATGAGAATGAGAATGAGAATGAATGAGAATGAATAATTGTGTGTGTTGCTTGAATTTCCAGCATCTGCAGATTTTCTCGTGTACGTGTGAGGTAGGTCAAATATGATGTCAGAATATAGTATTAATGGTAAGACTCTTGGCAGTGTGGAGGATCAGAGGGATCTTGGGGCTGACTGCACAGGTTGACTGTGTGGTTAAGGCAGCATACTGTGCATTGGCCTTCATCAACTGTGGGACTGAGTTCAAGAGCTGAGAGGTAATGTTACATCTGTATCGGACCCTGGTCAGACCCCAGTTGGAGTACTGTGCTCAGTTCTGGTTGCTTCACTACAGAAAGGATGTGGAAACTATAGGAAGGGTGCAGAGGTTTACAAGGATGTTGCCGGGATTGGGGAGCATGCCTTATGAGAATAGATTGAGTGAGATTGATCTTTTCTCCTTGGAGCGACAGAGGATGAGAGGTGACCTGACAGAGGTGTATAACATGATCAGAGGCATTGATCTTGTGGTTAGTCAAAGGCCTTTTTCCAGGGCTGACATGGCTCACATGAGAGTTTTAAGGTGCTTGGAGGTAATAACAGAGGGGATGTCAGGGGTAAGTAGTTTTTCTTTTTACGCAGAGAGTGGTGAGTGTGTGGAATGGGCTGCCGGCGACTGTGGTGGAGGCGGATACAATAAGGTCTTTTAAGAGACTCTTGGATAGGTACATGGAGCTTAGAAAATAGAAAAATAGAGGGCTATGGGTAACCCTAAGTAATTTCTAAAGTAAGAACGTGTTCAGCACAGCATTGTGTGCCGAAGGGCCTGTATTGTGCTGTATTATGTTTCTATTAAAGATTGTTTAATGTCATTTCCAGTACACAACTGTAAATGCAGCACAAAAACTCAAGAAGAGCACCATAATTTTAAAACACAATACATATAATGAAATGATATAGCTTTTTTTGATAGATTGGTTGTATGTCCATAAAATGATGCTATACACAGGGGTGTCTGTACACAAGGTGACTGTGACAGGAAATGATAAAGTGGTGGTGGGGATGAGGAGGTGTGGGTTAGTGGGTGAGGTGCTGATCAACCTTACTGCTTGGGGAAAGTAACTGTTTTTAAGTCTGGTGGTCTTGGCGTGGATGCTACATACAATTGCAAGAAAGTTTGTGAACGCTTTGCAATGACCTGGTTTTCTGCATTAATTACTCATAAAATGTGATCTGACCTTCATCTAAGTCACAGTAATAGAAAACCACAATCTGCCTAAACTAATAACACACTAACAATTGTACTTCTCATGAATACTAAGTACACCATTTAAACAATTACAGTCTAGGTTCAGAAATGTATGTAAACCTCTGGGGTAATGCCTTTGACAAAAGCCATTTGGAGTCAGGAGTTCCAATCAATGAGATGAGATTGGAGGAGTAGGCTGCAGAGGTGCCCTGCCCAATACAAAACACACATAAAGTCAGGCTACTGACAGAGCTTGCTCTTTTCAAGAAAGATCTGTTTATGTGCAATATGCCTCAATCAAAACAACTTTCAGAGGACCTTAGAAGAAGAAATGTAGAGATGCATGAAGCTGGAAAAGGCTACAAGAGCATTTCTAAAGACCTGAGTTCGTCAGTCCACCACAGAAATTGTCAACAAATGGAGGAAATTCAGTACTGTTGCTAGTCTCACTAGGAGTGGGCATACTGCAAAGATCACACCAAAAGCATGAAGGCAATGCTGAAGGAGGTGAAAAAGAACCCAAGGGTAACAGCAAAAGACCTGTAGAACTTGCTAAAGTCTCTGTTCATGTGTCCACTATAAGAAAAACACTGAACAAGAATGGTGTTCACGGAAAGACACCGTGGAGGAAACCACTGCTCTCCAAATGAAAATTGTTGCACGTCTTAAGTTTGCACAGGACTACCTGGATACCTCCACAATACCTCTGTGACAATGTTCTGTGGACAGATGAGACAAAAGTTGAAATCTTTGGCAGAAATGCACACCGCTATGTTGGGAGGAAAAAGCACTGTACACCAAAACTTCATCCCAATTGTGAAGCATGGTGGAAGGAGCATTATGGTTTGCGATTGCTTTGTTGCCTTAGCTTACAATCGTTGAGAGAACAATGAATTTGAAATTGTATCAAGACATTTTGCAGCAGATTGTCAGGGTAGCAGTCCGTCACATGAAGCTTAATAGAAGTTAGTTCATCAACAAGACAATGATCTGAAACACAACAGTAAATCAACAACAGAATGGTTTAAAAAGAAAATTTGTGTTTTTCCAACACAAATGACCAAGTCAGAGTCCAGACTTTAACCTAATTGATATGCTGTGGCATGAATGAAAGAAGGCTGTTCATACAATGCATCCCAGAAATATTGATGAACTGAAACAGTTTTTTATGGAGGAATGGTCTAAGTTCCTCCTCGCCGTTGTGTAAGTCTGATCAGCAGCTACAGGAAATGTTTGGTGAAGGTTATTGCTGCTAAAGGAAGTTCTATCAGTTATTAAGTACAAGGGTTCACATACTTTTCCCAGCTTGGACTGTGAATGATTAAACAATGTGTTCAATAAAGACATGAAAAGAACAATTGTTTGCGTGTTATTAGTTTAGGCAGATTGTGTTTGTCTATTATTGTGACCTGGATGAAGATAAGACCACATTTTATGAGTAATTAATGCAGAAAACCAGGTAATTGCAAAGGGTTCCCAAACTTTTTCTTCCAATTGGAGCTCCTCCCTGATGGGAGTGGGACAAACAGACCATAGCAGGGTAGGTGGGATACTTCATAATGTTGCTGGCCTTTTTTCTGGCACCTCTCTGTATATACGTCCTTGATGGCAGGTAGGCCAGTGCTGATGATGTGTTAGGCGGTATTGTAGAACCTTCCTGTCCGCTGCAGTGCCGTGTCCGTACCACGCATTGATGCTGTGATGCTGCATGTTAGGAGGCTCTTTAGAACAGAACAGAACTTTATTGTTATTGCTCATGACAACAAGACTGCTGTGCTACTCCAGTCTGTGCAAAGCAATGTATGTGGTACAACTTAATATACATTATAAAAATTCCCATATTTACATGCAACAAGTGACTTTGATGGTCCACAATACTCAAAGGCCAATGGTGAGCATTATTCAGCTGCACAACAGTCCTCGGGATGATGTTTCTTAGTCTTACTACCTTGACTACGTTTCCGTATTTCCTACCAAATGGCAGGAGATGGAACAGTGTCCAAGAATGGGATGGGTCTTTAATGACGTTACAAGCACTCAATAGGCACCGAGAGTTATAGATTGCCTCCAGGTCCAGTAGTCAAGTCCTAATGATGTGCTAAGCCATTCTTATTACCCACTGGAATGCTTTGTGATCTGGTTTACTGCAGCTTTAGGACAACATTGTCATTCCGTATGTCAGTGTCAGGGCCGGATTAAGCTACTGTGGGGCCTGTAGCATATGTTATAAAGGGGCCCTAAATTTTAAAAAAATGCACGTGTATTAAAACATAAATTATTTACTTGCATAGTAAAGTAATTCATTTTTTTCATTTGCTGTACAGCCAGATAATACGACAAATGTCTGACACTTCAGTAATAGTATTACTTACATGTAGGTATCAATTTCAAATGTCAAAAGTAACAAAACTACAATTTAAAAGTTAGATTTTCTAGATTTAGCATGAGCAAATTTGTTGATGATACTGAGAATGTCTATTTCACGCAGAAGTTCATGTTCAATGCTCATTAGAGTGAGATTGTTCAATCTGTTTTGACCCATGGTGCTCCTTATTTCATTTCTAATCTTTTTCAGTTTTGAAAATGAGCATCCTCCACTGCAGTTGGTGACCATGAGTGACAATCAGATGTGCAAGGCGTTTTCTACATTTGGAAAATATGACTTCAAAGAATTGTCGGTTATCAAATGGTATAACTCTACAAGGACTTATTTACGCAAATATGAGGAGCAAGATTAGTTTTCAACAGTTCAGTAAACTGCACAAATTCTTCATTAAGACTTTCTTGCAGATCTTCCGGATATGATTTAATAAGATTTGATAACCTCTTTACAATCTCTTCAGGTAAACAACTGTAACTGATGAAGGAATCCAAAAACACCATTCACCTTTAGATAAGCTTTCTGCCTTTTTGACAGGGCAGAAAGCAAACTGTCAATAATGGCAAGAAATATTTGGCTTTTAAACTTCTGAGAAGGCGTTTGAGGTTCAACAAGTGGATCAAGAGTGCTGGAAGCACTGAAATCATCACATGCTCCATTTTGCTTGTGTTTTCTTCGAGTTTGCTGTTGATAATCTTCACACTTAGTCAGATCCTCGGCTTTTTGCTCAATGTCTGAAAAAGTAGACCGCATAGCTTGAATACATCCCTGCAAGGATTCATAGAGTGCACAAGCTGTGTTCAAGTCTTGGCCAGAAGATTGCAAAGAAGTGCTGGTCATTTGAAAACGCTGTAATGCTTGATCCCACAATATGACCACATTATTCCTGTTTCCAACTTCACCATAGTTGAAAGTAGTCCACGAGCCTGTTGTCAACACTCTGCCTTCTGATCATTGTTATTTGAAATGTCACTTGTTTTATTGCAGAAAAGCTGTGTAAAAGTGCTTTTGTTGTATCTGCACGAGCTGACCACCTGGTATCTGACATTCCTTTCACAATGGACAAATGAGCACCACCATCAGACAGTGCCGCAGAAAGGAGATCCCACCGATACGTAGAAGCAGAAAGAAAATGTGTACAGGCTTTCTACAAATTGAAAGCAAATTAATGTTTCTTGACAACATTCAACAGCACATTTTCCAACCAAATTTAGTGAATGTACAAAGCATGGAATGTAATCCAAAGTCATTCAGCTCTTTAATTCGTGCTTGTAAGCCACTATACTTGCCACTCACATTGCTGGCATTGTCATAACTTTGACCACAGCAGTCTTCTATAGCAATGTCATTTTCCTTTAAAAAGTCACGTAAACTTTGAGCGAGCTGTTCAGCACTATGACCTTCCATATCCAAAAACTTCACAAATCTTTCAACTGGTCCAGACAGCAAAACATAGCGCACAGTCAAAGTCAGCTGGTCCACATTAGATATATCTGGAGTAGAATCCAATGAAACAGAATAATACTTGTATTTCTTCACTTCACCGATAATGTGATCCAGTAAGCTGGATCCAATCAGATTGATGAATTCCTCACATTTTGTTTTAGATAGGTATGATTTATGTCCCCTTCCTTGGTTTGCATTTATACCATGACACAGCAAGGAGCCAATACACGCCTGCACACACATACTGTACCATGCAGCATGCAGCTCCCCCAATTTGAAAACAACAGCGTTGCCAGATCATCGTCGTTGTGGCATGGATGAAATCACAGAGCATTGCGTTATTGGGCAGTAACAAGGCAGTTTCCGTATTCGACAAAACAAGGTTACAGTAGGCAGAGACCCCTGGCAAAACAGGTCTAATTGCCTTGTGATTGATACTTATTTGCTAAACACAAAGAATAGTTCATAGTTACAAGTATAGACAATTCTTTGAAGTTTTCACATCTTTTGATTAAATTCATTCTACTGGCGCCAGATGCCTAAGCTGGCATTCATGGCCTTTAGAAATGCAAGTTAAAATCCATAATACATTATTGATATGTTACGTACTAACACAGAGGACAATTCATATTCAAAAAGCACAGATATGGTGTCTTCTCATCTATCTGTACACTTAGCATTCTTGTCTCAGACACACCAGAGATGCATTGTTACAAATGAAACTGGGTTCACAGATTTTAGGAAATGCATTGTTATGAACTCAATCCACAGTACTTTGTCAAAGAACAGAAGACTGATGGCTTAAGTCATTTATTTAAGTGTAAATGAATTGTCTACCCAAAACTCATTCTAGCAGTCGTGAGAATACGATAAGATGCCGCACCAAACTGCAGCTTGCAAGTATTTAGTGCGGGTGGGGCCCTCGAAAATGCGGGGTCCGCAGCATATGCTATTTTTGCTACTAGGTTAATCCGGCCCTGGTCAGTATGCTCTCCATTGCACAACAATAAAAATTGGCCAGCAATTCTGGGGACAGATTAGTTCTCCTTAAGCACCTCAGATAGTATAGTTGCTCCTCTGACTCTCCTGCTATCAAGTTTGTGTTGACAGACCAAGAGAGCTCCTCAGTGATACTCATCCCAAAAACTGCAGTTGATGCGCACTTGCCTAATTTCACATCTGGGTACAATTAATGAGGAAGTCCACTGCATATACTTACTATGCATCTGTAGGCGGACATGAGTATTGATGTGCACCATCCAGCTCTCTTCAGCCTCCTCAGAAAGTAGAGGTGTTTTTGGGAGAAAACCAGACAACCCAAGGGCAACTCAAGCAATCACAGAGAAAAATGCAGCCTGCACACCGACAGCATCAGAGATCAGGATTCACCCTAGATCACTACAGTGATTAGGAACCAGATTTAGTTTGCCACTCAACTCTAGTTTCTAATTATTTGCAATTAATACAATAAAAAAAACTGGTAACACAATGAGACAACCCGAAATAGTAAAAGTTAATGATAGTCAAGATTCTTCACAGAGTGGGGAGAGTGATGCTATATTTCATAGGCAAAGAGGCATTAGATAGCAAAGGACCTTAGTGCTAAATTTAAATATAATGCCTCCTTTTCTTCTTTGCATGAATTTGAGAGCTTGATTGCCAGGAGGCCCAAATGAAGGTCTAATTCTCAAAACATTTCAGTAATTACAACTCCATCACTAGAATGTTAACAGAGCAACCAACACAAAATGTTCTCAAGCACAATACACTCAGAATTAACTAAATTATTAATCATTTTTGACAACTGCAATTCTAAACAAAAGATAAGTGACACTCTTAACATTAGCCATTTTACCCCATGACATCCTTCGACCCTATAGCAGTAAATAATTGGCAAACCACAAGCAGTGAAGCTACTGATCATAATGCAGCTGTGCCGCAGATGGAATGCAAATCCTGGAACAAAGGACTAGTTACAGCACCGAAACATCTATGTGTAACACCCAATTTAAAGTTCAAAGTAAATTTATTATCAAAGTATATATATGCCACCAATTAAACCCCAGGTGAACTACTTTTGAGATTCAGGAATACACTCAATTGTATAGTAAGCCTGTTCACTCTGAGCCCCATCCCTCCCACTCATTGAGATTAACATTGTGGAAGCGCCCCCCACCCCATTGAACAATGCAAAGAGAAATTAGGGGAAGTAGAAAGGAACCAATGTATAGAACTTGAACTTTAAGGCCTTGTCCTAAAAGAATTATGTTCTTTATTCCTTTACCATGCAATTTGTCAATTGGTTTACAAATGTATTGCACTGTGGAAAATAACTCTGTCAATTCAGGATACTTTAATTGTGGAAAAAGGAAATGGGGAAAAAAAACAAAGAGATTTCGGAGAAACATCTGCCAAATATTGAGCATCACAGTTGCCATGGTGTCATTTTATTCCTCACTTCGAAGTTGTAAATACATTGTAATATTTCCACTACAACCAGCAGTGCACCATGGATAAGAATAGGACTGATGAGAGGGAGAAAAATACTGCGTAGCATAATTTTATTTTTAAGCAATGCATGATTATTCAACTTAGCTGGAGTAAACTGCATTAATCATTCCCTTGTAAAATTGTCCTCATATGCATAAAAAGAGGCAAGGCAGACTGGTTTTTCACTCTCAAGAGTTCAGATCTGCAAATATACAAAATTCTCATGGAGCTTGACAGAACAGATCAATGCATGACAATTCCCTGACTAGGGTGTCCAGAATCAAAGCAAAGGAACCAACAATCATGATAAGAGGGAGAAAATTCTTCATTTAGAAGTAGTGTCTCTTGGGCAATGAATTTCAAAGAGGTTATGGTGGCTCAATCAAAGACTACATTCAAAGATTAAGAGCTTTGTATATTAAGGGAAACAAGGAATATGGAATTCGAATAGCCAAATTGCACTGCATGGTGATAATCAGCTATGATTTAATTAAGAGGTAATGAGGTGCAAGGAACTGCATAGCCTATCCTTCTTTTGTTTCTTATGCAAATAATAGTCACAAGTCGAACAATACACAAAATCAAAATCTGACACCTATGAAAAAATTAAAGAAAGTTAATGTGGCACAGACTTTTAATGTAAATGAATTACATCAGCAGCCCTGCCTAATTATTTTCTGCCATCTAACCCCACTTTGTCCAAATTCTTTTGAGTCATCAAATCTTGTCTGTAATGCAATGGAAAAAACAAATCAACCGAGCAACAACCACCTAGATTGCCCGTAATTAATAAATTTGTACAATGCAACTGCAACAATTAAAATCATGAATTCTGTAATCCTTCCATTGACAAACTTTAAATCAATGACACTAACCTTGAAAATAGCTTAGAGACTAGTTTAGAGAGTTTGGTAGCAAATTACTAAAAACATACAGAAGTGCAGACTAATTGCATTTCTATCAATTGGATCTGCACTTAAAAGGCCTGATTTACTACTCAATGCCTAAGGCTACGTCCACACTACGCCGGATAATTTTGAAAACAAAGCTTTTTCTCTCCGTTTTGACCTCCCGTCCACTCTGAGCTGGCATTTTCGGCCCCCGAAAACGGAGAGACTAACTGAATAAATAAGTATACTCACTTTGCCCCGTTTTCTGTCCTTGCTTGTATGAAGGTGGTTTACCTATTTATGCAAGTACTTCTCTGGCAGTAGATGTCTAACAGCCTAATGTAACATTGTATGGAAATACAAGATAACACTGATGCAGACGTTTAACAAGGTGCTTTATTAATGCAACAGAGTTAGTCAGTTTTTCAATGTTGTCAGCCGGGTCATAATGCCCGTGAACTCCCTGTCGGTTGCCTCCATACGCTCCAGTATTTGTTTTTTTTTAGTTTTAAGTCCTCCTGCGCGAGAGCAATTCCCTTTAACTTTTTCTACTCTGTAACTGGACAAACGCGCACCAAGTATACTGTTTTCTCTTCACTTGTTTTCTGTGTGTCCTGCGCATGCCCAGTAGGAGGAGATTCGCCCAAATATCCATCTAATGTGGACGGAGATATTTTGAAAAACGCTTAGAGTGGACGCCTGTCGTTTTTACTCGAAACCGGCGTTTTCAAAATTATCCAGCGTAGTGTGGACGTAGCCTAAGTAACCAATCCAGGTTCTAAAGATATTAATGTTATGCATTCACCATGGTTTGATAGGCTCAGGAGATAATTTATAAAGAAATGATTAGAGTTTAAACAGTTGCTCAGCAACACAGAAGGGGAATGTAAAATAAACACTGAGGCCCTAATTTATTCTCTCAAGTTATCATATTATGGCAAAAGGCAATTGTTCAAGCAAACAAATACTTCTTGCATGCGTCAATGGAAAAGGCATATTGGAAGGATGCAGCCTGCTTCATTGTTCAGACACCACAGACAAGATCTTTTCCCAACAACTGCTGTTTGGCTGTCATGGAAACTAGTGTCTTCCTGATGAGTCGTTGGAAGAGCGTAACTAAAATCGTAACTCACCAACTGAGATCAAATTTTATTCACTGGCACTAACACAGAGCAATTCAAGGTTCAAGATTGTTTAATGTAATTCCCAGTACACAAGTGTAAAGGAGAACAAAATAATTGTTACTCCAGATCTGATACAGCACAAAAATCACAATATGATACAATATAACATCACAATAAATATAAATACATAAAATAGTTTATAAACATGGATTGATTTTATATATATGCACCGTGGTGTCAGTAGATAAGGTGATTGACCGGTAAATAATAAAATTGTGAGGTTATCTGCATTAATGTTTCAGAAATTAAAACAAACAAGATACACACAATTTCATGAACGACGAATGTACAAGCCTAAAACCATTCTGATGACCCATTTCAGATGAAGGGTCTCAATCTGAAACATCCTTTCATAGATACTGACTTGAACCAATAAATACCTCCAGCATTGTGTTGTACATAAACCCCTTTCTTGCATGCTTTTCTGAATTAACAGTCAATCCAATTTTTATACACACTGATTGCTAACTTAACCCCAGTAATAGTTCAGCAAAGAAGCATTTCCAACCCCCTCAATATTGTACTGTAATGGTGTGCCAACCTGGAAGGTACTCGTTAAAGTGGGATGAGCTCTCAATCCTGATTCAGTATCTTCTGCTGAGCCACTGCTGACACAATTGCAAAGACGAGTTGTATGTTGACTTTTATTACAAAATGATGGCAACTTGGAACAAATTCATTCTGCCACTGATTTTGAGTAGTGAGAGCTGGGTCATTGACTTCAAGAAGGGGGGCCGTGTACAAGCCTGTTTACATCAAAGGTGCTGAGATCAAGAGAGATGAACATTTCAAGTTTCTAGGAGTGAATATCACCAATACTGATCAAAAAACATGGGCACCACCTCCAAGAAAGCTCACCAGTGCCCTACTTCCTCAGGAAGCTACAAAAATGTGGTACATCTTCCAACCCTCAATTTTTAATTGATGTAACATTGAAAGCATCCTGTCCCTTGCATCATAGCTCGGTATGGCAAAACTGCTCTGCCTGTAACCACAGAAAACTACAGAGATGTGTTGAGCTGTGTCAACACCTCAGAAATCAGCCAATGTAATCAAAGGTCATAAGACCTTTGGACATAGGAGCAGAATTAAGTCATTCAGCTCATCAAGTCAACTCCACCATTCCATCATGGCTGATCCCAGATTCCACTCAACCCCATACATCTGTCTTCTTGCCATATCCTTTGAAGCCCCAACCAAACAAGAAACTGTCAATTTTCTCTGTCTTGGCCTCCACAACTGTCTGTGGCACAGCATTCCACAGATTCACTACTCTCTGGCAAAAAAACATCTCTTCACCTCTGTTCTGAAGGGTCACTCCCCAATTTTGAGGCCGTGTCCCCTGGTTCTGGGCATCCCCACCATAGGAAATATCCTTTCCACATCCACCTTATCTAAACCTTTCAACATTCGGTAGGTTTCAATGAGATTCCCTTGCATTCTTCTAAAGTCCAGTGAGTACAGTCCCAAAGCTGCCAGACCCTCCTTGCATGTTAACCACTTCATTCCTGGAATTATCCTTGTGAACTTCCTCTGGACTCTCTCCAATGACAACATATCCTTTCTGAGATATGGAGTTCAAAACTGTTGACAATACTTCAAGTGCAGCCTGACTAGTGTCTTATAAAGCCTCAGCATTATCTCCTTGTTTTTATATTCTATTCCCCTTGAAATGAATGCCAATATTGAATTTGCCTTCCTTACCATATTGAACCTGTAAATTAACCTCTGCACCTCTGATGTTTGAATATTCTCCGCATCACTATTGTTTCTTTTACAAAAATGTATTATCATACATTTCCCAACATTGTATTCCATTTGCCATTTTTCCCCCCATTCTTCCAATTTGTCTAAATCCTGCTGTAATCACATTGCTTCCTCGGCACTACCTACCCTATCTTCAAACCATCTGCAAACTTTGCCACAAAGCCATCAATTCTATTATCTAACAACACACATAAAAGTTGCTGGTGAATGCAGCAGGCCAGGCAGCATCTCTAGGAAGAGGTGCAGTCGATGTTTCAGGCCGAGACCCTTTGTCAGGACTAACTGAACGAAGAGTCAGTCCTTCGTTAGTCCTGACGAAGGGTCTCGGCCTGAAACGTCGACTGCACCTCTTCCTAGAGATGCTGCCTGGCCTGCTGCGTTCACCAGCAACTTTTATGTGTGTTGCTTGAATTTCCAGCATCTGCAGAATTCCTGTTGTTTGGGTTTTTAAATTCTATTATCTAAATCATTCACAAACAATATGAAAAGTAGCAGTCCCAAAACCGACTACTGAGGAATACCACTAGTCACAAGCAGCCGACCAGAAAAGGTTCCCTTTATTCCCACTCGCTGCCTCCTGCCTGTCAGCTATTCCGCTATCCATGCCAATATCTTTCCTGTAATGCCATGGGATTTTATCTTGTTAAGCAGCCTTATGTGTGACACCTTATCAAAAGCCTTTTGAAAATCCAAGTAAATAACATCCACCACCTCTCCTTTGTCCACCCTGCTTGTTACTTCTTCAAAGAAACAGATTTGTAAGGCAAGATTTCCCTTTACAGAAACCATGCTAGTTTATTTTATCATTAGTCTCCAAGTACCCTGAAATTTCATCCTTCATGATAGACTCCAACACATTCTCACCCACTGAGGTTAGGCTAACTGGCTTATAATTTCCTTTTTTTTTGCCTTCCTCCTTTCTTAAAGAGTGGGGTGACACTTGCAATTTTTTAGTCCTTCGGGTCCATGCCAGAATCAAATGATTCTTTAAAGACAATAAACAATGCATCTGTTATCTCTTCAGCAACCACTTTCAGAACTCTGGGATATAGTCCATCTGGTCCAGGTGACTTATCCACCTTAAGACATTTGCGTTTGCCTAGCACTTTTTCCTTTATAATAGTAATGTCACTCACTCCTGCTCCCTGACACTCATGGATCTCTAGCACACTCTAGCACAATGAACACAGATGCAAAGTCCCATTAAGTTCATCTGCCATTTCTTTGTCCCCCATTACTACCTCACCAGCATAATTTTCCAGTGGTTCAAAATCAACTCTTACCTCCCTTTTGCTTTTTATATAGTTGAAAAAAAATTTAGTATCCTGCTTTATATTATTGGTTAGTTTGCCCTCATATTTCAATTCTTCCTTTCTTATGTCTTTTTTAGTTGCCTTTTGTTGGATTTTAAAAGCTTCCCAATTATCCAACTTCCCACTCACTTTTGCAACCTATTATGCCCTTTCCTTGGCTTTTATGCAGTCCTTAACTTCCCTTGTCAGCCATGATTGCCTACCCTTGCCATTTGAGATCCAACACCAACCTGACTTTCCCAATTTCCTTGTATATTGAAATCCCCCATTACAATTGTGATAATACCCTTATTACATGCCCTTTCCAGCTCTCTTTGCAATCTCAACCACACATCTTGGCTACTATTTGGAGGTCTATATATGATTCCCATAATGGTTTTTCACCCTTGCAGTTTCTTAAATGCCATCCACAAAGATTCAACTTTCTCTGACCCTATTTCACCTCTTTCTAAAGATGTAATTCCATCCGTTTCCAACAAAGCCACAGCACTGCCTATGCCTTCCCGTCTGTCCTTTCAATAAAAAGTATACCCTTTGATGTTAAGCTCCCAACTATGGCCCTCTTTCAGCCACGACTCAGTGATGCCCACATCATACTGACCAATCTCTAACTGAGCCACAAGTTCATCCACCTTATTTCGAATACCATGTGCATTTAACTATAGCACCTTCAGTCCTGCATTCTTCGCCCTTTTGAATTTTGTCTCTGTGGTACAATTTAACTCTGCACTGTCTGCATTTGTACCCAGTCATTCACTTGTCCTTCCTTCCATTCATATTATACCTGTCATCTACTTGTAAACCTGGCTCATCCTCACTCTATCATACTGGTTACCATCCCCCTGCCATTTTAATTTAAACCACTCCCAACAGCTCTAGCAAACCTGCCCGTAAGGATATCGGCCCCCTCGGATTCAAGTGCAACCCATCCCTTTTGTACAGGTCACACCTGCCCAGAAGAGGTCCCAAGGATCAAGAAGTCTGAATCCCTGCCCTCTGCTCCAGTTTTTCACCCACACATTTATCTGCCACCTCATTCTATTCCAATCCCCACTATCGCACAGGCAGCAATCCTAAGATTCCTACCCTTGAGGTCTTGCTTCTCAACTTCTTTCCTAACTCCCTATCTTCTGCTTTCAGGATTTCCTCCCTTTTCCTACCTAAGTCGTTGGTAACAGTATGTACCATGACTTCTGGCTGCTCACCTTCCCTTTTCAGGATATTGTAGATGTGTTCAGAAACACTGCGCACCTGGGAGGCAAACGAACATCTATGTTTCTTTATAGCTTCCACCAAATCGCCTCTGTCCCCCTAACTATAATGTCCCCTATTACTGTCGTCATCCTCTTCAGTTCCCTATGCTTTTGAAAAGGGCAGAAAAGAGAATGTCCAAAAGTGGAAGGGTCTTTCTGTGGGAATCTTTGACTGGACGGTGGCGCAGACGCAGTAGAAGTGTTCCCATGTAGATCCAGAGTGTCGCTTGAAAAACCCAGTCTCCATAAAAGAGAGGCACCGCCTAGCAGAGTGGTCATTGTGGGAGTGGTCTGAGTCAGAGAGGGAAGGCTTTGTCTGAACAGGCAGAGGTGAGGAAAGTAGGCAAGTTTATTTATTTTTCTTATTTAACTCTTGAAAGTATAGTGGGTATGTTCACAGGGCTAGTGTTCTGTTCTGTGTGTCAGATGTGGAATTTCCAGGAGACTTCCAGCCTCCCTGATAGCCACATCTGCCTCAGGTGCATTGAGATGCAGCTCCTTGGAGATAGTGTCAGGGAACTGGAGCTGCAGCTCAATGGCCTTCAGCTTGATAGTCTTCCTCACTGTTCACTATACCCCCGATCTTGGTGTCATTTGCAAATTTGATCCAGTTTACCACATCATCAGATCGTTGATATCGATGACGGACAACAACAGACCCAGCACTGATCAGTGCACCACAACACTAGTCACAGGCCTCCATTCCGACAGGCAATCATTAACAACCACTCTTTGATTTCCTCTGGGAAGCCACTGTCTAATCCAATTTATTACCTCATCTTGAATGCCAAGCCACTGAACCTTCTTGATCAACTTCCTATGAGGGACCCTGTCAAAGGCCTTGCTAAAGTCCACATAGACAACATGCACTGCCAGCCATGCTGACTATCCCTAATCAATCGGTCTATCAAAATACATATATCCAGCCCCTTATATCTTTCCCACTACTGATGTCAGGCTCGCTGGCCTAGAATTTCCGGGTTTATTCTTACAGCCTTTTTAAAACAACAGAACAAAATTAGCTGACCTGGGTGGAGACCATGCTGCTGCATGCTACTTGGAGCACCAGGGCCGGTGCCTTCGAGTTAATGTGAAGGTAATATGCATTGAAATAGTGAGTGAATGTCTTGGATATTTCTTCTATGATCACAAGACCCTGTTGGACATTGATTGCTGCAGGCCTGCTTCCCTTGTTGGTAGGGAGACAGGTGTTGAGGCAGCAGTGTTGCCTCAGTTGTAGCTACGTCTAGGCCTCAGTCCTCTGACTTGCGTTGTAGTGTGCTCAGGCGGGCTAGGTTGGAGGTGGCCTCTCCTTTCGGTGCTGCTCCTAGTACAATTACAGTATAGGCTAGACTGCCAGGAAGCAGAAATTTGCGGGACTTGTCACTCAGGAACTTGGTCTAAAAATTTATTTCCTTTCGTGACTATGTTCTTTTTATCCCCTCTTTCTCATTACTTTGAATGTGCATGTATGTTTTTGCACCTTGGTCCCAGGGGAACACTGTCTCATTCAGCTGTATCATGTATGGTTTGAATGACAATTAAATCTAATTTGATTTGATCCCACCCTCCACTCCAGCACCTCACCCATAGCTAAGGATGTTTTAAATATATCTGTTAGGGCACCTGTAATTACAGCACTAGCCTCCCACAGTATCTGAGGGAACAGTTTGTCAGGTCTTGGGGATTTATCCACTCTAATTTGCCTCAAGACAGCACACACCTCTTCCTCTATAATCTGTGTAGGGTCCATGACCTCTCTGCTGCATTGCCTCATATCTATTGACTCTGTGCCAAATTACTGAGTAAATACAGATGCAAAAAATCCATTTAAGATCTCTCCATCTCTTTTGGCTCCATGCATTGATTACCATTTTCATCTTCCAGAGGACCAACTTTGTTCCTTGCTATCTTTTTGTTCTTAATATATCTGTAGAAGCCCTTGGGATCCTCCTTCACCTTGCCTGTTAGAGCAAACTCATGTCTTCTTTTAGCCTTTCTAATTTCCTTCTTAAATGTTCTCCTGCATTTCTTACACTATGCTTGACCTTTCCACTCCTGACTTTGTAAGTAGGCATAACAACATCTTTCTCCACAATCAATGATTTAGATGATGGAATAGATAGCTTTGTTGCCAAGTTTGCAGATGATACAAAGATTGGTGGAGGCACAGGTAGTGTTCACCAAACAGGGAGGCTGCAGAAGGACTTAAGACAGTTGAGAAGAATGGGCAAGAGAGTGGCAAATGAAATGCATAGTTGGAAAATGCATGGTCATGCACTTTGGTAGTAGAAATAAATGTGCAGACTATTTTCTAAACAGGGAGAAAATCTAAAAATCTGAGGTGCAAAGGGACTTGGGAGTCTGTGTGCAGAACACCCTGAAAGGTTAACTTGCAGGAAGAGTCAGTAGTGAGGAAGGCAAATGCAATGTTTGCATTCAATTCAAGAGGTCTAGAATACAAGAGCCAGGATGTGGTGCTAAGGCGTTATAAGACACTGGTGAGGCCTCACCTTAAGTATTGTGAACAGTTTTGGGCTCCTGATTTAAGAAAGGATGTGCTGGCATTTGAGAGAGTTCACAGGAGGTTCACAAAGATGATTCCAGGAGTTAAAGGGTTATCATATGAGGAATGTTTGATGGCTCTGGGTCTTTAATCATTGGAATTTAGAAGGATGGGGGGGTGTGAATCTCATTGAAACCTTTCAAGTGTTAAAAGGACTAGACAAAGGAGTTGTGGAAAGGATGCTTCCCAATGTGGAGGAGTCTCGGACAAGAGGGCAAAACCTCAGGATATTGGAGTGTCTGTTTAAAACAAAGATGCAAAGAAATTTCTTTAGCCAGAGGGTGGTGAATTTGTGGAATTTATTACCACAGGACGCTGTTGAGGCCAGGTTATTTGGTGTACTTAAGGCAAAGCTCAATCAGTTCTTGATTGGACACGGCATCAAAAGTTACGGGGAGAAGGCTGGGCAGTGGGGCTGAGGAGGGGAGAAAAAGATCAGCCATGATTGAATGGCAGAGCAGACTCGATGGGCCAAATGACCTAATTCTGCTCCTATGTCTTATGGTCAAGTACAATCCAATGTCTCCTTGGAAAATGTGGCGTGCCAAATGTGCCGAATGCCCCCATTCACTGCTTTTAAACTCTCTCCCTCTGTGCAATCCAGTGTCTCTTTGGACTGTGTCGTGCAAAATATGTTTTGCTGAATCTTAAAACTTAACCACACATTTTCAGAACCAAGCAATTCCATAATTCTAAGGTATTCTGTAAAAGCAACTTGAACTGAAAAAGACAAGGGTCAGATTTCAACGACTGCAAAATGCTTTGGCATTCAGCAGCAAAATTTCCCAGTTAGTAATTGTTTCTGTCTGAAATGCAATATTCTTAATTATATTACGACTAGATTACATTTCACATGCACTCTAACATGGAGTCACGAAATTGGAGCGGCCCATTAAAAAAAATCCCAGCTACAATTTTATGCTGCCACCTCTGCCGTTCCATTCAAACAAAATTTTGTGCAATCTGCAGAAAGCATCTGGAAGAGGGTCACGGGTATTCAGGAAAGAAAGCTGTTTTAAGGATACTTCTTAATTGCCAGATTAGTTTAGTACTGCTCAAAGGTAGTACAAACTACATATTTTATATTTAGCCAAAAGTCTAATGGAAAAGCAAACAGCATATTAGAAAGGTTTAAGACATCCTCAGATGCAAAATAAGAAAGTGAAGAGTGCAGTAAGTTAGAAGAACAGTGGAAACTTGATAAGGTATGGGATATTGAAATACAATTCCGAGAGTTTAACAAGGCAGATGTTGTCAGATGGCTTCCCCCTAGGGGAATGTTGAACCGGAGGCTTCAGAATAAACAATCACACGTTTAAAATGGGGGGAAAATTATTTTCACCAAATTTTATTGCAGAGATACGAAGGCTTAATGAAGGTTGAGACAGAGATTTGTAATCTATGGTCAAGTCAATGGTCATGGGGAACAGATAGAAAAGTGGAACCAAGACCAAGATTGGATCAGCCATGCTAAAATGTACAGTTGGTTTCAAGGGGTCATTATATTTGAGTTCTTACTTAAAATAATTCAATCAATTTCAGAGGACAGCATGTTAAAAGGAAGATGGGGATCAGGAGAATTGCAAGGGACTTCTGCCAATGTTCTTCCCAGTAGCCTAGAAAGTAACTTGTTGGAAACTACAGATTAAAAAAAAAATCAGGAAATTGATTAAGAGCCAATTGAATTTATTATAAATGAAGCATGGTCAATATAATAGTAACCAAATAATTTTACTCTTTGAAGGTCATGATGTGCAAAGGTTAGCTTACATTCTCTCTATATCTTGACACTGTTAGGAACTGTGCTGGGTCAAAAAAAACTGCTTCAAATCTCTTGTTTCAATATCAACACCAGGTGTAAACTTGGGATCACTTTTAAGTCTTATCCTTGAGGCTATAAAATCCAAAGATTTGTAACATTCCTGGCTTTTCATAAAATGTTTTATCGAATTATTCTCCAAAATAATCAAAATCATTATGAGCACAAATAGATCATTAAAAAAAATCATTTTAGTTTAAAAAAAGATCATGAGTAGGATTAAAAGCATCTAAACAATGAAGAGAGTATTCTGCATCTAATTTAAAACTTTTTTTGGTAAAAATTCTTTGAAGTGAAGCAATTGATAAATTAGATAAACCTCAGTAAGAACCTGGACTGTGTACATAAAAGACCAAAGAATAAATCCCAAACATGTAAGTTCAGCATAGACAACACTGAAGATTGAGACGGAAACAGAATCACTACAATGCAGTAGAATGATCTACTGAGCCACTATGCTGCCCATGTTGTGGGAAAGACCCAAAAAATATTTCTCTGCAATTTCTACAGTTCTTATGAAAGACAATGGAAATATTGATAACTATCTTTTAAGAATCTAGCATTGATGAGAGCAACTTTAGAAGTTATACTTACTGAATCTCATTAAATTTGGAAGCATTTTATGTTGATAAATTGTACACTGATGTAGACAACCTTGTCATTTTACATTAACTGCAGCATCTAAGTGCAAATTCAATAATTAGCTCAGTCATCCTTTCAAGAAATGACTATGCAATTAACATACCAAAACATTTTTGATGTCACCTTGAAATCAGCATGCTTCAAAGAGAATTAACCTTACAAAACTCCCAAACTCTAATGCAGTTGTCCAGGTGGTATAACTGGATGGTATAAAAGAGGGACATCCAACTTCAATTAAAACAGCAAATAATGTTAGATCTAGATTTCAAAAGACAAAGCAATGCCTGTAATCTTTTAAGATGGTGGAACTCTAGCTTTGTGTTTCTACTCTTTCAAACTTTAAACTCTCTCAACCTTTAACCAATATATCTGTGTATTAATGAAATAATATTGCATCTGTGAACAAGAGAACCTTAAAAAGTAAAGATGGGAGTTAAGGTAACAATTCCTTATGTTGTACAAACGCCCCTCCTCCACCCTCAGCAAGTTACCTCACCTTAAGGAATTAAAATACTTTGCAATGGAGCTACTGTTGTCTATGGAATATTTGGTGGGTTTTTCTGGATACCGGATACCAATTAAATGACATCATGTTACCTCTCTATTCTTTGGATACCAGACAATGTATTGGGCCAGTTGAGGCTTGGGAGGACAAGCAATTGCTGGCCTGTTCACCGGGCCAGAAGCAGCATATAATTCATTGGCATGGGCTGAAGTTGGTGCTATGTACAGTACTGATTACCTGACCAGCCTGTTTCCACCTCAAATCCTTCAGCAAACTTCCACATTGTTTTCTGTGAACAGGCTGACTAGACAAGCTATACTGGATCTAGTACCAGGCAATGAACCTGGTCAAGCACAGAACTCTCAGTGGCTAAACATTTCAGAGATCGTGACCACAACTCCCAGAGAGCACGAGATTCTGAAAAAAACATTAGGATAAGCTCCCAGGGTGTACAGGATATACCCCTGGTTACTCTTGGAAGTGAGGAAAGAGATTGCTGGGGTAATAGCGATGATGATCTTTCAGCAGTGGTGTCAGAGGATTGGAAGGTGGGAAATGTTGTTCAAGAAAGGTAACAGGAATAGGAAGCCATAGACCCAGGATTATAGTGAGTCATCCATCGGTAATGGAAAACTATTGAAAGAACTCTTAGAGATAGGAATTATGAACACTGAGAAGCAAATGTTCTACTAGGAATGGTCATCATGGGTATGAAAGGGGCAGGTCATGCCTCACGAACCTAAATGAGTCTTTTGAGATGGTGACAAAACAAGTTGATGAAGGCAAAGCAGTGAATGTGGTGTATACAGATTTTAGTAAAATGAATGTCAAGATTTCTTTGGTAGGCTCATCCAGAAGGTTACAAGGCATAGAATCCAAGGAAACTTGGCAGCGTGAATTGAAATTGGCTTGCACAGAGAAGGCAAGAGGCAGTAGTAGCTGGAGCTAGTGGTGTTCCGCAGACTCTGCTCTTTATGATCATTATAAATGATTTGGGTGAGGAAGTGGAAGTGTGGGTAAATCTTGTAGATGACACAAAGGTTGCAAGTCTGGCTAGTGAAGAGGTTGCCATTGGTTACAACAGGAAATTGACAAGATGTAGAGTTGGGTGAAGAATCGGCAGATGGAGTTCAATTCAGAAAAGTGTGAAGATTTAACTAGAAAGTAGAGTACAGGGTTAATGGCAAGATTCATAACAGTGTGGAGAAACAGAGGTTCTTGAGGGATCTGTGGACTTGAGACTCCCCAAATTTGCCACACAAGCTGTTAAGGTAGTTAGGTGTATGGTGTGCTAGCTTTCCTTAGTTAGGAGTTGAGTTCAAAAGCCATGAGTTAATGTTGCAGCTCTATAAAATTTTGATTAAACCATATTTGGAGTACCTGCGTTCGGTACTGGTCACCTCATTATAGGAAAGATGTAGAAGCTTTAGAGAAGGTACTAAGGAGATTCGTCAAGATGCTGCCTAGATTAGAGAGCATGTCTCATGAGGAAAGGTTGAGTGAATTAGGGCTTTTCTCTTTGGATCAAAGGAGGATGAGAGGTGTACAAGGTTATGAGGCAAAGATAGAGTGAAAAATCAGCACCCTTATCCCAGGGCAGCAGTGCCAGTAACAGAGGACACCTGTTTAAGGAGAGCAGAGGAATGTTTAGGGGACATATTTTTAGTTTTATATATATCTATATATACATAAACACACATGTAGGTACCTGGAACACACTGCCAGAGGTGATGGTAACCAATACAACAGGGACAGTTAGGACACTCTTAGATAGGCATGTGGATCTAAGAAAAAATAGAGGCTTATGGGCTATGTAGGAGGGAAGGGCTAGATTGATCATGGAAAAGGTTGGCTAAGTGCCACACTATGTCGTACTGTTCTATGTTCTAATATTTGATGCTAATATTAATGTGCGCTTGCAACACTGTATGTCCGACAGAATGATCAGCAGCACTGGGGCTCCACAGGGGACTGTCTTGTCTCCCTTTCTCTTCACCATTTACACCTCG
Source organism: Mobula birostris (assembly GCF_030028105.1). Classification (NCBI taxonomy): domain Eukaryota; kingdom Metazoa; phylum Chordata; class Chondrichthyes; order Myliobatiformes; family Myliobatidae; genus Mobula; species Mobula birostris. Next base: position 170,210,972 of record NC_092371.1, read on the forward strand.
AACTTCAACTACTGCACAGAGTCTTGTCATCTTCAGAAGTTTTCGGATGACTCTGCCATAGTTGGATGCATCAGCAAGGGAGATGAGGCTGAGTACAGGGCTACGGTAGGAAATTTCGTCACATGGTGTGAGCAGAATTATCTGCAGCTTAATGTGAAAAAGACTAAGGAGCTGGTGGTAGACCTGAGGAGAGCTAAGGTACCGGTGACCCCTGTTTTCCTCCAGGGGGTCAGTGTGGACATGGTGGAGGATTAAAAATACCTGGGGATACAAATTGACAATAAACTGGACTGGTCAAAGAACACTGAGGCTGTCTACAAGAAGGGTCAGAGCCATCTCTATTTCCTGAGGAGACTGAGGTCCTTTAACATCTGCCGGACGATGCTGAGGATGTTCTACAAGTCTGTGGTGGCCAGTGCTATCATGCTTGCTGTTGTGTGCTGGGGCAGCAATCTGAGGGTGGCAGACACCAACAGAATCCACAAACTCATTCGTAAGGCCAGTGATGTTGTGGGGATGGAACTGGACTCTCTGACGATGGTGTCTGAAAAGAGGATGCTGTCCAAGTTGCATGCCATCTTGGACAATGTCTCACATCCACTACATAATGTACTGGGTGGGCACAGGAGTACATTCAGCCAGAGACTCATTCCACCGAGATGCAACACAGAGTGTCATAGGAAGTCATTCCTGCCTGTGGCCATCAAACTTTACAACTCCTCCCTTGGAGGGTCAGACACCCTGAGCCAATAGGCTGGTCCTGGACTTACTTCCTGGCATAATTTACATATCACTATTTAACTATTTATGGTTTTATTATTATTTATTATTTATGGTGCAACTGTAACGAAAACCAATTTCCCCCGGGATCAATAAAGTATGACTATGACTAGATGACCTGCTGCAAGGCTTTATCTACTACTTTATGTAAAATAACTATCAGTCCTCACTTATAACACATCGAGATTAATTAATCTATCACCCAATTCTGCCCTCTCTTCTCAACAGTCACTGCACCCCAAATGGTCACAACTTCCTTTGGAATTTTCAAGATTTATGATAAATCCCTGTATTTATGCAACATTATCGGAAAGAGTCAAAATTCATGATTTTGAATAATGATCAATTTTCCCACTGTTTCTTGCAGTTCCCTTCAGAACTAACAGCAGGATGTCATAATCAATCATTTGATTATGAGGGCTGTTAGTAAGAAGTACATAAACTTACACCTACAGCTATAGAATCAGTGTTGAACTAATAGAATGAAGCAAGTCTGGGCAATATTAGACACAAGGGTGTGTACTTCTACATGAAATCTCTGCTTTACTAAATGCCCAACCTAGTATCTTAGTAGCTGAAAGTTTTCAGACATTTTTCTTGTATCTATACTGCACAATTAAATATAAGGTTACTGATTCCTTTTAGATACATTAGGGACATTTAAGAGACTCTTTGATAGGCACGTGGATTAAAAAATATGGAGGGCTATGTGGGAAGGAAGGGTTAGATTGATCTTAGGGAAGGTTTAAAGGTTGACACAACATTGTAGGCCAAAGGGCCTGTGGTGTGCTGTACTACTCTATGTTCTTTAAAAAAAACCTCTAGTGAAAAGATCCCATTAGAATTTGCTCTTAAATATATCAGGAGATGTTAAATATCAATAACCTGTTGGAATATGAACTAATAACATTCCAGTCAAAAGGCAGCAAAAAAGTCAGACACGATACAATTTTGATATACTGGGCTCTCCCTCATGAAATAATATTAATGACTAAGTGTTTTTTTTAAAAAATGTTCTTTGATCACTCTGCCAAGGTAACCGCAAGTTAACTAAAAGGAGGCAATGGCAGAAGGATACAGATTGCTTTGAAGATATTACACAAAAGCTTCAAATACCTTATCTAAAGCCAAAAATAATTGCCTTTTTCTTGCTAAATTGTTTAGACTTACAAAAATTAAAGACTCCTGTTAAGACATACAGGACTGTAGGGGGGTTGACTCTGTCCTCTCAGTTTGCTCTGCAACTCTGAACAGAAATATTTCAATTGCATCCCACTAATTCATGGAGAGTGAATTTCAGGCATTCATCATCCCATGTGAAAATGCTTCCTGGTTTGTCCTCAATGGTTTAGCTCTAATTTTAACAACATGCTCTTTTGTTATACTTTCTTCTCTAATCTCCAAGTTTAGAACAGTTCAAGGACTTTGCTTTATCACTAATGCCAACCCCTTCTTAAATTTCTACTATACTTATTCTACCATTCACAGTAAAGCAATTAGCTGTCTAGAATTAAATCTAAATTTCATGCCTACATGTGAGAGTGGGTGAATGTGGTGGCACAATAATGCAATAGTTTTTGGGGTACTGTAATGTAATGACTCCGTCTAAGTAGACAATGGATGCGCCTGGGCACAGACCTGGGCGATGAATATGGAGATCCTGGGCTGCCCAGACATCAAGATCCCCCTCTCGGCCTCGTGGATGTGGTCCAAAGGAATGCGAAGCAGTACATTTGGCATCAGCTTGGCTGCAGGAGCTGCTGGGAGGTGATGTGATACGTCATCCAACCGTCTTTATGAAAGACTATCTTTATTGATACTTGCTGTACGCTTTAGTGCTCAGTGGAGGGTACTGATGCTTTTTTGCTGGTGGGGGTGGGGGAGGTTTTTGCTTTGCTGCTGCTTGTGCGTGGGGGGGGCTTTGGGGTTCTAACGTTTAACTCTCATTCATTCTTTGGGGCATTCCTCTGTTTTTGTGGATGTTTGCAAAGGAAAAGTATTTCAGGATGTACATTGTATACGTTTCTCTTACATTAAATGTACCTATTGAAACCTGAGTTACTGCAATGCTGTACAGAGCCAGCTGGTTCAATTGTCGTTGAAAGAGTTTATACATTCTCCCCATGACCATGTGTGTTTCCTCCAGGTACTCTGTTTTCCCCCCACATTCCAATGACAATACAGGTTAAGGTTAGTAAATTATGGGCATGGTATGTTGGTACAGAAGCACTTATAGGCTGTTCAGCACAATCTTCGTTGATATGATTTGACACAAAAGATGCATTTCACTGTATGTTTCAATGTACATGTGACAAATAAAACTAATCTTTAATCTTCAAGATGGTCCTTAAAACCAGTTTCTTTGATCAAGTTTTTACATAAAATAGGAAACAGAAGCAGGACCATCAGTTCTTTGAGCTTGTCTGGTCATTCAATTGTCTTGGTTCCTTATGGTTTTCATAGCTTGATATGGGAAGGGGTGGTGGGGGGGGGGGTGTAGTAGGGATGAGCCCCTACTACTATTAAATGCTCCCAATAACGTCCATTTCAAATACCCTCTGACAACCAAGTCCAGCTCCTGGCCTTTGTGTGTGGCTTAGCTACTAAGCCCAGAAGAACTATTTCTACTGACAGGAGAAGGGGGTAAAGGCAGTTTACTATCACCTTAAAACCAGTCACCTCAGGCAGATGGGGCTTGTTGGCTATGGTTGGCAGCCCATCTAGGAGAAAGAAAACTCTGATCTCAAACCTCCGCTGCCTTGTGTCTATACCCACTCTGAGGAAAGTTTTGGGAGTAAACCCCAAGGAAAAATCAGAGCTAGAACCTAGGCAGTCCTACGTTGAGTTCCAACGCTGACTGGCACCTCTGCAATGCAGCTGGCGCCAAGCCACATCAGTCTCTGCCATTTCTTTGGATTAACTGGCTGCATGGGCAATAGCTCATACTGCCTTAGCTTGCGTACTGGCTCATAGACAGCTAGGACGCAACATCCACGGTCAAATCCAACCAACAGAAGGCTCAATACTAGATTTTCAACTTCCAGACTAGATTTTCAATGACTGCTTCTTCTGCTCAAAAGGTAGACATTTTCAAAAACTTAGAACTCTAAGAAAAGAAATTCCTCCCCTTTATCTAAGTGGGAGGAAACCAGAGCACATGGAGGAAGCCACACTGTCACAGGGAACATGTACAAAGCCCTTACAGACAGTAGATGAAAAATTGAACCTCAATCTTCCATCTGCCACTATACCCCAATGCTAGTGTGTCACCTTCCAGCATGATGTTCTTCATACATCAACATCTTTATCTAAAGAATCTACCAAGGGAATCACAGTATTATTGCCTTAAATACAGAAACCAGACTATACATACTACTCCAGGTGCATCTCACAAGCACCCTGCTGAAATGTTTATACTCCATACTCCCCGTAATAAAGTTCAATGCCCCAATAACATTCCTAATTACTTGCTAACTTTGTTTCATGTACAGCATCCCAAATTCCCCCAAACTGCTTAATTTTACCAACTTCCTTTAATTAACAAATTGATTTTCCATTTGTCTTTCCTAAGTGGATAAACTCATTTTCCCACATTACACGTTTTTAAAAAAATTATTCATATATGAGATGTGGGCATGACCAACTGAGCCAGCATTTATTGTCCATCCCAAGTTGCCCTTGAGAAGGTTGTGATGAGCTGCCTTCTTCAAACACTGTAGTTCCTGAGGAGGAGAAGATGGTGGCGCGAGGCAGCGCACGCAGCCTCTCCAGTGAATGATATCTGTAATTTGTCAAGTAGGGGACCGTGCACAATTCTGATTAGATGGAGACAGAAGTGAGAGTACAGAGGAACATCTGGAAAACTTCTGAAATGCCCGCTTCGCTGCTGCTGCAACTGCATGGTAACTGGAATCTCCAGTGCAGAAGGCCCCGAATCCTCGGCTTTGCTTGTTTCAGCAGCCAGGGCTAGGTCGAAGGCGCTCGGCAGAGGATGACGCTCAGGAGGCTGTATCGGAGGGGCTGGTCGGAGGCTCCAAGTTTTCGGACAGACGGATTCAGTGTTGGCTGCTTCCAAGGCATCGGCAAGTTGACGGTGCCTGGAGGTTTATGGCAGGGTGTTTCTCCCTGTTGCCACCTGCTATCAGGGACTCGGGAGTCGATCGACTCAGGGACTTTGAGACTTTTTTTTTTTACCGTGCCCATGGTTTGTTCTTCATCAAATTATGGTATCAGGTGTCCCCCGCTTTTCAAACGTTCGCTTTACGAAACCTCACTGTTACGAAAGACCTACATTAGTACCTTATTTTCACTTTCAGAAGGTGTTTTCACTGTTACTAAAAAAAAATTCAGCACGCCCTGAGCAGCCGCTCTCCCCCGGATTCGGAACTGCATTGCTTTAACACGAGCCAGTGAGCAGCTGTTTGCAAGATCAGTTTTATGGTATCGGAAAAGCCTGAAAGAGCTCGTAAGGGTGTTACACTTACGGTAAAACTAGACATAATTAAACATTTTGATCGTGGTGAACGAAGTAAGGACAACGTGAGCTTGGCTTGTGGAAGCTGACGAAGATGATGTTGAAGAGGTTTTGGCATCCCAACACCAAGAACTGACAGATGAAGGGCTGATGCAATTGGAAGAAAAAAGGATAACAATCGAAACCGAATGAGTAATGATAAAGTACGACTTTAATTTTGAAAGGGTACGTCGGTTTAGGGGATATTTGCAGGATGGTTTGAGCCTTATTAAAGAACTGTGTGATAGAAAAATGCGCAAGGCTCAGCAGTCAAACAAGCCTTCCACATCAGCCACAGCAGACGACGAACCTTGACCTTCGACATCGAGGCAGGCAGATAGAAGATGAGCTGCCTGCTCTAATGGAAACAGGCGACGAGATGACACCCCAGTGTCCCACCACCCCAACACCCAAGCCAAGGACAGATACTGTACCAATTCGCGGAGAATGCAAAGGTAGCCGGGAGGCACACAGTACATCTTTAAGAAAAAAGCCGAAAAACACATGCTAATTAATTAGGTGCCACCAACACGTAATTGTCGGCCCAGATCAGAGACGACGCAATCAGAAATCGGCACTGACCTGGGCCGACAATTACGGGCGGCCCAGATCAGTGACCTGACCTGAGCCTTGTAGATGCTAGACAGGCTTTGGGGAGTCAGGAGGGTAGTTGCACTGCATTTGACAAATCTTTGCCCACTCACTTACCCTAATTCCTATTCAGTGTCTAGAGTGCCTTGAAAAAGTATTTGGCCCCCAATCATTTATGCACATAAATGTGCATTACAACCAAGGACTTTGATCCTTTCAACTGAGAATTTTTAGTTGTGAATCACATGCCCCTTTTTTCTACAGTAGAGCCCAAGAAACAGGGAAAATTGTAAAGCATGAAAAAGTAAAATCGCAAAACTGAAAAATCAGCAGTTCAGAAGTATTTATTCCCCCTTTGCTCATTACTTACAATTGTGATATAAAGTTCGTGAACCCTTCAGAATTTTGTCCATTTCTACATAAATATGACCTAAAATGTTATCAGATCTTCATGCAAGTCCTAAAACTAGATAGAGAACCCAATTAAATAACATAAAAACACTATACTTTTTCACTTATTTATTGAGAAAAATGGTCCAATATTACATGTATTTGCTGGAAAATGTATGTGAACCTTTGCATTCAGTAATTGGTGTAACCACCACCCCGCACACCCCCCCCCCCCCCCCGCCCAGTACAGTAATAACTTCAACCAAACATTTCCAGTAACTATTGATCAGTCCTACACATTGGCTTGGAGGAATTTTAGGCCATTCTTCCTCACAAAACTGCTTCAACTTAAGGATGTTGGTGGGCTTCCTTGTATGAACTGCTTGGTTCAGATCGTTCCAAGCATTTCTATAGGATTAAGGTTAGGACTTTGACTTGACCATTCCAAAACATGAAATTTTTTCTGCTTTAACCACTCTTTGGTAGACTGACTTGTGTGTTTAGGAACGTTGTCTTGCTGAATTACCACTTTCTCTTGAGCTTCAGTTCACGGATGGATACCTGACATTTTCCTGTAGAAACCATAAAAACTACAGCACAGAATCAGGCCTTTTGGCTGTGCCGAACCATTTTCTGCCTAGTCCCACTGACCTGCACACGGACCATATCCCTCCATACACCTCCCATCCATGTATCTGTCCAATTTATTCTTAAATGTTACAAAAGAACCCGCATTTACCACCTCGTCTGGCAGCTCATTCCGTACTCCCACCACTCTCTGTGTGAAGAAGCCCCCCCTAACGTTCCCTTTAAACTTCTCCCCCCTCACCCTTAACCCATGTCCTCTGGTTTTTTTCTCCCCTTGCCTCAGTGGAAAAAGCCTGCTTGCATTCACTCTATCTATACCCATCATAATTTTATATACCTCTATCAAATCTCCCCTCATTCTTCTGCGCTCCAGGGAATAAAGTCCTAACCTATTCAACCTTTCTCTGTAACTGAGTTTCTCAAGTCCCGGCAACATCCTTGTAAACCTTCTCTGCACTCTTTCAATCTTATTTATATCCTTCCTGTAATTTGGTGACCAAAACTGAACACAATACTCCAGATTCGGCCTCACCAATGCCTTATACAACCTCATCATAACATTCCAGCTCTTATACTCAATACTTCGATTAATAAAGGCCAATGTACCAAAAGCTCTCTTTACGACCCTATCTACCTGTGACAACACTTCTACGGAATTTTGTATCTGTATTCCCAGATCCCTCTGTTCCACTGCACTCCTCAGTGCCTTACCACTAACCCTGTATGTTCTACATTGGTTTGTCCTTCCAACATGCAATACCTAACACTTGTCAGTATTAAACTCCATCTGCCATTTTTCAGGCCATTTTTCCAGCTGGTCCAAGTCCCTCTGCAGGCTCTGAAAACCTTCCTCACTGTCTACTACACCTCCAATCTTTGTATCATCAGCAAACTTGCTGATCCAATTTACCACATTATCATCCAGATCATTGATATAGATGACAAATAACAATGGACCCAGCACTGATCCCTGTGGCACACCACTAGTCACAGGCCTCCACTCAGAGAAGCAATTCTCTACCACCACTCCCTGGCTTCTTCCACCGAGCCAATGTCTAATCCAATTTACCACCTCTCCATGTATACCTAGCAACTGAATTTTCCTAACTAACCTCCCATGCGGGACCTTGTCAAAGGCCTTACTGAAGTCCATGTAGACAATATCCACTGCCTTCCCTTCATCCACTTTCCTGGTAACCTCCTCGAAAAACTCCAACAGATTGGTCAAACATGACCTACCACGCACAAAGCCATGTTGACTCTCCTTAATAAGCCCCTGTCTATCCAAATGCTTGTAGATTCTGTCTCTTAGTACTCCCTCCAATAACTTACCTACTACTGACGTTAAACTCACCGGCCTATAATTTCCCGGATTACTTTTCGATCCTTTTTTAAACAACGGAACAACATGAGCCACTCTCCAATCCTCCGGCACTTCACCCGTAGACAGCGACATTTTAAATATCTCTGCCAGGGCCCCCGCAATTTCAACACTAGTCTCCCTTCAAGGTCCGAGGGAACACTCTGTCAGGTCCCGGGGATTTATCCACTTTAATTTTCCTCAAGACAGCAAGCACCTCCTCCTTTTTAATCTGTATAGTTTCCATGGTCTCACTACTTGATTCCCTCAATTCCATAGATTTCATGCCAGCTTCCTTAGTAAATACAGACGCAAAAAACCTATTTAAGATCTCCCCCATTTCCTTTGGTTCCGCACAAAGCCGACCACTCTGACCTTCAAGAGGACCAATTTTATCCCTTACAATCCTTTTGCTCTTAATATACTTGTAAAAGCTCTTTGGATAATCCTTCACTTTGACTGCCAAGGCAACCTCATGTCTTCTTTTAGCCCTCCTGATTTCTTTCTTAAGTATTTTCTTGCACTTCTTATGCTCCTCAAGCACCTGATTTACCCCCTGTTTCCTATACATTTCATACAACTCCCTCTTCTTCTTTATCAGAGTTGCAATATCCCTTGAGAACCAAGGTTCCTTATTCCTATTCAATTTGCCTTTAATCCTGACAGGAACATACAAACTCTGCGCTCTCAAAATTTCCCCTTTGAAGGCTTCCCACCTACCAATCACATCTTTGCCAGAGAACAACCTGTCCCAATCCACGCTTTTTAGATCCTTTCTCATTTCTTCAAATTTGGCCTTCTTCCAGTTCAGAACCTCAACCCTCGGACCAGATCTATCCTTGTCCATGATCAAATTGAAACTAATGGTGTTATGATCACTGGAACCAAAGTGCTCCCCTACACAGACTTCCGTCACTTGCCCTAATTCGTTACCTAACAGGAGATCCAATATTGCATCCCCTCTAGTTGGTCCCTCTATATATTGATTTAGAAAACTTTCCTGAACACATTTTACAAACTCTAAACCATCTAGACCCCTAACAGTATGGGAGTCCCAATCAATGTATGGAAAATTAAAATCCCCTACCACCACAACTTTATGTTTCCTGCAGTTGCCTGCTATCTCTCTGCAGATTTGCTCTTCCAAGTCTCGTTGACTATTGGGTGGTCTGTAATACAATCCCACTAATGTGGCCATACCTTTCCTGTTTCTCAGCTCCACCCATAAGGACTCAGTAGACAAGCCCTCTAATCTGTCCTGCCTGAGCACTGCTGTAATATTTTCCCTAACAAGCAATGCTACTCCCCCACCTTTCATTCCTCTGCCTCGATCACATCTGAAACATCAGAACCCTGGAATATTAAGCTGTTAGTCCTGCCCCTCCTGTAGCCAAGTTTCACTAATTGCTACAACATCGTAATTCCACGTGTCAATCCACGCCCTCAACTCATCCGCCTTCCCCGCAATACTCCTAGCATTGAAATATATACACCTCAGAAGATTTTTACCACCACTCACAACCTTTCTATCAGCAGATTCGCTTAAACCTTCAACATCATTTATTTTCACCCCAGCCACACTGTCAGCTCTGGCACTCTGGTTCCCATCCCCCTGCAAATCTAGTTTAAAGCCTCCCCAATAGCACTAACAAACCTCCCTGAAAGGATATTGGTCCCCCTGTGGTTCAACTGTAACCCGTCTCTCTTGTACAGGTCCCACCTGCCCCAGAAGAGGTCCCAATGATCCTGAAATCTGAAACCCTGCCCCCTACACCAGTTCCTCAGCCACCTGTTCCTCCTCCAGAGCATCCTATTCCTACCCTCACTGGCACCTAGCACAGGTAGCAATCCTGAGATTACCACCCTTGAGGTCCTGCTTTTCAACCTCCTACCAAGCTCTCTATACTCACTGTCCAGGAACTCTTCACTCTTCCTCGCTATGTCATTGGTACTGATGTGCACCACGACATCTGGCTGGTCACCCTCCCACTTCAGAATGTCATGCAATCGATCAGAGACATCCTTGACCCTGGCACCTGGGTCAATTGCTGGTACAATTCAGAATTCACAGTTCCAATGATGGCAAGCTGTCCTGGTCCCAAGGCGGCAAAGCAAGCCCAAACCATGACATTGCCACCACATTTCACAGATGGGATGAGGTTCCTATGCTGGAATGCAGTGTTTGCTTTTTGCCAGACATAGCGCTTCTCAATTAAGCAAAAAATTTCCATTTTGGACTCCCCCCCCCCCCCCCCTTCATAGAACATTTTTCCAATAGCCTTCTGGCTTATCCACGCAATCTTTAGCAAACTTTAGATGGGCAGCGAGTGTTCTTCTTGCAGAGTAGTGGCTTTCTCCTTGCAATCCTGCCATGTTCACCATTGTTGTTCAGTGTTTACCTGATGGTAGGCTCATGAACACTGACATTAGCCAATGCAAGAGAGGCCTGTAGTTCCTTAGATTTTACCTTGGGACTCCTTGTGATCCCCTGGAATATTACACGCCTTGCTTTTCGAGTGATTTTTATTGGTCGACCACTCCTGGGGAGAGTAATAACGGTGTTGAATTTCCTCCATTTGTACACCATCTTCCTTTCTGTGCCCAAACCCTTTAGAAATTGTTTTGTATCCTTTTCCAGTCTGGTGAGCATCAACAACAATTTTTTTCCAAAGGTCCTCAGAAATCTCCTTTGATCAAGGCATGGCACACTTCCAAAAACCTGTGGTGAAAATCCAACTTTGATAGTGAAAAACCCAGTTTTATGGTCTTTAAATAGGGCGGGGTCTCCCACACTCACACCTGAATGTCATCCCATTGATTGAAACACCTGACTACTTTCCCCTTGAAATGAACCTAATCCTAAATAATCTAAATAATCCTAGAGGTTCACATACTTTTTCCAACAAATAGGTGTACTATTGGATCATATTTCTCAATAAATAAATGAACAAGTATAATGTTTTTTGTGTTATTTATTTAATTGGGTCTCTTTATCTGCTTTAAAGGCTTACCTGAAGATTTGATCACATTTTAGGTCATAGTTATGCAGAATAAAATTTAGAATAAAGTTCAAAAGGATTCACAAACTTTCCAGTACCACTGTAGATGAACCACCTCTTGCAGCCAGCAGTCTCTTTAGACAAGTCTCTATTAGCTTTGTGATTAGATGTGATGGAGCAAGATTTAGCTATTAGATGTGATGCAGCAAGATTTGCCCATTCCTCCTTGCAAAATTGCTTAACCTCTGCCAAGTTAGTTGGGGAGCAACAGTGGACAGCTGCTCCTTAACCACAGCCACACTGCCTCGAAAATCTTAAGCTCTTGCCAGAAATGTTCAATCGAATTAATTGACTCTGACTGGGCCATTCAAGAACATCAATTTTCTTCATTTGAAGCCACTGCATGTTTGACCTGGCAGTGTGATTTAGGTCATTGTCCTGCTGAGCGATGAACTTGCTCCCCAGTTTAAGCTTTCTGGCAGAGACTAGCAGGCTTTTACCCAGAGTCTCTGTATTTAGCAGCATTCATCTTTGTATCGATTGTCACCAAATTTCTAGTCCCTGCTGCTGAAAAGCATCCCCATAGCATGATACTACAGTTGCAAGTAAAAGTTTGTAAACTCTTCGCAATTACCTGGTTTTCTGCATTAATTTATCATAAAATTTGGTCTGATCTTCATCCAAGTCACAATAATAGATAAATACAATCTGCCTAACCTAATAACACACAAACAATTGGACCTTTTCGTCAATATTAAGTACACCATTTAAACAATCGCAGTCTAGGTTCAAAAAAAGTATATGAATCTCTGGGTTAACACCTTCTACAAAATTATTTGGAGTAGAGTGTTGCAATCAATGAAAGGAGGTGTGGGTTGTAGAGGTGCCTTGCCCTATAAAAAAGTCACACAAAGTCAGGCTACTGACAGAGCTTGCTCTTCTCAAGAAAGATCTATTTATGTGCAGCACACCTCAACCAAAACAACTTCCAGAGGACCTTAGAAGAATTGTAGAGATGCATGAAGCTGGAAAAGGCTACAAAAGCATTTCTAAAGACCTGAGTGTTCATCAGTCCACAGTAAGAGAAATTGTCTACAAATGGAAGAAATTCAATACCATCGCTGCTCTACCTAGTAGTGGGTATCCTGCAAAAATCACACCAACAGCACAATGTGCAATGCTGAAGAACTCAAAGGTAACAGCAAAAGACCTGCAAAAATCTTTACAACATGCTAAAGTCTCTCCTCATGTGTCCACTATAAGAAAAATACTGAACAAGAATGGTGTTCGTAGAAAGACACCATGGAGGAAACCACTGCTCTCCAAAAAAAAACATTGCTATACGTCTCAAATTTGCAAAAAACCACCTAAGTGTTCCACAATGCTTCTGGGACAATGCTCTGTGGACAGATGAGACAAAAACCAAACGCTTTGGCAGAAATACACACCACTATAACGGGATGGAAAAGGGCAGTGAACACCAAAACTTCATCCCAACTATGAAGCATGATGGAAGGAGCATCATGGATTGGGGCTACTTTGCTGCCTCAGGGCCTGGACAGCTTGCAATCGTTGAAGGAACAATGAATTCAAAATTGTATCAAGATGTTTTACAGAATGTCAGTGTAGCAGTCCATCACCTGAAGCTTAATAGAAGTTGGTTCATACAACAAAACAATGATCCGAAACACAACAGTAATCAACATCAGAAAGGTTTAAAAAAGAAAATTTATGTTTTTCAATACAAATGGCCAAGTCAAAGTCCAGATCTTACCCAATTGAGATTCTGTGGTGTGACCTGAATAGGGGTCTTCATACAATGCATCCCAGAAATAAACAGAAAAATGTATGGAGGAATGGCCTAAAATTCCTCCTCACCATCACGCAAGTCTGATCAACAGCTACAGGAAATATTTGGTGGTGGTTATTGCTGCTAAAGGAGGCTCTATTAAATACAATAGTTTGCGCACTGTACTTTTCCCCGCTTGGGCTGTGAATAATTAATATATGTGCTCAATAAAGACATGAAAATTACAATTGTTTGTGTTAATTAGTTTACGCAGATTGTGTTTGCTATTATTGTGACTTAAATGATGATCAGACCACATTTTATGAGTAATTAATGAAGAAAACCAGATAATTGCAAAGAGTTCACTAACTTTTTTTTGCAACTGTACTCCATCATACAATAGCGATGGTGTTGTCTGGCCGCTGCACAGTATTATATTTATGCCATACACACTGCTTAATGCTGAGGCCAAAATGTTCTACTTTAGTCTCATGTAACCACAAGATCTCCCACATCTTTGCAGTATCTCCAAAGTGATGCTTTTCAAAGTCTTTACAGAAAGGATATGCTTTTTATTTTTAGCCAGGGCTTCTTCCTTGCCACTCTTCCATATATACCCTTTTGTGCAAGGCCTTCGAGCCTGGAACCATGAACTTCCTTTCCAACTCTGACTTCTGCAGCTCACTCAGAGTGACTGTTGGCATCACAGTAGCCATCACACCCTGAGCCAATAGGCTGGTCCTGGACTTATTTCCATCTGGCATAGCTTGCATTTTGTTGTTTGATTGTGGTTTTTGTATTGCTATATTTATGCTCTATTCTTGGTTGGTGCAGCTGTAACGAAACCCAATTTCCCTCGGGATCAATAAAGTATATCTATCTATCTAGCCTTTCTCACAAGTGACATTCTTCTCTTGCAACCTGACCTAGGCAGTGTGGCAATGGTTTGAATTGAATTGAACTGACTTTATTACTTATATCCTTCATATACATGAGGAGTGAACACCTTCACGTTACATCTTTGTCTAAATGTGCAATTTGTAGTAATTTATAATAAATAGTATGTACAGCAGGACAGTCAATATAACACAGAAATGCAATTGTATCAGCATGGATCAATCAGTCTGATGGCCTGGTGGAAGAAGCTGTCCCAGAGTCTGTTGGTCCTGACTTTTATGCTGCGGTACCGTTTCGTGGATAGTAGCAGCTGGAACAGTTTGTGGTTGGGGTTATTTGGGTCCACAGTGAACCTTCAGGCCCCTTTTACACATCTGTCTTTGTAAATGTCCTGAATAGTGGGAAGTTCACACCTACAGATGTGCTAGGCTGTCCGCACCACTCTGCAGAATCCTGTGATTGAGGGAAGTACAGTTCCCATAGCAGGCAGTGATGCAGCCAGTCAGGATGCTCTCAATTGTGCCCCTGTAGAAAGTTCTTGGGATTTGGGGGGGGGGGGGAAGGGGGCCATATGAAACTTCTTCAACCGTCTGAAGTGAAAGAGGCGCTGTTGTGCTTTTTTCACCACACAGCCAGTATGTACAGACCATGTAAGATACTCGGTGAAGTGCATGCTGACAAGCTTAAAGCTGTTCACCCTCTCAACCCCAGATCCATTGATGTTAATAGGGGTTAGCTCATCTCCAGTCCTCCTGTAATCCACAACCAACTCCTTTGTTTTTGCAACATTGAGGGAGAGGTTGTCTTCTTGACACCACCATCAAGAAATGACTTCTTCTCTGTAGGCTGCCTCATTATTACTTGAGATTAGGCCAATCAGTGTAGTGTCATCTGCACATTTAATTAGCAGGTTGGAGCTGTGGGTGGCGACAGTCATGGGTATACAGAGAGTAAAGGAGGGGGTTTAGGGGCACCTGTGCCTTGAGGGGCACCTGTGTTGAGGGTCAGAGGGGCAGAAGTGAGGGAGTCTGACAGGAAGTCATATCTTTTCCACGATGGACTGTACTGAGCTCTGAATTATGTTCATCGCTTTTGAGATGGTCTTGTGTCTTTCCCCAGATCTGTGCATCTCAGAATCAGGTTTATCATCACTGGCATGTGTCATGACATTTGATAACTTAGCAGCAGCAGTTCAATGCAATACGTAATATAGAAGAGAAGAAAAAATAATGAAATCAATTACAGTATACGTATATTGAATAGATTAAAAATCATGCAAAAACAGAAATTAGATATATAAAAAAAGTGAGGTACTTTTCACGCGTTCAGTGACCAGTTAGGAATCAGATGACAGAGAGTAAGAAGCTGTTCCTGAATTGCTGAGTGTGCGCCTTCAGGCTTCTGTACCTACCTGATGGTAACAGTGAGAAAAGGGCACGCCCTGGGCGCTGGGGGACCTTAATAATGGATGCTGCCTTTCTGAGACACCGCTCCTTGAGATGTCCTGGGTACTTTGTAGGCTAGTATCCAAGGTGGAGCCAACTAAATTTACGACCCTCTCTACAACTTCCTTTGGTCCTGTGCAGTAGCCACCGCCCTCCCATACCAGATAATGATGCAGCCTGTCAGAACGCTCTCCACAGTACGTCTACAGAAGTTTTTGAGCATTTTTGTTGACATATCAAATCTCTTCAAATTTCTCATGTAGCTGCTGTCTTGCCTTCTTTATAGCTGCATCGATATGTTGGGACCAAGTTAGATCCTCAGAGATCTTGACACTCAGGAACTGCTCACTCTCTCCACTTCTGATCCCTCTATGAGGATTGGTATATGTTCCTGTATCTTACTCTTCCTGAAGTCTACAATCAGCTCTTTCGTCTAACTGACATTGAGTGCAAGGTTGCTGCTGCAGCACTACTCCACTAGTTTGCATACCTTGGTCCTTGGTTCTGAGGTTCTACCAACGATGGTTGTATCGTCAGCAAATTTATAGATGGCATTTGAGCTATGCCTAGCCATATAGATATAGAGAGAGTAGGGCTGTGGACTAAGCACATACCCTTGAAGAGCACCGGTGTTGATCGTCAGCAAGGAGGAGATGTTTATCACCAATCCACACAGATTGTGGTCTTCCTGTTAGGAAGTCAAGGATCCAATTGCAGGGGGGGTATAGAGGCCAGGTTCTGCAACTTATCAATCAGAATTGTGGGAATGATGGTCTTAAATGCTGAGCTAAAGTCAACGAACAGTGTCCTGACACAGGTGTTTGTACTGTCCAGGTGGTCTAAGGCCGTGTGAAGGGCCATTACTGTTATCATTTTCCCCAACTTGTCTTGAAAACTCTTCTGTCTTCATTTTGGATTGGTCTGTTGAAAATATACCATACTGTTGGACCTTACAGAAAGGGGGGGGGGGGGTGTATTTTTTCTTATGAATTCATAGAAAACAGTGAACTCCCAATTTTCTGCATCAACAAATTGGGTGAGCTGGTTAAGGTATTATGCAGTATTGCACCTGAGGAAAGTTAGCATAGTAATTACAAAGGGGATTTTAATTTTAAGTAAATTATTGACAAATTTGGACGACTTCTTCTGTTTTAACATGATGCACAATGTTTTGTAGATTAGCTCAAAAATCCTACTTCAATGTATTTTAAATTCAGAAAATGAGACAGTAAAATATGAAATTAGTTTAGTCTGAATACTTTCTCAAGGCACTGTTATTTGCCCTCCTCACAGCTTACCAACTCTCTTTATATCATGAGTAAAGCAGACATAATGCATTTCAGCCTAATCACTAATACGGATTATAAAGAGTCAAGGTCTCACTGTTGGCCCATGTGGCATCCTACCAGTTACATATCTGACAATCTGTTAAAACACCCATATAATCCAACCATCCTCTGTTAGTTAGCCACTAGTTCATCCATGCCAATATACTGAACAGCCTCATATGCTCTCATTTTAGGCAGTAACCTCATGTGATACCATATCAAATCTATTCTGGAAGCTCAGATGTACTGCATCTACTCATGTTTGTTCTATCCTCAAAGAACGCTTGAAGATGACATACATTTTTCCTTTTTTGAATAAATTTTGAGAGAATATTCCTATGAAGCACTTATTTGTAAAAAGTAGTTAAATACTACTGATTGTTGAGCACTAAACAGTTTTTATCTAGATATTTAGTAATAACGAACATGCCAAGAATAAAAACCAAGAACTGTAATGCCAAGCTGTTCGCATTTTTTACTCAATCAGGGAACAGGTTTGAAAGCATTATACTGAGACATGATACAATCAAACTAGTTTACTCTGAGAAGTGTGAAGGACAAAATTATATCATCCTAAAGATGTTACGTCACCTTCTTTTAGTTGTGTACCTGATAACCTAATCAGCTTACTTGTCATCTTCTCTCAAGCATTCCTGTTGCAATTCTCTTTACAATCATTTCTACTACAACCATGGATCCATAGTTTCAGATATGTCAATGGGCACATTTTCTCTTGGGCCTTTCAGACATACCCTGTCTATCCTCAAGACACATACAGCATTTTAGGGAAGTACATATTACATGGAAAGAGACTGGAAGAATTTTGAGCAGAATGCAAATGCTATCATAAACCACCTGCCCCAAATAGTTTGCCTTGCCCTTTAAATTATATTCAAAATTTCTTACTCAGTTTTTCAGTATTGTACTTACAGTATTGATAATTAGAAAAAGCCCAGAGACTGACCAAACAAATGGTATTTAATGTGCTAGTGTTTTTTTCGTGACTGACAAAACTGTACTACGAAAATATCCAAACACATTCAAGCTCAAGGTTAACAAAGTATTTGGATAAGAACATTAATAGAAAGTTGATATGCGTCAATTATGCAATGGCACTAGCTTAGATGGGCAAGGATGAGTTGGGTCAAAAGACCTGTTCTGTGCTGTATTACTCCATGCCTATGCTGTAGAATTGTTTAACTTATTAAAATAATTTTTATCTTGGGGGTGGGGGTAATATCTTCCACTTGACTTTATTCTTCATGTTTTTGATCAAGTTTTGCAATTCAGTTTCTTCCAGTGACATATCCATTTCTTTGTACTGCTTTCTAATTTTGTTCTGAGCCATTTTAGCCCACCCACTCTCCCTACCCCACGTACATATTAAACAATATTTGTGAAACTTATTTTTCCACTATGATGATTTTCAACCCTCAGCTACTCTCAAAAGTTAATTTGCATACCATGTTTTGCTTTAGAAACACTGCCAGAATTCATCTCAACTTTTTAAAAGTATAACTACTGCTGAGACACTCGAGCTACAATAAAACAGATATTATTCCCTAAAAAGCTTTCAACATCAAGCACATTTCCACAGCCCATTCAGTTAAATCAAATTTTAATGGGCACAAAATGTGCTGCTGACGCACTATGCCAAAAACAATCTACACAGTAAAACACACTTTATATAAAGCAGGAATAAATAATTCAAAGTATATGGTACCCTCACATTCATTTTCTTGCATGCAATAACAGTAGAACAAAGAAATACAGTAGAATCAATGAAAAGTACACAAACCAATGTGTAAATAGTCATACTTTATTGATTCCAGGGGAAATTGGTTTTTGTTACAGTTGCACCATAAATAATTAAATAGTAATATGTAAATTATGCCAGGAAATAAGTTCAGGACCAGCCTATTGGCTCAGCGTGTCTGACCCTCCAAGGCAGGAGTTGTAAAGTTTGATCCCCACAGGCAGGAATGACTTCCTATGACGCTCTGTGTTGCATCTCGGTGGAATGAGTCTCTGGCTGAATGTACTCCTGTGCCCAACCAGTACATTATGTAGTGGATGGGAGACATTGCCTAAGATGGCATGCAACTTGGACAGCATCCTCTTTTCAGACACCACCGTGAGAGAGTCCAGTTCCATCCCCTCAACATCACTGGCCTTTCGAATGAGTTTGTTGATCCTGTTGGTGTTTGCTACCCTCAGCCTGCTGCCCCAGTACACAACAGCAAACATGATCGCACTGGCCACCACAGACTCGTAGAACATCCTCAGCATCGTCCGACAGATGTTAAAGGACCTCAGTCTCCTCAGGAAATCAAGACAATTTGTACAAATACAAAATAAAACAAACAATAATAAATTAATACTACTAAGAACGCAAGTTGTGGAATCCCTGAAGGTAAATCCATAAGAGTTGTGGAATCAGTTCAGAGTGGAGGTGAGTGAAGTTATCCTGACAACACCGCTATTGGCTGAATCAAAGGTGGTGACGAAAAGGCATATAGGAGAGAGAATGGTAATTTGGTTGATTGTTGCCATAGACCTCAACATCACCAAAACTAAAGAACTGATTATTAACAAATGGAAACAGCTACATATCCCAGACAATTATGCATTTTCACTTAAAAATACTATCGTTTACACATTACCCAATAA
This sequence comes from Mobula birostris, assembly GCF_030028105.1. NCBI lineage: Eukaryota > Metazoa > Chordata > Chondrichthyes > Myliobatiformes > Myliobatidae > Mobula > Mobula birostris. Next base: position 170,230,322 of record NC_092371.1, read on the forward strand.
ATTTGGGGTGACAAATAAATTAGGGCAGGACAATCCACAAGTGTGCAATTACCCCACATGATAAGTCAAATTACCCTTGTTAATTTGTTTACCTGGATTTTCAGAAAGCCTTTTACAAGGTGCTGCACATGAAGCTGCTTAACAAGATAAGAGCCCATGGAATTACAGGAAAGACTAGCAAGGATGGAAGATCAGCTACTGGCAGGAGGCAAAGAGTGGGGAAAAAAGGGGAGCTTTTCTCACTGGCTGCCGGTGACTAGTGGTGTTCTACAGGAGCTGAGTGTTGGGACTGCTTCTGTTCACATTATTTGTCAATAATTTTGATGATGGAATGATAGCTTTGTGGCCAAATTTTGAGGACATTATGAAGAGAAGTGAAGGGGTTGGTAGTGTTGAGGAAGCAGGGAGCCTGCAAAATTACTTAGACAGGTTGGGAGAATGGGAAAAGAAGTGGCAGATGGAATATAGTGTAGGGAAGTGTATGGACATGCTTTTTTGTAGAAGGAATAAAGGCACAGACAGTTTTCTGAACAGGGAGAAATTTCGAAAATCAGAGGTGCAAAGAGACTTAGGAGTCCTTGTGCGGGATTCCCCAAAGGTCACCTTGCAGGTTGATTTGGTAGTAAAGAAGGCACATGCAATGTTAGCATTCATTTCAAGAGAACTAGAATATACAAGCAATGAGGCTTTTTAAGGCATTGGTAAGATCACAAGGTGTATTGTGAGCCGTTTTGAGCCCCTTATCTAAGAAAAGATGTGTTGATGTATGAGGAGCGTTTGATGGCTCTGGACCTATACTCACTGGAGTTTAGAAGAATGAGAGTGGATCTCATTGACACATATTGATTATCGAAAGGCCTTGATAGAGTAGATGTGGAGACAATATTTCCTATAATGGGGAAGCCAAGGATCAGAGGGCATAGCCTCAATAGAGGGACATCCATTCAGAACAAAGATGAAGAGGAATTTCTTTAGTCAGAAGGTGGTGAAACTGTGGAATTTATTACCAGAGATGACGGTGGTGGCCATGTCACTGGGTACATTTAAAATGGAGGTTGACAGGTTCTTGATTAGTCAGGACATCAAAGATTATGGGGAGAAGGGAGGAGAATGGAGTTGAGAGGGATAATAGATTAGCCATGATGAAATGAGGGACCAGGCTCAATGGGCCAAATGGCATAATTCTACTCCTATGCCTTGTGGTCTTAATTGTGGAGTGTATGAGGAAATTCACCAAGTACAAGTTAGACTGGTCAGCTCACTCCCACATGTTACCAAATGTCCACCTGGATGACATTACTACTCACCCGAGTCAAGTCTGTTTAGTTTAGTCTGTTATGGAGAGTAAAAAGTAGAAAAAAGATGAAAATGCAAGGATCAATTGCTAACTGATCAAAGGATCAGCAGGATTCATACTTCAACCCACAATTGAAAATGAGATTGTTGGAAGACAAGTAATGTTTAGTCATACAGCAATACAGCACGAATACAGGCCATTCAGTCCAATGAGTCCATACCAAAAACAGTGTCCAGCTTGCAATTCCCAATTTCCTGCATTTGGCCCATATTCGTCTAAGCCCCGATCCTCCATCTACCCATGCAATTGCTTCTTAAGTTATACCACTGATTCTGCCTCAACCACTTGCTCTGGCAGCTCATTCCACATATTCAACAGCCTGTGTGTGAACAAGTTGCCGTCCCTTTTAAATCTTTACTCTCTCACCTTAAATCTCTGCCCCCCAGTTTTGTTCTCCCCAACTCTAAGGATGAAGACTGTTACTGTCCAGCATATCTATGCCTCACAATTTTAAACACCTATAAAGTTGCCCTTCAATCGCCTACATTCCAAGGAATAAAGATCTAGCCTGACCATCTTTTTAATTCAAGCCTTCTAATCCTGAAATTCAACACAAATCTTTTTTGCACCCTTTCCAGTCTAATCACATTTCCCATAACAGGGTGATAAAACTGTACACAGTACTCCAAGCGCAGCCCTAGCAACAACTTAGGATGTTATGTCATCCAACTCCTATACTCAATGACCTGACTGAAGGCCTGCATACTACATGACTTTTTCCACTACCGTCTATCTGTGACAAGGCTTTCAATGAACTATGCATTTGTTTTAAGTCCCTCTGTTCTGTTACACTCTCTAATGCCCTATATTGTACAAATCTTATGCTGGTTTGATTTTCCACCTCATATCCGTATTGAAACCCATTTGCCACTCCACAATTCTTTTCCTTAAGAGTTGTGCATTGACATCCAAATCATTTATATAAATAGCCAAACGACCAAGGTTAATATGTTGACAGTCTCTAATAGGTGTCAGACGCGTGCACTAGTGTGGTCGTTAGACACTACACCGTGCTTAGAGCAAACAGTTGTTAAATAGCATCAACTGCAGATGTTTGTATTCAAAAAGCAGTGATTTTTGTCACTGATAGTTGGTGAGAAATAAGCAGCAAGACAATTCAGAAGTTTTGTTCACTGCAGTTTCAAGATTTCAGGCTTGGAGATGCCAGAAATAACCAGGAGTAATAATGAAACGATTTAACTACTTCAATAAGTTAGGAATTACAAAGAATTATGGTATCAACAATCTTCAGAAGTTTTCCGATGACTCTGCCATAGTTGGATGCATCAGCAAGGGAGATGAGGCTGAGTACAGGGCTACGGTAGGAAACTTCGTCACATGGCGTAAGCAGAATTATCTGTGGCTTAATGTGAAAAAGACTAAGGAGCTGGTGGTAGACCTGAGGAGAGCTAAGGTACCGGTGGCCCCTGTTTCCATCCAGGGGGTCAGTGTGGACATGGTGGAGGATTACAAATACCTGGGGATACGAATTGACAATAAACTGGACTGGTCAAAGAACACTGAGGTTGTCTACATGAAGAGTCAGAGCCGTCTCTATTTCCTGAGGAGACTGAGGGCCTTTAACATCTGCCGGACGATGCCGAGGATGTTCTACGAGTCTATGGTGGCCAGTGCTATCATGTTTGCTGTTGTGTGCTGGGGCAGCAGGCTGAGGGTAGCAGACACCAACAGAATCAACAAACTCATTCGTAAGGCCAGTGATGTTGTGGGGATGGAACTGGACTCTCTGACGATGGTGTCTGAAAAGAGGATGCTGTCCAAGTTGCATGCCATCTTGGACAATGTCTCACATCCACTACATAATGTACTGGGTGGGCACAGGAGTACATTCAGCCAGAGACTCATTCCACCGAGATGCAACACAGAGTGTCATAGGAAGTCATTCCTGCCTGTGGCCATCAAACTTTACAACTCCTCCCTTGGAGGGTCAGACACCCTCAGCCAATAGGCTGGTCCTGGACTTATTTCATAATTTACTGGCATAAGTTACATATTACTATTTAACTATTTATGGTTTTACTACTATTTATTATTTATGGTGCAACTGTAACGAAAACCAATTTCCCCCGGGATCAATAAAGTATGACTATGACCATCTTCAATGTTACAGTGAAAATAAAGATTTGGAGGATGCAATCTCTGATAGCAATGTATGAAGGCAGTCCATTATCTACACTCTGTGTCTGCGCTACAAATGAACAAAATGAAAGGAACGTGCCAGTGTACACTGAGTAAATTCCTCCATCGATTACTTAGGAACTAACAGTTTTATAGTACTGTAGAAGCATTGATAGTGTTCTAATTTGTTCTGTATTTCATTTAAATACATAATTTGTTACTCAGTTAAAAAGGTAGTCTGTCTTTTTAAAAATATATCTTTTTAATTATTCCTATGAAACTTCGGCTAATTGGAGCAGCCACTCAATTGGGCCAAAATGTGTCCCAATTAACTAGAACCTACTGCACATTCCTTCCCTTAAGCCACTTGCGTTTTCATTTTGAAGAATATTCACTACTGATTTTTCCTTCTCAACCAACAAGATTTATTCTCTTTTTTAGACTAATTATTTTTAGTTCAATCAGAGAACAGAGCAGCAGCAGTTACATTTCTGTTAACCATTAGAACCCATTAACTGACAAATTGTCTCCACAGCAACACCAATCTCAATTGAAAGGATGGATATTCCAGACTAGCTTTAAGTATACCTCTAAAGAATCTGATGGTTTACCATGTTTTGATGGCATTCATTTGAAATTGTCACACGGGATTAAAATGAAATGGCAGCTGCTGGAAATTTGAAATAAAAATGCCGGAAAAGCTCAGCCGGTCAAGCCGCTGCTGTGGGAAATAAAAATGAGAATTTTCTACCAATTCAAGGTGTGCTAGGTGAAAAGACATCTTTTCATGCTGCCCCCTTATTCATAACTGTTCTGAAAATTAGAAATGTAAAACTTCAGGCCATATTTGTTACTGTGTCTTTCACGTTCTCACATTCACACTCAACGAGGTGCACTTGAATGGCAAGTGTGAGAAAACTTCCAGAGAAGCCATGAGCTTTCATTGCAATGTCAGTCAAGGTCAGCTGTGAACTCTAACTACCCATTGACTTTTATAATCCTAATCATTAGTGCCACCAAGACAGTCCTCATTGAGGCAACAATCCCATGGGAGGAAGCAGTGGAGACTGCCCATGAGTGGAAGAGGCTGAAGTACTCTGAGCTGGCAGCTGAGTATAAGGAAACTAGCTGGAGGACCATCATCTACCTTGTGGAGGTAAGATGCTGGGGCTTCTCGGTGATGTGACAGTGACTGAAGCGAGGCCAGGAGGTACCAGAGAGATGGATGAAAAGGAAGAAAAAAGCAGCTTCTGGCTGTGGCTAAGGACAGAAATTGGGGGCCCGACTAACCCCACTAAAAGTTGCAGGGGGTGGCAGGGAGCCATCCCTGCCACTGCTCTGCCCCCCAGGAGATGTACCAGGGTTAAGGGAGCAAAACATCAATGAATGGTGGTACCTAGCTGATGACCCTACGCTGATCTAAGGGCACTGTTGGAGGTGTAGCAGGCAGCAATGCCAAGCAGGAAAAAATAATCCTGTAAACCTCAGTTAACTCCTCCAAGGAACACTCAACAAGTTTCACTGATTTCCACCTGTAGAAGAATGAAAGAGTTCACACTATATAATATACTTTGTTACAAAATGCAGATAAAAAGGACTCGTTAAACAATCATTTGATGCTGTAAACAGTCTCCTGCAGCTACTGTTTTCCTTCATTACATCCAATCCACAGCTTACGTGCACACTGCACATTTCCGCAGAGACTGAAAAGGAAAACACATCATATACATAGGACAAAAGACTGGATTTGACTGGGCACGGTGCTTCGGCTAACAACATCACTCAGCTATAACAATGTACTTTTAAAGCAGAAAGTTCCATTCAGCCAGGCAAACTAAATAAATCTAACACAGTATTATGGATTTACTAAAATTTGAACGGATTAAGTAGGCAGCACAGAGATTCTGTTCCAATCCACTGTAATAAAGCTTCATGTACAGAATTCTGGAAGAACTCAGCAGGACAGCGAGGATCTATGGAAAGGAATAAACAGTCGATAGTTTTTTGATGGAGGGCCTTGGCCCAAAACATCAACAGTTTATTCCTCTCCATTGATGCTACCTCACCAGCTTAATTCCTCCAGCATTTTGTGTGTGATTTCCAGCATCTGCAGAATCTCTTTAGTTTGCACTGAAGGTCCAGGCAGTTTAATTCACTATTTTTTTTCACGGGGAGCAATACAGGCCAGGTGCAATGCCAGGTAATTAACTCCAACAGAGACCAAGAGTAGCCAGGTCATCAACTCAGCGTCATTTACTGAAGCAGCTTCTTTCACAAAACTGTAATAAACATAACAAAGGGAAAATAAGACTGAAATAGGTTATATACACAATGCTAATACCAGCAAGGTTAGTCTTACCCCAACAACATGAGCAGGATGGGAATGGACAAGATGATGAGAGGCATTGACCATGTGGATAGCCAGGGGCTTTTTCCCAGGGCTGAAATGGCTAACATGAAGGGGCATAGTTTTAAGGTGCTTGGATGTAGGTACAGAGGGGGATGTCAAAGGTAAGTTTTTCCACACAGAGGGTGGTGGGTGCATGGAATTCACTGCCAGCGACAGAGGTAGAGGCAGTTATAATAGGGTCTCTTAAGAGACCCTTAGATAGGAATATAGAGCTTAGGAAAATAGGGGGCTACACAGTAGGGAAATTCTAGGCAGTTTCTAGAATAGGTTACATGGTTGGCACATCATTATAGGCCGACGGGCCTGTAATGTGCTGTAGATTTCTATGTTCAATGAGAATGGCAAAGTTTTGTGTCAAGACCCTAAACAGGATAGTATCCAACATGAGAGTTTTTCATATATCATGTTAAATTTAGAAATACAGCCTTTCCAGCCTAATGACCTTGCACTGCCCAATTATACCCATAGTCAAAGAAAAGTACAACACAGAAACAAGTCCTTTAGCCCATCTAGTCCACGTCGAGCCATTTAAACTGCCTAGTCCCATCGATCTGAACCCGGACCACAGCCACCCATACCTTCTCATCCATGTACCTATCCCAACTTCTTAAACATTGAAGTCAAGCTCATATGCACCTCGTTCCACAATCTCATGACCTGAGTGAAGAAATCTTCCCTCATGTTCCCCTTAAATTTTTTACCTTTCGCCCTTAACTCATGGCCTCTTGTTGTAGTCCCACCAAACCTCAGTGGAAAAAGCCTGCTTGCATTTACCCTATCTATACCCCTCATAAGTTTGAATACCTCTATCAAATCTCCCCTCAATCTTCTACATTCCAAGGAATAAATTTCCAGCCTATTGAATCTTTCCTTATAACACAGGGCCTCCAGTGCCAGCAACATCCTTGGAAATTTTGTCTGTACTCTTTCAACCTTATTTACATCTTTCCTGCAAGTAGGTGACCAAAATGGGACACAATACTCCAGGTTAGGCCTCATCAACATCCTATACAATTTCAATGTAACATCCAAATTCCTGGACTCAATACATAGACTTATGAAGGCCAATGTGCCAAAAGCTTTTTTAACAACTCTATCTATCTGTGAAACCACTTTCAATGAATTATGAACCTATATTCCCAGATCCCCTAGTTCAACAGCACTCTGCAGTGCCCTACTGATCCATTTGATCAATTAATCTAACATGCACACCTTTAGAATGTAGTAGGAACCAGAACACCTGAAGGAAACCTATGTGGTCACTGGGACAAAGTACATACTGCTGGAATTGAATTTGGGTTGCTGGCGTTGCAAGTGTTAGGCTAACTGCTACACTACCATACTACCCCATTTCTTACAAACATGTTTTGTGAAGATGAATTTCTCAAAGGGAAATTCTCAGGATGAAAATTTAAGCTTCATCTGTCTTCAAAAATTACTTCTTCAAAATTGCTCTGGGGCTTGGATCAGCCCTAATCAGCTTAGAGAATTTGAGATTCCAACGACACAGGTGCAAGAAAAAAAAAAGTTGCAAGAGCTTGCCTCACAGGAGACTGAATAGGAAGCAAAATACAAAAAGTCTGGCAACAGAAGACAGCCTAGGGCAAACCAACATTTGATAGTATAAATTATAAATCATACAAAGGATCCACACCAGCAAGAGGAAACAGGACAGCAAGCAGATTGGTTTGTCTAATTTAAAATCATCAAGTGAGACAAATCGTATTTTTGAAACTAAAAATGCTGGTAACAGATGGGCTAGTGAACAGCTGAAAGAACAAGGGTCATCATCCTACTTTGGACCTCTCACAAGATGAAAGTCCTGATCAATGGTTCCAATGAGGAACATTAACCCCGACGAAGTCTTGTTAGGCCACGACCCAAAACATTTCTCTGCATAGATGGTGCATGACCTGCTGTGTGTGTGTGTGTGTGTGTGTGTGTGTGTGTGTGTGTGTGTGTGTGTGTGTGTGTTACATTAACCCATTGTTCTTTTTCAAATGGTAATATACACTTCTGATATTGAAGAATCTTCAAACTATAGCACTCAATTTGTTTGCTTCTTAATCCAGTCAAAGTTTAGAGATACAGCACAGAATAGGCCCTTCTGGTACAATGAGCCACACTACCCAGCACCCACCTATTTAACACCAGCCAAATCACAGGATAACTTGCAATGATTAATTAACCAACTAACTGGCACATCTTTGTCAGCAGGAGGAAACGGAGCACCGGCAGGAAACCTACATGGCCACTGGGAGAACATGCAAACTCCTTAGGGACGGCACCGGAATTGAACTCTGAACTTCAACGTCCGAGCTGTAGTAACACCGCACTAACCGCTATGCTATTATGGCTGTTCCTTCTCCTGCAACTGACCAAACCTCAACTTGTAATTGCCAAATGCAAATTGAAAAATCAAATGTTGACTTCCTATTTTTGGTTTTTTCCTCTCCATTGAACAATTATGAAAAAATTAGCTCCAGAAATTTCTAACATCCAACACCCTACTGGAGACAAACTCATGACATTAATGCACAGAAAATCTCAAAGGCCACCATTAAAGAGGAGAAAAGTTTCAGGAAAATGCAGAATTTTAACAGCAATGAGGTTGCAACTTTACTGTTCCAAGAAAAAGAAATACAATAATTCATGAAATTTTCCTCAGGAACAATACCTTTGTCAGTAATTCCATCTCCTCCTGTCACTGCCCCAAAATGTCAAAAATCACTTACCAATGTTTAATCCTATGCTCAGCTTCCTTCCAACACTATATCTTTTCCAACTCAAACACTGAAATTGTGCTTTCATTTTTTACAAGAAACCACAAGGACCAAATTTAACATTAGGACAAAATATACAAATATTTACTTGCAATACAGGAATATCTACTTATTTAAGTATCTCACTCAATAGTACCCATATTTGCTCTTACAGCAAATTATGAACCTTCAATCAAATCAGCATGGAGAAAGCAAAAAGCTAGAAGTAATTATGGCAAATCAGAACCTTGTATTCAGTGGTGCAAATCATGGTCCTGAACAATCCAAATCTGGTGGTGAAGTCAAAGATATAGGCAACAAAAAAAAAAAATAGAATACTAACAAAGAATAAAAACTTGCTGTGCTACAAAAGCAAGAACAAGAAGTCATCTTACCTCCATTGCCAGGGCTGCTGTCTGTTGGTCATAATGATTTAGAAGATTTGGCATAAAAGTCATATTATAAGGCAGGTCACGACACATTCTGAGAGAAATAGGCTCACAGGCAAACATACTGTGGCCATCAGCTTGTCTGAAGAGTGTAGACAGTGCATACAGCATCAATAACATCACCCTAATACTCACAGCCATTTCTTCACAGTTCAATGCTTTGAATGTTAGTAGAGGAAAAACAGGTTTGCTAATTGAATGTTGGGTTTCTGAACCCTTTTCTTTGCTCAATCAAGCTTGAACTCCAAAATTTGTTCCCATTTCTGTTTCTGCCTTGGTTTTCTAGAAAAAGTCTGGTACAATAATTAGCATCTTTTTCTTCCTCAAAAAACAATTCTTCAGTAGGTAATTAAAATCCAGATTGGTAGTCAACAGTTTACTTTTGAAGTGAGGCAAAATCTCCATATAGCTCTTTCAGAGCATTAAACATTCTCAAACAGTACTCATTCCACACCACAAGATTCGCTTCTCCAATTAAGGACATTTAAAATACCTGCAAAATAAACAAACAAGCCAGAGGTGATCATTGCCCATATGAATAGCACTCTTCCCCCAAGAAGTTAACTCTTAACATGAGAGTACATGTGTTAACAACCCCTTTGATGAGATTTGAGTATTACTCAGTTTAAAATAAGGAAGGCAGTGTGGAAACCCTGTCTGCATTCAAGACATTTTCAACAGAAATCACTTGCAAGGAATCAGAGCAGAAAACCATGCACCAATCATTCTGAAGTCTACTGTCATACCAAAGCTCAAAGTAAAATTTATTATCAGAGTACACACGTCACCACATACAGCCCTGAAATTATTTTCCCTGCAGGCATACTCTGCAAATCTATAGAATAGTAACTATAAACAGGATCAATATAAGGGCAAGAACATAGAAGACTGTGCAAATGCAAATATAAATAAATAGCAATAAGTAATGAGAACATGAAATAACAAGATAAAGAGTCCTGAAAGTGAGATCACTGGTTGTGGAAACATTTCAATAGATGAGTGTAGTTCCCTCTTTTGTTTAAGAGCCTGATGGTTGAGGGGTAGCAACAGTTCTTGAACCTTGTGGTGCAAGTCCTGAGGCACTTGTACCTTCTACCTGATGACAGCAGCAAGAAAAGAACATGTCCTGGGTAGTGAGTATCTTTGATGATGGATGTTGCTTTCCTACGACAGCATTTCATGAGCTACTGAGTCGAATCCACTACTTTTTGTAAGACTTTCCGTTCAAAGGCATTGGCGTTCCCAGGCCATAATGCAACCAGTCAATAAACCTTCTATAGAAGTTTGACAATATTTTTTGATGTAATGCCAAAACTCCACAGATCCCTAAGAAAGTAGAGGTGTTACTGTGCATTATTTGCAATTACATTATCGGATGGGTCCAGGAAGTGTCCTCTGAGATACTGTCACCCAGGAATTTAAAATTACTGACCCTCTGATGAGGACTGGCTCATGGACCTCTGGTTTCCCTGTCCTTTAGTCTACAACCAGTTCCTTGGTCTTGCTAACATTGAGTAAGATGTTGTTGTTATGACACCACTCAGCCAAATTTTCATTCTCCCTCCTGTATGCCAATTCATCGCCTCCTTTGAAATGGCCCATAACAGTGGTGTCATCAGCAAACTTGGATAGTGTTGGAGCTCTGCTTAGCCACATAGTCATAGTTGTAAATTGAGCAAAGCAGGGGAGGAAGCACACGGCCCTGTGGTGCACCTGTGCTGATGGAGATTGTCAAAGACGTTTTTGTCAATCTGAACTGACTGGGGCAGGGGTGGCCAACCTTTTACATTCCACGCGTCAATTTTTCCACGCACGAGTTCAGACGCAATTTTTTCACGCATGAGTTCTATATTAACATATTTTTACAAGAATTGAATGGGGGTACAAGAGTTGTATGGCGCTTCTGAACTCGTGAGTAAAAAAATTTACGCATGGAATGTAAAAGGTTGGTCACCCCTGGACTGGGGTATGCAAGTGAGGAAATCTAGGATCTAATTGCACAAGGGGGTATTGAGGCCCAAGCCTTGGAGTTTACTGATTAGTCTTGAGGGGATGATGACATTAAATGCTGAGCTGTAATCGATAAAGAGCATCCTGATGCATGCACCTTTGCCGTCCAGTGTTGTGTTAAGAGCCAATGAGGTGTCATCTGTTGTGGACCTATTCAGGTTTATTATCACTGGCATGTGACGTGAAATTTGTCAACTTAGCAGCAGCAGTTCAATGCAATACATAATCTAGCAGAGAGAGAAAAAAAAATAATAAATAAAATAAACCATAACAAATAAACAAATCAATTACGTATATTGAATAGATTTTAAAAGTCCAAAAACAGAAATACTGTATATTAAAAAAAAAGGTGTCCAGAGCTTGCTTGTCCATTTAGGAATCGGTTGGCAGAGGGGAAGAAGCTGTTCCTGAAATCGCTGAGTGTGTGCCTTCAGGCGTCTGCAACTCCTACCTGATGGTAACAGTGAGGAAAGGACATGCCGTGGGTGCTGGAGATCCTTAATAATGGACGCTGCCTTTCCAAGACACCTCTCCCTGAAGATGTCCTGGGTACTTTGTAGGCTAGTGCCCAAGATGGAGGCGACTAGATTTACAACCTTCTGCAGCTTCTTTTGGTCCTGTGCAGTAGCCCGTCCATACCAGTGATGCAGCCTATCAGAAAGTTCTCTCCGGTACAACTATAGAAGCTTGCCAAGACATGCCAAATCTCTTCAAACTCCTAATAAGGTATAGCCGCTGTCTTGTCTTCTTTATAAGTACATCAATATGTTGAGGCCAGGTTGGATCCTCAGAGATCTTGACACCCAGCAACTTGAAGCTGCTCACTCTCTCCACTTCCGATCCCTCTATGAGGATTGGTATGTGTATGTGAACAAACTCTTTCGTAAGACCAGTGATGTTGTGGGGATAGAACTGGACTCTCTGATGGTGGTGTCTGAAAAGAGGATGCTGTCCAAGTTGCATGCCATCTTGGACAATGTCTCCTATCCACTACATAATGTACTGGTTGGGCACAGGAGTACATTCAGCCAGAGACTCATTCCACCGAGATGCAACACAGAGCATCATAGGAAGTCATTCCTGCCTGTGGCCATCAAACTTTACAACTCCTCCCTTGGAGGGTCAGACACCCTGAGCCAATAGGCTGGTCCTGGACTTATTTCCTGGCATAATTTACATATTACTATTTAACTATTTATGGTTTTATTACTATTTATTATTTATGGTGCAACTGTAACGAAAACCAATTTGCCCCAGGATCAATAAAGTATGACTATGACTATTCCTTCATCTTACCCTTCCTGAGGTCCACAATCAGCTCTTTCCTCTTACTGACGTTGAGTGCATTTCATCACTGTCGATGTGAGTGCTACTAGGCAATAGTCATTAACGCAGTCCACATTATTCTTCTTAGGCACTGGTATAATTGTTGCCTTTTTGAAGCAAGTGGGAACTTCTGCCTGCAGCAGTGACAGGTTGAAAATGTCTTTGAATACTCCCGCTGTTGGTTGCCACAGGTTTTCAGAGCCTTACCAGATACTCCATTAGGACCTTCTGCCTTATGAGGGTTCACTCTCTTTAAAGACAGTCTGATGCTGATTCTGATATTGCTCTGGTAGGCAAATTGGAATGGATCCAAGTCACCACTCAGGCAGGAGCTGACATGTTTCAACACCAGCCTCTCAGAGCACTTCATCACTGTGGATTTAAATGCCACTGGGGGATAGTCATTGAGGCAGGCTACCATGCTCTTCTATGATTGAAACCTACTTGAAACAGATGGGTCCCACACACTGCCGAAGCAAGGGGTTGAAGATATCTGTGAACACACCAGCCAGTTGGTCAGCACAGGTTTTCAGTACTTGGTCATGTACTCTGTCAGGACTGAATGATTTCCTTGGATTCACCCTCCTGAAGGCAGCTCACACGTCAGCTTCAGATACTGAAACCAAAGGACCATTGGGAGATGTGGGTCTATGTGATGGTTCCTCCACATTCTAGTGATCAAAATGAGCATAGAAGGTGTTGAGCTCATCGCTTCCCATGTCGCTTGATTTAACTTCCTAGGAGGTATGACATTCAAATCCTGCCACAGCTGTCAAGTATCCCTCATTGATTCCAATCTAGTCCAGAATCTTCATCGTCCATGAGATGGCTTTCCAGAAATCATACCGGCACCTCTTATAGCATACTTGATCCCCAGACTTGAATGCCTCTGATCTAGTCCTCAGCAAATTCCAGATTTCATGGTTCATCCTGGGCTTCTGATTGGGAAAGACCCTGAATGATTATATTGGAACACACTCAAGTACTGCTGTTTTACTGAAGTCTGTTACAATCCTGGTGCAGTCATTCAGATCCTCAGATGAGTGCTTGAATACAGACCAGTCCACTGACTCAAAGTAATCCTGTAATCATTCCTCTGCCTCCCGCAACCACGTTTTATTTGTCTTAATCACTGGAGCCTTGCCTTTTAAGCTCTGTCTGTATGCAGGTAGTAGTACAGCTAATTGGTCCAATTCGTCAAAATGCAGTCTAGGTAAGGAATAATAGGCATTCCTTATCATAGTGTAGCAGTAGTTTAGTGTGTTGGGACCTCTTATGCTAGTGATAACAGGGCAAGGTTTTCTTCAATCAGGCCTGGTTGAAGTCACCAACTGTAATTTGAAATGCTTCGGACCATTTCTTTTCTTCAGATGACACTGGGCAGTGTTGCAAGTGCTTTCTCATAGTCGGCCGCTGGTGGTATATAAACTGCAGTCAAGATCACTGATGAGAACTCCCAAGGCAAATAGTATGGTCTACATTTGACCGTTAGGTGTTCTAAGTCAAGGGAACAAGAGGTCAACATAATCCCTATGTCAATACACCAAAGGGAATTGAGCAAAAAGCCCATGCCACCTCCTTTTTCCAGGGTTTGCAGTTGAAACAATTCTGAAAATCAAAAATCCTTCTGGTCTGACCACTGTGTCCAGTATGTTTGCCGATAGGCAAGTCTCTGTAGATCTGCCTCATCTGTCTCTGATGCAGCAGCCTTGCCCTGAGATTGACAATCTTATTTTCCAACAACTGCACATATGCCAACAAGATGCTGGGTAGAGGAGGCCTCATTTCTGTGTTTCAGCCTGGCTTGGATCCCACCTCTCCTGCTGCGTTTTCGGCCACAGCAATGACCCTTAAAGGCACAGTGCTTACTGCTCTGCATTTTACCATCGATCATTGATGTACTGTAATTTCGAAGACCGTTGTTAAGAGGAAATTTACATGCTGCAGATGGCAGTGAAAGTAATTCAAAAGTAGTACATTTCAGAGGAAATCTGTATCAATTTTCTGCCGCCCAAAGAAAATCACTGATAATCACTGGCACCATCTTTATCGACATTCCCACAAACTAGGCTAGGTAAACAAATCCAAATAATTTTCTTTAAAAAAAACAATGCTTTTTATTTCCACCACTCTGACTATCTCAGAATAGTGTCTGGTCTGCAAAATCCCTGGAGGTACTGTATGTTTAAATTACTTATTGTTGCACTCAAGGAAAACATACAGTTTACAGCATATAGCTGGATACTTGCTGAGTGTCTGAGATCCTATTGCTGCTATTGTTGAAGCTACCAATGTTTGTTGTCTTTTTTTTTGGCATGTGCCTGCATGCGTGCGAGTCTGTGCATGTGTGTGATGATGTCTTTTCTCATGGCTTTTACAAGACGCAGAGCGAGAGAGAGACTGTGTGATGTGTTCTGTCTCAATCTACAGGCATAACCATAAGATTATTCTAAATGACTCTAAAATTATTTTTGTGAACCAAATTATTTTTGTCAACCAAATGTTGACTTCATTTCTGTAATACAGGCTGTATTGTACACAGCCCTCTGCTCAGGGCCTCATATCAAATAATTTATCAACAACTTATATATAAACCCAACAATATGGTGAAGCAGAGATGGTCCAAGGTTGTCATTAGTATCTAGGGAGGATTTGGGTTCAGATGGCACAGTAAAGACCTGTCAGTAATTAAGGTCACAATATATTGTGGGTCTATTTATTAAATAATCATGCTATATAATTGATAAACAACGGGCAGCATAGAATATATTTACAATATCCTGTCAATTATCTTGTAGCATTGGCAAAGGTAAAATACAGTATGTTCAGAACCATGTGCCAATTTTCACTTTTTAACAAAAATCAAATCCCATTAATCTAAAACAACAGGAATTCTGCTGATGCTGGAAATTCAAGCAACACACATCAAAGTTGCTGGTGAACGCAGCAGGCCAAGCAACATCTGTAGGAAGAGGTGCAGTCGACGTTTCAGGCCGAGACCCTTCGTCAGGACTAACTGAAGGAAGAGTGAGTAAGGGATTTGAAAGTTGGAGGGGGAGGGGGAGATCCAAAATGATAGGAGAAGACAGGAGGGGGAGGGATAGAGCCAAGAGCTGGACAGGTGATAGGCAAAAGGGGATACGAGAGGATCATGGGACAGGAGGTCCGGGAAGAAAGACAAGGTGGGGGGGGGGGGGCGCGGACCCAGAGGATGGGCAAGAGGTATATTCAGAGGGACAGAGGGAGAAAAAGGAGAGTGAGATAAAGAATGTGTGCATAAAAATAAGTAACAGATGGGGTACGAGGGGGAGGTGGGGCCTAGTGGAAGTTAGAGAAGTCGATGTTCATGCCATCAGGTTGGAGGCTACCCAGTCAGAATATAAAGTGTTGTTCCTCCAACCTGAGTGTGGCTTCATCTTTACAGTAGAGGAGGCCGTGGATAGACATGTCAGAATGGGAATGGGATGTGGAATTAAAATGTGTGGCCACTGGGAGATCCTGCTTTCTCTGGCGGACAAAGCGTAGATGTTCAGCAAAGCGGTCTCCCAGTCTGCGTCGGGTCTCGCCAATATATAAAAGGCCACATCGGGAGCACCGGACGCAGTATATCACCCCAGTCGACTCACAGGTGAAGTGTTGCCTCACCTGGAAGGACTGTTTGGGGCCCTGAATGGTGGTAAGGGAGGAAGTGTAAGGGCATGTGTAGCACTTGTTCTGCTTACACGGATAAGTGCCAGGAGGGAGATCAGTGGGGAGGGATGGGGGGGGAAGAATGGACAAGGGAGTTGTGTAGGAAGCGATCCCTGCGGAATGCAGGGGGGGGGGGAGGAGGGAAAGATGTGCTTAGTGGTGAGATCCCGTTGGAGGTGGCGGAAGTTACGGAGAATAATATGTTAATAATAAGAATAATAATAATAAGCCATTAATCTAGCCTTGATGCAACATCACGCACATCTTTAGGGAATCATATTCTGTAAATGATTCAACTTTACATGTCAGTTAGCACACAAGTCACTTTTTTCTGTAATTAATGTACTTCTTCACAAAATATTCAAAAATTAGCAAAACGAATCTTACCTCCTGAGGTACCACATCTTTTTGAGCGCTACCAACTTTGGTTCCTCTGTGACAATATTGACTCCTGTGAAAATAGCAGCATTTAAAGCAGATCTCTGGGATGAGGTTTGTGAATTCACAATTTTGCATACATGAGGTCAATATCCAAATAACCCCTCTTCTCACCAGCTAATTAATTTGCACGTTTTTGGTACCAGTTTGATGGTATCAGGTGACATTGAACACTGGACAAGACTTCAAGTAACTAATATAGCATTTCAATCAAAGCAGTTGCTTGAAGCTATGCACTCATTGTGGGTGTATTTTCTTCAAGCAGAACTTCAAAACTGAACATGGGAAATTATAAATAATCATAAAGATTATGATTATTAAAGATTCAAATTTCTTTAACATCATTTCCAGTACACAAGTGTAAAGGGGAATGAAATAATTGTTACTGTGGATCCCACACAACACAAAAAAACAAAAAACAATAATAATCAAAAAACATAATAAACATAAATATACAAGATAGCTTACACACAGAATTTGAATATCAAGAGTTTACACAGGAATATGTATTTAAATAACCAGCAGATTAAGTCTCAAATTAACTCTGTAATGCAGCAGTGGATGAAATTTCTTTTAAGTCCTTGTTATGTTTACACTGTATGCAGGGTATCTGACCATATCTTTGTCCCTATCACTCAAGTCAATGCATCTTGCCTGACTCTGCAAAGTTCAAGTTCCATCAATTGGAGTTGTAAAAATCCAATTTCATGGTCATCCCAAATATCTAATGGCAGCAAAATTACTGACACTAAAATAACTTCAATAATTTAAGAGCAGGGAAAAATCCTAAATGCAATATTGTGAAGAAAAAAAGAGTGGATAATTATCTGCAATATGCAACCAAAAGATATTAGCTTGAAAGTTTCCACTTCTGACAATTAAATAACTTACACTGATCATCATTTTTCAAAGGGAGATTTATTTGATACCTTTGTTTATATAAAAACACAAGATGGGTTTAAACCTATTGGACAGACTAGAAGGAACAATTGCCAGTCTACAAAGTTCCAAGTTGAAGGAGTCTGATGTTTACAACCGTGAGCAGCACCACAGTAGTTTTGAATGGAGCAAATGAATGACAATTTTAATATCTGATTTCCCATTCCCACCCAAAGTATTGTGCTGAAGGTGTCTATTTCTGTATTTCAGACCAAGCTAAGGCACTTTAAATCCCAACTGCAAATGTCTTAAAAGAAAAAAAATAACGAAGACACCAAGATAATTCTAATTATATTCTGTGGACAGAAAGTGGGAATTTATTTTATTTAGAGATACAGTGCAGAACAGGCCCTTCTGGCCCAACAAGTCATGCCACCCAGCAACCCACCTATTTAACCCTAGTCTAATCACAGGACAATTTACAATAACCAATTAACCTACTAACTAGTAAGCCTTTGGACTGTGGGAGGAAAACAAGAGTACCCAGAGGAAAGCTACATAGTCACAGACTTCTTGCAGCTGGCACTGCAGTTGAACTCTGAACTCCAAAGTCTTGAGCTCTAATAGTGCCATGCTAACTGAAATAATACCATGGCAATGCCAAAATGCTTGTTTGGTGACAAGCCATCAATTCTAAAGAAAATATAAGGTAAACAATTCCTTTCCAAACATCTGCTGCTGTTACACAAAATAATCTGCAGATGCTCTGATCAAAGCAACACTTTCAGTACGCTGGATGAACTCAGCAGGTCGGGCAGCATCAGTTAGAAACGGTGAGTCAACGTTTCGAGCAGGAACCCTTTGTCGGGACTGACGAAGGGTTCTGGCCCGAAATGTCGACTCATCGTTTCTAACTGATGCTGCTCAACCTACTGAGTTCATCCAGCGTACTGAAAGTGTTGCTGCTGTTACAGATAGACAACTTCAAAACTCATCATGCTGTGCTATTCACAAAAAGTCACAATAGATTCTAGCTTTATGATCACAATTTTCTTCATAAAACCATTAGACTTGGAGCAAAATTAGCCTATTCAGTCCAATGAATCTCTCTGGCATTCCATCATGGTTTATTTATAATCCCTCAACCCCATTTTTCTCCCTTCTTCCCATAAGGGACTCAGAATCAGACTTATTGTCAGCCACATCATGAAATTTTTGTTTTGTGGCAACAGTACAATACATGATATAAAAGCTACAAAATAATTACAAAATAAAATGCTCAAGTAAAACAAGTAAAATTAAGCCTGTATTTTTTTGTGTATTTCTGTATATCAAGAATTCTGATACCAAGCTTCATCATATCTTTGCAACAACATAACCAAGTTCTTGAAAAGGCTGCAAAAGAGAATTTGAAGGAATGAGATATACTTAAACGGGGACAGTTGAAAAAGTTGTTATTGCAGGGAAGCATAAATGCACCATGGATTAAAATTGTTGCTGTACGAGTTGCCTTAAGTGATAACCTATTAGACGTACTGGAGTTGTGTACAAATCAGAATGGCTACAAAAGTCACTAGCGCCTCACCTGGCCTGATCAAGTTACTTTTCAGCTTCACAACTTGCCGTAGTAAAAATTTAGCTCACTATCTCTTGATCATTAATACCATAATAATATACTACAGATGAAGACTGACCTTGCAGTAAGACATACCGCTGCCAAAAGACAGCAAACCGATGACAAAAAGTAATAATATCCAAATGCATTTTGTAAGGAATCTGTGTGGTATTCTCAAGTTTCAGTTATAGTTCTCAGACTTAAAATGAATTCAAACTGCAGGGTGGAGAAAATGTTCAGTGCCTTAAATCAGACTTCATTGTGGGGATGAAACTCGTAAGGAAATACTGACTACAAATCAGCGTTGATTAGCAACCCAGCTCAGATCCCCAAATATTTGTTGAAATAGTAATAAAAACTTACCATATTAGTGAACTTCATATCTACTAGGAATCTGGGCTCAATATTGAATGTGGGTGCTACAGTATCATAGCAGTTAGCACAACACTATGACAGCTCAGGGTGTCAGAGTTTGGAGTTCAATCTTGACGCCTAAGGAGTCTCTGTACATCCTCCCCATGGAATGCTTGGGTTTTCTCCGGGTTCTCTGGTTTCCTCCCACAGTCCAAAGACGTATTGAGTAGGTTAATTGGTCATTGTAAATTGTCCCGTGATTAGGTTAGGGTTAAATCAGGGTTTGCTGGGTGATGAAGCTCGAAAGACCTATTCCATGCTGTATCTCTAAATAAAAATAAATAAAATAAACTGTTTGGAGTTTTATTCTATGACTTGATGTGTTTTGTTCTTATGTCAGACAAGTCCAATAGGCATCAAAAAGTAAAATAATAATTCATTTTGCCACCTCTATAACCAAGATTTGTTATTTCGACATTGAATGGCAAGCAATTTATAGAAAAAAAATTATTAATCCTACATTTGGTAAACTGGTAGTCAATTGTAATCTCAAGATTCTTCCTTGTTCAGCTCTGCCATAGGCAAGAGAAAGAAAGAAAAGAACTGGCACCCAACATTCAGAGACTAATTATTCTGTTACGATTTTCATATTAACTCACAAAGATAAAGAAAAAGACAATTTCAAGGTAAGTGGTCTGTCAGAACTGTGGTCAGAGTGTGTTTTGCAATGCAAGGTGGTGGGAACTCAGCATATTCTTCTACAAATGCACAACTTGAATTATTAATTTTAAATTTAAAACATTATGAGAAATTGAGCTCACGGGAATGCATCCCTTCATATTCTTGATCTTCCATTATTGCATTAAATCAAACTGAAATATAAAAACGTTATTCACATCTTTGCTATGCCACTCAGATCAATTTTTTAAAAATGTAAAACTTGGAAAAACCTGAGAAAATTTGCACAATTAGTTTTTCAGCACAAGTGGTGTGCCATTACACAACTCTAAAATCATGGGAATAGTTTTAATCAAAAGGATTGACGGTGGATATGCAATGGCAAGCATTTAAAGGTTGCATGGATGAACTACAACAATTGTTCATCCCAGTTTGGCAAAAGAATAAATCAAGGAAGGTAGTGCACCCGTGGCTGACAAGAGAAATTAGGGATAGTATCAATTCCAAAGAAGAAGCATACAAATTAGCCAGAGAAAGTGGCTCACCTGAGGACTGGGAGACATTCAGAGTTCAGCAGAGGAGGACAAAGGGCTTAATTAGGAAGGGGAAAAAAGATTATGAGAGAAAACTGGCAGGGAACATAAAAACAGACTGTAAAACCTTTTATAGATATGTAAAAAGGAAAAGACTGGTAAAGACAAATGTAGGTCCCCTGCAGACAGAAACAGGTGAATTGATTATGGGGAGCAAGGACATGACAGACCAATTGAATAATTACTTTGGTTCTGTCTTCACTAAGGAGGACATAAATAATCTTCCAGAAATAGTAGGGGACAGAGGGTCCAGTGAGATGGAGGAACTGAGCGAAATACATGTTAGTAGGGAAGTGGTGTTAGGTAAATTGAAGGGATTGAAGGCAGATAAATCCCCAGGGCCAGATGGTCTGCATCCCAGAGTGCTTAAGAAAGTAGCCCAAGAAATAGAGGATGCATTAGTGATAATTTTTCAAAACTCGTTAGATTCTGGACTAGTTCCTGAGGATTGGAGGGTGGCTAATGTAACTCCACTTTTTAAAAAAGGAGGGAGAGAGAAACCGGGGAATTATAGACCGGTTAGCCTAACGTCGGTGGTGGGGAAACTGCTGGAGTCAGTTATCAAGGATGTGATAACAGCACATTTGGAAAGCGGTGAAATGATCGGACAAAGTCAGCATGAATTTGTGAAAGGAAAATCATGTCTGACGAATCTCATAGAATTTTTTGAGGATGTAACTAGTAGAGTGGATAGGGGAGAACCAGTGGATGTGGTATATTTGGATTTTCAAAAGGCTTTTGACAAGGTCCCACACAGGAGAGTGTGCAAACTTAAAGCACACGGTATTGGGGGTAAGGTATTGGTGTGGGTGGAGAATTGGTTAGCAGACAGGAAGCAAAGAGTGGGAATAAACGGGACCTTTTCAGAATGGCAGGCGGTGACTAGTGGGGTACCGCAAGGCTCAGTGCTGGGACCCCAGTTGTTTACAATATATATTAATGAATTGGATGAGGGAATTAAATGCAGCATCTCCAAGTTTGTGGATGACACGAAGCTGGGTGGCAGTGTTAGCTGTGAGGAGGATGCTAAGAGGATGCAGGGTGACTTGGATAGGTTGGGTGAGCGGGCAAATTCATGGCAGATGCAATTTAATGTGGATAAATGTGAAGTTATCCACTTTGGTGGCAAAAATAGGAAAACAGATTATTATCTGAATGGTGGCCGATTAGGAAAAGGGGAGGTGCAACGAGACCTGGGTGTCATTATACACCAGTCATTGAAAGTGGGCATGCAGGTACAGCAGGCGGTGAAAAAGGCGAATGGTATGCTGGCATTTATAGCAAGAGGATTTGAGTACAGGAGCAGGGAGGTACTACTGCAGTTGTACAAGTCCTTGGTGAGACCACACCTGGAGTATTGTGTGCAGTTTTGGTCCCCTAATCTGAGGAAAGACATCCTTGCCATAGAGGGAGTACAAAGAAGGTTCACCAGATTGATTCCTGGGATGGCAGGACTTTCATATGAAGAAAGACTGGATGAACTGGGCTTGTACTCGTTGGAATTTAGAAGATTGAGGGGGGATCTGATTGAAACGTATAAGATCCTAAAGGGATTGGACAGGCTAGATGCAGGAAGATTGTTCCCGATGTTGGGGAAGTCCAGAACAAGGGGCCACAGTTTGAGGATAGAGGGGAAGCCTTTTAGGACCGAGATGAGGAAAAACTTCTTCACACAGAGAGTGGTGAATCTGTGGAATTCTCTGCCACAGGAAACAGTTGAGGCCAGTTCATTATTTAAGAGGGAGTTAGATATGGCCCTTGTGGCTATGGGTGTCAGGGGGTATGGAGGGAAGGCTGGGGCGGGGTTCTGAGTTGAATGATCAGCCATGATCATAATAAATGGCGGTGCAGGCTCGAAGGGCCGAATGGCCTACTCCTGCACCTATTTTCTATGTTTACTCTCTGTGATAAATATTTCCCCCAACTTTTCTTCTGAAGTTTGCACCTGATCCTACATTTTAAATATCATTTATCTTAACTTAATAAAACGTAAATTTTCTATGCACCTTTACCAATGTTTTTGCTTTCAAATATGGGCACTTTGTAGAGATTTTGTACATCAAAAACATTCTTACGTTACACCCATGATCCCACACCCACCTTTGTGACACTGGTCGGAGAATATGCTTGCATTTTATCCCCTCCATAACTGGGAAGTGTCCTTCTAAATTTTTAAAATGACAAAAACCTTTACACCTGACAAAAATTAATTCCTCAAAAAGGCAGATCGGCCTCAGCACGAAATTAAATCTGGCATATCACTTTTTGCTCACGTTCGCTTCTCCCTCAAGCAGTGCACAAGAAAATTGAAATGTCTAACGAGATAAAACAAGTTACAGATGTGATAACACCCATCATTCCTGGGACTTTAAAAGAAAAACAACTGAAATATCCATGATTTTTGAGCAATTAGACAGGAAAACAAATCACCCTACAAAATAAAAACACAATGCCACTAATTTTCCTTTGGGGAATAGGGGGAGGGGACGCGTTAGAGAGAGCATACTCCACGAATGATCCCAAACTCCGAATCAAGCGCCGCCTACACCATTGTCATCAATTAAGTGAAGCAGTAAAATAAACTCAAATTGACTTTATTAACCGATATTGGAGTAGGCAACCCCGGTCATTTCAGATCAAGCTCAAAGACGTCAAACCTTGGGCTTCTGAACCTAATCCCCTTCTCACTGCATCTCTTTCAACCCCGCACACCCCCCGACATATCACCCACCTGCTGCCCCCACCACTCTCTCCAGCAATCATTCGCCTCATCGCCCTTCCCCCAGTTAGACCCAAGCTGCACTACTCCGGACTACCGACTCATTTCCACCCGGACCACTACCGCCACGATTGGTTCCCCTCCGCCCTCACCGTTCACACAACACCGATCACCTTCCATCGCCGGACACTCACCAACCGCTCGACTGACCCGAGCACTACACCTCCCACACGAGGCCTGATTGGCTGCAGGAACACGGCGAATGGTGAGCGATAATACTCGTCACCCGGGAAACGTGTTCCAGCACCTCTGATCCCGTGACAGTGTGCCGGAGACCCTATTGGTCCGCTGCGGAGGGGCGCTGGCGGAGGCTGTTACCGTGGAAACCGAGCGAGGCTGACTCGGGAGACGGCGATGGTATCGATTGTTGTTAGACAGAGAGGTGAGAAAGTGCCAGACCCATCTTTGTGCCCTGTCAACCGCAACCACAGGGTAATAGAGTCAGGAGCATGGAAGCAAGTCATTCGGTCTAACCGGTCCTTGATGCGTGTCTAACTCAGTCTCATTTGGCCCATAAAACCTTTCCTATTCATGTACCTGTCCAAGTACTTTTTCGTGTCGTTAATCTATCTGCCTCAGCCTCTTCCTCTGGCAGCTCATTCCAAAAATTGACATTATGAGCGCTGTCACTAGAAAGCATCCAACATCAAAAACCCCCCACACTCTAGGCCATGCTCTCTTTTCAGTGCCGCAATCAGGAAGAAGGTACGGGAGCCACAGCACCCACTCCACCAGGTTCAGGAATAATTATTATCCTTCAGCCATCAGGCTCTTGAGCCAAAGGGAATAACTTCACTCGCCCTTTGCTAAACTGTTGGACTTTCTTTCAAGGACTCTTTATATGATGTTTTTGACGTTTATCGTTTGTTTACATATTATTGTTATTTTTGTTTTTGTATTTGGAGTTTGTTGTTTTTGGCATATCGGTTGTTGTCTGTCCTGTTGGGTGCGGTCTTTCATTGATTCTGTTCTGTTTCTTTTGTATTTACTGTGAATGCCCGGAAGAAAATGAATCTGCGTTTACATTCACAGCATGTACTGTACTTTGATAATAAATTTACTTTGAACTTTGACCAAGTTGCCCTTCACGATCCTATTAAATCTCTCCCCTTTCAACTTAATTGATCCTTGATTCTTCGACCCGGGGGGAAAAAACTGAATGTGTTCACCCCATCTGCCCTCTCTTGTGAGAAAACGGGTACCAACCCTCTCTTACCTGACATATCTTCCCTGAAACATGTACTTAAGTGTTTAGGCACAAGATTAGTCTTCTGAGGATATTTAACTAAGTAGCTGCTTTTGCATGGCATCTCCCCACCCAGCCTTTATCCTGCCTTATCGAATTAAGCATACATCCTCGAGGTTTGTTCTTTCTCTTATGTCCCTGTATTAGCATAATCGTGCAACAAGTGAAAAAAGGTTTATGGATTGGTAGTTAATGCAACCCTGTCTGCTGTTAAGAACCTCTAAACTGAAATATGCAGATGATAAGAAAAATAGTAATAGATTTGGAAATTACTGTATATTGATATTGCAAATGAAATTAACCCAAATGTTAAATAATAAGTTTGATGTAAATGAGGATAAATATTAAATGCTAATTAATTCAAAAGAAAGTGCAAAAGAATTAGAAATCTAGGATGCTGTGCACTATTTTTTGAAAGTGGGAACAGAGCAACAAAGCAAACAAGGCTTATAGAAATGAAGACATAGTGGAACTGTGCATAAAACTGAAGTATCACATCCAATTCAGACAACACTCTGGGAAGGACAAGGTGCTGTAGACTGTCCAAGAATAAGGGATTGCAGTTAGGGTGAGAGACTAGAGAAAATAATATGGTTTCCCTTAAAGCAGAGAAGGCTGAGAACATTAGATAGAGATATCTAAGGTTTAGATAAAGTGACTGATTGAAGACAATAAAAGGATTTTGTTATAAAATGAGCTACTGTATTAGCATTGGGAAGATGTTGCTATGGGTACAGATACAAACTAGCAGTATTCAAAGGGAATAGAATAAATCAAGGAGAAAATATGCAAAGATATGGGAGGAAACCAGAAAAGAGCAGCTAACTGGATATCTTTTTGGAAACTTCTATCAATATAAAGAACCAAATGGCAAATTTGAAAATAATGCATATCTCACCCATTAGAGTCTCTACAATTAGGGATGTCAGCCTAGTTTATTGGCAACACTCTCACTTCTGGGTAAGCAAGTAACGCACTCCCAGTGACTCCAGCTCAGAATCAACAAAAGGTTGATAAAGCCAATATTAGTTGCCAAAATTGCTGAGAAAATCGTTAAGTAAAATACATAGACCAAAAACAATGCAATAGAAAATAAAATTAAAGGGCCAATGTGTTGCTGAATCTGTATTCACTCAGCATAGTTCTTACAATCCAGGTCTTGTTCTTCCCAATCTATCACAAATAGAATTTGAAGCAGAACACTGTCAAAAGCCTTATAAAAGTTGAATTGAGCTGGGATGTAGAAGATTTCACTTTTGGTATTTTGAGTGTTATTTAAGAATTGGACACATTTTCAAATTCAATGCTGCGGATGTGCATAGTAAAAGGCAGGCTATGGCTTCCTGGTTTGCATCAAGACTGCTCATGATACTTGTCAGGTATCCCTTCTGAAACCTGTACCATTTAGCTGAGTTCTATCATTCAGTTAGTGTAGAGATCAGGCTAATAGGCACATTACCTTGATTAGATCCTTCATCTTTGATTTTAGTGAAGAATCAACTCATTTGTCCCATCTGATCTGTACCAGTTCCCATGCTCCATGAAATTCACCCTCAATATTTTTAGATTTAACCCTATTAACTTTATTTCATGGTAGTGAGATCTGCAATCTTCCAATTACCTATAGAAATTCTAGAAATTCGATAGAACTGAGAAAGTTTTCATATATATTAAATTTTTTTTTAGTCTTGGTTTGTCTTGTGTTTCTGTGATATCATTCTGGAGGAACAAATTGTATCATTTCTTAATGCATGCATTACTAAATGACAAAAGAGGACTATGTGTCCTCATAATCTAATCTAATCTAATATTTATTGTGTAACTTTATCTTCTGAAGGTATTTAAGGTTTTCTGCAGAACATGGTTCCATCTAGTGATGTCAGCAGCCGTCTTGTTCCAGACTTCACTGGCAATTCAAATTTCAGCTTAGATATCAAGAAAAAATGGCTTTTATATAGTGTCTTTGTGACCTTAATCCTGAAGAAGGGTCTCAGCCCGAAACGTCAATTTTTATTATTTCCGTAGATGCTGCCTGACCTGCTGAGTTCCTCCAGCATTTGTGTGTGATGTTCTGGATTTTCAGCATCTTTAGAATCTCTTGTGTTCCCAAGTTTCTTCATTGTCATTTAAGCACATTTTGGGATTTGTTGCTGCAGCAGTTATTTTTTGCACAGTATACTTCCACAAATAGAACATATCCTATTTTAATAATGGTGATTGAGAATAAATTTAAACAAGTTCACAGGAATATCTTCCTTCAGGATCTGTCTCCTCATCTGCCATCATTTTCTTTTGGTATAAGAGATTATTTTTAATAGCTGAACTGTACTTAATAAATTGAAACTTTTCTCTCTGTTATACCTTACATCTCCGTCTCTTCCCTTAAAGTAGTCAAAGATCCAGAAATGTTAGGAATTCAATTTGTGTTCATCAAAACTGGTACAGAGAAATTTCCCTCAAAACTCTCTATACCACTTAGCAAAAATATGAAATGCAGTTGTAATTCAAATGATCACTTCCAGACATTAATTTTTTGTAAGTCCTTCATTTTCCGAACAGCTCTCTTTAAGTTTGAATGTGGAAAACTTTCCTTGGTTGTGGTTCTAATTGCTGGCTGCCTCATAATTTATGTAATGACGTTCTATCTTTCAGTTCCAATTTGAATGGAATGATTTAATACAGGAAGGAAAAACACGATTTAAACATTTCAAAATGACATTTGCGCCACTCAGGATTATGAATGGGCCTAAAATGCAGACTAAGATGAGCACATGGACACCCCTGAATCATCAGCCTACCAATGACAAGGCAAGTGGGTGAGATTTCAAATTACCAAAGGGTATACTGTTTAATAATTCATGTTATACAGCTATTGCCTAAGTAGAATTTGGATTGCATTCTGTAGTGTGTGTTTTGTAAAGTGGATTATCATGCCCAGCATTAACATATGATAGATTTTTATGATCAGAGATATGATCAACAAACTTTATCAAATTATTATGTCAGATGAAGTAAGATTACCATATAACTATTATATCAATGCAATCTTGCTTGCCTTGCTGATAGATGTGTCCTAGTGTGAGAACTCTGGCACATTTCTAGTTGAAGCCATGTTTGGGACTCAGTTACCAAAAACACATGATTCTATTGTAACCCAGGTTAATGAAACCCAGAGTTCTACCTGCAGAGGGATGAAAACAAGGTTACCGATTTTAAAAAAAGAAATTTTGAGAAAAACGCTATGCGAGGGAGGGGCGTAGCTGGACACAGGACAGACAAATAGAGAAAAGCAGCAATGATGAGAAGCTGCAGACATGAAACTGTTAAGAGTGGAATTAATAGTGAGCATCTCTATCCTACTAACTTGAAACCTTCAGGTTCAAACCCCTGGAGGAGAGACAATAGCGATAAAAGATTTATTGAATCTACAGGTATAACATGTAGCAGCTATAACGAGACAATATCGGCAGAGACCAGTGTCCAAAATCCCTGCTGTGTAGTTGGGAATTAGTTCTGCAAAATCATACCAAGGCTTTTGGTCAAGCTTTGTACAAGCTTGTGAATTGACTTTCTGTGGATGGTCAACTATTTCATTCCAATGAACCAAGAAACACGATGGCGAGCCCCCCAGAATGAAGAACCAGTGCCGGAACAAAATGTGTAATGACGCAGAGGATTTAATACAGTTGGATGTGTAAGTTTATTTTCATTCGAAGAATCTGAATTTGATTTTCCGCAAGAACTAATTATTTTTGCAAAGACTTTGATATGTTACTGAATGAGATTTACTTTGTTTAAGTTGTCATGTTCGACAATTGTCATGAAAGGTGTTAAACTGTGTATGTATAATTTTTAAATTTGAATTTAAACTTGTAGATATACTGCCCGGAACTGAAACTGAAGTTAACTATACTACTTGAGAATAGGAATTATATTTGGTTTTGTAACTGACTAGGGTTAAGTAAAAAGGAAAGTTTCTTCTGTAAACTTTTAAATAGGGAATAACACTAGATCTAACTAGTTAGAGAAATTGGAGTAAGAAAGGTTATTCTAATGAATATCGCTGATTCTAACTAAACAGTAATTTGGCTTTTGTTGATATCTGAGATTTGGAACCTAAACAGAATGTTCTGAATTTTGAATTGTTCTTGCTCATGTAAATATTTTGTACCTATTACTTTTTTTCTTATAAACAAAACCTTATTTCTACAGGTGTGTTGTTTCTATTCACTGTCTCCTTCTGATATCTAGATTCTTCTGATGGCCTATTAGCACCTAGTGTAATTTGATTTTCTCTAAAGAGTGCGGTGACTAGTCATTCATGATAAGACTGGTGATACACAGGTGTTACACTATCAAGTATTTAAATTAAAACACATTCCTTGTTTTATAGCCTACTTTTTGAAAACGAATTCTTTCTATGCACAACCATTGATTGTTGCTGTTTGCTATACATGAAGATTTTTATAATTCAAAGGAATGGCTCTCAACTTCTTCAGTGTGATATATTTATATTATATGATGTGGTTCTAGACAAAATCTTGGAGACTTTTAGTGGCTCTGCTCTAAATATTTTTCATGTTAAGAAGAGATTGTTTAATTTATTTTTTTATTCCCCCCCCCCACTACCCCCCACAACAGGTCTTTGGAGAAAGAGGAGAATTACTTGGGAAATGGGTAAGAGGGCCATGCATTTGTTTTGTAGATATTTAAAAACTTATCTAGACCATGTTTCCCACGCTCTCTTTAAACTAACTAGGGCCCCCGTTTCCATCCCTCCTTAAAAACTCACCAGGGCCCCATTCACAAGTTCCTTTTAAATTCGCTGGGGCCCAATTTCTCACATTCTCTTTAAATTAATCAGGGCCATGTTTACAGCTTTCCTTATAAACTCCCAAACCCCATGAGTAACATTCAACACTCTGGAA
The DNA here is from genome assembly GCF_030028105.1 of Mobula birostris. NCBI lineage: Eukaryota > Metazoa > Chordata > Chondrichthyes > Myliobatiformes > Myliobatidae > Mobula > Mobula birostris. The sequence continues at coordinate 170,259,975 of NC_092371.1, forward strand.
AATTTGCCAGTCCAGAAATACCAAAGTCTGAGCATTTAGATTGTTGAAGTTTTACTGTAACTGATAGGAAACACAATACATTACAACTCTTGCCATTGCATCACTTCCTTGGAGATCATTGCATCTTCTGATTCTCTTCTTGGAGAAGGACAAAGAAGTTAGATAGAAGCAGTAATTTATATTACTGCTTCTTGCTTGTAGGGGATAGAATAAACTTTAGGGCATAAGAGATAGGGATTACAGAAAATGTGGAACATGAATACCTGCATTGGATCAAGTGGTAATAACTGAATCAGAAAAGGGAGGTACTTTGGGAATATCCTAGTCTAAGGAGATGCACATAATTTGATGTCATTAGGATGTTATGGGCAGCTTTTGCCAGGGTTATGTCTTTTGCAGTCAGCATTTGGAAATGTATTTGGAAAAATATGGCCTAATTAGGGAGAGCCAGCTTGGCTTTGTGTGGGACAAGTTGTGCATTACTAACTTGATTGAGTTTTTTGATGAGGTGATGAGGGTAAATGATGAAAGTAGAAGTTTGGATGTTGTCAACATGGATTTTAGTAAGGCGCTTGATAAGATCCCAAACAGAAGGCTCATCCAAAAAATTAAGATGTATGGGATCCAGAGTGATGCAGGACTGGTTTGTCCACAGAAGACTGAGGGTAGTGGTTGAAAGAACTTATTCTAGGTTCCAGTAAAATGGCAGCATGCTCAGTCACAGCGGCTTCTACGGAGCCAACCAAAGGTGTTATTGTCTTTTTAAAACATTTTTTATGATAGCAAGACACTACTGGCCATTAAGATCTTAAAGTTCTGCAGGTCTACCCCATCAGTGAGTTTCTCATTGGCAGAGAAACTGGAGGAGCTGGACTGGGTGTGGCTTGTGCTGATACCTGCAGGAGTCAGTGCACGAAGGCGGTCTCACAGCGAGTTATCATCTTAGTCACTTTTCTTGTGATCGTAAGAACCTGTTGGAGATTGTTACTACGGAATGCTGCAGGTCCAATTCACAGGTTTATTGGCAGACAGCAGGGGAGCAGCGTGACCTCGGTCATAGTGAGGACAAGGCCTCAAGCCACGATGTCACTTATTTACAGTTGCCCAGGAGAGTCTGTACGCTCTACCAGAGTGCTGGGGGGGCGATGTGGCGCGGAGTCCAATCTGGAGTTGGTGCTGCCCTTCAGTGTTTGCTCAGCAGAGTACAAGCCATATTGTGTTCAGCTGCAGACTGCTACAACATTCGTGGACTCAGGGTCTTGGCCTATATTTTTCATGACTGTATTTTTACTGATCTCTTACATGTGCCTTCTGCTGTGTAAGACTGTAGGTACTGTGTTTTACACCTTAGCCCAGGAGTAATGCTGTATTCTTGGGTATTCATGTATGGTTACATGGGTATTCATGTGCAGACACGTGACATAGAGCGCCAAAGGTTTAAAAAGGAGAGTAATTTTCAACGGTCTTTTTAAATCAGAGCAAGAGGCCGAGAGAAAAGGAGTAGGAATCTCGGAGAGAAGACTTTTTTTTACACTGCTCTGGGAAAAGAGGCTAGGCTGCGCAGGCGGGTGACGTAGAGCGCCAAAGGTTTAAAAAAAGGCCACCATATACAGTGGGCGGCGGAGTGAGAGGGAGCAGAGTGGGACGGCTTTGGCTCAACAGGCTTCGGCGTGAACAAGCAGAGGTAAGGGTAGGTTCCGGTAATTTTTGTCTTGTTTGTTTAAAGTAGAGAGAATGCCAGGCAGGATGTTGGAATGCTGCTCTTGCAGGATGGGAAGTCAGGGAGCCCTCCGGTATCCCTGACAACGACATCTGCAAGAAGTGCATCCAGCTGCAGCTCCTAACAAACAGCGTTAGGGAACTGGAGCAGCAGCTGGATGACCTCCGGATCATTCAGGAGAATGAGGAGTTTATAGATAGTAGCTACAGGGAGGTAGTTACGCCAAAGGAGCAACGCGCAGGTAATTGGGTTACCGTCAGGCGAGGGAAGGGCAAAGGGCAGGTAGAGCAGGGTTCCCCTGTGGCCATTCTCCTCAACATCAAGTATACCGATTTGGATACTGTTGGAGGGGGATGACTTACCTGGGACAAGCAGCAGCAGCCGGATCTCTGGCACTGAGTTTGGTTCTGCGGTGCAGAAGGGAGGGTGGAAGAAGAGGAGAGCGGTAGTGATAGGGGACTCAATAGTTAGAGGTACAGAAAGGAGGTTCTGTGGTCATGAAAGAGACTCCTGGATGATTTGTTGCCTCCCGGATGCCAGGGTCAGGGATGTCTCTGATCGCGTGCACAGCATTCTGAAGTGGGAGGGTGATCAACCAGATGTCATGGGACACATCGGTATCAATGACGTAGGAAGAAAGAGTGAGGAGGTCCTGAAGAGTGAGTATAAAGAGCTTGGTAGGAAGTTAAAAACCAGGACCTCGAGGGCGGTAATCTCAGGATTGCTACCTGTGCCATGTGCCAATGAGGGTAAGAATAGCATGCTCTGGCGGATGAACACGTGGCTGAGGAACTGGTGTAGGGGGCAGGGTTTCAGATTTCAGGATCATTGGGACCTCTTCTGGGGCAGTTGGGACCTGTGCAAGAGAGATGGGTTACACCCGAACTACAAGGGGACCAATATCCATGCAGGGAGGTTTGTTAGTGCTTTTAGGGAGGGTTTAAACTAGATTGCAGGGGGGTAGGAACCAAAGTGCGAGAGCAGATATTAGAGCAGGGGTGAAATTAAATGATGTAAAAAGTTCATGCAAATTCACGAATAGGAGGATTGTGTGTGGTGGTAGTAGTCTTCTGAGGTGTGTCTATTTCAATGCAAGGAGTATTGTGGGGAAGGCTGATGAGCTAAGGCTGTGGATTGACACATGGAATTATGACATTATAGCCATTAGTGAAACTTGGCTGCAGGAGGGGCAAGACTGGCAGCTTAATGTTACAGGGTGCCGATGTCTCAGACATGATAGAAGCAGAGGAATGAAGGGTGGGGGGCGGGGTGGCATTGCTAGTCAGGGAAAATGTTACAGCAGTGCTCAGGCAGGACAGATTAGAGGGCTTGTCTACCGAGGCCATATGGGTGGAGCTGAGAAACAGGAAGGGTATGACCACATTAATGGGGTTGTAGTATAGGCCACCCAATAGCCAGCGAGAATTGGAGGAGCAAATCTGCAGAGAGATAGCAGACAACTGCAGGAAACATAAAGTTGTGATAGGGGATTTTAATTTTCCACATATTGATTGGGATTCCCATACTGTTAAAGGTCTAGACGGGTTAGAGTTTGTAAAATGTGTTCAGGAAAGTTTTCTAAATCAATATATAGAGGTACCAACTAGAGAGGATGCAATATTAGATCTCCTATTAGGAAACGAGTTAGGACAGGTGACAGAAGTGTGTGTAGGGAACACTTTGGTTCCAGTGATCATAACACCATTAGTTTCAACTTGATCATGGATAAAGATAGATCTGGTCCTCGGGTTGAGGTTCTAAACTGGAAAAAGGCCAAATTTGAAGAAATGAGAAAGGATCTAAAAAGCATGGATTGGTACAGGTTGTTCTCTGGCAAGGATGTGATTGGTAAGTGGGAGACCTTCAAAGGAGAAATTTTGAGAGTGCAGAGTTTGTATGTTCCCGTCAGGATTAAAGGCAAAGTGAATAAAAATAAGGAACCTTGGTTCTCAAGGGATATTAGAACTCTGATAAAGAAGAAGAGAGAGATGTATGACATGTATAGGAAACAGGGAGCAAATAAGGTGCTTGAGGAGTATAAAAAGTCCAGTCTGTCCTGATGGAGCACTGCCGTGATATTTCCCCTGACAAGTAACACCACCCCTCCTCCTTTAATCTATCCCGCTCTGTCACGTCTAAAACAATAGAACCCCGGAATATTGAGCTGCCAGTCCCTCCCGTCCTGCATTCAAGTCTCACTAATAGCTATGATATCATAATTCCAGGTGTTGATCCAGGTCCTGAGTTCATCTGCCTTTCCTATGGCAGGGCTCTGTCAGGACAGATTAGAGAAGCCAGGTGAGTGGGAAAGGTTAAAGTGCTGAAGAGGAAAGAATCTGATAGGAGAGGAAAGTGACCATAGGAGAAAGGGAAAGAGTAGGGGACCCAGGGGAGGTGATAGGCAGTGAGAAGTAAGTGGTGGGTTTGACGGGAACGTTAAAGTCTGGAGGGGAGGGGAGAGGGAAAAGAGGGTGAGGTAGTGAATAAAGGGGATGGAAGGAAGCAGAAATCAAGATTTTAAATGAAGAGAAGGTGAGGGAAGAATGAGAAAATGAAAGAACAAAAATCAGAATCAGAATTAGGTTTACTATTGCTGACATTAATCATGAAATTGTTTGTGGCAGCAGTACAGTGCAGGCATAACAAATTACCACAAGCTACGACCAAAAAAAAAGTGCAGAAGAGGAATACTGAGGTAGTGTTCCTGGGTTAATGGATCAATCAGAAATCTGATGGTAGAGAGGAAGAAGCTGTTCCTAAAACATTGAGTGTGGTTCTTCAGGATCATATACCTCCTTCCTGATGGTGGTTCTTAAAATTATCCTCCTGATACCTCATGGTGGCTTGTGCTCATGATGAAGCTGGCTAAGACTACAACCTTCTGAAACCTTCTGTGTATTGGTGCCTACATACCAGATGGTGATGCAACCAGTCAGACTGTTGTCCACAGTACATTTGGAAATTTGCTTGAGTCTTTGGTGACATACCAAATCTCAAAAACTCTTAATGAAGTATAGCCATCGGCATTCCCTCATCATGATTGCATCAAAATGATGGGTCCAGATTAGATCCTCTGAGATATTGATATACAGGAAAGAGAGAGGTTTAAAATAAAAAAAGGAAGAGAAGTAACAAAAATGGAGGTGAAAAGTGACAGCTTGTTCGTTTAATCCTAACCTTAATGAAAGGTCTCAGCCCAAAATATCAAGTGTTTATTCCCCTCCATAGATGCTGCCTGACTTGCTAAGTCACTCAAGCATTTTGTGTGTAGCTTATTGGTTTTATTGTATCATTAATCACAACAGTTTGTATGCCATCTAATATTACTGTTTGATGTTGAGTTTTTTTTATATTCCCTCACATCTTCATTCAGTTTGATAAGTGGACCGACACACAGCGTCGCAAGGTTCTTCTTGACCTGTTTGAAAGATGCTCTGTCTCTCAGTTGAAGTTTTGTGAACAATATTTGCGCAGTAGAGTTCCAATGGAAGCATTGGACTTCACCTGTTTCCTTCCCAGAGTGCTGTCTTTGTACATCTTCTCCTTCTTGGATCCAAGGAGCCTTTGCCGGTGTGCACAGGTAACACTTATGCAGAATTCATTCTTCATTTTCAAGATTTGGATGTTGCTACCAAGGCCAGTATTTATTGCACATCTCTAATTATCCTTCAGAATGTATAGTATATAGTATAGTATAGTATATATGTATAGTATATAGTATCAGTCAGCCTAACACTGAACCGTTCCCACAACCTATGGACTCATTTTCAAGGACTCTTTTTCTCATTTTCTCTATATTTATTGCTTATTTGTTCATTTTTCTTTTGTATTTGCAGTTTGTTAATTTTTGCACATTTGTTGTTTGTCTTGTGTATGATCTTTCACTGATGCTAATATGATTCTTTGTATTTACTGTAAATTCCTGCAAGAAAATGAATCTCAGGATTGTATACGATGACATATACGTACTTTGATAATAAACTTACTTTACCTTGGTCTTTTTGAAGTAGTACTGGAACAAACAAATCTATGGTTTTCTAGATGAGAGTTGATCCTGTCTCTAGAATCTTCTCCAATAATTTCCCTACCACTGATGTAAAGCTCACTGGCTATTACTCTCTGGTTTGTCACTGTTGGCTTTCTTAAGCAGAGGAACAATATTGTCTATTCTCCTGTTCATCTGTGTTTAACAAGGATGCAAAGATCTCTATCAAGGCTCCAGCATTCTCCTGTCTTCCTTCTCTTACTATCCTGGGATAGATCCCATCAGGCCCCGGGAACTTATCCACATACATGTTCTTTGAGTCCCAACTCCCACTCCTTCATATCAACATGCCCTAAAATAATAGCATATGCAAGTAACTTCCAAGTCCTTCTCCTTGGTAAATACCAATCCAAAATACTTATTTAGTACATCACACACTTTTATTAGTTATATAGTTCCAGTGATCTCACTGAGCGTATTATGATCACATTGATCATATAAAGCATGCTACATTGCCATCGGAAGCATGGCATCACTTGTGGGCTTCCCCCAGCACATATAAACTAGAAAACCTACAGCACAATACGGGGCCTTCGGCCCACAATGCTGTGCCGAACATGTACTGACATCCTTGGACTTTTGTTGGTTGTTGATGCAAATGACGCATTTCACTGTATGTTTTGGCGGTTTGATGTACATTGACAAATAAAGCAAATCTTTATGTCTTTGATTGTAGCTGTGCCCTTTCTGCTATCTCATAGGTGAACTGGCATTGGAAAAATCTTGCTGAGTTGGATCAACTCTGGATGCCCAAATGCCTGAGACTAGGTTGGTACATCAGCTTCTCACCTACTCCCTATGAACAAAGAATCTGGAAAAGACATTACATTGAGATGGTGAAGGAGCTGAATGTTACCAAGCCAAAGGTTAGTGACATATCCCAATGTACTTCAGTGATTTGCCGCATTCATTAATTTGTTACCTGTAAATATTCTTAGATTATTTGAATATTGATTGACATCTCCCTTTAGCAAGGGGTTTAGATGGGGTGGAGTTTGTTAGGTGTGTTCAGGAAGGTTTCCTGACACAATATGTCGATAAGCTTACAAGAGGAGAGGCTGTACTTGATCTGGTATTGGGAAATGAACCTGGTCAGGTATCAGGTCTCTCAGTGGGAGAGCATTCTGGAGATAGTGATCACAATTCTATCTCCTTTACCATAGCATTGGAGAGGGATTAGAACAGACATGTTAGGAAAATGTTTAATTGGAGTAAGGGGAAATATGAAGCTATCAGGCAGGAACTTGGAAGCATAAATTGGGAACACGTTCTCAGGGAAATGTACGGCAGAAATGTGGCAAGTGTTCAGGGGATATTTGTACCATGCATATATAGGTACATTCCAATGAACAAGGAAAGGATGGTAGGGTACAGAAACCATGGTGTACAAAGGCTGTTGAAAATCTAGTCAAGAAGAAAAGAAAAGCTTACGAAAGGTTCGAAAAAATTAAGTAATGATAGAGATCTAGAAGATTATAAGGCTAGCAGGAAGAAGCTTAAGAATGAAATTGTGAGAGCCCGAACTGGCCATGAGAAGGCCTTGGTGAGCAGGATTAAAGAAAACTCCAAGGCATTTTACAAGTATGTGAAGAGCAAGAGGATAAGATATGAGAGAATAGGACCAATCAAGTGTGACAGTGGAAAAGTGTGTATGGAATCGAAGGAGATAGCAAAGGTACTTAATGAATATTTTGCTTCAGTATTCACAACAGAAAAGGATCTTGGTGATTGTAGGGATGAGTTACAGCAGATTGAAAAGCTTGAGCATGTAGACATTAAGAAAGAATGTGTGCTGGAGCTTTTGGAAAGCATCAATTTGGATAAGTCTCTGGGACCGGATGAGATGTTCCCCAGGCTACTGTGGGAGGTGAGGAAGGAGATTGCTGAGCCTCTGGCAATAATCTTTGTATTATCAATGGGGACAGGAGAGGTTCCAGGGGATTGGAGGGTTGCAGATGTTCCCTTATTCAAGAAAGGGAGTAGAGATAACCCGGGAAATTATAGACTAGTGAGTCTTACTTCAGTGGTTGGTAAGTTGATGCAAAAGATCTTGAGAGGCAGGATTTATGAACATTTGGAGAGGCATAATATGATTAGGAATAATCAGCATGGCTTTGTCAAAGACAGGTCATGCCTTACGAGCCTGAATTAATTTTTTGTGGATGTGCCTAAACACGTTGATGAAGGAAGAGCAGTAGATGTAGTGTATATGGATTTCAGCAAGGCATTTGATAAGGTACCCATGCAAGGCTTATTGAGAAAGTAAGGAGGCATGGGATCCAAGAGGACCTTGCTTTGTGGATCCAGAATTGGCTTGCCCACAGAAGGCAAAGAGTCGTTGTAGACGGGTCATATTCTGCATGGAGGTCGGTGACCAGTGGTGTGCCTCAGGGAATTGTTCAAAAGTTCAAAGGTCAAATTTAATGACAGAGAAATGCTTTTTCTTTGCAAACATCCACGAAAACAGAGAAGTTCACCAAAGAATGAACAACAGTTAAATGTGAGAACCCCAAAGTCCGCCCCAGCAACCCGCCCCTCACACATAAGCGGCAGTGAGCAACGACTCCCCCCTCCCCCACCCCTTCTCTTTGTGATTTTTATAACTGACCTGGATGGGTTAGTAAATTTGCTGATGACACAAAGGTTGGGGGTGTTGTGGATAGCGTGGCGGGCTGTCAGAGGTTACAGTGGGGCATTGATAGGATGCAAAACTGGGCTGAGAAGTGGCAGATGGAGTTCAACCCAGATGGTTCATTTTGGTAGGTCGAATATGATGGCAGAATGTAGTATTAATGGTCAGACTCTTGGCAGTGTGGAGGATCAGAGGGATCTTGGGGTCTGAGTCCATAGGACACTCAAAGCTGCTGTGCAGATTGACTCTGTGGTTAAGAAGGCACACTTAATGTTGACGCTAAAATTTATCTGAACTTTTGGCTCATAGGATGGAAAATATTCTGCCTTTTATTATCTCTGATGACCAGACCGGATTTATTACAAATCGTTATTCTCATTTTAACATTCGTCGTTTACTGAATGTTATTTATTCTCCCTCTAAAGAAACTTTGGAATGCATGATTTCTTTGGATGCTGAGAAAGCATTTGACCAGGTTGAATGGAATTATTTATTTAAAATATTAGAAAAATTTCAATTTGGGTCCAATTTTATTCAGTGGATTAAATTACTTTATTCATCTCCCACTGCACAGGTTTTTACTAACTCTCAGAGTTCTAAACCATTTAATCTCCAATGTGGAACCAGACAAGGATGTCCTTTGAGTCCTTTGCTTTTTGATTTGGCTTTAGAGCCTTTAGCCATTGCATTTCGTGAATCCCTTGACATCTTGGGTATTTTAAGGAGGGGTGTCACTCATTAGTTGTCACTTTATGCTGATGACCTTTTGCTCTACATCTCTAATGTGGAATCCTCTCTACCTTCAATACTCTCATTACTTTATGAATTTAGTCGGTTCTCAGGATATAAACAATCTTCATAAGAGTGAACTTTTTCCTTTGAATAATTTGGTATCAGTCAACTCTGACCTTCCTTTTAAAATTGTAAGAAATCAATTTACTTATTTGGGTATAACAATTACTAGGAATTATAAATTTCTTTTTAAAGAAAACTTTATTACTCTTTTAGAATATGTTAAGAAGGTACTATCAAGTTGGTCTCCCATTTCTTTATTGCTGATTGGACATATTAATTCTATTAAAATGAATATTTTGCCTAAATTTTTATATTTATTTCAAACCCTACCTGTTTTTATTCCTAAATCCTTTTTTGACTCTTTAGATTTGATTATGTCTTCTTACTTATGGAAGAATAAAACCCCCCAATTAAATAAAGTTCATCTTCAGAAAATGAGAAAAAATGGGGGATTTGCCCTATCCAGTTTTAGGTTTTATTACTGGGCAGTCAACATACGCTACCGTAGGTTTTGGTTATACTACATTAATTGTGAAGACTGTCCGGTTTGGGTTTCTTCAGAAGTTAATTCTGTTAATAAATTTTCTATTATTTCTCTTCTTGGTTCTTCAATTCCTCTATCCTTAAGTAATTTAACTGATAAGTATGTAGTTAAACATTCTTTGAGGATTTGGTTACAATTTAGAAAATTCTTTGGTTTATTTGGTTTTTCACTCTCTGGTCCCATTTTTTCTGATTTTCTTTTAAACCTTCTTTGACTGATGTAGTTTTTAAAGAGTGGAATAGACTAGAAGTATCTGTTTGTTGGAGATAGTCTTTCCTCGTTTGTTCAACTATCTATTAAATATAATCTTTGTAAAGCTCACTTTTTTAGATATTTACAAATTAGAGATTTCTTGCTGTTACGTACCCCGTAACTGGGTTGCCAAACCAGCAGAAATGGACCACTTAGTTGGAGTCTGGTTTAACAGAACTAATAAAGTTTTATTAAAGAAATAAGTAACACAGTACTCTAATCGTAAGGATATAAATGCAACAGGTTAGCAATGATAAAACACACATGTACTCAGAACTAGGGTAATAGGAATCAAGCAAGTTCTATCGCAGTCTAGGGGTAAAATGATCAGTCTCAAGTGACGCAGAGTTCAGTTCAGCTTAGTACAGTTCGCAGTAATCGCTGTTGTGCCGTTGGGGAGAGAGAGAGAGAGCGAGCGCGAGGGAATATGCAAATCTGATTCAGACAGACCTTTAATATTCTTCGCAGTTAGCTCTCGGGCGGACCCTTTGTTATGTCTTCTGTGGTCACCGACTGTGACCCCTCCGCTCCGGATACAACCGTTCTTCCGCGGTGAACCCGGCACCCAGGCAAGGGCCGACACACACACCAGGTTCCCGCCGATCGTACCCTTTCACCCTGTGCGTCTATGGTCAGTTTCCGCGACCAGACCTCCAAACTCCCACCAACTTGTGGGGGCACACCGCTCTTCCAGGGTCTCGTTATCTCGTGATCTCGTGGTGTGTGTCGTGCCTTAGCGAACCTGTTCTTTTTATCCCCCTGCTGGGGTATCGCCTGTCCATCAAACTTCAAACAGTTCAGGTTCAAAGCAACCGGTCTGTCAATACTCTTAATTGTGTTTCGCTTCCGTTATCTCTCTCTCCTCTCTCATTAACATTTTGAACGCTTCTCCATTGTCTCCCTTATCTCTCTCATCAGTATCAATCTTCTGATAACTTGGTTTGTCGTCACACCTTGCGTTCTCAACTTCATACATTTCCTAAATGTCCAGATAAGAATTTAATTGATACAATTTTTACTTTGAAACCTTTTCATAATGGATCTATTTCTAATATTTATAGTATTGTTGTTGGCAATGAGAAGCATTCTGTTACACCAAATTAAAAACCTCTGGGAACAAGACCTACAGATTTATTTTTTTCTGTAATTTATTTTTTATTGAATTTCATCATCAAACAAACATTTCCACAAGATGTATTTCAGACACTGTACATATATATCATATAATCATACTTGTCACAAATCTCCACATAATACTTACCTGAGGTATACACTTATAGAAAGGAGAGGAATGAAAGAACAATCGAAAGAAGAAAACTATGTACAGAGTAGGGAGTGATCTTTTATTTTACAACATATTCATTGACTTGTGAGAATAAAATCAGGCCTATGAGGTGTTATGTTGTTCCAGTATGAATAAAATTGTTCCAACTTATGATTAACAGATGCTACAGATTTCAATTGATGAGGATACTTGGAATGAAATTTTTAAACTTGTTCACACCTCTTTGTTATGTGTGCGTCACTCTCTTTTACAATTTAAAGTGGTTCATAGAGCCTATATGATTAAAGATAACCTCTCTTGGTTTTACTCAGATTTTTCTCCATACTGTAATAGGGGTAATGTTGAAGAGGCCCCTGTAATTCATATGTTTTGGTCCTGTCTGCGGCTTGATAAATTTTGGAAAGAAGTATTTCAAACTTTCTCGGAGCTTTTTAAAGTAAACTTTAAACCCAACCCTCTGACTGCCTTGTTTGGCATTGTTGGAGGAAATGATTTTACTCTTAAGCTAAATGATTTGCATATTTTGGCTTTTATTTCTCTTTTAGCCAGAAGAGTTTTGTTGCTTAAATGGAAAGATGCCATTCCGCCTGCTCATGCCCATTGGTTGATTGATGTTATGTCATGTTTAAATCTAGAGAAGGTTAGGTGTTCTATTTCTATACCTAGACAAGATTTTTTCATATTACGGGGACCTTTTTGGAACTACTTTTACAATTGTCGACTTGTTCAGCAATGATAATGGCTATTGTATGTTTGAATTTACGACTATATGTCAGATATTTTTTTTCTTTTAACCAAACAGCTGGTTTTTTCACTTTTTGTTTTGTTATGGGGTTTTGATTTTGCTTTAGATTAGAATAAAATATACCTTTTCAATATTATAGTTAATTTACATAGTTATGGGGCATTTCAATCTTGTTTCTGTTTTCATAATGTAATGTATTTTGTATTCGTCTATGCAAGTGATTAATAAAAATATTGAAAAAGAAGAAGGCATACAGTGCATTGGCCTTCATCAACCGTGGGATTGAGTTTAAGAGGTAATGTTACAGCTATACTGTATAGGACCCTGGTCAGACCCCACTTGGGGAATTGTGCTCAGTTCTGGTCACCTCACCACAGGAAGGATGTGGAAACTATAGAAAGGGTACAGAAGAGATTTACAAAGATGTTGCCTGAATTGGGGAGCATGCCCTATGAGAATAGGTTGAGTGAGCTCGGCCTTTACTCCGGCGGAGGATGAGAGGTGACCTGATAGAGGTGTATAAGATGATGAGAGGCATTGATTGTGTGGATAGTCAGAGGCTTTTTCCCAGGGCTGAAATGGCTATCATGAGAGGGCACAGTTTTGAGGTGCTTGGAAGCAGGTACAGAGAAGATGTTAGGGGTAAGTTTTTTTTACACAGAGAGTGGTGAGTGCATGGAATAGGCTGCCAGCGACGGTGGTGGAGGCGGATACGATAGGGTCTTTTAAGAGACTCCTGGATAGGTACATGGAAATTAGAAAAATAGGGGGCTATGGGTAACCCTAGGTAATTTCCAAAGTAAGTACATGTTCAACACAGCTTTTTGGGCCAAAAGGCCTGTATTGTGCTGTAGGTTTTCTATGTTTCTATTATCGGTATTGAAATGAGTAACACACACTGTTTCTAAAAATAGGAAAAAATATAGATAAACACTCAGTGGCCATTTTATTCTGTATCTACTGAAAAAATATAGTGACCACCGAGTGTATTTTGTGGTTTTCTGAGGCTGTAGTCTATCTACTTCAAGCTGTACACCCTCTTTGCAGGTCTGAAAACCAGTAGAGTTTTTTTTAATTGTATATCAGTCTGGGCACTGGAAGGTTTAGAATGGGAAAACGTCTCAAGGCTGCTGTTTTCCATTTAAGTTTGTGAACCAATTGGCAAACGATGTTGCATTCTCCAGTTTGTACTAAATATTAATTACAACTTAAAATTGATTGTGAGCTTATCATTATGCCTGAGGATGATTGCATCCTCAAGCATAAGGATAAAGTCAGAAGCGAACTTTATTGAATATAATTCTAATCAATCAGAACTTGTCTGGTCAGATTTACTCCTGGCTTCAAGTTGCCTACATCTGTTGATTTGTTATGAATTAGTTATGATGCTGCCTGTTAGATTTCAAAGGTAGTCACTTTTGATTGTTGTGCATGAAGAAACAAATAGAGAAGGGGTTCTAACTGGATGGCCCTTTTAAAGAGCCAGCACAGTTACACAAGGCTTAATGTATTAATTTGCTTTTCTGTAATTCCATCATAATATATTTTAAACCTCATACTTGAAAAATGGATGGAACACAACAATACCTTTGTGCATTATAATAATTGTGAGAAGGAAATTACCTATAAGTATTTTCTATTTCAATCCCTTTTGAAACTTTTGGGCTGATTCTACAGTTCTTCTTAATCCAGGGTTCTTCTTGTTCCCAGACACCACCTAAAGAAGAATTTATTGTGGCGGATGTTCACTCATTATCAAAGGATATGGCAGAGCAGAAGCAGCCCACAGTTCTTTCCCCACCCGGGAAAGCTCGGCTTGAACTCCCACCCTGGCGTGGTTCAGACCGACACCCAACAGATACCATACGTTTCAACTACCTGGACAACAGTGATCCTATTGAGCTAACTGGGTAAGTATAAGGAAACTTGCTAAAGACCAAGAATGATATGCATTAACAATTTGGAAGAAGGAACCAAGTATAGCATATCTACAGTATGTTTGCTGATGACACTAAATTGAACATAGAACATAGAACATAGAATAGTACAGCACAGTACAGGCCCTTCAGCCCACAATGTTGTGCCGACCCTCAAACCCTGCCTCCCATATAAGCCCCCACCTTAGATTCCTCCATATACCTGTCTAGTAGTCTCTTAAACTTCACTAGTGTATCTGCCTCCACCACTGACTCAGGCAGTGCATTCCACGCAACAACCACTCTCTGAGTAAAAAATCTTCCTCTAATATCCCCCTTGATCTTCCCACCCCTTACCTTAAAGCCATGTCCTCTTGTATTGAGCAGTGGTGCCCTGGGGAAGAGGCGCTGGCTATTCACTCTATCTATTCCTCTTATTATCTTGTACACCTCTATCATGTCTCCTTTCATCCTCCTTCTCTCCAAAGAGTAAAGCCCTAGCTCCCTTAATCTCTGATCATAATTCATACTCTCTAAACCAGGCAGCATCCTGGTAAATCTCCTCTGTACCCTTTCCAGTGCTTCCACGTCCTTCCTATAGTGAGGTGGCCAGAACTGGACACAGTACTCCAAGTGTGGCCTAACCAGAGTTTTATAGAGCTGCATCATTACATTGCGACTCTTAAACTCTATCCCTCAACTTATGAAAGCTAAGACCCCATAAGCTTTCTTAACTACCCTATCCACCTGTGAGGCAACTTTCAGGGATCTGTGGACATGTACCCTGAGATCCCTCTGCTCCTCCACACTACCAAGTATCCTGCCATTTACTTTGTACTCTGCCTTGGAGTTTGTCCTTCCAAAGTGTACCACCTCACACTTCTCTGGGTTGAACTCCATCTGCCACTTCTCAGCCCACTTCTGCATCCTATCAATGTCTCTCTGCAATCTTTGACAATCCTCTACACTATCTACAACACCACCAACCTTTGTGTCATCTGCAAACTTGCCAACCCACCCTTCTACCCCCACATCCAGGTCGTTAATAAAAATCATGAGAAGTAGAGGTCCCAGAACAGATCCTTGTGGGACACCACTGGTCACAATCCTCCAATCTGAAAGTACTCCCTCCACCACCACCCTCTGCCTTCTGCAGGCAAGCCAATTCTGAATCCACCTGGCCAAACTTCCCTGGATCCCATGCCTTCTAACTTTCTGAATAAGCCTACCGTGTGGAACCTTGTCGAATGCCTTACTAAAATCCATATAGATCACATCCACTGCACTACCCTCATCTATATGCCTGGTCACCTCCTCAAAGAACTCTATCAGGCTTGTTAGACGTGATCTGCCCTTCACAAAACCATGCTGACTGTCCCTGATCAGACCATGATTCTCCAAATGCCTATAGATCCTATCTCTAAGAATCTTTTCCAACAGCTTTCCCACCACAGACGTAAGGCTCACTGGTCTATAATTACCCGGACTATCCCTACTACCTTTTTTGAACAAGGGGACAACATTCGCCTCCCTCCAATCCTCCGGTACCATTCCCGTGGACAACGAGTGGAAAAGCAAATTGTGCAGAGGATTTGGAGAGTCTGCAGAGTGATATAGATAGGTTAACTGAATGAGCAAGGGTCTGGCAGATAAACTACAACATTGATAAGTGTGAGGTCATCTACTTAAGAAGGAAAAATAGAAGATCAGATTATTATTTATGTGGTGAAAGATTCCAGCATACTGTTGGTTGTGCAGAAGGAGTTGAGAGTGTTTGTGCGTGAATTGCAAAAGGTTGGTTTGCAGGTGTAATAAGTTATGGAAAAGGCAAATGAAATGTTGAGTTTCATTGCTAGAGAGATTGAATTTAAGAGCAGTAAGGTTATGCTGTAACTGCATAAGGTACTGGTGAAGTGCACGTGGACTACTCTGTGTAGTTCTGGTCTCTTTACTTGAGGAAAGATTACTTGGAGGTGAAGCAGCAGATGTTCACTGGGTTGATTTCACAGATGAGGGCATAAATCTATGAGGAGAAACACAGTCACCTGGGATTATACTCACTGGAATTCAGAAGAATGAGAAGTGATCTTATAGAGACATAAAATCATGAAAAGAATAGAGAAGATAGAGACAGGGAAGTTTTTTCCATTGATAGGTAAGATTAGAACAAGAGAACACCGCCTCAGGATATAGGAGAATATATCTGGGACAGAGATGAGGAGAAACTGCTTTTCCTAGTGACAGTGAATCTGTAGAATTCTCTGCCTGTGGAAGCAGTGCAGGCTACCCATTAAATACTGTATATTCGAGACACAGTTAGATAGATCTGTGCATAACAGGAGAATTGAGGATTATGGAGAAAAGGCAGGTAGTGGAGCTGAGTCCACAGTCAGATCAGTCATGATCTTATTGAATGGCAGAGTAGGCTTGACAGGCCAAATGGCCTACTTCTGCTCCTAGTTACGTTCTTATCAGCAGATGCCCAGGCTGGCAACACTTCAGCGCTCTGGCTGAATTACAGAGGCCAGCAGTCATTGTCTGGTAGACCAGGAGAAGTGTTCACTTACCAGTCTTAAAGTGGTAGAGATACTTGCTGATGAAGTGGTAAATATACTTCTACTGTCTTGAGATGCCCACAGTTTAATCCAGTGCAGAGTGAGGGGCATGCAAATAGAGTATTTTCATCCATACCAGCAATGTTCTTCTTGGTCCACAGGAAGGTCAGGGAAAGAAATCAGGGATTTGAATGAATTACCATTCTCATCAGAAGGTCTGCATGGGTCAGATAGAAAGGTTGAGGGAAATACAGGGCCTTTATCACCCACGAAGCCTGCTTTTGGAAGCCCTCTGGCTGCTAACTTACTGATGGATATTTGTTGTCATTTCTGACTTGTCTGCCCCTGATTTTGGGCATGTATCTCTGGACATGTGTATCACCATGTAAATAACCTGAGTCCACAAATATTAGTAGTTTCTCTTCAAGGGAGGGTTAGAAGTAAGTTCAGTTTGGAGAGCTATTTCTGAGGGAGAATGGCAATATTTTTTGTGGATAGGTTATGGAAAATGCTCATCACATTTTATTCTTATGTTTA
Organism: Mobula birostris; assembly: GCF_030028105.1. Classification (NCBI taxonomy): domain Eukaryota; kingdom Metazoa; phylum Chordata; class Chondrichthyes; order Myliobatiformes; family Myliobatidae; genus Mobula; species Mobula birostris. The sequence goes on from NC_092371.1 coordinate 170,277,001, forward strand.
TGAAGATTACTATCAAACGCCTGAATAGATTTTTAATTGGACAAAATAGGCTCTTCCTTTTAATGTTCAACATGTACAGCAAGTTAATTAATGGCATTATTTATTGGAATTGTGGTCATTTCTGTAATCTGTCACATAAGGATATATTTGCATTGTACAATTTCCCATGCATTTTCCTGCAGATAATATGAGATCTTGTTTAAGGCATCTGATGCCCTGCAAAACTTTATTCATTCTGCATGCTGTGCATTGAATTAATAATATTATTTTTGGTTGGCCTATTTTTCCAGGAAGAAGAAGGGAAGCCGCGCCTCTCCTGATCTTATTCGCCAAAGTCATGACAGAAAGAAACATCCGTCAGCAAACTATAAGATGCGGAAAGTAAAATCACTGGTATGCCCACCAATACTTTCTTTCTTTGTCCTGATTACTTTTGTCCCGAAGACAGGCCTGAAACGTTAGATTGTTTATTCCCCTCCATGGATTCTGTTGGATTCTGATGTTTTTGCTCCAAGGTTCTTGGAGGTACACAGCAAATCAGGCAGCATTTATAGAAGGGAATAAATGGTCAACGTTTCAATGAAGGGTCCTGGTGGAGTGTCTCGGACTGACACATAGAGGCTGCCTGACCTGCTGAGTTCCTCCAGCATCTTATGTGTGTACCATATTATTTCTGCTTCTGCCTTGACAATCCAATTGATTACTCTTTTCCCTTTGTTGATTGCAGATTCACAATGATCAGATATGAGAATATTGATTTTGCTGTAAGTTGTTTAATTTTCCCCTCAGCTCCTAGTGTTTAAGAGTAATTTTATCTTGCTCTCCTTTTAAATTTTTGATCTGATTTTATCAAGACCTCATACAGCAGAATTTCAAACAGCAGTGTACCTGCTCAAGGTTCTTAATATCATCGCAAATTCTCCTTCTCTCCCATGAGCCAGGGGAGAGAATTAGCAGGAATCAGCAGGAATTATGCATTTCTTCAATGAAGCTTTGTTCATTATTATGAATCTTTTCTTCAGAATAGAGTATTCAGGAATCTTGTGCAAGAAATTCATAGTTCTGATTATGAATCCTGTCTCATAGCTGATGTAGTTTGGGCTTCAGTACTGGGAACATTGGTCAGCGTTCATAGGCTCATTGTTCCTCCCTCTGAATTAGAAGATTTTGCTGAGACAGTGGTTATTTACTTGTGCTTTGAGATTCAATGATGGTGTTTTGAAGGCAGTGAAGAAATGAATTAAAAATGTATATTTTTACAGATAGATCACTCCCAGTATATGGAAGACTCATGTCTTCCAGAGTCTTGCTCTGAACCAATATTGTCAAGAGGCATTGTAATTCAGTGGAGGCAAGTTGACAGAGGACATTGGCCTGTAGATGTTTAGCGTAAGGCAGTCTCATAAGCTTCATTGAAAGCGTTGACAATAGCTTGGGGCTTGGCCTCTGAGTGGGCTCAAGTGCTAGTGTCAAGTACATACTGCAGTTCCACATGTACATTGAAACAAACAGTAAAATGAGTTGTTTTTGTCAATGACCAACATCATCTGAGGATTTGCTGGAGGCAGCCTGCAATTGTCTCCACATTTCCAGCGCCATCATAGCAGGCCCACAATTTACTAACCCTTGCTATAGTACATTGGTACAGATTCGAACAACCTTGATTCTGCACTTTTAACAGTTTTCCATTAGTTCTACAAGTTAGTGCTACTGTAATGAGAAATTTAGTGAAGTTAGGATGCTACATTGTGGTCATGTATGAGAGAGATAATGGAGACAATGGCAATGGCACAGGCTTATTTGACACCAGTCTTCACTGAAAATGGTTCTGTTGTAGACCTATTGACTTCTAATGTCTTCTGATCTCTAAATAGTCCAAAACTGAACTTACACCATGGTGTTTTCTATCTCCAACCACTCCAAACTCATGCCCTAAAGAGGTAATCTAAGGTTTCTGTAGATAATTAAACAGGTTTCTCAGGTACATCCTGTGATAAACCTCTGTAGCCATGCAATATCTTACAGCTTTTGTAGGAATGGCATTCTCAGATGGGCTGTCCACCATCACTTGCGGACATTGCTCCATTCATCCATGCCAACTGTCCACCTAGTTCCTGAATTCTCAAAAGTGACTGAAATACTGTACAACACTGGGGAACGTGGAGCAAAGATAAACAGCAACAAAATATAAGAAAATTAGAAACTGGAGAAAGAATGGATTCACTTGCAATGTGAACACAGTATTGCATTAATATCCAGCAAATTGATAAGTAAGGTGTCCATAACACCATAAGATCATATGAGCAGAATTAAGCCATTTGGCCCATTGAGTCTACCCCACCATTTTATCATTGCTGATCCAATTTCCTCTCAGCCCCAGTCTCCTGCCTTCTCATATCCTTTCATGTTCTGACCAATCAAGAATCTATCAACCTCTGCCTTAAATATACATAAATACAGCCTCCACAGCTGCTTGTGGCAAATAATTCCGCAGATTCACCACCCTTTGGCTAAAGAAATTCCTGCTCTTCTCTGTTCAAAAAGGATACCCCTCTATTCTGAGACTGTGTCCCCTGGTCTTAGACTCTCCCACCATAGGAAACATCCTCTCCACATCCACTCTATCAAGGACTTTCACCATTCAATAGCTTTCAGTGAGGTCTCCTCTCATTTCCAGAGCCATCAGATGCTCTTCATATGACAAGCCATTCAATCCTGGAATCAGTTTTGTGAACCTCCTTTGAACCCTCTCCAGTTTCAGCACGTCCTTTTTTAAGATAAGGGGTCCAAACCTGCTCATAATACTCCAAGTAAAGCCTCACCAGTGCTTTATATACATTACATCTTTGTCTTTATATTCTAGTCCTCTTGAAATAAATGCTAGGTATTTGCTGCCTTCTCCACAGACTCAACTCACAAGTTATTACCTTAAGGGAATCCTGCATAAGGACTCCCAAGTGCCTTTGCATCTCAGTTTTTTTGTATTTTCTCTCCATTTTGAAAATAGTCAACTCTTTGATTTCTTCTACCAAAGTGCGTGACCATACACTTCTCAACACTGGATTCCACCTGCCATCTTTTTGCCCATTCTCCTAGTCTGTCTAAATTCTCCTATAGCCTCTCTACTTCCTCAAAACTAACTGCCCCTCCAGCTATCTTCATATCATCTGCAAAGTTGCAACAAAGCCATGAATTCCATCATCCAAATGATTGACATACAGTGTAAAAAGAATAGGTCCCAACACAGACCCCTGTGGAACACCAGTGGTTACTGGCAGCCAGTCAGAAAAAGCTCTCTTTATTCCCACTCTTTGCCTCCTGCCAATCAGCTACTACTTTATTCATGCAAGAATCTTTTCTGTAATATTATGAGCTTGCAGCTTGTTAAGCAGACTCGTGTGGCACCTTGTCAAAGACCTTCAGAAAATCCAAGTACACAACATCAACCGATTCTCCTTTGTGTATCCTCCTTGTTACCACTTCAAAGAATTCCAACAAACTTGTCTGGCAAGATACTCTCTTGAGGAAGCCATGTTGGCTATGTTCTATTTAATCATGCGCCTCCAAGTACCCTGAGACCTCATCCTTAATAAATGACTCCAACATCTTCCAAACCACTGAGGTCAAACTAACTGGCCTATAGTTTCCTTTCTTTGGCCTCTCTCCCTTCTTGAAGAGTGGAGTGACATTTGCAATTTTCCAGTCTTCCAGAACCATTCTAGAATTTAGTGGTTTTCAAAAGATCATTACTAATGCCACCACGATTTCTTCAGCCACCTCTTTCAGAACTATGGGGTGTACACCATCTGGTCCAGGTTACTTACCTGCCTTCAGACCTTTCTGTTTCCCAAGAACCTGCTCTCTAGTTATGGTAACTTCACACACTTCATGACCTCTGGCACCTGGAACTTCCACCATACTGCTAGTGCCTTCCACAGTGAAGACAGATGTGAATACTTATTCGGTTCATCCGCTATTTCATTACTACTTCTCCAGCAGCATTTTCCAGCAGCCCAATATGCATGCTCGCCTCTTTTAGACTTTATGTATCCGAAGAAACTTTTGTTATTCTCTTTAATATTACTGGCTAGCTTACTTTCATATTCCATCTTTACCTTCTTTTTGACTTTTTCAGTTGCCTTCTGTTGGTTTTAAAAGCTTCCCAATCCTCGAACTTCCCACTAATTTTTGTATACTTCTAAAGGAAAAGCCATACCTCTCAAAAAAAAAAACCATATCTTAGGCACTCTGGAAATTCCCCTTCCTGTAATCCAGCAGCAAACTGATTTTCCCAATCTACCTGCATATTGAAGTTCCCCATGGTTATTGTAACTTTGCCCTTTTGTCCAAGTACTTTCATTCATAGAGACCAATTGCAGATGAATTAACCAGAATTGGTACATCTCTGCCATCTACTGATCATTCCTATTTACTGCACTTCAATATTACAGGAGAATGAGGTTTAGTTTTAGTTTCATGATGAAAATGCTTTCACTGCAGTTAAACTTTCAAATACCAGAAAATAGATTCAAACATTCATTAAATGATAAAAAGAAAAATCAAAAAGAGCATTTCTGACATCAAGATAGTAAAATATTTGAGGATTAAATTTCCCTCTCAGGTTTTTTTAATATCCTCTGAATCTTTTGCTGTCACAGACCAGATAACTTATGAATTTTTCTGGAGAGAAGTAGAATTTAAAATGGAAGGAGGTGTTTGTGCAATTGACACATAGAAACACAGAAAATCTACAGCACAATACAGGCCCTTTGGCCCACAATGCTGTGCCGAACATGTAATTACTTTAGAAATTACCATGGTTACCCATAGCCCTCTATTTTTCTAAGCTCCATGTACCTATCCAGGAGTCTCTTAAAAGACCCTGTCATATCCACCTCTACCACCGTCACCGGCAGCTCCTTCCACACACTCACCACTCTGCGTAAAAAAACTTAAGCGTGACATCTCCTCTGTACCTACTTCCAAGCACCTTAAAACTGTGCCCTCTTGCGCTGGCCACTTCAGCCCTGGGAAAAAGCCTCTTGACTATCCACACCATCAATACCTCTCATCATCTTATACACCTCTATCAGGTCACCTCTCATCCTCCGCCGCTCCAAAGAGAAAAAGCCGCATTCACTCAACCTATTCTCATAGGGCATGCTCCCCCATCCAGGCAACATCCTTGTAGATCTCCTCTGCACCCTTTCTATAGTTTTGACATCCTTCCTGTAGTGAGGTGACTAGAATCGAGCACAGTATTCCAAGTGGGGTCTGATCAAGGTCCTATATAGCTGTAACATTACCTCTCGGCTCTTAACTTCAATCCCACGATTAATGAAAGCCAATGCACCGTATGCCTTCTTAACCACACAGTCAACCTGCACAGCAGCTTTGAGTGTTCTATGGACTCGAACCCCAAGATCCCTCCGATCCTTGATACTGCCAAGAGTTTACCATTAATACTATATTCTGTCATCATATTTGACTTACCAAAATGAACGACTTCACACTTATCTGGGTTGAACTCCATCTGCCACTTCTCAGCCCAGTTTTGCATCCTATCAATGTACCGCTGTAATCTCTGACAGCCCTCCATACTATCCACAACACTCCCAACCTTTGTGTCATCAGCAAACTTACTAACCCATCCCTCCACTTGGTCATCCAGGTCATTTATAAAAATCACGAAGAGAAGGGGTCCCAGAACAGATCCCAGAGGCACACCACTGGTGACCAACCTCCGTGCAGTATATGACCCATCTACAACCACTCTTTGCCTTCTCTGGGTGTCGTGGGAACACTAACTAAGAACACCAGAGTGACTTTGAGTTTTGTTTTAAGTGCTTATTAACATTTAATTGGGACTCTACCTCCATTTCAGCTAGGGCGGTCCTGTAATTTAATTCGGCCCTTTTAGTTAGCCTTTCTTCAGATCTCACTCAATGGAGATGCCATCCACGTTGCCAGATTCTGTTGTGGAAACACTAACTAAGAACACCATACCTTCCCTTCTCCCAGGGAGGTCTCTGGCAACTGCCCCCATTTCAGCTAGGGCAGTCCCTTAAGCTAGGGAAGTCCCCTATTTAACTTGGCCCTCTTAGTTAGCTTTTCTTCGGATCTCGCATATTGGAGATCCCATCCTCGTCGCCAGATTCTGTCGTGGAAACACTAACTAAGAACACCAGAGTGACTTCGAGTTTCATTTTAAGAGTCTATTAACATTTAATCTGGACCCTACCCCCATTTCAACTAGGGCAGTCCCTTAATTTAACTCGGCCCTCTGAGTTAGCCTTTCTTCGGATCTTGCTCAATAGAGATAGAAACATAGAAAACATACAGCACAATACAGGCCCTTTAGCCCACAAAGCTGTGCTGAACATGTCCCTACCTTAGAACTACCTAGGCTTTACCCATAGCCCTCTATTTTTCTAAGCTCCATGTAGCCATCCAGGAGTCTCTTAAAAGACCCTATCGTTTCCACCTCCACCACCACTGCTGCCGACAGCCTATTCCATGCACTCACCACTCTCTGTGTAAAAAAACTGACCCCTGACATCTCATCTGTACCTGCTTCCAAGCACCTTAAAACTATGCCCTCTCATGCTAGCCACTTCAGCCCTGGGAAAAAGCCTCTGACTATCCACACGATCAATGCCTCTCATCATCTTATACACCTCTATGAGGTCACCTCTCATCCCCTGTCGCTCCAAGGGGAAAAGGCCGAGTTAACTCAACCTATTCTTATAAGGCATGCTCCCCAATCCAGGCAACATCCTTGTAAATCTCCTCTGCACCCTTTCTATGGTTTCCACGTCCTTCCTATAGTAAGGCGATTGAGATCCCATCCTTGTTGCCAGATTCTGTCATGGAAACACTAACTAAGAACACCCAGCGTACCTTTGAGTTTCGTTTTAAGAGTTTATTAACATGATATCATGGAGAGTCTGCAGCAATCTGCACCGTCACCAGAACTCTAAATTCTAGGTTATACTGAGCTCATATTTATACAGCAAGACAAACAACTTCACTTAGTTTGACATCAGTACATGATCAATCACTTAAAAGACATATCAATTATTCTCTCAGTGGAAGTCTAACAGTCCTCTTCATTCCCTGTTATCTGGGCTCATAATTTACCCCCGGACATATCCTCCCTCCTGGTTCCAGGTGCCCAGTATCTTACTAATTGGAGTTCCTGGTACTGTGCTTATCATCCAAGGTTATTCTCGACACACATCAGCAGTCTTATGCCCAGCTGTTCCAGAATGGTCAGGTATCCCATCAAACAGTAGTTTTAACCATTTCTACCACAATGGGCAAGCCAATTCTGGATCCACAAAGCAAGGTCTCCTTGGATCCCATGCCTCCTTACTTTCTCAATAAGCCTTGCATGGGATACCTTACCAATTGCCTTGCTGAAATCCATACACACTACATCTACTGTTCTACCTTCATCGACATGTTTAGTCACATCCACAGAAAATTCATTCAGTCTCGTAAGGCATGACCTACCTTTGATAAAACCATGCTGACTGTTCCTAATCATATTAAGCCTCTCCAAACGTTCATAAATATTGCCTCTCAGGATCTTCTCCATCAACTTACCAACCACTGAAGTAAGACTCACTGATCTAAAATTTCCTGGGCTACCTCTACTCCCTTTCTTGAATAAGGGAACAGCATCTGCAACCCTCCAATCCTCCAGAAGCTATCCTGTCCCCATTGATGATGCAAAGATCATCGCTAGAGGTCAGCTATCTCCTCCCTCACATACTACAGTAGCCTGGGGTACATTTCGTCTGGTCCCGGAGACTTATCCAACTTGATGCTTTCCAAAAGCTCCAGCACATCTTCTTTCGTAATTTCTATATGCTCAAGCTTTTCAATCCACTGTAAGTCATCCCTACAATTGCCAAGATCCTTTTCCATAGTGGATACTGAATCAAAGTATTCATTAAGTACTTCTGCTATCTCCTCCAGTTCCTTACACACTTTTCCACTGTCACACTTGATTGGTCCTATTCTCTCATGTCTTATCCTCTTGGTCTTCACGTACTTGTAAAATGCCTTGGAGTTTTCCTTAATCCTGCTTGCCAAGGTCTTCTCATGGCCCCTTCTGGCTCTCCTAATTTCATTCTTAAGCTCCTTCCTGCTAGCCTTATAATCTTCTAGATCTCTGTCATTATCTAGTTTTTTGAATCTTTCGTAAGTTTTTCGTTTCTTCTTGACTAGATTTTCAACAGCCTTTGTACACCACGGTTCCTGTACCCTACCGTCCTTTCCCTGTCTCATTGGAACGTAACTACGCAGAACCCCATGCAAATATCCCCTGAACATTTGCCACATTTCTTCCATATATTTCCTTGAGAATGTGTGTTCCCAATTTATGCTTCCAAGTTCCTGCCTGATAGCTTCATATTTCCCCTTACTCCAATTAAACGTTTTCTTAACATGTCTGTTCCTATCCCTCTCCAATGCTATGGTAAAGGAGATAGAATTGTGAACACTATCTCCAAAATGCTCTCCCGCTGAGAGATCTGACTCCTAACCAGGTTCATTTCCCAATACCAGATCAAGTATAGCCTCTTCTTTTGTTGGCTTGTCTACATATTGTGTCAGGAAACCTTCCTGAACACACCTAACAAACTCCACCCCATCTAAACTCCTTGTTCTATGGAGATGCCAATCAATATTTGGGAAATTAATATCTTCCACCACAACAACCCTGTAATTATTACACCTTTCCAGTATCTGTCTCCCTATCTACTCCCCGATATCCCTGTTACTATTGAGCGGTCTATAAAAAACACCCAGTAGAGTTATTGACCCCCTCCTGTTTCTAACTTCCACCCACAGAGACTCAGTAGACAATCCATCCATGACTTCCCCCCTTTCTGCAACTGTGACACTATCTCTGATCAGCAGTGCCATGCCCCCACCTCTTTTGACTCCCCCCTGTCCTTTATGAAACATCTAAAGCCTGGCACTCTAAGTAACCATTCCTGCCCCTGAGCCATCCAAGTCTCTGTAATGGCCACAACATCATAGCTCCAAGTACTGACCCACACTCTCTCATCCGCTTTGTTCATGATGCTCTTGCATTAAAATAGACACATCTCAAACCATTGTTCTGAGCGCATCCCTTCTCTATCACCTTCCTATCATCCCTCTCGCACTGTCTCCAAGCTTTCTCTATTTGTGAGCAAACCTCCCCTTCCTCCGTCTCTTCAGTTCAGTTCCCACCCTCCAGCAATTCTAGTTTAAACTCTCCCCAGGGACGTGATGTTGAGGCTCTATAAGGCACTCGTGAGACCACATTTGGTGTATTGTGTGCAGGTTTGGGCTCCTTATTTTAGAAAGGATATACTGACATTCGAGAGGGTTCGGAGAAGATTCGCAAGAATGATTCAGAAATGAAAGGGTTACCGTATGAGGAACGTCTGGCAGCTCTTGGGCTGTATTCCCTGGAGTTCAGGAGATTGAGGGGGGATCTCATAGAAACATTCAGTATGCTAAAGGGCCTAAACAGATTAGATATGGCAAAGTTATTTCCCGTGGTAGGGGATTCTCGGACAAGAGAGTATGACTTCAGGATTGAAGGGCATCCTTTTAAGAACTGAGATGCGGAGAAATTACTTTAGTTAGAGGGTGGTAAATCTGTGGAATTTGTTGCCACGAGCAGCTGTGGAGGCCAGGCCATTGGGTGTATTTAAGGCAGAGATAGATCGGTTCTTGATTAGCCAGGGCATCAAAGGGTATGCGGTGAAAGCAGGAGAGTGGGGATGACTGGAAGAATTGGATCAGCCCATGATTGAATGGCAGAGCAGACTTGATGGGCCAAATGGCCTACTTCTGCTCCTATATCGTATGATCAATAGCCTTAGTAAACCTCCCTGCCAGGATATTGGTCCCCCTCGGATTCAAGTGCAATCCATCCTTTTTGTACAGGTCACGCCTGCCCCAATGATCCAGAAATCTGAATCCCTGCCCTCTGCTCCAATCCCTCAGCCTCACATTTATCCTCCACCTCACTCTATTCCTATATGCACTGTCGCATCGCACAGGCAGTTATCCGAAGATTACTACCTTTGAGGTCCTGCTTCTCAACTTCCTTCCTAACTCCCTTTAGTCTGTTTTCAGGACCTCCTCCCTTTTCCTACCTATGTCGTTGGTACTAATATATACCACGACCTCTGGCTGTTCACTTTCCCACTTCAGGATATCATGGATGCGATCAGAAACATCCTGGACCCTCGCACCTGGGAGGCAAACTACTATCCGTGTTTCTTTCCTGCGTCCACAGAATCGCCTGTCTGACACCCTAACTATAGAGTCCCCTATTACTGCTGCCTTCTTCCTTTCCCTACCCTTCTGAGAGACAAGGCCAGACTCTGTGCCAGAGATGCAGCCACTGTTACTTCCCCCAGGGAGGCCATCCACCCCAATGGTACTCAAACAGGAGTACTTATTGTTAAGGGGGACAGCCACTGGGTACTCTCAAGTATCTGACTCTTGCCCTTCCCTCACCTGACTGTTACCCACTTATCTGTCTCCCAAGGCCCTGGTGTGACTACTTGCCTATAGCTCCTATCTATCACCTCCTCACTTTCCCTGACCAGATGAAGGTCATCGAGCTGCATCTCCAGTTCCCTAACTCAGTCCCTAAGGAGCTGCAGCTTGATGCACCTGCCACAGATGTGGCCATCTGGGAGGCTGGGAGTCTCCCGGACCTCCCACATCTGACACCCAGTACAGAAAACCGGCCTCACAGACATACTTCCTGTTTCTATTCTACACAAGTAATGTACGTTGCCTCGACCCTTTATCGCCAAACCCTATTGAGCCAAAGCCCTCCTACTCTGTCTACCTCCACTCCATCGCTGTACAGCCAGATAATACGACAAATGTCTGACACTTCAGTAATAGTATTACTTACATGTAAGTATCAATTTCAAATGTCAAAAGTAACAAAACTGCAATTTAAAAGTTATGTTTTCTAGATTTAGCATGAGAAAATTTGGTGATGATACTGGAAATGTCTATTTCACACAGAAGTTCATGTTCAATGCTCATTAGAATGAGATTGTTCAATCCGTTTTGACCCATGGTGCTCCTTAGTTAATTTTTAATCCTTTTCAGTTTTGAAAATGAGCGTTCTCCACTGCAGTTGGTAATCATGAGTGACAAATAGATGTGCAAGGCATTTTCTACATTTGGAAAACATGACTCCAAAGAATTGTCAGCTATCAAATTGTACAACTGTAACTCTACAAGGTCTTATTTACGAGAATATGAGAAGCAAGATCAGTTTTCAACAATTCAGTAAACGCACAAATTCTTCATTAAGACTTTCTTCCAGATCTTCTGGATATAATTTACAGAAATAAGATTTGATGACCTCTTTACGATCTCTTCAGGTGTAAACAACTGTAACTGAGGAAGGAATCCAAAAACACCATTCACCTTTAGATAAGCTTTCTGCCTTTTTGACAGGGCAGAAAGCAAGCTGTCAATAATGGCAAGAAATGTTCGGCTTTTAAACTTCTGAGAAGGCATTTGAGATTCAACAAGTGGATCAAGAGTGCTGGAAGCACTGAAATCATCATACGTGTAATTTTGCTTGTGTTTTCTTCGAGTTTGCTCTTGATAATCTTCGCACTTAGTCAGATCCTTGGCTTTTTGCTCAATGTCTGAAAAAGTAGACCGCATAGCTTGAATACATCCATGCAAGGATTCATAGAGTGCACAAGCTGTGTTCAAGTCTTGGCCAGAAGATTGCAAAGAAGTGCTGGTCATTTGAAAACGCTGTAATACTTGATCCCACAATATGCCCATTATTCCTGTTTCCAACTTCATCATAGTTGAAAGTAGTCCACGAGCCTGTTGTCAACAGTCTGCCTTCTGATCATTGTTATTTGAAATGTCATCCAAGACCTGTTTTATTGCAGAAAAGCTGTGTAAAAGTGCTTTTGTTGCATCTGCATGAGCTGACCACCTGGTATCTGACATTCTTTTCACAATGGACAAATGAGCACCACCATCAGATAATGCAGCAGAAAGGAGATCCCACCGATACATAGATGCAGAAAAAAATGTGTACAGGCTTTCTACAAATTGAAAGCAAATTAATGCTTCTTGACAACATTCAACAGCACATTTTCCAACCAAATTTAGTGAATGTGCGAAGCATGGAATGTAATCCACAAAGTCATTCAGCTCTTTAAATCGTGCTTGTAAGCCACTATACTTGCCACTCATGTCACTGGCATTGTCATAACTTTGACCACAGCAGTCTTTTATAGCAATGTCATTTTCCTTTAAAAAGTCAAGTAAACTTTGAGTGAGCTGTTCAGCACTATGACCTCCCATATCCAAAAACTTAACAAATCTTTCAACTGGTCCAGACGGCAAAATGTAGTGCACAGTCAAAGTCAGCTGGTCCGCATTAGATAAATCTCGAGTAGAATCCAATGAAACAGAATAATACTTGTATTTCTTCACTTCACTGATAATGTGATCCAGTATGCTGGATCCAATCAGATTGATGAATTCCTCACATTTTGTTTTAGATAGGTATGATTTATGTCCCCTTCCTTGGTTTGCATGAGCATTTATACCACGACACAGCAAGGAAGCAACAGATGCCTGCACACACATACTGTACCATGCAGCATGCAGCTCCCCCGACTTGAAAACAACAGTGTTGCCAGATCATCGTTGCTGTGGCGTGGATGAAATCACAGAGAGTTGCGTTACCAGTAGGCACAAGGCAGCTTCTTTATTCGACAAAACAAGATTACAGCAGGCAGAGATCCCTGGCAGAACCAGTCTACCTGCCTTGTGATTGAGACTCGATATTTATTTACTAAACACAAAGGACAGTTCATAGTTACAAATATAGACAATTCTTTGAAGTTTTCACATCTTTTGATTAAATTCAATCTACTGGCGCCAGTATGCCTAAGCTGGCATTCATGGCCTTCAGGAATGCAAGTTAAAATCCATAATACATTATTTGGTATGTTACGTGCTAACATAGAGGACAATTCATATTCAAAAAGCATAGATATGGTGTCTTCGCAACTACCTGTAAACTTTGCATTCTTGTCTCAGAGGCGCCAGAGATGCATTGTTACAAATGAAACTGGGTTCACAGATTTTAGGAAATGTATTGTTATGAACTCAATCCACAGTACTTTGTCAAAGAACAGAAGACTGATGGCTGAAGTCATTTATTTAAGTTTAAATGAATCGTTTACCCAAAACTCATTCTAACAGTCATGAGAATATGGTGAGATGCTGAACCAGACTGCAGCTTGCAAGCATTTAGTGTGGGCAGGGCCCGTAGCATATGCTACTTTTGCTCTTAGGTTAATTTGGCCCTGCCATCACCGGCAGCCCAATCCACACACTCACCACTCTCTGCATAAAAAAAAAACTTACCCCTGACATCTCCTCTGTACCTGCTTCCGAGCACCTTAAAACTGTGCCCTCTCGTGCTAGCCATTTCAGCTCTGGGAAAAAGCCTCTGATTATCTACACGATCAATGCCTCTCATCATCTTATACACTCTATCAGGTCACCTCTTATCCTCCATCTCTCCAAGTAGAAAAGGCCGAGTTCATTCAACTTATTCTCATAAGGCATGCTCCCCAATCCAGGCAATGGATTTCTGTATTACCTTTAATAATCATGAACATACCAAATCCTTTTGTAAGCCTTGAAGTATAATTGCAATTGTACTGTTAAGAAGTGTGAGTTAGTTCCTGAACAACAAGATCTCACGGCAGTGGACCAATGACTACAGAGACTGTTTTAATGATGTTGATTAATAATTGATTAGTGGGTTTACTGGGAAAACTCATCTTCTCCCCTTCAAAATATTAAAAAAAATTACCATGGGAACATTTACAGTATGTTTAACTGTGCATAAATATTCCAACTCTACTGTTTCATCGCCAACACAGAATACCTGTATCTCCCTTCTCATAGCCACACCATGTGCCTAGTGAATCTGCTCTCTGGAGCTGCATTATCTCCGTGGACCTTGCCTAATGGCAGTCTCATTGTCAGGCCTGCACAGACAGAACCTCCCAGCTACAGAAGTCACCTGCCACTTGTTTCCAACTCATCACCTGTAGTCTATTTAAACCCATCTCTCATTCACAGTCCATTGTTCACCCATAGAACCAGCCCGCCTCAACCAGTTGCTCATAGCAACTTGTTATATTGTTATATTAAGTATCTGTTCTCTCTTGTTTTGTGCCACCTCGTGGCTTGTTATTTTGAAGTTTATTAGTAAAATATCATTTATTGCTATCTCGTCTCCCCTGCTCTGGGTCAAGCCTCCTCTACATCTCCTGACAGGATGAGTGACCCAGCAGAGTGTGCTCACCTAAAAGAAGTCACTCTTCAACAGGAGCACATGGTCCTGAAGCAGCAGGAAACCATTGACCATCTACTCACCACTCACAACCAATTCTCCGTCTCAATCCAGCAACCCTGTGAAAGTCAATTTCCTCTCTTTGATCCCTGGATTGCAGTGTCCAAATGCTTTGGCGGATCTCCAACCCGACACCACAACTTCTTGTCCCAGTGTATCTCATAGTTCGAGCTCCAGCCACTTATGGACTAAGCCAAAATTGCCTTGATCTCTCTCCTAACTGGATGAATTCTGACATGGGTTACTACTAGCTGGGACAATAAGGCTACCATTTGCAATAAAATATGAGGAATTCACCACTGAGATGTGCAGGGTTTTCAACCATTCTGAAGTGGGATGGTGGGAGGAGGGGGGGAACGGCTGATCAGGTACTTTGCCCGCATCAGGTGTCACACTTGGTGCTGGACAACACAGTGGAATTCAAGACCCTTGTGATGAAATGTGGCTGGAATGTGGAAGTGCTGCTGGCACATTACTATCACGGCCTCAGAGTATTTGAAAGACTAGCTGTGTACCTGGGAGATGCCCACTGACCTCTGGTCCTCCAAATTAACAAGCATCTTTTGGAACAACCCTCCAGATCATCAGCCAGAACCCCAGTCCTGTTCCTAGAACCATTTCAGGTTGCTGGACTCTCATCATCAATGCCTGCAGAACTCTTGCAGGTAGGGAGAGCTCCCTTTACCTCCCAAGAGCTTAAGCATCATTGGAGAAACAACTTGTGCGCTTGCATGTAACAAATACTGTACCCACTGTGTCCAGGAAAATGACACCACCAGGTAAAGGCAAGAGGCCTTCTATCCAATAAGCTCCCCCAGCCTCTCGTTCCAGCACCATAGCCTGACTCATTTTCTCCATTGTGCTCCACACCCGGACATCTCTACTCACAGGAGGGTCTAGTGGATTTCGGCGCAGCATGCAACCTTTTGGATCGGATTCTGTAACTGCAGCTTGGACTCCCAGCGGAGCTTATCTCTCACTCCTTCTGTACCATAGCCATTGATGGGCGTACCTTGGGGTCTGGGATGGTCAGAGTGCACACTAAGCCTGTGCACATGAGCATCAGAGAGCACTGGGGGTCCATCCAATTCTTCAGTATCAACTCGCCTGACACTCCTCTTACTGCTGGCTTTCCACTCAAGACCCTCACTTTGCTTGGTCATCTGGTTCACTGCTGAGTTGGTGACCCACCTTCCAGGCCACCTGCCTGCAACTTCAGCTGATTTCACTCTGTAAATCTGTGGAGACAGAGGAAACTCTCGACCTCCCTAACTCCCACAGGAAATCCATGACTTAGCCATCGCCTTCAGTAAAAAGGAAACCACCACCCTGTCACCTCACAGACCACGCAAATGTGCGATTGACTTCCCCACGGTCAGTACCCCTCCCCGAGGTTGTCATTTCTCTATCTCCACTACTGAGACCCAAGCCATGAATGACTACATCACTGGAGCACTACAGCATAGCTTCATTCGACCTTCCTTCCTAGTCCCTAGCTGGTGCAAGATTCTTCTTTTTCAAAAAGAAAGATGGGGGTTTTCGTCCCTGCATCAACTATTGTGAACTCAGCAAAATCACCATTAAGAACCGCTACCCTCTTCCCTTGATGGATAGCACATTTGAAACACTCTGTAGGCTCAGATCTTCACCAAACTGGATCTACAGAGTACGTACAACCTGATCCACATCCACTAAGGAGATGAGTGAATGACGGCATTCAGTGTGCCCAGTCGAATTCCTCCAACCAGCAGCCCTCTGGTCTCCTGCAGCTCCTGCTGGTCCATTGACACCTGTGGTTCCTCATCACCATGGATTTCATCACAGGTTCGCCACCTTCCCATGGGGCCATGGTGATCATGACAGTGGTGGACTGGTTCCACAATGCTGCCCTTTCCTTGCTCTCCTCAAACTTCTGTCAGCCGCTGACTTGGTGGACCTAGTTCTCTAACATGTAGTTCGCCTCTACAGTTTCCCTCAAAACATAGTGTAAGATGGGGGCCCACGATTCGTCTCCCGCTTCTGGCAAGCCTTCTGCTCCCTCTGTGAGTTTGTCCTCTGGCTATCATCTGTAGACCAACAGCCAATCAGAAGAGATAATCAGCAAGTGGGGACGTTTCTGTGATGCTTCACTGCCCCTAACCCTTCCACATAGAAGATGTATCTGCTCTGGGCCAAACTGTTCTGCAATCTATGTATCTCCTCTGCTACGGGTATGTCACCCTTTGAAGTGCTTCATGACTACCAGCCACCATTATTACTCGCAGAGGAGCTAATGGTAGAGGTCCTGTCCACCAGGGCCCTGGGTTGCTGATGTCGGAATGCTGGAATGAGGGCACAGAGGCCACTCTAGCCACTAACTGTGCCTACAGCTGCCAGGCAGTTAGCCACTATTGGCACTGAGGTAAACTGTTATGGCCTGGGGACCATGTCTGGCTGCCCACCTGAGATCCGCACCTGCATGCTGACTCCTGCAAGCTCTCACCCTGGTTCATTTGTCCCTTAAGATCACCCATTGTATCAACCCACTCACTTATCGTCTCCAGCTGCCACTATGCCTCAGGGTCACAGTAACCTTCCACATGTCCTGCCTCAAGCCCATTGTCCATGGATCACTCAATCCACCTCCAGAATCAAGGATGGTGGAAGGTGATCCAGTGTATACATTTGGTCGGTTGATGGATTGACCTCATTGTGGACGGAGTGTGCCGTACCTGGTTGACTGGGAAAGGTACGGCCCAGAGGAGAGGTCTTGGGTGCTGTGCGGTTTCATCTTGGATTCATCACTCACTGAGGAGTTCTGCTGGACACATCCAGATCATCTTGCGCCATCGGGTGCTGCCCGTAGTAAGGAGGGTCCTTGTTGCCTTGTCAGTTAAAGAAGGCACTGGTGAAGCTCAGCGACTACTTATTGGTAACAAACAAATCAAAGGAGCAACTAAATACTTTATTAATAACACTTTTCTGGTAATCAATCACTGCAAACACTAGCCTATAACTTCACTTTCTGAGTTGAGCTTCTGAACCATCTGTATGACCTGGCATCTTTGCGGTATGAACTAAAGTCTTGAAAGTACAGTATGGTTGTGGCACGGCAGGCCAGGGAGCGAGGAGTGAGCCAACATACGGCCATTGCTGGAGCGGACTTGGAAGCAATTCGATACGGCAGAACTGAAACGAAATAGAGTCAAGGAGGAGTGCAGGTGCCTCTCCGAGAGTGAGGAAAGACCCGAGGTTTGATCGATTTCAGCGCCAGGCCGAATCAAAGTGGTGGGGTCCAGGCCCCAGAGTGTATCGAAACGACAGAGTCTGGGTCCGAGAACGAGGAGTGACCTGGTGTTTGGATGAGTTAGTGCCAGGCCAAATTGAAAGGGTCAAGGTGTCGGGTCAGAGGAAAGGGATGGGCCAGTTCAACTTGCTGCTCCACAATGTTTACTTGGCTCTGTGCTGAACCGTGGCTGAGGCTTCATGTTTGTGATCAGACTCTCTTTCTTAAACTTCAGTTCTTAATGCTATTTGCTTAATTTTATTGTTTGCACAATTAGTTTTTTCTCTCTCAGCTCACTGGGTGTTTGACACTTTTTTTAATGGGTTCTTTTGGGTTTCTTTGTTTTTTTGGCTGCCTGTAAGGAATTGAATCTCAAGGTTGTATAATATATACATACTTTGATAATAAATGTACTGTGAACTGCTTTCTCTTGTTTTGTGATCCCTTGTAGCATGTTATTTTACAGTTTATTAGTAAAATATCATTTACTGCTAAATCATCTCTGCTGTTCTGCTTTTGACTCAAGCCTCCTCTACATCTCCTAACACTCATTTTTTTGCATTTGCACTACTTATGATTGTTTCTTGTGCCTGATTTGTGCTCAGATGTGCCGGTCTCTTGACCTTAACTTAAGTCAAAAGTGCCAACTTCGTCCAGTCTGGGCAAGTCATGATGCCATGGGAAGTTTTGTTTCCAAAGAAGAAGCCCGATCATTAACCCAAAGATCTGAGTGGAATGCTGGTATTCGACCAGCACCAGTTCGACCTGCAATCCCAGTAATGACTGAAAGGGGGCAGAAAGCTTCCTTGTGGACCCAGAAGAGCTCCCCCTGTGAGTATCAATGTCAATCATTTGTTCATTCATATTTTTAGTTCAGTCTGGCCAGCACTGAGAATGTTATCTATAAGCAATTTTTTAAGCAATAAGAAAGAAAGATCTTGTATGTCTGCTGCTCTAGAATGTGCTAGAGTACTTTATAGTCAATTAAGTAAAGTAACAAAGTTAGAATATGCATTACAGTAAGCATGTGCACAATAAGAAAATGACTAGAAAATATTTTGTTAATGATGCTGATTGAGGGGTTGAAATCAGAGGCAGTGTCAATATGGGAATGTAAACCCAAAAAAAAATTAATGATCGAAAAGTGGTAGAACTTGCCCGCTGTTCTTCAAAGTAATGCCAAAGGGTCTTTTGAGTCCCTATAGCTATATCAGCCTGAGAAAGCTGATGTAGCCACATAGGCTATTAGGGATGAGACAGGACAGGTGACAGAAGTTTGTGTATGGGAACACTTTGCATCTGGTAATCATAATGCCATTAATTTCAAGGTAATTATAGAAAAGGATAGGTCTGGTCCTCAGGTTGAGATTCTAAATTGGAGAAAGGCCAATTTTGATTGTATCAGAAAGGGTCTGGCAAGTGTGGACTGGGACAGGTTGTTTTTCAGGCAAAGGTGTACTTGGTAAGTGGGAGGCCTTCAAAAGTGAAATTTTGAGAATACAAAGCTGGAATGTGCCTTTCAGAATAAAAGACAAGGATAACAGGTTTAGGAAACCTTTGTTTTCGTACAATATTGAGGTCTGGTTAAGAAAACAATAGGAGATGCATGGAAGCTATAGGCAGATATGAACAAATGAGGTGCTTGAGTATAAGAAATGCAAGAGAAATTTAAGAAAGTAATTAGGAGGGCTAAAAGAAGGCAGGCAAGGTAAAGGAGTATCCTAAGGGTTTCTACAGGTATGTTAAGAACAAAAGAATAGCAAGGGACAAAGTTAGTCCTCTGGAAGGTCAGAATGGTAATCTATGTGTGGAGCCAAAAGAAATGGAGGAGATCTTAAGTAGACTTTTTTGCATCTGTGTTTAATTGGGAGACTATAGAAATGAGACACTGCAGCAATGAGGTCATGGACCCTATACAGATGACAGAGGACAAGGCGTTTGCTGTCTTGAGGTAAATCAGGATGGATAAATCCCCAGGTCCTGACAAGGTGTTCCTTCAGACCCTGTGGGAGGCAAGTGCAGAAACTGCAGGGGCCCTAACAGATATTTAAATCATCCTTGGTGGCAGGTGAGGTACCAGAGGAGCGTAAGATAGCCGGTGTTGTTCTGCTGTTTAAGAAAGGCTCTAACAATAAACCAGGAAATTATAGGCCTGTGAGCCTGAGATCAGTAGTGGGAAAGTTATTGGAAAGAATTTCAAGAGAGTATTTGGATAGACAGGGATTGATAAGGGATAGTCAGCATGGCTTTGTGTGTGGTAGGTCATTTTTCAAGGATGTTACCAGAAAAGTTGATGAAGGAAAGGCAATGGATGTTATGTACATGGAATTCAGCAGGGTATTTGACTGGGTCTCACATGGAAGGTTGGTTAAGAATGTTCAGTCACTTGGCAATCAAGATAAGGTAGCAAATTGGATTGGACATTGGCTTTATGGGAAAAGCCAGAGAGTGGAAGTAGATGGTACCTCTCTGACTTGAGGTCTGTGACCAGCGGAGTAATGCAGGGATCAGTGCTAAATCCATTGTTGTTTGTTGTCCTTATCAATGATCTGGGTGATAATATAGTTAACTGGATCAGCAAATTTGCAGATGACACCAAGATTGAGAGTATAGTGGACAGCGAGGAAGACTATCAAAACTTGCAGCAGGATCTGGACCAGCTGGACAAATGATCTGAAAAATGGCAGATGGAATTTAATACAGACAACTTTGAGGTGCTGCACTTTGCGAGGAGCCACCAGAGCAGGTCACACAGTGGGTGGTAGAGCACTGAGGATTGTGGTAGAACAAAGGGATCTGGGAATACAGGTCCATAATTCATTGAATGTGGTGCCACAAGTAGATAGGATCATAAAGAAAGCTTTTGGCACATTGACCTTCATAGATCAAAGTATTGAATACAAGAGTTTTGATGTAATATTGAACTTGTAGAAGAAAGACGTTGGTGAGCCCTAATTTGGATCATGCGTGGAATGCATTGCCTGAGTCAGTGGTGGAGGCAGATACACTAGTGAAGTTTAAGAGACTGCAAGACAGGTATATGGAGGAATTTAAGGTGGGGGGTTATATGGGAGGCAGGTTTTAAGGGTCGGCACAACACTGTGGGCCAAAAGGCCTGTACTGTGCTGTACTATTCTATGTTCTATTATTGTGTGAAGTTGTGGTCACCTACCTACAGGAAAGATGTAAGTAAGATTGAAAAACTATAGAGAGCGTTTACAAGGATGTTGCCAAGACTGGAGGACCAGAGTTATAGGGAAAGATTGAGTAGGTTAGAACTTTATTCCCAAGAACATAGAAGATTGAGGGGAGATTTGATAGAGGTATACAAAATTATGAGGAATATAGACAGGGTAAATTCAAGCAGGTTTTCCACCGAATGAGACTACAACTAGAGGTCATCAGTTAAGGATGAAAGGTGAAATGTTTAAGAGGAACATGAGGGGAAACTTCTCCGCTCAGAGGAAGTTGAGACTGTGGAATGTCTGCCAGTGCAAGTGATGGATGTGATTTCATTTTCAACATTTAACAAAAGTTTGGATAGGTTCCTGGATAGGAGGGGTATGGAGGGCTATGATCTGGGTAAAGGTCGATGGGCCTAGACAATTTGAGCAGTTCAGTATGGACTAGATTGGCTGAAGGGCCTGTTTCTGCCCTGAAGTTTTCTATGACTCTATCTTAATCCCCATTGGAAAAAGGGGGATCCGGGATAGTGCAGGTAGCCTTCAATACCGCAGGTAGAGTAAATTACTGTATAGATTTAAGTCTCTAAGATGGGGCTCAAGCACATAACCCTCCTATGCCTGAGATGTTTCATGCATTCATCTATTTATTTGTTTGTTTATTTATTCATTCATTCATTTAGTTATTTATTTAGGAATACAGCACGATTAACAGGCCCTTTCAGCCCAGTGAGCCCATGCCATCTAATTATATGCATGTGACCAATTAACCTACGAACCCATTCATCTTGAGGAATGAGGAAACCAGAGAAAACCTATTCAGTGACAGGGAGAACGTATAAACTCCTTACAGACAGTTGCGGAATTGAACATGGGTCACTGGCACTGTTACAGTATTAACTGTCCTTTATATGGCAGTTCAGTACATTGCAGGTTCTTAGTGTGCATATGGCAAAATAAAAATAGATTAGTGCTTTGTCAGCAGTATGGTAGAGTTGTTCTCATGGAAAGGTGAATTCTCCTGCAATTGTTTGCTTAAGAGTTGAAAAGGAGAATAGCTCACCTCTGAAAAAAGCAGTATTCTGCTGTATTGCTGTATTCTCTGCTGCTGCCTCCTTTCCAGCCTGCCCGCTCTTTGAGAGCCAACCATGGCAAGTCCCTGAAACGGAGAGAAGCTGTGATGAACAATGAAAGGATGAAACCACCTGGAACACCCATTAAACTGGCCGAGCTGGCTAGCAAAGAGTAGCAACGAGTTGGTGAACTGGATTTGGACCGTAGTGAAAGAATCATTGGATTGCTATGTATGTTATATCCAATAAACTGCATTGCTCTGAGTGAGTTAAAGTATTAATTTTCTGTTTCATTTTAAGGGAAACATGTAAATCTCAATGAAAGGCATTTTTAAATTGTGTCAAATCATTTAGAAATATGCTACAAACACTGAAGCAGTTCAAAGATTCGAAGTACATTTGTTGTCAAAGAATGTACAGGTGTCCCCCACTTTTCGAATGTTCGCTTTACGGAACCTCACTGTTACGAAAGACCTACATTAGTACCCCGTTTTCGCTTTCAGAAGGTGTTTTCACTGTTACGAAAAAAAAGCAGCACGCGAAAAAATCAGCGCGCGATAAAAGGCAGCACGCGCCCGGAGCAGCTGCTCTCCCCAGATTCGGAACAGCATTCTCGCCGGCATTGCTTAAACACATGCCTGTCAGCAGCCATTTGCAGATGAGCTCTAAGGTATCGGAAAAGCCTAAAAGAACTCATAAGGGTGTTACACTTCGCGTAAAGCTAGACATAATTAAGCGTTTTGATCGTGGTGAACGAAGCAAGGACAAAGTGAGTTTGGTTTGTGGAAGTTGACGAAGATGATGTTGAAGACGTTTTGGCATCCCATGACCAAGATCTGATAGATGAAGAGCTGATGCAACTGGAAGAAAAAAGGATAACAATCGAAACTGAATGCAATAGCGAACTGAACGTGAAGCAACTGCGTGAGAGTTTCGCTGCAATGATAAAGTACGACTTTAATTTTGAAAGGGTACGTAGGTTTAGGGGATATTTGCAAGATGGTTTGAGTCCTTACAAAGAACTGTGTGATAGAAAAATGCGCGAGGCTCAGCAGTCGAGCAAGCCTTCCACATCAGCCACAGCAGATGACGAAACTCGACCTTCGACATCAAGGCGGGCAGAGATAGGAGAAGATGACCTGCCTGCCCTAATGGAAACAGACGATGACGAGATGACACCCCAGTGTCCCACCAGCCCAACCCCCAGGCCACGGACAGATACCGATTCGCAGAGAATGCAGCGGTAGCTGGGAGGCACACAGCATGTCTTTAAGAAAAAAGCCGAAATAAACATGCTAATTAATTAGGTGCTGCCCGACACGTAATTGTCGTTCCGGATTAGAGGCGATGCAATCGGCAATCCCCTCTGATCTGGGCCAACAGTTACGTGCCGGCTGGCACGTAATTAATCAGCATGTTTGTTTTGGCTTTTTTCTTAAAGATGTGCTGTGTGCCTCCCAGCTACTGCTGCACACCTGCATGCTTCGCGGCAGTGTATCACTTGGCGGCCTGAAGGATGGGGGCCACTACACCACCCCAGCCTGCGACGACTCAGTCTAACACACCATCAGTGTGCTCGGCGCTGAACCAATTCCGGTAAGTGATACTACACTGTACATACATTATTTCTACTTTATATAGGCTGTGTATTTTTACGTGTTATTTGGTATGATTTGGCAGCTTCATAGCTTAAAGGTTACTGGAGAGTGCTTGCGCCGTTTTTTGCCAACAGCTCTTGCGTGAGATTTTCGGTACGGAGAACAGTGCTGTAATGATTGTGGAAAAGTATTTCTTCTTTATATAGGCTGTGTATTTATCATATCATTCCTGCTTTTACTATATGTTACTGTTGTTTTAGGTTTTATGTGTTATTTGGCATGATTTGGTAGGTTATTTTTGGGTCTGCGAATGCTCACAAAATTTTCCCATATAAATAAATGGTAATTGCTTCTTCGCTTTATGACATTTCGGCGTACGAACCGTTTCATAGGAACACTGTACCTTCGGATGGCGGGGGAAACCTGTATAAGTAATACAACCTTAAGATTTGCTTGCATACAAGAAACCTGAAAGAACCCAATTTAAAAAAAATAAATAAAAGACTAACACCCAATATGCAAGAGAAAGGGAAAAAAACACAAATCATCCGAGTAACTGAAATGACCAGCAACATTCTGAACCAGAATTAGTCCTCAGATCTGAACCCCAGATTAGGCCCAAAACCTCACTTATCAGTTCATCATATCAGCAGACACAGAGCACGGCAGCCGGGCCAGTCTTCTTAGCCTTAGCGCCATGGAAAGAGCAGTGGCCAGCACTGAGAGTGATGAAATTGGTTCTCGCCTCAGATTCCGGCACCCTGTCTTTCCAGTCTATCAGGGCAGGTATTTAAATTGGCCAAACGATGGATCGTACCTCACTTTGTACCTGGGAACCACCGCAACGAAATGCTTCAGTGCCCTGGAGAGGGGAGTTGGCTCTCACCTCCGATCTGGGGTGGCATTTTGAAGTATTAATAAAATATTACATACACTACTCCACACAATATTGCATCTGATGTGGTCGGACAGAAGCAAGAGAAAGTAAGGTAAATGTAATATACACACAAAATGCTAGAGGAACTCAAGCAATGAGAAATAAGCAGTCCACTTTTCGCACTGAGACCCTTCATTTCGAACCGTCCTGATGAGGGTCTTAGTCCAAGATGTCGGCTGTTTACTCTTCTCAATAGATTATGCCTGATTTGCTGAGTTCCTCCAGCATTTTATGTACCTAACTCTGGATTTCCAACATCCACAGAATCTCTTGTGTTTGTTCGGTAAATGTAGCTTTGTGTAGGCGGTTCCATGCAGTTTTGCCTGAGTCTTACGATGTCTGTGTGGAGAAATTTGTAGAAGAAAATATTCACAATACCTTTATTTAAATCTAGGTTCACCTTCCCTTTTGCCACCAATTCTGCATTAATGCATTATCTAGATGATTGATTTGGCAGGGTATTCATTAGTCTTACAGCCTGTGGGAAGAAGCTGTTACCTCGTCTGGTAGTCCGAGTCTTGATTCTTCTGTGCCTCCTTCCTGGCTGTAGTGGGTCAAAGAGATTGTGGAATGGGTGGTAGGGATCCTCAACAATTCCTTGGGCCCCTTATCCACGATGCTCCCGGTAAATGTCACAGAAGCGAGACACAAATCAAGTTGGAATGTGGATTGTGATAGAATGTAAAGATGTTTCAAGCGGATATAGACAAACCAACTGTGAATATGTAAAACTGGAGCAGTGTTGGCACAGCCAACCTCCCAGCTTGTTCCACCATTTAATAAGATCCGTGATTTATTCAATCCTTGGCATTGTTGTACCAGGTGTGGGAAAATGTCCAGTTTGCACATTAGTATAAATAAAAACAGAAATATTAAGTATTTTCTAGATACTGAATTTGGAAATGAAGTTGTTCATAGGGACCTGATATTCTTGTACTCAAGCCATTGCAAGCTATTATATACCTTAGGTTCAGCAAGCAATTAGGAGGGAATGTGGTAGATTGACCATTATTGCTGGATAAGTACAATAGAAATGGTGTCTCCTACACTCATACATGGCCTTTTTGAGGCTATACTTGGAGTATTGTACATTGTTTTGATTTCTTTATTTTTAAAAAAAGATATACTTACTATCAAGAGAATAGAATATTCACTGGACTGATGTATGGAACAGTGGATCATAAGGACTGAAATTCATACAGTCAGACTGTGTTGGTTGTTGCCGCAAATGATGCATTTCACTGTATGTTTTGATGTTCATGTTGACAAATAAAGCTGATCTTTAATCTCATTAATCCATCTGTTTGTTCAAAAGAATTTACTAGCACTTGAATGCTGAAAAGTTCAGATTCCTTGTGAAGAATACGAAGCAAGTTTGTTAATGTCTTTGCAGGTTTGTGACGCCTTACCAATTGTATCCAGCATTCCTATCAGTCTTTTAATTACCCATCCCAATGAAATCAGAATCAGGTTTAATATCACTGGCATATGTCACGAAGTTTGTTAGTACAATGCAATGCATGATAAATACAGAAAAAAAGTTGTATTACAGTAATTTTATATGTATCTTAAATAGTTAAGTTAAAATAAGTAGAGTAAAAGCAGAAATTAAATAGAAGTATTAAGATAGTGTTCATGAGTTCAATATCCATTTAGAAATCAGATGGCAGAGGGGAAGAAGCAGTTCATGATTTGCTGAGTGTGTGCCTTCAGGCTCCTGTACCTCCTTCCTGATGGTAACAATGAAAAGAGAGCATGTCCTGGGCGGTGGGGGTCATTAATGATGGACTATGCTTTCCTGAGGCAATACTGCTTGAAGATGTCATGGATACTATGGAGGCTAGTGCCCACGATAGAGCTGATTATTTTTACAACCTTCTACAACTTACTTCAATACTGTGCAGTAACCCCTCCCCCCATACCATAAAGTGATGCAACCAGTCAGAGTGCTCTCCACAGTATACCTGTAAAAGTTTTCAAGTGTCATAGGTGACAAACAAAATCTCCTCAAACTCCTAAAGAAATATAGCTGCTGTCTTGCTTCCTTTATAGCTGCATCAATATGTTGCGACCAAGTTAGTCCCTTAGAGATATTCCCACCCAAGAACTTGAAAATGCTCACTCTCTCCACTTTCGATCCTTCTGTGAGGATTAGTTTGTGTTCTCTTGTCTTACCCTTCCTGAAGTCCACAATCAGCTCTAACACCCTTGCAGTGACACCTGTGCATATCTCAGCCTTTAAGATGATGGTATTGACACAACCCTTCTCTCTGCCTTGGTTATTAACCACCTCTAACCACTACCTCACTACCTATAAACGCAGCTTTTGGAACTATCCTCTGCACCATACTGGATCGATTACAAGATGCAGTGAGTGCCGATTGATTGTACAGTGAATCGATTGAACCTCCAATGCAAGGAAGGCCCACTCTCTTTTTGCACAGGATTTTGACTGGACATGTTTTGCATCTCGATGGGCCCAGTTCATCGTTCCCACACTGTAAGTTGCCCCATGTGTACAGTGACTAAATCAATCAGTAAAATATGTTTAATCGTACTACTCAGTTGTCATTCTTGTCCCGCGCATCCATGATATCCTCCAGATTACATTATTATGATTTTGAAGTAATGGCTGCAGTTCTGAGACTAAGTTATGGCATTTC
Source organism: Mobula birostris (assembly GCF_030028105.1). Classification (NCBI taxonomy): domain Eukaryota; kingdom Metazoa; phylum Chordata; class Chondrichthyes; order Myliobatiformes; family Myliobatidae; genus Mobula; species Mobula birostris. The sequence goes on from NC_092371.1 coordinate 170,304,165, forward strand.
ATTATCGCAGTCTCTTCCTCTTTCAGTGCAGACATGGAAAATGTTGGAGTTTGCACTATTCTGCATTGTGTCAGACAGCTTTCCAGAAAACTGGGGCCTGTTGCAGCTACAATACACCTTCCCTTTCAGGGCAACATGCACACACTTCTTTATCTTACTGAGTTTTTTTTTTCTGCTGCATGAGTTCTGATGAATGATCTCGACTTGAAACATCAACTGTTTTTCATTTCCATAGATGCTGCCTGAGCTGCTGAGTTCCTCCAGCATTTTGTCTGTGTTGCTAAGCATTTCTAATATCTTCAGAATGTTTTGTGTTCCCATTCAGGGACTGGCTTTATTGGTGCAGGTTTGCTTTAATTCCACATGAACACCACCATCCACTTCTGATGTAAGAAACCCCTATCGCTTTTCTCACAAACACATTCTGCAATCCCAAATTCATCTATTGTAATCCTTAATGTACCAATATTCCTTATTTCCTATTTTAACTGGGCTTTCTCCCCAGCCGTTAATGTTGTTGGAAAGAAGGGAGTTAAAATGGGAATCAACGAATATTGGGACATGATGGATTACAATCAAGTAATTGATTTATGTGATCAATCCATGTCCTTCATGTATTGGGACTTAATGCTCTCAAACCTGTTGCATTCAGACCCCAGTATAACAGATCTGGTTGGATCAGCTCCATAAACATTAGATCTCATCTCCATGGAATTATCTTCAATGGTCTTCAAACAGTTTGGGGCTGCATTACAGAACAGTCTGTAGAACTACATACCACCTCCCATCGATGTACATCAAAACTTCAGTTGAATATTGCAATTGAGCCTCCATATACCACTTCCACAGGCAGATTGTTCCACACTCTCACCACCCTTTGAATGAAAAACTTCCCACTCATATTGCCCTTAAACATTTCACCTTTCAACCCTAACCCATGACCTCCAGTTTTAGTCTCACCCAATCTATGGAAGAAGCCTGCTTGCATTTACCCTATCTATACTCTTAATAATTTTGATGACCTCTAACAAATCTTCCAAGTGTGATGATATTAAACATTGATAATTTTGCTATCGACTATTACAAACTTCACAGCACTTCAAATTATGTAATTAATTGAATGAGAATAAGTTATTTTCATTTTCAGTGGGCTTTTAAAATTAGTGATTTAATAGTATTGACGCCTGCTGAGGGTGGGGAGTGGAGTTAGGGAGGGGAGGGACAGCAGATATCCTTTCCTGCAACCATAAGCTTACTCTCTGTTGACTAATTGACTAAAAAGCATTCAACGCCAGTGAGTGGTCTTTTATTTTTCAGGATAAGAAAAATGTCTTTACATTTGAGCCTGTGATATTTAAATAAATGCACTTTACACTGAATCTATCTCTATCTCTATCTCTCCCATAGGATGATGATGGTTCCTTTCAGTCAATTAGTGGGGTTTCAGGGTACCCCAGTCCTCAAAGGAACAGCGTGTGCGTGAATGGATTTTAGGTGAATAGGGGGTTGCACAGGTCCAGACCCACCCTCTCGACATCCCCTCCGGGATCCAGCAGCATGGTAGGGTCCAAGACGGCTGGGGAAAATTCTGTTGCAGTGAATGGCCAGACCAAGCTTCGATGCAAGGGATGCCCTTTCCATGCTTCACGGCACATGTTTGCTAGATGGCCGTTGACCCTACGAGAGGGTTCATCCGCCCTTTGACAGGTCTTGTTTTTCATCCTGCAGGGCGTCTAGCCACCCTCCTCACCAGGCAAGCCTGGTGGGGGAGTCGGTTTAACCACCCAACAATGCGAAAGGTAGTACTGGGTTACATGGTACCAGTAGCACTCAGACGAGTGCTGAATATATCCCTAAGATAAATAACGTCTCGAGAAGACTATGAGGAGATTGCCACAGAGACCAGGTACTGGCACTGAGCATGGGTCCATGCACAGAAGGGAAAGAGGGAGAAGAGGGGAGGGGTAGTGACAGGGGCTCAATAGTCAGAGGAACAGACAGGAGATTCTATGGACGTAAACGGGACACCCAGATATTATGTTGTCTCTCAGGTGCCAGGGTCACCTGGGATCATGTCCACAGCATTTTGGAGGGAGAAGGAGAGCAGCCAGATGTCTTGGTACATATTGGTACCAATGACATAGGAAGGAAAAGCAAAGAGGTCCTGAAGAGAGAATTTAGAGAGCTAGGCAAAGAGCTGAGAAGCAGGACCTCCAGAGTGGTAATTTATGGATTGCTGCCTGTGCGATGTGCCAGTGAGGGTAGAAACAGGATGATTTAGCAGATAAATGTGTGGCTCAGAAGGTGGTGCAGGGGGCAGGGCTTCCGGTTCTTGGATCATTGAGGTCTCTTCTGGGGGAGGTATGACCTGCACAAAAAAGACAGGTTGCACCTGAATCCAAGGGAGACCAATATTCTCATGGACAGGTTTGTTAGAGCTGTTAGGAAGGGTTCAAACTAATTTGGCTGGGTGATGGGGACTGGAGTGAAGGGACTCAGGATAAAATGGATGGTAAAAAAGGCAAAGATAGTGTGCAGTCAGACTGTCAGGAAGGACAGGCAGATGATAGGACAAAATTGCAGGCAGCAGAGTGAGTATCAGTGCATTAGGGATGCAGAATCAAAAGGGGTAGTAAATACAGTACTCAAAGTTTTATATCTTAATGCACGGAGTATAAGAAATAAGGTAGATAATCTTGTTGCACTTTTACAGATTGTCAGGTATGATGTTGTTGCTGTCACTGAATCGTGGCTGAAGGATGGTTGTAGTTAGGAGCTGAATGTCCAAGGTTATACATTGTATTGGAGAGATAAGAAGGTAGGCAAAGGGAGTGGCATGACTCTGCTGATAAAGAATGGCATCAAATCATTAGAAAGATGTAACGGGATTGGAAGATGTTGAATTGTTGTGGGTTCTATTAAGAAACTGCAAGGGTAAAAGGACCTTGATGGTAGGCCTCCAAGCAGTAGCTGGGATGTAGACCACAGATTGCAATGGGAAATAGAAAAGGCATGTCAAAAGGACAATGTTATGACAGTCATGGGAGATTTTAACATGCAGGTAGATTGGAAAAATCAGATTGGTAATGGATACCAAGAGAGTGAATTTATTGAATGCTTATGATATAGCTTTTTTGAGCCTACTAGGGGATCAGTTATACTGGACTGGATGTAATGAACTGGAGGTAATTAGAGAGCTTAAGGTAGAGGAACCCTTAGGAGAGAGTGATCACAAAATGATTGAATTCAACTTGTAATTTAATAGGGAGAAAATAATGTGGTTATGGCACACATCAACCACAGCCTACTGGTCAACCTCAATGCTTTGCAAGTCGCCTACCGGAGCAACAGGTCAATGGCAGATGCCATCTCTCTGGCCCTACATTCCTCCTTAGAACACCTGGAGAATAAAGATGCATACGTAAGGCCCTTTTCATTGACTACAGCTCTGTCTTTAATACCATCATTCCAAATAAACTGATTCCTAAGCTCCGGAACCTGGGCCTTAGCACTCAGATCTGCAGCTGGATCTTCAATTTCCTCACAGACAGGACCCAGGCTGTAAAAATAGGGGACAAGCTCTCCTCTACAGTCACTCTGAGCACCGGTGCCCCACAAGGCTGTGTACTCAGCCCCCTGCTGTACTCACTGTATACCTATGATTGTGTAGCCAAGTTTCCATCAAACTCAATATATAAGTTTGCTGATGACACAACAATTGTAGGCCGTATCTCGGGTAATGATGAGTTTGAGTACAGAGAGGAAATTAAGAACCTGGTGGCATGGTGCAAAGACAAAAACCTATCCCTCAACGTCAGCAAGACAAAGGAATTGGTTGTTGACTTCAGAAGAAGTAGCGGACTGCACGACCCAATTTACATCGGTGGTGCACAAGTGGAACAGGTCAAAAGCTTTAAGTTCCTCGGGGTCAATATCACAAATGACCTGACTTGGTCCAACCAAGCAGAGTTCACTGCCAAAAAGGCCCAGCAGCGCCTTTACTTCCTGAGAAAACTAAAGAAATTTGGCCTGTCCCCTAAAACCCTCACTAATTTTTATAGATGCACCGTAGAAAGCATTCTTCGAGGGTGATCACAACCTGGTATGGAAGTTGTCCTGTCCAAGACCGAAAGAAGCTGCAGAAGATCGTGAACACGGCACAGCACATCACACAAACCAATCTCCCGTCTGTGGACTCACTTTACACCGCACACTGTCGGAGCAGTGCTGCCAGGATGATCAAGGACACGACCCACCCAGCCAACACACTTTTCGTCCCTCTTCCCTCCGGGAGAAGGCTCAGGAGCTTGAAGACTCATACAGCCAAATTTGGGAACAGCTTCTTTCCAACTGTGATAAGACTGCTGAACGGATCCTGACCCAGATCTGGGCCGTACCCTCCAAATATCCGGACCTGCCTCTCGGTTTTTTTGCACTACCTTACTTTCCATTTTTCTATTTTCTATTTATGGTTTATAATTTAAACTTTTAATATTTACTAATTGTTACTATTTTTATTATTTAATATTTGTAATCCAGGGAGTAGGAAGCGCAGAATCAGATATCGCTGTGATGATTGTACGTTCTAGTATCAATTGTTTGGTGACAATAAAGTATGAAGTCTGATGTGACAGTATTTCAGTGGAGTAAAGGAAATTACAGTGGTATGAGAGAGGAGCTGGCCAAAGCAAATTAGAGGGAGATGCTGGCAGGGTTGACAGTAGAGCAGCAATAGCTTGAGTTTCTGGGAAAAATGAGGAAGGTGCAGATAGACGTATTCCAAAAACAAAGTCCTCAGTAGGCAAAATTGTACAACCATGGCTGGCAAGGGAAGTCAAAGCTAATGTTAAAACAACACAAAAATAGGTGGTAAGACAGAGGATTGGGAAACTTTTAAAAAACCTACAGAGAGCAACTACAAGAATCATTAGTAGGGAAAAGATGAAATATGAAATCAAGCTGGTAAACAATATCAAGGTCGATAGAAAAAGCTTTTTAAAGTATATACAAAATAAAAGAGAGATGAGAGTGGATATAGGACCTCTAGAAAATGAGGCTGGAGAAATAATAACGAGGGGCAAGGAGATGGCAGATGAACTAAGTGGGTATTGTGCAACAGTCTTGACTATGGAAGACATCAGCTGTATGCCAGATATTGAAGGGTGTTAGGGAAGAGAAGTGGGTGTAGTTACTGTTACAGGGGAGAAGGCATGAAAAGCTGAAAGACCTCAAGGTACATAAGTCACCCAGACCAGATGAACTACACCCTAGGATTCAGAAAGAGGTAGCAGTAGAGATTGTTGAGGCATTAGTAATAATCTTTCAACAATCATTGGACCCTGGCATGGTTCTGGAGGACTGAAAATTTATAAATGTCACTCCATTCTTTAAGAAAAGAGGGAGGCAGCAGAAAGGAAATTTTAGACCAGTTAGTCTGACCTCAGTGATTGGGAAGCTGTTGGAGTCAAGTGTTAAGGATAAGATTATGGGGTACTTGGTGACACAAGACAAGATAGAACAAACTCAGCATAGTTTCCTCAAAGGAGAATCTTGCCTGATGAACCTGTTGGAATTCTTTGAGGAGGTTACAAGTAGGATAGGTAAAGGGGATGTAGTGGATGTTATATATTTGGATTTTGAGGCCTTTGACAAGGTGCCACACATGAGGCTGCTTACCAAGTTAATGCCCATGGCATTACAGGGAAGTTACTCGTATGGTTAGAGCATTAGCTGATTGGTGGGAGGTAGCAAATAAGAACAAAAGGAACCTTTTCTGGTTGGCTGCCAGTGGATAGTGGTGTTTCGCGGGGGTCACTGTTGGGGCCACTTCTTTTTATGCTGTATATCAATGATTTAGATGATGGAATAAGTGGCTTTGTTGCCAATTTTGCAAATGTTATGAAGATTGGTGGGGAGCAAGTAGTGTTCAGAAAACAGGTAGGCTGCAGTAGGACTTAGACAGATTAAAAGAATGGACAAGAAAGTGGCAAATGAAATACAATGTTGGAAAATGCATGGTCATGCACTTTGGTAGTAGAAATAAATGTGCAGACTATTTTCTAAACATGGAGAAAATCCAAAAATCTGAGATGCAAAGGGACGTGGGAGTCCTGCAGATCACCCTAAAGGTTAACTTGCAGGTTGAGTTGGTGGTGGGGAAGGCAAATGTAACGTTAGCATTCATTTCAAGAGGTCTAGAATACAAGAGCAGGGATGTGATGCTGAGGCTTTATAAGGCACTGGTGAGGCCTCGCTTTAAGTATTGTGAACATTTTGGGCTCCTTGTCTAAGAAAAGGTGTGCTGGCATTGGAGACGGTTTACAAGGATGATTCCAGGAATGAAAGGGTTATCATAAGAGGAATATTTGATGGCTCTGGGCCTGTACTTGCTGGAATTTAGAAGGATGGGGGGGGCGCGGAATCTCAATGAAACCTTTCAAACGTTGAAAGGCCACGACAGAGTAGATGTGGAAAAGATGTTTCCCATGGTGGGGGAGTTTAGGACAAGAGGGCGCAGCCTCAGGATAGAGGGGCATCCATACAAAACACAGATGTTAAGAAATTTCTTCAGCCAGAAGGTGGTGAATTTGTGGAATTTGATACCACAGGCAGCTGTGGAGGCCAGGTCGTTGGGTGTATCTAAGGCAGAGATTGATAGGTTCTTGGTTGGCCATGGTATCAAAGGTTGCTGGGAGAAGGCCGGGGAGTGGGGTTGAGAGGAAAATAAAGGATCAGCCTAAATTGAATTGCGGAGCAGATTCGATGGGCCAATGGCCCAATTCTGCTCCAATGTCTTATGATCTCATAATGTGAAGTACACTATGATATGCACATTAAGACATCAATTCATCAATAGAATGTTTACTACTGGTACATGGATGTGGATGCTACTGGTATGTGGAAAATATACTCTATTCTCACTGCTGCTATCAAGAAGGAGGTACAGAAGTCTTAAGTCCAACATCACCAGGTTCAGGAACAGTTATTACCCCTCAACTGTCAGACTCTTGAGCCAGATGGGATAACTTCATTCACTCCAACACTGAACTGATTTCACGACCTATGGAGTCACTTTTAAGGATTTTGCAACTCAAGTTCTCAGTGGTTATTGCTTATTTATGATTATTATTATTGTTGTACTTTTATTTTTTCTCAGCTCATGGTGGTTAAATCTGAGGTACAGGCATAGCCAAGCACAACCATTTCTCAATTGCTAGGAACTTGCGGACTATTCCAGTGGTGTTTAGTATTGTGACTTTCTGGAGATTTACATAAATATTGCTGTACAGCCCTAACTGTTTAATGCTATTGTGTATTGCCTTTGGGATGACACCAATTGTAGATATTACTACTAGGACAATGTATACCCTGTTCATGTTCCACAGTCTTTCAGTTTTCTCTTTTAATTCAGGTGTTTTTCACTTAATTGGTTTCTGTATGTTATGTGTGTTTAGAATGGCTATATCTATTAAATGAGTTGTTCTGGCTTGTTTATCCCGTAATATTATATCCAGATGGATATTATGGATTGTCCTATCTGTAATAATATATCAGTCATAGTATAATTTGTAGGGACTCTGACTCTTACACTGGATCAGGCTTGTATTTATCGTAAGGTATGGTGTCTTTTATGAGTGTGCATATTAAAGCAAGGTTTTGGTGAATGATATTTGCCACTTGATTGTGCCTATGTAACTAATCAGATTGAGTTAATCTGCTGTTTGTGGTTTCTCTTGGAATTTTCTGCATTTATCAGCTTGAATTTGTTGGGTTTTTATTATGTAATTTTTCTATTTTTTATGTTAACCACCTGGTCCTATAATGTTACAAGTAACCCCTCTTTCTGGGAAAAGGTCTCTAACTCTGACCCAGACGCTTGACGCTTCCTTGTTGACATTTAGCCTGCTCAGATCATGGGGATGTCTTCCATGTAGAACCATACTCTTGCTTTGATTAACATTTTTTCAATAGTGAAACTTACTTAATTTTTCTGCATTGTGCTTTCATTTAAATTTAGTGGTGTGTACTTCTTATCAAAATTACATATGCTCGCTTGGATTGCTGAATCCTGTTTTCATTGATTAAAGTATATTTTTAGAAGTTATATCTAACTATTGTGTTAAATTTTGTGTCTGTTATTCCTCTTCCTCCTTCTGTCCTAGGTAGTGTTAATCTAAGTGCATTTGAGTGTACATAGTGTTTTCTAACATTCGTCATTTCAGTTCTTATTTTCCCTTGTAAACTTTCCAGATCGGACCAATATATTAAGACAAAAGAATGTTAATGTGGGTATTACGAAAGTGCTTATTGCCTTTGTTATATTTTTACTATTGAGCTCTGTTTGGCAGATTTTCTTAAGTCTTGAGGTAAGTACTATTGAACTATGATCTATGACACTATCATCTATTTTCTTTGCTTACTGATAACCTAGATACTTACACGTTTCATATTAATCCTTCGGTTGTATTGCATCTCGCTGCTCTGTTTTATATTCTACTAGCTCTATTGCACCTTTCTTTATGTTTAATGTTTTGCACTTAATTGTCCGAAGTTCAGGTTTATATCTTTAGAAAATAGTTCTATTTCTTGAATTAATTGCTTTAGCTTTACTGTTGAAGAAGTGTATAATTTCAAATTGTCCATATATAGGTGTGTCAAGGTATAATTCATTTGTTTATCACTGATTTAATGGCCTATTTTCAACTGATTAAGTAAATTAGAGAGCGCGTTTAAAGCTAGACAGAACCATAGTGGGCTTAGAGAGTTGCCCTGAAATATGCCTCGGTTTATTTTAATAACAGTTTGTTGTTAATAGATAGGATGATTTTACCACGCCTATGCTTCATCAGATGCTGCAGGAATTTTACAAGTATTGGGTGTAGTTTATATCTATCCCAAGAACTTCTATTAACCATGAGAATGTGACTGAATCAAATGCACTTCGGTCATCAATACAGCAACAATATTGTTATTAGTTTCTATTTCTTTTTCTCACCTCAGACTGGTAAAACCTGAGGTACAGGCATAGCCAAGGACACTCATTTCTCATTTGCTAGGAACTTTTGGACTACCCTAGTGGTTTTTAGTATTGTGGCTTTCTGAAGATTTACGTAGATATTACTGTGTAGCCCTATTGTTTAAAGCCATTGTGTAGTGCCTCTGAGATGACACCAGTTGTAGATATTACAATTGGGACATTGTATACCTTGTTCATGTTCCATTGTCTTTCAATTTCCTCTCTTATTTCAGCATATTTCAGGTGTTTTTCACATATTGATTTTTGTAAGTTATGTGTGTTTCGGATGGCTATAACTATTAAGTACGTTTGTAAGTTGTTCTTGCATGTTTATCCTGTATTATTATTATTATTTACTTTTTTACTTGCACAATTTGTTGTCTTTTTGCACATTGGTTGTTTGTCCATCTCTATCACATGCAGTTTTTCATTGATTATATTGTGTTTCTTTCTATTTACTGTGAATGTCTGCAAGAAAATGAATCTCAGTTTGTATATGGTGACATTTATGTACTTTGATAAAAAATACTTTAAATTTCAAATATGTTTGTCACTTTGTCACTTTATCATTTCCTGTGCAAGTAATCCTAGTGTCACTTTATGTACATACAATCAGTCCTTGTTTATAAGCTAATGTTATGTATATATGGCCACTTGCAGTTGGTTATACATTGTGTTTTATAGGATTGTTTTATTTATTATTTATTTATAGTATTTTTAATAATAATTTTTTTTGTTTTTTATATTGTGTTCTGTATGCTAATTGTATTTTTAATGTTGCTTCAGATCCCGAGTAACGATCATTTTATTCTCCTTCACTTGCATACTAAAGAATGACAATAAACAATCTTGAATGTTGAAGGCATGGGAAAATGAGTGTGCAGGAGTAAATCTGGGTAAACCATTATCTGCCTGAAACACTGAGAGTAAATAAATAGTAAACTAATTTATTCATAGTTTCCTATGTATATTTTATAATGCTGAAAACTGTGGTCAAATGTAGAAACAACATTACAAATATTTTGCTGTTGTGACAAAGAAACCAGTTTCTCTTTATTGGTCATGCTCAATGTTGAGGAATTGCAGGCAGGCAAGCTAGTTGAACCAAGAACATGTCTGTTTTAATCAGATTCAAAAAAAGTGCATAATCAAAGAAAAGCAGTTTAAGAAATAATTTTGCTGATCACATAGCATGCAGCAGCTAAACTAATCACAACTATTGAAAGGGAAATCAGCCTTTACTGTTGAAAATCACAAAACAAAGTGTAATATGTCTATTCATGGATAGCTCACCCACTACAAGGCAAATACAAGTAAGTCAACTAATTTCATTCAGGAATTTTTTTAAACAAAGGAGTGAATTTCATAGCATTAAACCAGAATTAGTAGTTTCACCAGTGTGACGATAGGTCCTAAGAAAGAGGTTAGATTGTTTTTATCTGGGAGTAATTACACAGTTATAACTTTTCAAAAAGAAGATCAAGTCATCCCCTACATTTCAGCAAATGTTGATCTGGATTACCAACAGAAAGGGAAGTAAGCTGTGATCAAAAAGTCCACCCATCAGACCTTTTTCCTACCAACAATTGGACCGGTTGAGGCAGAGAAATATATTGATTTTTTTCAATTTTTTTCTAGGGCCAGATTGTTGCCAATATTATCTCCAGTTATACGGAGTTAACCCGTGGAATATAACCAGCTGGTGCAGTGCAGCTGAGTTAATATTATTGTGATTGCTAATATTTTATAAATATTGGTTGATTACAGGTGTGGCTTGTGAAGAAACCTCAGGGCTTAAATACAGTGGACGACTAACCTCCGCTGGATGCCTTTGGCAGGAGGTTTTAAAATAAGTAAAAGACTACAAGGTTATTAAGGATAATTTTCTACATTGATGTTGAAAAGTAAGAATAGTTCAGTTGTAATAGTGGTTGAGTAGAGAAGTTAGTTTTATAGATTTCTATGTCCCATATTTACTTTCTGATCCCAGTGGCTACAGCTAGATTAGGGAGAGGATGCGGCCAATGTTTGCAGTCTTGAACTCTAAAACGCGAGAGCTTGGAGTTTTTATGATGAATCGGTCAACGGAAGAGCGGAAGGAACAATGGGGGATTGCTAAAAAGTGAGTTCATGTGACTGTAGACTTTAGACTGTGGAAGCCTGAAGACACAGGAACAGCTCAGGAACAGCTTCTGCCGCTCTGCCATCGAATTTGTAAACAGACAATGAACACTACCTCACTACTTTTGCTCTCTTTTTACACTACTTATTTATAAAGATTCCTTATTGTAGTGTATGGTATATTTTTAATGTATTGCACTGTACTGCTGTCACAAAACAACACATTTCACAACATATGTCAGTGATATTACATTAGATCCTGTGTATGTGCATAATAGGCTTTCTAATATAGCAAGTTTAATGATATTCCAACATCTATTTTACAAGGTTCCGGAACAGTTTTCAGATTGAAGCACAAAATCATAAGACTTTGGAACAGAATTAGTCCATTTGGCCCATCAAGTCTGTTCTGCCTTCTGATCACGGCTGATTTATTATTCCTCTCAACCTCATTTTCCTACCTTCTCCCCATGACCTTTGACACCCTTACCATTCAAGAACCTATCAATATCTGCTTTAAACATACTCTTTGGAGAATTTATTCTAAATGAAGTAAGTGGGACACGGGTCATTGGCCAGGTTGACCTGGTGCAGATTTCTCAGTCCAAACACATGCCACAAGGGACTACATCATCGCAAAATGGCAAATAGCATTATTCTGCTATCAGCACAGAAACATGATAGCACAGGAATATGGCAGCTGGAAAAGCATTCTGATAAGTGGTAAGGCTTCCAAATAGGCAGTGCTATTGACTTTGCATTCTCACCTGCCTTTTCTGTGGATCTCCTCAGCTCCCCATTACCCCATCTTTCATCTGCCAGATATCTCCAGACTATCTGCATGACCATTGCCATTAACTTGTGGTTGCCCTTCTACCCCATGAACCTCTCCTTAATTCAATGTCCACCATCTCTTCTCTTTATAACAGTGGGAGCATGTAGAGAAAGAGTCTGTTTTGCTATGCACATACCTCAGCTCAGCATAGTGGAATATACAAGTCTCCCTTTCAGCAGACGAAACTAATGGTTGCCATAGTTAGGGCAACTGTAGTCTAGTAAAATAACTGTAAACGCTGGTTTCATTCTCATGTGACCTACTAGCATGAAGAGGGTAATGGCTTATCATAAACTGCCCTTGTCACAATAATATTTGTTCCTTGGATATATATTTCTGTGGGTAACTTCTGGAGAATGGAACTCTCAATCGATGGTTTGGTAAGACAGTGAAGGATTCATCTGACATCCTGTGACCTTAGCAGCAGTCTATGTATCATCCATGGAGTAGGATGTGGGGAAAGGACTTGTTCGTATAGAAGAATAGAACAGATTTGGTAACAAATATACTTTACCACTGATGCTCATAAAAGAAGTAAGTCAAATGACCATCTTAGAATATGATAGGAGAGTAAGACTTTTAAAATTTCTCATCCATGCCAACAATAATTAGCATAATAAAATAGAATAGAATGGAATGGGAAACAGGCTATTCCACTTGATTTACGCTTCTTATCATCTTATACATCTCTGTCAAGTCACCTCTCATCCTCCTTCACTCCAAAGAGAAAAGCCCTAGCTCACCTAACCTGTCTTCATAAGACATGCTGTCTAGTCCAGGCAGGATCCAGGTAAAACAGCTTTGCACCCTCCCTAAAGATTTACCTTACTTAGCCATTTATCTCTTCCAGGAGATAATGATAGGGAATGAACAACTCAGTGGGAAGTTAGTATTATCCAATCTGATAAACTGATTTAACCATACTAGGAACCTTCAAATTCAAAGGAAAATGAGGAGAAACTATTTTACTCTGGAATTTACTGCAAATTGGATTGCAATGTTTGCGAGATTAAGGAAGATTTCTTATCGGTGGGCTGTAAATTAGAGCGAGAAGTCGTTTGCCAGTGACACAGCGCGAGGTTCAAAAAGAGCTCCAGTGCTCTTGGCTCTTTTCAGTGGGCTGCAATCAGTGCAGAATTCAGGATCGGTGTTATGTAATAATCCAAATTTAAATAAAGAGTTGAAGGAAAAGGAATGATTAGGAGGCGGTGATCATAATATGTTAAAATTCACCCTGCAGTTTGAGGAGAAGATGCTAAAATCAGGTGTATCAGTATTACAGTGGAGTAAAGGAAATTACAGAGGCATGGGAAAGGAGCTGGCCAAAGTTGAACTGAAGGGGCACTAGCAGGAATGGCGGCAGAACAGCAATGGCTGGTGTTTCTGTGGAAGTTCAGAAGACACAAGAAAGAACTTCCCAAAGATGAAGATATATTCTAAAGGGAGGATCAGGCAACCATGGCTGACAAGGGAAGTCAAAAACAGCATAAAAGTGAAAGAGGTATAATATTGCAAAAATTAGTGGGAAGGTTAAGGATCAGGAAGCTTTTAAAAATCAATAGAAGGCAACTAAAAAGCCATAAAGACAGAAAAGATGAAATATGAATGTAAGCTAGCCAATAATATAAAAGAGGATACAAAAAGGTTTTATTCAGATATATAAAGAATGAAAGAGAGATGAAAATGGATATCGGACTGCTAAAAAATTATGCTGGAGAATGGCAGACAAACTTAATAAGAATTTTCTGTCAGTCTTCACTATGGAAGACACTAGCAGAATGCCAGAACTGTGAGAGTGTCAAGGGGTTGAAGTGAGTGTCATTGCTATTACTAAAGAGAAGGTGCTTGGGAAGATGAAAGGTCTTGAAGGTAGTTAAGTCATCTGGACCAGATGGACTACATTCGAGGGCTCTGAAAAAGGTATCTGAAGAGATTGTGGAGGCACTTATAATGATCTTTCAAGGACTGCTAGATTCTGGAATGGTTCCGGAGGACTGGAAGATTGCGTATGTCACTACACTCTATAAGAAGGGATGGAGGTAGAAGAAAGGAAATTATGGGCCAGTTTAGCCTGATTTCAATGGTAGCAAAGATGTTAGAGTCTATTATTAGGGATGAGGTTTAAGGGTACTTGGAGGGACATGATAACATAGGCCAAAGTTATCATGTCACAGACAGCCGTGCAGGCCAGTTCCTTGGGTATATTTAATATGGGTGTTGATAGGTTCTTGATTAATCAGTGTGTCAAAGAAGGGAGGAGAATGGGGTTGAGCGGGATAATAAATCAGCCATGATGGAATGGCAGAGCAGATTGATGGGCTGAATGGCCTAATTCTGCTCCTATGTCTTTGGTCTTATGGTCTTACAATTTGATAATAATTTTTAAATAGTAAAATTTTTGCTCAGTTTTATATAAAAAGGATACTATTAAATACCTCAATCAAAGAACTAACACACCTTCTGTGTTATTTCAGTGTGTGATTCTGTGAAGATTCATTGAATATGTGTCTAGTTAAACAACTGTTGTGTTTCCAGAGCAGCAGCTTGTAACGTTCAAAGGACCAACTTTTATAGGTAGATCTGATCAATGATGAGTTTATGTCCTTGAGTTTGCCACCATTTCACTTCATGCACTTCCCTCACAAATCCTGGTCAATGTCCTGCTCAAAATCTTATCAGATTGTGATGGTTCTTTAAATGAACAGCTAATGGTATGAACTCTATCATCTTAATTTTCCTTTAGAAGCAAAGGAGACTTTGAAAATTGATATTGAGTGGCAGTTGTGACGATCCTTTTACTCCCAGATTAAATTAGTCAGTATCAAATGCATCAATGAAAATAACATTGGCTGGAGTTAAGGCTGACTCCCCTGTAAACTAACCTAGGCATTAGCTAAACCAAATCTCACAATCTTACATTTATGCAGCCAAGTTGACTGGTAATCTGTCTTCAGTAGAGTGTGAGGTCAGCCTAAGATACTGCTTAAGATATTTGCTATATCTTTTCTGATTTTTCTGTTTCATCAGTTTGCTCCATTTCTTGGCTGATTTCCTGACGCCCATGAAGTTACCATATCTCTTCTGGAAAATTTTCTCGCCTTCTACAGAATTACTGATATCATGATTCCTCTTCATAGCCCTTTCATTTGGCTTGGAAGCCAGTGACTCTGCTTGGAAGTCATAAGACTTCTTGTCTGAAGCCATTACTGTATCTTGTGGGCTGTTGTTCACCTCAAATGTGGCCTCAGCTTTATCTTCATAGATGTCTTCTCTGCTGCCAATGGGAGATATATTCTCCACAGCTCGGAGAAACTTGTGAGTACTTCCCAAGCCAAGTGTCCCAAAGACACCAGCAATGCTAAAAGGCAGACTGCCAGCTTGAGATGTGCTCAGTTTCAGAGGTAACAATGGAGACAGAGAGATGATTTTTCTGCAGTTTTTCCACATGACAGAAGATGGAACTTTCCCCTCACACTCAAGATTGCAGACCTAAAACAAGAAGACAGGTTATTCAATGATGGGAATCGTTTAGAGTCATAGCCATAAAGATCTACAGCACTGAAACAGCCCCATTAACCAGCACCTGAACCATAGTCCTCCATACCCCTCCCATCTGTGCACTTATCCAAATATCTACTAACTATTGCAGTTGACCCCGGATCCACCATTTCCACTGGCATCTCATTCTGCACTCTCACCACCCTCTGAGTGAAGATACCCCTCAAGTATCCCTTAAGTATTTCATCTTTAACCCCTAGCCCATGCCCTCTATTTCTAGTCACATCCAAACTCAGTGGAAAAAGCTTGTTTTCATTACCCTATCTGTACCCCTCATAATTTTGTATACCTCAATCAAATCTCCCCTTATTCTCCTACACTCCAGAGAATAAATTCTAACTTATTTAACTGTTCCGTATAACTCAGATCCTCAAGTTCCAGAACCATCCTTGTAAATTTTCTCAAACTTTGCTTTTCTTTAAATCACTTATTTAATCAATCTGCAAAACAATGGATAATTCTGATCTTTGAGTCTTTTACTCTATTCATTTGGATAATGTGCATTCTGAACCTCGATGACATTTTCCTGCTTTTGTAAACATTTCCACAATTCTTGATACCCTTACCAAGCAATTTCAGTCTTTTGTACATTAACTGTTTACATCAGACATCTCACTGTAAACTAACTGTTGTTAGTAAGATATCAGATGGTAACGAGGAGGTGTGTGGGAGTACGGTAGATCGGCTACTTGAGTGGTATCACATCAACAACCTCACACTCAGCACCAGCGAGACCAAGGAGTTGATTATGGGCTTCAGAAAGGGGAAGTTGGGAGAACACATACCATTCCTCATTGAGGGGTCAGTGGTGGAAAGGGTGAGCAGCTTCAAGTTCTTGGGTGTGAACAGCTTGGAGGATCAATCCTGAACCCAACACATTGATGTAGTAATGAAGAAGGCATGCCAGTGACTCTACTTTTTAGTTTGAGAAGATGTGGTACCTCACTATAATTTCTATGGATGTACAGTGGAAAGCATTCTGATTAGTTATATTACAGCCTTGTATGGAGGCTTCATCACAGGCACAACCCACTACACCATCAATGACCTTCAAGAGAAAGAACCTCAAGAAGGCAACATTCATCACTAAGGACCCTCATCATCTGGGACCTGTCTTCTTCTTCATTACTACTGTCAGGCAAGGAAGTACAGGAGCCTGAAGACTCACACTCAGAAGCTGCTTATTCCCTCTGCTATCAGATTCCTGAATGGTCCATGAACCCAAGAACCTCATTATATCTCATGTAGCTCTTTACTCCTTCTTTCGCACTATTTCTTTATATTGTAATTTAAAGTAATTTTGTGTCTTTTCACTGGACAATTAACCAACCCAGTATATTTTTGGACACAGGGAGGATACACAGATTCCTTACAGAACAGCGCTGGAATTGAACTCTGGAACGCCCCAAACTCTAATAATGTCGCACTAGCCACTATGCTACCATGGTGCTGGTACAGTATGGTTTGCACATTGCCTTTTTGCTAGTATAGTTTTTCATAAATTCTGTTGTGTTTCTTTACTTTCCTGTAAATCCATCAAGAAAATGAATCTCAAAGTAGTATGTGGTGACATATCAATGCTTTTACAATAAATTTACTTTGATATAAGTACGGTAGTGTAGTGGTTAGAATGACGCTATGACAGCTCTGGGCATTGACATTCAGAGTTCAATCCCAGTGCCCTCTGTAAGGTGTTTGTACATCCTCCCCATGGAATGAGCGAGTTTTCCAATACTAAAGTACAAGTTTGATTCTGACTTGAAATACTAAGGAGTAGAGAGCACCTTCATTATTATGAAAATAATGTTCAGAATATATTGCTGTACATACTAAGATAATATGAATATCTTTATCAATTTGAAGAGAAATGGATGCAGACTTTTAACCGCTCAGGTCTATTCTTGGGTGTAGTTGGTTAACGGCTGCTCTACACCTCAAGCCTATCAACATGCCTTTTTTCAATATTGATACTTAGAGCACTACATTGTTATTACATTACTACATTACAGCACTACATTATTGATAGAGCACTACAGCACAGATACGGGCCCCTCCACCCATCTAGTCCATGTCAAACTATTATTCCGCCTAGTCCCAACAACCTGCACCTGGGCCATAGCCCTCCGCACCCCTCCCATCCATTTACTTATCCAAACCTCTCTTCAATGTTGCCATTGAACCTGCACCCACCACTTCTGCTGGAAGTTTGTTCCACACTCTCAGCACCCTCTCAGTGAAGAAATTGCCCCTTAAACATTTTATCTTTAACCTATGACCTCTAGTTCTAGTCTCACACAACCTTAGTGGGAAAAAGCCTGCTTGCATTTACCCTATCTATACCCCTCATAAATTTGTATACCGTTGTCAAATCTCCTGTGCTACAGGGAATAAAGACCTAAGCTGTTCAACCTTTCTCTATAATTTACACCCAGCAAAATCTGATTCGGTCTTGAAAACGCCAATTAAACTCAGGCATCTAATATTTTAAAGGACAAAGAAACAGAACGGCACAGATGCCAAGATGTTTCCATTTGAGGGAGAGTCTAGAATAAGGAGACATAGTTACAAGGGTGGGGCGGGGGGCAGTCATTTAAACGGAAGTGTATCGGAATTTCGAGCAGAGGGTGGTGAGCCTCAGGCATCCTCTACCCTGGGTGGGTAATGGAGTCTGGATCACTGGGAGTACTTAAGATGGATTAGATTTCTTTTTGAAAGATCAGCGAATTGAGGGCAAAGGGGATCTGGTACAGAAGGGGAGATGAGGTCTGAATAGATCGGCCAACCTTTAATAAATGACTGGACAGGCTTGAGGGGCTGAATAGCCTGCTCTTATTCTTTTATTATATTCATATCAAAATTCCAAGTTTCCATTAGCTTTTATTTGAATAGCTGCAAACTAGAAATAAAGCACACCTCGTGATGCTGAGGGGAGCACATCATAAGGAGGGTGTAAGATTGAGAATTTGATTCAAGATTGTTTAATGTCAGTTCCTGTGCACAAGTGTATGTAAAAAAGAACAAAATAATTGCCATTCCAGATCTGATGCAGTACAAAAAAAAACACAATAATAATAATAAAACAGTAAGTAATAATACGTAAGATAGCTTATATTCATAGATTGATAGTATGTCCGTAAAGTGACGCTTAGGCTGTACATAAGATGACTGACGGGAAATAATAAAGTAGTGGTGGAGTTAGTGGGTGGAGGTGTTGGTCAGCATTACTGGTTGGGGAAAATATCTGTTTTTGAGTCTGGTGGTCCTGACTTGAATACTACATAGCCTCCCCCCGATGGAAATGGGACGAACAATCCATGAGCAGGGTGTGTGGGATCCTTCGTGTTGTTACTGGCCCTTTTCCAGCACTATTCTATACTATGTATGTGGGTAGGTCAAAATGAAGTTTAGTTTTGACACTGGGAATCTCATTTAGAATTCATAAATTGCACAGGGGCAGCTTTAGATCAATTAAGAGTTAAGCTGTTACTGGGTAATCACTCAGTATTCCATCAGTTGTAAGTGGGAAAAAAAGCCAAAAGGGAAAAACTGGGCATCCCAGAAATGTGAAATATTTAAAAAGAAAATACTGGAGTTACCCTGTGGAGAGAGAAGCAGAGATAATTTTTCAGGTTGATAACCCATCATCAGTTGTAAATGACTATCTGACTAGGGGGTAATCCCTGAGAGTTGGAACTGATTGCTCACTGGTCACTTAAATATGATTCAGATTGTGAATTCCGCTATGAGGTATCTGCTTAAGCAAAAACTCCAATCACACATTGCTAGGATTACATTATAAAAATGGATCTAAACAGTGTGTAAGTGGGAGCAGGAGTTTGATGCAGCAGAAAAGGAGAAGCTTCTTTTGGTTAATTTACTTAAAATAAATGTGAATTAACAACAAAACTTAAATGTATTAAATGTACACTCAGTGGCCACTCAGCACACCTTACACCTGCTTGTTAATGCAAATATCTAATCAGCCAATCATGTGGCAGCAACTCAATGCATAAAAGCATGCAGACATGGTCAGGAGGCTCAGTTGTTGTTCGGACTAAACATCAAAATGGAGAAGAAATGTGATCTAAGTGACCTTAACCGTGGAATGGTTGTTGGTGCCAGAAAGGGAGGTTTGAGTATCTCAGAAACAGCTTATCTCCTGGGATTTTCATGCATCACAGTCTCTAGAGCTCATAAAGAATGGTGTGAAAATCAAAAGAACACCCAAAGAGTGGCAGTTCTGTGGGCAGAAATACCTTGTTAATGAGAGAGGTCAGAGAAGAATGACCAGACTAGTTGAAGCTGAGAGGAAGGCGACAGTAACTCAAGTAAGCACACGTACAGGTACCTAATAAAGTGGCCACTGAGTGTATAACTAGTGTTGACTAAATGCAGTAGCATAGGTGGTGTGCTGTGCATCTGTAACACATGGGAGCTTATGGAGAAAACAACACTTGCAGCAGGGGCTTTGGTCTAGGGATGGAAAGCAAATATATGTATGGTCTGAACTTTTTCAGGCAAAACCAGCAAATCCAGATGATATCCATTTGGGAAGGCAGCTCCTGTGGACAAAGAAATGGGGAAAACGTTTCAGGTCAGTGACCCTTCAACTAAACAGCAAAAGAGAGAAAACAAAGATATGTTGGAGAGAGAGTGAAAGGAACAAAGGAAATACCTAAGGTAGAGTTGTTAGGTTACATTGTGCATTTAGAGCCATTGAAGAGGAAGAAGTGATTTGTATGGAAGAATGCAAATAGATGATTAATATTGGAACGACAGTGCGAAAGTGAACTACAAGTTCCAGAAAGCTGCTCTTGTTCCAAATCTGCCAAAGGTACTCTAACATGGATGTGGGAGCATTTCACTTCTTGCTCGAACAGAGGCCCAACCAGTCCTCCTCCATCACCTCTTCATTCATTCTGCTTAACTTGTTCTTACACCAAACATTTTTCCTTTAACTCTATTTTCTTCAAAGCAAAGATGAGACTATGGGAATTTCCATGGGACCAAGCTATGTGGTTTTGTCAGTTTTTTCAGTCTTGGTTTGTCCTGTGTTTTGTGATATCACACTGGAGGAAATAATGTATCATTTCTTAATGCATGCATTACTAAATGACAATAAAAGAGGACTACGTGTCTTCATAATCATATGACAATTGCTTTGTGGAGTACATGTTTTCTTCCCTCATCTCTTTTTCCAGTTCTATTGACAACTGCATTCGTGTTGTTTCCTGCACACATACAGATTTTGAAGGCATTAAGACCATAAGATATAGGAGCAGAATTAAGCCATTCAGTCAATTGAGTCTGCTCCACCATTCCATCATGGCTGATTTATTATCCCTGTCAACCCCATTCTCTTGTCTTCTCCCCATAATCTTTGATGTCCTTATTAATCAAGAACCTATTAAATATGCCCAGTGACTTAGCCTGCACAGCCATCTGTGGCAATAAACTCCACAGATTCACCACCCACTGGCTAAAGAAATTCCTTTTCATCTCTGTTCTAAAGGGACATCCCATTCTGAGGCTGTCCCCCACTATAGGAAACTTCCTCTCCACATCCACTCTATCTAGGCCTTTCAATATTTGACAGGTTTCAACAACATCTCCCCTCATTTTTTGAAACTCTAGTGAGCACAGACCCAAAGCCATCATATGCTCCTCATACATTAACCCTTTCATTCCCAGGATCATTCTCGTGAACCTCCTCTGGATCCACTCAAGTGCCAGCTCATCCTTTCTTAGGTAAGAGGCCCAGAATTTTATAACCTATGCTTCCATTTGCCATCCTGTTCTCCCTTTCACAAGGTCCATATCTGATTCTTATGGAAAATATTTCATTCTTTTATGGAAAAAGTTTCCTGTGCATCCTGGTGAAAGCAAAAGGTAAGAGAGTGAAATGGAATCAGCGATTCTGAGACTCACCAACATACTGAACTGTTCTTGCTGATAGAGGTTGTTACAGGTAAGGCACTCAGTCTTACAGCCTCCCTGGCAATAATGAATTAGATGGAAGAGCACTGCGAGAGACAATAGAGAAGTCTTCATATTGATTCAGTTGGGATCACCTGCAAGAAAAGAAAATGTTCACTTTAAACCTCAGCTTCATTCAGCTGTCTCCACACTTCCTTCAAGATGTTCAACTTCTGTTCATTGCAACACAGAGAAACAGACTGATATTTCCATGTGGAATGGTATTAAGGCCTTCACTGTGTTACAAATGCCTGACCTTGTGTTGGTTATCACAGTTGCTTTCCAGCACCAGTGATCACTGATCAGGGTTTGATTCCCATTGCTGTCTGCGAGGACTCTGCACGTTCTCCCTGTGACTGTGTGGCTTTCCTCTCGGTTTTCTCCCACAATCCAGAGATATACAGGATCAGAATCAAATTTATTATCACTGACTTTGATGATGTGAAATTTGTTGTTACATATCACCTATGTCAATGATAATAAGCACAAGAGATCCTGCAGATGCTGGAAACCCAGCACACACAAAACTGCTGGAGCAACTCAGCAGCTCAGGCACCATCTATGGAGAGGAATAAACAGTCGATGTTTCAGGCTGAGACCCTTCATCAGGAAGGTGGAAGATGCCAGAATAAGAAGGTGGAGGAAGACAAAGGAAGACAAGCAAGAAGGTGATAGGTGAGGCAAGATGGGGAATTGAAGAAGAGGGATGGGGGAGGGAAAGAAAACAAACAATTATCAGAAGGAGAAATCTGATAGGAGAGGAGAGTGGACCATGGGAGAAAGGGAAGGTGGAGGGGCACCAGGGGGAGGTGATGGGCAGGTGAGGAGCAGAGGTACGAGGTAGAGTGGGGAATTGAAGAGGGAAGGGATAGGGAAAGAAAACAACAATTATCTGAAGAAGAAATGGATGTTCATGCCATCAAGATTGGAGGTTACCCAGATGGAATATGAGGTGTTGCTCTTCCAACCTGAGGGCAGTCTTAACATGGCAGGGGAGGAGGCCACGGACTAACATGTTAGAATGGGGAATGGGGATAAAATGGTTGGCCATCGGGAAATTCCATTTTTGGCTGATGGAATGGAGGTTCTTGACAAAGTGGTCCTCCAATTTACATCGGATCTTACCAGTATAGAGGATGTCACATTGGGAGCACTGAATACAACAGATTCACAGGGGAAGTGTTACCTCACCTGAAAAGACTGTTTGAGGCCCTGAATGGAGGTGAGGGAGGAAGTGAATGGGCAGGTGTAGCATTTCCCTCATTTGCATGGATATTGGCCAGGAGGGATATTAATGGGGAGGGACGAATGGTCAAGGGAATCATGGAGGGATCGATCTCTATGGAAAGAGGAGAGTAGGGGGGCGGTAAAGATATGCTTGGTAGTAGGAGCCCTTAGAAGATGGTGGAAGTTGTGGAGAATGATGTGTTGGATGCGGAGGCTCGTGGGGTGGGTGGTGAGGACGAGGAACTTTATCCTAGCTAAGGCAGTGGGAGGATCGGGTGAACACAGATATCTGGGAAACGGAGGAGATACAGGTGAGAGCAACATTAATTGTGGAGGAAGGGAAACTCTATTCTTTGAGACAGGAGGACATCTCTGATGTCCTGGAAAAGAAAGCCTCATTAATCCTCTGCAATAATGTATGGTTAGGGTTCAGAATCAGAATTAGAATCAGATTTATTATCACGTGGTCCATTTGTGACACCTCTCTTCCCTTTCTCGATCTCTCTGTCTCATCTTTGGAGACAAACTGTCTACCGGCACCTTTCATAAACATGCTGATTCCCGTGGTTATCTTGACTATACCTCTTCCCACGCTGTCTCTTGTAAAACTGCTATTCCTTTTTCTCAGTTTCACCTCTGCCGCATCTGTTCCAAGAATTCTGATGTTTGATCTGAGCAACTGAACTATTTTTGTATGCTTTAATGCATTGAGTTGCTGCCACGATAGGCTAATTAGCTATTTGTATTAATGAGCAGGTATACAAGTGTACCTAATAAAGTGGCCACTGAGGGTATAGATGTCTGTAAAAATAGAAACCAGAGATGGTTATGGTACTAGATGTGTAAGTTAATGATTCAGAGACAAGAGCTCAAGTTGTATCAGAACCCCTGAGAAAATTATATTCAGGTGATTAAATACCCTAGAGTAAAGCAAACTCATTTCAGTAACCAGGGCAAGTTTGAATAAGTTAGTCATAGTCATGGTCATAGTCTTACTTTATTGATCCCGGGGGAAATTGGTTTTCCTTACAGTTACACCATAAATAATTAAATAGTAATAAAACCATAAATAGTTAATTAGTAATATGTAAATTATAAACTATGTCAGGAAATAAGTCCAGGACCAGCCTATTGGCTCAGGGTATCTGACCCTCCAAGGGAGGAGTTGTAAAGTTTGATGGCCACAGGCAGGAATGACCTCCTATGAGTTAGAATGTAATTCTATAAGTTAGAATGTTTTTACGCTGGAGCAAAGGAGAATGAGGGGAAATTTGACGGAAGAATACAATATTATGAGGATATGAGATAAATAGTATGAGAAGAAATAAATGCAGGCAGGCTTTTTCTACCGATGATGATGATGTCGACTCAGACCTGAGAGGCTAGCGTCGGGCATTTTCATGCCTTACGAGGCGCAGTTCGAAAGGCTGTGTGGGACACCACTCCTCGCACAGACATTTCGCAGTATTATTTTACGAGGCCGAGTTGCGAGCTCGACATCAACCCGGCGCGGATGGAGAGCATGTAGGGGGCAGTCTGTCACTGGATGGGACTCGGGAACCTCCATTCTCGAGCCTGGCGTTGATCTCACTGCGCCACCAGCCAACCTTCTACTGAGGTTGGGTCTAACTAGAACTAGAGGCCATATGCTAAGGGTGAAAGATGAAATATTTACGGGAACTTGAGGGGAATCTTCTTCATTCACAGGGCGGTGAGAGTGTGGAATGAGCTGTTAGCAGAAGTAATGAATGCATGTTTGACTGCAATGTTTAAGAGATGTGCGGATAACTACATGGATTGGAGGGTTATGGAGGACTATAGTCCAGGTGCGGGTCAATGGGACTATGCAGAATAACAATTCAGCATGGACTAGATGAGCCAAAGGGCCTGTTTCTTTGCTGTAGTGCTCTGTGACTCTTAACACTAACAGTGACCATAATAATACTGCTTGTTGTTGAAAATCACAAGTCCGTAATATTTATGACTCTAGGTTCTGCGTGATCTCCGAGACTTAACTACTTTTGCAGTTGTACGTCAAAACATACAATTATGTGTTGGAAGTCTATCAGTATTAACCCAGTACAGTGCCTGACAAAACAGAGTTAAACCACTTGACTGTCTAAGATAATTCCAGACAATAAGGTCATAAGACTAAAAGATATAGGAACAGAATCAGGCTCTTTGGCCTATCAAGTACGCTCCACCATTCAATCATGGATGATTCATTATTCCAGTCGACCCCATTCTCTGCCTTCTCCCAGTCGCCTTTGACACCCTTACTAATCCACAGCCAATCAACCCCTGCTGTGAATGTACACAGCGAATTTGCCTCCACAGCATTCTGTGGCAATGAATTCCATGGATTCACCACCCTCTTGCTGAAGAGATTCTTCCTTATCTCCATTCATTCCGAGGCAGTACCCTCTGGGTCCAGACTCTGGTGATAGCAGAACAGAATGCAAAACCTGATTCTGATTCTGAGATGAGCTGACCAACAAGAAGAACATCACAGTAGAACCAACAGCCACAGGTTTTTTAGCCCAGACTATTTCCTGAGGTCCCTATTATCATCAAAGGCCATTGTTTAGCACTTGCAAGCAAGCTTTATGTCAGGTTTT
Source organism: Mobula birostris (assembly GCF_030028105.1). NCBI lineage: Eukaryota > Metazoa > Chordata > Chondrichthyes > Myliobatiformes > Myliobatidae > Mobula > Mobula birostris. Next base: position 170,329,516 of record NC_092371.1, read on the forward strand.
TGTTAAGATATCTGTGGTTCAGTGTTCAATTAAGCTTAATGTGCTCCCATTGAGCATTTTGAATCGTTAAAAGTGGTAAACGAAGACAGTTTGTTCAAGTTCAAGTTCTTGCTGTTGAATTAAACACCAGGCTTTCCATTTCTGAGACACTAAAATGAATAAAAACAAGGCTTTCTCCAAATGATATTTATCAATAAAGACAGTGAAATAATACCAGAAGATGCTGGAAGTATTCAGCATGTCAAGTTTATTTCAACAGAATTATATTCTGTCCATGGGTGCAACTTCATCTGCTGAATATTCCAGCTTTAAAAAAATTATTTCAGATTTTAAGCATCTGCCATATATTTTGATTTTGAAAATATGCCATAGAGTCATAGAGCACTACATCACCAAAATGGGCCACTCAGCTCATCTAGTGTATGCCAACCTGATCTTCTGCATTTCATAAACATAAAAGATCCTGTAGATGCTAGAAGTCCAGAGTAACACATATAAAATGTTGAGAAGGGTCTTACCTCAAAATGCCAACAGTTTATTCCTCTCCATAGATACTGCCTGACCTGCTGAGTTGCTCCAGCATTTTGTGTGTGTTGATTTTCTACCTAGTCCCATATATCTGAACCCAGGACATATCCCTCCAAATCTCTCCCATTCACTTACCTATCCAAACTTCTCTTAAAAGTTACACCAGAACTTGCATCTACCACTTCTGCTGTCAGCTCATTCCACACTTGGCCCATCCTCTCAGTGAACAAGATTCCACTTTAAATATTTCGCTTTTCACTCTATAACCTCTAGTTCTAGTCTCACCCAACCAGAGGGTAAAAAATCTGCATGCATTTACCCTATTTACACTCAGTGGGCACATTATTAGGTACATCTGTGCACCTGCTCATTAATGCAAAGATCTAATCAGCCACTCAGTGCATAAGAGCATGCAGACATGGTCAAGAGGTTCCGTTACTGTTCAGATCAAACATCAGAATGGGGAAGAAATGTGATCTAAGTAACTTTGACCGTGGAATGATCATTTGTGCCAGACAGGTTGGCTTGAGTATCTTTGAAACTTCAGGTCTCCTCTGATTTTCACTCAAAATGGTCTCCAGAGTTTACAGAGAATGGTGCAAAAAAATGAAAAATAACCAGCGAGTGACAGTTCTGTGGGCAAAAATGCCATGTTAAGAAAAATGGCCAGACTGGCTCAAGCTGACCGAAAGGTGACAGTAATTCAAATAATCACGTGGTTCAACAGTGGTGTGCAGAAGAACATTCTTGAATGCACAACACATTGAACCTTGAAGTGGATGGGTTCAGCTGCAGAAGCCCATGAACATACACACGGTGGCCATTTTATTAGCTGCCATAAGACCATAAGATATCAGAGCAGAATTAGATCTTTTGGCCCATTGAGTCTTCTCCGCCATTTCATCAAGGCTGATCCACGTTCCTCTCAGCCCCAATCTCCTGGCTTCACTCTGTATCCCTCATTGCCCTGACCAATCAAGAATCTATCAACCTCTACCTTAAATATACCCAATGACTTGGATTTCATGGCAAAGAGTTCCACATATTCTCCACTCTCTGGCTAAAGAAATTCCTCCTTATCTCCACTAAAAGGACGCCCCTCTATTCTGAGACTATGTCCTCTGGTCTTAGACTCTCGACATCCATTCTATCAAGGCCTTTCACCACTCAATACGTTTCAATGAGGTCATCCCTCCTTCTTCTGAATTCAAGTGAATACAGGCCCGGAGCCATCATACGTTTTTTATATGACAAGCCATTCAATCTTGGAATCATATTCGTGAACCTCCTTTGAATCCTCTCCAGTTTCAGGATGTCATTTCTCGGATGAGAGGCCCAAAGCTGCTCAAAATACTCCAAGTGAGGCCTCACCAGTCCTTTATAGAGCCTCAACATTACAAACTTGCTTTTATATTCCAGTCCTCCTGAAATGAATTCTAACTTCGCATTTGCCTTCCTCCCCATAGACTTAACCTGCAAATTAACCTTTAGGGAATCCTGCACAAGAGCCCCCAATTCCCTTCAGCCCTCAGATTTTTGAATTTTCCCTTCATCTATTTAGAAAATAGTCTACACTTTTATTTCTTTTACCAAAGTACATGACCATACACTTTCTGACACTGTATTCCATCTGTCACTTCTTTGCTCATTCTTCTAATCTGTCTAAGTCCTCTGTAGTCTCTCTACTTCCTCAAAACTACCTGCCCCTCTTTGCAACAAAGCCATCAATTCCTTCTTAAATCATAAATATAGAGCCTGAAAAGAAATAGTCCCAACACCAACACCTACAGCACACCACCAGTCACCAGCAGCCAACCAGAAAAGGCTCCCTTAATTCCCATTCTTTGCTTCCTGCCGGTCAGCTAATTTTCTATCCTGTAATACCATGGGCTCTTATCTTGTTCAGCTACTTCACGTGGGGCACCTTTTCAAAGACACTCTGAAAAGTGAAATAAACAATGTCCGTCAATTCTCCTTTGTCTATCCTGCCTGTTATTTCCTCAAAGAATTCCAACAGATTGGTCAGACAAGATTTCCCCTAGAGAAAATCATCCTGACTTTGGCCTATTTTATCATGTCCCTTGAAGTACCCTGAAACCTCATCTCTAATAATAGACTCCATTCCAGAATCTAGTAATTCTTGCAAGATCATTACAAATGCCTCTACAATCTCTTCAGCTTTGAGGATGTGCCCTCTAGTTCTGAATACTCCCATCATAGGAAACATCTTCTTCACATCCACCCTATCTAAGTCCTTCCAACATTCAGTAGGTTTCAATGAGATCCTCCTGATTCCTTCTAAATTCCAGCAAGTGTAGGCCCAAAGCTGCCAAACGCTCCTCATATGTTAACCCCTTCATTCCCAGAATAATGCTTGAGAACTTCCTCTGGACTCTCTCCAATGACAATACATCCTTTCTGAGATATGGGGCCCAAAGTTATTGACAATACTCCAAGTGAGGCCTGACTGATGTCTTATAAAGGCTCAGCATTATCTCCTTCCTTTTATATTATATTCCTCTTGAAATAAATGCCAACATTGCATTTGCCTTCTTTACCACAGACTCAACCTGTAAATTAACATTCTGGGAGTCTTGCACGAATACTCCAAAGTGCCTCTGCACCTCTGATGTTTGAACCTTCTCTCCATTTAGCTAATAGTCCGCACTATTGTTCCTTTTACAAAAATGCATTATCATACGTTTCCCAACACTGTATTCCATCTGCCACTTTTTTGCCCATTTTTCCAATTTGTCTGAGTCCTGCTGCAATCGTATTGCTTTCTCAGCACAACCTACCCTCTTCCTATCTTCTTTTCATCCTCAAACTTTGCCACAAACCCATCAATTCCATTATCCAAATCACTGATAAATAATGTGAGAAGTAGCAGTCTCAATGCTGACCCCAGAGGAACACCAATAGACACAGGCATCCAACCAGAAAAGGCTATGTTGTTACCTCGTGGCTGTCAGCCATTCCTCTATCCATGCCAGTATATTTCCTGTGTACGGGGTCTTTCTTTTTTTTGTAAGTTAAATTTAAAATGGCTTCTTTGTTGTGTTATACTGGGGAGTGCTTCTTTGTTATGTTAAATGCTGAGAAAGTCTCTAGCTGGACATTTGCTTGGGTTAATACAGATAGCAGGGTGCTATTAACCAATGGGTGTTCATGTATTGTTTTGTTTTCGGATGATAATGCTATATCATATGACTGGGGACGGGGTTTTGGCGGGGAGTTGGAGGAGAGACGAGGAGGACGGTGGAGAGACGGGGAGTTGGAGGAGAGACGAGGAGGACGGTGGAGAGACGGGGAGTCGGAGGAGAGACGGGGAGTCAGAGGAGAGACGGGGAGGACGGCGGACTTGCGGAAAGGCTCCGGTCGATCACTTTGGGTGGTCCCGAGCCGTGAGTCGACAGGATTCGTGTGGTCGTCCGGATTCGATTGAGCTCCAACGGTTGCACGCGAAGAACTTGGACTTTGATAAGTCTTGGCGCCTTTTTTCTTCATTACTTCCTTTTCTGTATCGAATTTATATTAATGTCATAGAATTAGTAATATCTATAAAGTGTACTTGGTAAAACGTACTGGGTGTGCTGGCTGATGATTGATGTTTGGGATTGATTCGGGTGGCAACCAACTCCGTGGGAAGTGTTGAGGCAGGTGCTGGGTGGGATTTCCCCTAGGCATATACGAGATAATATAACTGAGCATTACACCTGTAATGCCATAGGATTTTATCTTGTTAAGCAGCATCATGTGTGGCACCTTATTACTCGCCTTCTGAAAATCCAAAGGAGAACCAGCTGATGTTGTGTACTTGGATTTTTCAGAAGGTCCTTAGGTCATCCATTTTGGCAGAAGGAATAAAAGCATGGACTAGTTTCCAAATAGGGAGAAAATTCAAAAATCAATGGTGCAATAGGATTTGTAAGTCCTCCTACAGGATTCCCTAAAGGTTAACTTGCAGGTTGAGTTGGTGGTAAGGAAGGCAAATGCAGTGTTAGCATTCATTTCAAGAAGACTAAATTACGAAAGTGAGGAAGTAATACTGAGGCTTTATAAGACATTGGTCAGACTGCACCTGGAGTATTGTGAACAGTTTTGAGCCCCATATCTAAAAGATATGCTGGCATTGGAGAAAATCCAGAGGAGGTTCACGAAAATGATCCCAAAAATGAAAGGGTTAACATAGGAGTGTTTGATGACTTTGGGCCTGTACTCACTGGAGTTTAGAAGAATGAGAGGTATCTCATTGAAACCTGTCAAATGTTGAAAGGCCTAGATAGAATGGATGTGGAGAGGACGTATCCTGTAGTGGAAAAGTCCAGAACTAAAGGGTGCAGCCTCAGAATTGAGGGATGTTCATTTAGAACAGAGATGAAAAGAAGTTTCTTCAGCCAGAGGGTCTTGAATCTGTGGAACTTATTGCCACAGACAGCTGCGCAGGCCAGTTTATTGGGCATATTTAAGGCAGGGGTTAAAAAATTCTTGATTAATCGGGGCATCAAATGTTACGGGAGAAGGCAGGAGTGTGGGGTTGAGAGAGATACTAACTCAGCCATGATGGAATGGTGGAGCAGACTTGAAGGGCCTAATTCTGCTGCTTTTTCTTATGGTCTAAATCTAAAATAAACAAATTGCTGATCTCCTTGGAGTTAAAACATATCTAATAGTTAGAATTCAGACCTTATGAAACAAATATATAGACATATGATGAATAAAACAATAAGCATTTAAGGCTGAGGGAGTGATTGAAACAATAAAGGTTCTGTTTTCTACAAATGAAATACATAAAGTAAATCAAATCACAAGATTCTCATAGCTCATTCTCAGAGATAAATGTATAAACACTAACCATCTGGTAGCTAAAATATCAATGTTAAACAAATAAACATTTGAATTTTTTGAACTGATGCAAATTGATTTGAAAACTAATTTAGTGTACTATAAGTGAAGCTGATTTAGTCCAAATAAGTCACTTTACTTTCTGTGGTGGAATCAGATATAGAATAATAAAAGTACACAAACATCCCAATTTGTAACCATGTTTGATGTGCTAAAAGAAATAGCACCCTCCCCCCCATTGTCTTACGTTTGGCTAATGCAGACAAGAAATTTACAATTGGTCACTTCCCTTTGCAAAGCAGACCCCTCACGGCTGTGGGCTAGCAGCCCGTATTCTGTAACACTGTTTTCAAATCTGTGTTCCCATCCCCAAACTGATAACTGCTTGCTATTTACATTAAGAACTGGAGACTGGTTTTCGTTTAGAACAAAAAAAACTGAGCAAAGAATATTTGTTAAAAATTTAAGTGTATCACCAACAAGCCTTTGGAAAGATATTGCTGATGTGCTGGAAAGCTGAGTTTAGCAATCAGACTGTAGGGCCATGAAAAGTGAATATCCATCACAGCCTTTCTAAAACATTTTTCATGGCATCCAAATGTGCTTATTACCAATTATGCACTTTTAAGTGTGAACACTGTTGTACAGGCAGGTGATTTGTCCATAATAAGCTCCCACAAAGAGGAGCATGTAATTATGGTTAGATAGATGGTATTACAGATCTACAGTGCTTTTTGGAAATGGTACCATGAGATATTTAAAAGCTCCTGAGAGAACAGACAAGGCTGTAGTTTAATTTTTCATTTCAAAGACGCTATCTGACACAGTGCAGGGCCCTTACAATACAGTATTAGTGCATTAGCTTAGGTTTTTATGGCCAAGGTTCAAGACTGAAACTTGAAGGTGATAAGAGGCATAAATCAAGTGGATAGTCAGAGACTTTTCCCCAGGGTGGTAATAGCTAATAAAAGGGGGCATAATTTTAAGGTGATTTTCAGAAAGTATATGGAGGATGCCAGAGGTAAGTTTTTTATACAGAGAGTGGTGAGTGTGTGGTGGATGAATGGCATAACAGGGCACAGAAGTAGTCAGGGTCATCCTTTGCAACCAAGTTGTGACTACAACTCGTACCACTGGACCTGGAAATCTGAGGACCAGGGAGTGGAATTACCCTAGTGCAAAGGCCTCTCCACTTTAACAAGTCTCCCACACAGGTTTCTCTGTCATTGCTGGGTATGATGGACACCCAATCAATGAATAGGAAGAACATGGTGTCCTGGGGTTGGAGGCCTGTGTGTGTGTGTGTGTGGGAAAGAGTTTGGGCTGCCATTGTCCTGTTTGATTTTTGTCGTTGCTGTTTGTGTCGTTCTGCCGAACGTCATGGACATGCTATGTTGGTGCCGGAATGCGTGGCATCACTTGTGGGCTGCCCCCAGCAGATCCTTGGGTGTGTTGGTTGTTACTGCAACATGACACATTTCGATGTGCATATGATAAATAAATCTGAATCTGAATCTGAATCTGTGATTCATCAAAACCTTGCCTGAATTGGAAGACATTACTAATGGGGAGAGATTGGATAGGCTGCATTTGGTTTCCCTGTTATGAAGGAGGCTGAGAGGGCACATGATAGATGTGTATAAAATTATAAGAGTCATAGATATGGTGGAAAGAATCTTCTTTTCCATTGGTATAGTTATCAAAACAAGAGAATATGGGTTTAAGGGTGAGAAGAAGGAGTTTTAAAGGGGGTTTGAGGTGATTTAATTTTTTGCAGAGATATAGCTCTGTAACAGGCCCCTTGTCTTTGGGATGTGGAAGGAAGCGCGAGCACCCGGAGAAAACACATGCAATCACAGGGAAAACGTACAACCTCCTTAATGATACCAACGGGTAATGAATCTGAGTCACTGTCACTGTAAGGCTTTGTACTAACTGCAACACTATCGTGCTGCCCCAACACAGAAATAGTTGATATCCAGGACCTGCTGCCAGAGGGGGTGGTGGAATCACATGCAATCACTCTGTTTAAGAGACATTTAGACAGGCATTAAAAAGACAAGGCAGAGGGGAGCACAGACCTTATGCAGGCAATAGGATTAGTGGAGATGGGCAAAAACATTTGGCATGGATGTAATTGCTCAAAGGAACTATTTCTGTGCTATATAACTTTGCATTTCTTTGAATCTCACATTCGATCTTTGCTATGCCTCATTAGTTACTAGAAAATGAGATGGATAAGGAAACGATATGATACACCAAATAGAAATGATGCTATACCTAATCCTCTTGTGTTTCAGAAAATAAGTCCCAATGAATGAGGTTCTAATATAGTACTTCATTGTAGGAGCTCTGTCCTTCAAGAGTACATGATATTTGAGGATGTAGTCAAAGATTTTGCACTCTTAGCAACCTCTAACTCAACCAAATAGATTTCTCCATTGTAGCATTTGCTACTTAAGGCTCCTGTGAATTGTTGCCACTGTTCCTTCTAAGCTACATGAGTGTGCAGCCGCACGGTAACTGAAATGCTCCCACAGACATAACCGTTGTTACCACGCAAATGGAATTTTCTTTTATAGTATGTTAATATAATTTTGAAATCTGTGTTAATATAATTGTGGAATATCCTGTAATTAATAACGTGTTCATGAATATAATCCATAAATTTTTTAAATAACAAGTGTGCCGCAATCTTTACTTTGAAACATTTTAGAGTTTCAATGTATTTAAATTGTCAGTGTTTCAAATTAAAATACCGTTACAAATTGTAACAATAAACACAGAATGGAAGCCAGTAGTTCCTTGTTAATAAACTACTGACCTACTGAACGCCAACGCTGTCTACCAAAAAAGGTCATTGAAAGTTGCATGCAGTTTTCAAGCCATGTAAAAATGTTCTGCTCAGAGCAATGGTTGATCCACGCAGCTGTTAAAAAAATTAGAGGGCGTTGATTGTTGCTTATTTCATTTCATTCATCATTGAGGACTCTCACCACCCAGGACATGCCCTCTTCTCATTACTACCATCAGGGAGGAGGTGCAGGAGCCTGAAGAGACACAATCAATGCTTTAGGAACAGATTCTTCCCTCACCATCAGATTTCTGAATGGACTATGAACCCCTCACTTCTTTGCTCTCTTTTTGCACTACTTCTTTACATATTTCTCACTATAATGTATAATGTATATTATGCATTGCACAGTACTGCTGCCACAAAACAGTTGAGTGGGATCTGGGATCAGCCATGATAGAATGGCAGAGCAGAGTCAATGGGCTGAATGGCCTAATTCTGCTCCTATGTCTAATGGTCTTATGGTCTAAACCATTAAAACCATAAGATATAGGAGTAGAATTAGGCCATTCTGCCCATCGAGTCTGCTTTGCCTTTTGATCATTGCTGATCTATTTTCCCCCTCACCCCTATTCTCCTGCCATCTCCGCATAACCTTTTAGTGCCCTTACTAATCAAGAACATATTGACTTCCTATAAACATACCTATTGACTTGGCCTCCACAGTTGTCTGTGGCAATGAATTCCACAGGTTCACTACCTTCTGCCTAAAGAAATTCCTACTTATCTCTGTTCTAAAGGGATGTCATTGTATTCTGAGACCGTACTCCCTGGACCTAGACTCCCCCATTATTGGAAACATCCCCTCGACATCAACTCTGTCTAGGCCTTTCAATGTTCATTAGGTTTTAATGAAATCCCCTCCTCATCCTTTTAATCTCCAGTGAGTACAGGCCCAGAGCCATCAAGCGCTCCACAGGCATTAACCTGAATCATTCCTGTAAACTTCCTCTGGGCCCTCTTCAATGCCAGCACATCACTTCTCATATAAGGGGCACAAAACAATAAATTTCACAAGGTATGTCAGTGATAATAAACCTGATTCTGATTCTGGGTTAGAGACAATGCTAAGCTTCCTGTTTGTTCTAAAGTAAGCATTTTCCTCAGTGTTTCCAGTACTCCCTCGAAATGTGAATGCTGTGAAGTGCTTGCCATACATTAACAATAAATGCAGAAGTTGCAGCCCTTGCATAAAAGAAATGGACTTCTAGTCTTGAAAGGCATTTCCAATAAGACTGCTGGCAGAAATCCAAATCAATGGAGCAAGAGGCTATTTTCAGTAGTCCACACTCTTTTAAATTGTTATTAGTTTGCAAGTGGGTGGTTATCCAAGTACTTCTGCGGCAATATTAATAATTTAATCTCCATTCATGGAGTACCATCTGTTTGCATGTGGCACTAGATTCACTTGTGAAAATAGACTCTTTTTTTGGGAGCTTGCCTTCCCTTGTTCCCCAGCCACTGTCACTGATGAGTTCTTATCAAACTTGGGATTCCTGAAGGATACCTCCTGCTCTGCTCATGGACTGTTTGTCCACTTGCATCAGGGAAGAGGCTGCGCAGCATCCACACCACGACCATCGGACTCAAAACAGTTACTTCCCCCCGAAGCTGGTTAACACCTCCACCCACCAACCCACACCACCACTACTTTATAATTTTCTGTCAGAGTCACCTTATGTACAGATACTCCTGTACCTAGTTTCACTTTAGGTACATGCAATCAATCTGTGTATATAAGCTAATCCTATGAATTTATATTTATTATGTTTTCAATCGTGTCCTTTATGTTTATTGTGCTTTTTTATGCTGCATCTCCTATCTTCTCAATTCATTCCCTCTTCCCCCACCCACCTAACTACCTTCCCCAATCTCACCTAGCTTCACCTATCACCTGCCAGCTTGTGCTCCTTCCCCTCCACCCCACCACCTTATTCTGGCTTCTGCCCCCTTCCTTTCCAATTCTGATGAAGGGTCTTGGCACAAGGTCGACTCTGCTGGCACAAGGTCGACTCTGCTGGCACAAGGTCGACTCTGCTGGCACAAGGTCAACTCTATTCTTCTCCGAAGGTGCTGCCTGACTTGCTGAGTCCCTCCAGCATTTTGTGTGCATCACAATGCACGAGCTGCCAGAGGAAGTGGCTGATGCAGGTACAATAATATCAAAGCATTTTCCTTAACTTTACTCAACTGTACATCATTACATCAGAAAGGATAAGAGGGGTTTGCTTCAGATTCAGATTCAGATCTCAAGATTCACTTACTTATCACACCTACATCAAAACGTACATTGAAATGCATCATTTGTGTTAACATTTGCGTTTGTAATATGGTCCGGGTGCAGGTAGATGAGACCAGGCAGATCAAGTCAGTATGATTGGAGGGGCTGAAGGGCCAGTTTCTGTGGTGTGGTGGAGGCAATGCAGGCAAATGATCTCTAACATCTCAGTCAATAGTTTCCCTCAATCGCCACCACTAAAAGCACATTACTGTATATGGAAGTATGAAGTGGTGCAAATTGGCTGCCGCACATTACAAGAAGATAGAAATTTAATGCACAAACTATAAACTGCTTAGAGGGGCCTAGAGTTAGATAAAGGATTATAGCACTCTTTATTCTATAAGTCTTTATTATACATTCAGTGGACACTTTATTAGATACCCCCTGTAACTAATAAAGTGGCCACTGAATGCATGTTCATGGTCTTCAGCTGCTGTAGCCCATCCACTTCAAAGTTCAACATGTTGTGTATTCAGAGATGTTCTGCATTCTGCACACCACTGTTGTTACGTGTGGTTCTTTGAGTTACTGTCATCTTCCTGTCAGCTTGAACCAGTCTGGCCTTTCTCATCTGACCTCTCTCATTAACAAGGTGTTTTTGCTCACAGAACTGCTGCTCACTGGATATTTTTTCTTGTTTCTCGTACCATTCTCTGTCAACACTAGAGACTGTTGTGCATGAAAATCCCAGGAGATCAGCAGTTTCTGAGATACTCAAACCACCCTGTCTGGCACCAACAATCATTCCATGGTCAAAGTCATGTCAATCACATCTCTTCCCCATTCTGATATTTAGTTTAAACAACAATTGAATCTCTTGACCATACCAACATGTTTTATGCATTGAGTTGCTGCCACATGATTGGGTGATTAGATATCTGCATTATCGAACAGGTGTACAGGTGCATCTAATAAAGTGGCCACTGAGTGATTATCACTGGCTATTGTTCATCCTTACTTCCAGCTATCTGCCTTGACTCCACATTTTGCTAGACCTTTACTTAAAAATAATCTATCTGACCCTGTAAAGTACTAATCGATAACCTACATTGGGAATCTTGTGGGAAAGGAAATTCCAAAATTTCAGGACCCTTTGAAAAATGTCTGACCAATGTTTAACAAGGTATTAGGTCATTATTATTGCCATGTGTACCAAGATATATTGAAAAGCTTGTATTTGCATGTCATCCAGGCAAATAGTGTCATGTGCAAGTATTTTGGGGTTGTAAAAGGAAAACAGAATATAATGTAGCAGCTATGGAGCAAATGCGGTGCAGGTAGACAACTAAAGTGCAGGGGCCATGCTGAGATGTTGTGAGAAAAGCCCATCCTCATCCACTCCTGAATAGCTTGGTTCTAATGTTAAGATTATGTTCCCTTGTTTCAATTGCTGTGCTAAATGAAATTGTGTCTCTAAATCTACCCAAATGAATTTTTTCTTAGAGCAAATTGCTGGAGGAACTCAATGAGTCAACTGTCCATTTCCCTCCACAGATGCTGCCTGACCTGTTGAGTTCCTCCAGAAGCTTGTTTTTTTTTTGCTTGGGATTCCATCATCTGCACTTTCTTGTGTCTCAATCTTTTTTTTGTGATTTAAATAACTAAGTTTATAAGAGGGATAGATGAAATGGACAACCAGAGACTTTTTTTCCCCAGGGCGGAAATGGCTAAGATGAGGGTGCATCATTTTAAGATGACTGGAAAAGTACGGGGGGAACGTCAGAGGTAAGATTTGACAGAGTGGTGGGTGCATGGGACACCCTGCCAGAGGTGATGGTAGAGGTAGATGCATTAGAGGCTTTTAAGAAACTCTTAGATAGACACATGGTTGACAGAAAAATGAAGGACTATATTGGAGGGAAGAGCTAAATTGATCTTAGAGTAGGTTAAAAGGTTAGCACAAGATTATGGGCCGAAGGGCTTGTACTGTGCTGTAATGCCCTATGTTCTATCAGTGAAGTGAACATTATCAGTCCATTTCCCTCCACTGCTGCTGCCTGACCCACTAAATGTTTCCAGCAGATTGTCTCTGCACCAGATTCCAGCACTTGCAGTCTCTCGTGTCTCTGAATCTTGTTGCGACTTAACTCAACTGCATAAATCTAACCTATTCAAGTTCAAGGGAATGCTGCCCTTATTTATGTTTTCAAACATAAATCCTTTTAAGTTCCCAGTATCATTAATAATGCTAATAATAATGTTGTCAATGTATGTATCCTCTGAGCAAATTATCCATCAACAAGTTCAAACACACCACATCGTGGTAATTGCAGGAGGGAGGGCCACACAAAGAAACAATACTTTGTCCCTGATACTACATTAGAGTCATAGAGTAAAACAACCCTTCCAGCATTCATAGAGTAATAGATCCTTCCATCATAATACAGCCCTTCGCCCCAGCTGATCACACTACTGTATTCTCCCTGCTAGTCCCAATCTGAATTATAAATTATTATAAATTACAATGACTGCACATTGCACATTTAGACGGAGAGGTAACATAAAGATTTTTACTCCTCATGCATGTGAAGGATGTAAGAAATAAAGCCAATTCAAATTCTTTCTCTCTCCTTCCCTTCTCTACTGCATTTCCATCCTCTATTAAGATCATTCCTTTATCACAGGATCCCAATTGTGCCAACCAATATTCCCTTATAAAAATATTTATCAGCTCGAACCTTGCATGCATCGATTAATGTCCTGCTTCCACAGCCTGGCGGGACCAATAATTTCAGAATTTTCACAACTCTTTTGTGTGAAAAACGTCAATGTATTAACGAACGTGAAATCTAATTGAGTTTAAGTTCATTACAGCTTATGAAAGCAAATTTCAAGCAATTCCCGCCCTTCTTTTGCATTTCGTTCTGTTATTTGATTTCCATTTTTCGTTTTATCTTTTTTTCTTTTAGAGCTTTCTCTCTAAGTCCCCGTCTTCCCTTGCCTCGCGGACTGCCCGCGTTTGCCCCTCAAGAGGAGGTTATTCGTGTGCACTCCGGGCGTCTTGTACTCCCCGTGTGCTGTCAGAGGACTGGGTGCAACAGTTGGATCCACGGTGTCCACACAACGATAGGTACAGGCCAGGCTAACTTCTGCATTGCTGTCTTTAGCACTATCGTCTGTAGTGACTAGATGAGAGAGCGTGTCTTAAGGGGATAGGTTGAACTTTTCTCTTTGGAACAGAGGAGGAGAGGTGACTTGGCAGAGGTGTCTGTACGAGATGATAAGAGACATGGATCGAGTGGAGAACCAGGGACTTTTTCCCAGGGTGGAAAAGGCATACTTTTAAGGTAATTGGAGGAAAGTATAGGGCGGATGTCAGAGATAGTTGTTTTACACGGAGTATGCTGAGTGCGTGGAACATGCTGCCAGAGGTTGGTGGTAGAGGCAGATACATTAGGAACATTTAATAGACACTTAGCTAGGCAGATGGATGAAAGGAAAATAGAGCGAAATGTGAGAAGGAAGCGTTAGATTGGTCTTGGTGTAGGTTAAAATGTCAGCACAACATCGTGGACTGAATATTCTATCTTCTACAGCGGGACAGTGAACATTCCTAGATCCCACCGTTCCGAGGGACTCTGTGATAGACCCCGCCACCCTTTGAGACAGGCCCATCTCCGTCCCTTAAGCACCCTTCTTCCATCCCGCTCTCTCCTTGACGCCCAGCCCTGTTTACTCGTCCCCGAAATCCACAGACCTGGACCTCACCGTCTCATCTGTCTGCTCCCACACCCCCCACTTTCTCCTGGTGGCCCTGTCCAGTGACTTGGAAAGTGGCTTCCGGCGAGAAATGGCACCTGGACAAACAACCAGGGAGTCCAAGCGATCGACAACCGGGAAATGAACGGGGATAAAAGTGGGGGGAAACACCGAGAACTTAAAACGGAGAGCGGCTAGCACAAGCGATGGTGGGAATTTATGGGAGACAAAATGTTTTAGAATGAAGATACCGGTGAAGTTAGGGACCGGCAAAGGGGAAATAAGGATAAAATAAATAGAATAGCGAATGAGGAAATAGTGAATAGTGAAATGAGGGTGAATAGCGAATAGTGAATAGTGAAATGAGGATAAATAGCGAATAGTGAAATGAGGGTGGAGAGAGAGGGGCAGCGACGAGCGTTCGCAGGGAGAAGTTCGAACGAGCCCGGGAGATAAAGGACGAGGAATAGAGCGAGCAACTGTTGTTAAAGCGAACAGGACCCGGCGGTAGACGGAGAACTGAGAGCAAGTCGCTTACCTGAAAGTGTCGGCGGACCGGGTACTTCAAGCTCCGCTTCTCACCCTCACACACACACATACATACGCGCGCACAAACACACAACAAAGTTGCTTCGTCGCTTCAATCCAGAATCAGGTTGTGTGGTTTAGCACTGCCCGTGTACCTCACTCCCTCCTGATATACCCTGACTGCACAGACAGATCAGTCAGCGGGCAGAGTGCGTACTTTCCAGGAACAGCCGCATTTTAATAGCTTCCTGGAACCCCTCACCCCATTCATTCAAAATCACAACATTACTCAGTCACTAGTCCCTGACTCACTGTGTCTCCGACCTCTGAGAGTCACTCGCTTTATGACCCTTGAGTTTGTTTAGTCAGCGGCACATCACTCAAGCACACGGTCGTGTCGAGTGAGAGGTACTGTACTCGGTTACTGACCCCGGGGAGTCTCTAGGTCACTCACACGTCGCTCATTCGCTGCCTCATTCACTCTCTCCCTCCCGCGTCACTCACACACCAGCCCCTAGCACCCATTCGCTCCCCAAAACATCACTCAGTTTCTAGCCCCCAATATTCACTTACACGTCACTCGCTTGCCCCCGACACTTACTCTATCACTCAGTCATTAAACGCCGAGTCACACAAAAGGCAAACGACTGACATGTGATGTAATATGAAGGTACAGTATTACTCAGGAACTGAACCTGGTAAATAATAACTCAGGGACATGGTCTGGATGATTAGATTAAGTTAGAGTGGATCGATCTAGTACAACCCAAACACCAGATACCGATGTCAAAGTCAAAACGGAGTTCATTTCATCTGCACAATTACGCGTATGGAGGGAGAGGTGCTATGAAAAACTTACTTGCGGGCCTCATCACAGGGTTAGAACATCAGATAAGTAACATTCACAAGGAAATCAAACCTTTATTTTGTTAGACCACACTGAGAATATTGTGTTCAGTTCTGATCACATCATTATAGGAAGGGTGTGGAAGCTTTAGAGAGGGTGCAGAGGAGATTTACCAGGATGGTGTCTGGATTAGAAAGTATGCCTTATGAGGATAGGTTGAGCGAGCAAGGGCTTTTCACTTTGGAGCAAAGGAGGATGGGAGGTGGGGTGACAGAGCTGTACAAAATGATAAGAGGCACAGATCGAGTAGACAAATAGAGACATTTTTTCAGGGCGGAAATGGCTAATAAGAGAGAGCATAATTTTAAGGTGATCGGAGCAAAGGAGAGGGGTATGTCGGAGGTAATCTTTTTTACACAGATAGGTTGGTACCAAGGGTGGTGGAGGAGGTAGATACATTAGGGACATTTAAGAAGCTGTAGAAAAGGTGCTTGGATGATGGACAGATATGTGGGAGGGAAGGGTTAGATTGATCTTGGAGTAGGTTATAACATTGTGGGTTGAAAGGCCTGTACTGTGCCGCACTGATCTATGTTATACACAATTCTTACAAGAAAACACAATTGAACAAAAATGTACAATTTATTGAAAAGTATTCTGAGTGATCATAGTATTGCTAAACGGTAGAGATTAGGGGTTTATCAGATAGCTGTTCCTGAATCGCTGAGTGTGTGCCTTCAGGCTTCTGTGCCTGCTCCTTGATGGAAACAGTGAGAAAAGGGCATGCCCTGGGTGCTGGAGGTCCTTAATAATGGACGCTGCCTTTCTGAGACACCGCTCCCCGAAGATGTCCTGGGTACTTTGTAGGCTAGTGCCCAAGATGGAGCTGACTAGATTTACAACCCTCTGCAGCATTTTTCGGTCCTGTGCAGCAGCCCCTCCATACCAGACAGTGATACAGCCTGTCAGAACGCTCTCCACAGTACATCTATAGAAGTTTTTGAATGTATTTGTTGACATGCCAAATCTTTTCAAACTCCAAATTAAGTATAGTCGCTGATTGCCTTCTATATAACTACATTGATATGTTGGGACCAGGTTAGATCCTCAGAGATCTTGACACCCAGGAACTTGAAACTGCTCACTCTCTCCACTTCTGATCCCTCTATGAGGATTGGTATGTGCAATACATTAAAACTTTAAAGAACTATAAATTACAATAAGAATATATAAAAATAAATTGAATAAGTAGTGCAAAAGGGTGAAAAAAGTAGTGAGGTAGTGTCCATGGTCCATTGTCCATGCAGAAATCTGATGGTGGAGGGGAAGAGGCTGTTCCTGAAATGTTGAGTGTGTATCTTCAGGCTCCTGTACTTCATCCTTGAGGGTAGTAATGAGAAGAGGGCATGTCCTGGGTGATAGGGGTCCTTAAGGATGGATGCTGCCTTTTTAAGGCATTGCCTTTTGAAGGTATCCTCAGTGCTGGGGAAGCTAGTATCCATGATGGCGCTGGCTGAGTTTACAACTTTCAGCAGTTTTTTTCTGATTCTGTGCAGTGGCCCCTCCATACCAGACAGTGATATAACCAGTCAGAATGCTCTCCATGGTTCATCTGTAAAAAATTGTAAAATCTTGAGCAATGCACACAAAATGTTGGAGGAACTCAGCAAGTCAGGCAGCATCTATGGAGAGAAATGAACAGTTGACATTTTGGGCTAAGACCCTTCATCAGGGCATGTGAAGTCATCCTGTCTTTTTCCAAGAAATGTTCAACAACAATAATTCATTTTAAACACAAGAGATTCTGCAGATGCTGGAAATCCAGAGCAACACACAAAATGTTGGAATAACTCAGCAGGCCAGGCAGCAGGGAAATAATGTTCTGGGCTGAGACCCTCATCAGGACTGAAAAGGAAGGGGGAAGCAGCAAGAATAAGAAGATGGGGGGAGGGTAAGAAGAACAAGCTGGCAATTGATAGGTGAGATCAGGTAAGGGGAAAGATGGATAGGTGGGGCGGAAGGGGGATGAAGTGAGAAGCTGGGAAGTATATGTGGAAGAGGTAAAGGCCTGTAGAGAAGGAATATAATAGGAGGGGAGAGTGGAGCTTGGGAGAAAGAGAAGGGGGAGGGGCACCTGAGGGAGGTGAGGAGAAGAAAAGGGATGAGAGAGGGAACTAGAATGGGGAATGGAAAGAGAGGGAAAGAGTGAGGGTAGAAATTACCAAGGCTTCTCTAACAGGATAAAGCATCCCAAAATGCTCTTTGGAATGTTATCAGACAAAACTTAACACCATGTTATTTAAAGAGTTAGAGCAGATAACTGAAACTTCATCAAAGAAAACATTGAAGAAGTGGAGAGCCCTAGAGGAAAAAGACCAGAGCTGAGGGCATTGGCAATTAAAGGAATGAGCAACAATGGTTCAGCAACTGCAACAGTAGAGGACTAAGATAGAATGAACTCTAATGCCTCTCGTGCATGATCAATGCTTAATAATAAAATTTAATAAAGAGAATTGTCTGGATTAAGCACTGTAGTTCACTTATTTGTCATACATACTGAAATAAACATTTGCCTCTTAACCAAAAACTAGCACATTGGGCTTCATAAATCAGAGTAATGAGTCCAGGAGTTGGGAAGTTATGTTAAAATTGTATGAGCCTTATGTGAGCCCTAATTTAGAGTATTATGTGCAGTTCTGGCCACCTATCTGCAGGAAAGATATTAATAAGATTGAAAGAGTACAGAGAAAAATTTCCAAGGATGTTGCTGGGACTTGAGGGATGATGTGAGTTATAGAGAAAGGCTGAAAAGGTTAGGACTTTTATTTTTAATCTTTTGATTTTATTTAGAGACACAGCACAGCACAGTGAGCCTATGCCACAAAATTATACCAATTTGTCCCATTAACCTATTACCCGCATATCTTTGGAGTGTGGAAGAAAACCGGAGTACCTGGAGGAAGCCCACATGGTCACAGGGAGAACGAACGGGATCCTTACAGATAGCAGCAGGAATTGGATCTGGGTCATGGGGGCTATAATAGCATTACGGTAACCGCTAATCTGCCTTTGTTCTCTGGAGCAGAGGAAAATGTGGAGAGATTTGATGGAGGTATACAAAATTATGAGTGCTGTAGATTGGGTAAATGTAAGCAGGCGTTTTCCACTGAGGTTAGGTGAGACTGAATGTGGAGGTCATAGGTTAAGGGTGAAAGGTGAAATATTTGCAGCAGCTGCTAACACACTGCAGCCTGCAAAATGTCACCACACTTCCAGCACCGACATAGCATGCACACAACTTACTAACTCTCACCAGTACATCTTTGGAATGTGGAGGAAACCAGAGCACCTGGAGGAAACCTACACAGTCATGGGGAGAAAGTACAAACAGACAGCGGTGGAATTGAGTCCTGATCATTGGTGCTCTAAAGCATTACACTACCCACTACAAAACTGCACTGCTCGCATTTTGTGTGTGTTGCTCAAGATTTCCAGCATCTGCAGAATCTCTTCTAACAGTAATCTCTTCCACCTGTCACCTCCCAGTATATCACATCATCCACCTCCCCCACCCACCCACCTTCCCCATCACTTGGTCTCACCTATCACCTGCTTCTTCCCCTCCCCCACATGTTTATTCAGGCTTATTCCCTCTTCCCTTCCAGTACTGATTCAGTCCCCCTATGTAGGGAAATATAAGAAAAGAGGGTCCAGAGAAGTTCATGAGAATGATTCCTGGAATGAAGGGGTTAATGTTTGAGGAGCGTTTGATGTCTCTGGGTCTGTACTCACTGGTGTTTATAAAAATGAGAGGGATCTCATTGAAATCTATTGAATATTGAAAGTCATAGATTGTGTGGATGTACAGAGGATGTTTCCTATAGTGGAGGAATCTAGGACTAGAGAGCATGGCCTCAGAATAGGAGAATATCCCTTTAGAACAGAAATAAGGACAAATTTCTTTAGTCAGATGTTGGTGAATCTGTAGAATTCATTGCAACAGATGGCTGTGGAAGCCAAGTCGTTGGATGTATTGAAAACAGAGATTGATATTTCTTGATTAGTAAGGGTATCAAAAGTTACAGGGAGAAGGCAGGAGAATGGGGTTGAGAGGGATAATAAATCAGACATGATGGAATGGCAGAGCAGACTTGATGGGTTGAAACTCCCAATTCTGCTCCTGTCTTATAATCTTATGAAAATGTGAACTGTTTATCACCCTCCATAGATGCTGCCTGACTTGCTGAGTTCCTCCAGCATTTTTTGTGTGTTGTTCCTAAATCTGTTTGGGGTAATTAATATGCCACTGAATATTATCATGGTTTCCTTCACACACGAGAAGAGTTCCTATGGTTCCTTTAGCATAGAGTCCTTCCCTATAAATGAATGATGCAGACTATGCTAAAGCCAGGAATTTGCTCATTTGCACCTATCGCATTGCGGGCAAAAATGGTGTAATGTATGTGCCAACAATAAGACACCTGTTACCAGCCTGGAGTATTTATAAGCAGCCAGCTGAGAAATCCCCACCTGGGACTCTGACTGAGCCCTAAAAAAACACTGCCATTAAGGGTGTTAGTCATTTTCACAACTGTGGCCAACAATGGCAAACTTGCTTGGTTAGAATTGGTTTATTATTGTCACACGTACCAAGATAAAGTGAAAAGCTTGTCTTTTCATACGGATCAAATCCATACAGAGTGCCCAAGAGATTCTGCAGATGCCGGAAATCCAGAGTAGCACACACCAAATGCTTATGAAGGGGTAATGGGCAGGTGAGGAGAAGACAAGGGGTAAGGGGGGGGGGACCAGAATGGGGAATTACGCCATTATTCTTTATTTTGCACTATTTATTTCGAGATTCAAGTTTATTTGTCACAAAGAAACATGCAGTGAAATGCATCATTTGTGTTAACAACCAACACTACATAAAGATGTGCTGGGGGCAAGTGTCGCCACAAATTTCAAAAATTATTTTGTAAATTATTGTAATAATGTTTTTGCTCTGTATTGCTGTTGCAAAACAAGAAATTTCACTTCATATAAGAGAGTGATAATAAACCTGATTCCGAGGCTCGTCTCAGAACTTGTTGCTTTTCCAAAGGAAGGAACCAACACAACTCCGGTAAACGAACCCTCCAGTATGTGGTTGTGAAGGTGCAGTGTTTATACTGAGGTTGCAGTGTCCGACCCCAGGCTCCTGCAGAACATTTCTTTCGGGGTTTGAAGAGACTTGGTGCGTCACCAAAGACTCGCACAAAGGTACAGACGTACCGTGGAGAGCAGTATCATCGTCTACTCTGTGTGTGTGTGTGGGGGGGGGGGCGCACGTCAGAAGACTGGAAAAAGCTGCAGGAAGTTGCAAACGCAGCCAGCTCCCTCACGGACAGTAGCCTCTCCACCATCGAGCACATCTTCAAAAGGCATTGCCCAAAAAGGCGGTATCCGTCATTCAGGGCCCCCATCATCCAGGACACGACCTCTTTTCATTGCTACCATCAAGGAAGTCACACACTCAACATTTCAGGAACCGCCATCAGATTTCTGAACTAACAGTGAACCCATGTACACTAACTACCTCACTATTTTTGCTTTCTTTGTACGAGTTACAGTATTTAATTTAATTATATATGTTTCTTATTGTAACTTATCGTTTTAAATTATGTATTGCAATGCACTGCTGCAGCAAAACAACCTATTTCACGACATATGCCAGTGACATTAAACCTGATTCTGATCCAGAACGTGGCTTTTCGCACTGGTGGCTTTCTGAGAGCTCGCAATATCAGGATTACAGCGCAAAACTCTTGTAAATAGAGTGATTCACAAATTTAAGTTAACAAACTACTTTTTTTCAAATAGGTATTTCCTAACTGTTGCCTGGCATGTTTGGATTAAATTCAGAAGTCAGCAAATTGACATGTTTTGGAGCAATTTATTAAAATTCAAGTTTATCTATCACGTGTCTATCAAAACATTCAGTGGAAAGCGTCGTTTGCGTTAACAGCCAACACAAGTGAGGGTGTGTTGGGGTCTCCAGTCTTACCTATTGGCTTATCGCGGGAGACGGGCGGGGGTCATCGGATCTCGTTCCTCTTTACCGCTCGGAACTCCGGACCCCGGCGACAAGGCGCTGATCCGGGAGGAGAGTGGAGGGAGATACACGCTGATCTGCCGGCCGGGCATCCCGGCTCGGTCCGCAGATGTCCGTCGTCCGCGTCGCTGTCCTTCGATTTAAGACTCCGTCCGGCCTGTTCTCTAATTCCATCCCTGTCCCTATGGCCATAGTCTGACCCTTAACTCCCCTCTCTGCTCCCATGCCTACGAACAAAAAAAAAACTAACACTGAGCTGTGACCTCAACGGAGGTTATCGCCCTTCCCTTACTATAAAACCCAGTGTGAGTGCGCGACAATCCTCGAGAGATTCCAAATGCGTTCAAAGGTTTCAAGTGCCCTCGGTGTTTTATATGTCTGAACGAGCTCGAGAGTTTGAGTAGGCTCGAGGTTTTCAGTGTACTCAGACCCTGTGATTTCAAGAGAGCCCAAGCCCACTTGGTGCATCCATCTATACTTAGGCGTTGGAGTGTTCTCTGTGTGTTTACAGTTGTGTTTAACTTGGAGAGAGAGGACACACGCGCAGGCAGAGGGAGGGATGGAGAGAGAGCGAGAAAGACGGAGACGGACATACAGAGACAGAGGGAATGGAAGAAAGTGTGAAAGGACAGGAACAATGAGAGACAGAGAGAGAGAGGGAGAGAAGGGATGCTGGAGCCGGTTTTTGTATCCTCACACCTCTATTTCCCCCAGCCGCTGTCGAACTCACTTTCTGCATTCTCCCTCTCGTTCTCACCCCTCTGACACTCACTCTTTCCCCCCACCAGTCTCATCTTCTCCCCTTCTTCTCTGCTCACCTGACTCTCCATAACTCTACTCTCTCATTATCCCCACCACGTCTCCCTCTCTCCCTACACTGTCACTTTTACAAGTGTACCCGCCGCCACTCGGATTCGTTGGCAGCTGGACTCGGGGTCCTGGTGTTCGCTGAAAGCCCTGCCGACAAGGTAGTCAGAAGGAGGGAGAGGGACCAAGGGCCAATGTCAGTCTGGGGTCGAGTTAGGCGAGTGCCTAATTTTGGTGGAATGGGAATGATGAGAGGAGTGAAAAGTTGGTTATGTGATCTGAGAGAGCAACAAAGAGTGGCGAGGAAAACGGGAACAAATTTGACCTGGTGGTGCTTGTTCTAGCAGAGGGGCAGCGAGGAAAGTGTCTGATTAACTGAAATTTGGCTGGTGCACGAGTAGTTGCAGAAATAGCATAACAATGTTAAGCAAATACACAACTCTGTGTAATTACACCGTTATATATATTTTACTTAAATTATTCAGAAGCATATTTTCATAATTATATTTCTGGACGTACATAAAAATTATAAGAGGCACAACCAGTGTAGACAGCCAGTCCCCTTTTCCCAGGGCAGAATAGCTAATACTGGAGGTCATCCTTTTAAGGTCGAGGCAGGTACATTAGGAGCATTTAAGAAACTGGGGCACATAGATGATAGAGAAATGGAGGGCTATGTTGGAGGGAAGGGTTAGATTGATCTTGGAGTAGGTAAAGGGACAGCACAATGTTGTGGGCTGAAGGGCCTGTACTGTTCTATATGTACATCATTTTCCATGGTACATCAATGTAAATCAAATTTGTCCTCACCAAAGTGATTTTTATAGACATGAGAAAGTCTGCAGATGCTGGTGATTTTTATGCAGGTTTTATATTGAGTCTTTCTTGATAGTCCTGTAACTAATAGGAGAGGGTATAATTTTAAAGAAATTGGAGGAAAGTATAAAGGGGACGTCAGAGGCAGATTTTTTTTGTTACACACAGAGAGTGGTGGGTACTTGGAATGCACTGCCAGGGTTAGAAGTAGAGGCAGGTACATTAGGGACATTTGAGAGACTCTTTGGCACTTGGCTGAAAGAAAATAGGAGGGCTATGGGCTATGAGAGGAAGGTTAGACTGATCATAGAGTAGGTTTATATAGGTTGGGCTGAAGGTTCTGCACTGTACTGTTTAAAGTTCTATGTTCTAATTCTCCAGGGCATCAATTGTTACAAACACTTAAGGGCTTTGATGTGGAGCTGGTTCAAATGTTCCTGAGGATAGGTTGTTATTGTGAGATGTGTTTTTTCTCACATGAAGTTGGAGAGGGTTGATTGCATTTGACACAAATGTTTTCAGTGTTTTTATGGTGTTCGCTGTTTTTGAAATGTTGCAAGTATTCTTATTAATTGAACAAGTAGCTACAAATCAGAGTGAAGGATGTTCCATCACACCTTGGATTACCTTCTGTTGTAGTGAACATTATTTTCATTGAGAAAGATCAAAGTGAATCTCAAGTGCTGGGCACATAATCTTGTGCCTGTGTTGCTTCAGACACTCAGAGATTAATTCAGAACCCAGCTCACTGCTAGAGCCAGTAAATGTCATGAAAAGGCAGGACTCCATTAATAATAACAAGAATTATAAGAGGGTAATCTACCCGGTACTTATTCCTGTAAGCGGGAAACATGCTACACCTGCCCCAACATCTCCTCTCTCACCACATTTCAGGGCCCCAAACAGTCATTCCAGTTGAGGCTAAACTTATCTATTGTATCCAGTGCGATATCCTCTATATTGGTGAGACCCATTGCAGATTGGGGAATCACTTTGTTGAGCAACTTTTGCTCTATCCGATGCAAAAGGCAGGATCTCCTGGTGGCTGCCAATTTCAATACATCTTTCCATTCTCATTCCAACATATTAGTCCATGGTCTCCTCTACTGCCATGTTGAGACCATTCTCAGGTTGGAGGAGCAACACCTTATATTCCATCTGGGTAACCTCCAGCCCAATGGCATGAACATTGATTTCTCTAACCTGGTAATCTATCCCCCTTCCCTCCTTCTTTCATTTTCCATTCTTCATTCTAGTTACCCTCTCTTCTCCTCATCTGCCCATCACCACCCCTTTTCCTTCCTTTTCTCCCATGCGCTAGTTGTCTCGTCTATCAGATTCCTTCTTCATCATTCCTTTACCTCTTCCGCCCATTACCTCCCAGCCTCTCACTTCATTCCCCCTCCCCATCCACCCACCTTCCCCTTCACCCAGTTAGTTCATTAAGCCCATCATCCTTACTGGGGCAAAGGCCGCTGAAACCAGCATACCAGAATCCTCTGTCCTGGGTCATACTTGCAATTTGTACCCAAGTATAGCCCATCTTTTTGGTGTCAGCTTCAAGACTGCGTGGCCAGGTGTTCTTTGGCTGGTCTCTTTTCTGCTTTCTACATTTACGCTTGCCTGGTTATTTTTTACTTGGCTTATGCAGTGTGTGGCCTGTCCATTCCTATCTTCTTTTCCTTAGTTATTCTTCCATGGCTAGCTGGTGTGTTCTCTGTCAGAGATCAATGTTGCTGGTACTTCTGCCCAGCAGATCCAGAGACCTTTCCTCAGACAGATATTAATAAATGTCCACACACTCCTAATGATAGTCTTCATTGTCCTCCAAGTCTCTGGTTGTACAGAAGAAATTACTTCACATTGGATTTGCATAGCTTGATCTCAATGTGCTGTGAGAGCTTTTTGGAGCACCAGATGTTCTTGAGCTGGATGAAGGAGGCCCTACTTTTGCTGATCCTTGTCTTGTTGAGGCCGTCCTGTCCATCAATGACACTACCCAGGTAGATGAAGGCTTCTTCCTCTTCAAGTGGGCTTCCCTTGAGAGTGACTGAATGTTGAGTTGACCTTAAGGATTTTAACTCTCCCTTTCTGGATGTTAAGATCCACTAGTGTAGATGTGGTTGGTTGCCAGGTCGTTATTTTTTTCCTGCATCTGTTTGCAGGTATGGGTGAGGAGAGCTCTATCACCAGCAAAGTTCAGGTTGTCCACTTGTTTCTATAGGGTCTGCTGGATCCCAGTCTTTTTCTGTACTGTAGATGTCTTCATGACCCAGTGTATGATCAGAAGGAACAAGAAAAGAGACATGAAGCATCCTTGTCAGACTCCTGCCTTCACCTGAAAGCTGCTGGGAGCTGTCTATCATGGGCGATTCTGCAGGATATTCCCTCATACGAATTCTTGATCAGTCTGACCATCCTGCCTGGTACTCCATAGTGTTGCAGGATTCTCCACAGGATCTCTGTTGAAGGCTCTTTCATAATTGACAATGTTGATGTTCAAAGATCAATTCCAATCAAGTGACTACTCGACTATGAAGCGCAATGTGGTTATTTGGTCAGTATTGATCTGTTTTTGCAGAAGACTGCTTATTCATCTCTTAGTTTAGAGCCTACTGGATCACTCATCAGATTATCCTGCAGAAGCCTTTTCCTGGGACAGACAAGAGGTGATGCCTCTATAGTGGGAGCAGTTGCTAAGGTCTGTTGAGACTTGCTCTTTTACCCAGTGAGGGCACAGCACCTCTACTGTAGTGACCAAATCTGCCTTGAGCACTTCTCCACCTCACCTGATCTCACCTATCACCTGCCAGCTAGTACTCTTTCCTCTCCTCTCAGCTTCTTATTCTGGGTTCTTTCCGCTTACTTCACAGTCCTGATGAAGAGCCTTGGCCCAAAATGTCAACTCTTTATTCCTCTATGTAAACACTCAGTGGCCACTTAATTAGATACAGCTGTACACCTGCTCATTAATGCAAATATCCAATCAGCTAATTATGTGGCAGCAACTCAATGCATAAAAGCATGTAGATGTGGTCATGAGACTCAGTTGTTGTTCAGACCAAACATCAGAATGGGGAAGAAATGTGATCTAAGTGACCTTGATTGTGCAATGATTGTTGGTTTCAGACAGGGTGAGTTGAGTATTTCAGAAACTGCCGATGTCATGGGACTTTCGTGCACAACAGTCTCTGGAGTTTACAGAGAATGGTGCGAGAAACTAAAAACATCCAGTGAGTGGCAGTTCTGTGGGGGAAAATGCCTTCTTAATGAGAGAGGTCAGAGAAGAATGGTCAATTGTTTCAAGCTGATAGGAAGGCGACAGTAACTCAAATAACCAAATTTTACAATAGTGGTGTACAGAAAGCATCTCTGAATGCACAACACATCAAAACTTGAAGTGGATGGGCTACAACAGCAGAAGACCACGAACATACACTCAATGACTACTTTATTAAGTAGAGGAAGTAAAGTAGCCACTGAGTGTATGCTACCTGACCTGCTGAGTTCCTCCAGCATTTTGTATGGAATACTCTGGATTTCCAGCATCAGCAGAATCTCTTAGGGTCAGGAACAATTATTACCCTGCAGCTATCAGGCTCTTGAACCAACGTAGATAACTTCACTCACCTCAACACTGATTCTACAAAGTTCAAAGTAAATTTATTATCAAAGTACATATACGTCATCAAATACAACCCTGAAATGCAGGCATTCTCTTGCAGGCACTCACAGTAAATACAAGAAGCACAATAGAATCAATGAAAGACTGTTGCTAACAGGATGGACAATAAATTGTGCAAATACAAAAAGAAAGAATAATAAATAAATAAACAAACAAACAAACAAACAATATATATCAAGAACATGAGATGAAGAATCCTTGAAAGTGAATCCATAGGTTGTGGGAACAGATCAGTATGGGGTGAGTGAAGTTATCCCCTCTGGTTCGAGAGCCTGATGGTTGAAGGATTGAGTGATTGGCCTACAGATTCATTTTCAAGAATTCTTTACAACTTAATTCTCAGTATTATTTTTCATCTGCACCTTGGTTGTTTGTCTGTCTTTGTTTATGTATAGTTTTTCATAAATTCTATTGTATTTCTTTAATTTTCTTGTAAATACCTGCAAGAAAATGAATCATACAGATACCTTGGTAATAAATTTGGGAATAACACTGAACTGATTCCATAACCTATGGACTCACTTTTAAGGACTCTACAACTCATGTTCTCGATATTTATTTATTTAGTTATTATTATTTTCCTTTTTTACACTTGCACAATGTGTTGTCTTTTGCATGATTGGTTGTTTGTCCGTCTTTGTTGCAATTTTTCATTGATTCTATTGTGTTTCTTTGTATTTATTGTGAATACTCACAAGACAATGAATCTCACGGTTGTATATGGTGACATATACAGTATGTAATTTGATAATAAATTTACTTTGAACTTTGAATTTTACCTTGAAGTTTGAACATTACTTACCAGAGATAACTGGGAGCCACTTTGGAAGATCTGATCGACAGGAGTGGCAAGAGTCTAGCCGGTCATTAAAGTACATTGAGCAGTGAATAAGAACTGCAGGATGTTGGACAATACACTCTGCAAACCTATTTCCTAATTATTGCTGTAGTCAGATCTCCAAGATCATTCACTGTATAATTGCACAAGAGACAGTTTACTATTGATCTACCAGATGGGAAACACAAAAAGAAAGCAGCTGTCTGTTCTGTTTCTGAAAACAAGTACATACAAACCCTTCTCATCCCTCTTCATCAGAGAACTTGACATTCACTGCTCAATGTGGTTTAATGATATGCTAGAACCTCACCACATCAGATAACTTGACATGGATTGCCCACAGTTCCTCTGAACCTTTAAAATGCTGAATGAAGGATGCAAGCAATGATGGTAAATTCTACAAGTGTACTGGAGACCACTCCTGGGATGGTGATTGGGCCTAACAAAGGGGAATAGTGATTGCTCTGAGAGGGCAAATGATTCTCACTTTGGTCACGAAAACACAAGAAATCTATACAAAATGCTAAAAGAATTCCACAGCTCAGGCAGCATCTATGGAGAGGAATAAGCAGTTGAGGTTTCGGGCCAAGACCCTTCACCAGGACCTGCAGAACTTCTCCAGCATTTTGTGTATCCAAGGTTGTTTAATTCTGTTTACCTACCATCTCTGCTCACTAACCTACATTGCATCCTAATAAAGCAACACCTCAGCTTTAAAGCCTCATGATTTTTCAAACCCCTCTCTCACCCTTTCTTCTGTCATCTTCTCTTACTCTACAACCCCCTGAGATCTTATTGTACCCCCAATTCCACCATTAGTAATTACGCCTTCTGCCTCCTGAGTCCAATGTTCTGGAATTCTGCCCCTGCAGCTCCTTCAGATATAACTTACATCTTTCATGCATCCTTTTGCTATGTGCCTTATTTTTTTTATGTCACTTGGTACTGGCGGCACGTTATCATAGAGGTTAGCACTGCGCTGTAGAGTGTCAGTGGTAAAATCGGCATTTGATTCCCTCTGCAACGTGCCAGAAGTTTGCACGATCTACCCATGACTGTGTGGGTCCCTTTGGTGCCCCGTTTCCCTCCCATATTCTGGAGATTTACGGGTTAGGGTTAGGGTTAATGAGTTGTGGGCATGCTACATTGGCACTGGAAGCATGGTGACATTGATTTGATTTGACACAAACAACACGATCCACTGTATGTTCAGATGTGCATGTGACAATAATGCAAATATTTAATCTTTATAAGCAAAACCCTTACTTGGCAATGCTTCTGTTAAAAAAACCTTCAGGTTGTTTCATTATGTCAAGGGCGATATTAGTTGTTAGTTGCTGTTCCGTGTTAATGATCCCTGTGCCTTAAAGATTAGCTTTATTTGTCACATATACACTGTAGAATGTAAATGCATTGTTTGTATCAACAACCAACACAGTCCGAGGATGTGCTGTCGGTAGCCTGCAAGTGTTGCCACACTTCCAACACCAACATAGCATGCCCACAACTTACTAACCCTTACCCTAACCTGTACGTCTTTGGAAAGCGCAAGGAAACTGGAGTACCTGGAGGAAACCCATATGGTCACGGGGTGAGCAGACCAACTCCTTACAGACAGTGGTGGGGTTCCCCTTAAGTATTTCACCTTTCACCCTCAACCTACGACCTTTAGTTCTAGTCTCACCCAACCACAACTTCACCGTGGATGGTCCCAAGCCCAGCTGCAAAAGGAGAAAGACTGGGCTTGGAGCTAAAAAAACCATTCCCTAAAAACACCAACAGAAGCCCAAGGACCTCATCCTTGAAAGAGGAAAGATATTCAACTAGAAGATGTAAGATGGGCTACTCTTGGCGACAACTTGAAAGACTGGCCCAGACAGAGGACTCCAGCGAGCTACTGTCAGTGGCCTGTGCCCCAGTAGGCGTGATGGGCTTAAATAACTAACTCACCCAACCGGTCTTCTTTTGCACATTGGTTGTTTGTCCATCTTTGTTTGTGTATAGTTTTACATTGATTCAAAGGTTCAAAGATTCATTTATTATCAAAGTACTCAACTGTATGTCAAATGGTTGTTGTGACGAGTCTAGTGTGTTAACGTAGTGGGTAGTGCTTGTTGTTCTCGCTTTCAGCTTTCACCGCTGGCTAGCAGTCCCATGAAAAAGAGAGCTGAATGCGTAAGTCTCTCCCTGCCAGTGCATAGCCTCAGGCCTCATGCCTCATGTAGAGCGTCCTCGCTGGTGACCCACGGAAACTGAACTCCTTTCGGACTCAGGCTGAACTACAGAGGGTGTGGAGGAGGTCTGGCCCCTGCACATGTAGCATGCTGGCCCTCTGGTGTGTGGACATGCCCTGGTGCTCGTGAACCAGATCCCCAGCTATGGGTAAATAGCTCCACTGCCTTGTGGGCAGCCTCAGGAGAGACAAAGGCGACGTGAGTAAACCCAGACGGAAAATCCAGAGTGGAGTTCCTAAGGCGGCTGGACGTCACTGAACATCCTTTCGGCAACTCCAGCAGATAAGCTGGTCCTAAACATATTGCTTTGTTTTACTTTGGACAACACCAGTGAAGCAAAGAGGGGGATCTTGATGACTAGACTTCCCAGGATCGCCATACCTTCCACCTGGGCTTGTGCCCTGTAAAGGTCACTCCAGTGCCACTTTTCCATTGTCTTTCGAGATCACAAGACCATAGGACCAAAAGACACAGGAGCAGAATTAGGCCTTCTGGCCCATCGAATCTGCTCTGCCATTCAATCATGACTGATTCTTTTTCTCATCTCATCCTCAACCCCAGCTCCTGGCCTTCTCCCTGTAACCTTTGATGCCATGTCAAATCAAGAAACTACCAAGTTCTGCCTTAAATGCACCCAACGACCTGGCCTCCACAGCTGCATGCGGCAACAAATTCCACAAATTTACCGCCCTTTGGCTAAAGAGATTTCTCCACATCTCTGTTTTGAAAGGGCGCCCCTCTATCGTGAGGCCCCTTTTGTCCTAGACTCCCCCACCATGGGAAACATCCTTTCCACATCTACTCTGTCTAGGCCTTTCAACATTCAAAAGGTTTCAATGAGGTCCCTCCTCATCCTTTTGAATTCCAGTGAGTACAGATCCAGAGCCATTAAACATTCCTTGTATGATAACACTTTCGTTATTGGAATCATTCTTGTGAACCTCCTCTGGACCCTCTCCAATGCCAGCACATCTTTTCTAAGATGAGGGGCCCAAAACTGTTCACAATACTCAAGGTGAGGCCTCACCAGTGCCTTATAAAGCCTCAGCACCACATCCTTGCTCTTGTATTCTCAACCTCTTGAAATTAATGCTAACATGGCATTTGCCTTCCTCACCACTGGCTCAGCCTGCAAGTTAACCTTCAGGGTGTTCTGCACAAGGACTTCCAGGTCCCTCTGCATCTCAGGTTCCTGGATTTTATCCCCTTTTAGAAAATAGTCCGCACATTTATTTCTACTACCAAAGTGCATGACCATTTTCCAACATTATATATCATTTGCCACTTTTTTGCCCATTCTCCTAATCTGTCTAAGTCCTTCTATATCCTACCTGTTTCCTCAACACTACCTGCCCCTCCACCAATCTTCGTATCATCTGCAAACTTGGTATCAAAGCTATCTATTCCATCATCTATATCATTTATATACAGCATAAAAAGAAGTGGTCCCAACACCGATCCCTGCGGAACACCACTAATCACTGGCAGCAAACCAGAAAAGGATCCTGCCTCCTACCAATCAGCCAATGCTATAACCATGTTAGTAACTTTCTTGTAATACCATGGGCTCTTAACTTGGTAAGCAGCCTCATGTATGGCACCTTGTCAAAGGCCTTCTGAAAGTCCAAACATACAACATCCACTGCACCCCTTTTACTTACCCTACTTGTAATCTCCTCAAAGAATTCCAACAGGTTCGTCAGGCAGAATTTTCTCTCAAGGAAATTATGCTGACTTTGTATTGTGTCACCAAGTACTCCATCACCTCAAACTTAACAATGAACTCTGACATCTTCCCAATCACTGAGGTCAGGCTAACTGGTCTATAATTTTCTTCTTGCTGCCTTCCTCATTTCTTGAAGAGCAGAGTAACATTTGCAATTTTCCCGTCCTCTGGCATCATGTCAGAATCCAATGATTTTTGAAAGATCATTTTTAATGCCACCACAATCTCTAATGCTCTTTCAGACCTCTAGGGTGCAGTTCATCTGGTCTGGGTGACTTATGTATCTTTAGGTCTTTCAGCTTTTTGAGCACCTTCTCTCTTGTAACGGTAACTGCACCTACTTCTCTTCCTTCACACACTACAATATCAGGCATACTGCTAGTGTCTTCCACAGTGAAGACTGATGCAAAATACTCATTTAGTTCATCAGCCATCTCCTTGTCCCCCGTTATTATTTCTTTTGCCTCGTTTTCTAGTGGTCCTCTATCCACTCTCATTTCTCTTTTATTTTTAACTTATTTGAAAAAAGTTTTACTAACCACTTTAATATTATTTGCTAGCTTGCTTTCATATTTCATTGTTTCCCTTCTAATGATATTTTTAGTTGCTCTCTGTAGGTTTTAAAAAACCTCCCAATCCTCTTCCCACTAATTTTTGATTTGTTGTATGCACTTTCTTTTGCTTTTACAATAGCTTTGACTTCCCTTGTCAACAATGGTTAGACTATTTTACTATTTGAGTATTTCTTCATTTTTAGAATAGACACGTCCTGCAACTTCCTCATTTTTCCCCAGAAATACACGCCACTGCTGCTCTGCTGACATCCCTGCCAGCAGCTCCTTCCAATTTACTTTGGCCAACTCCTCTCTCATACCACTGTAATTTCCCTTACTCCACTGAAATACTGCTACATCAGGCTTTACTTACTCCCTATCAAATTTCAAGTTGAACACAATCACATTGTGATCACTGGTTCCTAAGGGTTCTTTTACCTTAAGCTCCCTGATCACCTCTGGTTTATTACATAACACCTAATCCAGTATAGCTAAACCCCTAGTAGGCTCAATGA
Organism: Mobula birostris; assembly: GCF_030028105.1. Lineage (NCBI taxonomy): Eukaryota > Metazoa > Chordata > Chondrichthyes > Myliobatiformes > Myliobatidae > Mobula > Mobula birostris. Next base: position 170,362,367 of record NC_092371.1, read on the forward strand.
CAAACTCTTAGGCATTCAACAAACTCATTCTCTTGAGATCCGTTACCAACCCGATTTTCCCAATCAACCTGCATGTTAAAATCTCCCATGACTACCATAACATTGCCCTTTTGACTTGCCTTTTCTATTTCCTATTGTAACCTGTGGTCCACCTCCCAGCCACTGTTGAGAAGCCTGTATATAACTGCCATCAACGTCCTTTTACCCTTGCAGTTTCTTAACTCAGCCCACAAGGATTCAACAGCTTCCGATCCTATGTCATATCTTTCTACTGATTTGATGCCAATTTTTACCAGTAGCACCACACCACCACCTCTGCCTACCTTCCTATCCCTCAGATACAATATGTAACCTCGAACATTCAACTCCCAACTACAACCATCCTTCAACCATGATTCAGTGATGGCCACAACATCATACCTGGCAATCTGTAATGGTGCAACAAGATCATCCACCTTATTTCTACGCACATTTAGATACAACACCTTGAGTACCATATTTGCTATCCTTTCTGGTTTTGCATCCTTAATGATTTGATGCTCAGCCTGTTGGCTGCAGCTAAGTCCCATCAGCTGCTTGCCCTTACTGACAATCTGACTGTACACTATCTTTACTTTTTTACCATCCGTCCTATCCAGAGTCCCATCACTCTGGTTTCCACCCACCTGCCAAGTTAGTTTAAAAGCTCCCCGACAGCTCTAACAAACCTGCCCTCAAGAATACTGGTCCCCCTCGGGTTCAGGTGCAACCCATCAATTTTGAATAGGTCATACCTTCCCCAGAAGAGACCCTAATTATCCAAGAACCTGAAGCCCTGCCCCCTGCACCAGCTTCTCAACCATACATTTATCTGCCTAATCATCCTGTTTCTACCCTCACTGGCACATCGCACAGGCAGAAATCAAGAAATTACTACCCTGGAGGTCCTGCTTCTCAGCTTTCTACCTAGCTCTCTAAATTCTCTTTTCAGGACCTCATTGCTTTTCCTTCCTATGTCATTGGTACCAATATGTACCAAGACATCTGGCTGCTCCCCCTCTGTCTTCAAAATGTTGTGGACACAATCTGAGACATCCCTGACCCTAGCACCTGGGAGGCAACATGCCATCCAGGTGTCCAGTTTACATCCACAGAATCTCCTGCTTGTTCTTCTCACTATCGAGTCCCCTATCACTACTGGTCTCTTCATCTCTCTCTTTCCTTTCTGCACCAGGGACCCATGGTCAGTGCCTGTAATCTGGTTGCTGTGGCATTCTTCCAGGAGGTCATCCCCCACAGAAGTATTCAAAGCGGTATACTTGTTTTTGAGGGGAATGGCCACAGGGGTGCTCTGCTCTAACTGCCTATTTCCATTTCTCCTAACAGCCACCCATTTATGTGCCTCCTGCAACTTCAGGAAGACAGACAGATGCCATCATTATCATCATCATCATACAACTCTGAAATTTTTCTTCTTCAGATCGCCATGAAATTAAGAAGGAAAAGAGTGGCAACATTATCATCAGCCTCCAAATCCCTCCTCCCTGCACAAAAAATGAACAAAAACAGATCTGGCACATTGACTCCCAAGTCCCTCCTCCTGCAGAAAGATACAAGGAAGATCGTCCGAAAAACACAGAATATAAAAAGCCTATAAGACTGAAAAAGAAGTCTAAAGTCCAAGTCCATTTCCAAATGCAGAAAACCTGGGTAACATGCTCCGGCCACAGTGGCAGACCCTTTCCCTCTATGTAGCAGAGTGATCCCACCAGCAGTAAAAAGGCAGGCAACCAGCGCTCACTTTCCACATTTGCCTTGATGTTTCAATCTCCTTTGTTGCTTTAATCGGCGAACAATGGAAACTTTAATTGGCAAAACGGAGTTGAACATTGGCTCGCGCCCTGCAGTCAGCAGGCAGCCTTCACGTCATAAGGTTCCTGCATGCTACATCTGCCTCCTAACATCCTCTTGGAGTATGCAGAGCGCTGAAACACCCAAAGAATCTCCAAACTGCAAATCACGGGTTCCAACAGTTCCAGAATCACATTCAAGACAGAAAACAAACGTAAAACACATAAGAAAAGTGAAATATATGGTTTCACAATCTATCCAGAACATGTCAACTGAAGGAGTGGTCTACACAGGTACCATCTATTGTGCTTCTTTGTATCTACTGTAAATGCCCACAAGAAAATAAATCTATAGATATGTACTTTGATAATAAATTTACTTTGAATTTTGAATTTATGCTTAGGTTGCAGTTCCTTCATTTGATTGGCCCAATCCATATTGATGACAGCCAGTTTGTGCTGCTGGCCTGGTGACCTTTTGTGATCCTTATTGGTTCCTAAATGGTTCCTCATTAGTCTCATCAATTTGCCCAGGTGATTGGAGAACAGCCCTTATTATGAGCTCACCAATCATAGGCAAACTTGTCTCTTCAACTACAAGCAAAAGTACTGCATGTAAAATTGAACCTTTTCAGAATTTAAGAAGAGTCTAGGAGATTTGGAAAAGAAGGAATACAGAGTAAAGGGAAAACTTTTTAAAAAAGGCTGGGGCAGTTTTAAATATACAATGTTGTCTCATCTGATGAAGTGTTAAAAAGATTCTTTGAAGGTGTTGCTTCAAGGATTAATATTAATCTTTTTTTTCTGGACAAAACATATGGCTATTTATTGAGGTTGTGGACCAACCTGTTGGGTTTGGGGCACTCTGCAGCCAGTGGTGGGTTTCTGTGATGGCACAGGGACCCAAGTATGAGATCCTGCGAGAACTTGGTCGAGGGAGTTATGGGGTCGTCTATGAAGCAGCGGCCAGGGCCGGAGGCAGAGTGGCCGTGAAAAAATTGCCATGTGACTCTCCTGAAAGCTCTGAGTTGGCCCTCCAGGAGTTCTGGGCTCTGAGCAGTGTGAGGAGAAGGCACTCAAATGTGATCTGGCTGGATGAGTGTATCCTGCAGAGGGGCCACACTGTCCAGGAGATGACCAGAGGCTCGTGGGAATCCGAGAGTCAGCTACGCCTCGTTGAGACGTGCCTGAAGGGCAAAAGCTGCCTCGACCCTCAGTCCTCCCACTGCCTGTGGTTTGTGATGGAGTTTTGTGATGGGGGGAACCTCAATCACTACCTTCTGGGTCGAGCTGCAGACTGCAGCCTGAATCTCAACTTCATGCAGCAACTGAGTGCGGCTGTGGCCTTCCTGCACACGAACGCCATCGTCCATCGAGACCTCAAGCCGGACAATGTCCTGGTCTCCTGCCATTCCACAGGACCTGTGCTTAAGGTGAGCCCTTCTACCAAAGTCCACTCACCTAATCTGTCTAAATCCCTCTGTAGACTCCCTGCTTCCCCTCCACCTATCTCCACTTCAAACAACTGTTTTAAAACTAAAGTGAGTGGGAATGAGAGAGAATCCTGGCTGGCATGAACAAGCTGGGCCGAAGGGCCTTTTTCTGTGCTCTGACTCTAATTATAAAACCTACATTTCTGTAGTCACAGTTCCAACCCCACCACAGCATACGATTTTAAAAAATGGTCATGTAGCTTCTCTGGAGGGAGAGTTAATGGCTCAGCACATCAGCCTCCTAGAATCAGAAATGGACTGGGTGAGCAAGTTCCTGGGTGTGAGTTAGTCATGGGTACTATCCTCTGTAGTATGCAAGACATCTTCAAGGAGCAGAGCCTCAGGAAGGCAGCATCCATCATTAAGAACCCCCACCACCCAGGACATCCCTCCATCTCATTGTTCACATCAGGAAAGCAGTACAGGAGCCTGAAGGCCTACACTCAGTGATTCAGGAACATCTTCTGATTGCTAAATGGACATTGAAGCCGTGAACACTACCTCCTTGCTTTTTTTTATTTGTTTTTGCACTGCTTATTTTAACTCAACTATTTAATAGACATATTTTACTGTAATTCAGTTTTTTTTCTATATCATATATCACATAGTACTGTTGCTGCAAAGTTAACAAATTTCACAACATATGCTGGTGACATTGAACCTGATTGTGATTCAAAGTGGTTTTGACACCCAGTCGCTGACAATGTAGGGAATGGAATTTGTCTCTACTTGATGGCTAGTCACCTGACCAGGTAGTTAGGTTTTGTGTTCTTGGACTGTGGAATGGGACTTCCATGCTGTTTTGATGTACACTCCCCCCCCCCCCCCCCCCCCCCAGTGCTTTGGACACCCAGCGCCTCAATGTTGCATGAAATTGAACCTGCTGACTTGATCAAAAACATCTGGACTTTTCTGTATAGTTATTTCTCCTATTGATTTCTTGAACTTGTGTAATCTGACCTACCCATCGGTATCATCTAGTATGGATCAAAGCTTCGTTATTAGGACAAGGTCTGATATGTCAAGTATTGATGTCAAATATAATTTGCTTCCCTTGTGTAAAGTGACTTGACCCCATGAAATTGGATCTGTATAAATTGTCCTCTTTAGTGTTCAAAATCCCCTTTTTGAAATTGAGCCTGCTGAGGATGTGGATGAGTACAACTCCCTTGTTCCCCATCAGAAGCATTAGGCCAGATGCTGTCATAAAATCTTGATTGTCAGTTCCTTGCATCATGTCTTTTCATTTCTATCCCTGCAGGGTTGAGAGCAACTCGTGGTGAAATTCTCACCAGTACAGTTAGATCACTACCACAGCTGACGGCCTATGTGTTCTGTATTATAAGACCATTAGATACAAGAGCAGAACTTGGTCATTTGGCCCATCTAGTCTGTTCCGCCATTTCATCATGGCTGATTCATTTCCCTTACAGCCCCAATCTCTTGCCTTATCCCCATTTTCCTTCATGCCCTGACTAATCAAGAATCTATCAACCCCTGCCTTTAAATATACCCAATGACTTGGACTCCAGAGCTCCCTGTGGCAAAGAATTCCACTAATTCACCACTCCGGCTAAAGAAATTCCTCCTAATCTCTGTTCTAAATAGACGACCCTCAATTCTGATTCTGAGGCTGTGTTCTCTAGTCTTGCGCTCCCCCACCATAGCAAACATTCTCTCCATGTCCACTCTCTTGAGGCCTTTAATATTCGATAGGTTTTAATGTGATTTCCCCCCCCCCCCATTCTTCTGAATTCCAGTGGGTATGGGACCAGAGCCATCAAACACTCCACATATGATAAGTCTTTCAATTTCAGAATTTTTGTGAACCTCCTTTGAACCCTCTCCAATGTTCATAAAACCATAAGATAATAGGAGCAGAATTAGACCATTTGGCCTATCGAGTCTGCTTTGCCATTTCATCATGGCTGATCCATTTTTCTTCTCAGTCACAATCTCCTGCCACCTCTCCCACCCCCCCCACCCACTGTATCCCTTCATGCCCAGACCAAACTAGAATCTATCAACCTCTGCCTTAAATATACATAAAGCTTAGCCTCCACAGCTGCCTGTGGCAACTAATTCCATCGATTCACCACTCTCTGGCTAAAGAAATTCCTCCCCATCTCCATTCTAAAAGGATGCCCTTCTATATTTGAGGCTGTGTCCTCTGGTCTTAGACTCTCCCACCGTAAGAAATATATTCCCCACATACACTCTATCAATGCCTTTCACCATTTGATAGGTTTCAAATAGGTCATCCCTCATTCTTCTGAATTCCAGTGAATACAAGCCTGGAGCCATGAAACGCTCTTCAAATAATGAGCGGTTTAATTCTGGACTCATTTTCATGAACTTCCTTTAAACCCACTCCAGTTTCAAAACAACCTTTCTAAGATGAGGGGCCCAAAATGCTCTCAATACTCCAAGTGAGGCCTCACCAGTGCTTTATAAAGTCTCAACATTACATCTTTGCTTTTATATTCTAGTTGTCTTAAAATGAATGCTAACATCACATTTGCTTTCCTCACCACAGACTTAACCTGCAAATTAACCTTTAAGGAATCTTGCACAAAGACCCTAAAGTCCCTTTGCATCTCAGTTTTTTTTTTGTATTTTCTCTCCATTTAGAAAATAAACAACCCTTTCATTTCTTCCACCAAGGTACATGACCATGCACTTCCCGACAGTGTATTCCATCTGCCACTTTTTTGCTCATTCTCTTAATCTGTCTATGTCCTTCTGTAGCTTCCCTATTTCCTCAAAACAACCTGCCCCTCCTCCTATCTTCATATCATCTGCATACTTTGCACCAAAGCCATCTATCTCATCATCCAGATCATTGACATAAAACGTAAAAAGAATTGGTACCAACAAAATGCTGTAGAACACCACTTGTGACCGGCAGCCAGGCAGAAACGGCTCCCTTTATTCCCACTTTTTGCCTCCTTCCAATCAGTCACTGCTTTCTCCATGTTAGGATCTTTCCCATAATACCATGTGCTTGTAGTTTGTTAAACAGCCTCGTGTGTGGCACCTTGTCAAGGGCCTTCTGAAAATCCAAGTACACATCAATCGATTCTCCTTTGTCTAGCCTGCTTGTTACTGCTTCAAAGAATTCCAACAGATTGGTCAGGCAAGATTTTCCCTTGAGGAAACCACGCTGACTATGACCTGTTTTATCATATGCCTCCAAGTACTCTGAAACCACATCCTTAATAAACGACTCCAATGTCTTCCCAACCACTGAGGTCAGATTAACTGGTCTATAATTTCCCTTCTGCTTCTCTTCCTTCTTGAAGAATGGAGTGACATTTGCAATTTTCCAGTCTTCTAGAACCATTCCAGAATCTAGTGATTCTTGAAAGATCGTTACTAATGCCTCCACAATCTCTTCAGCTACTTCTTTTAGAACCCTGATGTGTACACCATCTGGTCCAGGAGACTTGTCTCCCTTCAGCCTTCTGTTTCCCAAGAGCTTTCTCTCTCGCCATGGTAACTTCACACACTTCATGCCCCCTGACACCTGGAACTTCCACCATGTTGCTAGTGTCTTCCACAGTGAAGAATGGTGCAAAATACCTATTCAGTTCATTTGCCATTTCCTTGTCTCCCATTACTACCTCTCCAACTTCATTTGCCAGCAGTCTGATATCCACTCTCGCCTCTCTTTTTGGTTTTATGTTTCTGAAGAAACTTTCAGTATCCTCTTTAATATTATTGGCTAGCTTACTTTTGTGTTCCACCTTTACTTTAATTTTTTTTTTCTAGCTGCATTCTGTGGTATTTAAAAACTAACCCCCCCCCCCCCCCCCAAATCCTCTCACTTCCCACTAGTTTTCGCTCTAATATATGCCCTCTCTTTGACTTTTGTGTTGGCTTTAACTTCTCTTGTTAGCCACAGTTGTGTCATCTTTCTGTTAGAATACTACTTCCTCTTTGGGATGTATATACCCTGTGCCTTCCAAATTGCTTCCAGAAGTTCCAGCCGTTGCTGCTCTGCGTCATCTCTGCCAGTGCTTTTTTCCAATCAATTCTGGTCAATTCCTCTCTCAAGCTTCTGTAATTTCCTTTACTCCACTATAATACTGATACATGTTAACTTCTCAAATTTCAGGGTGAATTTGATCATATCATGATCTCTTCCCTGAAGGATTCTTTTATCTTAAGCTCTCTAATCAATTCTGATTCATTGCAAAACACCTAATCCAGTACAGCCTTCATGGGCTCAACCACAAGCTGCTCTGAAAAGCCATCTCGTAGGCATTCTAAAAATGCCCCTCATGGAATCCTGTACTAACCAGATTTTCCCAATCTATCTGCATACTGAAATCACCCATGATTATTGTAACATTGCCCTATTGGCACGCATATTCTATATCCTGTTGTAACTTGCAGACCACAACCTTACTACTGCTTGGGGGTCTGTATATAACTCCCATAAGGGTCTTTTTACCCTGGCTGTTCCTTAGCTATATCCACAACAAATCAACACCTTCTGATCTTGTGTCATCTTTTTCTAATGATTTGATTTCGTTTTTTACCAATAGAGCAACACTACCCCCTCTGCTTTCCTGCCTGTCCTTTTGATACAATGTGAATCCTTGGACATTAAGCTCCCAGCTATAATCTTCTTTCAGCCATGATTCAGTGATGCCTACAACATCATACATACCAATCTGTGACTGTTACAATTCATCGATCTTATTCCATATACAGTGTGCATTCAAATATTAATTACACTTTTATTCCTGTATTCATCTTTTTTGATTTTTGTCCCTTTTTACATTGCAACTCGTCCTGTTGACTGCAGCTTTGCCCAATCATCAGCCTCTCCTTGCGCGGAGTCTCACTGCACATTGCTTCTGTTTGTAAACCAACTACCTCATCTTCAGTGTATTCTTTCTAAGATGAGAGTACCAAAACTGCTCACAGTAGTCTAAGTGAGGTCTCACCAGAACCTTATAAAACATCAACATTACATCCTTGTCTTTATTGCTGTTTCTTATTGTATAGACTTGCTTACCTTTCTACATTTCTGATCTTAGGAGTGTCTTAAAGATTGTGCTGTTCTGTCAGAGTTAAGTACCATGGGCTTCTCTGGGTCCTTTCCAAAAGACTGTTTGCTTACTTCTGATTATTCTTGATACAGAAGCAATAATAATTTGTTAAACTTTGCAGCCTGTCCAGAGACTTCCCAAAGTTATGGTCTCTTCAAATACTATAAATGCAGTAAGACTGTGTGTGTTTTTTTTTTCTCTCTCTCCATGGAAAATAATGCAAAAATAATAGTTTCTAAGCATTGAAGTTTTCTTGCTTTTAAAAACATGTAAAACTTTCCAGAAAGAATAATTTAATCTGTATCTTTATCTACTTGCCTAGTTTTGTATCATAAGCAAGATGGGATATGTTGTGCTGAATCCCGTAATTCAGATTTATGAATACAATGAATTGCAGTTAATTGGAACACATCGGGACCAGTACATTTTGCCCCAATTAAGCAGCTGTCCCACTTACCAAAAGAATACAATGAGTAACAAATTACATAGTTAAATGAACTACAGAACAAATTAGAATGCTACTGCAATTCTATAAAATTTTAATTCCTAAGATTTATCAACAGTGAAATTCATCTGCTTCATGTTCTTTTGCCTGTAAGCAATCAAAATCAACACTGACTCCTAGTGCAGATAACGCACTGCATTCATATACTGAAGCTGACAAGTACATCCCCTACATCTTCATTTTCACTTTAATTTTCAAGGTGATGGTCAATACACTCAAATTTTTTGTCGTTTCTAACATTGAAGTAGTGAAATAGATTCATTTTCACTCCCAGCCCTTTCTATTCTGAATTGTCTTACTGCTTATTTTTCACCAACTCTCAGTGACAAAAATTGCTGCTGTTTGAACACAAACAGACAACTGGCACTATTTTAAAGCTGTTCCTCAAAGCACGGTGTTGTGTCTGACAGCCACGCAAGTTCATGTGAATGACCCAACTAAGCAGCGAAGCGTCCCAAATAAACAAACAGAATCCCAGGTATTTTATGAATTAGCTTTTGTTCTTGAAGAGTTGTCCCAAATCAGCTGCCCTGATTAACCGATGGCCCAATTAACTGGAGTACCCGATATATTGAAGATCATTCGATGGTCCTTGCTGTTCTGTAGTTAGGCCCACCAACTTAAAAATTACTAGTTTATTACTTCTGTTCACATGTCTCCAATTCATATTCCTGTTTCCTGTTAAAAAGATTTGTTAGACAATAGGTGCAGGAGTAGGCCATTCGGCCCTTTGAGCCAGCACCACCATTCACTGTGATCATGGCTGATCATCCACAATCAGTATCCAGTTCCTGCCTTATCCCAAAAACCTTTGATTCCGCTATCTTTAAGAGCTTTATCCATCTCTTTCTTGAAAGCATCCAGAGACTTGGCCTCCACTGCCTTCTGGGGCAGAGCATTCCACATATCCACCATTCTCTGGGTGGAAAAAGTTTTTCCTCAACTCAGTTCTAAATAGCCTACCCCTTATTCTTAAACTGTGGCCTCTGGTTCTGTACTCGCCCATCAGTGGGAACATGCTTCCTGCCTCCAGCGTGTCCAATCCCTTAATAATCTTGTGTTTCAATCAGATCCCCTCTCAGCCTTCTAAGTTCCAGTGTATACAAGCCCAGTCGCTCCAATCTTTCAACATATGACAGTCCCACCATCCCGGGAATTAACCTTGTGAACCTACGCTGCACTCCCTCAATAGCAAGAATGTCCTTCCTCAATTTTGAAGACCAAAACTGCGCACAATATTCCAGGTGTGGTCTCACCAGGGCCCTGTACTGCTGCAGAAGGATCTCTTTGCTCTTATACTCAATTCCCCTTGTTATGAAGGCCAGCATGCCATTAGCTTTCTTCACTGCCTGCTGCACCTGCATGCTTGCTTTCAGTGACTGATGTACAAGAACACCAGATCTCATTGTGCTTGACTGATGTACAAGAACACCTAGATCTCGTTGTACTTGACTGATGTACAAGAACACTTAGATCTTGTAAAGATCAGGTTTATTTGTCACATGTATATCAAAGCATACAGTGAAGTGCATTGTTTACTCAAGCAACCAACACAGTTCAAGAACATGTTGGCGCAACCCATAAAAGTTGCCACACTTCTGACGCCGACATCATATACCCACAACACACTAACCCTAACCTGTACATGTTTGAAATGTGGGATGAAACCTGAGTAGCCAAAGGAAAACCATGTGGTCATGAGACAGTACACACTCCTTACAGACAGTGGTTGGTCACTGACATTATAATAGTGTTACAGTAATTGTTACACTACTGTAAGCTACCCACTCCTGTTGTTTGTCCTGTGGATCTGATCTGGATGCCTCTACTTTCTGACCATTGCTTGCCTTTTGATTTGTTTCAAAAGGAGGCTGTTAATGACAGTTGTAAAATCAGCTCAGCCATAAGTGTGCTTAAAGTGGAGGTTGATAGGTTCTTAATTAGCAAGGACACTATGAGGTGAAGGTGGGAGAATGGGATTGAGAGGGAAAATAAATCAGCCCAGTGGAGACTCGATAGGCCAAATGGCCTCATTCTGCTCCTATGTTTTATGGTCATAATCTCACTCCAGTGCTTGGGCAATCCCTCAGGATTGACTCCATTTGCTTCCACTCCAGTCCTCTGGATCCTGAGGTGAATGGAGTGGGAATTTTGGACTCTGAGCATGGGACAAGAGATAACAGATGAAGTGGGTGGGTAATGTTGCGAGATGGCGTACTCCAGCTTGCACAGTGTTTTGTGTGCTCCTGATGAATAGCTTTGACATTCTTAACACTGTCCTCCTCCACTTGGCATGATCATGGGCCAGGAGTTAATAGAGTTCTTTTATTTCTTCCTGCTTTAAGTGTATCTTTGAACTTTTTCTACTGTCTATCTAATCTCTTCCCATCTTTGTTGGAGTTTAGAAGAATGAAGGGGGTGAAACCTACTGAATATTGAAAGACCTATATAGAGTGCGTATGGAGAGGATGTTTCTTATAGTGGGGAAATCTAGGACCAGAGGGCACAGTCACCGAATAGAAGGATGTCCCTTTAGAACTGAGGTGAGGAAGAACTTCTTTAGCCAAAGGGTAGTGAATCTGTGGAATTTATTGCCACAGATGGCAGTGCAGTCTAAGTCATTGGGTATACTTAAAGTGTAGTTTGATAGATTCTTGACTGGGGAGAAGGCAAGAGAATGGGGTTGAGAAAGAAAATGAATCAGCCATGATGGAATAGCAGAGCAGACTCAATGAGCTGAATGGCCTAATTTTGCTCCTGTGTCTCATGGTCTTGTGGTTTTGTAAAGCAGTCTGGAAAATATCCCTGGGAGTCTGGTGGCAGAGATGTGAATGACGTGACCACTTGAATGCTACCAGTTGAAGTCTTGCACCAATTGTATTACAGACTTGTGTTCCATATCTTTAGGAAAGACATTGATTTTAAAGGTGCCACTTAATATATTTCTTGGAGAGTTAAGGGAATGGGTAGGATAGTAGAATGGGTTTCATATTGCAACAGTTTCTGTGGAGATTGCCATGACCCATTTATCTTTATATTCCCTTTAAGGACTTCCCAAAATATTTAAAGCAAAAAACTATTCTTGACTCTATGCTTTGTAGCAAATGTGGCTGTCAGTTTGCATATAGCCAACTCCAGCAGCAGTATGATGGCTAGAATCTGTTCCACTCATTTTTTTATTTGGATAAACATTGCCTCGAACACTGAGTGAACATTAATCTTGTGTCCAAGTGGATAGCTGCTCAGTTTAACACGCCTGAAAGATGGTGCCTGTAACAATGCAGCAGCAACACACATCAAAGTTGCTGGTGAACGCAGCAGTCAGTTCTGCGCTAAAGGCTTGGTCTAGATCTCAGCTGGAACTGGATTTGCAACCTATTTCAAAAGCCTGCTTTCTCAATGGAGCCATTACTGATGCCATCAACTGAGGAAGGGCATGAGCAAAAACTAACTTTTGTTTTTGTACAAATACACTTTCTATGTGCTGTCATCCTTGAACATTTCAAAGCCCCGTATTACTTCACCGGTGGGCCTGAGAATTCCTGTCGTCTTTGTGGAGCATTTTACTTTCAGGTTCCATTAAACGAGACATAAATTTTCCAATTTTCACCATTAGTGGAGCTCAATATTCCAATATTCATTAATAGAATTCCAATGTTTGTAGGGCAGTTATTTACTTTCAAGTTCCAATAAATCAGATTGTTTTTGGAGCACAGATGTTGTATTGACATTTTGACCTACTCTAAAATCAACACATCCCTCCCACATAGCCCTCCATTTTTCTTTCATCCATGTCCTTGCATATTATATAGTATATAAGAATCTCGTGAATGTCCCTAGTGTATTTAGCAACAGTAATCTTCAAGTGGGTGTTCAAAGGCTGGACACGAACTAATGAGACCTTCTCCGTGTTTCAGGTGGCTGACTTTGGCTTGAGTAAGAAGTGCCAAAGCAAAGGGAGCATGAGCCGGTGGCAAGTGTCTGCAGCCTGTGGCACTGACTTCTACATGGCCCCAGAACTCTGGGAGGGACACTATTCGAACAAGGTGGACATCTTTGCCCTTGGGATCACCTTCTGGGCCATGCTGGAGAGAATCACTTTCAGAGACACAGAATCCAAGAAGGAACTGCTTGGTGAGTTTTGGAAAAAGGGATTGAGTTGTGGCAGACCTTTGCAGAATTACCCTTCAGTGTCTGCAAGGAGTCAGTGAGGTTGTTCATGTAGAGGAAGAGTGAAATTTAAAAAACTAATACAACCTCGCATTTGAATGCACAGATATGGAACTTTGCAGTCAGGACCAAGCCCTTCAACCCATGATACTATGCAAAACCAATTTTAACTAGTAATTAAACAATTATCTAAACTAATCCTTTCTACCTACGTGATGTTTGTATCGTGTGCATGTCTAAGCCTCCTAAAAGTCTCTCTTGTTTCTCGCTCCACTATCACCCCTAGCAGTGCATTTCAGACCATATCCTGTATTTAAAAAAAAATAAGTAACTTGCCCACACGTTGCCTTTGAACTTGCCCTCTCTTACCTTAAATGCATGCCCTCAATATTAGACACGCAATCTTGAGAGAAAGATGCTAGTTGTCTGTCTCAGAATCAAAGTTTTATTGTCACTATCTTATATGATATGAAATGTGTTTAGTGGCAGCAGTGGAATGCAATAACAAATTATTATAAATTACAAAATAATGCAAAAACAGTAAGTGTTCATGGACATTTCAGAAATCTGATGGTGGAGGTGAAGAAGCTGTTCCTGAATCATTGAATGTGGGTCTTCAGGCTCCTGTACCTCTTCCCTGATGGTAGTGATGTTCTGGAAGATGAGGGTCCTTATTGATGGATGCTGCTGCCTTGAGGTATCACCTTTTCAAGGTGCCCTTGATGGTAGAAGGTTGGAGCTGGCTGAATCTGCAATCCTGTGCATCTTCTTGCAATCCTGTGCATTAGAGCCTCCTTACCAGGCAACCGGTCGGAATGCTCTCCACCATGCATCTGTAGAAACTTTCTGGAGTCTTTGGTGACATACCAATCTCCTCAAACTCCTAATGAAGAATAGCCAGTGGTGTGCTTATGATTACATCATCTGTTGGGCCCAGGATAGATACTCTGTGATGTTGATACCCAGGAACTTGAAGCTACTCGCCCTTTCCACTGCTGATCCCTCAGTGATGACTGGTGTGTGTTCTCCCGACTTCCTGTTCCTGAAGTCCACAATTAGTTCCTTGGTCTTGCTGACACTGAATGCAAGTTTGTTGTTGCTGATCTATTCCTTGTATGCGCCTCATAGTCATCTGATAGATTGCCAACAATAGTGGTGACATCTGTGAATTTATAAATGGTGTCTTAGCTGTGCTCAGCCATGCATACTTGCATCAGTCTCCCCTCAGGCTCAGCTGCTGCAAAGAAAACAGCCTAAATTAGTCCAATCTCTCCTTTATGCCCCCTAATCCAGACAACATCCTGGTCACCTCTTAAACACCCTCTCCTATGCCTCCACATCCTTCCTGTAATAGATGATTATAATTAAATTCAATACTCCAGGAGCAGCCTAGGAGTTTTATAAAGCTGCAACATCGCCTCCTGACTCTTGAACTCAGTGTGTTGACAAATAAAGCCAAGCATGCAGTATAACTCCTTTATCACCACATCAACCTGGGTAGCCACTTACAGGGACCACTTGCAATCACTCTGTATTCAATGTGTCAATATTCATGAATGGAATTCAACCTAGAAAGTAATGCATGGGAAGGTTTTGACTTCTGGGTCATTCTGTCAACGGTAGAATGGCGATGAGCTCTTTTCACTGCCTTTCCTGTTTTTTTTTGACAATTTGATGCCTTTGGAATAGATTTGCAGCAGTCTATTTTCTCCTTGGCCTTGGGGCCCCACATGACTAGGTTCAGGAACAGTTATTACCCTTCAACCATTACTCCTGAACCGGTGTGTGACTCGCCACAGCTGAGCTGATGCTGTGACCTACAGACTCACTTTCAAGGGCTCTTTATAACTTGTGTTCTCAGTATTTTTTTGCACAGTTTGTCTTTTGCACACATTTTTTTATCAGTTTTTGTGTATGATTTCCATAAAATTCTATTGTATATCTTTTCCCCTGTAAATATCTACAAGAAAATTAATCTCAAGGTAGTATATGATAACACATACTTTAATAATCTATTTAAACTTTGAACTTTACCTCAGTGATGGGTTTTCTAAGGATTCCTGCATAGAGATGCAATTCACTATGCCTCTGGTTAACAAGCTAACTGTAATTTGCACACCTGACCTTCTTGGCCTCATGAAGCTACTGGATTGAGTTCTATTGTAGGACTACCTCATGGGTGTTCAATGTAATAATCCCTGTCAGCTATCTGGCTTGAATCTTCTAAAGGATGAGAAAATGTAAGCAAGTCCCTCTGCAATTGGATCCTTGACTTCTAACTGGAAGACCACAATATGTGCGGATTGGTGATATCTCTGCCTCGTTGACAATCAACACTGGTGCACTTAGGGTTTGTACTTAGCTCACTGCTTTATTCCCTCTATACCCATTTCTATGTGGCTATGCGTAGCCCAATTGCCATCTATAAATGTGCTGATTTGTTGGCAGAATCATTGTTGGTAGAGTTTCAGATGGAGATGAGCGGGCGTACAGGAGAGAGATACGCCAGCTAGTTGAGTGGTGTCGCAGCAATGGAGATGAGCGGGCGTACAGGAGAGAGATACGCCAGCTAGTTGAGTGGTGTCGCAGCAATGGAGATGAGCGGGCGTACAGGAGAGAGATACGCCAGCTAGTTGAGTGGTGTCGCAGCAATGGAGATGAGCGGGCGTACAGGAGAGAGATACGCCAGCTAGTTGAGTGGTGTCGCAGCAATGGAGATGAGTGGGCGTACAGGAGAGAGATACGCCAGCTAGTTGAGTGGTGTCGCAGCAATGGAGATGAGCGGGCGTACAGGAGAGAGATATACCAGCTAGTTGAGTGGTGTCGCAGCAATGGAGATGAGCGGGTGTACAGGAGAGAGATATACCAGCTAGTTGAGTGGTGTCACAGCAATGGAGATGAGCGGGTGTACAGGAGAGAGATACGCCGGCTAGTTGAGTGGTGTCGCAGCAATGGAGATGAGCGGGTGTACAGGAGAGAGATACGCCAGCTAGTTGAGTGGTGTCGCAGCAATGGAGATGAGCGGGTGTACAGGAGAGAGATATACCAGCTAGTTGAGTGGTGTGGCAGCAATGGAGATGAGCGGGCGTACAGGAGAGAGATACGCCAGCTAGTTGAGTGGTGTCGCAGCAATGGAGATGAGCGGGTGTACAGGAGAGAGATACGCCAGCTAGTTGAGTGGTGTCGCAGCAATGGAGATGAGCGGGTGTACAGGAGAGAGATATACCAGCTAGTTGAGTGGTGTCACAGCAACAACCTTGCACTTGACATCACTAAGACCAAACAACTGATTGTGGACTTCAGAAGGGGTAATACGAGGAAACACACACCAGTCCTCAAAGAGGGATGAGAAGTGGAAAGAGTGAGCAATTTCAAATTCCTGTGTGTCAGTATCTCTGGCACTCCATGTCAGTAAGATGGAAGAGCTGATTGTGGACTTCAGAAAGGGGAGGACCGAGGGAACACATGCCAACCCTCAAGGGGAATCAGAAGTGGAGAGTGAGCAGTTTCAAGTTTCTGGGTGTCAATATCTCTGAGGATCTAACCTGGTCCCAACATATCAATGCAGCTATAAAGAAGACAAGACAGCGGCTATATTTCATTAGGAGTTTGAAGAGATTTAGTTTGTCACCTAAAACACTTACTCTATAGACATACCGTGGAGAGTATTCAGACAGGCTGCATCATTGTCTGGTACAGTATTTGGGTGTGGGGGGGCGGGTGGGGAGCTACTGCACGGGACCAAAAGAAGCTACAAAAAGTTGTAAAATTAGTCAGCTCCAACTTGGGTACTGTAGTCCATAGTAACAAGACATCTTCAAGGAGCGGTGCCTCAGAAAGGTGACGTGACATCCATTATTAAGAACCCCCATCACCCAAGACCTGCCCACTTCTCATTGTTACTGAGAGGAAGGAGGTTTAGAAGCCTGACAGAACAGCTTCTTCCCCTCTGCTGTCCGATTCCAAAATGAACATTGAACCCATGAACACTACCTCACTTTTCAAATATATATTATTTCTGTTTTTGCACTATTTTTAATCTGTTTAACATATATGCTTTTATTTTTCTTTCTGTATTATCATGTGGTGCATTGTAGTCCTGCTGCTAAGTTAACAAGTTTCATGACGCATGCCGGTGATAATAAACCTGCTTCTGATCTCACTTTCTAAGTATTTGTTTCTGAATGAATAATCCAGACTTTCTGTCCACACCAAACTTCTCTTTGGTAGGAAGGATGGATCAGGAGTTTCTCCCTATAGTAAGTCTGCCACGATTCTCAGAGAAGCATTTGAAGTTACAAAGTTCAAAGTAATTTATTATCTAAGAAATGTATTAAATTACCACCATGTTCAGTCACTGTCCTCAATCATTGACTCTAGATACAGATGATAAGTTAACAGCTCTTCCCTCACATACCTTTCTTACCAACTTTACATGGTGTCGAAGTAAAGTTATGATCAAAGTACATAAATGTCACCATATATGTACTTTGAAATTCATTTTCTTGTAGGCATTGACAGAATAAGAGATACAACAGAATTTTATGAAAAACTATACATGGACAGACCAACAAGTCAGGAAGTAATGTTGCAGCTTTTAATTTAGGAAAAAACTCTAGCTGGCCTGCATCGATGTTGCCCTGTTATAGGAAAGATATTGAGGCTTTGGAGAGGCTGCTGAAGAGGTTTACCAGGATGCTGCCTGTGCTATCACGAGAGGTTGGATAAACTTGGGTTGTTTTCTCTGGAGTGGTAGCGGCTGAGGGGAGATCTGATAGAGGATTATAAGAGGCATAGATAGAGCAAACAGACCAGTATCTTTTTCCCAGGGTTGACATGTGTAATACCAGAGGGCATGCATTTAAGGCGAGAGGAGGCAAGTTTAAAGGAGATGTGAGGGACAAGCTTTTTTTTTAAAACACAGGATGATGGGTGCCTGGAATGCATTCCCTGGGTGGTGATTGAAGCAGACACATTTGCGACATTTGGGGGATGGTTAGATAAGTACATGACTGTGAGGAAAATGGAAGGATAAAGTGAGAAAAACAGTGGGCTAAGCACACACCCTTATGGTTCCCCAGTGATGATGGAGATTGTGGAGATGTTGCCAAACCATACTAAATGGAGTCTGCTAATGTGGAATTTGAAGATTCTGTTGTACAGGGAGGTACCAAGGCCCAGGTATTAGTAGTGATCTTTCAAAAATTGTTGGATTCTGGCATGGTGCCAGAGGACTGGAAAATTGCAAATATCACTCCAGTCTTTTAAGACAGGAGGATGGCAGCAGAAAGGAAGTTGTAGACCAGTTATCCTGACCTCAGTGGTTGGGAAGATATTGGAATCAATTGTTTGGGATGAGGTTATGGAGTACTTAATGACTGACATGAGACAAGGTAGGAGATAGTCTGTATGGTTTCCCCAAGGAAAAATCTTGCTTGGCAAGCCTGTTGGAATTCTTTGAGGACATTACAAGTAGGGTAAGTAAAAGGGGTGCAGTGGATGTTGTATGTTTGGACTTTCAGAAGACCTTTGACAAGGTGCCAGACATGAGGCTGCTTACCAAGCTAAGAGCCCATGGCATTACAGAAAAGTTACTGACATGGTTAGAGCATTGGCTGATTGGTAGGAAGCAGCGAATGGGAATAAAAGGATCCTTTTCTGGTTGGCTGCCAGTGACTAGTGGTGTTCCGCGGGGGTTAGAGTTGGGCTGTTTCATTTTATACTGTATGTCAATGAGTTAGATAACAGAATAGATGGCTTTGTTGTCAAGTTTGTAGATGATATAAAGATTGGTGGAGGGGTAGGTAATGTTGAGGAAAGGGGTAGGCTGCAGAAGGACTTGGACAGATTAGGAGAATGGGCAAGAAAATGGCAAATGAAATACAATGTTGGAAAATGCATGGTCATGCACATTGGTAGTAGAAATAAATGTTCAGACTATTTTCTAAATGGCAGAAAATCCAAAAATCTGAGATGCAAAGGGACTTGGGAGTTCTTGTGCAGAACAACCTAAAGTTTAACTTGCAGGTTGAGTCCGTAGTGAGGAAGGCAAATGCAATGTTCATTCATTTCAAGAGGTCTAGAATACAAGAGCAGGGATGTGATGCTGAAGCTTTATAAGATGCTGGTGAGACCTCACCTTAAGTATTGTGAACAGCTTTGGGCTCCTTATCTCAGAAAAGATGTTGGGGCATTGGAGAGGATTCAGAAGAAGTTCTCAAGAATGATTCTGGGAATGAAAGGATTATCATACGAAGAATACATGATGGCTCTGGGTCTGTACTCAATAGAATTTTGAAGGATGAGGGCAATCTCATTGAAACCTTTTGAATGTTGAAAGGCCTAGACAGAGTAGATGTGGAAAGGATGTTTCTCATGGTGTGGTCCTCTAGGACAAGAGGGCATAATGTTAAGATAGAAGGGCACCCATTTAAAACAGATGTGGAGAAACTTCTTTAGCCAGAAGGTAGTGAATTTGTAGAACTTCTTACCACAGACAGCTATGGAGGCCAAATCATTGGGCGTATTTAAGGTGGTGATTGACAGGTCTTGATCGGACACTGTATCAAAGGTTACAGGTAGAAGGCTGGGGAGTGTGGTTGAGGAGGGGTGGGGCGAGAAGATGAGCCATGATGAAATGGCAGAGCAGACTCAATGGGCCAAATGGCCTAATTCTGCTCCTATGTGTTGTCCTGGCAAATTGGAGCAGATCCAGGTCACTCACGCAGGAGTTGATATGTGTCATGACAGTGCATGTTGGTGCTACTGGATGATAGAGATTGAGAGAGGTTATCACATTCTTGGGCACCGGTGTGATTGATGTCTGCTTGAAGCAGATGGGTCCCTCAGCCTCTGAACTGGGAGGTTGAGGATATCTATAAACTCCAGCCAGTTGATTAGCACAGGTCTTCAGTCGTTGGCCAGGTACGCTGCCTAGGCCAGGTGCTTTACTCCTGAAGGATGCTCTTACTTTGCTCTAGAGACTGCGATCACTGCCTCTACACTTTCCTGATGCAGCTGACTGGTCCATTCAGTAGACAGAGATCTCCTTGGACTGAAGTGTGGTGCCCTCAGTGCAGGGTTAATCATAAAACCATTTATTAGGAAGTGCAATAATAATAACACTATCTTGCATCCTTGCACCTTCACTCAATGTGTGTCTGGATTAGAAACTGGCTGCAGTTTCTCCAAAAGTAATGCCCCAGATCTAGATCACAAACTTGATGCCCAATTTCTCTGCAGTTTAAAATGTTCTTTTTTTTTTAATGACATTTCCTGTCAAGTCTTTGAATCACCAAGTTTCAAATTGCATGCTGCATATCAGTTAGTCATCGGGGGGTACTTTGAGAATGAAAATGAAATAAAGCTAATTGGTAATCCATTATACAAATTGCCCAATTCATTTTATTGTTCTGGGCTTGTGGATGTTGCTGGCATTAATTGCCTATCCCTCTACTTGCTCTTGTACTGGGACAGATGAGAATGTTGGTGGTCTGGACTGACATACAGGTATGGATGGCAGACATCTGTCAGAGGCTTTGATAGAGTGGACAACTGGCTCCTCTTTAGGGTGGAAATGGCTAATACAAGACAGTATAATTTTTAGATGATTGCAGGAAAGCGTGGGGCGGGGGGAGGAGACGTTGGCAGAGTTCAGCTTTTTATACGGAGTGGTGGATGCATGGAACACGTTGCCGGGGGTGGTGGTAGAGGCAGATGTACTAGGGTTATTTATGAAACTCTTAGAATGGCACATGGATGATGGGAAAAATGGAGAGCTGTGTGAAAGGGAAGGATTAGATTTATCTTGGAGTAGTTTAAAGGACCTGTACTATTGTGAAGGACATTAAAGAACCAGATTTGGTGATTATAATGGTGACTGTTGTTAAGCCTGTATGGGGTGTCCAGGGAGGGGTAGCACCTCTGGTCAATTGAGTCAATTCTGGGGCAGCTCACTCACCTTTGGGCTCCACTGGACACTCAACTCACACCTGTGACTCCAAGAACTGTTGGCATGTGACAGTGGCCACGCTCTGGTACACCGCTTTGACAAGTGCAAAACCAGGTGAGGGTAGTCAGTGGGCTTCATACCCTGGTGATACAGGACATGCCTGTCTTAGCACGTGAAGTCAGCTCCAACCGACTGGGCAGATGAGATCTACAGTGAGATCCAATAGCTCTGAAGGTGATTCTGCAATGCTTCATGGATAGCAAAGGGCATGACGAGGTGCAGAGGAAGTCAGTCATCCACTGCAACCAAGAAAGACCCCAGTTTGTGACTACTTATACCACCAGACTTAGACTTCTGACATCAGGATGCTCTTTATTGGCTACAGCTCAGCATTTAATATCATCCCCTCGAAACTAATCATAAACCCCAGGACCTGGGCCTCAATAGCCCCTTTGCAATTTTTTTTGGATCCTGGATCTCCTCACTTACGGACCCCAGTCAGTTCAGATTGGCAAAGACATTTCTTCCACAATCTCCATCAACACAGGAGCACCTCGGGGATGTATGTTTAGCCCCTTGCTCCAGTCGCTTTACACCTATGACTGTGTGGCTAAGTACAGCTCCAACACCACATACAAGTTTGCTGATGACACCACTGTTGTGGGCCATTATCAAAGGTAATGATAAATCAACACACTGGAGGGAAATTGAGAATTTGGCTGAATGGTGTAATAACTCAATGTCAATAAGACCAAGGTATTGATTATAAACTTCAGGAGAAGGAAACTAGAGGTCCATGAACTAGTACTCATTGGAGAGTCAGAGGTGAAGGGA
This sequence comes from Mobula birostris, assembly GCF_030028105.1. Lineage (NCBI taxonomy): Eukaryota > Metazoa > Chordata > Chondrichthyes > Myliobatiformes > Myliobatidae > Mobula > Mobula birostris. The sequence continues at coordinate 170,384,209 of NC_092371.1, forward strand.
GTCAGTAACTTTAAATTACTGGGTGTCACTATCTTGGAGGACCTGTTCTGGACCCATTATATGTAATGCCCTGGTTAAGATTACTGCTGCTATGCTGTGAGGAATTTTATTTTTTGTTTTCTGTAAAAGTTGTGTGTCCTGCTCATAAGTGTTTTGGTTTCAGCTAAAGATAGGAACCATGTTGCCCAGCTTGGGAAGTTGTGTCAGCCAATCAGGACTGTCTGGGTATGTGCTGTAACCTTCTGCCCAGTGGGCTGTGAGAAGATCCTAGAGAGCTTGGCGGGGTAAGATTTCTGAAGGACAATCGTCTGGATTGGGGTCTTTTTTGGTGGGAGCTGTGGAGCAGGACTCGAGGGAAGATGCCGCAGAATGCTGTTCAAAGGAGAGACCCAGTTGAAAGAGGTGCTTTGTGCAAGTGAATGGCTCCAAGGAGGAAGTACAATACTCCTGAGTTAACCAGTTCATTCAAGATGGTGTTTGAGGGAATTTCAGACTGTGACTGGTGTCCTTCACACAGAATGAGTGATAGACCCAACTAGACCAGAAATGAGCTCCAACGTTTATGTGCACATTAGACTGGTTTATCTGCAGTGGGCCCTTTTATTTTTCTTTTCCTTTTCTGTAACTGTTTGTTAGAGTTGAAAATTTGGTAAGCACACTTTCAATGTAGTTTTATACAGATGTACAATGTGCCATTTCCTGGCAAATGATAACTATGTGGGTGGCAGTATTTGCACAACATTCGCTACAATCAATGTTCCTCAATCAGAACATCTAGGTTTCTGGTTTGGTTGAACCCCAAATCATACCGGCCCTAGATGTGTGTTGCTCATCAAAGGTTACCTTCTTGCCACTGAATCACGTGGCTGTTAGCGGAGTTAACTAACTAGCCAATTTCTATACAAGCCCAGGTGAGAGAGTGTGCATATATAAATACAATTGTGAAGAAAGCAGAGCAGTGCCTCTGTTTCCTCAGGAGTCTGCAGAGATTCAGCATGTCATCAAAAACCTTGGCAAACTTCTATAGATGAGTGGTGGGAGATTTTCTGACTAGCCTCATTGCAGCCTGTGGAAAATCCTGCAAGAGGTACTGGATTTAGCCCAGTACGTCACAGGTAAAAACCCTCCCAACCGTTGAGCACATCTATATTGCCATAATATTAAAAAAAAGCAGCACCCATCATCAAAGGTCCTCACCACCCATGCTCTTTTCTCACTGCTGCCATCAGGTAGAAGGTGCAAATGCCTCGGGACTCCACTACCAGTGTTATGTCCTGTACATTTCCTGGCCTGTGTTTCCTCTTTAACCTGTGTTGCAGTTCCTTGGGACACCTGCAATTAATTACCCTTCCATTGCTGGCACCTGCTGGAGACTGCTTAAAAACAAGGCAGCTCCCACTCCCACGCTCTTTCCCAGATTCTGCCCCAGCACTACCACACCACACGTCACCCTTTTATAAACATAGAAACATAGAAAATAGGTGCAGGAGTAGGCCATTCGGCCCTTCGAGCCTGCACCGCCATTTATTATGATCATGGCTGATCATCCAACTCAGAACACCGCCCCAGCCTTCCCTCCATACCCCCTGACCCCCCCTAGCCACAAGGGCCATATCTAACTCCCTCTTAAATATAGCCAATGAACTGGCCTCAACTGTTTCCTGTGGCAGAGAATTCCACAGATTCACCACTCTCTGTGTGAAGAAGTTTTTCCTAATCTCGGTCCTAAAAGGCTTCCCCTCTATCCTCAAACTGTGACCCCTCGTTCTGGACTTCCCCAACATCGGGAACAATCTTCCTGCATCTAGCCTGTCCAATCCCCTTAGGATCTTATACGTTTCAATCAGATCCCCCCTCAATCTTCTAAATTCCAACGAGTACAAGCCCAGTTCATCCGGTCTTTCTTCATATGAAAGTCCTGCCATCCCAGGAATCAATCTGGTGAACCTTCTCTGTACTCCCTCTATGGCAAGGATGTCTTTCTTCAGATTAGGGGACCAAGACTGCACACAATACTCCAGGTGTGGTCTCACCAAGGCCTTGTACAACTGCAGTAGTACCTCCCTGCTCCTGTACTCAAATCCTCTCGCTATAAATGCCAGCATACCATTCGCCTTTTTCACCGCCTGCTGTACCTGCATGCCCACTTTCAATGACTGGTGTATAATGACACCCAGGTCACGTTGCACCTCCCCTTTTCCTAATCGGCCACCATTCAGATAATAATCTGTTTTCCTATTTTTTCCACCAAAGTGGATAACTTCACATTTATCCACATTAAATTGCATCTGCCATGAATTTGCCCACTCACCCAACCTATCCAAGTCACCCTGCATCCTCTTAGCATCCTCCTCACAGCTAACACTGCCACCCAGCTTCGTGTCATCCGCAAACTTGGAGATGCTGCATTTAATTCCCTCATCCAAGTCATTAATATATATCGTAAACAACTGGGGTCCCAGCACTGAGCCTTGTGGTACCCCACTAGTCACCGCCTGCCATTCTGAAAAGGTCCCGTTTATTCCCACTCTTTGCTTCCTGTCTGCTAACCAACTCTCCACCCACACCAATACCTTACCCCCAATACCGTGTGCTTTAAGTTTGCACACTAATCTCCTGTGTGGGACCTTGTCAAAAGCCTTCTGAAAATCCAAATATACCACATCCACTGGTTCTCCCCTATCCACTCTACTAGTTACATCCTCAAAAAATTCTATGAGATTCGTCAGACATGATTTTCCTTTCACAAATCCATGCTGACTTTGTCCAATCATTTCACCGCTTTCCAAATGTGCTGTTATCAAATCTTTGATAACTGACTCCAGCAGTTTCCCCACCACCGACGTTAGGCTAACCGGTCTATAATTCCCCGGTTTCTCTCTCCCTCCTTTTTTAAAAAGTGGAGTTACATTAGCCACCCTCCAATCCTCAGGAACTAGTCCAGAATCTAACGAGTTTTGAAAAATTATCACTAATGCATCCACTATTTCTTGGGCTACTTCCTTAAGCACCCTGGGATGCAGACCATCCGGCCCTGGGGATTTATCTGCCTTTAATCCCTTCAATTTACCTAACACCACTTCCCTACTAACATGTATTTCGCTCAGTTCCTCCATCTCACTGGACCCTCTGTCCCCTACTATTTCTGGAAGATTATTTATGTCCTCCTTAGTGAAGACAGAACCAAAGTAATTATTCAATTGGTCTGCCATGTCCTTGCTCCCCATAATCAATTCACGTGTTTCTGTCTGTAGGGGACCTACATTTGTCTTTACCAGTCTTTTCCTTTTTACATATCTATAAAAGCTTTTACAGTCTGTTTTTATGTTGCCTGCCAGTTTTCTCTCATAATCTTTTTTCCCCTTCCTAATTAAGCCCTTTGTCCTCCTCTGCTGAACTCTGAATTTCTCCCAGTCCTCAGGTGAGCCACTTTCTCTGGCTAATTTGTATGCTGCTTCTTTGGAATTGATACTATCCCTAATTTCTCTTGTCAGCCACGGGTGCACTACCTTCCTTGATTTATTCTTTTGCCAAACCGGGATGAACCTTAACTTTAATAAATGTCTTTTGTTTGTAATTCCTGTTGTGGCCTGACTCCTCTGTTACTTCCTGAGAACCGAAGTTGTAACATAATTGGGGGGGGGGGGGGCTGGTTCCAGATGGATTGAGTAATCAGTTCTTCCTATGGTTCACTCTTTTATTTTTCCTTTTTTGTTTTCAAGGTTAACCTGGTTAGAAACTTTGTTCCCTGGCAGGGGTAAACATTTCAGTACTGCTCTTCTATTTTTCCTTCCAAAGTGGATGACCCCACATTTACCAACGTTGTACTCCATCTGCCGGCCCCTTGCCCACGCATTTAACCTATCTATATCTGTCTGCAGACTCCATATCTTCTGCACAATTTGCTTTTCCACTCAATTTAGTAGCATCAGCAAACTTGGATACACTATACTTGGTCCCCTCTTCCAGATCGTTAATATATATCATGAACAGTTGCAGGCCCAGCACCGACTCCTGTGGCACACCGCTCACCACTGATTGCCAGCCAGAGTAATACCCATGTAGCTCAACTCTCTGCTTTCTACAGGGATCGCCAACCTTTTTTGCATCGCGGACCGGTTTAATATTGACAATATTCTTGTGGATCGGCCAACAGGTGGGGGGTGGGGTGTTAATCGTGACCGGAATATAGGTGATATGTCACTTATCAGTGGCTAATACACTCAATTTTGTTTCTAAAAGGGTTTATCTAACGAATTTAATATTAAACACAGCACATATTTTCCTCGCATGAATATAGTGATAAGTCAATTATAAGTCATAAGGGGGTTCCTTATGTCCAGTCTATTCTGCAATTTAGTTTTTGTTGTATTCATTGCAGAAAACTCCGCTTCACAGAGATATGATGCTGGAAATGGAAGCAACGTTTTCAGTGCTTTCGTGGCTATCTCAGGATATTCAGCCTTGACTTTGATCCAGAATGCCGGCAGAGATGTTATGTCAAACATAATTTTCAGCCCACCATCATTTGCAAACTCGAGGAGTTGGTCTTCCCGCGCTGACATGGATGATTCACCGGGGATATTCACAAGTGGGTCATGGACCCATTCCTTTGCACATCTTGGGTCATTTGCAGTTGGGAAGTAACGCTCGAATTCTGTCGACAGCGAAGATAGGTGATCGCACACCAGCTGTGAGCCTCAATCTCTCCCAAATTCCCAGCTAATGTTGGGAAAATGTCAAATATGCCTCTGTCCACTCGCTGTCCCCATAGTTCCAGTTTGGCTGTGAAAGCAGACACTTTATCTGCCAACTTGAAGACAGTTGTCATTCTCCCCTGAAGTGACAAATTGAGTTCATTGAGCAGGTTGAAGATGTCACACAGATAAGCGAGTTTTGCTATCCACTCCTCGTCACAGAAGAGTGCTGCCAGTGGTGACTTTTCCTGAAAGAAATCTCTGTAGCTGTTCTCTTAACTCAAAAACCCTGGCCAGGGCTCTCCCCCTTGATAGCCACCTGACTTCAGGGTGTAAGAGAAGGCGTTTGTGCCCTGCATCCATTTCCTCACAAAGCTGCTCAAACAGATGTGAGTTAAGTGCTTTTGCTTTGATGTGATTGACAACTTCAGACTTTCCAGCAGGGGGCTCATGGAGTGAGCTGTATTTTGGCATCGCTCCACACCCTTTATCTTTTTAACATATGACCACTCATTCACTTTACCTATACCTACACTAAACGATTTATACTACAAATATATCATTGAACTTTGACTTTTACTTACTGAAAATGCATACCAGAGGACAAGAAGTTAAAAACGGAAAGGGCTCTGGCGGGAACGGGAAAAAAGATGGTGATCCTGAAGCATTGAAGGAAGCTTTGCTAACTGCTGAAGCAATGAAGAAACTTCTAGACTATACAGTTAATCGAAGACTTGCCATAATTGTAGGTGTGGTGAAAACCACTCAAAATGATCTTAAATTGTTCAGACGTGAAATCGATTAACAACAAATTAGAATCGTGGAACTAGACGAAGATGGCTGCAAAAGAGATTGGAAAAATTGAAGCTCTTGAAAAAAGTTTAACTTCAGTAACTCAACAGCTGGAACGTTATCAAGCTAAGACTATTGATCTTGAAAATCGCTCTTGACGACAGAATTTGCGAATAATCAGTTTTCCTGAAGATATTGAGACAGGAGATCCAACTAAATATTTTTCTAAATTGTTAGCAGATGTGTTTGGTCCAGGTATATTGGAGGAACCCCCACTGTTAGACCGTGCACACCAGTCTTTACGTTTTAAACCAGCGAAACTGGCCAGACCAAGGCCAGTCATTGTTCGGTTTCGTTATGTTCATGATAAGGAGCAAGTGATTTGTGCTGCTCGGCAGAAAGGCATGATTGAGTTTCAAAATTTTAAATTTTGAATTGTCGAAGACTACAGTCAAGAAATATTGAAAAAAATGGATGGCTTTTAAGCTACAGATGTCAGAATTTTATCGTCAGGGCTATAAAATAGCGTTACTGTTCCCAGCTTATTTGAGAGTTGTTATGCCGGACAATTCTCATAGCTTATTCAAAACTCCGACCGGAGCTAAGTTTCCTTGATAATCTGTCTCCCTCTGAGGACTAATTAATACATTGTTCTTTTTCTTCCTCACCTTTGATCTGTTTTTCGTTTCCTTTCTTTTTAAAAATAGTTAATATTTAGTTTGTAAAAGTAGAACTTTATATTCTGAGGGTTTTTGCCTTGATCTCGTAGTGCAGGTACGTTCTTTATCGTTAAATGATAGTATGCTTTTCTGTTAGTGATTTTGTAAATCTCACCTTTAATATGTTTTCTTGAGAGTTATTTAGTTACAATTTTAATGCTTGTTTTCCTTTCTTTTGAAATATTACTGGAGTAGTATTATATTTCAAGATGGTGGATTGCTTTCTTCCTAAAATTCTCTTTTTTTCGCGTCACTTCCGATCTTTTATATACAAAAAACCAATAACATGAACTGGCGCTTGATCTGTTTTTTTGTTTTTTTGAAATATGAGTAAGAAGTAACTATATTATGTTCGTAATTGTTGTAAGCTTTTCCTTACCTTTATAGTAACTTTTTTTCCCACTTTTTTGAATATGGGTGGTATTTCTTATGCTAAACATATTTCCTTTGGGTTGCCTTCTGGAAGGATGGGGTTAGAATTAGTTGTAGATTTAGCATTGGCCACTTTCTGGCTTTTTTCCAGGTTTTTGCAGGAGGAGGGAGGCATTTTTGTTCTTATTTTTAATTTACTTTTTCTTTTTAAATGGCTGATCTGAAACTACCAAAATCTCTGAAATGTCGTAACTTCCGGTTCCTCTTTGGACCTTTTTTCCTCTTCCGGGGTCATGAGTTTGTACTCTGGTTAACCCTTTACACACCTTATGCTCGCGTTCAGTACAATGGATAAGATTATTAATTTGGTTTCTTGGAAGACAAATGGTTTAAACCACCTGATTAAACAGAAGAAAATTTTTAACGTATTCCATACGATGAATGCTCACGTTATCTTTGTACAAGAAACTCATGTCTGGAAAAAAGATAATCAGCATTTTTTTTAGGTTTTGGAAGGGATAACAGTACCACTCGAATTCACAGGCCGAAGATCAATTTCATTTCTGCACCATGAGATGGTTTCAGACCCGAATGGCAGATTTTTGTTGATTACTGGTTTGTTATTTAACAAAAAAGTTGTTATGCATAATGTTTATGCCCCAAATGTTGACTGTCCTGATTTTTTTTAAAGAATCTCTTTACATCTCTTCCTAATTTAAATGATTATATGTTGATTATGGGTGGAGATTTCAATTGTTGTTTAAATCCTTTGATGGATAGATCCATGTCTAATCAAGTACTTCTGATTAAATCGGTTACCCTTATTAATTCTTTTATGACTGACTCTGGAATCTCAGAAATTTGGAGATTCTTGCATCCAAATGAGAAAGAGTTCTCATTTTTTTCACATGAATATCATCATTATTCAAGAATTCATATAAAAGTTGCTGGTGAACGCAGCAGGCCAGGCAGCATCTCTAGGAAGAGGTGCAGTCGACATTTCAGGCCGAGACCCTTCGTCAGGACTAACTGAAGGAAGAGTGAGTAAGGGATTTGAAAGTGGGAGGGGGAGATCCAAAATGATAGGAGAAGACAGGAGGGGGAGGGATGGAGCCAAGAGCTGGACAGGTGATAGGCAAAAGGGATATGAGAAGATCATGGGACAGGAGGTCTGGGAAGAAAGACAAGGGGGGGGGACCCAGAGGATGGGCAAGGGGTATATTCAGAGGGACAGAGGGAGAAAAAGGAGAGTGAGAGAAAGAATGTGTGTATAAAAATAAGTAACAGATGGGGTACGAGGGGGAGTTGGGACCTTAGCGGAAGTTAGAGAAGTCGATGTTCATGCCATCAGGTTGGAGGCTACCCAGACAGAATATAAGGTGTTGTTCCTCCAACCTGAGTGTGGCTTCATCTTTACAGTAGAGGAGGCCGTGGATAGACATGTCGGAATGGGATGTGGAATTAAAATGTGTGGCCACTGGGAGATCCTGCTTTCTCTGACGAACAGAGCGCAGGTGTTCAGCAAAGCGGTATCCCAGTCTGCGTCGGGTCTCGCCAATATAGAGAAGGCCACATCGGGAGCACTGGACGCAGTATATCACCCCAGCCAACTCACAGGTGAAGTGTCGCCTCACCTGGAAGGACTGGGGCCCTGAATGGTGGTAAGGGAGGAAGTGTAAGGGCATGTGTAGCACTTGTTCCGCTTACACGGATAAGTGCCAGGAGGGAGATCAGTGGGGAGGGATGGGGAAACACTTCACCTGTGAGTCGGCTGGGGTGATGTACTGCGTCCGGTGCTCTCGATGTGGCCTTTTATATATTGGCGAGACCCGGCGCAGACTGGGAGACCGCTTTGCTGAACACCTGCGCTCTGTCTGCCAGAGAAAGCAGGATCTCCCAGTGGCCACACATTTTAATTCCACATCCCATTCCCATTCTGACATGTCTATCCACGGCCTGCTCTACTGTAAAGATGAAGCCACACTCAGGTTGGAGGAACAACACCTTATATTCTGTCTGGGTAGCCTCCAACCTGATGGCATGAACATCGACTTCTCTAACTTCCGCTAATGCCCCACTCCCCCTCGTACCCCATCTGTTACTTATTTTTATACACACATTCTTTCTCTCATTCTCCTTTTTCTCCCTCTGTCCCTCTGAATATACCCCTTGTCTTTCTTCCCGGACCTCCTGTCCCATGATCCTCTCATATCCCTTTTGCCTATCACCTGTCCAGCTCTTGGCTCTATCCCTCCCCCTCCTGTCTTCTCCTATCATTTTGGATCTCCCCCTCCCCCTCCAACTTTCAAATCCCTTACTCACTCTTCCTTCAGTTAGTCCTGATGAAGGGTCTCGGCCTGAAACGTCGACTGCACTTCTTCCTAGAGATGCTGCCTGGCCTGCTGCGTTCACCGGCAACTTTTATGTGTGTTGCTTGAATTTCCAGCATCTGCAGAATTACTGTTGTTTGCATTATTCAAGAATTGATTATTTTCTTATTGATTCTCAAGTAATTCCACTTGTTACTGGTTGCAAATATGATTCCATTACTGTTTCTGATGATGCACCGTTGAAACTATCTATTAAGTCAAGGGATACATCTACTAGTTCCAGACAATGGAGATTTAATACCACTTTGCTTCAAGATTCGGATTTTGTCAAGTTTATTGAGGAACAGGTTTTTTCTTCACAACAAATTCTACAGAGGATATTTCCAGTGGGGCACTATGGGATACTTTTAAAGCATATTTGTGGACAAATTTCATATACTGCTGGATTAAAAAAGAGAACTAATAATGAAACACTTAAAGTGGTTGACAAGATTAAAGAAATTGACAAGAAATATTCTATAGCCCCTAATCAGGAGCTTTACAAACAGAGTTGAACTTCAAATGGAACATAATCTATTACTATCATCTTCAATTGAAAGTCAATTAACTAAAACTAAGAGTCAATTCTATATACATGGTGATAAAACTGGGAAACTATTGGCTAATCAATTGAAATCTGCCTCGGTTAAGCGCCAGATTGTTAAGATTCAAAAACAAGATGGCACTTTGATGGTTGACCATGACGAGATAGATAAATCCTTTCAAGAATTTTATACATCCTTGTATCAATCAGAATTTCCTGATGACTCCACTATAATGCATGAATTTTTAAAGAAATTGAATATTCCAAAACTATCATCTAATGAACATTTAAAACTAGACATACCTATTACATAATATAATAGGTAATATATACAGTAGAATTTTAAAAAATTTTTCTCTACTACACTGACTCCTTGGCTATGTATAATTTTTAGGGATGCAGTATCTATAGGTAAATTACCACAATCTTTTTATCGAGCTTCTATTTCCCTAATTCTTAAAGATAAGGATCCCACTGAATGTGCATCTTATAGGCCTTTATCGTTGTTGAATGTGGATTCTAAGATTTTTTCTAAAATATTGGCAATGAGACTGGAGAACGTATTACCTCAAATTATTTCTGCTGATCAGACTAGATTTATTAAAAATCGTTACTCTTTTTTAATATTAGATTAATGAATATTGTTTATACTCCTTCACCCAGAATTCCAGAATGTGTTATTTCATTGGACGCTGAGAAAGCCTTTGACAGAGTTGAATGGACATATTTATTTAATACCCTTGAGAAATTTAATTTTAGTCCGATATTTATGTCTTGGATTAAACTGATATATTTTACTCCTTTGGCTTTGGTATTTAATAATCAAAGATCTCCCCTTTTTCATCTATTCTGTGGCACTAGGTGGGGCTGCCCTCTCAGTCCACTACTATTCAATATTGCCTTGGAACTGCTAGCTATTGCTATTCGTGACTCCCCTAATATATTTGGCATAAGCTGTGGAAATGAGACTCCTAAATTATCACTATATGCAGATGATTTACCGGTATATATTTCTAACCCGGGAAAATTCATTCCAGTAGTATTAACTTTGCTTGCTTAGGTTAGTAGTTTTTCTGGTTATAAACTGAATCTAGGTAAGAGCGAACTTTTTCCATTAAATATGCAGGTTCCCATTTATAGATGCTCTCCATTTAGAGTGACTACTGACTATTTTACTTATTTGGGAGTTAAAATTACCAAGAGACATGAGGATCTATTCAAGTTCAACCTTTTACCGTTAATTAATCAGGTTAAACAACTGATTACTAAGTGGTCCCCACTGTCTCTCACTGGTCGAATTAATGCTATTAAAATGATTATTTTACCTACATTTTTATATTTATTTCAAATAATACCAGCTTTTATTCCTAAATCCTTTTTTGATACTATTGATTCTAAAATTTCCTCTTATATACGGCAGAACAAAAATCCCAGATTAAGTAAAAAAAATACTTACAGAAGTCCAAGAAAGATGGTGGCTTAGCACTGCCTAACCTAAGATTCTATTACTGGGCAATTAATATTCAATATTTAATATTTTGAACACAAGATTGGGATATAATTCCAAGTCCACAATGAGTAAACCTTGAAGGTTGCTCTGTACAAGGGTTCTCTTTGGTTTCCGTTTTAGGAACTTCACTTCCTTTTGTATTCTCTAAGTTGAATAAACAAATGGTTAATCCAATACTTAAACATGCATTGCAAATATGGTTCCAATTTCATAAATTTTTGCTTTGAACCAATTTATATTATCAAGTCCTATTATATCCAATTTTTTTTCAACCCTCTGTTATGGACCAAGCCTTTTTGATACGTAAAACGAAAGGTATAACATGTTTTCCTGACATATTTCTGGATAACTGTTTCATGTCTTTTGAACAGTTATCCAAGAAATTTGATTTGCCTAGATCTCTTTTTTTTTATTTTTTTTTTATTTTTGTATTTACAAATAATTTTTTTTAAATACTATGTTGCCTACCTTTCCGACCTCATACCCTACTGATATCATTGATAAAATTTTAGGTTTAAATCCTCTTCAGGAAGGATTAATAACATCTATCTATGATATAATTATGAAATTACAGCCAGGTATATCTGATAAAATTAAAAATGAATGGGAAAGGGAACTTCAACTTTGCCTACCTATAGAGAAATGAGATAAAATTTTTCAATTAGTCAGTATTTCCTCTATATGTGCTGAACATACATTAATACAATTTAGTGTATAGAGCCCATATGTCTAAAGATAAATTAGCCTGTTTTTATTCCCATATAAACCCTATTTGTGACAGATGTCACTCTGAGGTGGCTTCTTTAACTCATATGTTTTGGTCCTGTCCTCTTTTGGAAAAATTATGGCAATTTTTGGATTGCCAATGCTAGAACATAGATCTTTATCTTCTTCAGCCTGTCGGATGATAGCATTTGTTACTTTAATGGCCAGAAGATCTATTTTATTGAACTGGAAGGAGACCAATCCTCCTACTACAGTCCAATGGTTTCCCCAAACTATATTATGTTTAAATTTAGAAAAAATTAAAAGTGATATTTTTGATCCTTCGGTTAAATTTGAAGAAACTTGGAAACCATTTGTTCTACATTTTCATATGATGTAATTTGACCTTTCCAAATCCTTCTTATTAATTTAAAATATATGAATTTTAAGTCATCTGAAATGTTTTCTGTATATGTTTATTAACAATAAGATTATTCTAATCTTTCTGTCAACATTGTTATTTTGTTTACAACTTTGGAAAAATTATTAAAAAGATTTAAAAAGAAAAGATAACTTCAACAATGTCACAATATGCTGTTAAGATCAGGTGACATTCTTTGGCTAGCCAGCATTTTCCTGTGATACAGTGTGTAGACTGCATTCCGGAGTAACCTCTTTGACTCAGGTCGTGAAGCCAGACTTGTTAAGCCATTCCAACAGCTGTGCTTCGATGTCCTCCGCTATGTCATCGATTCTCCTTGAAACTGTGGTAGCTGAAAGAGAAACCTGTGCCATCTTGTTAGCTTCAGCTTCTCCCAACAGTTCACGGCACATGTCCTTGGCAGCAAGCAGAATTAATTCTTCACCAACAGTGAAAGGCTTCTTAGCCTTAGCAATATGGCTAGCCATTAAGTACGACACTTTCAGAGCAACAGCATTTGTGGAGGTGGTGGCTCTCAGCACTTCTGTCCGCTTGCTCACATTTTTTCTGCTCAGAAAATTCAACGTGTTTGTCTTTAGAGCAGGGTGCTTGGACTCAAGGTGCCAAAGCAGTTTTGAGGGCTTCATTGCCTCATTAGACAGCTTGTCTCCACACATCACACACAGGGGGCTTGAAGCGTGTGAGTCACTGGTCGCAAAAAGCCATATTTTATGTACGACTCATTGTATTTTTCTGTTGAAGGAAGCTTTTGTTTTTGCAGTCTTGGCCTCAGCTGTCTCTGTGTTATCATCATCGTTAGGCTTTTTATGTCCCATACCCTCTCTTCCAAAGAAACACTCAAGCAACGTTTGTTTTTTACTCATCGAGTAGTTGTAGGTTAATGACTGACTGATGTCCTCGCATGGGTAATGATCTTGTGTGCGTTCAAGTTCAACAGTGCGTGACAGGGAATGAGAAAAGGTGCAGTTGACTCATTGTTTCCTTGTGGCCTGGTGGTTGGGGACCAATGAGTTAACCAATCCTCTATCTGTGCTAATACATCACCCCCCCCCTCAACTCTATGCATTCTTATCTTATGGATAAGTCTTTTATGTGGCACCTTATCAATTGCCTTCTGGAACTCCAAGTAAATAGCGTCCATCTGTTCCCCTCTATCCACTGCACTCGTTATATCCTCAAGGAACTCCAGTAAGTTTGTCAAACAGGACCTGCCTTTGCTGAATCCATGCTGTGTCTGCCTGATGGATCCATTTCTTTCCAGATGCCTCACTATTTCTTCTTTTAATAGTTTTACGCATTTTCCCAACTATAAATGTTAAATTAACTAGCCTATAGATATCTGCCTTTTGCCTACATCCTTTTGTTTTGAACAGTGGCATGACATTTGCAGTCTCCTAATCTGCCAAGACCTGCCTGGAGTCCAGAGAATTTTGGTAAATCATCACCAAAGTCTCAACTATAACTTCTTTCAGTACCCTGGGATGCATTCCACCTGGAGCAGGGGACTTGTTTATCTTCAGGCCCACAAGTTTACTCAGCATCCTCTTTCGTGGTAGCTATTACATTGAGGTCCTTGCCTCCCATCCAGCCATAGTCGCTAAGGAACGACAAATGCATTTAGATCAAACGTTTCGTTAAGGAATTAGTTTAAGAATGCTCACAAGTCTGATTATTCTGAATTTGATGTAGGTAGCAGTATTAGTTAATTCTACCATCTGCAGAGAAGGATGCCAATAATGGGTCACTATTGCTTCAAATTAACCTAAACATGTCTCGTCTCTGCTTTTATAGTGTTTTGAAAGGCAAGACTCAGGAAGCCTACTCTGCTCTACGCATTGAAAAGAACCTGAATTATGATGAGGTCAAAGTGGCTATCTTAAAATCTTACGAGTTGGTTCCTGAGGCTTATCGCCAGTGCTTTAGGGGCTATAGTAAGCCTGACCAGAAAACATGTTGAGTTTTCCAGAGAGACTGGTGGTGTTTGGCTCAACAAGTAGAAATTAAAGAACAACTTTGTCAACTCATCTTGCTTGAGGAATTTAAGAGCTGCCTCCCTGTTGTATCTGTTTATTTAAATAAGCAAAAGGAATCAATCCTTGAGCAAGCTTCCATATTGGCAGATGAGTTTGTCTTAACCCACAAAGTCAGTTTTGGCAGTAAACAGCAATCAGAGTACAGGGGTAAAGGCCTATCCCATCAGGCACAATCTTTAAAACCAGCACCCCCGCCTCACCCTTGGCTGAGAATTTTGTATCTGAAAATGCCACAGTGTATTCTATTGCAAGAAACCTGGTCATCTAATTGCTGAATACTCAATGCTTAATAAGAAGCAGAAATCTGTGAAGCCTGTAGCTTTTGTGAAAACTGTAGCAAATTCTTCTTTTTCTCCAGACAGTGGATGTATCAAGGAAGTAAGCATGTGTTTCTACTTGTGCAATGTCTAAGAAAGATCAAAACAAAGGCAAGAGCTCTGACAATCTCCCTGATACTGCCCTCTGTGATATCTTAATGCCCAAAGGTGATGAAGTTCTAACAGGGTTTGGCTAAGTGTTTCCATCTTGTAAACAGCTGGTGCTTGAAGAGAAAAGAGACCCTTCTTTGTCGCCTCTGTTTGAAGAGGTGTTCTCAGCGAAAGCAATTGTAGCAGTCTCTTTCAGCTATTTTATCGGCAATGGAGTGTTCATGAGAAAGTGGACTCTCAGGATGATTGGAGTAGTGTTTATCAAATTGTTGTTCCCGATGTTTACTGGCCTAACATTGCATTTGACTCATGATCATTGCCTTGCTGGTCGTTTAGGCAATAGCAATAATCTTGACCATGTGCCTAGCCATTTCTCCTGGCCTGTTGTGAGGCCTGATGTAGCACAAGCTGTAGGTCACGCCAGATGTGTCAGGTTGTTGGTAAGCCAAATCAAAAGATGCCTTTTGCTCCTCTACATCCTATCCCTGTCATTGGGGGTAGCTTTAGGTTGCATCAGAGCAACTTTTTTTAAGGGCGGGGATGTTATGTCTTGTACCTTTCCTGGCCTGAGTTTCCTCTTTAACCTGTTTTTGCAGTTCCCTGGGTCACCTGCCATTAATTACCCTTCCATTGCTGGCACCTGCTGGAATTGATGACCGCAGACAATAAGATGATGGGTGAAGGGGAAGGTAGTTTGAGGAAAGAAGAGGCTACAGAAGGACAGACAGATTAGGACAGGGGTTCCCAACCTTTTTTTGCACCGCTGACCGGTTTAATATTGATAATATTCTTGTAGACTGGCCAACCCAGGGGGTTGCCAACGGACAAGAGTAGCAGTCAAATGCATTGTTTACCCAGAGAAAGACTACAATGACCATGAAGCCTTGTGTGGGCATGCGTGTACCTGCCGATTTCTTTTTCTGCAAATCATTTTTGGCGATTCTGTTTGGGGGGTGGGGTGGGTGGTGGTGTTAATCACAACCGGAATATAGGTGATAAGTGGCTAATACATTCAATTTCGTTTCTAAAAGGGTTTATCTAATGAATTTAATATTAAACACAGCACATATTTTCCTCGCATGAATATAGTAATAAGTCAATTATCAGGGGAGGACAGGGGAGCTTGAAGTAAGTATTGAACGAACTTCCAGTAGAAGTGGTAGAGGCAGGTTCGATATTATCATTTAAAGAAAAATTGGATAGCTATATGGACAGGAAAGGAATGGAGGGTTATGGGCTGAGTGCAGGTCGGTGGGACTAGGTGAGAGTAGAGTTCGGCACGGACTAGAAGGGCCGAGATGGCCTGTTTCCGTGCTGTAATTGTTATAGAAAACATAGAAAATAGGTGCAGGAGTAGGCCATTCGGCCCTTCGAGCCTGCACCGCCATTCAGTATGATCATGGCTGATCATCCAACTCAGAACCCTGCACCAGCCTTCCCTCCATACCCCCTGATCCCTTTAGCCACAAGGGCCATAGCTAACTCCCTCTTAAATATAGCCAATGAACTGGCCTCAACTGTTTCCTGTGGCAGAGAATTCCACAGATTCACCACTCTCTGTGTGAAGAAGTTTTTCCTCATCTCGGTCCTAAAAGGCTTCCCCTTTATCCTCAAACTGTGACCTCTCGTTCTGGACTTCCCCAACATCAGGAACAATCTTCCTGCATCTAGCCTGTCCAATCCCTTTAGGATTTTATACGTTTCAAGCAGATCCCCCCCTCAATCTTCTGAATTCCAACGAGTATAAGCCTAGTTCATCCAGTCTTTCATCATATGAAAGTCCTGCCATCCCAGGAATCAATCTGGTGAACCTTCTTTGTACTCCCTCTATGGCAAGAATGTCTTTCCTCAGATTAGGGGACCAAAACTGCACACAATACTCCAGGTGTGGTCTCACCAAGGCCTTGTACAACTGCAGTAGTACCTCCCTGTTCCTGTACTCGAATCCTCTTGCTATAAATGCCAGCATACCATTTGCCTTTTTCACTGCCTGCTGTACCTGCATGCCCACTTTCAATGACTGGTGTATAATGACACCCAGGTCTCATTGCACCTCCCCTTTTCCTAATCGGCCACCAATCAGATAATAATCTCTTTTCCTGTCTTTGCCACCAAAGTGGATAACTTCACATTTATCCACATTAAATTGCATCTGCCATGAACTTGCCCACTCACCTAACCTATCCAAGTCACCCTGCATCCTCTTAGCATCCTCCTCACAGCTAACACTGCCGCCCAGCTTCGTGTCATCCGCAAACTTGGAGATGCTGCATTTAATTCCCTCATCCAAGTCATTAATATATATATTATATAAAAATTATATGGTTATATAAGTCACTTGTAAGTCAATAGCATCATAACATTTTAAGTAACATTTGGATATTAAACACACAGCACATATTTTCCCCGTATGAACATATAAAATCATTGCAACACACCAATATCGCTGAATCAGTGAGAGCCCTGGGCTTGTTTCCCTGCAACAAGACGGTCCTATCGAGGGGTGATGGGAGACAGCGATACTCGAAGGGGGTTCCTGATGTCCAGTCAATTCCGCAATTTAGTTTTCATTGCATTCATTGCAGAAAACTCCACTTCGCAGCAATATGATGTTGGAAATGGAAGCAACGTTTTCAGTGCTTTCGTGGCTATCTCAGGATATTTAGCCTTGACTTTGATCCAGAATGCCGGCAGAGATGTTACGTCAAACATACCTTTCAGCCTGCCGTCATTTGCAAGCTTGAGGAGTTGATCTCCTTCCTGCGCTGACATGGGTGACTTGTGGGTAATGACCTCGCATGCGTAATGGCTCAACAGTGGGCGTGACAGGGAATGAGGAAAGGTGCAGCTGACCCATATCGCCAAATCATATTGTTTCCTTGCAGCCCGGTAGCACATGCCTTGCGGCCCGGTGGTTGAGAACTGCTGGATTAGGAGAGTGGGCAAAAAAAAAGTGGTAGGTGGAACACAGTGTGAGGAAGTGTATGGTCACACACTTTGGTAAAAGAAAAGAAAGTTAACTATTTTGTAAGTGGAGAGAAAATACAAAAAACTGAGGTGCAAATGGACTAAAGGTTAATTTGCAGGTTGAGGAAGGCAAATGCAATGTTAGCATTCACTTCAAGAGGTCTAGAATGTAATATTGAGCCTTTAAAAAGCACTGGTGAGGCCTCATTTGGAGGACTGTGAGCAGGTTTGGACCTCTTATCTTAGAAAGGATATGCTGAAATTGGAGAGAGTTCAATGGAGGTTCATGAAAATGATTCCAGGATTGAATGGGTTGTCATATGAAAAGCATTTAATGGCTATGGGCCTGTATTCACTAGAATTCAGAAAAATGAGGGGTGACCTCATTGAAACCTATCGAATGGTGAAAGGCCTTGATAAAGTGGATGTGGAGAGTCTAAGACCAGAGAGGACAGCCTCAGAATAGAGGAGAGACCTTTTAGAATGGAGATGAGGAATTTCTTTAGCCAGAGAATGGTCAATCTGTGAAATTCTCTGCCAAGTTTTTATGCATATTTAAGACATAGCTGATAGATTCTTGGTTGGTCAGAGCATGAAGGGATATGGGGAGAAGGCAGGAGATTGGGGCTGAGAGGAAAACTGGATCAACCATGAAGAATTGGTGGAGTAAACTTGATGGGCCAAAAGGCCTAATTCTGAACCTCTATCATATGGTATTTTCTGTTACCCCAGCACTGCATTTTCTATTCTGTTGCCCAGACTAGAATGAGAAGTTAGATTTAAGGGCAAAAAGTGAAATACTTAAGGGGAAACTGAAGAGAAAAGTGTGGAACGAGCTGCCAGCAGAAGTGGTGGATGTGGATTCGATTTCAACATTTTAAGAGAAGTTTGGATAAGTGCATGGATGGGAAAGGTATGGAGGCTTATAGTCTGCGTGTGGGTCAATACAACAAGGCAGATTAAGTTTGGCACAGAATAGATGGGCTGAAGAGCCATTTTCTGTGCGGTAGTACTCTATAACTCTAACTCAACATCAATATTGTGTGAATTGAGAAACCAGAGCTTTGTTTTAAATGTCAGAGTTGATGTTCAAGTACAAAACTGACAACAGTTTGATCATCAGTAGAATTCAAGTTCTGATTTGAGGGGGTGAATAATGTTTTAGATGAGGGGATGAGATGATGTTCAGTTACACTAATTAACCCAGAATACTTGACCACTTTTGCAGGTGCATATCTTTCTCAAGGACGTAACTTAGTCCCGGTGGGACAGGCATTGATGGAGAATCCCAGCCTAGAACTTCCAATTCCCATGTACAGTAAAAGAGCTCTGAACAAAGGTATCCAGAAGCTTCTACGAGACATGTTGGCATATAGCCCCCAGGAGCGGCCCGACGCATTTATCCTGCGAGCTCAAATTGAGCAATTTGTATTCACTGGAACAAGACTGAGAATGTAAAGGTAAATGCTCATCTCTGCAGCTCAAAGTGGATGGAAAGGAAAGTTTAATATCTGGGGAGATGACTGATGGAAAAATGGCCTATTATGGCCTTTGTGTGTAACTGCTTATCATACATGGTGAAAAGTGTTTATTAGCCGTGCCCACTGCAGTTTTATAAATCATTACAAGTTCAGGATTCTTTCAGGATCTTTATTTCCTCGAGAGAAGGAAGGGGTCAAGTGGTCAAACCCTGTGGTCAAAGTTGGATGTCAGTTCTAGACTCTTTCACTGGGTAAAAGCTTAGTCTCAAAAGCACTACTTACTAACAGAGTAGGGTGCGTCTAGTGCTGAATTGCCTCTGTACTCTGTCCATTGCCCAAGCCTTCCCTCTTTCTCCTCTTCCCCCAACCCCCCCCCCCCGTTAGAAGAGCAAGTAATTGGCAGCTTTGATTTTTGTGCACCCATTTTTGAGGTGGATTGACATAATTCTGTGCATGCTCTCTGGTGGCACTACCTTATCCCTCATTGTGTGACCCTCAGGAAGAGGGCCAAACTCTTCCTTCTCTCTTTATGCCCTCCATTTTGTCCTTCAATCCAGCACTGCAAAGCAGAGCAGGCCAGGATCATCACAACCGATATCTGCTCTCGTATTTTACAAGTTAGCTTTGAAGGGTTATCTTCTGCCAGAAAACCAGCATTATACAAGGGTCTATTATTGGTCTTCATTTGAAGGGGTAAAATTATTAATAAGCTAATGCCACTACCTGATGGGAATCTTACTGATTTGTAAGTTTTAATTTGCTGTGTTGTTCCTAATTATATTATTGGTATTAATAAAGCAGCTTTCTCTTCGTCGTTGTGAGGGAAAGCTTAACCCATTTGAGATCTCCATGCATACTTTGTTCAGATTGTTGCAACAGTGATTGATGCCCAGATGGATTCATTGCTGAGATAATCCAAGCGTTGGAAAGTCAATAAGAGACCATGTTGTTTGCCATCATGCAGATCTCAACATCTGCATCAATGAAAACCCAACATTTGCACATCAGCCATGCACAGCATGTCCCTTCATGGTTTGTGACATTGGGTATGATCGGAGTATCATTTGAAAATGCTTTCCAAAAGACATAAGAGCATACTTGGGCCATTTGGCTCACCATTCAATCATGATTGATTTACTTTCCATCTCAATCCCATTCTTCTGTCTTCTTCCTGTAATGTCTGGCCTTGCTAATCAACTTCTGCTTTAAATATACCCGATGACTCGACCTCCACAGCCATCTATGGCAATGAATTCCACAGATTCACAACCCTCTGGCTAAAAGAAAAATTCCACCTCATTCTGAAGACATGTTCTTCTATTCTGAGGCTGTGTCCTAGACCCCCATGGTTAGAAACCTCTATCACATCCACTCTATCCAGACCTAGAAGTGCAGTTTCATCAAAACCTTAAAGCCTCAACATCATATCCTTACTTCTGTATTCCAGTCCATTCAATGAATTGTCATGGATGAATGTGTTAAATTTGCAGAACTTCTCTCATACTCAATCTTTTCCCTTAATGGACATTAATTTTGGTCAGTCTATCTCTGTTTATCTTTTCCTCTGTTCCAAGACCAAGTGTTGTCCCCATCACATTCTCATTCTGTCTCCCCTATTCTGGACCATCACTGCTTGGATCCCTCTGCTTCATTCCATGCTTCCATACCTGCACTGGCAATCTTTCCTTCTTCCGTTATTGTTTTCATTCCTTTTTCTTATAAATATCTTGTATTGGAGTATTGTTGGCTACTGTATCCATTTCTCCTGATTCAGCCTCCTCTATGTTGGTGAGACCCAATGTAAGTGTAGAGACTGTTTTGTCTAGCACTTTCGCTGCCAAAAATAGAATTTCACATTGGCCAGCAATTTTAATTCCTATTCCCATTCCCATTCTGAAATGTCAATCCATAAGATTAAAGAAAGAGGACATTTGAGATGTCCTGAAACGGAAAGCCTTATCCTGGGAGCAGATGCGGCGGAGACGTTGGAACTGGGAATAGGAAATGGCATTTTTGCATGTGGCAGGGTGGGAAGAGGTATAGTCGAGGTAGTTATGAGAGTCAGTGGGCTTGTAGAAGACGTCAGTGGAGTCAAATGCCATTCCCTATTCCCAGTTCCTCCGTCTCTGCTGCATCTGCTCCGAGGATGAGGTTTTCCGTACCAGGACATCTCAAATGTCTTCTTTCTTTAAGGATCGTGGTTTCCTTTCTGCCATCATCAATGATGCCCTCACCCCATCCTCCCGCCACCACAACAGGGACAGAGTTCCCCTTGTCCTCACCTACCACCCCACCAGCCTCCGGATCCAGCACATTATCCTCCGCAACTTCCGCCACCTTCAACAGGACCCCACCACTAAGCACATCTTTCCCTCTCCACCCCTCTCCGCTTTCCACAGGGATCGGTCCCTCCGCGACTCCCTGGTCCACACGTCCCTCCCCATGGCTCTCCCACCCGGCACTTATCCCTGTAAGCATAAGTGCTACACCTGCCCCTACCCTCCTCTCTTGCCATTATTCAGGGCCCCAAACAGTCCTTCCAGGTGAGGCAACACTTCACTTGGGAGTCTGTTGGGGTCATCTATTGCATCCGGTGCTCCTGGTGCGGCCTCCTCTACATCGGTGAAACCCGACGCAGATTGAGGGACCACTTCGTCGAGCACCTCCGCTCCGTCCGCCACAACAAACAGGATCTCCTGGTTGCCACCCACTTCAACTCTGCTTCACATTCCCATTTGGATATGTCCATACATGGCCTCCTCTACTGCCATGATGAGGCTAATCTCAGGTTGGAGGAGCAACACTTCATATACCGTCTAGGTAGTCTCCAGCCCTTTGGTATGAACATCGAATTCTCCAACTTCCGGTAATTCTCTCCCCTCCCCCTCCCTTCCCCTATCTCTATTTCACTCTGCCCCCCTCCCCCAGCTGCCTATCACCTCCCTCATGGTTCCACCTCCTTCTGCTACCCATTGTTTTTCCCTATTCCTTCTTCACCTTTCCTGCCTACCACCTTCCTGCTTCCCCTCCCCCACCCTTTTATCTTTCCCCTTACTGGTTTTTCAACTGGAACCTACCAGCCTTTTCCTTCCCACCCTCCACCTTCTTTATAGGGCCTCTGCCCCTTCCCTCATCAGTCCTGATGAAGGGTTCCAGCCCAAAACATTGACTGATCGTTTCCTTGGATGCAGCCATTCCTCTATACATGCCAGTATCTTTCCTTTAATGCCATAAGATTTTACCTTGTTAAGCAGCCTCATGTGTGGCACTTTATCAAATGCCTTCTGAAAATCCAAGTAAATGACATCCACTGCCGCTCTTTTGTTCACCCTTCTTGTTACTTCCTCAAAGAACTCTAGCGGATTTGTCAGACAAGATTTCCCTTTACAGAACCATGCTGACTTTGACTTATTTTATCATTAAGTCTCCAAGTTCCCTGAAACCTCATCCATAATAACAAACTCCCACACTTTCCTAACCACTGAGGTTAGGTTAACTGGCCTATAGTTTCCTTTCTTTTGCCTCCCTCCCTTCTTAAAAGTGACATTTGCAGTCTTCCAGTTCTCCACGACCATGTCCAAATCAAGTGATTCTTGAAAGATCAATACATCTGTTATCTCTCCAGCAACCTCTGTCAGGACTCTAGGATGTAGTCCATCTGGTCCAGGTGACTTATCCACCTTGCGACCTTTGTTTACAATATATATTAATGACTTGGATGAGGGAATTAAATGCAGCATCTCCAAGTTTGCGGATGACACGAAGCTGGGTGGCAGTGTTAGCTGTGAGGAGGATGCTAAGAGGATGCAGGGTGACTTGGATAGGTTGGGTGAGTGGGCAAATTCATGGCAGATGCAATTTAATGTGGATAAATGTGAAGTTATCCACTTTGGTGGCAAAAATAGGAAAACAGATTATTATCTGAATGGTGGCCGATTAGGAAAAGGGGAGGTGCAACGTGACCTGGGTGTCATTATACACCAGTCATTGAAAGTGGGCATGCAGATACAGCAGGCCGTGAAAAAGGCAAATGGTATGCTGGCATTTATAGCAAGAGGATTCGAGTACAGGAGCAGGGAGGTACTACTGCAGTTGTACAAGGCCTTGGTGAGACCACACCTGGAGTATTGTGTGCAGTTTTGGTCCCCTAATCTGAGGAAAGACATTCTTGCCATAGAGGGAGTACAAAGAAGGTTTACCAGATTGATTCCTGGGATGGCAGGACTTTTATATGATGAAAGACTGGATGAATTAGGCTTATACTCGGAATTTAGAAGATTGAGGGGGGATCTGATTGAAATGTCTAAAATCCTAAAGGGTTTGGACAGGCTAGATACAGGAAGATTGTTCCCGATGTTGGGGAAGTCCAGAACGAGGGGTCACAGTTTGAGGATAAAGGGGAAGCCTTTTAGGACCGAGATGAGGAAAAACTTCTTCACACAGAGTGGTGAATCTGTGGAATTCTCTGCCACAGGAAACAGTTGAGGCCAGTTCATTGGTTATATTTAAGAGGGAGTTAGATATGGCCCTTGTGGCTAAAGGGATCAGGGGGTATGGAGGGAAGGCTGGTACAGGGTTCTGAGTTGGTTGATCAGCCATGATCATACTGAATGGCGGTGCAGGCTTGAAGGGCCGAATGGCCTACTCCTGCACCTATTTTCTATGTTTCTGTTTGCCTAGTACTTTCTCCTTTGTAATAGCAATGACACTCATTCCTGCTCCCTGACGTTCATAGATCTCTAGCAGACTGCTAGTGTCTTCCACAGTGAAAACAGATGCAAAGTACTCATTAAGTTCACCTGCCATTTCTTTGCCCCAATACTACCTCACCAGTATCATTTTCAGTGGTCCAATTCCACTCTTGCCTCCATTTTACCCTTTATATAACTGGAAAGAAACTATCCTGCTTTATATTGTTGGCTTGTTTGCCCTCATATTTCATCTATTCCCTTATAGCTTTTTCAGTTGCCTTTTGTTGTATTTTAAAAGCTTCCCAATCCAACATCCCTCTACTTTTGCTAACTTGTATGCCCTTTCCTTGGCTTTTATACAATCTTTAACTTCCCTTGTCGTTTGAGAAGCAGCACTTTGTATTCTGTCTCAGTAGCCTCCAACCTGATGGCATAAACATCAATTTCTCCTGGTAATTTTTTCCCTCCCTCTTCTATTTCTCATTCTGCCCTCTTACCTCTTCTCAGTTGCCAATTACCTGCCCTGGTGCCCCTTCCTTCCCTTTCTCCCATGGTTTATTCTCCTCTCCTTCAGCTCGTTGCCTTTACCACCTATCACCTCCCAGCTTCTTGCTTCATTTCCACCTCCTCCCTCCCACTTGGCTTCACCTGTCACCTTCTAGCCTGTCCTGCTCCCCCTCCCCCATCCTTATTCTGGCATCTTCCCACTTTCTTTCCAGTCCTGATGAAAGTTCTTAGCCAAAACTGTTTATATATTTATGTGGATGCTGCCTGACCTGAGTTCCTCTAGAAAGTTGTGTTGCCTGTGTTCAGGTTTGGTCACCTCATTATGGGAAGAATGTGGATTGAGGATTGGAGCATCAGTTGAGTTGAAAGAATCTAATGGTTCTTGCCAGGAGGCTGCCATCAATAAATTGACAGTAAGTGAGGGAATTGTTCAATGGTTCTATGTTGGTTTATTATTATCTGTACATTTATTTTGATATGGAGTACAAGTTTTGGTCTTTGGAGTATCCTGCTGACCGTTCATCAAGAGAACAAGGTTAGGAAATTCACTTTGCAACTCGTAATTCATCGAAGCTCACGGTTTACTGTGTCTGCACAAACAACATAACTATGGTGATCCCAGGTCGACAGCTTAGAACACGAATTCTATTGTTCCCTCTGTACCAATACTCAGACAACTTGTCCAATTTATAACACTGAAATGGGGGATTTCCACTGGCCAGACAATTGATCGATCCTTTCCTCTCCCGGCCCCTGGCGTTGGGGGTTCTTCCTCGCAATGGTGATTCTCAGGAGTTATCACTGATTGCACACTCGAAGTGTCCACTTTTATACTTGTTCCTTACCAATTCAAATATTGTATTTCCGTGTCAATAGCTGTAGGTCATCTGATTGACCTTTAACACCTTTTTATTGGCTCTTCTCCGGAGCAGCATCCATTTATTGCCCTCTTCCCAGCAAGTGACAGTTGGTAATTTATGGCTCTTTGTTCTCTTCGGTAGCCAACTCAAATCACTCCAGGCAGGCACCAACTCCAACATTCAGAAACCTGCGTGTTGTGTCCAACACCTCACAAATAACTTCTTATTTGGAAATGATCTCCAGTCTAGCAGATTACCTGAAGCATCATTGTGCCTTTAAAACACTGAAAACGAAGCAACTTCATCTCACAAAATGGAGGATGTAAAATAGTTTCACAAAATGGTAGCCTCCATCTCCAAGCACATGGCAGGAACAAAGACAATGGATGTGTCTAATTCCATTGTCCTTGACCCATTCGAGTTCAATGTTTTCTTCATATTTTAAATCCACTGTGGCCAGCAATCTAATTTGATGATTTAATGACCTGTTTCACGGGTTGCAAGACTAAATTCAGAATCCATTTTAATTCAGATGTTTGGGACAATGGGTTCAATGCCTGGTCCATCTGAATTTAATATAATCTCCTGGACTGGTGATAATTAGGTTAACACTGGGACAAATTAGGAGAAATTGGTGGTGGGAGAGGTATGGTGCAGTAAAATCTGAAACCTCTTTCTCTGTGCCTCTTGAACAACTAAAACCAGTCCATGTCTTATTTTCCCCATGTCGACCTTTGAGTATGTGATCCCCTTGAGTTTTATTTTCGTAAACGTTTTGTTTAACAGTAGATTTAACCAAAGAAAACGTGAAAGTTAACTTCATTTTTGTCAAAAATGATCTTAGCTCTACGCCGGCTTCTGACATCCAGTGAAAATAAATTATTTTTGCTTTAAAACATAGAATAGATCAATACAGTGCTGGGTGAGCCATTCAGCCCTCAATATTTTGCCAATTCTGATGTAAATTAAACTAAATGTTCTCCTCCTGTGTTTCATCCACATCCTCCCATTCACTTCATAATCTATCCTAAAAGATTAGGAGAATGAGCAAAGAAGTGGCAGATGGAATGCACTGTATGGTCATGCACTTCAGTAGAAAAAATAATAGATTTTTCTAAATGATGGGGAAAATTCAGAAATTAGAGGTGTAAAGGGACTTGGGAGTTCTCGTGCAGGAGTCCCTTAAGGTTAACTTGCAGGTTGAGTTGGTGGTGAAGCAGGGTTAGCATTCACTTTGAGAGGACTACAATACAAAAGCAAAGGTACAATGCTAAGGCTTTATAAGGTATTGGCCAGACAG
The DNA here is from genome assembly GCF_030028105.1 of Mobula birostris. Lineage (NCBI taxonomy): Eukaryota > Metazoa > Chordata > Chondrichthyes > Myliobatiformes > Myliobatidae > Mobula > Mobula birostris. Next base: position 170,410,626 of record NC_092371.1, read on the forward strand.
TGCCGAGAGTATTGTGAGAAGAGTGCTGGCATTGTAGAATCTCCAGAGGATGTTCATGAGAATGATTCCAAGAATGAAAGGATTAATGTATGAATAGTGTTTATTGGTTCTGGGCTGTTCTCACTTCAGTTTAGCAGAATGAGGGGTGATTCTATTGAATATTGAAAGACTTAGATAGAGTGAATGTGGAGAGGGTGTTTCCTATAGTGGGGGAGTCTAGGACCAAAGGGCACAGCCTCAGAATAGAAGAACATCTCTTTAGAACAGAGATGAGGTGGAAGTTATTTAGCCAGAGGGTGGTGAATCTGTGGAATTCATTGCCACAGACAGCTGTGGAGGCCAAGTCCTTGGGTATACTTAAAGTAGGGTTTGAGGGGTTCTTGATTAGTAAGGGTGTCAAAGGTTACTGGGAAGAGGCAGAAGAATGGGTTTAAGAGGAATAATGAACCACCCACGGTGGAACAGCGGAGCAGAATTAGGCCATTCAGCCCAATGTCTTGTGGTGTTATGGAGATTTATCAGGATGCTGCCTGGATTAGAGTGCATGTCTTGTGAGAATAAGTTGAGTCAGAGGTTGTGTTTTTGTTTAAACAGTGGTGAGTGTGTAGAATGCCCTGCCAATAGTGGTGGTAGAGCAGAATCATTGGGGATATATAAGAAACTCTTGGATAGGTGTGTGGATGATAGAAAATGGAGAGTTACGTGGCAAGGAAGGGTTAGATTGATCTTGGAGTAGGTTTAAAAACTCAGCACAACATTGTGGACCTGTTCTGTTCTGTTTGTTCTGTGAAAGGGACACTCTGATTATTTTACTGATGCTGAAGTGGTTACTAGATTGCAGTCACTAAAATGCCTGCAGAAGCTGTGAACACTTAACCTCTTCCCACCATAGCACCCCCCCCCCCCCATGGCGATGCAGCAATTGGCTGCTTTGCTGCTCATGAACATGTGAGCCCCTCTACATTGGGGAACTTAATACGGGGTAACTATGTTACTGCCCAGTTCTATTCAGTCCCCAAACAGCTTCCCGTTTCCTGTTGTTCCAATTCTCCATCCACTCCCACTCTGACCTGCAGTTGGTCTTGATTTTCAATGTAAGCTTGGGATAGTATCTCATTTTTCAACTTGATGATGGCTCTTGAGTTTGATTTCAGCAATTTCAGATAACCCACCTTTCCAGTTCATAGCTGTTCTCGCCAGTTCAATTTTAAAACAGAGCATTCATGAGCTCTTGGCAACTTTTTTTTTTTTCCCCCTGGCAGCCCAGTTGAATTGGGAGCAAGAGAGGAGACAACTCAGGTCTGTAAGTGAATTTTAAAATGCCACATTCACAGGCTTGCTGCATTTTCTAATTGTAATATATTATCAAGGGCAAATTTAAAAAAAAAAAAGGGCAGAGACTAGCAGAATGGCCATCGTTGGCATTAACTTGCATGTGAATTTGGTTGTGAGGAAGGCAGATAGAATGTTGGCATTCATTTTGAGGGAACTGGAACTGGCTTGAACAGAGCAGATGGAGGGTAGTGGTTGAAGGGACTTATTTGAGCTGGAGGTCTCTAATCAGTGGACCTCTGCTGTTTGTAATGTATATAAATAACCTGGATGAAAATGTAGTTGGGTAGGTCAGTAAATTTGTGAATGATGCCAAGGTTGGTGGAGTTGCTTGGATAGTCTAGAAGACTGGCAAAGAATACAGCACGATATAGACCAGTTACAGATATGGACTGAGAAATGGCAGATGGAGTTTAACCCAGATAAATGGGGGGTGTTGCACCCTGGTAGGGCAAATGCAAGCAGACAGTACACTCTTAAAGGCAAGATCCTTAACAGTGTTGCTGAACAGGGAGATCTTGGGATCCAAGTTCATAGTTGCTTGAAAGTGGCTATACAGGTCGATTAAAATCTTTAAGAAGGCTTATGGAATGCTTGCTTTTATTAGTTGAGGCATTGAGTTCAAAAGTCAGGAGGTTATGGTGTAACTTTATACAACTCTGGTCAGGCCATGTCTGGAGTATCACATTCAGCTCTGCTTACCCCACTATAGGAAGGATTTTGAGGCTTGATAGAGGGTGCAGAAGAGGTTCACCAGATGCTACCTTGTTTAGAGAGCATGTGCTATCACGAGAGGCTGGATTGTTTACTCTGGAGTGTCGGAGGCTGAAAGAAGATCTGATAAAGGTTTACAAGTTTATGAGAGGCAAATATAGAATGGACAGGGTATCTGTTTCCCAGAGTTGAAATGTCTAATACCAGAGGGCATGCATTGAAGGTGAGAGGGGGTAGGTTCAAGGGGGATGTGAGGGGAAAGCTTTTTGCTTGGAGTACTGGATGCCTGGAATGAGCTGCCTGGTATGGTGGTAGATGCAAATAGATGAGGCTTTTAAGAGGCATTTAGATGGTTACATGGATGTAAGAAAAATGGAGGGATGTGGACATGGTGTAGGTAGGAGAGATTAGTGTTTGGGTGATTTTGATTTGCTTTTTAGCTGGTTTGGCACAACATTGTGGGCCAGATGGTCTGTTCCTGTGTTACACTCTGTGGTCTAAAATTAGACCATATTGTAGGAACTGAATTAGGCCATTTGGCCCATTGTGTCATAGAACACTACAGCACAGAAACGGATCCTTCTAATCCTTACTGAACCATTAATCTGCCTAGTCCCACAGAGCTGCACCCAGAGCACAGCCCTCCCATCCACAGACCTCTCCAAGTTCCTCTTAAATTTTAAAATCAACCCTCCACCACTTGTGCTGGCAGCTCATTCCATAGTTCTTTACCACCCTCTGAAGAATTTTCCCTCTTGTTCTCCTTAATCATTTCACCTTTCACTCTTAACCCACGACCTCTTGTAGTCTTGCTCAACCTCAGTGGAAAAAGTCTGCTTGAATTGCCCTATCTATACCTCTCAATTTTGTATACCTCTATCAAATCTCCCCTCTCTTTTGTAATTTATTTTTTACTGAAGTTCATCATCAAACAAAACTTTCCATAAGATGTATTTCAGATACTGTACATATCGCCATGTCCCAGCAACATCCTTATAAATTTTCTTTGCACTCTTTCAATCTTATTTGCATCTTTCCTGTAGGTAGAGAACCAAAACTGGACACATTACTTCAAATTAGGCCTCACCAACATCTTGTATAATTTCAACATAACATCGCAACTCCTGTACTTGTACATTGATTTATGAAGGCCAATGTGCCAAAAGCTTTCTTTATGACCTGTACATAGGGTTAATAGCACAGAATTTTCCCCACCTTTTGCCCTTTCTCAGGTACTGAAGGTTAAGGCTTTCAGTGAGTGGCATAAAGGCAGTGTCCTTTCAATGACTGAAACCTATTAACCACTTGTCCATTTAAGATACCGGGAAAGTAATGTTAGTGTCCCTTCACACAATGTGAGCTATTCTCGGCAGCCCAGAAAATCGATAGTGATTCATTTTCTGCACTTGGAAATTCAGATTAAACAATGGCTGTCAAAATTGCTCGAAACTTTCTGGAGGGAATTGCAATGTGCTCTTCCACAGCTGGAACATTTGTGCAATTCATCTCCTGTGAGTGTAATCGCCACTTAATAGCCTGACTTGTATTTTTTTGATAGATTATTATGTGCAATTTCTCTAAAGATTAATTTCCACACTAGCCTCTTCCATAGAAGATTTATGGAACAATAAGGGGGATGTTGTGAAAAACATTCTTGTCAGGCTGGAAGATTTCTGTCTTTGACTTAGGAGTATATATGAAATGGCCCACAATATTGTAACCCTGTACAAGACTGGAAAAGCAGTACGGAAAAGCACAGTCTGTGTCATGTTAAGAGCAGAAGACACAGGAGCATAATAAGGCCATTTGGCCCATCGAATCTGCTCTGTCATTTAGATCATAGTTGATTATTATCCTTCTCAACCCCATTCTCCTACCTTCTTCCTGTGATCTGATGCCCTTACTAATCAGCCTCTGCTTTAAATACAGCCAGTGTCTTAGCTTCCACAGTTGTCCATCTCAGATTGGCCAACCTCTGGCTAAAGAGATATCTCCTCTGTTCAAAATGGGACATCCCTGTATTCTGAGGTTGTGGCCTCTGGTCCTGGACTCCCCCCACTATAGAAACATCCTCTTCACATCTCTTCTATTTATGCCTTTCAATATTCGATAGGTTTCAATGAGATTCCCCCCACCACCCCCCAATCTTCTATACTCCAGTGAGTACAGGTCCAGAGTAATTAAATGTTCCTCGTCTGTTAACCTTTTTTATTCCCGGGATTTGTGTGAAGCTTACTGTAGAAATGGAAATAACCTAGAACTCCAGACTTGGAAATGGGGAACTGGAACAAAAAGGAGTTATTCTTTTAAAGTCCTGACGAAGGGTCTGGGCCTGAAACGTCGATTGTGCTTCTTCCTATGGATGCTGTCTGGCCTGCTGCGTTCCACCAGCATTTTGTGTGTGTTGCTTTATTCTTTTAAATCTTCAATCAATATGTCCATTAAAAACATTCTTTGATATTTCCCCCCTCTCTCTACTGTCTCTCAAGGCAGCACAGTAGTGGTGATACATGGTAGGAGACAGGACAGTGTGTGGATGCAATAGAGGGACCCAGGTGTTATATTGCCTCCCAGGTGCCGGGGTTGGGGTTGTCTCACATTGTGTCCACACATTCTAAAGGGGGAGGATGAGCAGCCAGACATTTTAGTACATATTGGTGCCAATGAAACAGGAAGGAAAAGAGAGGAGGTTATAAAGAGAGAAGGCAAAGTAAAATTTATTACCAGAGTGCATGCATGTCACCACATACAACCCTGAGATTCTTTTTCTGCAGGCATACTTTGAAGATCTATAGAACAGTAACTGTAAACGGGATCAATGGACAACAAACTGCAAATGTGGGTATAAATAAATAGCAAGAAATAACGAGCATGAAGGATAAATGAGTCCTTAAATGACCTTTTTGTTCAAGAGTCTGATGGTTGAGGGATAGTAACGGTTCTTGAACCTGGTGATCTGAGTCCTGAGGCACCAGTACCTTCTACCTGATGGCGGCAGCGGGAAAAGAGCTTTTCTACAGCAACATTTCATGTAGATGTCCTCAATGGAAGGGAGGGTTTTCTCATGATGTATTGGGCTGAATCCACTACCTTTTGTAGGATTTTCCACTCAAAGGCATTGGTTTCCTGTACCAGGCCGTAATGCAGCCAGTCAGCACACTTTCCACCACACACCAGTAGAAGTTTGCCAAGGTTTTTGATGACATGCTGTATCTTGCAGACTCCTGAGGAAGTAGAGGTGCTGACATGCTTTTGTCGCAATAATGTTTATATGATGGGTCCAGGACAGGTCCTCTGAGATATTGACACCCAGGAATTTAAAGTAACTGACCCTCTCCACCTCTGATTCTCCAATGACTACTGACTCATGGACCTCTGGTTTCCCTCTCCTGAGGTCTATAATCAGTTCCTCGGTCTTATTGATATTGAGAGAGAGGTTGTTGTTATTACACCACTCAGTCAGGTTTTCAATCTCCCTCTGGTGTGCTGATTCATTACCACCTTTGATCTGGCCCACAACATTGATGTCATCAGCAAACTTGTACATGGTGTCGGAGATGTACAGTCATGGGTGTAAAGCAAGTAGAGCAGGGGGCTAAGTTAAAATCCCTATGGTGCTCCTGTGCTGATGGAGATTGTGGAGGAGATGTGTTTGCATCCTGATGTATGCACTTTTGTTGTCCAGATGTTCCAGGGTTTTGTGAAGAGCCAATGAGATGGTATCTGCTGTGGAACTGTTGCTTCGCTAGGCGAATTGGAGCGGATCCAAGTTGCCACGAAGACGGGAGCTGACAGACACCAGCCCCTCAAAACACTTAATCACTGTGGATGTAGCTACCGCTGGGTGATAGAGAGCTAGGTAGGAAGCTGAAAAACATGACCTCCAGGGTAACAATCTCTGAATTGGTGTCTGTACCAGATTCCAATGAGGGCAAGAATAGGATAATGTGGTAGATGAATATGTGGCTGAGGAACTGGTGCAGGGGGCAGGGGTTCAGATTTGTGGATCATTGGGATCTCTTCTGAGAACGTATGACCTGTATAAAAGAGATGGGCTACTCCTGAACCTAAGGTGTGGGGGGGCAATACCCTTGCAGGCAGGATTGCTGGAGTTTTAGGGATGGGTTGAAACTGATTTGGCAGGAGGATGGGAACGGGAGTGATAGGGCTGAGAACAGGGATGTTGATTTACAAGCAGAGGTAGTGTATAGTGAGATTGTCAGGAAGGACTGGCAGATCATTGGGCAAAATTGAAGTCAGTGGGATTGGTTGCAGTGTAAAAAAAGGTAACAAATACAGGACTGAAGGTTATATTCGAATGCATGCAGTGTATGAAATAAGGTAGTTGATCTAGCACAGTTAGAGGTTGGCAGGTATGACATTGTGGGCATCATGGATTCATGGCTGAAAGACATTTGTGATTGGAGCTTAATACCCAAGGATACTCAATCTATCAAAAGGGTAGGCAGGCAGACAAAAGCGGAGGAGGGGGCTCTGCTGGTTTTAAGAATAAAATGAAATAAAATCTTTAGGAAGAGGTGACATTAGGATCGGAAAATATAGTTAAGAAACTGCAAGAGTAAGAAGACCTGATGAAAGTTATTTACAGACCTCCAAACAGTAGCCAGGATATTGTCTACAAATTATAGCGGGAGATGGAAAATTGTCAAAAGGGCAATGTTACACACGGCATGGGGATTTTGACATGCAAATTGAGGAAAATCAAATTGATGCTGGACCTCGAGAGAATTTGTGGAATATTTCCAAGATGGCTTTTTGGAGCAGCTTGTGGTCGTGCTCAACGGGGGATCAGCAGTACTGGATTGGGTGTTGTGTAATGAACTGGATATGATTAGTCTGTTTAAGGTACAGAGGTCCTTCGGAAACAGTGATCATGATAAAATAGAATTCACCCTACAATTTGAGAGGGAAAAGTTAAAGTCAGATGTATCAGTATTACAGTGGAGTAGAGGGAATTGGAGACATGGGAGAGAAGCTGGCCAAAGTTGATTGGAAGGGGACATTAGCAGGGACGATGACAGCAGTAATGGTTGGAATTTCTGGAACCAATTCAGAAGGCACAAGGTAGAACCATCCCAAAGAAGTATTCTAAAGGCAAGATGATTCAACCGTGATGACAAGGGAAGTCAAAGCCAACATAAAAGCAAAAAGGGAGGCATATAATATTGCAAAAAAATAGAGGTTAGGACTCAGAAGTTTGAGAATAGAGACATTTTTAAAAAAAAAAAACAACAACAACAGAAGGCAACAAAAATAATCATGGGGGGAGCTGAAACATGAAGGTAAGCTAGCCAATAATATCAAAAATGATACAAGAATTTTTCCAGATATATAGAGTAAAAGAGAGGCAAGAGTAGGTATTAGACCACTGGAAAATGACACTGGAGAGATAGTAATGGCAGACAAACAATAAGTATTTTGCATCAGTCTTCACTGTGGAGGAGGTAACTGTATTCTGGAAATTTGAGAGTGTCGGGGGCAGAAGTGGGCGCAGCTGATATTACTAGGAAGATGGTGCTTTAAGGCCTGAAGGTAGATGTCTCCCAGACCTGATGGACTTCACCCCAGGGTTCTGAAAGAGGGAGTCAAAGAGATTCTGGAGGTATTAATGATCTTTCAAGAGTCAATAGATTCTGGCATTGTTCCCGGAGGACTGGAAGCTTGCAAATGTCACTCTTCATGAAGAGAGGGAGGCAGAAGAAATGAAATTATAGACCAGTTAGCCTGAACTCGGTGGTTGGGAAGACGATGGAGTTGATTGTCAAGGAGTGGTTTCAGGGAATTTAGAGGCACATAACAAAATAGGCCGAAGACAGCATGGTTTCCTTGAGGGAAAATGTTGCCTGACAAATCTGTTTGAAATTCTTTGAAGATAAAACAAGCAGGATAGATGAAGGAGAATCAGTGGATGTTGTGTACTTGGATTTTCAGAAGGCCTTTGACCAGATGCTGCATATGAGGCCGCTAAACAAGCTAAGAGCCTAGTGTATTACAAGAAAGATACTAGCATGGATAGAGCATCTGCTGATTGGTAGGAAGCAAAGATTGGGAATAAAAAGACCTTTTTCCGATCGGCTGCCAGTGACTAGTGTTCTTCCACAAGGGTCTGCTTCTTTTTATGCTGCATGACAACAACTTGGATGGTGAAATTGAAGGCTTCGTGGCCAATCCTAATGCAGATGATATAGCCATAGTCATACTTTATTGATCCCAGGGGAAATTGGTTTTTGTTACAGTTGCACCATAACTCTACCATAATAATAATATGAAGGTAGGTGGAGGGGCAGGTAGTGTTGAGAAAGGAGTGAGGCTGCAGAAGGAGTTGGACAGATTAGGAGAACAGGCAAAGAGATGGCAGATGGAATACAGTGTTGGGATGTGTATGGTCATGCACTTTGGTTGAAGGAATAAAAGCATCGACTATTTTCTAAATGGGAAGAAAAATTCAAAAATCTGATGGGCAAAAAGGTCTTCATGCAGGATTCCCTAAAGGTTAACTTGCAGGTTGAATCAGTGGTGAGGAAGGTGAATGCAATGTTAGCATTCATTTCACGAGGATTAGAATACAAAAGCAAGAAAGTAATGCTGAGGATTTGTAAGACATTGGTGAGGTCTCACTTTGGAGTATTGTGAGCAGTTTTGAGCCACTTATTTAAGAAAGGATGTGCTGATATTGGAGAAAGTTCAGAGGGGTTCAAGAGAATGATTCCAGGAATGAAAAGGTTATCATAGGAATAGCAATTGAAGGCTTGAGGCCTGTACTCACCACAATTTAGAAGAATGAGGATCTCATTGAAACCTATCGAATGTTGAAAGGCCTAGATAGAGTAGATGTAAAAAGGATATTTTCCTTGGTGGGGGAGTCTAAAAACAGAGGGTTCAGCCTCAGAATACTGTCTGTGTACATACATCTACTGATGCTTCTGGACACATTTTCAGTGATGTTCCTGGAATTATCGGGTGTTTCAGGTCTTTCAACATCATACACCCTCCTCCAGGTGACCCAGCTGGGGCTGATCAGACCCCAGCTTGTGTCCAGATGGCTAGCTACTTATGACTCCATGGCTCCCCTCTTTTGAGCCACAGCCATCTTGAGGCCCTCTCTGCTGCATCAGTGGTATTGTGGATGGCTCTCCTCTTCCTCTCTCCCTTGATGCCCAAATTGCTGAAGGCTCTGACTAAGGAACGGGCTGCAAATCCCCTACAACCTCCACTGGGAGACACCTCGCTCTCCATCCAGCCTGCTGAAAGTTGCTGACCAGACCTGCGTATTTGGAGAGCTTCCTTTCAAAGGCCTCTTCCAAGCCATCTTCCCATGGGACTGTCAGCTCCAGCATCATCACTTTCTTAGTAGACTCAGACACTAGGACAATGTCTGGTCGCAGGGTGGTGGCTGCGATATGGTTGGGGAACTTCAGCTGCCGTTCTAGGGCCACCAACAGCTGCCAGTCCCTTGCAGAGGTCAGAATACCTGCAGATGTTCTTTTAGCAGGTATTGGCTGCTCCCCAGCTCTGACAAAGGCAATGGTCTGCTTGGAGGGTCGGGACCGCTTCGCCCACTCAACTCCTGCGCTGATGGCTTCAGCGATGGTCTTCAGGACCTTATCATGCCTCCATCGGTACCGTCCCTCACCAAGTGCCCTTGCACAGCCGCTGAGGATGTGCTCCAGGGTTCCTCGCTTGGAGCATAGTGGGCACGCAGATGACTCTGCCTTGCCCCATGTGTGCAGGTTTGATGGGCTTGGAAGCACAAGAGGTATGTCCATTTCGAACAGATGAGAAATTTCTTTAGCCAGGGAGTGGTGAATTTGGAATTCATTGCCACAGGCGGCTGTGGAAGCCAGGTCACTGGGCACATTTAAGGCAGAGGTTGATAGGTTCTTGATTAGTCAGGACAGTAAAGGTTGTGGCGAGAACACTGGAGAATGGGCTGAGAAAGCAATGATAAGCCATGATGAAATAGTGGAGGAGACTCAGTGGGCTGCATGGCTTCATTCTGCCCCTATGTCTTATGGTTATTACAGCATCAGTGAATGGATTCAATTCCTGCTGCCTTTAAGGAGTTGCTTCTGTGACCGCATGGTTTCCTCCCGCGTTCCAAAGACCTATGGTTTAGTGGGTGATACCTATCCTCCCAGCTTCTCACTTCATTCCTCCACCTCGTCTGGTTTCATCTGTCATCTGCCAGCTTTACTCTTTTCTCCTCCCCTCCCTTATTTTGGTTTCTTCCACTTTCCTTTCCAACCCTGATGAAGGCTCTTGGTCTGAACCATCATCTGCTTATTCTCTTCAGTAGATGTTGTCTGAATTGTTAAGTTCCTCCAACAGTTTGTGTGATTTACTCTGGATTTCCTGCATCTATAAAATCTCGTTTATGGAGGAGTTCGGTTTTTCTTTAAAGTACAGGCCAAACTTGCTGTATCTAATTTTTGAAAAAGGGTAGGAGAGGGGACGGGGAAAACATCTGCTATCTGCACTGATTTTGTTCATTTACAGTCAATCAAAAGAACATGGTAATGTGTGCTGGGTTGATTCCTCTGTCAATAAATATTAGGAACTAATACAGTTTTATAATACTGTAGTATTAGTAATGTTCTAACTTGTTCTGTATTATATTTGCATAAAAGAGGACACCTTTTTTCCTTGTTAGGGAGAGGACCTGTGGTATGTCGAATTACTGGGTGAACGGGTAGTCTTTGGGATACTACAAGTTTGTCTTTATTGATGCTGCATGCCTGAGTGCTTGGTGCAGGGTGCAGATGCTTTTTTTTTGCTGGTGGGGGAGGGGGTCATTGCTTTGCTGCTGCTTATGTGTGGGAGGGGGAAGCTGAGGGGTGGGGGGCTACAGGGTTCTGACATTTAACTGTCATTCATTCTTTGGGGCATTCCTCTGTTTTTTGTGGATGTTTGTGAAGAAGAATTATTTCAGAATGTATATTGGACACATTTCTCTGACATTAAGTTGAACCTATTGAAAAATCTGTTACTCGGTTGAATGGTAGTAATGAGAAGGCATGTCCTGGGTAGTGAGGAATATTGCTGACAAATGGTGACAGATGTAGTTGGTTATTAACAGAGTCCATTTTGTGACCAGTACTCAGTGGCCAGTTTATTAAGTACACCTGTACTCTGCTTGCTGGTGCAAATATCTAATCAGCCAATTATGTGGCAGCAACTCAGTGCATAAAAGCATACACACATGGTCAAGAGGTTCAGTTGTTCAAACCAAGCATCAGAATGGGGGGGGAGAAATGTGATCTAAGTGACTTTGACCTTTGATTGTTGGTGCCAGACAGGGTGGTTTGCATATCTTAGAAACTGCTGATCTCCTGGGATTTTCATGCACAACAGTCTCTAGTTTATGGAAAATGGTGCGAAAAGCATGAAAAACAGCCAGTGACTGGCAGCTCTGTGGGTGAAAACATGTTAATGAGAGATGTCAGAGGAAAACGACTAGACAGCTTCAAGCTGACAGGAAAGTGACAGTAACTCAAATAACCGTGTTACAACAGTGACGTGCAGAAGAGCACCTCTTGAATGCACAACACATCAAACCTTGAAGTGGATGTGCTACAACAGCAGCAGATCACACCACTGTATCTAATAAAGTGGCCACTGAATGTATATCGTGGAAAATTTCACAATATATGTCAGTAATAAGGAACTTGATTTTCAATGCCTCCCCTCCAAACACATTTGCCACTGTTGTTCAGAGTGTAGCAACGGGCAGGCTTTGGGACATGTGTGACAGAATCTGTCTGTGGGAGAGCTGTTGATGTGGAGCCAGTTACACCCTGCGAAATGTCCTCATTTTGTTCCTTACCAGCAATTTTAGTATAGCATTGTTGCAGTGGTTTGTTCTGTTACTTTGTTTTCTGTGAGTGAATTAACGTGATGAATGAGCTTCCCCTTGGTGTAGTTATTCTACAATAAAACGGTTGAGTGCATGAGGTATTGGATAGATTGCCTTGCTGGAAGCAAATGTGCAGTGTGATATTGAATACAAGACGTATCTATCAACCCGAGTGCGCGGAGGGCCTCTTATTGGTCATGTGGGGCGGTTTTAGTGGAATGTAATAGAGAGCAAACTGGAGGGGAAAAAAAGCCCAAGGAGGAGTGTGGCAAACTTAATAAGTCTTAAGGCAACACTTGTCGAAGTATTGGAGTTTTAAAATCACAGCAGGTTATAGCTCTGTGCCACAATTCAAGATTAGTTCTTGCCCCTGCCAGCTGGATGCCATCTGTGAAAGCTATCTGTTACAAATCACCTAGATAGGATTAAATACTCAAAGTTAACATGTGAGAAGAAAGCATTTTTATTAAAAATGTTTAAAAATGCCCAGCTGACTTGCTGAGTTTACAGATGAAAACAATTAGATTTTAATTTTCCCAGGAAAAGGATTATCTTGGCTGTTACAATATGAATCTCCAGTGCAAGGAGAGTCTCTCACCATTTGATAAGACCTTTCAGCAGATCCTGTGCCACGGTCAGCTACAGTCACTTGTGGGATGGGCGGGAGCAGATCACTTGTAACCAACTGATGGAGGGAGTTTTACATTGTAGCCTGAATACTCTGTTTTGCTGCAGACACGGTGCATGGACAGATTGAGCAGGATTTAGCACTAGTTCAAAACTGAGCAAATGGGATAAAGGACCAGAGAAGTAAAAAGGATAATGGGATGGTGTTCTTCAGCAAGGGAACAATTCATAGCTGGAACCAAGAGATTCTGCAGATGCTGGAAGTCCAAAGTAACACACACAAAATGCTGGAGGAACTCAATCTATGGAGAGGAATAAAGTCAGTATCTTGGGCCAGGACTCTTTATGATGTAGGGTCTCGGCCCGAAATGTCAACTCTATTCCTTTCTATACATGCTGCCTGACCTGCTGAGCTCCTCCAGCATTTTGTGTGATCCATACCTGGAAGTGTATTCCAATAGGGAGCAAAGGCTTGAATCATTTAATAATTAATTTTGGTGGTGTTGGTAGCAGCTAATACATCAGACATTGGGTTGATCTCTTGATGGCCAGGTCCTGGGAGATGAGGGTTGATGTGGGACGAAGGTTGCAGTTCCCAGATGTGGTGCACAACCCTACGGCTGGACGTTGTACTGTGGTCAACCGAAGACAGGAAAATAATTCTGGTTGAGCTGACTGTGCTGTGGGAGGAGGGATGGGAAGAGGCCCATGAGAGAAAGGCCTTGAAGTACCAGCCCTCACTGCAGGAGTGTATACACAAGGGATGGCAGGCATGGCTGTTCCCTGTGGAGATCGGCTGCAGAGGTTTCCCAACCAATTCAGCATAGCAGTTGTTATCAGATCTGGGCCTGGAAGAAAGGAGCAAAAAACAAGCAGCTCGTAGGATTGGGGAAGAGGCAATACGAGTATCTTGCTGGATTTGGAGTAGGTGAGAGGAGGGAAGCTGGAAGCCAGGAGCAGATGGGCAGTGATTTGGCCACCACTGCCAGCCCACCAACTGGAGAGTGTCATGGTTAAGGGTCAAAACACTTGGTGAAGGTTGGGAACCACCTGTTCCTGGCTGAAGGCTACAGTTACCTTATAAGTAACTGGAGAATGCACCCTATCAGGTGTTTGTAACAAGTAGGTTAAAAGGTCAGCACACCATTGTAGACCAAAGGGCCTGTACAGTGCTATTCCGTTCTAATATCCAAGCTTGTACTTCCCAGTGGCACGTTAAGGGAACATACCATAGCAATATTATTGAAATACACAATTTTATGTGCACAGTTCTGTTTTTACTTAAGATTATTCAGAAGCACTTTCATAATTGTGCTTCTGGAAGTGTACAAGGTGAAGAGAGTGCCTTTATTCCAGGTTGGCAATAGCTAGTACCAGAGGGTATAGCTTTAAGCTAATTGGAGGAAAGTATGGGGAGTGGGAAATGTCAGGGGTGTTGACAGAAACAAATATGGTAGGGATATTTAGGAGTTCCTTAGCTAGGCCCATGGATGAAAAAAAAATGGAGGGCTCTGTGGAGGGAAAGGTTAGATTAATCTTGGAGTAGGTACAACATTGTGGTCTGAAATGTTCTATGTTGATCAAATACAGTCCTCCCGCCCTTAACCCCCATTTTCTTTGAGATAAATTAAATCCCTCCTTTGACTGTGAGGGTATTGATAATGGAGGCAATTGAAGGTTGTACCAGAGATTGAGGTTACTCCCTGACCCCTGTAACAATACATATTGCATTAATCAACCATCTGTACACATATCCAATGAAGATACATCCTGCTGTGTCTAAAGCTGTACAATAATCTGTATATCCAGAAACCAGGAGTGATGGCATCAGCGCCTCGGCTGAGTATTAGCACCCTGAAGTGATACAGCAAATGTCTTTCCTTGTAAAAGAGCCCAGCTGCCTCCCATCAGGACCTTCACCCAGTTTTGTGTTCAGCAACTCCAGGGAGAGAGAGGCTACTCAGTTCAGATGCTTCACCATATAGGGGCCTTCTAATTCATATCCGATCTTCCTATAGTAATTCCTTGTACCAACCCCTACAACAGAAAGAAAATTACATCAATATGCATTCATAAGAAAAGCATTGTCACCTGCTTGCAAAAGGGATGTGAAGGCAGCAGAGAGTTCAGGGAAGGGCAACAGGACTTATTTCAGGTCTGCAGGGTATGAGCAATGAAGAAAGATTGAAATATTTAAATAGTTTTAGCCTGAGGGATTTAATTTGCACACAGGGTTTTAGGAAGGGAATGAATTTTGGAGATGATGGGAACTTTCAAGGCTTAAATTTTTGTAATTGAGAATCGAAAGATGTGAAGGATAAGCAATAAATGGGACATAGTTTTAAGGTGATTGGAAGAAAGTTGAAGAGAATGCCAGTGTTAAGTTTTTTTTAAAGTGGGTATGTGGAATGCTCTGCCAGGGTTGAGGCAGATACAATAGGATCATTCAAAAACTCTCAGATAGGCACGTGGATAATAGAAAACAAGAGGTCTATGTGGGAGGGAAGGATTGGATTGATCTTGGAGTAGATTTACAGCGCCAGCAACCAAGGTTCAATTCCTACTGCTGTATGGAGTTTGTACGCTCTCCCTGTGACCGCGTGGGTTTCCTCCCACATTCCAAAGATGTATGAGTTAGTTAGTCACATGGGTGTAATTTTGTTGAACCAGAAGTGCCTGTTACTGTGTTGTATCCTAAATAAATAAAGGCTGGCACAACACAGTGGGTCAAAGGGCCTGTGCTGTGCTGAACTGTTCTACAAAATACAGATGGTCAACAGTGTAAGTACAACCTCAACCTCGAGCTGCTGAATCCCTGCTTCTATTCACTTATAACAACACAAATTCTTGCAACAGCTGCCTCACAGTTCCCAAAGACTGAGGCAGACATTAACCCAGACGTTACAGGGAGCCTAATGACAGTCTGTGACACGGAAAGGATCCCGGCAGACTACCCTGCACTGATCATTTCTGCAGGCAATTAGTTACTGCCATCAGGCAGGATGGGCCAGTGGAACAATCAGTGCATCATTAGAGGAGGAAAGTGAAAGATCTATATTAGCAGACATCTGTGTTTCAACATAAACAATAAAAAACAACAGAGGCAGCCCTTAATCTTACCTACTAGAGGATATTAACATTACTGGAATTGTATTGACGCAAGCACCTCACACCCCAATGAACACAGGAAATTCGGTCTTTAATTGAGGTAGCACATTAATCCCAACTCCACTGAAAAAGGACCTTTCAAAAAGGACCTTGATCATCCATTTAAGGCCCAGAACAAAATATCTTCCACGTGGGTTTAACAGTTTTTCTGTGAAACCGCCCTTTCATTCCCTCTTTTAGCTGGATTCAGGCTAAAGGCATTTTTTTTTCCTTACTCTGCCTATAAGGAAATTGCTCTCGAGTTTAGGGTCCATCAGCTCAGTCTTGGGAGGCTGTATATTTGTTCAATCAGTGCACAGATTCTCTCCCCATAAAGATTTGAATATAAAAATCAATTGAAACATTCAAGACATGTTTTGGCTTGAAAGTTTCAATTGTTTTTGTTTACCATTTTTCCAAACACAAGATTCTGCAGATAGAGAGAGAGTGCGAGACACACACACACACACACACACACACACACACACACACACACACACACACACACACACACACACACACACACACACACACACACACACACACACCCACCCCTTAGAGGAACTCAGGAGATCAGGCAGCATCAATGGAGAGAAATAAATGAATAAATAGTCAGTGTTTAGGGCAGAGGCTTTTCATCAGGACTTATGATTTTTCTGTTGCTACAGGGATCAAAAGATAAAATAGTGTGTAAAATCTGCTGAAGTGCTGATTAATTATAACCTAATTAATTGGCAGAACAGCCAAAATGGCCAGAAGGGGGCTGCTTCTCAATATCATTTGACAATCAATGCTTCTTCCCCTTTGCTATCAGGTTTTTACATGGACCATGAACATTACCCCACTTTCTGCTCGCCATTGCACTACTTATTTATTTATATTTCTTACTGTAACACAGCAATTTTTTATGTATTGTACTGTACTGCAAAACAATAAAATTCAAGACATATGTCAGTGATTTAAAAAAAAAAACAGATTCTGACTGGGGGCAGATGGATTGCTAGCGAGCTTCGGAAGAGAAAGCAGTATGGGAATGAAGAATCATTGCTCGTGTGGAAGTTTGCGGGTGGCAAAAATGATTTAGACTCTAATCAAAAACACAATTTCAAACTTTGTGGATGATGCCAGTCTGAGCAGAGTGTGGAAAAGATCAATACCATGCAGGACGGCAATGTGTCACAGGGAAATACTAATAAATATGAACAGTGCACAAATAATTGGCAAATGGAGATTAGCATAGATAATGTAAGGTAGTAAATTTCTGT
Source organism: Mobula birostris (assembly GCF_030028105.1). Lineage (NCBI taxonomy): Eukaryota > Metazoa > Chordata > Chondrichthyes > Myliobatiformes > Myliobatidae > Mobula > Mobula birostris. Next base: position 170,427,585 of record NC_092371.1, read on the forward strand.
AGCAAGAGGGGGGAGGTCACCCTTTATCTCTTTCCTAGGGATGTACATTTTAGGTGTGGGGGGGGTTATAAGTTCAAAGAAGATGTACAGGACTCATTGGGCTGGAAGGGCCCGCTATTGTGCTGTATCTCTCCATGAAATAAATAAAAGTGAAAATGTAACGCTGAGGCTTTATAAGGCATTGGTCACAATACCTTTACAGGATTGTGAGCAGTTTTGGGGCCCCATGTACAAGGAAGGATGTGTTGATGTTAGAGAGGGTTCAAAGGTATATGAAAATGATTCTGGGAATGGAAGGGTTAGTATACGACGAGCATTTGATGACTCTGGATCTGTACTCACTGGAGTTTGGAAGAATGAGGGTGGATCTCATTGAAACCTACCGAATATTGAAAGGCCAGGATAGAGTGGACATGCAGAGAATGCTACCAATAGTGGGAGAGTGTAGGACCAGAGGGCACAGCCTCAGAATAGAAGGATGTCCCTTTAGAACAGAGATCAGGTAGAATTTCTTTGGCCAGGGGGTGGTGAATTCTGTAGAACTCATTGCCATAGAAGGTTGTGGACGTCAAGTCATTCGGTATATTTAAATTTTAGGTTGGTAGAATCTTGAAAAGGCGTCAAAGATTACAGGGAGAAGGCAGATGAATGAGGTTGAGAGGCAAAAAAACTCAGCCATGACGGAATGGCAGAGCAGACCTGATGGACTGAATGGCTTAAATCACCTTCTATATCTTGTGGTCCTCAAGTGTAAAGAAGAATGAGTAATTCAGAATGTTATTACAAGTTCAATAATTTCCATGTTGATAAATAATGCTGATTCAGTTGATATCCAAAGCATTGTGAACTCTAGCCATCAAGTTATTGCACTCTCTACGTGGAGAAACTTCAGTAGAGGTTAGAGTATGCAGATTCAACCGAGGATCTATGTCGCAGGGTCATTAATCATTGCAATTGCCACAGCTGTCAGCCCTTATATTGTAATTACACAAACAGTTCTCTTAGTCATTAAGAGGACCCTCTTAATTCAAGTGTTACAAAGCATATTGTCATACACTGAATCATTATGTAAAATCTCTCCAACTAACAGGCAATTGTGGGGAAAAGTGGAGAGCAATCTAGATAACGGCTATCCTGATCAATGCAGATTTGGCTTCCAATACACATTTGCAGGTGCAGCAACTACAGCTCACTGAGTAAACTTAGGCTATGTCCACACTAGACCGGATAATTTTGAAAATGTCGGTTTTGCGTAAAAACGATAGGCGTCCACACCAGGCATTTTTGAAAATATCTCCGTCCACACTAAATCGGATATTTGGGCGAATCTCCTCCTACTGGGCATGCGCAGTACACACAGAAAACAAGCAAAGAGGAAACGGTATACTTGGTGTGCGTTTGTCCAGTTACAGACTAGAAAAACTTAAAAGGAAATTGCCAAACGAAAGACTTGGTGCATGTTTGTCCAGAAACATTTCCTACAGCCATAAGTCTCTTCATTGATGAAAGGGACGACAGCTACAACTAAATGCAATAAGGCTTGTTACTGGGCAAAAGTGAAATTTGCTGTTACCTCATTTGTTTGCCATGTCTTTCTGTATTATTTTGCTGTATTTAACATGTGCAATAAAACGAGTTACTGTGCAAAAGTGACAATTGCATCTATTGAATGTTTGCACATGCAATACACTAATAAAGCACCTTGTTAAATGTATAAAACATGTCTGCATCAGTGTTGTGTTTCCATACAATGTTACATTAGGCTGTTACACATCTATCGTCAGATATTGTTGTGGTGTTGGAAGTTGCGTTCAAGAAAACAATGAAATGCCGCACTGCCACCACCATTTGTTCCAGCATGTCATGACAGTGTTTTTAAAATTAGCCGGTTACCCCGTACACACTACAATTGCCAACCGGCGTTTTCAGGTTTAAACCCCCTGGAGAGTGTTTTAGAAAAGCTCAGTTTTCGGGGGAAGAAAACACCGTTTCAGTGTGAACAGAGGGTCAAAACTGAGAGAAAAAGCTTCAGTTACGGATTTATTTGGTCTAGTGTGGACGTAGCCTTAGGTGCAATATTGTACATGTAGGAATAACCTGGTACAAGATTGCAGCTTAAAAGATTAGCTTTGTCACATATTCAATGAAACAGGCAGTGAAATGCATTGCTCTTTGTCAGTGATTCTAAGGATTGTGCTGGGAACGGCCCACAAGTGTTGCCATGCTTCCGGTGCCGACATGGCATGCCCTAACCCATACATCTTTGGAATGTGGGAGGAAACCCACAATTGTGGGAGAATGTACAAACTCCTTATAGACAGCAGTAGGAATAGAGCACTGATTTCCGACACTGTGAAATGTTGCATTAGCCACGACATTACCATGCCACATCTTTGCTTAGATTTACATCTTAGCTTCAACCCTTTGACATTTGACTACAAACTACCCTGGTAGTGGTTGTTACTTTACACTTGGTATGAGCCTGCATCATGCCAAAAATATAATCAAAAGTATATAACTAGAGAATTTCAGTGCTGTATAATTAGAAGAAACGAGCCCACACTGAAGAAAGTGGAAGGCTGCGTGTGAGGGAAGCATTAGAATGACATTGGAGTACACTTACATAGGTTGGTACATTATGGGCTGCAGGGACCGGCACTGTTCTACGTTCTACAAGATAAAAGCTTAAAGATGAGCTTTATTTGTCACACGTATATCAAAATGTATATACACAGTGAAATGTGTTGTTTGCATCAATGACCAACACAGCCCTAGGTTGTGCTGAGGGCAGCTACAAGTGATGCCATGGTTCAGGCACCAACATAGTATGCTCACAACTCACTAACCCACATGTCTTTGGAATATGAGAGGTAGGTTGTTTTTACAGAGAATGGTGAGTGGTGGTAGAGGCAGATCATTAGGGGTATTTAAGAAATTCTTAGGTGGACATACGGATGTTAGAAAAATGGAGGGCAATGTAGGAGGGAAGGATTAGATTGATCTTGGAGTGCGTTTATACTGGTTGGCACAACATTGTAGGCTGAAGGGCATGTACTGTGCTGTAATGTTCTACAGTACATTAAAATAGAACTCAAACTTGCTTTCAGCTGTGACTGCTTAGTTTCGGATTTGATCCAAAAAATTCAGCCGTTTGCGATGCTTACATGTTGCAGTCAAAGCACTGATGAACCGCTCAGTTGTGAACGTTCACACCAAAATGTAATCATTTCAGGATTAAATACCCCTGGAATACTTTACTTCACAAGTGGCAGGACCAGAGCAGGAGATTCAGTGCAGGTTCTTGTACTGATAGAAAGTAAAGCCTACTGATGACCTGAATATCCCAAAGTTGCAAGTTAACTAGAGAAGGTTCTCATAGACACTGTCATGTAATATTCACAGAACAACAAATCATGTAATCCAGTTGGTTTATAATCTGTACTGGCTAATTACACCTTCCTTCTCCATTCTTTACAGACAATTTTCCATTACTTCTCTGTTCCACTAAACCAGAGTTTCTCAAACTAGGGTCCACAGACCCCTTGGTTAATAAGGCTTCACAACGTTAAAAAGGTAGAGAACCCCTGCACTAAACATATTACCCTGTTGTAATGTTACTTTTACTGGTTTGTAATTCCTCAGAATTTTCCCCCCTTTTATAATAAAGTGGGTTATATTTGCCACACTCCAATCTGGTTCCAAGGTTGTCAAGCCGAGGGCTCCCACTATCTAAAAGTGCTGCTCACGGCATGCGCCCCAAATAGCCTCTGACAACCAAGTCCAACCCCTGGCCTTCTCATGTGGCTTAGCCTCTAAGCCTGACGGAACTGTTTCTCCTGACAGGAGAAGGGGCGAAGGCGGGTCCTGGCACCTTCAAACCAGTGCTTCGGGTAGATGGAGCTCATCAGCCTGGGAAGGCAGTCCATCTAAGAGAAGGAAAACTCTGATTTTAAACCTCTGCTGACTTGCGGCCATGCCCACTTATGAGAAAGGCTTTGGGAGTAAACCCTGAGGACAAATCCGGAGCTGGAGTCCTTAAGGCAGTCCGACGTTGCTATCAATCTCGCTCTGGCAACTCCTGCGACGTCACTGGTGCCAAGCTGTATCGGCCCTTGCCCTTCCGTTGGACAACATCGATGGCATGGAGAGGGGAGACTTGCTGCTTGGACAACTGCTGGTCTTCCATACAACCTTGCCCAGGCCTGCGCCCTGGAGAGACTGAAGCAAGACTTTCCAGGCGCAGATCCATGGTCTCGCGAGACTAACGGATGCCATCCAATCTGTAGAAACTACCTTAGAGTCTAAAGAATTTTGGAAGATATCTATTCTCTCGACTGTTTCCTTTAGTATTCTGCAATATAAACTCAGTGACCACTTTATTCGGTACACCTATACACCTGCTCATTAATGCAAATATCTTACCAGCCAATCATGCGGCAACAACTCATTGTATAAAAGCATGGTCAAGAAGTCTGTTGTTAGACCAAACATCAGAATGGGGGAAGAAATGTGATCTAAGTGACTTTGACCATGAAATGATTGTTGGTGCCAGATGGCCAGTTTCAGTATCTCAAAAACTATTGATCTCCTGGGATTTTCACGCACAACAGTCGCCAGAATTTACAGAAAATGGTGCGAAAAATAAAAAAAACCTCTGGTGTGTGGCAGTTCTGAGGGCGAAAATGCCTTGTTAATGAGAGGTCAGAGGAGAATGGCCGGGCTGGTTCAAGCTGACAGGAAGGTGACAGTAACGTGTTACAACAGTGATGTGCAGAAATGCTTCTTTGAACACACAACACATCAAACTTTGAAGTGGATGGGCTACAGCAGCAGTAGAAAATGAACATACACTGAGTGGCCACTTTATTAAGTACTGGAAATCCCTAGTAAAGTGGCTACTAAATGCAGATTATCAGTGCCTGGAGATGGACTGGCTTATTATTGTCATATTTACTGAGGAAAGTGAAAAGCTTGTCTTACATGTTGCTCCAGGCTTGACAAGAAGCTCAGAGAACTTGGCCTTCACCCTGCCTTGTGTAGCTGGATCCTGGACTTTCTGTCAGATCACCAGCAGGTGGTAAGGGTGGGCTTCCTCATCTCTGACCCTGAACACAGGTGCCCCTCAGGGCTGTGTACTAAGCCCCCTCCTTTACTCTTTATATACACATGACTGTGTCGTCACCCACAGCTCCAAGCTGCTAATTAAATTTGCTGATTGACCGAATCTCAAATAATAATGAGGCAGCCTACAGAGAAGAAGTCATCACCCTGACACAATGGTGTTAAGAAAACAACTTCTCCCTCAATGCCGCAAAAACAAAGGAGCTGGTTGTGGATTACAGGAGGGATGGAGACAGGCTAACCCCTATTGACATCAATGGATCTGGGGTTGAGAGGGTGAACAGCTTTAAATTCCTTGGCATAAACATCACCGATGATCTCACGTGGTCTGTACATATCGGCTGGGTGGTGAAAAAGGCACACAGCACCTCTTTCACCTCAGACAGTTGAAGAAGTTTGGTATGGGGCCCCAAGTTCTAAGAACTTTCTACAGGGGCACAATTGAGAGCATCCTGACTGGCTGCATCACTGCCTGATATGGGAACTGTACTTCCCTCAATCGTAGGACGCTGCAGACAGTGCTGCGGACAGCCCAGCGCATCTGTAGATGTGAACTTCACACTATTCAGGACATTTACAAAGACAGATGTGTAAAAAGGGCCCAAACTGCTCCAGCTGCTACCATCCAGGAAACAACACCACAGTATAAAAGCCAGGACCACCAGGCCACAGGACTGCTTAATTCATGCTGACACAACTGTATTTCTATGTTATATTAACTATCCTGTTGTACATAATACATAGTATAACAGAAACATAGAAAACCTACAGCACAATACAGGCCCTTCGGCCCACAAAGTTGTGCCAAACATGTCCCTACCTTAGAAATTACTAGGCTGGGCTGGCTGGTGGCGCAATGACATCAGTGTCGGACTCCAGAACAAAGGTTCCTAGGTTCGAACCCAGTCGGGGCCACTCCCGAGTACACTTTCCATCCGTGCCGGGTTGAGTATCGAGATTGCAACTCGACCTCATAAAATAAAAGGAAAAATACTGCGAAATGTCTGTGTGGAGTGGCGCGCCACACAGTCTCTCTCTCGCTCCACGCCTTGTAAAGGCATGAAAAAGACATCGTCCCGCCAACATTGCACACACACGCCAAAAAAAAATTACTAGGCTTACCCATAGCCCTCTATTTTTCTAAGCTCCATGTACCTATCCAAAAGTCTCTTAAAAGACCCTATCGTATCCACCTCTGCCGCCATTGCCGGCAGCCCATTCCACGCGCTCACCACTCTCTGAGTAAAAAACGTACCCCTGACATCTCCTCTGTCCCTACTCCCCAGCACCTTAAACCTGTGTCCTCTTGTGGCAACCATTTCAGCCCTGGGAAAAAGCCTCTGGCTATCCACACGATCAATGCCTCTCAACATCTTATACACCTAAGGCCGAGTTCACTCAACCTATTCTCATAAGGTATGCTCCCCAATCCAGGCAACATCCTTGTAAATCTCCTCTGCACCCTTTCTATGGCTTCCACATCCTTACTGTAGTGAGGCAACCAGAACTGAGCACAGTTCTCCAAGTGGGGTCTGACCGGGGTCCTATATAGCTGCAACATTACCTCTCGGCTCCTAAATTGAATTCCATGATTGATTAAGGCCAATACACCATACGCCTTCTTAACCACAGAGTCAACCTGTGCAGCAGCTTTGAGTGTCCTATGGACTCGGACCCCAAGACCCCTCTGATCTTCCACACTGCCAAGAGTCTTACCATTGATACTATATTCTGCCATCATATTTGACCTACCAAAATGACCCACCTCACGCTTATCTAAGTTGGACTCCATCTGCCACTTGTCAGCCCAGTTTTACAACCTATCAATGTCCCGCTGTAACCTCTGACAGCCCTCCACACTATCCACAACACCTCCAACCTTTGTGTCATCAGCAAACTTACTAACCCATCCCTCCACTTCTTCATCCAGGTCATTTATAAAAATCATGAAGAGTAAGGGTCCCAGAACAGATCCCTGAGGCACTCCACTGGTGACCGACCTCCAAGCAGAATATGACCCGTCTACAACCACTCTTTGCCTTCTGTGGGCAAGCCAGTTCTGGATCCACAAAGCAATGTCCCCTTGGATCCCATGCCTCCTTACTTTATCAATAAGAGTTGCATGGGGTACCTTATCAAATGCCTTGCTGAAATCCATATACACTACATGTACTGCTCTTCCTTCATCAATGTGTTTAGTCACATCCTCAAAAAATTCAATCAGGCTCGTAAGGCACGACCTGCCCTTGACAAAGCCATGCTGACTATTCCTAATCATATTATACCACTCCAAATGTTCATAAATCCTGCCTCTCAGGATCTTCTCCATCAACTTACCAACCACTGAGGTAAGACTCACTGGTCTATAATTTCCTGGGCTATCTCTACTCCCTTTCTTGAATAAAGGAACAACGTCCGCAACCCTCCAATCCTCCGGAACCTCTGCCGTCCCCACTGATGATGCAAAGACCATCGCCAGAGGCTCAGCAAACTCCTCTCTCACCTCCCACAGTAGCCTGGGGTACATCTCATCCGGTCCCGGCGACTTATCCAACTTAAAGCTTTCCAAAAGCTCCAGCATATTCTCTTTCTTAATATCTACATGCTCAAGCCTTTCAGTCTGTTGCAAGTCATCACTACAATCACCAAGATCCTTTTCCACAGTGAAGACTGAAGTAAAGTATTCATTAAGTACCTCTGCTATTTCTTCCGGTTCCATACATACTTTCCCACTGTCACACTTGATAGGTCCTATTCTTTCGCGTCTTATCCTCTTGCTCTTCACATACTTGTAGAATGCCTTGGGGTTTTCTTTAATCCTGCTGGCCAAGGCCTTCTCATGGCCCCTTCTGGCTCTCCTAATTTCCTTCTTAAGCTCCTTCCTATTAGCCTTATAATCTTTGAGATCTCTAACATTACCTAGCTCTCTGAACCTTTTGTAAGCTTTTCTTTTCTTCTTGACTAGATTTACTACAGCCTTTGTACACCACGGTTCCTGTACCCTACCATAACTTCCCTGTCCCCTACCATAACTTCCCTGTCTCATTGGAACGTATCTATGCGGAACTCCACACAAATATCCCCTGAACATTTGCCACATTTCTTCCGTACTTTTCCCTGAGAACATCTTTTTCCAATTTAAGCTTCCAATTTTCTGCCTGATAGCCTCATAATTCCCCTTACTCCAATTAAACACTTTTCTAACTTGTCTGTTCCTATCTCTCGCCAATGCTATTGTAAAGGAGACAGAATTATGATCACTATCTCCAAAATGCTCCCCCCACTGAGAGATCTGACACCTGACCAGGTTCATTTCCCAATACCAAATCAAGTACAGTCTCTCCTCTTGTAGACTTATCTACATATTGCGTCAAGAAACCTTCCTGAACACACCTAACAAACTCCACCCCATCTAAACCCCTTGCTCTAGGAAGATGCCAATCGATATTTGGGAAATTAAAATCTCCCACCACCACAAATCTGTTATTATTACACCTTTCCAGGATCTGTTTCCCTATCTGCTCCTCGATATCCCTGTTACTATTGGATGGCCTGTAAAAAACACCCAGTAAAGTTATTGACCCTTTCCTGTTCCTAACCTCCACCCACAGAGACTCAGTGGACAATCCCTCCATGACTTCCTCCTTTTCTGCAGCCATGACACTATCTCTGATCAACAGTGCCACACCCCCATCTCTTTTCCCTCCTTCCCTCTCCTTTCTGAAACATCTATAAAACCTCGCACTTGAGGTAGCCATTCCTGCCCCTGCACCATCCAAGTCTCCATAATGGCCACAACATCATAGCTCCAAGTACTGATCCACGCTCTAAGCTCATCCGCTTTGTTCACAACACTCCTTACGTTAAAATAGACACATCTCAAACTTTCGGTCTGAGTGCGTCCCTTCTCTATCACCTGCCTATCCTCCCTCTTGCACTGTCTTCATGCTTTCTCTATTTGTGAGCCAACCTCCTCTTCCCCAGTCTCTTCAGTTCGGTTCCCACTCCACAACAATTCTAGTTTAAATTCTCCCCAGTAGACTTAGCAAACCTCCCCGCCAGGATATTGGTCCCCCTGGGATTCAAGTGCAACCCATCCTTTTTGTACAGGTCACACCTGCCCCAAAAGAGGTCCCAATGATCCAGAAATCTGAATCCCTGCCCCCTGCTCCAATTCCTCAGCCGCACATTTATCCTCCACCTCATTCTATTTCTATTCTCATTGTCGCGTGGCACAGGCAGTAATCCCAAGACTACTACCTTTGCTGTCCTGCTTCTCAACTTCCTTCCTAACTTCCTGTAGTCTTTTTTCAGGACCTCTTCCCTTTTCCTACCTATGTCTTTGGTACTAATATGTACCACGACCACTGGCTGTTCTCCCTCCCACTGCAGGATATCTTGGACACGATCTGAAACATCTCGGACCCTGGCACCTGGGAGGCAAACTACCATCCAAGTTTCTTTCCTGCATCCACAGGAAAGTTACACATTAAAGTTGCACAATAAATTGCACATTGTACATTGAGACAGAGATGTAACGTAAAGATTTTTACTCCTCATACATACGAAGGATGTAAGTGATTAAGTCAATTCAATTCATACAGATCTATTAATTACATAGTCTATTGAGGTAGTAAACGGTAAAACAGTAACAATGCAGAACTCAGTGTAACAGCTACATTGCAAGTAAATGATAAGTTGTAATATTATTTTGAGGTAAATTGTGAGGGAAACAGTCCATCTTGTCCTAGTTTTATAACAGTGGGGTACAAGCTGTCTTTGAGCCTGGTGGTACATGCTTTCAGAATTTTCTCTCCTTATCCACCAGGCAGAAGACACAAGAGACTGGCCAGGGTGGGAGGGATCTTTGATTATGTGGGCTGCTCTAATGAGGCAGCAAGAAATTTAGACAGAGTTCGTGGAGGAGAGTCTTATTTCTGTGATGTGCTGACCTGTGACTATAACTCCATGCATTTCTCTTTACTAATATTGATTTCCTTTAATTCTCCCTCTCTAATACACCGCAAAGTTACATGTCCTCCTTTGTGAAAGCAGAATCCAAAGCATAGGATTAATTGTTTTGCTATTTCTCTGCTCCCAGGTTTGTATTTGTCCACCTCCTCGTTACTACCATTGAAGAGTCTGAAGACCCACACTTAACGATTTAAGAAGAGCTTCTTTCCCTCCACCATCAGTTTCTGAATGGTCCATGGACCATGAACACTCTTTTGCACTATTCATTTATTATTTCAGAATCAAAATTAGTTTATTATCTCTGACATATGTCGAACTTCTGCCAAGAGATCTCAGCCCAAAACATCGACTGTACTTTTTTCCATAGATTTTGCCAGGCCTGCTGAGTTCCTACAGCACTTTGTGTATGTTGTTATGTTGAATTTGTTATTTTGCAGTAGCAGCAAATTGCTATACTTTATACTATAAATTATAATAAGAAATATATAAAACAATTAAATATGTAGTGCAAAAAAGAGAGCTTTCTTTTGATCACATCCTCTTCCTTTGGAACATAAGCAGACATCCTTCCAACCCAGATTAATGAAACACCTAATAGCCTTATCATTTGCTCATTTATTTTTGTTATCTCTCTATTGGTGCAAATTAAAATGAATTTGCATGATGCCACACCTTTGGCAACACTTTACAACTCAGAGACTAATAAATTAGAATCAGAATCGGGTTTATTGTAAATGACGTAAGTTGTGAAATTTATTGTTTTGTGGCAGCAGGTATAACAAATGATCATATCTAACAATAAAGATAAATAGTGTAAAAGACTAGTGAGGTGTTCATGGGTTCATTGTCTGTTCAGATGACAGAGGGGAAGAAGCTATTACACTGTACTGCTGATCTGAACTTTTCAATATGCTTCACATAAACACCTCATGTGCAAGTATTTTATCTGTAAGATTATCACCAATTTTTAAAAACTAGATCTGATCACATTGTTTTTCCCCCACAGATGGGAGCTTCAGCCTGCAAGTGTTTCTTTTATGTTAAACCCAGGGTTTTGAAAATCATTCTTGCCAATCTTGAAACTGCAATAGAACCACTTTTTGATATTATGTTGTGAGTGCATTTCAATTAATGTTTCACAAAAGTAAAAATAGAACATCTGCCATTGACTTCTGTGCCCGTGGAAATGAACCATTGTTGGGATTTTCATGATCTCGTCAAAGCCTCATCTCCACTTTGCAATGTATCAACAACTCTATCTCTCTAGGATTTTCTACTCAAGTGCAATCACAAAGAAGGCATGACAGCAACTCTACTTTCTTAGAAGTTTGCATAGATTCAGCATCTCATCTAAAACTTTGACTAACTTCTATAGATGGACAGTGGAGAGTATCCTGACTGGTTGCATCATGGCCTGGTATGGGAACACCAATGTCCAGGAATGGTAAACACAGGCCATTCCATCATAGGCAAACCCTCCCCACTATTGAGCACATTTACATGGAGCACCTCCACAAGAAAGCAGCATCCGTTATCAAGGACCCCACTCATCCAGGCCTGGCTCTCTTCTCTCTGCTACCATCAGAAAAGAGGTACAGAAACCTTAGATCTCACATCATCAGGTTCAGGAACAATTAATACCCTACAACCATCAGATTCCTGAATTAGTATGGATAACTGAACTACTGTCTACACTGAACTGATTTCACAACCTAGAGACTTACTTTCAAGGACTCTACAACTCACGTTCTCAGTATTAATTTTTTTACTTGCACAATTTCTTTTGCACATTGATTCTATGTCAATCTTTATTTATGAATAGATTTTTCATAAATTCTATTGTATTTATTTTCCTGTAAATACCTGCAAGAAAATGATCTCAAGGTAATATGGTGACATACATGTACCTTGCCCCTACTCTACTCCCTATACATTCATGATTGTGTAGCTGACTCCATTTACCAGTTTGCAGATGACGGTGAGTCGCGTAGAGGATGGCGATACAGAGCTTACTGAACTGATGTCATGACAACAACCTTTCCCTCAATGTTAGCAGAAGTTATGGTCGTTGACTTCAAGAAGGGGGACGATATGTCTACGTCGATGGTGCTAAGGTCAAGGGAGTGAGTGTTTCTTAGGAGTGAACACCACCAATGACCTGACCTGGTCCACCCACATTGATGTCACAGCGAAGAAAGCTCACCAGCATCACTACTTCCTCAGGAAGCTAAAGAAATCTGGCATGTCCCCTTTGACTCTTACTAAAATTTATCAATGCAGCATAGAAAGCATCCTATCCAGATGTATCATGGCTTAGTATGGCAACTGCTCTACCCTTTTCCTCAAGAACTAGCCTCTTCCCCTTTGGACTCTGTCTACACCTCTCAATGCCTCAATAAAGCAGCCAGCGTAATCAAACTCGCCACTCAACCCAGATATTCTTTCTTCGCTGTTACGTACCCCGTAACTGGGTTGCCAAACCAGTAGAAATGGACCACTTAGTTGGAGTCTGAATTACTGGAACTAAGAAAGTTTTATTAAAGAAATAAGTAACACAGTACTCTAATCGTAAGGATATAAATGCAACAGGTTAGCAATGATAAAACACACATGTACACAGAACTAGGGTAATAGGAATCAAACAAGCTCTATCGCAGTCTAGGGGTAAAATGATCAGTCTCAAGTGACGCAGAGTTCAGTTCAGCTTAGTACAGTTTGCAGTAATCGCTGTTGTGCCGTTGGAGAGAGAGAGAGATAATATGCAAATCTGATTCAGACAGACCTTTGTTCTTCGCAGTTAGCTTTCGGGCGAACCCTTTTAATGTCTTCTGTGGTCACTGACTGTGACCGCTCCATTCCGGATACGACCGTTCTTCCGCGGTGAACCCGGCACCCAGGCAAGGGCGGACACACACACCAGGTTCCCGCCGATCGTACCTTTTCACCCTGTGCGTCTATGGTCGGGGCGCGACCAGACCTCCAAACTCCCACCAACTTGTGGGGGTACACCGCTCTTCCAGGGTCTCGTTATCTCATCATCTCATGGTGTGTGTCGTGCTTTAGCGAACCTGTTTTTTTTATCCCCCTACTGGGGTATCGCCTGTCCATCAAACTTCAAACAGTTCAGGTTCAAAGCATCCGGTCTGTCAATACTCGGAACTGTGTCTCTTTTCGTTAATCTCTCTCCTCTCTCATTAACATTTTGAACGCTTCTCCATTGTCTCCCTTATCTCTCTCATCAGTACCCTTTTCAAGAACTAGCCTCTTCCCCTTTGGACTCTGTCTACACGTCTCAATGCCTCAATAAAGCAGCCAGCATAATCAAAGTCGCCACTCAACCCAAATATTCTTTCTTCGCCCCCTTCCATCAGGCAGAAGATATAATAGCCTGAAAGCGTGTACCACCAGGTTCAAGGACAGTTTCTATCCCACTATTATAAGACTAATAAATGCTTCCCTGGTATGATTAGATGGATTCTTGACCTCACAATCTACTTCGTTATGCCTTACACCTTCCTGCCTACCCACACAGCTTGTTCTTTGCACTGCAACATTTTATTCTGCACTGTTATTGTTTTGCCTTATGCTATCTCCATGCACTGTTGTAATGAGATGATCTGTGTGAAGAGCATGGGAGATGTTTTTCATTGTAGCTCAGTGATTAATGAACCAATTCACCAGTTTATTTAGCACCATAGCTCCTATCCCAAATTTATTCTTATGGAAAATGTGCTTTCTGTTAAGATTCTATTGACGGATTAAATCTGCTCTGTGCTATTGTAACCTCCAAGAGGAGCACAAACTTATCGTGGTTGGGAGGCTTGTGGGCCTCAATGACCCAGAGAGCTATGTTGGCTGGAGTCAGGGCATTGTACTTTGGCTCTTGGTATGGGCACTCATGCCAAACTGGTCAAAGTGTAGAGGCTAGACTAAGAGTGGCCCATTGGTCCTCCAGGTGCAAGGGATTCAGCTCAGGGCTAACAGCCCTGACTGGTAAAAACAAAATTGCTACAGAAACAGCAATGGAAAATCCTCCTACATCTGGGTGCCCACCTGAGACTTGCATGATTGACAGTAGTGAAAATCGAGCAGAAGCTACTGACATGAAGGAAGATCTGAACACAGCCAGAGATGGAGGATCTTCATGGCGGCCTTAAATGTCCCTGGCATAACGGGCAGTAAGTGCTATTGTAACCATATTGTAACACTTTACTTTTTACTTTTCTGAGGAGGCTGAAGAGAACTGGATTATGCACATCAGTACATCATTCTACAGATGCACAGCAGAGAGCACCCTAGTATGCTGCATCACTGTATGCTATGGAAACTGCACTGCAGTGGACAGCAAAGCTCTACACCGGCTAGTCAAAAGCTGCCGAACACATCGCTGTCACCAACCTACCGTACAACAAGGACATATATACAGAAAGGTGCCGGAACAAGGCCAGCAACATCATGAAGGAAACCAACCAGCCTGCTCATGGACTATGTGTCAGGGATAAGGCTAAGCACCATCCACGCCAGGACCACCAGACTCAAACAGTTACTTTCCCCAAGTAGTAAGGCTGATCAACACCTCCACCCACTAACCCACCTCTCCGCACCCCAACCACCACTACTTTATTATTTCACGTCAGTCTCCTTATGTAGACCCGGCTGGTGGTGTAGTGGCATCAGTGCCGGACTTCGGGACAAAAGGTCCCAAGTTCGAATCCAGCCGGCTCCCCTGCACGCTTTCCATCTGTGCTGGGTTACAAGCTGGTGATCTCTTTGGAAACTCACCTGGGAGAAGGCAATGGCAAACCACTGCCGTAACTTGCCTCGTACGTGGTTCCCCACTACGTCAGAGACGTGGAGGAAAATCATCCGCTAACCGGAGAAACTCTGGATGCGACTTATCTTTCCTTTTTCCTCCTACTGTACCTGGTGTCACTTATTGGACATACAATCAATCTACATTTATAAGCTAGTTTATACTTTTATATTTTATTTGGGGTGTATGGGATGTTCATGGAGGGGTAGCACCTCTAGTGAAGGGGCCTGTCGTGCCTATTCTGGGACAGTTCACTTACCTTTGGCCCCTACCGGATGCTCGGCTCTCACCTGTGGCTCTGAGTAGCTGTTTGCATGCAACAGTGGCCACACCCTGATAGAGCACTTCGATGGACAGACCAAAACAGATGAGGGCAGCTGGCAGCATCATACCTCAGTGAGACAGGGACATGCCTGTCCCAACATGCAACGTCAGCTCCAGCAGACTGGGGGGATGAGACCGACAGTAAGATCAAACAGGCAGGAAGGTGGTACTGCAAGGCTCCGTGGAGAGGGCAAGGCATGAGAGGGCACAGAAAATGTCATGGTCATCCACTGCAACCAAGGAAAAACCAATCTGAGGTCGAGAGAGTGGAACTGTACCAGTGCACGGTTTTTCCACTTTAAAAAACTCTCCCATACAGGTTTCCCCCCATTGTCGGACACAATGGATAACTACCATATTTATATTTATCGTATTCCTTATCCTATTGTCTTTATTTTGTGCTGAATATAGAGTAACAATTTTGTTCTCCTTTACACTTGTTTGCCGACAACAACACCGCCATTGGCCAAATCAAAGGTGATGAGTGAAAATCTGACTGAGTGGTGTCACAACAACACTCTCACACAATGTCAGCAGGAACAAGGAGCTGATAATTGACTACAGGAGAAGGAAACCAGAGGTCCATGAGCCTGTCCTCACTAGGATATCAGAGGTGGAGAGGGTCAGCAACTTTAAATTCTTCCGCGTTATCATTACTCCTGGGTTCAGCAGGTAAGTGCCATTATGAAAAAAGAACTGCAGCGCCTCTACTTCCTTAGAAGTTAGTGAAGATTCAACATGATATCTAAAATTTTGACCAATTTCTATAGGTGTGTGGTGGAGAGTAAATTAAGTCGTACCACGGCTTGGTATGGGAAACACCAATGCCCTTCAACGGAAATCCTACAGAAAGTAGTTGATATAGTCCAGTCCATCACAGGCAAAGTCCCCTCTACCAATGAGCGTGTCTCATGGAGTGCTGTCGCAGGATAGCGGCATCATCATTAGGGAACCCCAGCATCTAGGTCATGCTCTTTTCTCACTGTCGCCATCAGGAAGAAGGTACAGGAGCTTCAGGACCCACACCACCAGATTCAGGAACAGTTATTACCCCTAAACCATCAGGCTCCTGAAACAAGGGAGGATAATTTCACTCATTCCATCATTGAACTGTTCCCACAGCCTATGGACTCACCTTCAAGGACTCTTCATCTCATGTTCTCGATATTTATTGTTTATTTATTTTTTATTATTATTATTCTTTGTATTTACATGGTTTGTTGCCTTTTTCACATTGTTTGTTTGTCGATCCTGTTGTGTGCGGTTTTTCGTTGATTGCTATGCTTCTTGGATTTACTGTGTATGCCCACATGAAAATTAATCTCAAGGTTGTATCTGATGACACATCTGTACTTCAATAAATTTACTTTGAACTTTGGATATTCTTCATAGTGCATGTTGCCAGGGTAACCATCCCCCCCCCCACCCCTTGAGGGGCCTAAAGCTAAGCCTGAATGACTCCTGTGTGGGAGCCCACTTTAGGGTCAGTTACAGTTACAAATGCAAAAGCAATTCTCCCGGGTCAATTCTCTCAACATCTACAGGAGGTCAAATATAGACCATTCCTGGTTAAATTGCACAGCTCCAAACACATGCAGTGATTCTCATTCTATTGCTTATTCCTGTTTCCCTAACCATACTCATGTTTTGTAAATGGAAACTAGTTTCTGTATACTGCAGGCACCTTTAACTTGAAGTAATCTGCAGGAGAGTGGCGCCAAGTTGACCCGCTCAATTGCTCTTCAATTATATCTACAATGAAAAGTTATTTTTTGAGGCTTGTTTTCAGAGAGAAATATTTGAAATGTCAGAATTACAACAAGAACTATTCAAGGGTGAATTGGCATGGAGGCCAGGAAAAGATAACATATGAAAATGGTTGGCACGTCCAGAGTGCTAGTCTGGGGACGGGGTTCGATACTAAAGGTTGATCAGAAATAATACTGAGAACATGAGCTGAAAGTGAGACTGCAGATAGTGGAATAGGTTCAGTTAGGTTATCATTGCTGGTCTGGGAGCCTGATAGTTTTTGGGTAATAATTGTTCCTGAACCTGGTGGCATGGGACTCAAGGCTCCTATACTTCCTGCCTGATGGGGTATTCCCAACTTTTTTTATGCCATGGACTCCTACCATTAACCAAGGGGTCCGTGGACCACAGGTTGGGAACCCATGTCTGATGGTAGCAGCGAGAATGGTTGGGTTCTGTTGTGCAGGAGGTCATTCAGTCCATCAGGCCCATGCTAGTTCTTCACAGAGCAATTCCATCTGTCCCTTCCACCCTCTTCTTTCACGGTAGCCATTCTCAACTCCTCTTCCATTCCTTTCCCAATTAATCACTCTAATGGTAATTACCAGTAGCTAATTCTCCTATCAGCTCCTCTTTAGTATCTGGTAGGAAACTGGACTGCCCAAGGAAATCTACAAGGTCACAGGCAGACTTCACAATAGGAATACCCAAATTTAGAACTGAACCTGCTCCCTAGAGCTGGAAGGAAGTTGCACTAACTACTACAACACCACACTGCCGTTTGTGTATTCCAAACAACTGGAATAACTGAGAGGATTCTCCTCCATCAGTGGCAACAAGTGGCAGGTTAGTTGGAAAACAAGTGTTCTTATGAAGTGGACAATTCTGCCATGGACAATCCCAAGACTGGCTGCGAAAAGAGGAGGGTTGGCCATGGGCTAGCAAATCCATCCTGTAAAAAGCTAGAACTACAGAAATGCCAATGGATTCTTCAAAGACCTCATTCCTGGAGAGGAAGTTTGCACCAGGAAGATGAGCTATACCTGGGAGCAACTTGAAAGTCTAGCCCAAGTGCACCCACCATGTTAAACCTTATTTATTCATTCAACAATACAGTGTGGAATAGGCCCTTCTGGCCCTTCAAGCCCGCAGTACTTCTTAGGACTGTGGGAAAAAACTGGAGTACCCGGGAAAAACTTGCACATTCCACGGGGAGGACGTACAGAGACTCCTTAGAGGCAGCACTGGAACTGAGCTCCAAAATCCAACACCCCAAGCTGTAATAGTGTCACGTTAACCACTACACTACTCTAACGCCCAAGGTATTAAGCGTATGAAAGAGGAGCCAATTGGTATGTTTTTTGTAAAAGGTATTTCTTATAACCTTATAGTTATTCTTATAACTCTTTGTAAATTCTGTTTTTTGTCTCCAACTTGGTTCAAGTGAGAGCATCTTCTGTTCTCCATAAGCTGCCTCCAGTAATATCTTAAACTCTACCACATTCTGTCCTTTTGTACTGTAGTCCCATCTTTCCAAACCTGACTAATCCACAGACTTTTTTTTAAATGAGTTAAAACATTTTTTTGAAAGCAAACCAAACCCTTCAGCTATTGGCGAATATTGAAGTGATTAGACAGCTGGAAGGGAAAATGAGTACCTTTCGTACTGTTTTCCCTATCTTTAGTGTTGTTCTTCTTTAACAGCTCTAGCGCAATTTTCACATGAAATTTACACTCAGCCTCAACAGTGTGCAGTGATTGCAGAAAAGCTTTCTAGTTGCTCCAGTGTTGCTCTGCTATGTTGGAATTTTATTTCAATCACTCAAGGTTTCTTCATTTTATAATTTCATAGGAGCAGAATTAGGCCATTTTGCCCACTGAGTCTACTCAACCGTTCCATCATGGCTGATTTATTTTCCCTCTCAAGCTCATTCTCCTGCCTTCTCCCCATAGCCTTTGATGCCCTTAATAAGCAAGAACCTATCAACCTTTGCTTTAACTACAGGTATACCCAATGGCTTGGCCTCCACAGCCTCTCTGGTAAAGAATTCCACATATTCACCACCGTCTGGCTAAAGAGATTCCTCCTCATCTCTGTTGTAAATGCAATCCCTCTATTCTGAGGCTGTGCCCGCTGATCTGAGACTCCCCCACTATACAAAATATCCTCTCCGCATCCACTTTAACTAGGCCTTACAATTTTCAATAGGTTTCACTGAGATCCAACCCCCCCCATCCTATATTCTTCTAAACTCCAGCAAGTACAGGCCCAGAGTCATCACCACTCCTCATACATTAGCCCTTTCTTTCCCAGGATAATTCTTGTGAATCTCCTCTGGACCCTCTCCAATGCCAGCACATTCTTTCTTAGGTAAGGAGCCTAAACTGCTCACAATACTCCTAGTGTGGTCCTATCAATACCTTATAAAGTCTCGGCCTTTTTTCTTTCCAGCCTGGACCTGGTTGGGGATCTTGCCCCCTGAAGTAAGGGTAAAATGTAGCTGTGTGTGTAAATGTTGACCAGGTTCCCTGAAGTGAGGTGTGTATAATCCAGGGAGGGGACTAATGGTAAAATCAGAACCTGGGTGTAAATTATGTGATTTTAATTTGTGGCCAGAGCTGCTTTGTTCTGGCAATGAGTATGCAAAACAACCCAATCAGAAAACAGGTTCTCTGTGCCTCCATATTTAAGCAAATTCTGTTGTCACCTATCAACTGGACTCTGAAAAGTCACACTTATTCCTTAATCACATTTTATTTACTTATGCACACAAAGAACCGCATGGTCCCTGTCTCCAAACTGTTCTGAAGTTTGATCAGAGAGATTACTTTTTCATACAGCAATTGACTAGCTGGATACCGATAATGACCAATTGGTAACCTTGTGTATGCTCAAATTCCTTAGAATCTTTCGTTTGTATCCTTGTCTTGGAATGTCAAATGGCTTCGGTCCCCTGCTGTGCAAAATAGAAGCTATGCTCTTCAAAGACCTCTCTACAAAGGCATCACTTGCCTAGGTTGACTGCACACCGTACACTCAAGAAACCACTTAATTAGGTACACCTGTTCATTAATGCAAATATCCAATAAGCCAGTCATGTGGCAGCAACTTAATGCATAAAAACATGCAGAACATAGTCAAGAGGTTCAATTGTTCAGACCAAACGTCAGAATGGGGAAGAAATGTGATCTAAGTGACTTTGATCATGGAGTAATTGTTGGTGCCAGATAGGGTGATTTGAGTATTTCAGAAATTGCTGATCCCCTGGAAGTTTCACACACAAGTCGCTAGAGTTTACAGAGAATGGTGTGAAAAACAAGACATCCAGGGAGCAGCAGTCCTGCAGGTAAAAGCGCCTCATTAATGAGAAAGGTCAGAGGAGAATAGTTCAAGCTGACAGGAAGGCCACAGTAACTCAAATAACCAAACGTTACCACAGTGGTGTGCAGTAGAACATCTCTGAGTGCACAACACGTCAATCCGTGAAGTGAATGGGCTACAGTAGCAGAAGACCATAATGGTTTCACTCCCGTACCTAATAAAGGTGCCATGGCAACATAGCAGTTGGCACTATGCTATTATAGCTTGGGGCGGTGGAATTCAGAGTTCAATTCCGGCGCTATCTGGGTGAAGTTTGTTCCTTCTCCCTGTGACCGTGTTGGTTTCCTCTGGTGCTCCAATTTCCTCTCACAGTCCAAAGACATCGATGGACTGAATGGCCTAATTCTGCTCCTATGTCTTATGGACATACCAGTTAGTAGGTTTAATCATAAACAAGAGAAAATCTGCAGATGTTGGAAAGCCAAGCAACACACACAAAATGCTGGAGGAACTCAATAGGACAGGAGGCATCTATGGAAAAGCGTACAGTCGATGTTCTGGGCCGAGACCCTTCATCAGTAAATTGTCCTGTGATTGGGCTAGTTCTAAATAGTTAGGTTGCTGGGCAGTGTGTCTCGTTGGGCCGGAACTGCCTATTTGGCGCCTGGACATCGTCTTAACCCTTACCTTGCTGCAACTTCCACAATATAGCAGGACGTTTAAAGGATTAGGTGGAAGTATTCTCAATGAATAATGTTTCACATAACTTTTTCCACAGTACCTCACTGAATCAGCAATCCCTGGCTCTGATAAATTGTATCTGAGCCTTCCAGTTAATCCTTTCACAGCCTCTTAATCAGTGCGTGGATCTAGATTGCATAAATTGATTACTTGGAGGCGTTAAAGCTATTACTGGAGATCATGGATTTCAGTTTTCTCGCCCATCCTTGACACACCGATCAGCAAGTGTTGCCCTCACATCAAACCCAGCGAAATACTCCTGAGTTAGTAAATGAGCTGGCAAGCTGTGTCACTCAGCATTTTAGTAAATTGCCTGCAGCTTCAGTTTAGTTTTCTTAGCAATAAGTATAACAACTGTTAAACGGGGGTGTCTGAAGTCTCAGCCAGGTCTATAATCGCTGAAATTCAGGTTAGATTCAAAATCAAGTAAATGATAATAGCTAACAATAACATTGACCAACCCAGTAAACTGCCTTTCAAATCAAATTGAGTCGAGTTGACTTAAAGCAGTACAGCACAGAACCAGGCTCTTTGGCCCATCTAGTTCATTCTGAACTGAAATTCTGCACAGTCCCATTGACTTGCAATGTCCTCTATACCCCTCCCATACATGTACTTATCCAAACTTAATTTAAATGTTGCAATCAAACCTGCAGACATCACTTCCACTGGCAGCTCATTCCACACTCTCTCCACCCTCAAGTTCCCCTTAAATATTTCACCTTTCACCGTCAACCTATGACCCCTAGTTCTGGTCTCACCTAACCTCAGTGGAAAACACCTGCTTGCATTTACACCATCTGTACCCCTAATTTTGTATGCCTCTATCGAATCTTCCCTCATTCAAAATCAATTTATTATCAAAGTACATATATGTCACCAGATACAAACCTGAGATACATTTTCTTGTGAGCATTCACAATAAATCCAAGAACCATAACAGAATCAATAAAAAACCACACCCAAAAGGATGGATAAGCAACCAGTGTACAAAAGACTGTGCAAATACAAAAGAAAAAAAGAAATAATAATAATAAATAAATAAGCAATAGTGAGAACATGAGATGAAGAGTACAGTATT
Organism: Mobula birostris; assembly: GCF_030028105.1. Classification (NCBI taxonomy): domain Eukaryota; kingdom Metazoa; phylum Chordata; class Chondrichthyes; order Myliobatiformes; family Myliobatidae; genus Mobula; species Mobula birostris. Next base: position 170,449,710 of record NC_092371.1, read on the forward strand.
TGAAAGTGAGTCCATAGGTTGTGGGAACAGTTCAGTGATGGGGCACGTGAAATTGAGCAAAGTTGTCCCACTGGTTCTAGAGCCTGATGATTGAGGGGCAATAACCGTTCCTGACCTGGTGGTGTGAGTCCTGAGGCTCCTGTACCTATTTCTTGGTGGCAGTGGCGAGAACAGAGCCCGACCTGGATGGTGGGGGTCCCTGATAATGGATCCTATGTCAGCAAGGTAAAAACAGTCCGAATCTATTCAACTTTTCCCTATAACTCATGTGCTTAAGTCCAAAGAATCTATAACTCAGGCTCTCTATACGCTTTCCAAGTTTATTGATACCTTTCGCATATGTAGGTGACCAGAACTGCACAAAATACTTCTAACTTGGCCTTCACCACCCACTTAAACAACTTCAACATAACATCCCAACTCCTACACTCAATACTCAGATTTATGATACTCTCGAGTTCTCTTTGCAAGAGAGCTTTTAACACATTAAGGTAAGAAAGTATCCATGCCCCCATGTAAAGTAAGCTTTAGAATATGGACAATTTTTCCAGACTTCACACGTTTTACTGCATCATCTCTGATAGAGATGCTCTGAAGGTTCATAGACAAGGTCCATAGACAGTGTCTGGAGTTTACAGAGTGAAAAACAAGACATCCAGTGACCGGCAATTCTGTGGGTGAAAACGCCCTGCTAATGAGAGAGGTCAGAAGAGAATGGCCAGATTGGTTCAAGCTGCAAGTAAGTGACAATAACTCAAATAACCACGCATTACAACAGTGGTATGCAGAAGAGCATCTCTAAATGCAGATGATCACGAACATACAGTCAGTGGCCACTTTATTAGGTACAGGAGGTATCAAACCAGACAATTAATAAATGCACTTTCAATATCTGATTCATCCAAAGCTGGAGATATACAGCAGCTGATGATAATTGTGCATTGCTAGGAAAATATACTGTCCATCCCTCCTTGAGGTAAAGCATTTAATAGGGAATAATCAACCTTTCACTGAACAACCATTATGGGCTCCAGTAACTCCTTCTTTCCTTGGTATTTTTCTGTTCATTTTAGAAAATGAAGAGAATTAATCAAAATTCTGTTATGCATGTAATTTCTTTGCAGCAAGGTGATTTATACACATGGAACTGTGCCTATAAGAGTGCTCATTAATTGATCTTTGGAAATATGTGAAGAATAATATACAATTATTCCCAAGCTCCATTCACTCTATTCCATTTGAGAGGACAAGAATATAAAAGCAAAGATGTAAAGCTGAGACTTTATAAGGCATTGATCAGACCTCATGTGCAGTATTGTGAGCAGTTTTGGGCCCCTTTTCCAAGAAAGGATGTACTGGCATTGGAGAGTGTCCAGAGGAGGTTCACAAGAATGATCCCAGGAATGAAAGGGTTAGTTAATGAGGAGCATTTGGTGGCTTCAGGCCTGTACTTGCTGGAGATTAAAAGAATGAGGAGGGATTACATTAAAACATCATAGATTGAAAGGTCTAGATATAGTGGACATGGAGAAGGTGTTTCCTATAGTGGGGGAGTCTAGAACCAGAGGGCACACACTCAGAATACAAGGATGGGCCTTTAGAACAGAGATGAGGAGAAATGTCTTTAGCCAGAGTAGTGTATCTGTGAAATTCATTGCAACAGAAGGGTTTGGAGGCCAAGTCCCTTAAAGCGGTGGTTGAGAAGTTCTTCATTAGTAAGAGCATCAAAGGTTACAGACAGAAGGCAGAAGAACATGGTTGAGAGGGATAATAAGTCAATCATGACGAAATGGCGGAGCAGATTCAATGGACTAAACCACCTAATTCTGTACCTATGTCTTATGGAAAGCCCACTTATACATTGACTACCTGCTTTGGTCAAACATGCTGATTATATAATTGTATTTGCACATAGAAACAGTATTTTCCCAAGCCACCCTTAATGTCCTGCTTACACTCAGTGGCCATTTTATTAGGTACTTCCTGGTATGTTTGTAGTCTTCTGCTGCAGCTTCAGGGTTCGATGTGTTGTGCATTCAGGGATGTCCTTCTGCCCACCACTGTGGTAATGCATGGTTAAAGTTCAAAGTGAAGATTATTATCAGAGTACATACATGTCTCCACATGCAACTGTGAGATTCTTCTTTAGTGAATATACATACTTAGCAAATCTATATTCACAGAGGGCGGAGTTTAGGATGATGGCACCTAACGGCAACTCCTCTGCTTGCACCTTTGGAAACAGCTCTATTTCTATCTTTAATATCTCTTTTTTCCCCTTTTCAGGGTTCTTATGAAGACCCTGACCTGGAGTCACACGCTGACTTCGGTTCTTTGTGGAAACAGTCTCAGGGTCTCACGATCAGCTGCTTTTCGATATGTCAAGGACGCGGCCTGGAAGACTAGCACTCCTTCAGGGTGCCGGAATTTTGTGGCTCTGGAGGCGGGCGGACTTGAGGCTGGTGCCACTGCCTGGTGCATTGAGGGAGATGGAAGATTTTAAGAAACGAGCTGGTTGCTGGCTGTGTGCCCAGACACCCGAGTTCTTTGGACACAGAGCTCGGAAAAAAGCAACGCAACAGACTTTTCACACCATAATCGGTGAGTTGTTTTGTTATATCTTCCCCCTCGCTGTGAAATGGGGACACCTCTTTTTCCCTTATTAGGGAGAGAGAGAACCTGTAGTATGTCAAATTCCGGGAGAATAAGTAGTCTTTGGGTTACTGCAAGTCTGTGTCTTTATTGATGCTTTGCCGCACGCTTGAGTGCTCGGTGGGGGGGGGGGGGGGCAGTGCCGATGCTTTCTTGCTGGTAGGGGAGGGGGAGGTCGTTGCTTTGCTGCTGCTGCTTATGCGTGGGAGAGGGGAGCTGGGAGAGGGGCTTTGGGGTTCTAACATTTAGCTGTCATTCACTATTGGGGCACCCCTCTGTTTTTGTGGATGTCTGCGAAGAAAAAGAATTTCAGGATGTATATTCTATACCTTTCTCTGACATTCAATGTACCTATTGAAACCAATTGAACAATAACTGTAAACTAAACAAACTGCGCAAGTGCAGATAATAAATATCAACAAATAACGAGCATGAGAATACAAGATAAGAGTCCTTTAATGAGTGTTGTTCAAGAGCATGATGGTTGAGGGGTAGTAACTGTTCTTGAATGTGGTAGTGCGAGTCCTGAGGTACCTGTACCTTCTACCAGATGGCAGCAGTGAGAAAAGAGCACTGCCTGGGTGAGTGGTTATTTGAATTACCGCCGCCTTCCTGTCAGCTTGAACCAGTCTGGCCATTCTCCTCTGACCTCTCTCATTAACAAGGCATTTTCGCACACAGATCTGCCACTCACTGGATATTTTTGTTTTTACACTATTCCCTGTAAATTCCAGAAAATGTTTTGCGTGAAAAGCCCAGGAGATCACCAGTTTCTGAAATACTCAAACCACCCCATACCAACAATCATTCCACGGTCAAAGTCACTGAGATCACATTTCTTTCCATTCTGATGTTTGATCTGAACAACGACTGAATCTCTTGATCATATCTGCATGCTTTTATGCATTAAATTGCTAACACATGATTGGCTGATTAGATATTTGTATTAATGAGTAGGTGTACCTAATGAAGTGGCCACTGAGTGTACATCACTGCACTGTCATTAAGGGTGATGAGGAGTCATGTTGTGGAAAGGTGACAGAAGAATCTGATGGCCAATTTTCATTGCCCCTCCCTACAGCTACAAGAGCCCAAGAAAATTCATTCCATTTTCGCCATCCAGGAACAGTAAACATTTCGAGTGACCTTTATGACATAGTACCACTGTAATTATAGGGTGTCCAATTTAGTGGACACTCTTTAGGTGTTCAATAAATTGGATTCCTGGTACAACCATTCACGCAATTATTGACACTACACCGAAAATACTTCATCTTGGACGCAGCAGCAATTTTTTTTTCTTCAAGATCGATATTCTCTTCGTGAATGCAGTCATGTTACCACGGAATCTGGCACATGCTCCACTGTACTCATGAGGCAGATGATCAATAAGGCTGACAGTGGCTAGGTGAATATTAGGGGGTTAGTGGACTTACAAAAAGACTCAGTTGACCAAAGATCAACTCCCTACCATTGAGCACGTTTACATGGAGTGCTGTCTCAAGAAAGGAGCATCCATCAACAAGTACCCCCACCATCCAGGCCATGCTCTCTTCTTGCTACCACCATCAGGCAGAGGGTACAGAACCCTAAGATCCCACACTGTCAGGTTCAAGAGCAGTTATTACCTTACAACCATCAGGCTCCTGAACTGTGGATAACTTCACTGAACTAATTTCACAACCTATAGATTCAGTTTCAAAGACTGTACAACTTATGTTCTCAGTATTATTTATCTTTCATTTGCACAATATGTCTTCCTTTGCACACTGCTTGTTTGTCATTCTTTAAGTATAGGTTTTGTTTAGTGTTTATGCATAGCTTTTCATAAATTATATTGTATCATTATTTTCCTGTAAAAGGCTGCAAGTAAATGAATCTCAAGGTAGTGTATGGTACTTTGAGGAGAAGGTTAAGATGCGATTTAGATGGCAAGGGGATAGGACAAAAGTAGGGTTAACTGGAAAAGCTGTTAGACTAAGTGACAGCTTCCTCCCCAGCCCCCCGCCCCAGACACCCTGTTGCCACCCAGCACACATGTACATCTTCTCTGAAGGCCCTGCTGCCTTTCCATCTCAACTCACACACTCTCATCCTAGACTGGTTACTTTTCATCTTTTACTGCTGCTATTTCACATATTTATACTACTGCTTCTTTTATTATAATAGCACCAGTAACATTATGCTGCCGTACAGTAGCATGCACCTCACACTTTATGTCAAATGTCAATCGTCAGGCTGTGCCACTCAAGGACTTATGCTAATATTATTTTGTGACTGCATGTGTTGGATTGTAATTATATGTGCTACGTGTGGCTATACTTGTTAGGATGTATTCTGGAGTTATGGTATATAGCAAGTATTCATTTCAACAGCAACCAGTCCTTAAGCCTGAATATGGATTGTAGATTGAATTTTAAATGTAGTTCTGAGCAATGCTCTTCCTAGAACCTGCAGACAGAGGTTAATTGCAAACCAGGAAACACCCATTCACTTCAGATGTCTGCATATGCATGAAAGCAGCCAGAGATTCAGTGGTGATTAACATTCATTTAGGGTGTCTGGAGAGTTGGTGTGAAGATGGAGGTGTATGAAAATTATATGTCATTCAAAGGAAGCATTGTAGATACATTGCAGCTATAGAATTGTCGTGCAGTTACCTTTGATCTTTAGCATATAAAAATGTCTTGTAAGAGCAGGTCAGGCAGACCTCTTCCAAAAATGTCTCCAATATGATGCCTCTGCTTGTTTTTGCTGAATAAAGACTTCTATATCCACCAGCTTCAGTGTCTCTCTGGCAACTTCATTCACAGTCATGACATTCGGGGGCTAAACTGGGATACATTCGTAACCCATCATGTCGCCAGCAATCTCAGCAGTGAAGTAGGTAGGTATTTTTTAAGATTAGCACTCACACTTGGACCTATTTGGGTCAGTGACTACGGGACCACAAAGTATCACAACCACGGTGGAGAGCTGAACTGGTAGATATAAAAGTAGTGTGGTGCGTGTGGATACATGTGTGTATATGTAAGAGACTAGACATTTGTGTAATTTGGTGAGACAGGGCCACCAGTTGTGAAGGTGGTTACTGACTATTTGGGATACCAGTGGGGTGCATGTATACACGTTGGTGGAAACTGTTTAGTAGCAGACGTGTTTGTGTGTTTTAAGAATACGTCTGTAATCTTGGTGTAACAGTTTTAAATGCAAAAGAATACAACAAGCATTCTAAGTTCAGACACACACAAGTGGCAGATTGCAGAGCACATGCTTTGTGGTTTTAAGTATGCTTAATTTTTATCCATCATTTATACTTTGCGCAGTGTGAGATATTTGAGGGAGATATTATACCCAGATATATCTGTTGGGTTGGCACCTACTGAGGTCAGGCAATGTCAAGTCGAGAACCCTGACGATCTGAGCCAGCCCTTGACCTCGATTACAACCATCCATAAACCCTACACCCCTAAGGAGAAGCAGAGCAGTTTTTCAGAGCTGCTTCCACTTAAAGTTGCCTGAAGGAAGACAGAATTTTGGCACAAGCTCAGGAATGACTGAAGTTCACCAGATGCACTCCAGAGATATAGATGTGCTGGTATAAGTGAAGTGCCCGAGGAATATGCGGGAGAGAATGGCCCAGGAGGTGCAGGAAGGCATACAGACAACTACAAAAAGCACCAGCAATGAAGAAAGATATCACTTCATTAAAGGAAAAGTGAGGCAGCAACTGGGGGGGAAGTGAGAGTAACTGGAGTGGTAATGTCAGTGGTTCAGCGAGCTGATGAGGCAGCATGGATTATGCAGAACATAAATATGGAGTGTATGAAGAATATTCAGGGTTGGATAGCACAGGGAGGGATGACACAGTCTTCCGGAAAATGCTGAAGGAAGGCCTGAGCTCAGCTCACAAAGGTTGAGATTTGGGGATCACGGTGGGATTGATCTACTCCATGATAGTATCATAGGCTGGTAAGATAGACCAGAGGAGGGGAAAGATCATTGTCTTGTTGCATCATCCAATTTCTATTAAGCTTCAGGTGATGGACCGATACCCTGACAATCTCCTGCAAAATGTCTTGATACGATTTCGAATTCATTGATCCCTCAACAATTGCAAATTGTCCAGGCTCTGAGGCAGCAAAGCAGCCCCAAACCATGATGCTCTTTCCACCATGCTTCACAGTTGAGATGAGGTTTTGGTGTTGGTGTGCTATGCTCTTTTTCTTCCAAACATAGCAATGTACATTTCTGCCAAAAAGTTCAACTTTTGTCTCATCTGTCCACAGAACATTGTCCCAGAAGTATTGTGGAACAACCAGGTTGCCTTTTGCAAGATATGCAGCAATGTTTTTTTTTGGAGAGTGGTAGCTTCCTCTGTGGTGTCCTTCCATTAACACCATTTTCTTCAGCGTTTTTCTTATAGTGGACACATGAACAGAGAATTGGCCAAGTCCTAGAAATTTCCACAGGTCTTTTGCAGTTACCCTTGGGTTCTTTTTCACCTCCTTTAATATTGGACATTGTACTCTAGGGAGAGTAGCAACAGTACTGAATTTCCTTCATTTGTAGACAATTTCCCTTACTTGTGGACTGATGAACACTCAGGTCTTTAGAAATACTTCTGTAGCCTTTTCCAACTTCATACATCTCTAAAATTCTTCTTCTAAGGTTCCCTGAAAGTTGTTTTGATCAATGCATGGTGCACATAAACATCTTTCTTAAGAAGAGCAGGCTCTGTCAGTAGCCTGACTTTATGTGACTTTTTTATAGGGCAGGGCACCTCTACAACTCATACCTCCAATCTCCTCTCATTGATTGGAACACCTGACTCCAAATACCTTTTGCAGAGGGCATTACCCCAGAGGTTCATATACTTTTTAAACCTAGACTGTGATTGTTTAAATGGTGTACTAAGTACTAACAAAATAAGTGCAATTGTTTGTGTATTATTAGTTTAGGCAGATTATATTTGTCTATTATTGTGACTTAGATGATGTTCAGACCACATTTTGAGTAATTAATGCAGAAAACCAAGTAATTGCTATGAGTTCAGAAACTTTTTCTTGCAATTGTATAATATATATCTATATTGCAGTTTATAATATATATCTTATGGTCTTATTTTATGTACTGTATTACACCGTATTGCTGCTACAAAAGAAGTTTCCTGACATACATCAGACAGAATAAACTTGATTCAGATTCTGATATATATCTGGCTCCAGGAAGCAGTGTTTCTTTCACCGACATGACGACACAGATGTCTTACCAAGAACACAATTATATTTAATCTAATGCAAATAGCTCTGGTCTGTAATCAGCAATAAGAGCCCAAAAATTAGTTGGGTTGCTTCCCTACTCACCAATTAGAACCACAATGTACATTACACTGATAATTCATGTAGGTATAATGAGATCTCCAACATCCTTCAGTGTTGAACACTGCCGATTCCCTTTCGGCTTTTTATCATTTACAGAGCAGCCGGGACCAGGATAATAATGTCAGCTTTCAGAATGTAATGATGATACAAAAGCAAATTTGCCACTGAGTTAATGAACCAAGACCACGAGCAGTGTCCCCATTCGCACTTGGACCAAATGCTTCTCCTGAGTGTGATGCAGGCAGCACAGCTGGGGTACTCATTCCTGTCTCTCTCATGCTGAGGAAGGAAATCTGTCATAATCATCCTCCCTAATCTAAATGCAACTTGAAACCCTCAGAGTACTCAACACTTAATTGTTCCTGATTTGCGGAGCCAATTACGGGCAGATAGCAATGTCCCTATCCCATAATGGAATAAAAATAATGAGCATCATTTAGTCTAATTTTCATGCACTTTGAAAAATGAATCAGAAGCAGGCAAAGGCCATTTGGCCCCTCAAGCCTATTCAATAATTGTAACCTGAAACTGTAGCAGCATGGTATCTAATCAGTTACACAATGCTCTACCGCAGTCAGCAGTCAACTGTTAGAGTGGGGTTCAATTCCTGCCACTGTTTGTGAGGGGTTTATACATTCTCCCTGTGACTGTGTGGATTTCCTCTGGGTGCTCTGGTTTCCTCCCACATTCCAAAGACATAGGGGTTAGGGTTAGTGGGTTGTGGGATATGTTGGCACCAGAGGGATGGGGACACCTGCAGGCTGCCTCCAGCAAAATCCCTGCTGATCTGATTTGACGCAAATGATGCATTTCAATGTTTCAATGGACACGTGCTAAATAAAGCTGACTTTTAAATATTTTTATTTTTAACCTCAACTCCACATTTTCATTTGCCTGTGGTGTTGTTTCACTTCTTGCTCATGAATTACCTATCGACCTCTGTCTGTTCATTTTGGTGCTTCAGTAAAGCATTCAGTATAATCAAAGACCTCGCCAACGCTGGACGTTCCCTCTTCCCCCCCTGCAATTGGGCAAAAGGTACAAAAGCCCGAAAGCCCATTCCACCAAGCTCAATGACAGTTCCTATCCCACTGTTATAAGACTAGTGAATGGACCTTCCGTACAATAAGGTAGACTCTTGACCTCTTATCTATCTTGTTGAGACAGAAGATGGAACATTACAGCACAGCGCAGAGTCTTCAACCCAGAATGTTGGGCCAACCTTTTAACCTACTCTAAGATCAATCTAACCCTTCCCTCCTACATAGTCCTCCAATTTTTCTATCCATATACCAATTAAGAGTTTCTTAAATGCCCCTAATGTATCTGCCTCTACCACCAGCCCTGGCAGTTACCATTCTGGGTAAAAAAAAACTTAACTCTGACATCCCTCCTATACTTTCCTTCAATCACCTTAAAATGATTACACTGGTATTGGGCATTTCCACCCTACTCCTTATCACCTTGTACACCCCTCATGCTCCTTCTCTCCAAAGAGAAAAGCCCTAGCTTGCTCTGCCTATCCTCAATAGACATGCTCTGTAATCCAGGCATCATCCTGGTAAATCTCCTCTGCATCCTCTCTAAAGCTCCTATATCCTTCCTATTCAGGAACTAGAATAAAACACAATACTCTACGTGCTCTTTCATGAGGTTCAGTAACCAAATTTAAATGGGGCCATGCTGGACTTGCCAGCAGTAGCTTGGAGGACACAGGAAGGCCACATGCAAAGTGCATTTGGTCCCTGAGTTCTCTATGATTGGGAACTATTCAAGGACACAGCAGTGACTCAAGGAATATGTGGGAGTTCAGCTGCACTAGCAACTGACTGCCAGTTCATCCTGTACATCTGTGCTGCAGTGCACAAGTCCATAAAATGCTGACATACGTTAGCGTTGCTGCTTACTCGTAGGTCCTTGATGGGGCAGTCAGCTTTCAAAACGTAATAATTAAAGGAGCAAATAATTGCATTTGGGATTGGCTTGCTTAAGTCATCAACCTACTTAGCAACCCTTACGTTCTTATCAATTGCTTGGATCTGTGCTCTTTCCAACTCGAACCATGTACGAGAAGAAATAAAATAGCATACTGTAGTGTAAAGGGAGAGGACAGTCTGCAATGTTCTACATGATCTAAAGTCATTTGAAGTGCATGGTTGCCAGGGCTGAATGTGAACATTACCTGAAATTACTGCAATTTTGGAAGATCCGTGCTCCTCTTGAGCAATCCGTTCAGCTTCCTCCATTAAAAGCATTCCAAAACCCTGGCAGAAAGAAAACAGGAAATGGGGCTGAAGCAGCAAGAATCGATAAGCAAACACACTTCTGAAGAAGTTTGGTTTGTAGTGTCAAAGTAGAGAAGACCACCCAGCCCAAAACATCAACATCAGCTCTCTGACAGAGAGAGCTGCAGTCTCAATTCTTCAATCACTTTAACATCTCTATTTTTCAAATAATTATTCATTCCCTTCTACGTGATATTTTTTCACACTTTTGGCCAACCTCTGGACATTGCTGGTGGAACTCAGTAGGTCAGGAGCATCTATGGAGAGGAATGAACAGTTGCTGTTTCGGGCTGAGACCCTTACTGAGGTTAACAGCAAAACATTGTCTAATTATTGGTTCATTAAACAGGATTTCCTGGTAGCCATCCATTTCATTTTGACAAGTCAGTCTACGGCCTCCTTGGCTGCTATGATGGGGCCACACCTAGGTTGGACAAGCAACACTTCATATTCCATTTGGGTAGCCTCCAACCTGATGGCATAAACACTGATTTCTCTAACTTCTGGTAATTTCTATCCCCTTTCTCCTTCTCTCTCTTTTTCTATACCTCGTCTGGCTCCCCTCCTACCCTTTCTCACCTGTCCATCACCTGCCTCTGGTTTACCTCCTTCTTCCCTTTTCCCATAATCCACTATCCTCTCCTATCAGATTCCTTCTTCTTCGTTTTCAGTGTTCCACCTATTACCCGCCAGCTTGTACTCCTCCCAATAGCCCCCATTCTTGATTTTGCCCCTTTCCTTTCCACTCTTGAGAAGGACCCCAACCCAAAATGTTGACCGTTTATTCCCCTCCTTAGATGCTGCCTGACCTGCTGAATTCCACCAGCAATTGGTGTGTATTGTTCTGAATTTCCAGCATCTGCAGAATCTGCTTTTATAATTTACTGGATACTATAACAATGGCATCTCCTCAAAGTAAGTTTGAGAACTTCTTACTGAGGTAAATAGTTTAGCATTCTCTAACTTACTGGTACATTGTAAAAGGGCACAATGCACTATGTTATTAGAAATTTCACTCTTCTAAGCAAGGGAATGATATTTTCTGATTTAGTTATAGGGGGCATATACACTAACAATGTTAATCACACCTCTCTCATTTCCACTGAGAAGGCAATGCTGTCTGGAGTTTAGCCATTTGGCACTTAGCTCCTGATAGGGTCACCCATGACAGAAAGGTCAAAGGGGAGGTTCCAGACAAAGAGCGATCCAACCAAGACTTCAATGGTGGAACTGGTGGAAGATGATGACACATCACAACAGAAGTGAAGATGGAGGAAGGCTGCAGCAATGAAGAAGTCCTCAGTCATCTTGCACTCCATGTTTCTAGATCCTGACCGCAATCTGTCAAGGACTGAATGCTGGTTGCTCATGTTTCAGCCTCCCCAGTCATGCACAAGCGTTGTCTATTGAGGAAATCCATCCTAATATCCTAGCATCTGAAGGTCCACCAACAGACAACCCCTTAGGAAAAGATCATACTCAACTGGAGTGATTGCCCTATTACTAATTACTTCCACAATGCTGTCTAGAAGACTGCATATAAATGCAAGGATGTAATGCTCAGGCTTTATAACGTATTGGTCAGACTGCATTTGGAGTATTGTGAGCAGATTTGGGGCCCTATCTAAGAAAAGATGTGCCGGCATTGAAGGAAGCCCAAAGGAGATTCACAATAATTATTCTGAGAATGAAAGTGTTAACTTATGAGGAGTGTTTGATGTCTCTCGGCCTATACTCACTGGAGCTTAGAAGAACGTGGGGGGGAGGGATCTCATTGAAACCTATCGAATATTGACAGGCCTCGATAGAGTACATGTGGAGATGATTTTTCCTATAGTGGGGGAGGCTCGGACCAGAGGCCACAGCCTCAGAATAGAAGAACATCCCTTTAGAACAGAGAAGAAGAAGAATTTCTTTAGCCAGAGAATAATGAATTGATGGACTTCATTGCCACATACAGCTGTGGAGGCTAAGTCAGTGGGGATATTTAAAATGGAGGTTGATAGGTTCTTGATTAGGCAGGGCATCAAAGGTTATGGGGAAAAGACAGGTGAATAGGTTAAGAGGGATAATAAATCAGGCATGATAGAAAGGCATAGCAGACTCATAATTCTGCTCCTATGTCTTTATTATTATTATTTATTGACTTTATTTCTTAAATCCTTCACATACATGAGGTGTAAAAATCTTTACGTAACGTCTCCGTCTACATGGTAATGTGCAATCATAGTAATTTATAATAAATAGAACAGTCAATCTAACATAGAATACACTCAAGTCAATGCGAGTTAATCAGTCTGATGGTCTGGTGGAAGAAGCTGTCCTGGAGCCTGTTGGTCCTGGCTTTTATGCTACAGTACCATTTCCCGGATGGTAGCAGCTGGAATAGATTGTGGTTGGGGTGACTCAGGTCCCCAATGATCCTTCGGGCCCTTTTTACACACCTGTCTTTGTAAATGTTCTGAATCATGGGAAGTTCACAACTACAGATGTGTTTGGCTGTCTGCACCACTCTCTGCAGATTCCTGCGATTAAGGGAGGTACAGTTCCCATACCAGGCAGTGATGCCCCTCTAGAAAGTTCTTAGGATTTGGGGGCCCATATCAAACTCCCTCAACCATCTGAGGTGAAAGAGGCGTGGTTGTGCCTTTTTCACCACACAGCTGGTGTGTACAGACAACGTGAGGTCCTCGGTCATCTGGATGCTGAGGAACTTAAAGCTCAACCTCAGATCCATTGATGTCAATAGGGGTTAATCCATCTCCATTCCTCCTGTAATCCATAACCAACTCCTTTGTTTTTGCAACATTGAAGGAGAGGTTGTTTTCTTGACACCACTGTGTCAGCGAGATGACTTCTTCCCTGTAGGCTACCTCGTTATAGTTTGGGATAAAGCCAATCAATGTAGTGTCATCAGCAAATTTAATTAGCAGGTGAGAGCCGTGGGTGGTGACACAGTCATGGGTATACAGGAAGTAAAGGAGGGGAGCTAATGCACGGCCCTGAGGGGCTCCTGTATTGATAGTCAGAGGGGCGGAGGTGAGGGAGCCCACTCTTACCACCTGCCGGCGATCTGACAGGAAGTCCAGGATCCAGCTGCACAAGGCAGGGTGGAAGCCGAGGTCTCTCAGCTTCTTGTCGGGCCTGGTTGGAATTATGGTGTTGAATGCTGAACTGTAGTCCAAGAACAGCATTCTCACATAAGTATCCTTCTTCTCCAGATGTGTAAGGATGGTATGCAGAGCAGTTGATCGGTTGTGTCGGTAGGCAAATTGTAGGGTGGTAGCAAGCGGCAGATGTAATCCTCGACCAGCCTCTCAAAGCTTTTGCTTATTATTAAGGTGAGTGCGACAGGCGTGTTACCTTGGTCTTTTCTGGTACAGGGACAATAGTGGATAATTTGAAGCAGAACAGCACTCTACACTGGGACAGGGAGAGATTGAAAATGTCAGTAAACACATCTGCCAGTTGTGCTGCGCACATCCTGATTACTCGCCCTGGGATGCTGTCCAGTCCTGCAACCTTGCGACTGTCCACTTGTTGCGTACTTCAGCCTCAGGACCAGGTTGCAGATTGTAGCGGTGGCTTTCCTCAGAAGCTCAGAGTTAGCGACATCGAACCGAGCATTAAAGCGATTGAGCTCATCTTATGGTCTTATGGGAGGGTATTCCAGGGGAACGTGCAGGCTGTGGCTTTCCTACACACCTGATGTTTTTACCCTCTTTGGTGATAAAGATTATGGGCTTGGAAGGTGTTTTAGTAATAGTAGCAGCAGCTTTGGTAAGGAATTGTAATTGATTTTAGCTGTAGCTGTGATGCACTGGTAAAAGAGGGTGCGTACATTAAGGCTGTTGGGTGGGCTGTCAATCAAGTGGGCTGTTTAGATCATAATCAGGTCAAAGTAAATTCATTATCAAAGTATTTATATGTCACTATTTACAGGAAAATAAAAAAAGAATTTATGAAAACTTACACCTAAACACTGACAAAAACAACCAATGTGTAAAATTAAGACAAATTGTGCAAAAGCATATTGAGAACATGAGGTATAATCCTTGAAAATGAACCTGCAGTTTGTGGAGTCAGGTCAGTGTTGAGGTGAGTGAAGTTATCTACGCTGGTTCAGGAGTCTGATGGTTGTAGGTGACAACTGTTTCTGAAGCTGGTGGAGTGGGACCTCCTATCCGATGGTAGAAGTGAGAAGAGAGTGTGGCCTGGATGCTGGGGCTCCTTGACGATGGATGTTCCTTTCTTGTGGCAGTGAGATGTGCTCAGTGATGAGTAGGACTTTACCTGTGATGGACATGGACTGGGCTGTATCCGCCGCTTTCTGTTTATTGTTACTGACATTTGCTGGTAAATTTGTTGTTGTGCAGGAGCAGTACAATACAAGACATAAAAATTATTATAACTTACAATAAGAACATATAAAAAATACAGTGCAAAAAGAGATCGAAGTAATGAGGAAGTGTTCATAGCTTCATGCACCATTCAGAAATTTGACAGCAGAGGGGAGACAGCTGTTCCTAAAACATTGAGTATGCGTCTTCAGGCTTCTGTACATCCTCATCAATGAGTGAGGACACCTTCTGGGTGCTGAAGGTCCTTAATGATACGCTACTTTCTTGAGACATCACCTTTTGAAGATGGAAGGACAGTGCCCCATGATGGAACTGTTTTGAGTCAACAACCCTCTGCAGGTTACTGTACAGGTAGCTAAATTTAACTGTTTTTGGAACTGCACTATTACAAGTACTGAGAACTTTTATTACATTCCTGTCGTGCTCTGTAATGAACTAAGTGGTGAGACGTAAGATAGTACAGTTAATCCTCTGTTCAGTGGCGTACAGTGACTGCTCTTCTCCAACCGGCCTCAGGAGTTTGATGGTGGGTAGTGGATTAGAAGAATGAGTGGGGTTCTCATTGAAACCTATCAAATACTGAAAGGCCTAGATAGAGTAGATGAGGAAAGGATGTCTCCTATAATGGGACTACTATACTAGGACCACAGGGCACAGCCTCAGAATACAAGGATAGCCCTTTAGAACAGAGATATGGAGGAATTTCTTTAGCCAGAGGGTGGTGAATCTGTGGAATTCATTACCACAGACAGCTGTAGAGGTCAAGTCATTGGGTATATTTAAAGCGGAGGTTGATATGTTCCTGATCAGTAATACCAACAAAAATTATGGGAAATAGCAGGAGAATGGGGTTGAGAAGGATAATAAATCAGCCAGAATCAAATGGAGCAAACTCAATGGACCAAATGGCGCAATTCTGCTCCAATACCTTTCGGTCTTAATTCTAGAGTAGCCCACGCTACTCTTGCTGAACTTACTGTGGACAGCACTGCAGACGGGCTGCCCACTATGACATTTGTTTGGCCTGCTCACACACTAGTCATTGAGTAAGATTCAATGATGCTTTACAGCCAGAGATATTCACCACTGGCAACTTCTGTGGACTTACAGAGTGCTGCAGAGTTAGTGCTCAGTATTGGAAATGCTACAGGGAGTTATTACTGGAGATAAATATTGAAAGATAAGCTGGTGGATTGCATTCATTTGCCTGGAAGACAAGCTGGATTGCGTTTGTCTGCGTGGAAGACAAGCTGGATTGCGTTCGTCTGCGTGGAAGACAAGCTGGATTCTGTTCGTCTGCGTGGAAGAGAAGCTGGATTGTATTTGTCTGTGGCTGCACATGATGATCGGATTGCTGTGGGCTTGTTTTGCTGATATCATCCCATGCACCATCAATCTACAGGACATTGCTCTCAAAGACTTGCGCTATATTATTATGTTATTTTTAAACAGTATATTTATTCACCACTTTGTAATTATATGTGCTATGTGTGCTTTGTGCTGTGTATAACTGCTAGTACTGTGTTTCGTACCTTGACTCTGGAGAAATGCTGTTTCCTTTGCCTGTATTCATTTATGAATGAATGACAATTAAACTTGAACTTGTTGCACGGACCCTGCAAATGTTGCTCATACACAGCTCAGTCCTAATCTGAATGTCATTTAAATCCTGCTGCATACAGACTGCTTCATTTCTGAGAAGTTACAAATGGAAATGGACACAAGGGATTCTGCAGATGCTGAAAATCTTGAGCAACACACAAAATGCTGGAGGAACTCAATTGGTCAGGCAGCATCTATGGAGAGGAATGGACAGTCAACGTTTCACCAGGTCTCCACCCGAAATAGAAATGAACATTGTTAACATCCCTACTTTTGAGCCTAGGATGGAGGGGTTGGGCTTAGAACACTACCCTGGGCATTAAGATTGCTGTTAAATTTTCCTGATTGAAAATGACTAATGGTGTTTCATGTTCATAGCATTACAATTAATAACTGCTTCCTTTAGATTTTATGGAAGACTTTCTGTCCTGGCACTCAGTTTGATGGAATTAAGTTTATCCAGATCCTTTATTCTTACCTGATGCTGGAACTTGGACGGATCCCTCGCACTGACAGGTACAACACTGCCGTACACATGGAGCTCGCGCACAATAGAGACTCCTCCCTTCAACTCAGCTCGGAACGTCTCTTCAGAGCACTTTCGCAAGCGGAGTAATCCAATCAGAATGTCTTGCTCAGGATCTTCGTATGACAGGAATGTTTCCCAGCCACCATTTGCAACATAATCTCTTCTTACCAGTTCTACCTGAAAGAAATTAACTATACGCTCAGACAAGGTTCAGACCTTTAACCTAATGGTTAAGAGATCCTCCCGCTACAGATGGCATGCTTTGTAATTACCTATCTAATGCAGCATGAACTATTAGCGATGGGAAACTTAACAAAGAAATCCTAAACATAAGAGATTCTGCAGATACCGGCAATCTTGAGCAACGTGCACAAAATGCTGGAGGAATTCAACAATGGAGGGGAAAAGCAGTCAATGTCTTGGGCCAAGATCTTTCATCAGGACTGGAAAGGAGGGAAGCAAAAGTCAGAATAAGCAGGTGATAGGTGACAGCAGGTGGGTGGGGGGGGGGGAGGGAGTAGAAGAGACAGGTAGTAGAAAAGAGTTAAAGGAGGAGGAACCTGATAGAAGAGAACAGTGGAACTTGGAAGAAAGGGAAGGAGGAGAGGAGCAGTAAAGGAGAGTAACTGAGTGGGGAACCAGAAGGAGGAATGGAAAAAGAGAAAACATGGGGAGAGAAATTACCAGAAGCTAGAGCAATCTATGTTTATGCCATCGTTTTGGAGGCTGTCCAAACAGAATAGACCTGAGAGTGGCCTCATTGTGGCAGTAGAGGAGGTCACGCTAGACATATGGGAATGGGAAGTCAAATTGAAATGGGTGAATTGAATAAATAGGGGTCAGGTGCCTGTTGGAGAAAACTGATTGAGTTAAATACTAATAAATCACTCTAGCAGATCACAGTACAAATGCCTGATTACCTGAACTATTCATGATTCATGCTCACTGTGGAATTGAATGAGATTAGGCTAATTGTCCTATCAGGAGTTGATTGCTTTTCCCTTTGCAGATGGATGACTTACTGGGATCTGTTAAGGATCATCAGAGCCCATCCCTGTTAGGTGTCAGCTCTCCTTTTTTGTCTTCACACCTTATCTCTGAGCTGCAGCTCCAAACATTTTCCCCACTAAAGGGTAGCTAATCAAAAGTTCGTAAAGAAATTAAAGATCTGTGCCAGTTCTTCACAACTTCAGTCAGAGTTCAATGCTCCCTCTTAACTCAAATTTCTATCATCCAGGGCGAACACTGATTTTAATCTGATAGCAAAAAGCAATTAAAGTGACAAGAATATAAATGGGTGAAAGAACAGAAATACAGAGGAGGGGTGTGGAGGTGGAGATGAAGTGCCAGACTCTATTTTAACCTCCAGAGAAAACTACAGAACAGACAATGATGAAAGGTCCCATAATTTGGCAAAAAGTCCCCTTTATTTATTCTTAGACCAGTGTCACTGTGTTTTCAGGTAACTTGAACTAATGGCATACAGCAGAGTGTTGTACTGAAGGAATTCACCAGTGTAGCACATACTGCTCTTGCTGAATTTACTGTGGATAGCACTGCAGACTACTCAACTGGGACATTTATTTACCTTGCTCACACACTTATCTAAGAAAGGAAGTGCTGTCATTGGAGAGGATCCCGAGGAGGTTCTCAAGAATGACCTCGGAATCAAAAGGTTAATGTATGAGGAGCGTTTGATGTTACTGGGCCTGTATTCACTAGAGTTTAGAAGAATAAGTGGGGATCTCATTGAAACCTATTAAATACTGAAAAGCCTCGATACTGTAGAGTGGATGAGGAAAGGGTGCTTCCTATGGTGGGGGGGTGGGGGTGGGGGTGGGGGTGGGGGTGGGGGGGGGGGTTCTAGGACCGTAGGGCACAGCCTCAGAATACAAGGATGGCCCTTTAGGACAGAGATGAGGAGAAATTTCTTCAGCTAGAGACTGGTGAATCTGTGGGATTCATTACCACAGACAACTATAAAAGTCAAGTTATTGGGTATACTTAAAGCAGAGGTTGATAGGTTCCTGATTAGTAATACCATCAAAGGTCACGGGGAGTAATCAGGAGATTGGGATTGAGAGGATAATAAATCAGCCATAATGAAATGGTGGAGCAGATAAATAGGCCGAATGGCCCAACTCTGCTCCCTTTTTTTTGGTCTTAATTCCAGTGTAGTCTACACTGCTCTTGGTGAACTTTCTGTAGACAACACTGCAGACAGGCTGCCCACTAGGACATTTGTTTGACCTGTGCACGTGCTAGTCATTCAGTACAATTCAATGATGCTTTACAGCCAGAGGCTGCCTGCAAATATCATCATATTTGTGGCACCAACATAGCATACACACAACTTACTAACCCTAACCTGTACGCCTTTGGAATGTGAGGAGAAACCAGAGCACTCAGAGGAAACCCACAGTCATGGAGAAAACACCTCACAGATTGTGGCAGGAACTGAACCCTGGTCACTGGCGCTCCAAAGCATTACGCTAACTGCAACACTACCATGGGGTGCCATGGTTATGTAGCAGTTAGCAGGCCCTATTACAGCTCAGGCCATCAGAGTTCAGAATTTAATTCCAGCGCCCTCTGAGTTTGTATGTCCTCCCCTTGAACGCGTGGATTTCCTCCAGGTGCTCCAGTTCCCTTCCACAGTCCAGAGATGTACCAGTTAGTAGGTTAATTGGTCATTGTAAATTGTCCTGTGACGAGGCTAGCGTTAAGTAGGTGGGTTGTTGGTTGGGCCTGTTACATGGTGTATCTCTAAATAGAAATAAATAAAACACTAGCGTGTCACTTGCAGACTGGAAAGGTAAATACAAGCATCAACTCCATGCGCTGAATGGTTCTGTTTCTATGCTTAAGAAGTCATGGTAACTTCACTAACTGATAGCAATAAATATCTTCATACTGGTTAATCCGTTGAATAGTTAGAAATGCACTGTCTGTTTCTATCAAATAATGTACTAAATGGCTGCATCAACTTCCTTTCACAATTACATCTGTTATCCTATCATGCACTGAAAAAAAGTCCAGAAACAAAAGAAAAATGCAATGTTTGAAAGCTTTAAGATAACTAATCTGACTAAAAATTGTGAAAGAGAGCACCTAGTCATATTAAGAGCTATGCCTACCTGATACGGTCGGACTTTATGATGAATTTCCTGGATTCCAACCTCTCTTGTCCGAACATCTCGACACTGAAAAGGGTACAAACAAATTAGCAAATTCCTAATGCACAAACAGTGGGAGCATCTAAAGAACTACCTATTCTGTGAATCTTACAAAGGCTCACAAATAACCAGCTGGATTGTACTGCGTCAGATGACAGCTTAAACTGAAACCAAACCAGGCAATGTTCAGATCCCTAGTACAACAAACTGGATTCTTGACATCACAATCTACCTCATTATGATTTTGCACCTTATCGTTTACCTGCATTGCACTTATTCTGTAGCTGTTACACTTTATTCTGCATCCTATTGTTGTTTTGTCTTGTTCTACCTCAAAGTATTTGATTTGTATGAAAGACCAGCATTCCAGCGATCTTGGGACATGTGACAATAATAAACCAATTTCAATACATGTACCTTTTCAGTACAGCTGTAACACCTGCAACATGGTAAACTTTACAATAAAGAAGCAAAAAAATACCATCCATCTTAACACCCACCCCTAAACCACCACCAATCTCACACACATGCTAACTCAGCCCTGGTTTCAATGCAGAATTTCCTCAAAATGTTATTTATCTGTTTCACCTGAGACTCTTCCTGCATTGGAATGGGGATGCTCATTGCTAACTGGGAAATGTCCATTTTGTCAGATGATGAAATCATCTGTGTCTACATTCAGCAATACCTGGACTACATTCAGACCTGGGTTAGTAACTGGCAAGCAACATACATGATGCACTAGACAGACCATACCCATAGAGTAATAGAGCACTAAAGCACAGAAACAGGTCCTTCAGCCCCTCTAGTCCTTGCTGAACTGTCCCATCAATCCAGTAGCCAGTTGGCAGGCGCGGAGAGCGTCAGAGGCATCAGCGGCAGTGGAAGGCAGGCGGAGCACCACTAAACGTGGTGAGTTTTTTCTCCTTTCATGGTGGTTCTTCTTATTTTTTTAAACCATTAAAGAGAGATAGGGTCCAGCGGAGCAGCCTTCATTTCAGTGGCCATCATTGGAGTGGGGGCTACAGTCACAGTGGGAACTTAGAAGCTTTGACTCAAGAGGCTTCGACGAGAAAAGGCTGAGGTCAAAGAAACAAGTAAGAAGGGTAGGTTTTTCCTTTTGTTATTGCTGATTTCGTCTTGGTTGCCCATAGTGCAGGATGATCTTAGAGTATGGATCAATACTTGGAACTATGACATTGTGGTCATTACAGATACTTGGATGTCTCAGGGGCAGGAATGGCTGCTGAGTATGCTGAGCTTTATATGTTTCAAAAAGGACAGGGAGGAAGGCAAAAGAGATGGGGCATGGCATTGCTGATCAGGGACAGTGACATGGCATCAGGGACAGTGAAAAGGAGGAAGTCATGGACAGATTGTCTACTGAGTCTCTGTGGGTGGAAGTCAGAAACAGGAAGGGGACAATAACTCAACTGGGTGATTTTTATACACCCCCGAATAGTAACAGAGACATCGAGGACAGATAAGGAGGCAGATTCTGGAACGGTACAATAATAATAGGGTTGTTGTGATGGGTGATTTTAACTTTCCTAATATTGACTGGCATCTCCTTAGAGCAAGGGGTGGAGTTTGTTAGGTGTGTTCAGGAAGGTTTCTTGATGCAATATGTAGATAAGCCAACTAGAGGAGAGGCTGTATTTGATCTGGTATTGGGAAATGAACCTGGTCAGTTGTCAGATCTCTCCGTTGGAGAGCGTTTTGGAGGTAGTGATCACAACTCTATCTTCTTCACCATAGCACTGGAAAAGGATAGGGCAATTTGGGAAAACATTTAATTGAGGTAGGGGGAAATATGGTGCTATTTGGCAGAAACTTGGGAGCAGATGTTCTCAGGGAAATGCACGGCAGAAATGCGGCAAATGTTCAGGGAACATTTAAGAAGAGAAGAAAAGCTTACAAAGGTTCAAGAAATTAGGCACTGTTAAAACTCTAGAAAATTACAGGGTTGCCAGGAGGAAACTTAAGAATGAAATTGGGAGAGCTAGAAAGGACTATGAGAAGGCCTTGGCAAGCAGGATTAAGGAAAACCCCAAGGTATTTTACAAGTACGTGAAGAGCAAGAGGATGAGCCATGTGAGAATGGGACTAATCAGGTGCGATAGTGGAACCGTTACATGGAGTTGGAGGTAGCGGAGGTACTTAATGAATACTTTGTTTCAGTATTCACTACGGAAAAGGACCTTGGCAATTGTGGGGATGACTTACAGTGGACTGAAATGGTTGAGCAAATAGACATTAAGAAAGAGAATGCGCTGGAGTTTTTGAAAAGCATTAGGTTAGATAAATCGCCGTATCTGAACAAGATATACCCCAGGCTACTGCGGAAAGTGAGAGAGGAGATTGCTGAGCCTCTGGCGATGATCTTAGCATCACTGATAGGGACGGGAGAAGTACCAGAGGATTGGAGGGTTGCAAATGTTGTTCCCTTGTTCAAGAAAGGGAGTGGAGATAACCCAAGAAATTATAGAC
Source organism: Mobula birostris (assembly GCF_030028105.1). Classification (NCBI taxonomy): domain Eukaryota; kingdom Metazoa; phylum Chordata; class Chondrichthyes; order Myliobatiformes; family Myliobatidae; genus Mobula; species Mobula birostris. The sequence continues at coordinate 170,472,189 of NC_092371.1, forward strand.
CAGTGAGTCTTACTTCAGTGGTGGGCAAGTTGTTGGAGAAGATCCTGACAGGCAGGATTTAACAGCATTTGGAGAGACATAATCTGATTAAGGAGAGTCAGCATGACTTTGTCAAGGGCAGGTTATGCCTTACGAGCCTGACTGAATTCTTTGAGGATGTAACAAAACACTTAAAGAGGTAGAGCAGTAGATGTAGTATATATGGATTTCAGTAAGGCAATTGATAAGGTTCCCCATGTAAGGCTCATTCAGAAAGTGGTGGCATGGAATCCAAGGAGACCTTGCTTTATGGATCCAGAAATGGCTTGCCCACAGAGGGCAAAAGTTGGTTGTAGATGGTTCGATTTCTGCATGGAGGTTGGTGGTCAGTGGTGTTCCGCAGGGATCTCTTCTGGGACATTTATAAGTGACCTGGATGAGGAAGTGAAAGGGTGGGTTAGTAAGTTTGCTGATGACACAAAAGTTGGGGGTGTTGTGGATAGCCTGGAGGGTTGTCATTGGTTACAAGAGGGCATCGATAGGATGCAGAATTGGTCTGAGAAGTGGCAGATGAAGTTCAACCTAGATAATAGTGAAGTGGTTCATTTTGGTAGGTCAGATTTGAAGTTAGTATATAATATTAATGGTAAGACTCCTAGCAGTGTGGTGGATAGAGTGATCTTGGGGTTCACGTCCATAGAAGACTCAAAGCTGCTGCACAGGTTGACAGTATTTTTAAGAAGGCATATGGTGTGTTGGCCTTCATCAACCACGGGATTGAGCTCAAGAGCTGTGAGATAATGTTACAGTTATATAAGACCTTAGTGAGACCCCACTTGGAGTACTGTGTTCAGTTCTGGTCACCTCACTACAGGAAGGATGTGGATACTACAGAAAGAGTACACAGGATATTTACGAGGATGTTGCCTGGATTGGAGAGTGTGCCTTATGAGAATAGGTTGAGTGAACGTGGCCTTTTCGCCTTGGAGTGTTGGAGGATGAGAGGTGACCTGATAGAGGTGTATAAAATGATGAAAGGCATTGGTCGTGTGGAAAGCCAGAGGCTTTTTCCCCAGGGCTGAAATGGCTAAAATGAGGGGGCATAGTTTTAAGGTGCTTGGATGTAGATACAGGGGGGGGGGATGTCAGAGGCAAGTTTTTCACACAGAAGTGGTGTGTGTGTGGAATGCACTACCAGTGACGGTGATAGAGGCGGATGCAATAGGGTCTTTTAAGAGACTCTTAGGTAAGTACATGGAGCTTAGAAAAATAGAGGGCAATGCGGTAGGGAAATTCTAGGCAGTTTCTAGAATAGGTTACATGGTCTGCACAACATTGTGGACCAAAGGGCCTGTAATGTGCTGTAGATTTCTATGTTCTTTGTTCCACACCTGGGCGTGGCCTTCTGTACTCCTCCTGTCCATGCACCGAACTAAACTTCTCTTAAATGTTCAAATCAAAGTTCAAGATAAATTCATTATCAAAGTACACATATGTCACTATATACACAAAATAATCTGCAGATGCTGGGGTCAAAGCAACACTCACAACGTGCTGGAGGAACTCAGCAGGTCAGGCAGCATCCGTGGAAACGTCGACCGATCTTTTCCACGGATGCTGCCCGACCTGCTGAGTTCCTCCAGCGCGTTGTGAGTGTCACTATATACAGCCCTGAGATTCAGTTTGTTGCAGGCATACTCAGTAAATTCATAACAGAATAATAACCATAATCGAATCAATGAAAGACTGCACTGACTTGGGTGTTCAACCAGTGTGCAAAAGACAACAAACTTCACAAGTACAAACAGAAAGAAAAAATCATAAAAAAAGTAAAAAATATCAAGAATATGAGATGAAGACTCCTCGAAAATGAGTCCATGGGTGTGGGAACATTTCAATGATGGGGCAAGTGAAGTTGAGTGAAGTTATTCCTTTTTGACCAGCAATCTGATGGTTGAGGGGTAATATCTGCTCCTCAATCTGATGGTATGAGTCCTGCTACCTTCTTCATGGTGGTAGCGGCAAGAGAGCATGACCTGGGTGCTGGGGTTCCATATGATCGATGCTGCTTTCCTGGATAACGCTTGGTGTACGTGTGCTCAGTAGTGGGAAGGGCTTTACCCATGAAGGACTGGGCCATATCCACACTTTTTGTAGAATTTTCTGTTCAAGGGTATTGGTGTTTCCATATCAGGCTGTGATGCAACCAGTCAATATACTCCCCACTACACATCCATAGAAGTTTGTTAAAGTTTAAGATGTCATGCCGAATCTTCGCAAACTCCTAAGGAAGTAAAGGCGCTGCCGTGCTTTCTTCGTAATTGCACTTGCGCGCTGGGCCCAGGATAGGTCCTCCGAAATAGTAACATCGAGGAATTAAAGTTGTTGACACTCTCCAGCTCCAATCTTCTGATGAGGACTGACTCATGGTCCTCTGGTTTCCTCTTCCTGAAATCAATAATTAACTCCTTGGTCTTGCTGACATTGAGTGAGAGCTTGTTGGTATACATTCACTCAGCCATATTTTCCATCTCCCTCCAATATGCTGACTCATCACTACCTTTGGTTAGGCAGTGGTGTCATCAACAAACTTGAATATGGCATTGGAGCTGTGCTTAACCACACAGTCATAAGTATAAAGCGAGTAGAGCAGGGGGCTAAGCACAGACTTGTGGTGCAGTTCTGCTGATGAAGATTGTGGAGGTGATATGGTTGCCAATTCAAACTGACTGGGGTCTGCAAGTGAGGAAATTGAAGATCCAATTGCATAAGGAGGTATTGAGGCCAAGGTTTTGAAACTTACTGATTGGTTTTGAGGGGATGATGGCATGGAATGCTGAGCTGTAGTTGATAACAAGCATCCTGATGTATGCACCTTTGCTGTCCACTGAGGAGCCAATGAGATGGAATCTGCTTGGGCCTGTTGCTCCAGTAGGCAAATTGGAGTGGATCTGAGCCACTTCTCAGGCAGGAGTTGATATGTTTCATCACCAACCTCTAAAAACACTTCATCAGTGTGGATTCAAGTGCTGCTGGACAATAGTCATTGAGGCAGGGTACCACGGTCTTCTTCGGCACCAGTAAAATTGAAGCCTGCTTGAAGCACGTGGGTACCTTCAACTGTCGAAGTGAAAGGATAAAGATCTTAGTAAACACTCCGGCCAGTTAATCGGCACAGGATTTTAGTACCTGGCCAGGTACCCCATCTGGTCTGGATGCCTTTCATGGGCTCAACCATCTGAGGGCTGCATTTGCCTCAGAGACTGAAATCACAGGATCATCAGGGGCTGTGGGAGTTCGAGATGGTTCCTCCATGTTTTGACGTCAAAGCAAGCATAGAAGGCATTAAGCTAATGTTTGATTTAACATTAAAAGAGATGACAGTATTCAAGCCCTGCCACAACTGTCAAGCGTCCGTTGTTGACTCAAGTTTAGTCAGGAATTGCCACTCCAACCATGAGATGGCTTTCTGAATATCATACCCTGGAGCTCTTGAAACTTTCTTGGTCACCAGTCTTGAATATTTCTGATCTGGCCCTCAGCAGACTGCGGATCTCGTGGTTCACCCAGGGCTTCTGGTTGGGGGCGACTCTGAATGAATTTATCCTCTACAGTTGTTTTAATAAAGCCCATGACAGCCATTCAATCAGATCCGCAGATGAGTCTTCGAACAGAGCCCAGTCCACCGACTTGAAGCAATCCCATAGCCACTCCTCCGCCTCCTGCGACCACCTCTTTGTTGTCCTAATATCTGGAACTTTCCTCTTTAGCCTCTGCCTGTATGCAGGTAGGAGAAGGACAGTCAAATGATCAGATTTACTGAAATATAGTCTGGGCATGGAACCTATATCTACGATTTCCTCTGGCAGTTCCACACCTGCAGCACTCTCTGAGTGAAAAAAATTCCCCCTCAGGTTCCCCTTAAATATTTCACCTTTCATCCTTAATGGACAACCTCTAGTTCTATTCTTCAGTGGAAAAAGCCTGCTTACATTAACCCTATCTATGCCCCTCATATATACCCATCTATAATGCTCATAATCTTGTATACCTTCTCCATCTCCATCCAGTTCCTATTGACATTGAATGGCAAGGAATCACTGATTTCTTCACAATCAATATTGTAGTGGACAAGATATATCAGAAGATGAAGTCATTAAACCAGATCAGAGACTGGGTATTCTGCAGGGATTTGTTCAACTTCTGATCCCAAATGCACGTCAAGAATGGGGTAGAATATTCGGAACTTTAGAATATTGAAGTGTTTAAGGAGGAGATTGATAAGTATCTAATTAGTCAGGGTATCAAGGGATATGGGGAAAAAGCCAGAAACTGGAACTAGATGGGAGAATAGTTTAGCTCATGGTGGAGTGGTGGAGCGGTCTTGATGGGCCAAATGGCCTACTTCTGCTCTTTTGTCTTGTGATCTTGTGAACTTGCCTGGAGGAGTGTACCTTTACCAATACTCAAGGAATCTCAATGCCACCATCTTCACTGGGAATGTTGAGCATTCACTTCATTCATTAACTTCACTGCGGCTACAGTATGTACATCAACAAGATGCTCTGCAGTGGTACAAGTAGCCCATCGTCAATAGAAGTTTGGGATGGGCAAATAATGCTGGCATTGACTATTGCAAGGATAACTATAAAAAGACACAAGTTGGGCTCTAAGGGCAACACTCACAACGTATTGGAGGAACTCAGCAGGTCGGGCAGCATCCGTGGAAATGAGGAGTCGACGTTTCGGGCCGGAACCTTTTGTCAGGACTAAGAGGTCATATGATGACCATTTCAATCATCCTGTATACACATTGCTCACCTCTGGCCCTTGAGCCTGCTCTACCATTCATTGATTATCATTACCCTTCTATCCCAGCATTGTCTATCCCAATCTTCCTCAATCTCCTTAAAACAAATTGGGTTTGAAAAAACTTAAGCCAGCATAGACCACTGCAATAGAGAATTCCAAAGGTTCACCACCTCCTGAGTGAAAAACCTTCCCACATTTCAGTTCACAACCACTACCACTTATTGGCAAACTAGGTCCCCAAGTCCGATACCTATACTCCTCGGTCAGATAAAACAGCCTTCCTACATCAAGCCCGTCAAGATCTACAATTTTGTACAGTATGATGAGCGATATCTGTTTACTCTTGATGTCTTATTGGATTAATTAATCACATGACACACATTTTGATTCACCTTCATGAAATCATTCACAGAGCTTGGGAAGAATTAAAAAGTAAGAGAGAAAAAATCCCATTCACTACTTACCTCAGTTCCCCAGTCTTTCATCCTGGCCAGGGCTAGTTCTCGGAGGTTTCCGTGTTCCACCCCAGAGCTGACTAGAGGCATTGGAATATCCCTGCAAGCAACAAGCATGAAATGATCTACGACTCAGGCCCATTCATCATGGAACATAGAACATTACAGCACAGTGCAGGCCCTTCAGCCTACAAGTATGTGATAACCTAATCTAAAATCAACCTAATCCTTCCCTATAACATAACCTTTCATTTTTCTATCATTCATGTGCCCATCTAAGAGTTTCTTAAATGCCCATGATCTATCTGCACCTATCACTCTGTGTAAAAAAAAAACTCTCTGACATTCTTCGTATACTTTCCTCCAGTCACCTTAAGATTATGCCCCCTGGTATTAGCCACTTCCGCTCTAGTAAAAGCTCTCTGTTATCCACTCAACCTATGCCTCTTATCATCTGATACACCTCTATCAAGTTACTGTACCTCTCATCCTCCTTCACTCAAAAGAGAAAAGGGCTAGCTTGCTCAACCTTTCCTCATAAGACATGCTCTCTAATCCATGCAGCATCCTGGTAAATCTCCTCTGAACCCTCTCCAAATATTCCACATTCTTCCCAGAAGGAGGTAACTTCAAATGAACATAATATTCCAATTATGCTGGGACCAGGGTTTTATAGAGCTGCAACGTTACCTCGCAGCACTTGAACTCAATCCCCCGACTTCATTGTTCACAATCTGTTCCACAAACACTTTTCTCAGTCTACAATAAAACCAGAAAAATCGAGTAACATTCAAAAGGTCCTACAGAGTCTGTGGGCACGATGCTGCCCTCTTGTCAGATGGCAAGCCTCTCTCCACAGACCCTATTTGACCAGCTGACCATATCCAGTATTATTTGTTTTTATTTCCGATTTCCAACATCTGCAGCAAGAGAGGTGAAAGTTACGATAAACATAGGGGATTTCAATATGCAGGTAGATTAGGAAAATCAAGTTAGAGCTGGATCCCAAGAGAGAGATTTGTAGAATACCTACAAGTTGACTTTTTAAAGCAGCTTACAGTCGAGACCACAAGGGATCAGCTATTCTGGAGTGGGTATTGTGTAATGAACTGGATTTGATTTGGGAGTTTAAGGTAAAAGAACCCTTCGAAGACAGAGATCATAATATGATAGAATTCACCCTGCAATTTAAGGGACAAGCAAAAGTCTGATGCATCAGTATTACGGTGGAGTAAAGCAAATTACAGAGGCATGAAAGAGGAGCTGGCCAAAGTTGATTGAAAAGGGACACTAGCTGGGAAGATGGCAGAGCAGCAATCTGGGAGCAAATCGGTAGGCTCAGGATAGATTAGGTAAAGAAGATTAGGTACTTTAAAGGCAGGATGACACAACCATGACTGACAAGGGAGGTCAAAACCAACATAAAAGCAAAAGAGAGGGCATATATTAGAGCAAACAATTGTGTAAAGTTAGAGGATTGGGAAACTTTTAAACATCAACAGAAGGTTACTAAAAAAAACCATAAGGGGAAAAAGATGAAATCTGAAGGTAAGCTAGCCAATTACTTCAAACAAGATACCACAAACAAGAGAAAATCTGTAGATGCTGGAGGAACTCAGCAGGCCAGGAAGCATCTATGGAAAAGAGTATAATCGACTTCTGGATTGTGACCATTCATGACATGCAGAATCTCCACTGACTCCTGAGGAAGCAGAGGCACTGGCATGCTTTCTTTGCAATTATACATACGATGGGGCCAGTAAAGGTTCTTTGAGATAGTGACACCCAAGAATTTAAAGTTACTGACCCTCTCCACATCTGATCCTCCAATGAGTACTGGCTCATGGGCCTCTGGTTTCCCTCTCCTGAAGTCTACAATCAGTTCCTTGATCTTACTGACATTGAATGAAGAGTTGTTGTTATTTCACAACTCAACCAAATTTTCAATCTTCCTGCTGTATGCAGATTCATCACCATCTTTGATATGGCTTACAACGGTGGTGTTACCAGCAAACTTGTATATGGTGTTGCAGCTGTACTTAGCCACACAGTCACAGGTGTAAAATGAGCAGAGCAGGGGTAAAGCACACATCCCTGTGTTGATGGAGATCGTGGAGGAGATGTTGTTCTCAATCTGAACTGACTGAAGTCTTCAAGTGAGGAAATACAGGATCCAATTGCACAAGGGGGTATTGAAGCCCAGGTCTTGGAATTTACTGATTAGTTCTGAGGGGATGATGGCATGGAATACCGAGCTGTAGTTGATAACAAGCATCCAGATGTATGCATCTTTGCCGTCCAGATATTCCAGGATTATGTGAAGAGCCAATAGGGTTGATAGTTTCTTGATTACTGAGGGTGCGAAATGTTATGGGGAGAAGGCAGGAGAATGGGGTTGAGAGGAAAATGGATCAGCCATGATGAAATGGTAAAGCAGACTCAATGGACTGAATAGCCTAATCCTGCTCCTATGCCATAGAAATCAAGAGAAAGAATCAGAATTCTAAGCAAGCAGCCATAACTTTAAGGTGATGGGAGGATATTCCAGGGAGGATATCAGAGTCAGGACACACAGTGGATGATGTGTGGAACACGCTTTTACACAAAGAAAATAGTGCTGGATACATGGAATGTACTGCCAGGGGTAGTGGTGGAGGCAGATACCTTAGGGACATTTAAGAGAGTCTTAGATAAGCACATGGATGAAAGAAAAATGGAGGGATTTGTGGGAGGAAAGGGCTAGATGGATTGTGGAGTAGGCTCAAAGGTTGGCACAATATCATGGGCCAAAGGACCTGTACTGTGTGGTAATGTTCTATGGTTTATGTTTATCTTTTGTCACAACCAGGCAGTGAGGTATCAAAGAGATTCTTTCAGTTGGATGCAGGTGGAAGCTTGTTCCTGACTTTGAAAGCACTCTGCTGCTAAGTGAAAGGGTACCTCCTGTAACACATCAATGTATCAGCGTCCTGGCACTTCTAGATCACCTGTCCAGCTGGAATCCAAAGCTCTCATGTTGTGGCTCCAATGGGCCCTGTTACACTTGTCAGAAGGCAATGGCAAGTCCCCCAGGAACTTAACACCTGTAACCCAGAGCATTTTAGTCCTATACAGGGAGGATGCTGCATAATTTGAGATGTTGTGCTTAAAATGAAAGCTAACAGCACCATCTTGAAAAATAAATAGGTCATCAAACCAGAAGAGAGTCCCAAAATGACAGCAGTCCCTCGAAGGGGTCATTTACACCGGGGAATACACTCTTTCAGTATCAGTTCAAGCAGATAGAGGAAATCATTAATCTGGAAGGATGAGGGGGAGGTGGTGCAGGGGTGATATATTCTTCCTTTTAAAATCAGTAATTTACTGTACTAGAGTTTGGCTGAACTTCCCTTTGGGTTTAGCTCTTCTGTGCCTATCACACTGCAGTGATCAATTCATCATCTTGAGCTATGTGTCTCACTATGAATCGCAATTTAAAATCCACAGAGCTACAGAACTGAAATAATGGGCTTCCTGGAAGCTGTTATTTCATCACACAGGTACTTGAAGAAAGGATGACCCATAGCAGTTCAAATGCATTGAAAGGCACTCAATACACGAGGCAAAATAGCAGACTTACTTTAATGTAGAGATATCAGAAAAAGGGTACAATTTATGAGCAAGAAGCCAATAAATTTAGAGTGCTGCAGGCACAAGTGATGTGAAGATATCATTCTTTTGCTTAGTCTATTTTAAGACACAATAAATTTGATTTCTCGAAGGGCTGATATTCTATTAGATTTTAAGAAGATTCAAGCATGGTTCACAGTACAGAACACAATGATTATTCTTCAACAGATTACTCTTTGGCCAGTATATATATTTATCATTCCCCAAAGAATAAAACACCCATCTAACCGTGCCAATATTGGTCATTACTGGAACCACAATGTACTCTTTTATCTCATTATGTCATGTGGAAATTTAATTTTTTTTTCTCTATTTTCTTTGATGTATTAAACACTCATGATATTAAAACAAAAACCTTGTGGATTGAAGCAGGGGTTTACAAAGAGATACAGACATTTTAAATGAATGGGGAAAACTGTGGCAGATAACAATTCAATTTAGTCAAGTGCAAGGTTGTACACTTCAGTTCAAGAAAGAAAAAAAACAAATACTTCCTTAGTAGGAAGAGACTAGTATCTCTGGAAAACCAATAAAGTTAAGGTGCTGATATAGGTGCTTCACCTCAAGAAGTTTAGAATACAAAAGGAAGATACATTGCTTCAAGTGCACAGAGCATTCAGACCACATCTGGAGTTCTGGGTTCAGATTTGAGCATCATACTCTAGGGAAGATGATTTTGATGTTGAAGAGATGTGGCACCATTCAGAATGACACTAAGAAAAGTGAGTTAAATCATAAGTACACAATGCATATATCTTTATATACAGAGAACTGAAAAGAATTTACCAAGTTCTTTAAATTATTTGTGTATTTAACAGGGTCAAGGTAAATTTCAGAACAAGAGTGCTTAATTTCAGCCAAGAAATTGAGAAAAAAAAATCCTAGTGCATTTTTAAACAAAAATAATGTAAATAACTATCTCAAAGGCTAAGGACGATGGTTCTCATTTGAAATTTAAGATTGATACTGATATATTTTTGCTGATCAAGAACTTCAATAGATATAAAGGAAAGAACGGCCAATGGGGCTGATCTACAGATCATGTTTGCATCAATGAGCAACACAGTCCGAGGATGTACTGGAGGCAGCCCACAAGTGTCGCCACACTTCCAGAACCAACATATCTTGGCATAAAGCCATAATATTGTAAGACATAGGAACAGAATTACACCATTCGTCAATCAAGTTTGCTCCGCCATTTCCTCATGGCTGATCCATTTCCCTCTCAAACCCATTCTCCTGCCTTCTCCCCATATCTTTTCATGCTCTGACTAATCAAGAATCTATCAAAATCAGTCCTATGTAAACCCAATGACCTGGCCTCCACAGCTGCCTGTAGCAATGGATGCCACAGATTCAACCACCTCTGGCTAAAGAAATTCCTCCTCAACTCCTTTCTAAACAAACATCCCTCTATTCTGAAGCTGTGCCCTCCGGGTCCTAGATACCCCTACCATAGGAAACATCTTTTCCATACTTACTCTATCTAAGCCTTCCAATATTCAATAGGTTTCAATGAGATCCCTCTTCATTCTTCAAAATTCCAGTGAGTAAATCAATCGCTCATTATACGATCACCTTTTCATTCCCAGAATCACTCTTGCCTGCTTTGAAAGCGTTCCAATGTCAGCACATTGTTTCTTAAATAAGGGACCCAAAACTGTTCACAATACTCCAAGTGAGGCCTCGCCAGTACCTTATAAAGCTTCAGCATTACTTCTTTGTTTTTATATTCTAGTCCTCTCGAAATGAATGCTAACATTGCATTTGCCTTCCTCATCACCAGCTCAACCTGCAAATTAACCTTTAAGGTATCTTGTATGAGGACCGCCAAGTCCCTTTGCACCTTGGCTTTTTGAATTTCCTACCCATTCGGAAAAAAGTCTGCTTTTATTCCTTCTACCAAAGTGCATGACTGTACACTTCCTGACACTGTATGCCATTTGCCACTTCTTTGCCCATTCTCCTAAACTGTCCAAGTCTTTTCGCAGCCTCCCTGCTTCCTCAACACTATCTACCCCTCCACTTATCTTTGTACTGTCCACAAATCTCATCACAAAGCCATCAATTCCATATCATTGACATGCAACATGAAAAGAAGCAGTTCCAACATCAATCCCTGCGGAACACCACTAGTCACCAGCAGCCAATCAGAAATGGCTCCCTTAATTCCCACACTTCGCCTACTGCCAATAAGTTAATGTTCTACCAACGCTGGTATCTTTCCTGTAATACTTTGGGTTCTTATCTTGATAAGCAGCTTCTTGTGTGGCACCTTGACTTTGGCCTATTTTATCATGTGCCTCCAAGTGCTCAGAAACCACATTCTTAACAACATCTTCCCAACCACTGAGGTCAATCTAGCTGGCCTATAATTTTCTTTCTCCTACCTCCCTCACTTCTGAAAGAGTGGAATGGCATTTGCAATTTTACAGTCCTCCAGGACCATTCCAGAATCTAGTGATTCTTGAAAAATCATTACTAATGCTTCCGCAGTCTCTTTAGCTACCTCTTTCAGAACCCTGGGGTATAGTCCACCTGGTCCAGGTGACTTACCTAGCTTCAGACCTTTCAGTTTCCCAAGCACCTTCTCCCTAGTAATAGCATCTGCACTCACTTCTGTCCCTTGACACTCTAAAACATCCAGCATACTGCTAGTGTTTTCCACAGTGAAGACTGATGTAAAATACTTGCTCACAATTTACTAACCCTAACCCACACAACCTTTCAATGCAGCAGTAAACCGGAGCTGCCAAAAGACCCCCACACAGTCACGGGGAGAACGTACAAACTCCTTACAGGCAGCGGCAGGATTTGAAACCTGATCACTGGCACTGTAAATTGTTGTGTTAACTGCTATGAGAATCAATGGATGTAGGGCTAGTACAGAAGAGTGGCACTGTGGTAAAAGGTCAGCTACATGTTATTGAATGGTGCTCCAGGGGCTACAGGTGCTTATTTCTTCAATTCTTACTAACACCCAGTACACACTATTTACGACAATGCCAGCAACATTACACCGTTGTATATTTAATTATATGTGCACTTAATGACTTGTACATCTATAAAATACTTCTTAAAAAATCTTTTAACATTATTGTATTAATATTATTTTATGTGCCGTATGTGATACATGCACTGTGTTTTGCACCTTGGTCCCACAGGAACATTGTTGCATTTAGCTCCATACTTGTGTACAATTGAATGACAATAAACTTGAATGTGAATTTGAGCTTGTCCGGAGGGCTCTGCTTGGAGAAGGATGGGGTGAAGCTCGGTAAAGCCGTTGCCATAATGTACCCCTGAATGCGATACACTCATGTCAATGGAGCTACTAAGTGAGTAATGGGAAGGACACCAGATCAAGGAAATAAACTCTAATGGGAGAATAGCAACCAACCAACCACTGGGTACAATGCAAGTAAAGAATATCCACTGTAACCTAACACATGGCCAAAAGGCCATAAGACATAAAACCAGAATTAAGCCATTTGGCCCATTGGAAACTTACACTCGATCTGGTCCTTTCAATATTTGAAAGGTTTATCCCACTACCGGAAACATTCTCTGCACACCCACTCAACCTAGACCTTTCATATTCGGTATTACATTGGACACAAATGAAAAATAGCACAATGTGGATGCATTTGATGTTGTATAGCTTGAATGAATGAACCTTGCTTTCAAAAACTGTAGAGCATGTTTTGAGATATCTACAGAATACTATAAGTTCAGTACTATGATACCATAAGAACAAACAGGAGAAGAATTCAGCCAATCGAGTCTGCTCCGCTATTCCATCATTTGATTTATTATCCCTCTCAACCCAATTCTTCTGCCTTCTTTCCATAACCTTATGTCTCACGACTTATAGATGTTCACCCTCCACCTTTAGAATGCTGTGGACCCGATCCAAGATAAGACACTTGAAAATGGTCCTACCTCACATCTGTAAACATGAAGAATGCCATTTTTATAATTGTTCAAAATGAAGTCTGACGTAAGGATCTGCACACAAATGTTTTCTGGTACAGCAATTAAATAAGATGCAAAGATACCATCTAAAGTATATGAAACTTTTAAAAAAGCATTCAGTATATACTTCAATTAAGTTAGTTTACAAAATCTGCATTTGGAATGCAATCCTGAAATTGCAGCCAAGAAATTGATATGCAGCACTTCAGATGTTTAAACATTTTCTGTTTCCTTCTAAATTTCCTCAAGTTTTTGGCCCATTGGTAGATTACAGAAAAGACAACATAAAAATAGATCAAGTGCCTGCTTCCTATAATCTTTGACACTCTTAGTAATCAATAACCTCCGCTTTAAGTATACCCAATGACTTGACCTTCACAGCAATCAGTGGCAATGAACTCCACAGATTCACTAACCCCAAACTAAAGAATTTCTTTCTCATCTCTGTTCTAAAGAGACACCTTTCTATTCTGAGGCCGTGCCCTTGGACCTAAACTCTCCCACTATTGGAAACATCGCCTAGGCCTTTCAATGTTCGGTATTATATTGAACATCATCACAAACGATGCATTTAATGTTGCGTAGTTTGACTGGATGAATCTCATTTTCAACAACTGCAGAGCAATTTTTATCGTATCTCCTGAATACTATAAATTCAGTACTATGATACCCCCAGAAATTAATTTACGCACACAAACAAAAATAATTATTCCTTTCTTAAAAGGAGCATAATGAAAGTGGTTGTCATGTAAAAAAGCATAATAAAAGATTCTGCCACAATATACCTCTGAACGCGATATACCCGTGTCCATGGGGGTACAAGTGCAAGAATCCGAGCCACTAAATCCACCAATGTGCTGGGAGAGTAACTTTTGTATCGGCCGGTTTTCCAGAGTTCATAAAGTCCTGTGCCACGGATCACCAGGGTAGGGTACAGCTTCATACCATCAGGGCGAAAAGCAGGGTTTTCAAAGAACTCCTGAAACAGAAGAAACACTGAAAATCACTGGAAAAGAAACCAACAGGGCCATTCTGTATATTTCCCTGGTAGCTAGTGAAAACTGCCCAGGATGCAAACAGAGTGGAGATTATACCCCTTATAAACTATGTCGTTGAGAGACTTAGGCACATAGGTCCTTGAAAGTAGCAACACATGTAGACAGGGTAGTGAAGAAGGCACTTGGCCTGCTTGCCTTTATCAGCCAAGAAATTCAGTACAGGAATTTGGAGGTCATGTTATAGCTGTAAAACTTATTGGCAAGGCCACATTTGGAGTATTGTGTATAGTTCTGGTTACCCTGTTACAGAACATTGAACAGAACAACACAATACAGGCCTTTCGGCCCATGATGTAATGCCAACTTTTTAACCTACTCTAAGATCAATCTAATACTTCCCTCCTATATAACCCTCCATTTTCTATCAACCATGTGCCTATCTAAGAGTTTCTTAAATCTCCCTAATGTACCTGCCTCTACCACCAAGCCTGGCAGGGCATTCCACGCACCCACCAGTCTCCTGTAATAAACTTAACTCTGACATCCCACTGTACTTTCGCCCAATCACCTCAAAATGATGCCCCCTTGTATTAGCAATTTCCATCCTGGGGAAATGTCTCTGGCTATCCACTTCCTCTATGCCTCTTATCATCTTATACACTTCTATCAAGTTGCCACTCATCCTCCTTCGCTCCAAAGAGAAAAGCCCTAGCTCACTCAAACTATTCTCATAACACAAGTTCTCTATCAAGGCAGCATCCTGGTAAATTTTCTCTGAATCCTCTCTAAAGCTTCTACATGGGAAGAATGACTTAAACTGGAAAAGCTTAAATGAGGGTGTTGCTAGGACTGGAAGACTTGAGTTATAAGGAAAGGCTGGTATAGACTGAGATGAATGTAGGAGGCTGAGTAATGACCTTATAGATATTCATAAAATCATAAGGAGCATAGATAATCTAAATAGCCACAGTCTTTTCCCCAGGATATGGGAGTCTAAAACTAGGGCGCAGCCTCAGAATACAAGGATGTACCTTTAGAACAGAAATGAGGGTGATGCTAGAGGGTGATGAATCTGTGGAAATCACTGCCACAGATGGCTGTGGAGGGCAAATCACTGGGTATACTTGAAGCAGAGGTTGATAGGTTCTTTCGTAGAAAAGGCATCAAAGGTCACAGGGAGAAGAGGAGAAACGGGATAAGAGGGAAAATAAATTAGCCATGATCGAATGGTGGAACTGACATGGGTCAAATGATCTGATTCTGCTCCTATGTCTTATAGAGCACCTGGGTATAAAATAAGGCAAAAAAATTTAAAAGGTCCTGAGGGGCTACTTTTTTTCCCTCAGAGGGAGGTGCGTATATGGAAGAGGAAGTGGCTGAGGCAGGTACAGTTACAACATTTAAAAGACATTTGGGTAGGCACATTGACAAGAAAGGTTCAGAGGGATGAGGGCCAAATGCAGGCAACTATCTCACTTAGGCAACTTGTCAGCAGAGACACTACTCACAGAAAATGTCACTCAGTTTCCTCTGTAATCGAAATTAATCGCAATAATGATCATTCATTACCTATTAATACTGAACAATCAATGCTATGTTATTACTGAGAAACATTGACTAGTTGATAAACAGAAAAATGCATTTAATCTTACTGTGTTGTCACTGCTGGTTATTGTAGTGGAGTTATTCTCTCATTACCCATCCAGTTACATGACAAAACTGGGCTGGACGCCAATCTGAACCAGCTCAGTTGCAGTAGCACAGCCGAGAGGCAACATGACACATTATAAATCTACATCAGCAACACTTGGCCAGGCTCTCCCATTCGCAGTGAAAGACTCAGCAATGAAAGCACGTCCGAAGATCCTGAACTGACTTACAATCAATGTACAAAAGAAGAAAGTGCAAGTAAGATGTAGTAAAATAAATAATACTGAAAACACGAGTTTGAAAGTGAGTCCTTAGGTTATAGAATCAGTTCAGAGTTGAGGTGAGTGCTGTTATCCACACTGATTCAGGAGATTGATGGTTTAAGTTTTTCATATATTCTATTGTAGTTCTTTATTTTTCTGTAAATGCCTGCAAGAAAATGAATCTCAAGGTAGTACACAGTAACATATACACTCGTGGCCACTTTATTATGTACAGGAGTGGAACCCGGTGTGGTTTTCTGCTGCTGTATCCACCCACTTGAAGGATGAAGGTGTTGTGCATTCAGTGATGTTCTTCTGCACATCATCATTATAACCACTATCGCATTCCTGTCAGCTTGAATAAGTCTGAACATTCTTCTTCAACCTCCCTCATCAACAAGGCATCTTTGACCACAGAATTACCACTTACTGAATATTTTGTTGCTTTTTGTACCATTCTCTGTAAACTCTAGACTGCTGTGTGTGTCAATCCCAAGAGATCAGCAGTTTCTGAGATACTCAAATCACACCATCTGGCACAACAATTCCATAGTCAAAATCACTTAGCTCACATTTCTTCCCCCATTCTGATATTTAGTACGAACGACAACTGAACTTCTTGACCATCCCTTCATACTTCTATGCATTGTTGTGCAGCTGATTGACTGATTAGATATTTGCATTAACAAGAGGTGTGTAAGTGTACCTAGTAAAATGGCCAATGAGTGCTTTGATAATACATTTAAGATTCTGAGATTTCTTGGAAATCTAAGTGTACAATTCCTCCTCCCCTCACTGCCTCACCACCACACACACTAACCACCATTGCTCCTGATGTTGATGGCTTTAGATGGACAATTTTGAATTAAGCCATAGTTAACCAAAGCATACAGACATATGAGGAGCTCAAAACAAGATGCCTGTTGTTCTACTCTCTCCACATTCACGAACATGTGACAAAGCACAGCAAAATGCCATCTATAAATTCACCCATGTTATTAGCAGAACCTCAGACGGAGAAGAGGAAGCGTACAGGAGCAAGATAGATTAGCTGGTTGAGTGATGTTGTAACAGCAAAGTTACATTCAGCATCAGCAAGACCAAGGAATTGACTGTGGACTTCAGAAAGGAGAAGCAGCGACAACACACACCAGTCCTCACTGGGGGGGGCGGTCAGTGATGGGAAGAGTGAGCAGCTTTAAGTTCTGGGGTGTTAACATCTCAGAGGATCTATCCTGGGCCTAACGCACTGATGCACTACTTAATTAGGAGTTTAAGGAGATTTGGTATGTTATCAAAAACTCTAGCAAATCTCTACAGAGGTACAGTGGAGAGCATTCTGACAGGTTGCATCACCATGCAGTGGGTCCAATGCATAGGATCAAACAAGGCTGCAGAGAACTGAATTGAGGACATCTTCAAAATCGTGTTGCCTTAAGAAGGTGGCATCCATCACTCAGGACGCTCACCATCTGACATATGCCCTCTTCTCATTACTACCATGGGGACCTACAGGAGTCTGAAGAGACAAACACTCAAATGTTTTAGGAACAGCTTCTGCCCTTTGCCATCAGATTTCTGGACAGTCCATAAACCCATGAACACTACCTTGCTATTCTATTTTTGCATTATTATTTGTAATTTATAGTTTATTTTTATGCTTGTACTGTACTACTGCCAGATAACAACAAATTTCACTGCACATGTCACTGATACTAAACCCGATTCTGATTCTGAAATTAGTGAAATGGGGTATGTTAGAAAGTAGAAGAATATATTTAAAGGAGGTTCCTCACGATTGATAACCATAGAGGAATCAGAAACAGGTTTAATATCACTGACATATGTCGTGAAATTTGTTGTTTTGTGGTAGCAGTACATTGTAATACATATTTCTTTAAAAATTAGAATAAGAAATGTATAAAAAAATTAAATATGCAGTGCAAAAAGAGGGCAAAAAAATGATACCAAAGGTGAGGTTCATTATCCATTCAGAAATCTGATGGCGAACGGGTGAAAGCTGTTCCGAAAGTGTTGAATGTGTGTCTTCAGTCTCCTGTACATCCTTCTTGACTGTAGCAATGAGAAGAGGGCATGTCCTGGGTGATGGGGATCTTACTGATAGATGCTGCCTTTTTGAGCCATCACCTTTTGAAGATGTCCTCGATGCTGGTGAGACTAATGGCCATGATGGAAATGGCTGAGTTTGCAACTTTCTGCATCTTTTTCCGATCCTGTGCAGTGACCTCCCCATACTAGACAGTGATAGAACCAGTCAGAAATGGGCAACATTATTGAAAATTAAAATACAGTTATCTGTGAGTCAAGCTGAGGTTGATTATGGCACTCAGATGGCACCAGCATATTTGTTGGCATCAGAGAATGTGATAAATATTCTATTTTAATGAATTCCCATTTAATAAAATATTCTCTGGGCCTGTATTTGCTGGAGCATAGAAGAAACTAAGGCTGCATTTCAATTCAGAATTACATTTCAGGAACACGGTGTACTCGTAACCAGGTACTGAAGTTGGCAATGGAGGACTTTG
Source organism: Mobula birostris (assembly GCF_030028105.1). NCBI lineage: Eukaryota > Metazoa > Chordata > Chondrichthyes > Myliobatiformes > Myliobatidae > Mobula > Mobula birostris. Next base: position 170,490,539 of record NC_092371.1, read on the forward strand.
TTATAATTTTAAGGGACTTGGCAAGGCAAAGGTCCAATGGAAAAGAGAATATCAATGGCTGAGGCTTTCTAAAGAACCTGGACCATTGGAAACACTCCAGATATCTGAATGGGGCATTCGGAACTTCAGTGGATGAAGAATTTGTATTCTTAGAACGAGACAAGTAGAAAGTCACCCTATGTATCTTTGATGACTAAGGAGCACTAAGAAAGTGTTGAATTCTATGCGAGTGAATTGCTAGAACATACAGTGCCATGACAAAGTAATAAAAGCCAGTCAAAAATTAAAAAAATGAAAATCACTGAGAAGAAGAGAGTGGGAACACAAGGTCTATGTAAAGAGACAGGTACAAGAAAGGAATCTGGAAACTGTTTGGGACTGTGATGCAAGTAGTAATTTTGCACTGATTGACAAACAGCAGTTTTGTCCCAGTTATCAGAAAAGTTCTTCTTGAAAAGATATTCTTGGAACCTGCGCGACAGGAGATAGGAACAAAGGTGGCAATATACATTGGGCATGGCTGATTCAGCGAACTTAAAACAAATGAAGACTCAGAGTACAGGAAGGAGATGGAAAGCTTAGTGACATGGTGTCATGACAACCACTTTCCCTCAATATCAGTAAAACAAAAGAGCTGGTCATTGATTTCAGACAGAGGGCGGTGCATATGCTCCTGTTTACATCATTGGTCCTGAGTTTGAGAGGGTTGCAGGCACATCACCAATAGTCTGTCCTAGTCCAATCATATAGATGCTATGAACAAGAAAGATCACCAGTACCCCTACTTCCTCAGGAAGCCAAAAAAATTTGGCACATCCCCTTTGACCCTCACCAATGTTTATTAATGCACCATAGAAAGCATTCTAACTAGACACATAATGGCTTGACAACATCCCTGCCAGTGACCACAGGAAACTGCAGAGAGTTGTAAACATAGCTCAGTCCATTGATGAGGATGCCACCGTCTTCCTCATCAGTAAAGCAGCCAGCATAATCAAATACATCACCCACACCAGACAATCTTTCTTCTCCCCTCTCCCACTTGGCACAAGATACAAAAGCCTGAAAGCACATACCACCAGACTCAAGTTTTAGCTTCTATTTCACTGTTATAACACTATTGAACAGTTCCCTAGAATGTACTTGGACTCCTAACCTCACAATCTCCCGCTTGTAACCTTGCACTTTGTTACATATCTGCAAAAATGCTCACTCTCTGTGATTGTAAATCTTTATTTTGCATTCTGTAATTGTTTTCCTTAGTATCTCAAAACATTGTTTTAATTCATGATTCAAGTCATTTCCAGTACACAAGTGTACAGAACAAATTTAATTGATACCCCATATCTGATGCAGAACAAAAAAAACATAAGATAAAGAACACAATAATAAAAAACACAATAAATATAACTGCACAAGACAGTTTATGTATCTGATCGTTGGTGGCAGTAATGCATTAGGTAGTTTTGACCACCACAGTGCAGTTTCAAGACCATGTAGTGATACAGCATGTTAGAATGCTCCCTACTGCATATCTGAAGAAGGTCATGAGTACTGATGTGCATCTCCCTGCTCTCTTCAGCCTCCTTAGAAAACAGTGGCATTAGTGAGTTTCCCTGATAGTGTAGGATCTGTTCTGGGAGCATAAGAGTTTGAACTGACCTGTATAAATGGTATGCAATATAAGTTTTTCACTGTACCTCAGTACATGTGACAATAACAAACCAACTTACAAATGTAACTAAGAAATGGAAGCTGAAGAGTAAACAAGGTCCACAGGGAAGAAAGCTTTGATGACACACAAAGATTGAAGCAAGACCAACCTAAATATCAAATTCCAAATTATCTTTCTCAAGGTATCCCAGATGAAATGCCTATCTTAAACATGACCAGGGCTATTAATGGAGATCTGACAAGATACAATGAGTTGTAGATAAAGCTAGACAAATTGAAAGAGCATTTGGAATAATGAGAGATTAATCAGGAGACAAGACAAACAAAGAGAGACTCGTGTGACACAGGTAACAGTAGTCCTCTGTGTTCAAGAACAGCAAAATTGCCATTGAGGTACAGAACAACACACACTAAATGCTACGGGAACTCAGCGGGTCAGGTAGCATTTACAGAGAAGAATAAAGAGTCAATGTTTTGGGCCAAGACTCTTCATCAGATGCTCGGGATTTCCAGCATCTATAGAGTCTTGCATTTTTTTGAGGTAAGGAGTATTCTGAAGGGAACCGCAGTTGAATCTCCAAAGAGAGAGCAGTGCAGAGCAGTGTAAGAACGAGGGACTGAGAAAATGAGCATTCCATAAGACCATAAGACATAGGAGCAGAATGATAAGATTCAGCCCATTGAGTCTCCTCCGGCATTCCATCATGGCTGCTTTATTTTCCCTCTCAATCCTATTCTCCTGACTTCTCCCAAAACCAAATAAGCACATTCTTGACAGCAAACTCATTCTATGAAAACATGCCTCTTCTTGTTTATACTCCATTGTGCTGTTCTTCAATTTGGCTGTTTCCTATCTGTTGTTTCTCATTCAGGGTGGTGACATCTATGTCAAAGCACCTGTGATCCTTCATTATGATTGCGACGTTCAGGTCTGTTGCTATTGCGTCCTGATGTTTCAGGTCTCACACTTCACACTGTGCAGTAGGTGATGTCTATTCAGGTTTGTTTCAAACATAGGATGACTGTGGTATACCTGCTACAGCACAGGCTTTCCTAAATGAGTTCCTGGTCTAACAGCAAGAAAGCCCAAATTATTGGAAGCCAGACTCTGCTGCATGGATATTAACCATATAACCATATAACAATTACAGCACGGAAACAGGCCATCTCGGCCCTTCTAGTCCGTGCCAAACTCTTACTCTCACCTAGTCCCACCAACCTGCACTCGGCCCATAACCCTCCATTCCTTTCCTGTCCAATTTAACTTTAAATGACAACATCGAACCTGCCTCAACCACTTCTACTGGAAGCTCGTTCCACACAGCTACCACTCTCTGAGTAAAGAAGTTCCCCCTCATGCTACCCCTAAACTTTTGCCCTTTAACTCTCAACTCATATCCTCTTGTTTGAATTTCCCCCATTCTCAATGGAAAAAGCCTATCCACGTCAACACTATCATAATTTTAAACACTTCTATCAAGTCCCCCCTCAACCTTCTACGCTCTAAAGAATAAAGACCTAACTTGTTCAACCTTTCTCTGTAACTTAGGAGATGAAACCCAGGCAACATTTTAGTAAATCTCCTCTGTACTCTCTCAATTTTGTTGACATCTTTCCTATAATTTGGTGACCAGAACTGTACACAATACTCCAACTTTGGCCTTACCAATTAAGACGCATAGACCCAATGTACAATCTACGTCTCTGTAGCCTTGATCATATCTTGTGGTTTCTTGCTTTTTTACTTTCTCTTTTGTTTAATCCTGAGTTTACATTTGCTGCTTTCTAATTAATGGAAACTGTTCCTGAGTATGTGGAAGACAGAGACAGAACATATACCACCTCCACTGCCACTCTTTTCCAAAGCTGGGCATGAAGATCATCATGGTGCCAGGATTTGTGAACTTTTAATTGAACTAGATTTTTTCCATTCTTTTTTAACTAATGCTAATTCTAACAGCACGTTAAACCTCTGCTTGTTTCAGGAGGTTTTTAATGGAATAAAGATGAACAATAAAGAAGTTCTATTTCATCTCCATTTCCTTATTCCTCCACTGTCTTTTATTTGTAATACACGTATAAATTTCAGAATCAGAAAAAACTGGTTTAATATCACTGACATATATCATTAAATGTGTTGTTTTGCAGCAGCAGTACAGTGCAAGACATAAAAAATACTATAAATTATAATAAATATGTATTTTTAAAAATTATATTGAATAATCAGGGCAAGAATTCAAAAATCTTTCCTTCTTTATTTGTCTACACAAGCTGTTATTGTCAGTTTCTACGTTTCTGGCAATTTATTCCTTTACATCACATCTTGCATTGCTTTATCATCCACTGACTGTACAGAACATCTGTTTCAATCTTTCCACTCATCAGTTTGAAGCTACACAATCAAACAGTAAAGCCATGAGTAATCTGTACCATCGTAAGTTTTCAAAAGTACATGGAATCGATTGGTTTCTAATGTTACGATGTGTCACTAAGTGCTGTGATTACTCTGATGCAGTTATGAGTTTAGTAACAATAAAGTTTATTTCCCCTCTGGCTTTCCCTAGTTGTTACAGGGACATGCAGTCAGTCAGTGACTCAGCTTAAAACCTGATGACACCCAGAAATGCTGCAATGGAGATGAGGAACTGCTGCATGCTACTCTTACAGAAACATAGCTCCAGGACAACATCCCATGCACCATTAATCTTCCGACCAAGCCACTCAGGGACTTGTACTCGTATTATTTTGTGACTGTATTATGCTTTATCATAACTGTATGAGCTGTGCACAATTATATGTAGTATGTTTTGCACCTTGGCCCTACAGGAACGATGTTTTGTTAAGGTATATGCATGCATATGGCTGAGTGACAGTAAACTACCAACGCAGGTTTTCAAAAGTACATGGAATCGATTGGTTTCTAATGCTATGCTGTGTCACACTGTGGTTACTCTGTGATGACAATAAACTTGAACTTGGGAGACAAGAGGACTGGTGTTAAACCCTAATACTAATAATAAAGGAAATATTAATAAAAATTAAGAAAGCCTGCGGTTAATTGGAATTTTGAATTCAAGAGCTGCGAGGTAATGTTGCAGCTCTATAAAACCCTGGTTGGACACAGTTCAATTCTGGTTGCCTCAATATAGGAAGGATGTGGAAGCTTTAGTGGAGGTGCAGAGGAGATTTATCAGGATGCTGCCTAGATTAGAGAGCACATCTTATGAGGATAGGTTGATTGAGCTAGGGCTTTTCTCTTTGGAGGAAAGGAGACTTGATAGAGGTGAATAAGATGATAAGAGATATAGATTGAGTGGGTATTCAGATTTTTTCTCAGGGCAGAAATGGATATTATGAGGAGGCATAATTTTCTGGTGATTGGAGAAAAGCATAAGGGTATGTTTTTTTTTTAAACAGAGAATGGTAGCTGCAAGGAATGTGCTGCCAGAGGTGGTGGTTGAAGTAGATACATTAGGGACATTTAAAAACCCTAGGCACATGGATGATAGAAACATGGAGGGCTGTGCAGGTGGGAAGGGTTAGATTGATTGATTAGAGACTAGGTTAAAAGGTTGGCACAACATTGTGGGTGAGAGAGCCTATACTGTGCTGTAATATTCTATGTTCTAAGAACAAAGAAAAAAATAGCAAAAAGAAAGCAGCTGTAGCCATTTCATACTTAGACTAGCGATAACAACATTCCAGTGATAACAATTAACTTATAAAATAGCCAGATTTAAGTGGTGTAACAGCTACTACAGAAGAACCCAAGAAGCTTCTGAAAAATACAGAATCAGCTACACTATAATTACTGGAAATCTTACTGAACAGTTACACATATATAGGTGATTATATAAAAATTATGAGTAAGCACAGGAAAGTTAAACTACAAGAGAGATACAAGAAAAATAATAATTCTACACCCTAATCTAACACAGACTTAACATTAGCAAGATTTTGGTCATAATATAGAGAAGCAAGGAAGACAGCAAAACAAACCAAAGCAGCTGGCTCAGCTCCTCTGTGCAACCACAGCACATCTGTTAGAAAGGGAACTGGGCTGCCAAAATAGGGAAGTGCCTGGTTTATGCATTTTCCCCTTTCACTCTCAGGAATATATCAAATGATGGCAAATACTTTGGGGATAATGTAACAAATGCACATATAAATATTTGAAAGTGATGGACAGACCAATTGATCCATTGACCCTACACTATCAGCCTCGCACAGCTGAGATTCCTACACCCCCCACCAGTGGATATATAACCACCTGGAACAGCAAATCAAATTTCCTTTCTTCTTCATTGTACAAAACTGCATTAGCAGACACGGAAACACTAATTAACTTGTTCCAGACCTTTTCTCAACACTAATTTATGCTCACAGCCAGATCGAATCTGCTTGAAACCAAATTCTTTGCTTCCTTATTTTACTCACATTGGTTTACTTAGGTCTAACCATTTATCCCTAACTGTGTTACAACATTTATCATCAATTCCATTCTATCTAGTTGTATCTTTAAACAGCATTTTTAATGTTGTGTATTTGAGGTGCTTCACAGGAGTATTAGCAAGCAAAATATAATGTCAATCCTCAGTGTAGCGCACACTCAGTGGCCACTTTATTGGGTACCTCCTGTACGTAGTAAATTGGCCATTAAGTACTAGTTGATGATATTCTGCTGCAGAAGCCCATCCACTTAAAGGTTTGACCTGTTGTGTATTCAGAGATGCTCTTCAGCACAACACTGTCACCTTCCTGTTAGCTTGAACCAGTCTGGCCATTCTCCTCTGACCTCTCTCATTAACAGGGTATTTCACCCACAAAACTGTGGCTCACTGGATGTTTTACGTTTTTCACACCATTCTCTTTAAACTCTAGGGAAATCCCAGGAGATCAGCATTAGATACTCAAACCACACTGTCTGGCACCAACAATCATTCCACAGTCAAAACCACTTAGATCACAATTGTTCCCCCATTCTAATGTTTGGTCTGAACAACACTAAACCCTGCATGAAAACAAATCTCAGGGTTGATTATGGTGACGTATATGTACTTTGATAATAAGTTTATTTTAAACTTTGAGAACCTCTTGTACATGTCTGCATGTGTTCATGCATTGGGTTGCTGTCACATGATTGGTGATTAGATATTTGCATCAACAAGCAGATGTACAGGTGTACCTAATACACAATAAAGTCATTACTGAGTGTATCTCACTATAGATAATGATATACATATTCAGGGAATTGCCTTGGGAGTCCTCAACTTGAATTTCAAGCTCCATGAAGCTTCCCCTACCACTCCATTCAGCTGATGAACTAGAATGTCCTCTACGTTGAGCACTATTTGGTGGAAGTACTGAAAGTCGCAGGAACACTGACTGTACAGCGTACAAACCACTATCACAGTTCAGGCAACAGAAATTTGGCATTATGGAATTCACAATTCACTATCAAAAATTTACCAAGAATGAAAATTTGCTCTTGCACAACTTTTGTAGGAACAGAAGTAAACAAACACAAAATACAAAAAGAAACAACCAAACTGGCAATTTTCAAGTATACAAACACAAGTTATTCCCCTCTATCGGTGCTGCCTATCCGGCTGAGCTTTTCCAGCATTTTCTGTGTGCCACACAAGACATTCTGCAGATGCTGGAAACCTTGAGCCACTCACACAAAACGCTGAAGGAACTCAGCAGGTCAGGCAGCAACCAAAGAGGGGAATAAACAATCGACTGTTCAGGTTAAGGCCTGAGGAAGGGTAGGCATATTTCCAAAACATCTGTCGGTATGATCACTGTATCACAGTGGTATTTCAGTTTCCTACGCAGGCTTGCTCTGAGACAGTCAAGTCACTTTTTATGGTCAATTTGACCATAACTGCTGGTACAGTACACAGTAAAAAGGAGACGTTTTTCAGGACCATGGTGCTACATGAACAATACAAAAACTACACTGAACTACGTAAAAAGCAACACAACACTACACTAGACTACAAACCTACTCAGGACTGCATAAAGTGCACAAAACAGTGCAGGTATTACAATAAATAATAAACAAGACAACATGCACAGTAAAGGGCAGTAGGTTGGTGTCAGTCCAGGCTCTGGGTATTGAGGAGTCTGATGACTTGGGGGGAGAAACTGTTACATAGTCTGGTCGTGAGAGCCCGAATACTTCGGTGCCTTTTGCCAGATGGCAGGAGGGAGAAGAGTTTTTATGAGGTGTGCATGGGGTCCTTCATAATGCTGTTTGCTTTATGGATGCAGCGTGTGGTGTAAATGCCTCTAATGGCGGGAAGACAGACCCCGATGATCTTCTCAGTTGACCTCATTATCTGCTCAGGGTCTTGCGATCCAAGATGGTGCAATTTCTGAACCAGGCAGTGATGCAGCTGCCCAGGATGGTCTCAATACAACCTCTGTAGAATGTAGTGAGGATCGGGGGTAGGAGGTGGACTCTTCTCAGCCTTCGCAGTAAGTAGAGACGCTGCTGGGCCTTCTTTGCTATGGAGCTGGTGTTGAGGGACCAGGTGAGATTCTCTGCCAGGTGAACACCAAGAAATCTAGTGCTCTTAACGATCTCTATGGAGAAGTCGTCGGTGTTCAGTGGAGAGTGGTTGTTCCGTGTCCTCCTGAAGTCAACAACCATCTCTTTTGTTTTGCTCACATTCAGAGACAGGTTGTTGGCTCTGCACCAGTCCGTTAGCTGCTGCACCTCCTCTCTGTATGCTGACTCATCGTTCTTGCTGATGAGACCCACCACGGTCATGTCATCGGCGAACTTGATGATGTGGTTCGAGCTGTGTGTTGCGTGACATTGACATTTATAACAGACTGCCTGGAGACCTGAACTCATGCCCACTTGAAAAGTAGTGGACACAAGTTAATTTTAAATGGGACAACCCATAACCTACAAGAGTGATCATGAGACATAAGACATAGGAGCAGAGGCTATTTGGCACAACAAGTCTGCTGTGCCACTTGATCATGGCTGACTATTTTCCCTCTCAACTCCTCCTCCTGCCTTCTCCTGGTAATGTTTGACTCCCTGACTAATTAAGAACCTATCAACCCCTTTACAGCCCTCTGTGGCAATGAATTCCCCTGATTCACCACTCCCTGGCTAAAGAAATTCCTTCTCAGTTCTGTTCTAAAGGGACATCCTTCTATTCTGAGGCTGTGCCCTCTGATCCTATATTCTCCCACTATTGGAAACACTCTCCATGTCCACTGTAACTGGACCTTTCAATGTATGATAGGTTTCAATGAGATACCCCTCTTTCTTCTAAACTCCAGCAAATACAGACCCAAAGCCATCAAATGCTTCTCATATGTTAATCCTTACGTTCATTATAAGGCTGTACAAACAGCTTCAGAGCAGTTACTCCCATACGCCCACAAAAATTTTATTGGTTGGAATATGTTGCTGATGGAACCGTGGGGAACTGGAATTCAGACTGAACACACTGGGTTCTGACTTTATGACATTCTGAATGTGGTAACCGATGAAGGTGTTTTGTTCCGGGATACAGCATTGACAATCTTGAGCAGTGACGTGCTAGGACTGAGGGTTATTCACCTCCAACACACACAACCGTCTTCCTCTGTTCTGGGGGTAATGCAGTTAGCGGAAATCCCTCCTTGATTCTAATATCACCTCTTTGATGTCACACTTCCACAGATGAAGCCTGGACATCAAGTTCATTGACTATTACCTTTCTTCTGGAATTGATCTTTTGGAACAATCAGAGTAGCCAATCACATTGTCACCTCAACCAACTCCTTCTTATGATGTCACAGACAAGAAAACTCACCAACATCTCTAATTCCTCAGGCAGCTAAAGAAATTCAGCACAGCAGTTTGGTTTGGCAACTGCTCTGCACATGACTGCAAGAAACTACTGAGAGTTGTGGACACAGGTCAGCACATCACAGGAAACAGGCTTCCCTCCATGGCCTCTGTCTGTACTTCTCACTGCCTCAGTAAAGCAGCTGACGTAATCAAAGACTCCATCCTCCCAGGACTTTCTCACTTCTCCCCTTTCCCATCAGGCACAAGAAAGCCTGAAAGCAGGTACTACCAGGCAGAAGGGCAGTTTCTATCACGCTGTTATCAAACTCCTGAGCAGATCCCTGGTACAATATAATGGATTCTTGGCCTCACAATCTACGTCGTTATGATCTTGAACTTTATCATCTACTTACACTGCACCTTTTCAGAAACTTTTACATTTTATTCTACATTTTTTTTTAACTCAATGCACTGTGTAATGATTGGATCTGTATGAATGGTATGCCAGACAAACTCTTCACTGTGTCTTGTCTATACGATGTGACAATATTAAAACAACACCAAAATACCAATGCACAACAATTGGTGGGTAGAACTGCGATCGATACTTGAACAAAGGAAGACTGCAATGACGGACACTCACAATAAACTGTTCGATGTCACGCTCCAGACCAACATTGGGGAGATCAGGCATCATATGCGCCACAACTTTAAAGCCAGCATCCTTTGCCAGCTGAAATGATTCACACACTGCTCTGACCGTGTGACCCCTGAGGGAAGAGGAGAAGCAAGTGTTAATCTGATGATTCATGACTTCTTTGCAGTGGGTTCCCAAGAGACACGCATCAATAGGATGCAGTTAAACACCACCAATTGGATCCAAAGTAAAATCTGACTGAATCTTCTCTTACATGAATCAATAACTACAAACTTTTTAAAATCAAATCACTTCCTTTAGAGATACAGTACCATAATAGCCTTTCCGGCCCAATGAGTCCACACCACCCAACTACACCCTGGTGACCAATTCATCTACTAACCCATATGTCTTTGAAATGTGAGAGAAAACTGGAGCACCAGGAGGAAACCATACTGTTAATAAGAGAACACAAACTCCTTCAAGACAGTGGCGGGAACTGAACCCAAGTCGCTGGCAAATCCTTATGCTACCTATACTAGTGTCAGTCACTTTATTCTTAAATCAATTTTTACAAATGTTAAAGCTGCGGATCTCAACAAACTGGGAGCGACACAGTAGCGTAGCAGTGAGCATAATGCTATTACAATACCAGCGACCTGGGTTCAATCCCCGCCATAGACTCTAAGGAGTTTGTACATTCATCCCATGATCACGTGTCTTTCCTCCAGGTGCTCCAGTTTCCTTCTACATTCCAGAGACTCATCGGTTAATTGGTCAGCACAGGGTTGTGGGCCAGAAGGGCCTGTTACTGTGCTGTGTCTCTGAATGATATCAATTTTAAAGCATCTGTCTACATCCAGACCTAACCATAAGTTTTTTCAAAAATCATTTTTCCTATGTTCAATTTTGGGCCAGTTATCTCACTTTGCACTCAGTTTCCATCTCCATCACCCAGTTACTTCTCGTGCCTTTGTGTACCATAATCATGCTATCAGTGAAACCAAAGGAATACTGGGCAACCAAGGGTGGAGGGAGCATCTGTTGTAGAGGAAACAGGGATGAAGCACAAGCAAGTTTCTTATAGAACAGGGGGAAAAATCAGGAATACAGTAGTATCTTGTATTTTAGGAAGGAAGGATATATGGCAAACACAAAAGATTCTGAAAATAATGAAAATCCAGAGCAACACACACAAAACGCAGGAGGAACCCAGTAGGTCAGGCAGCATCAGTGGGGAGGGTCAGGACAGATGAAGGGTCTTGACCCGAAACATCGACTGTACTCTTTTCCATAGATGCTGCCTGGCCTGCTGAGTTCCTCCAGCATTTTGTGTGTGTTGCTTGGATTTCCAGCATCTGCAGATTTTCTATTGTTTGTGGAAGGATATATGGTATTTTGTTTCAAAATTGTACTTCACAAGAGTCCTTATGGAAGTTACACTTGACTTCCAGAAAACACTTTATAAAATCCCTCACAAGGAATTATGCGTTGAATTTGAAGGCGATGAATTTGTGGGAAATCTATTGATCTAGAAGGAAATTAATTGAATAACTAGATAGAATGAGGATTTAAAGGAGGGAATTCAAACAATGTAATGCAATATATATATTTGGACAGCAATACAAGGGTATTAGTATAATTCTTGTGGAAAGCCCTACTATGACTAAGTCCTGATGAAAGGTCTTGGCATGAAATGTAGTTTCTTGCATTAAGAAGAGTTCCTACCCTTGTGTGTATTTGTTGCCCTGCTATGACTGTGCTACAATTACCCCTTCTGTTCTGAATACCACACCACAGGAAGGATAAACTGTCCCTGGAGTGAGTGCAACAATTTAGTTGAGTGTAACAGAGAAGCAAGTGCACAGTGTACATTGCTTTCAAAGTTCGGTTTTATAGATATTGAGGCATCAGCCTCATGATATCACTAGTTTAGCACAAGGCCGAGGTCAAACACGGTACAAAATAGGAATAATTTTGAAAATGTCTGTGAAAAGCATTTAGGTTTCAAGCAACACTCACCTGTTAGTGTCTCTGGCTACATCTTCATAGACACTTTGCACTCCAATCTCCAATCGCGTGCACCCATAATGCAGCATGTCACTGAGATGGCGTTTCAGACAGTAGTCTGGTCTGGTCTCAATCGTAATCCCAATGCATTTGGTACTGCTACGCTCAGAGTACCTGAAATCAGTTTAAAACCCATTCACCAAGGCAAAGATCACATGGCCAGAAGCAATGGCTAAATAACAAAAAGTGCCTGTGTCACTGTCACATCTGAACTGTAAGCCAGGACCACAAGGTTCACCAAGAAGTCAGTAACAAAAAGGCACATAAAATACTTAAAAATTCAAACATTTTTCAGGGAGATTAGAGGAGATACTGTGTACAGTTAATTACTTTTCTTCTATTATAATTCTACACTCATATAACTGGTTTGAAATTTGTTGAGATGAGGTGTCCAAAAGACCGTAAGACAAAGGTGCAGAATTGGGCTACTTGACCCATCCATTCTGCTGCTCCATGGCTGATTTATTATCCCTCTCAACCCCATTCTCCTACCTTCTCCCCGTAACCTTTGAACCCCGACTAATCAAGACACTATCAACCTCAGCTTTAAATGTATCCAATCACTTGGCCTCCACAGCCATCTTTGGCAAATAATTCCAGATTCATAACCCACTGGCTAAAGAAATTCCTTCTCATCTCTGTTCTAAATGGATGTCCTTCAATTCTGAGGCTGTGCCCTCTGGTCCTAGACTGCCCCGCTACAGGAAACATCCTCTACACATCCATTCAATCTAGGCCTTTCAATATTTGAGAGGTTTCAATGAGATGCCCTCGCATTCTTCTCAACTCCAGTTAGTATAGGCCCAAAGCCATCAATCACTCCTCATTTCTGGGAACATCCTCTGGTCCCTCTCCAATGCCAGCATATCCTTTCTTAGATACAGGGCTCAAAATTGCTCACAATATTCGAAGTGCAGTCTGATCAATGCCTGATAAGCTCCTATTCCCCATCAGTTCAAACTGACAGCAGTGCAGAACTCAAGTCTGGCTACCTCTGCAACACATGAGAATCAAGGCACTGAATTCTGGAACCGAGGTGACAATGATTGCTCTTCACATCAAGGCAGCACTTAACCAAATATGCCATCGAGGCATTCTGGTAAAAGTAAAATCAAATGCACCAACGGGAAACTGTCCCAGTGGCTGGATCATCCTGTTCACAGGAAGAAGGTTGTGGTTGTCAGAGATTACTCAGCCCAATCCTGGGACACCTCCAAGGATTCCTCGAAGCAGTGTCCTCGGCCCAACCATCTTCATCTATCTTATCAGCGACCTTGTGAACAAATGACCCATAATCTCCAGCTGTTGTCTCATTCAACTTCAGTGGAAAAGACTGCTTGAATTTACAGTATCTATCCCCCTCAATTTTGTCTACATCAATCAAATATCTCCTACGCTCCAGGGAATAAAGTCCTAAACTATTCAAACTTCCCCTATAGCTCAGGTCCTCAAGACCCAGGAACATCCATGTAAATTTTCTCAGTGTTCTTTCAATCTTATTGATGTCTTTCTTGTAGGTAGGTGACCAGGACTGCACACATTTCTCTAAAGTTGGCCTCACAAATGTCTTATTCAGCTACAAAATATAATCCCATCTCCTGTACTCAATACTTTGATTTATGAAGGCCAATGTGCCAAAAGCTTTCTTTACAGACCCCATCTATCTGTGGCATCATTCCATTTTGAAATGGAAAATAACATTTTGAGTGAAATGAGGGACATGGGAGTTGTAGAACAACACAAGAGATTAAGACACAGTTACTTCAAGCTCCCTGTGGTATAATACAGCTGCTCTCTTATTTTAGTGTAATTCATTGACAACCCACAAGAAGCCTGCAGAAGTTCAGACTGCATCACTGGCAAGATTTCCAGTTATCCCAGCCATGAGATGAAGTATAACATGGAAGGAAATGGGGCACCAAGATTGTGTAGCGTTTAGCGCAACACTATTACAGCTCGGGGTGTCGGAGTTCAGAGTTCAATTCTGACACCATCTGTAAAAAGTGTTTACGTTCCTTCCCATGAGTGCGTGGGTTCCCTCTGCATGTGCCAGTTTCCTCCCACAGTCCAAAGACGTACCATTTAGTAGGCTAATTGGTCAACTACATTGTCCTGTGATTTGGCTAGGGTTAAATAGATGGGTTGCTGGGTGATGCAGCTCACTGGGCTGGAAGGGCTTGTTAAACACTGTATCTTTAAATAAATAAATAATTTTAATGCAAAATAAGCATTTTAGCTGATTTTCACATTTATCACATAATTTCATGTCAGTGATAATAAATGTGATTGTGATTATTATAGCCAACTGTAGTTAGTAAGTCCCTGAACTACCGGTCAGTTACCAGTCCAGCTATTAGAATGACCCTTCAGTTTTTACGTCCTCTCCTTCCAGCCCATTTTCCGCTTGCCTGATTCAATTACAACATTGACGTAGATTGGGAAATTGTTGCGTTATAACAAAGCAATCATTTGAGTTTAAACATAAAGAACTCAAATAATTGCAGTAATCACTTAATCGAAAAAATACTATCTGCAAATAACTTGTGCACTTCAATCAATATGTAATCATCAGTTGCTAAGAAGCTAATTGAAATACACCAAAGAAATATTTCCTGGATATAGACTATAATTGAACAACCAAAGGTTGCAAGCTTCCTGCAGCACCTTTCCTCCCAGATCACATACTGTTTCATGGGGTGAAAGAATCTGCAATGTCCCCAAACTCAATGCATCCTCTTCTTCCAAATAATACCTCTTTCCCCTGTTTGATTGGGATGACGAATTGTTACTTTTCTTGCGGTTTAACTTTTCTATGCTTGCTTGTATTTTTATACACTCAGTGGCCCGATACCTATTAAAGTGGCCAGTGTACATTTGTGGTCTTCTGCTGCTGTAGTCCATCTTCTTCAAGGTTCAATGTGTTATGTGGTCAGCAATGATCTTCTACACACCAGCTTTGTAACGCATGGTTATTTGAGTCACTCTCGCCTTCAGTGTCAGCTTGAACCAGTCTGGCCATTCTCCTCTGATCTCTCCAACTAACAAGGTGTCTTCACCCACAGAACTGCCGCTCACTGGATTTTTCTTTGTTTTTCGCACCATCGTCTGCAAACTCTAGATAGTTATGCATGAAAATCCCAGGAAATCAGCAGTTTCTGAGATACTCAAACCACACTATCTGGCACCAATGATCATTCCATGGTCAAAGTCACATTTCTTTCCCATTCTGATGCTTGGTCACACCTGCATGCTTTTATGCATTGAGTTGCTGCCACATGATTGGCTAATTAGTTATTTGCATTAATGCGCAGGTGTACAGATGAGCACTGATCTAACAGAGTGGTCATGGAGTGTATATGCATGTAATTGTTCAGTGAATTTTCAGGTAATTACAATACAGTTGTCTTCGTATTTTTCTAGAAACTTAGTTTCAGTAGTAGGTGTCACACTATTTGAATCTAGCTATTTTATTTGTTAATTGTTATCAATGGAATTTCTGTTATCTCTCATCTGGTATGAGACTACCACCGCTACTTTTTAGTCTGGTCTTTTTTTTGTTCTCTCCACACTTCTTTGCTCTTATAACACTTAATAAAATGGCTGTATGCAACAAATATTGTACCTCAAAAGCATCATGATCCAAGCCCTGAAAGAAGGGTCTTGGCCTAAAAAGTTAACTGTTTATTCATTTCCTTCGATGCAGCCTAACCTGCTGAGTTCCTCCAGCATTTTGTGTGTGTTGCTTTGGATTTCCAGTATCTGCAAAATTTCTCGTGTTTATGATCTAACAACACTGCCCCCCACCCCCAACAGTCAGAAACATGGACCTTCTAACCTACGTCACTACGTAGTAAGCACCATACTGGGATTTATGTCTCGACACCTTGTTTGAAAAATCGCACTCTCCCTCCTTCCATGTCTGCCACATCAGAGTCAGTAAGGAACTTCCCCTTGGTTACTATCTGCTGACGGTACAGAGAAAAAGTGCATAAAAGTGCTCAAGAGTCACTTGTATTGCCTTGAACAACACTGTTTCAAGCCTGTGGGAGTGAAATCTGGCCCAGCTCTCAAACTTTCTGATAAAAACAAACTTCCCAAGCTCCCTAAATCTTGGCAATCACTGCAACCTTCTCTTTGATAGCTTTTTGGTTATATATGTGTCTCTGTTTCCTGTGTCAGTACCCCACTTCCAATCAATTTTCCCCAAAATAATGCCTAAAGTCACCAACAAAGAGAAGGTAGTGAGTTCTGTTAACCTACTGAACTGCACCCTATTGCAGTACAACTTCCACATTACTCACCGAAGTCCAGGATCTGCAATTTAAAATAACCTGTGCAGAAAGCCTTTGATCATCGGTGATCACATCTCATATAATTCATAGAATGCAGAACAGCATTGGAAATGCCCTTCGGTTCATGTCGCAGCCAACCAATTCAATGCCTGATTAAACAAATCCCTTCTGCCTTTATACTGTCTATATCCCTCCATTCTCTGCATATTCATGTGCCTATCTAAGAGCCTTTTGATTGCCTCGATGACATTTCCCACACCCTGGCAGTGCGTTCTGGGAATCCACCACTCTCTGTGTAAAATAAACTAGCCCTGGACATCTCCTTTGAACCTCCCTCCCCACCACCTTAAATGCTGCACTCTAGTGTAAGGGGGTTTCGTCTTTTACTGCATAGGCTAATTAAAATGGCTTCTTTGTTATGTTATAATTGGGAATGCTTCTTTGTTATGTTAAATGCTGAGAAAGTCTCTAGCTGGACATTTGCTTAGGTTAATACAGATAGCAGGGTGCTATTAACCAATTGGGATAGTTGCTATGATTTTGGTGTATCTGGAAGAGTTGTATGCACGGGGTTTTGGGGCAGAAGGCGGGAGAGAGAGACAGAGAATGGACAAGGTGCTGTAAGTCCACTGACGGGGTCGGACCCGAGCGGGGTGTTCGGCGAGGAGGGGAGACGGAGACGGACTCGTGTGGAGCGTCTGGTCGACCACCGTTGTTGGTCCCAGGCGGCCGGTCGAGGGGTTGCAGGGTGAAGAAGAAGGGTCCTGAGCTCCAACTGTTTTGTGCACGAAGAGACTGAACTTTGATAAGTGTGGCGCCTTTTATATTTTATTCTCTATTAATTATATAGTTCCAGTAATATCTATAAACTGTAAATCATTTAATTGTATCTGGTGTATTGTCTGTTATTTGGGCAGGGTCGGGTACATCACACAGCATCCACACAAACTAATTACCCAGTTTGCAGGGGCCGAGGGCTGTTTCCCTAGACGACAGCGAGCCGAGCGACCCTGAGATTGGCCGGGGGGCTACACTAGTATTAGGCACTTCAACCCTGGTTAAAAGAAACCATCTGTCTGCTCTATCTGTGCCTCTTATAATTAAGTATAATTAGGTCTCCCCTAAGCCTCCGCCACTCCAGAGAATATAACCTATGTTTGCACAACCTGTCCTGTAATCCAGGCAGTATCCTGGTAAACCTCTTCTGCACTCTCCCCAAAGCCCGACATTCTTCCTAGAATGGGCATCTAGAATTCAATGCACGACTCCAGATGTGGCCTAACCAGAGTTTTATAAAGCTGCAACATGACTCCCTGAGTCTTGAGCTCAGTCTCTCAGCTAATAAAGGCGAGCATTCCATATGCTTGTTTACTACCCTATCAACTTGTAGAGTCACCTTTAGGGAGCTCGGCACTTGGACACCAGGATCCCTCTGTCTGTCAACACTGTCAAGGGGCTTGCTAAATAACAACGTACTGTCCCTCTCAGTTCAACTCAAACTCAAGACAGTCCTCTGTTCTGCGTAGACTCAGTTCAAACTTTGTTTGAAAATGCACAGTGAAGAGTCTTTAAATATTCAGTTCATCGACAATCTCATATGGATGAGCATGTATTACTGGCACTGGAATGTGTGGCTGTCCTCAGTTATGTCGGGCTGGTCGTTGATGCAAACAACACACCTCGCTTTATTTATCGATGTACAAGTGATAAGTAAATGAGTCTGAGTCTGAATCTGTCCTGAAGGATGTGTGAGAGGAGTACCCTCTGCTGGAATTATGCTGTTAATGCCAGAAAATAGATTCCCAGTCAATGTCAGTCATCCTTCAAAAGAAACACAAACTCGTTGTTCGGTTTGGAGGCTTGCATGCCTCAGTGACTCAGAGAGCTATGTTGGCTTGAGTCAGGGCTTTATGTGTTGGCTCTTGGTAGGGTCAGACAGGTCAGGGGATAGAGGCCAGACCAAGAGCGGTCCATGGATCAGCTGAGGGATAACAACCCTGACAGGTAAAACAAAATTCTTAAGGGAACAGCAATGAAGAATCTTTCTGCATCTGAGTGTGAAGGTGTTCCCATGTCTCCACCTGGGACTTGCATGATTGACAGTAGCGAAAAGCTACTGGCATGATAAAGCAAGCCCTGAACACCGTCAGATGGAAGACCTTCATAACTACCCTAAACACCAGTGGCGTAATGGACACTAAGTAAATCTGAGTCATGCAGATATAGAGAATCTCCATTGGAGAGGTATGACTCTGTGCTACAACCAAGGAAACCATCCAGGCAAAGAGGTCTTAGCACCTATATGCATCAGAATCAAACTCCAGAGGACAGCATTTTTAATCACCGATTTACATATTTTTTTAATGTCGAGATACAGCATGGTAACAGGTCCTTCCACACAATGGGTTCAGTTATACCCATTGCCCAATTAACCAACTGATCCGTACATTTTTGGAATATAGAAGGAAATCAGAGCATCCGAAGGAATCCCACACAAACACAGGGCAACCGTAAAAACTCCTTGCAGACAGTGGCAGAATTGAACCTGAGTCACTGGCACTGTTATTGCATTTCTCTAACATGCTGCCCAATGCTCTTCAGTCGAAAAATAATGAACCATATCAAGTTCATGCACTAGAGGAACCCAAAGAAAACTTTCAAATGGATCAAGAGAAACATTAAGAATAACTAGAAAAAATGGAAAATTATAAATCTTATATCAGGATCAAGGAACAAATAGAACCCACAGATTTGTCTGTTTGGTAGCTGAATTGAAAAGTTATCAAAATTTTGAAGGTGGCATCTAACACTGCGGCATGAATCAATCCTGCAAAATAAACTTTTCTAACAGTTATAGAATGGTTTCTGATTTCTGATGGGATTTTAGTGTAAGTCACAGCTGAATTTACACATAACTTCAGGTACCAGTAAAGGCAGGGATGGAAAGATAGTACAGATGAATGCACGGCTGCTGCAGGGGACAGGATTTTAGCTTCTTGGATACCTTCCGCAAACAGTTATCTCCCACCAGCCATCAGGCTGATCAGCACCATCACCTATTAAACCACCCCACTACATCCCACATTACGTGAATATAAGCTAATCTTATGTACTGTATATATGACCATAATCAAGTTACTCGTACAATGTGTTTTATAGGATTACTTTTATATTTGTAGTTTGTGTTTTCTATGTTTCTGTTCTTTTTCATAGTGCACTGATCCGGAGTGACAGTCATTTCATTCTTTACACTTGTGAACTGATGAATAACAATAACTCGGTCTATTTCTGACAGCTCTCTCCCCTTTTTGAACTCTCTGTCTCCATCTCTGAGGGCAAACTATCTACCAATATCGTTTATAAACCTACTGACTCCACCCTGTCATCAGTAAAAATGCCTTCTCTTTTCCCAGTTGCTTTTCTGGGCCAGGTCTTTACCCAGCTTTGGGTTTTTCTTTCCAGAACATCAAAAAGCAGTGTTTCCCTTCCATCACCATTGATGCTGCCCTCACCTGCAACTCCTCCATTTCAGTAAAACTGCCTTCATCCCATTTTCCTGCTGCCTTAACAGGGATGTAGTACCCCTTGTCTTCATCTACCACCCCATGAGCCTCCACATCCAGCACATTATTCTCTGCAACCTCTGGTATTTTCAATAGGATTTGACCACCAAACACATCTTTATCTCCCCTCCTCAACTCTCCACTTTCTGCTGGGATCGCTCCCTCTGTGATTCCTTTGTTCATTCATCCCTCCCCACTAATCTCCCTTCTGGCACTTATCCCATCAAGTGGAAAAAGTGCCACACCTGCCCATTCACTTCCTCCTCCACCTCCATTTGGGCCCTAAACAATCCTTCCAGGTGACAGCAATATCTGTTGGGACCATCTGCCATATCCAGTGCTCCTGATGCGGCCTCCTCTGCATTAGTGAGACCTGGTGTAGACTGGAGCACTGCTTTGTCGAGCATCTTTACTCCATTCGCAACAAGCAGGATTTTCCTGTGGCAAACCACTTAAATTCCAATCCTCATTCCCATTCCAACATGTTGGTCCATGCTGCCACGATGAGGCCACTCCCAGGCTGGAGGAATAACACCTCAGATTCTGTTTGGGTAGCCTCCAACCTGATGCTATGAATATTGATTTCTCTAAACTTTTGGTGATATCGCTCCCCTCTCCTTCATTCCCCACTTTAGCTTCCATGTCTTCTCCTCACCTGTCTTTCACTCTCCCAGGTGCCCTCCTCCTTCCCTTGCTCCCATGATCCACTCTCCTCTCCATCAGATTCCCACTGCTCCAGCTCTTTACCTTTTCCACCTATCACCTCCCCTTCATCCTCCTCCCCCTCCCACATGCTTTCATCTATCACCCTCCAGCTTGTATGACCTCTCCCTCCTCCTTCCTTTCTAGCCCTGATGAAAGGACTCAGCTAAAAACATCAACTATTTATTCCTTTCCATAGATGCTGCCTGACCTGCTGAGTTCTTCCAGCATTTAGCATGTGCTACACTGGTTTTCCAGCATCTGCAGAATCCATTGTATTTATGACAATAAGCAATCTTGAATCACCGGAATCTTTTCTGGGTCGGGGTGACCTGGACAAGGGGGACAGTTTGGATCCAAACCAGAGGGGAACCAAGATCCTGGCTGGGAGGTTCGCTGGTGTTACTCATGAAAATTTAAACTAGTTTGGCACTGGGCAATGGGAACCAGGTGAGAAAGTGGAGGGATTCAGAGGAAAGTAGATGTACTGACCAGCAAATCTGTAAGAAAGGACAGACAGGAGCAAGGCAATGTACACAATGGAACAGACAGGTTGACATATTTGTTTTAATGCTCAGAGTATTAAGGATACTATGGGTACCCTTAAGGGTAATAAGGGTACCCTCACTGTGCCATGCACAATGGGATGATTTGGCAAATGAATGCTTCTTCTGGGGAAGGTATGACCTGTACAAAAGGACGGGTTACACTTGAATCTGAGGAGGGCTAGTATCTTTGCAGGCAAATTTGCTAGATCTGCTGGGGAGGACTTAAGTTAATTTGGCTCGGGGATGGTAACCAGAGTGATAGGGCTGAAGATGGGGCAGTTGGTATAAAACTATATGTAGTGTGTAGAGAGACTGCGAGGAAGGACAGGCAGATGATAGGACAAAATTGAAGTTGGTGAAATGAGCTGAAGTATAATATGAGTACATAATCAAAAAGGGTGATGCATACAGGACCAAAGGTGTTATATTCCAATGCACACAGTATATGGGATAAGGTAGAAGACCTTGTTTTCAGTTAGCAAGTACGACATTGTGGACATCACTGGGTCATGGCTGAAAAAAGATTACAGTCAGGAGTTTAACATCCAAGGGTACACATTGTATCGAAAAGACAGATAGGCAGAGGGCTTGCAGTAGCTCTGTTAGTTAAAAATGAAATCAAATCCTTAGAAGGAGGTGTCATGGGATTGGAAGATGTAGAATCCTTGTGGGCAGAGTTAAGAAATTGCAAGGATAAAATAAGAAAGATGGGAGTTATATACAGGCCTCTGAACAGTGGCCAGGCTATGGGATACAAATTACAACAGGAGGTAGAAAACGCATGTAAAAAGGGCAATATTACAATAGTCATGGGGGATTTCAATATGCAGGTAGATTGGGAAAATTTGGTTGGTACCGGATCACAAGAGGGAATGTGTGGAATGCCCACAAATCGGTTTTTCAGAGCAGCTCCAGAAAAAGGCAATTCTGGACTGGGTGTTATGTAATGAACCAGATTCCATTAGGGTACTTAAGGTAAAAGAATCCTTTGGAGGTAGTGGTCATAATTTTGATAGAATTCACTCTGTAGCGTGAGAGGGGGAAGATGAAGTCAATGCATCAGTATTACAGTGGAGTAAAGGAAATTACAGAGGCATGAGAGAGGAGCTGATTGGAAGGGGACACTGGTAGGAATAGCAGCAGAACAGCAATGGCTGGAGTTTCTGGAGAAATTAGTGCATCCCAAAGATGAAGAAGTATTCTAAAGGCAGGATGAGGCAACCATGGTTGACAAGGGAAGTCAAAAACAGCATAAAAGCAAGAGATATAATATTGCAAAAATTACTGGGAAGATAAGGGATTGGGAAGCTTTTAAAAACCAATTGAAGACAACTAAAAAAGCCATAAAGTGAGAAAAAATGAAATAGGAATAATATATAAGAAATAGCGAATAATATATGAAATCTTTTTTTCAGATTTATAAAGAGTAAAAGAGAGATGAGAATGGATATTAGACTGCTAAAAAATTACACTTGAGAATGGAGGATGAACTTAAGTATTTTCCGTCAATCTTCACCGTGGAAGACACTAGCAGAATGTCAGAACTGTGAGAGCGTCAAGAGGTTTTTAAGGCATCCGTTAGTCTTGCGAGACCATGGATCTGTGCCTGGAAAGTCTTCACTCTCCAGGGCGCAGGCCTGGGCAAGGTTGTATGGAAGACGGGCAGTTGCCCGTGCTGCAAGTCTCCCCTCTCCATGACACCGATGTTGTCCAAGGAAAGGGCAAGGGCCGATACAGCTTGGCACCAGTGTCGTCGCAGAGCACTGTGTGGTTAAGTGCCTTGCTCAAGGACACAACACGCTGCCTCGGCTGGAGCTCAAACTCACAACCTTCAGGTCACTAGTCGAATGCCTTAACCACTTGGTCACGTGCCCACTGTCAAGGGGTAGAAGTTACTTTTACTAAAGAGAAGGTGCTTGGGAAACTAAAAGGTCTGAAGGTAAGTAAGTCAACTGGACCAGATGGACTATACCCCAGGGTTCTGAAAGAGGTAGCAAAAGAGATTGTGGAGGTATTAGTAATGATTTTTCAAGAATCACTAGATTCTGGAACGGTACCAAAGGACTGGAAAATTGCAATTGTCACTCCACTCTTTAAGAAGGAGGGATGCTGAAGAAATGAAATTATAGGCCAGTTAGCCTTACTTTATTGGTTGGGAAGATGTTGGAGACTATCATAAAGGATGAGGTTTGGGGTACTAGAAGGGACATGATAAAATAGGCCAATGTCAGCATGGTTTCCTTAAGGGGAAATCGTGTTTGACAACTCTGTTGGAATTCTTTGAGGAAATAATGGCAGGATAAACAAAAGAGAGTCCATGGATGTTTTCTTGGATTCTCAGAAGGTCTTTGGCAAGGTGACACACATGAGACGACTTAACAGGAGTCCATGGGAAAGGAAAGATAACAGCATGGATAGAGCATTGGCTGATTAGCAGGAGGCAAAGAGTGCAAATGAAGGATTCGTTTCTGGTTGGCTGTTAGTGACCAGTGGCATTCTGCAGGGGTCAGTGTTGGGATCGCTTCTTTTAACACTATATGTCATTGATTTGGACGATGGAATTGGTGGGTTTGTGGCCAAGTTTGTGTACAATACGAAAGCAGGTTGAGGGGCTGGTAGTGTTCATGAAGCAGGGGAGATGAAATGTAGTACAGTGAAATGTATAGTCGTGCACTTTGATTGAAGGAATAAAGGCAGAGACTATTTTCTAAATTGGGATACAATTTAGAAATCAGAGGTGAAAAAGGACTTGGGAGTACTTGAGCAGGAATCCCTAAAGGTTAACTTGCAAGTTGATTTGGAGAGGGTACAGAGGAGGTTCACGAGATTGATTCCAGGAACCGAAAGAGTTAGCATATGAGAACCAATTTCTGGCCCTGAGCCTGTGCTCACTGGAATTCAGAAGAACGAAGAGGGAGCTCATGGAAACCTATCAGATATTGAAAGGCCCAGACAGAGTGGATGTGAAGAGGATGTTTCCTATAGCAAGTGAGTCGGGGACTGCAGGGCATAACCTCAAATTAGAGGAACATCCACTTAAAACAGAGATGAGGATGAATTTCTTTAGCCAGAGTTTAAGTAAATCTGTGGTTTTCTAAAATTGACCCCTTCTACCTTAGGCCACCAACTTATCAATCACCCCTCATATTTAAAGCGGAGGTATATAGGTTCTCGATTTGTCTGGGTGTCAAGGGCTACAGGAAGAAGGCAAAAGAGTAGGGTTGAGAGGGATAATAAATCAGCCATGATCAAACGGTGGAGCACCCAATGGGCCTAATTCTGCTCCTATGTCTTACAAATTTATATTAAGGGAGGTAAATTCAGAGCAGGAATCCAAAGAAATGTAAATGTGTGGTAACATTTACAGGCTCCGCTCAACACTCTTGGGTGTGTTGGTTACATAGAACATAGAATTTTACAGCACAGTACAGGCCCTTCCGCCCACAATGTTGTGCCGACCCTCAGACCCTGCCTTCCATATAACCCCCCACCTTTAATTCCTCCATATACCTGTCTTAAATTAGCCTCTTAAATTTCACTAGTGTATCTGCCTCCACCACTGACTCAGGCAGTGCATTCCATGCACCAACAACTCTCTGAATAAAAAACCTTCCTCTAATATCCCCCTTGAACTTCCCACCCCTTACCTTAAAGCCATGTCCTCTTGTATCGAGCAGTGGTGCCCTGGGGAAGAGGCGCTGGCTATCCACTCTATCTATTCCTCTTAATATTTTGTATACCTCTATCATGTCTCCTCTCATCCTCCTTCTCTCCAAAGAGTAAAGCCCTAGCTCCCTTAATCTCTGATCATAATCCATACTCTCTAAACCAGGCAGCATCCTGGTAAATCTCCTCTGTACCCTTTCCAATGCTTCCACATCCTTCCTATAGTGAGGCGACCAGAACTGGACACAGTACTCCAAGTGTGGCCTAACCAGAGTTTTATAGAGCTGCATCATTACTTCACGACTCTTAAACTCTATCCCTCGACTTATGAAAGCTAACACCCCATAAGCTTTCTTAACTGCCCTATCTACCTGTAAGGCAACTTTCAGGGATCTGTGGACATGTACCCCCAGATCCCTCTGCTCCTCCATACTATCAAGTATCCTGCCATTTACTTTCTACTCTGCCTTGGAATTTGTCCTTCCAAAGTGTACCACCTCACACTTCTCCGGGTTGAACTCCATCTGCCACTTCTCAGCCCACTTCTGCATCCTATCAATGTCTCTCTGCAATCTTCGACAATCCTCTACACTATCTACAACACCACCAACCTTTGTGTTATCTGCAAACTTGCCAACCCACCCTTCTACCCCACATCCAGGTCGTTAATAAAAATCACAAAAAGTAGAGGTCCCAGAACCAATCCCTGTGGGACACCACTAGTCACAACCCTCCAATCCTAATGTACTCCCTCCACCACCACCCTCTGCCTTCTGCAGGCAAGCCAATTCTGAATCCATCTGGCCAAACTTCCCTGGATCCCATGCCTTCTGACTTTCTGAATAAGCCTACTGTGTGGAACCTTGTCAAATGCCTTACTAAAATCCATATAGATCACATCCACTGCACTACCCTCATCTATATGCCTGGTCACC
The DNA here is from genome assembly GCF_030028105.1 of Mobula birostris. NCBI lineage: Eukaryota > Metazoa > Chordata > Chondrichthyes > Myliobatiformes > Myliobatidae > Mobula > Mobula birostris. Next base: position 170,516,427 of record NC_092371.1, read on the forward strand.
TCCTCAAAGAACTCTATCAGGCTTGTTAGACACGATCTGCCCTTCACAAAGCCATGCTGACTGTCCCTGATCAGACCATGATTCTCTAAACGCCCATAGATCCTATCTCTAAGAATCTTTTCCAACAGCTTTCCCACCACAGACGTAAGGCTCATTGGTCTGTAATTACCTGGACTATCCCTACTAACTTTTTTGAAGAAGGGAACATCATCCGCCTCCCTCCAATCCTCGGGTACCATTCCCGTAGACAACGAGGACATAAAGATCCTAGCCAGAGGCTCAGCAATCTCTTCCCTCGCCTCGTGGAGCAACCTGGGGAATATTCCATCAGGCCCCGGGGACTTATCCATCCTGATGTATTTTAGCAACTCCAAAACCTCCTCTCCCTTGATATCAACATGCTCCAGAACATCAACCTCACTCATATTGTCCTCACTGTCATCAAGTTCCCTCTCATTGGTGAATACCGAAGAGAACTATTCATTGAGGACCTCGCTCACTTCCACAGCCTCCAGGCACGTCTTCCCATCTTTATCTCCAATCGGTCCTACCTTCACTCCTGTCATCCTTTTGTTCTTCACATAATTGAAGAATGCCTTGGGGTTTTCCTTTACCCTTCTCGCCAAGGCCTTCTCATGCCCCTTTCTTGTTCTTCTCAGCCTCTTCTTAAGTTCCTTTCTTGTTACCCTATATTCCTCAATAGACCCATCTGATCCTTGCTTCCTAAACCTCATGTATGCTGCCTTCTTCCACCCGACTAGATTTTCCACCTCACTTGTCACCCGTGGTTCCTTCACCCTACCATTCTTTATCTTCCTCACCGGGACAAATTTGTCCCTAACATCCTGCAAGATATCCCTAAACATCAACCACATGTCCATAGTACATTTCCCTACAAAAACATCCCAATTCACACCCACAAGTTCTAGCCTTACAGCCTCATAATTTGCCCTTCCCCAATTAAAAATTTTCCTGTCCTCTCTGATTCTATCCTTTTCCATGATAATGCTAAAGGCCAGGGAGTGGTGGTCACTGTCCCCCAGATGCTCACCCACTGAGAGATCTGTGACCTGACCCAATTCATTACCTAGTACTAGATCTTATGGCATTCCCCCTAGTCAGCCTGTCAACATGCTGTGACAGGAATCCGTCCTGGACACACTTAACAAACCCTGCCCTGTCCAAACCCTTGGAACTAATCAAGTGCCAATCAATATTAGGGAAGTTAAAAGTCACCCATGATAACAACCCTGTTATTTTTGCACCTTTCCAAAATCTGCCTCCCAAACTGCTCCTCGGTATCTCTGCTGCTACCAGGGGGCCTGTAGAATACTCCCAATAGAGTAACTGCTCCCTTCCTGTTCCTGACTTCTACCCATACTGACTCAAAAGAGGATCCTGCTGCATTACCCACCCTTTCTGTAGCTGTAGTAGTATCCCTGACCAGTAATGCCACCCCTCCTCCCCTTTCTCCCCACTCTCTATCCCTTTTAAAGCACTGAAATCCAGGAATATTGAGAATCCATTCCTGCCCTGGTGCCAGCCAAGTCTCTGTAAGGGCCACTACATCATAATTCCATGTATGTATCCAAGCTCTCAGTTCATCACCTTTGTTCCTGATGCTTCTTGCATTGAAGTACATGCACTTTAGCTCTTCTACCTTACTAAATTAGACCCTTTATTCAGCTTCTCTTTCCTCAAAGCCTCTCTATATGTTAGATCTGGCTTTACTCCATGCACTTCTTTCACTGCTCTATTGCTCTGGGTCCCATCCCACCTGCAAATTAGTTTAAACCCTCCTGAGTCATGCTAGCAAACCTACCTGCAAGGATATTGCTCCTCCTCGATGTTCATGCAAATGATGCATTTCACTGTATGTTTTGACGTACACATGACAAATAAGCTTGAATCTTGTAGTGATTGAGACAAGTACAATGGTATCATAGCAGTTTAGTTATGTGTGATGATTACCTGTAATGCTGATACAAGGATGACAGGGGTTTGGAAGGATGTGACTAGGTCAGTATGTGCTGGATGGGCTGAAAGGCCTATTTCTAATACTCTATGACACTTACTTGACAGCCTCTGCCACGCTGTTGGAGGAGTGCCCAGACAGGGCATCATGTAGGCTCCGGATGAAGTAATCCCTATACTCCTCTCCGAGTGCCATGAATGTCCCACCCATCACAATGAACTCGACTTTGTCCACACTATGCCCCAATTGTTTCAGCTAAATGGATCAGACAGAGTAAATTGTCATAATGAGTTAGTTCAACCAAAAACAACCTAACTTCCTCTATGTGGCTAAGGCTAAAAAGACTTCAATGAAACAGGCTTCAGTTATACTGGCTCACTTTTCCCAAGATTCACATTCACAAAAAAACTGAATCCCACATCCTATCACAACCACTTTTTCAATGGTACCCTTGGCCAAGCTTTTCCAGCTTCCTGAAGAAGCATTTATGGGATCTCCCAAGGTTATACTAATCAAATGACGGGGGTGGAGACAGTAGAGAAAATGGAGGGTGATCATGGAGGGCTGCTTGATGGACCGAGCAAGACAGGCGGGAGAAAATGAAATCATGGTCAATAAGCTTAGCCGAAGAGGGTGGAAAAGGAAGATCTAGTTTTGGGGTGAGAGAAGAGTGACATCACTTAGAGGAAAATCATTAAAAAAAAACAATTCTATGTATATCCAGATCACACTTATACTCAAGTATCTGGAATAATGATGAGTCAGAATATATGGAAAGGCGAAGATCGAGTGGATGTAGAGAGGGCACATCCTCTCAGATTAGAACATCCTTCTAGAACAGAGATGAGGTGGAATTTCTTTAGCCAGAGGGGGGGTGAATCTGTGGAATTCACTGCCATGGGCAGCTGTGGAAACCAAGTCATTGGGTATATTTAAGGCGGTGGTTGATAGGTTCTTGATTAGTGAGGGTACCAAATGTTACAGGGAGAAAGCAGAATGGGGTTGACAGGGAAAATAAATCAGCCATAATGGAATGGTAGTGCAGACTCGATGGGTCCAATGACCTAATTCTGCTCCTATGTCTTATGGTTTATAGGAAGGAGAAACTTAGGAACAGGAAGGAGATATACTGCTTAGTGGCATGGTATCATGACGACAACTTTCCCTCAATGTCAGCAAGACAAAAGAAGTGGTCATTCGTATTGAAAATTGTTAATTATTGTCACATGTACCTAGATACAGTGAAAAGCTTGTGTTGCCATATTGTTCATTCAGATCAATTTGTACACAGTGCATTGAGGTAGTACAAGGAAAAACAATAACAATGTAGAATAAAGTGTAACAGCAGTGCAGGTAAACAATAATGTGTCTAGTCATAATGAGGTAGATTTTGAAGTCAAAAGTCCATCTGGTCATTAACTTCAGAAAAGGGGGCGGAGGGGGAACAGAGTACATATTCCCGTCTATATCAACTATATTGAAATTGAGAGTTTCAAGTTCTTAGGAGTAAATATCACCAATAGCCTGTCCTAGTCTAACCATGTTGATGTCATGGTGAAGAAGACTCACCAACACCTCTATTTCCTCAGGGGGCTAAAGAAATTTGGCATGTCCCCACCAACTCTTACGAATTTTTATTGATGCACTCTGTCTGGTTGCATCATGATTTGGCATGGAAATTGCTCTGCATGTGGCCAGAAGAAATTGCAGAGAGTTGTGGACACAACTCAAAACGTTATGGAAGCCAGTCTCCATGAACCAGGACTCTACTTCTCATTGCCTCAGTAATGTAGCCAGCATAATCAAAGACCCCACCCCCACCCCACCCCAGACATTCTCTCTTCTTCCTTCTTCCATTGGCAGAAGATATAAAAACCTACAAACGTTTGTAAAAGTACGTACGACCAGGCTCAAGGACAACTTCTATCCCACTGTTATAAGATTATTGAAAGGTTACACATTACAATAAGGAGTCTTGACCTCACAGTCCACCTCGTTATGTCCTTACGTTTTGTTGTTTACCTGCACTGTAATTTCGCTGTGGCTTTTACATTTTATTTTGCATTGTTCTTGTTTTACCTCAAAGCACTGTGTAATGGATTGATCTGTACAAACAGTATGCAAGCCATGTATTGTATCTCAGTACGTGACAATAATAATAAACAAACCAACCAAGTATGACATTACAACTGGTCTCTCACTCCACGTACCTGCTCCACACGGTGCCTTGTCTGTAAGAAAGGGTCATATCTGGCACGTATAGCTCGCATTGAGGTAGGCTGTTTAAAGGAAATAATGGGAAAGATGTAAACGAAGCCAAATCAAGTTCCAAAGACAATAAGAAAATAATGGCAAGGTGGGAATCAGCAAAAGTTGCCGATGCTGGAAATGTGAAACAAAAAGCAGAATTTTCTGTGAACACTGTTCAGGCATCAACAGTGGAAAGAGAAACTGTTAACATTTCAGATCAGGGATCCTACATCAAGTTCAAGTTTATTGTTATTCAACCATACAGCTAAATGAAACATCATTCCCCTGGGGCCAAGGTGCAAACACAGTACACATAGTCACACACAGCACATTTAGTTACGCTCCAGCACACACAAACCCAAAATAATATTAGCACTAGTCCCTGGGTGGTGTGGCCTGAAGACTGACAGGTTGATACAAAGTGCAAGTGTGTGTTTACATGACACAGTAAAATGTTACTTGCAGCATTATATAAATAAAAAGCAGTCACATAAATATTGAAACAGGAGCAACAAAAGAAACGTGACCAGTGCAGAATGAGAATGTGTCTTGTGAGTTGGAGAGTGGGGTGGAGGGGGCAGCAGAGCTTACAGAGAAGGTGTACACGTATATAGGATGGCAACAGGGTGTTAAGAAGTTTAACAGTCGGGGGGGAAAAAGCTTTCACTTAGTTTGAGAGTCCTAGTTCTTATGCTGTGGTACCTTCTGCCTGACAGCAGGAGGTCAAAGAGATTATAGGAAGGATGGGAGGAGTCTTTGACAATGCAGGTAGTGCTACTGATATACTGTATGTCCTGAGTGAGGGGAGGAAGAGAGACACCGAAGATGTTTTCAGCAGTCCTCACTATCCATTGCAGGGTCTTGCAATCTGATTCAGAAAGACAGGAACAAGCATTTAAACAAGTTAGACCTGAAGCATTAACATTTCTCTTTCCACCAGTGCTGCCTGACCTGCTGAGTCTTTGTGGCATTTTCTGTTTTTATTATTAATGGACAGGTGGAAACATGGGTTAACACCAACAAGCCATGTTAGGCTGTAATGCTTATCTCAATTTAACAGCTATTTAATGGTATTGTTTACACTGCGCCACAGTTTTCGCCAGTAGTGATCTCCATTTCTCAGTGAGGCTCAGTAAGGTAGCAGATAGCGGAAGGCTTTACAGCGTCAGCTGTAAAATCGGAGCACAATTCTTGCTGTTATTGTCTGTAAGGAGTTTGTACCTTCTCACCGTGACTGTGTGGGTTTCCTCCCACATTCCAGATGTATGCATTAGGGTTAGTGAAATGTGGGCATTCTATGTCGGTGCCAGAAGCATAACAGTATTTGTGAATTGCCCAGCACAATCCTTGCTGATTTGATTTGATAAAAATGATGCATTTACTGTATGTTTTGATGCACATGTGACAAATGAAGCTAATCTTTCTCTTCCTACAGAAAAAACAATGTTTCCAAAACTTTCTCTCTATCATCAGTGCCTTAATGAAACATGTAACAATGGAGGAAGAAAAAATAAAAAGAGTACTGAGGGGCAAAGAGCACAAGATTAAAGGGGCAACTATGTGGACAGATAGCACATGCATGAAAGGAACCTTCTTGTAATATCTCACACAGTGAGGTATTGAGAAATGGCTACAGTCATCACTGAAGGATTAAAAAATAAGTGTACTCTACCAGTGCATATAATGATTCAAGGGCAACACCTGTGAAATCTTGCCCCTGGAATGATGTACTGATACAGTTAAAAAGTCATACAGCATTAGGGTATTTTGGGCCATTGCTGACCAGGATGCGCCATTCAGACTAGCCCCATTTGCCAGTGTCAGGACTATCACTTTCCAAACCTTTCCAATCCATGTACCTGACCAAATGTCTTTTAAAAGTTATTATTCTACCTGCTTCAATCCTTCCTCTGGCTGCTCATTCCACCTTAGTTTACAAAAAATTGACCCTCAAGTTCCCCTCTCACTGTTAACCATCAGGCTGCAGGACCAGCGTGGAAAACTTCACTCACCTTAAGACTAAACTGATTCCGAAACCTATGGACTCTCGTCCAAGGACTCTACAACTCATATTCTCAGTATTATTTATTTACTCCCTGTGTTTGGATTATTTATTTACTATTTATTGTCATTGTTAATTTGTTCCTTTTGTATTTGCACAGTTTACCTTCTTTTGCACATCGGTTGTTTGTCCGTCTTTCCTTGTTTGTAGTTTTTCATTAATTCTATTGTACTTCTTTGTTCTACTGTGAATGTCCACAAGAAAATGAACCTCATGGTTGGATATAGTGATATATACTTTGATAATAAACTTACTTTGAATTTTGATTTAAGCATTTTGCCTCCAGTTTTGGATTCTCCAAACTAAAGAAAGACAGTCACCTTTTCTATGTCCTTCTTGAGCTCATACACCTCAATAAGATCACCTTTCAGTCTCCTACACACCAAGGAATGAAGTCCACCTTCTCTCTAGAACTCTGTCCCTCTAGTCCTGCCAAGTAGACATAGCAAACTCTGTGAGGAACCTATTCCTGAAATGTTTTCGTAACAGTGGAAACACAAAGCTAAGTTTCTGTGGTGCTCATGATCAGATCCTCAATGAGATTTTAGATTATACAGTTAATTCTAATTGCAAATCTGATGTATCTTGCTCAGGATTTTTTTTTAAAGTTCTTGGCTGGAATTGGTAGCTTTGATTTTCTAGCTAAGGGAAGGCTTAATCCCAAGAGGCTGCCAATCAAAGCAGCCATCAATCAAGTATTGATCACTGAGCAACAATAAACTGGCAGCCCCAAAGGCTCTCTTACCTCATATCCTGTGTAAGACTGGGTTGAATATTCAAAGTCAGAGTCTGGGCCTCCAGGGCAGTACCTAGAATTAACAAAACAAGATTTAAACCCCTCTATAAAATGGAAAGAAGTTATATGACTGCTTTGGTACTTCTGCTCACTGCAATTTATTATCTATTTCCTGTGGCTCTCTGCTCAATTAAAGTAGCCAGTTCTGTAATTGAATCATCTTGAGGCAACATGTTAGCACAGCGGTTAGCACAAGGCTTTACAGCACCAGTTGTAAAATTGATCGGGGCTCAGTTCCCACTGCTGTCTGTAATGAGTTTGTATATTCTCCTCATGACCACATGGATTTCCTCTCACATTCCAAAGACGTACAGGGTTAGGGTTAGTACTATAAATTATAGTAAGAGATATATTTTAAAAATAAATTAAATAAGTAGTGCAAAAAGAGAGCACAAGTAGTAAGGCAATGTTCATGGGTTGGTTAATTGTCCATTCAGAAATATGATGGCGGAGGGGAAGGAGCTGTCCTAAAAAGCTGAGGATATGTCTTTAGGCTCCTAACCCTCCTCGTTGATGGAATGTCTGCATTTACCAGTAAATCATGTCACTTCAGCTTTCTGGCAGACCACCATAAAACTCCCTGTTAGTGCTTTCAGTCATCAGAACTTACTTTGCTTGGCTTAATCATTCAAACATTTCATGATTTTATAAACCTTCTACTCCAAAGAGAAACCTAGTTCCTATAATCTATCCATGGACTAAATCCCAGATCCCAAGCTAAATCAAGTAAATCTATGTTAAAGTCTCTCCAAAGCTTTTGTATTCTTTCTAATGAGGACAGAAAAAATTCTAACTATTGGGCATAACACACTAAAATGCTCCAGGAACTCAGCAGGCCAGGCAGCATTTATAGAAAGACTCTAAGTTTTGGGCCGAGACCCTTCATCAGGACTTATACATACATCAGTTCCGATGAAGGGTCTCAGCCCAAAACGTAGACTCTTTATTCCTCTCCATAGATGCTGCACGACCTGCTGAGTTCCTCCAACATTTTGAGTGTGTTACTCTGGATTTCCCAGCATTTGCAGAATCTCTTGTGTTTTTGGCAAAATACATCAACTGGGACTAGGCAGTGTCGCATATAGGCTTTGCACAGCTCTTGGCCTGCTTTATTCATACAGGCCAGAATCCCATTTGCTCATGAATTGCATAATGTCAGCAATTTAGCACCAAACTACTGGCATTATCTAGCAACTTCCAGCCCAGGGAGTTCTGGACTTTAACATTTAATACTGAGCACTCTAATCATTAATGGAGTGCCCGACTTTTCGAGTTTCAAATACAAAGCTCTGACAAGTAAGTTGAATGTAAGAGTTGGTGCAGGTGCAAACAACCTTTACATTCACAGTGTGGTACTTACACACAAATGTTTCCCGTGAAGGTGATGTGAGGACATCGGTGTGGTTTACACATCACTGCAACCACAGCAATCTATTGAGAGAGGAGAGAGAGCTCATGAGAAACAAACAGCAGCTCAAGTTAGACTTTTACAGGAGCGGATGATGGCTCAAAATTAAAATCCAGTAACCCAGCCAAAGATTTAATCATCCCCATCACGTTGGAATCTCATCCCTACACAAAAATGAAGAGCAACTGTCAATCGAAGAATTTAAAGCAGAAGGAAAACTGCTGAAAATTCGAAATGAAGTCAAAAGGTAACAGGGTGGAGAGATCAGACGGCGTAGATGGCAAGCCATTTTAGTAACTACTCCCTTCAGAAGGAAGTATTAACTCAATATCCGTGCAACACATACAAAATGCTGCAGGAACTCAACAGATCAGGCAGTGTCTACAGAGAGGAATAAACAGTCAACATTTTGGGCCAAGACCCTTCATCAGGACTAGAAAGAAAGGGCTTATAAACCAGAATAAGATGGCAGAGAGGAAAAGGGGTACAAGCTAACAAGTGAAGGGTAAGGCCCAGTGAGGGGGAAGGTGTGTGGGTGGGGTAGGGGATGCAGTAAGAAGCTGGGAGGTGATAAATGGAAGAGGTAAAGGGTTGAAGAAGAAGGAATGGACAATGGACAATGGAAGAAAGGGAAGGCGAGGGGCAGCAGAGGGAGATGATGGGCAGTTGAGAAGAAGGGATGAGAGGGGAGCCAGAATGGGGAATAGAAAAAGGGAGAAGGGGGAGTGTGGAGAAATTACCAGAAGTTAGAGAAATTAATGTTCGTGCCATCAGGATGGAGGCTACCAAGACAGAATATGAGGTGCTGCTCCTGCAACCAGAGTGTGGCCTTAACATGGACAGAAATGTTGAAATGGGATTGGGCCATGAGTTGAAATGGGGAGCCACTGAGAAATCCTGCCTGTTGTGGTGGACTGAGCAAAGGTCCTCGACAAGGCCATCCCCCAATCTATGTCAGGTCTCACTGATGCAGAGGAGGCCACATTGGCATACCAGATACAGCAGACGAACCTGAAAGACTCATAGGTGAAGTGTTGCCTCATCAGAAAGGACTGTTTGGGGGCCTAAATGGTGATGAGGGAAGCGGTGTAGTGGTGAGTGTAGCTTTTATCCTACTTGCAGGGATAAGTGCCGGGACAGAGTTCCAAGATCCATGTAAATACATGTGCTCTACCCTCTCCGTCCTCTTGTTAACCCCTCAACAGACAGACAGATGGATTTTACCAGAGAGGGGATCAAACTTTTCCTGAATCTCAATGTGAATGAAAATACAGTGAATCAGGCAGCGTACTTTTTTGTTTTTGAGGAAGGGAGAGTTAGCAATCTGATTGCTGGGTCCAGAAAGTAAATGTTCATAAAAATGGAAACTCGAGTAATCAAAGACGATAACAAACAGAAAGACGGAAACAGGCATACAAACTGTGAAGTCACTCACATTGGTTAAACAAAATAAACCTCTGTTTCAGCCATTTAATAATTCAGACAGCAGGAGTTGCTCTCCTTGCATGCTTTTGTACTTCTTTGTTTGCACCATAACAAATCCTTACCCCGCTGGCTGTCCGTACAGGTTTTGCTTTCAGTTTTGGCACCAGCACCTTTTTGTACTGAGGAGGCACAGCTGCGATGATGTCCACAAGCCTGGGCTGTGAGGTCAGTCCATACTTTGAGGCAATCTTTGTTTTCACTCTTTTTAAAATAAAATGAAGAAAACATCATTAATAGACTTAATGGTAATAGATGGCTGCCTCTCTGACTGGAGGCATGTGATTAGTGGAGTGCTGCAGGTATCAGAATCAGGTTTATTATCACTGGCATGTGATGTGAAATTAGTTAACTTAGCAGCAGCAGTTCAGTCCAATACATAATCTAGCAGAGAAAAATAATAATAAATTAAATAAAAATAATAAAAAATAAACAAGTAGATCAATTATAGTATACGTATATTGAATAGATTTAAAAAAGTGCAAAAACAGAAATACTGTATATTAAACAGGAATTGGATGGCAGAGGGGAAGAGGCTGTTCCTGAATCGCTGAGTGTGTGCCTTTAGGCTTCTGTACCTCCTTCCTGATGGTAGCAGTGAGAAAAGGGCATGCCCTGGGTGCTGGAGGTCTTTAATAATGGACACTGCCTTTCTGAGACACGGTTCCCTGAAGATGTCCTGGGTACTTTGTAGGCTAGTGCCCAGGATGGAGCTGACTAGATTTACAACCTTCTGCAGCATCTTTCGGTCCTGTGCAGTAGCCACTCCATACCAGACAGTGATACAGTCTGTCAGAATGTGCTCCACGGTACATCTATAGAAGTTTTTGAATGTATTTGTTGACATGCCAAATCTCTTCAAACTCCTAATAAAGTATAGCTGCTGTCTTCCCTTCTTTATAACTACATCAATATGTTGGGACCAGGTTAGATCCTCAGAGATCTTGACACCCAGGAACTTGAAGCTGCTCACTCTCTCCACTTCTGATCCCTCTATGAGGATTGGCATCTGTTCCTTCGTCTTACCCTTCCTGAAGTTCACAATCAGCTCTTTCGCCTTACTGACGTTGAGTGCCAGGTTGTTGCTGTGACACCACTCCACTAGTTGGCATATCTCACTCCTGTACGCCCTCTCGTCACATCTGAGATTTTACCAACAATGGTTGCATCATCAGCAAATTTATCTATGGTATTTGAGCTATGCCTAGCCACAGTCATGGGTGTATGGAGAGTAGAGCAGTGGGCTAAGCACACACCCCTGAAGTGCGCCAGTGTTGATTGTCAGCAAGGAAGATATGTTATCACCAATCCCCACAGATTGTGGTCTTCCGGTTAGGAAGTCGAGGATCCAGTTGCAGAGGGAGGTACAGAGGTCCAGGTTCTGCAGCTTCTCAGTCAGGATTGTGGGAATGATGGTATTAAATGCTGAGCTATAGCTGATGAACTGCATCCTGACGTAGGTGCTTGTGTTGTCCAGGTGGTCTAAAGCCGTGTGGAAAGCCATTGAGATTGCGTCTGCCGTTGACCTATTGTGGCAATAGGCAAATTACAATGGGTCCAGTTCCTTGCTGAGACAGGAGTTCAGCCTAGTCATGACCAACCTTTCAAAGCATTTCATCACTGTCGATGTGAGTGCTACCGGGCGATAGTCATTAAGGCAGCCCACATTATTCTTCTTAGGCACTGGTATAATTATTGTCTTTTTGAAGCAAGTGGGAACTTCACCCGTAGCAGTGAGAGGCTGAAAATGTCCTTGAATATTCCCGCTAGTTGGTTGGCACAGATTTTCAGAGCCTTACCAGGTACTCCATCAGGACCTCAGTTCTGGGTCCGATGTTTGCTTGTCATCTATGTTAATAATTTGGATGTTAATGTGGTGAGCTGGATCAGCAACTTTGGCCTTCATTTAAGAATTATGAAGGACTTCATTCCTTGGAGCTTCAGAAAATGAGGAGGTCTATAGATAGGGTTACCACAAGCGGGCCTTTTCTACTGAAGCTGGGTGAAACTAGAACTAGAAGTAATGGGTTAAGGGGTGAAAGATGAAATATTTAAGTGGAACCTGAGGGCAATCTTCTTCACTCAGAGGGCAGTATGAGTGTGGAATTAGCCGGGCAGTGATGCTCTATGACTTCTTGCACAAAACTTTAAACAAGAACTTGAAAGTAACAACACTCAACTCCACTGGAATGTGAGTTCAGCAGATGCAGATAAGAATCCAAAACTTGCAGTGACATATTATGTTCCAACTTCCCATATGAAACTCTGAGTGGAGCTCAGTTTCCTTAGAAGACAGTTTGTCTGCAGCTCATCTGCACCACTATTAGTGATCTCCATCTGCCAAAGTCTTTTTCTTAAACTTATTTCTTTGTAAGACAGGAAGTGAAAGTTAAGAGCCTCTACACTTCCATCGATCCAGGGATGAAAAGGGCCCTTTCAGGTGAAGCAGCTCTTCACTTGCACTTCCTCCCACTTAGGGTAATGCATTCGGTAGCACACTGGAAGAGCCAAGTGCAGACAAGTTGACTGCTGTGTGGGACAAACCTATGACTGAGTTTCTAATCACCTGACACCTCAAGCCTCAATCCCACTCCCACACAAACCAGTGCGCCAGAATATGTGGATCCTGTATCAACCCATACAGCCAACTCAGGACCCTCCAATAGACAACCTCTTTGGACAACATCATACTCAACTTCTACCTGATTTGAAGTAGGGAGAAGAGATAACGACTGGGAGGGGATCTTTAATAAAGTTGGTTGCTTTCGCCAAGGCAGTAGAAAGAGTAGACAATGTTATTTGAGGGGAGGATGGACTGAGCAGCATCCACAACTCTGCAGTTTCTTGCAGTCATGGGCACTGTAGTCACCATAACACACTCTGATGCAGCCCCGCAGAAAGCTTGCTATATACAGTGTACCTACAAAATCTGGTGAGGGTCAACAAGGACAGCAGAATTTCCTAAGCCATCTGAGGAAAGCTAGAATTGTACATGAGCAGTCTGACACAGTGATCTTCTGAAAGCAAGCCCAAACTCTAAGCAATCACACTACCACTGTTCTGATGTGACAGACTTGACAAAAAAGATTACAGCTCAAAGCTATGTAATTACCTGTAAATTATCTAACCAGCTTAGCAACACACATAGAATATGGAGTATAGTGAATTTTCAAGTCCAAGTTTATTGTCATCTGACTGTACATGTATATAAACCTGGTCAGGTGTCAGGTCTCTCAGTGGGAGAGCATTTTGGAGATAGTGATGACAATTCTATCTCCTTTACCACAGCATTGGAAAGGGATCAGAGCAGACAAGTCAGGAAAACATTTAATTGGAGGAAGGGGAATTATGAAGCTATCAGGCAGGAACTTGGAAGCATAAATTAGCAGATGTTCTCAGGGAAATGTACGGCAGAAATGTAGCAAATGTTCAGGGGATACTCGCGTGACATTCTGCATAGGTACGTTCCAATGAGACAGAAAGGATGGTAGGGTACAGGAACCATGGTGCACAAAGGGTGTAGAAAATCTAGTCAAGAAGAAAAGCTTACGAAAGGCTCAAAAAACTAGGTACGACTTACAGCACTGAAAAGTTTGAGCATATAGACATTAAGAAAGAGGATGTGCTGGAGCTTTTGGAAAGCATCAAGTCGGTTAAGTCATTGGGACCGGATGAGATATACCCCAGGCTACTGCGGGAGGCAAGGGAGGAGATTGCAGAGCCTCTAATAATGATCTTTGCATCATCAATGGAGACAGGAGAGGTTCCGGAGGATTGGAGGGTTGCAGATGTTGTTCCCTTATTCAAGAAAGGGAGTAGAGATAGCGCAGGAAATTATAGACCAGTGAGATCTTACCTCAGAGGTTGGTAAATTGATGGAGAAGATCCTGAGAGGCAGGATTTACAAACATTTGGAGAGGCTTAATATGATTAGGAATAGTCAGCATGGCTTTGTGAAAGGCAGGTCGTGCCTTACGAGCCTGATTGAATGTTTTGAGGATGTGACTAAACACATTGATGAAGGTACAGCAGTAGAAGGCATTTGATAAAGTACCCCATGCAAGGCTTATTGAGAAAGTAAGGAGGCATGAGATCTGAGGGGACCTTGCTTTGTGGATCCAGAATTGGCTTGCCCACAGAAGGCAAATAGTGGTTATAGAAGGGTCATATTCTGCATGGAGGTCGGTGACCAGTGATGTGCCTCAGGGATCTGTTCTGGGACCTCTTCTCTTCGTGACTTTTATAAATGACCTGGATGAGGAAGTGGAGGGACGGGTTAGTAAATTTGCTGATGACACAAAGGTTGGGGGGTCTTGTGGATAGTGTGGAGGGCTTTCAAAGGTTACAGTGGGACAACTGGGCTGAGAAGTGGCAGATGGAGTTCAAACCAGATAAGTGTGAGGTGGTTCATTTTGGTAGGTTAAATATGATGGCAGAAAATTAATGGTAAGACTCTTGGCAGTGTGGAGGATCAGTGGGATCTTGGGGTCTGAGTCCACAGGACACTCAAAGCAGCTGTGCAGGTTGACTGTGGTTAAGAAGGCATACGGTGCATTAGCCTTCATCAATTGTGGGATTAAGTTCAAGAGCCGAGAGGTATTATTACTACTATATAGGACCCTGGTCAGACCCCACTTGGAGTGCTGTGCTCAGTTCTGGTCACCTCACCACAGGAAGAACGTGGAAACTATAGGAAGGGTGCAGAAAGGATGTTGCCTGGATTGTGGAGCATGCCTTATGAGAATAGGTTGAGTGCACTTGGCCTTTTCTCCTTGGAGTGACAGAGGATGAGAGGTGACCTGATAGAGGTACAAGATGATGAGAGGCACTGATCGTGTGGATAGTCAGAGGCTTTTTCCCAGGGCTGAAATAGCTAACACGAGAGGGCACAATTTTAAGGTGCTTGGTAGCAGGTACAGAGGAGATGTTAGGGGTAAGTTTTACTTTTACACAGAGAGTGGTGAGTGCATGGAATGGGCTGCCGGCGACGGTGGTGGAGGCAGATACAATAGGGTCTTTTCAGAGGCTCCTAGGTGGGTACATGAAGTTTAGAAAAATAGAGAGCTATGGGTAACCCTAGGTAATATCTAAAGTAAATACATGTTCGGCGCAGCATTGCGGACGGAAGGGCCTCTACTGGCTGTAGGTTTTCTATGTCCCTTCATTCTTTGTTTCAAAATGCACACATAAAACAAAATATTACCATAAATAAATTAATAATATATAATACAAAAATGCATTAAGTGTACAGAATTAATTTGTTAATTTCATTTTTATTTCAGAGATAACGCATGGTAACAGGCCCTTCTCCTCCCATTAAATCCGCACCACAAAATTGCATTCATGTGGCCAATTAACCTTGTAACATATACATCTTTGGAAACCGGAGGAAAACCACATTGTCACGGGGAGAACGTACAAACTCCTTACAGACAATGGTGGGAAGTGAACCTGGGTTCCTGGCACTGTCATAGCGTCATACCAACTGCTGCACTATAACGCTACCTGGAGAAATATGTATCGGCAAGTAACTTGAATTATGATTTTGAATTGAAGTGAAATAAATTCAAAGGGATAGGTGAGAAAAGTTAATGTGGTCTTAAAACCAAACTCACACCATCTGACATGATACTGGGAAGCATGTCGTCACACAGGAGCTGTGGAGACTGAAACACCCTCCCCAAAAATCTATTGAGGAGAGTGTTAATTAAAAATTACAAAAATCTATCAATTTCAATTTTGTTACTCAGATGGTATGCCAAAACAGGCAAATGAAGTCCTGATATAAATCAGCCTTGTTCTAAATGAATAATGGACTCAACAGGTTCAGAAGTCGCACTGAATTCTGCATGGCATTGTGTAAGCTCCTAGTCTGCTCCACTGGGGGAAGTAAAAGGCCTACATAGTGCAAGTCCAATTCAAGTTCAAGTTTAATTGTCATTCAACCATACACAAGTAGACAGCTAAACAAAACAGTGTTCCTTTGATGCCAAGGTGCAAAATTTAGTCACACGTGGCACTCAGCATATATGGTTAGGATAGCACCTACAGTCACTAAATAATATTAGCACAAGTTCGTGAGTGGCATGGCCTGATGGTGCATGGAGTACTGTCCTGGAGCCATGATTAAGCCTGCAGCAGTTCCTCATCTCTTGCTGGGTCACCTGCAGATGAAGGCAAATCAGCTTGTCTCACACTGGGTGCAGTAAAGGATGGAAGGCTGCTTGGGGAAGAAGTGACTGCAAGGAAATTTATAAGGTGGGGTGGAAGACAGTCAATGGGGCATGGGAAGATGGCATCAATCTGGGCCTTTCATCAAAACAAAATTACCAGGCCCACTGCATACACACTTTAGGGCAGCATCTTCCCAGATCCAACCTCTCGATACCTCCCCATTTCGAGGAGATCTTCGGGGGTGGGAGGGATGTGCCCCAAAGAAGGTGGCTTCCATCACTAAGTATCAGGACATGCCTTCTCCTTGTAACTATGATCAGGGAGGAGGCAAGGGAGCTTGAAGTCCCACACTCAATGATTCAGGGATAGCTTCTTCCCATCCACCATCAGATTTCAGAATAGTCCATGAACACTACCGTTATAGAACACAAAACATTACAGCACAATACAGGCCCTTCAGCCCACAATGTTGGGCCAGCCTTTTAACCTCCTCTAAGATCTAATCCTTCCCTTTCACATGGTGCTTCAGTTTCAGTTCATGTGCCTACATGTCTCCTAAGTGTCCCTAATGCACGTTCCAGGCACCCACCACTCTCTTTGTAAAACACCTACCTCTGACATCTTCCCTATACTTTTTTCCAATTGTGTTAAAATTATGCCCCCAGTATCAGCCGTATCTGCCCTGTGAAGTCTCTAGCTGTCTACTTGATCCATGCCTCTTATCATCTTGTAATCTCTACAGTCACCTCTCCTCATCCTTATTCCTTTAGTTATTCCCTTTTTTTGCACGATTTATTTTTTCCTTTTTTTGTATTTGCATTGCTTCTTCAAAATGACAAATTTCACACCATCCAAGATAGTGATAATAATCTAATTCTGAATTAAAATAGATGGCTCTGATAGTTTTATGACAAATATTAAATCGGCTTTTAATGGGGTTGAAAGGGAAAATAGATCAACCATGATTGAATAGCGGAGCAGACTTGACAGGCCAAATGGCCTAGTTCTGCCCCCATAGTCATAGAGCTCTACAGCAGAGAAAAAGGCCCTTCAGCCCATCTAGTCTGTGCGCTGAACTGTTATTCTGCCTAGACCCATCCTCCCACAGGACCATAGGCCTCCATATCCCTCCCATCCATGTACCTACCCAAATTTCTATTAAATATTGAAATTGAACCCTCGTCCACACTCTCACCACCATCTGAATGAAGAAGTTCCTTCATAGGTTCACCTAAATATTTCAGCTTTCCCTATAATTCAAAGTGGTGATGATGGCGCTAAACGGCGACTCCTTCGCTTGCATCTTCAGAAACAGCTCTATTTCCATCTTTAACATTTCTATTTTTCCCTTTCAGGCTTCTTTTGAAGACCTTGACCTGGAGTTACATGCTGACTACGGTTCTTTGTGGGAATGGGACCCGCTCTCGGGGTTTCATAATTGGCCGTTTTTCAGCACGCCAAGGGCTTGGGCTAAGAGTTCAGCTCGCCTTTGGAGGCTCAGGATCTCGGGGCTCTGGAGACGGATGGATTGTAGGTCGGTGTTACACTAGGAGACCAGTGTGACGTCAGGGGAGTCAGACAATCTACGGCTTTATGCCCAGAGACTTGAGATCTTTGAGCACAGAGCTCGAAGAAGGCAACGTAATGGACTTCTAACATCGTAAACCAGCGAGTTGTTTGTTATGTCTCCCTACTCGCTGTGAAATGCAGACACCTCTTTCTCCCTTACTAGGGAGGGAGCGAGCCTGTGATATGTCTAATGCCAGGTGAACTATGTAGTCTGTGTCTTTACTGCTGCTTTGCTCATGCTTGAGTGCGCGGTGGCTGGTGCCAATGTTTTTTTTTTGCCGGTGGGGGGGAAGGGGGGGATCATTGCTTGCTGCTGCTTATATGCGGGAGGGAGGGGAACTGGGGGGACTTTGGGGTTCTAACATTTAACTGTCGTTCATCCTTTGGGGCACTCCTCTGTTTTCGTGGATGTTTGCAAAGAAAGAGCATTTCAGGACGTATATTGTATACATTTCTCTAACATTAAACATACCTTTGAAACCTTTGAATTCAGATCAAGTCCTGGCAATATCTTTGTAAATTTTCTCTGTACTCTTCCAATCTTATTATTATCTTTCCTGTAGGTAAGTGACCAGAACTGCTCACAATACTCCAAATTTAGTCTCACCAGCGTCTTCTTCAACTTCAACATAACATCCCAACTCCTACATTTAATACTTTGATTTATGAAGACCAATGTGTCATAAGCTTTTTCTTTTACAGATCTATCTATCTGTTATGACACTTCTAAGGAATTATGGATTAGTATTCCCTCTGTTCTACTGTACTCCTCAGTGCCCTACTGTACACTGTGTAAATCCTACCTTTTATTTACCCTCCCAAAATATAATACCTCCAAATGTTTGCATTAAGTTTCACCTTATCTCCTATGGCCTTTAAAATAGTCTAGGGTAGATACTTACTTGTTAAGGTTGACATCCTTCCCTTGCTCATGAGCTTCAACCAACTCTTTGAGGATATCAGCAATTGTCATCATCATCCGTTCAGCATGGCTGAACTCCACTGGAGGAGATTTAAAAAGGTTATTTACATTCCTGTTAGAAAACATTGCTGACACAGAAAATTCTGTGTAACATTACTGTAAGCAGATTGTCCTAGATGAAAAATTAAATGATTAGCTTTATTGGTCTCATTGAAACATACAGTCAAAATGCATGGCTTGCGTCAACAACCAACACAGTCTGTGAACATGAAGGGGGCAGTCCACAAGTGTCACCATGATTCCAGTGCCTAAAAAACTTACCTATCCTAACCCGTACAGCATGGCTTTGAAATGTGGGAGAAAACTAGAGCATCCAGATAAACCCACACGGTCATGGGGAAAATGTACAAACCCCTGACAAGCAATGGCATTTATACGTACTCCTCAGAACTGTATGGGTTTCCCCCAGGTGCTCCAATAGAAGCTAAAGATAAGATCTCAACCAGGGAGACCATTAGACATAGGAACAAAATTAGGCCATTTAGCCCATTGAGTCTGCTTTGCCAATTCACTTCACAGCTGATTCATTTTGACTTTGAGTTGGTGAACTGGACAGCATTCAGGGATTCATCTTCGAGTCTGAATGAACACAGCTGTCACTGACTTCATTAAAAATCTTTGCTCCGTCAACCACAACAGGTAGGATTTCCCAGTGGCCACCCATTTTAATTCTAATTGCCATTCCCATTCTGACATATCAGTCTATGACCTCCTCTAGTGCCACTCTCAGGTTAAAGGAGCAACACCTTATATTCCACCCAGGTAGCCTCCAACCTGATGGCATGAAGATTGATTTCTCGAAGTTCCAGTAATGTTCCCCCACCCTTCACCATTCCCATTTCCCTCTCTCACCTTATCCCCTTATCTGCCTCTCACATCCCCCTGGTGCTCCTCCCCTTTTTCTTTTTCCCATGGCCTTCTGTTCTCTATTGGACTCCCCCTTCTCTAGCCCTGTATCTCTTTCACCAATCAACTTCCCAGCTCTTTACTTCACCCCTCCCCCTTCCAGATTTCAGTTATCACTTTGTGCATCTTCCTCCCCTCCCTCCACCATTTACTCTGACTACTCATCCCTTTTTCCAGTCCCGATGAAGGGTCTTGGCCCGAAACGTCGACTGTACTCTTTTCCATAGACGCTGCCTTGCCTGCTGAGCTCCTCCAGCATTTTGTGTGTGTTACTTGGATGTCCAGCATGTGCAGATGTTCTCGTTTGTGATTGGACTAACTTTTATTTATTTGATTATGAAATTTCTTCAGCCAGAGACGGGTGAATCTGTGGAATGCGTTGTCGCAGAGGACTGTGGAGGCCAGGGCATTTATTTGTTGTATTTAAGGCATAAACTGATAGTTTCTTGATTGGAAAGGGGGTTAAGGGGAGAAGGTGGAAGAATGGGCTTGGGGAAAAAAAGACATGAACATCATTGTTATTTATTCACCGTCCCTAATTTCCCACAAACCAAGGAGATAGTTAAGAAATAATCACATGTAAGAATTCAGTGAACCAGGTTTGTTTCAGACCATCAGATATAGAAGGAGATTTCGGTCAATGACCCATTGAATCTACTCAACCAATCAATCAACCCCTTTCTTCCATCTTCTCCCCTTAACTCCCTTTCTAATCAAGAAACTATCAATCTCTGCCTTAAATATGACCAATAAATGACTTGGCCTCCACAGCTCTTCGTGCCAACAAATTCCAGATTCATCTCTCTCTGGCTGAAGAAATTCCTCCTCATTTCCATTT
This sequence comes from Mobula birostris, assembly GCF_030028105.1. Lineage (NCBI taxonomy): Eukaryota > Metazoa > Chordata > Chondrichthyes > Myliobatiformes > Myliobatidae > Mobula > Mobula birostris. Next base: position 170,536,869 of record NC_092371.1, read on the forward strand.
TAAAAGAGATGTCCCTTTGTACATGTGACAAATAAGCAGTAGGGGCTACCTCAGTAAACATATTTAAAACAAGGTCGGTTAGATTTTTGCATAGTAAGGGAATGAAGGGTTATGGGGGAAAGGCAGGCAGATGGAGATGAGTCCATGGTCAAATCAGCCATGATCTTATTGAATGGTGGAAAAGGCTCAACAGGCCAGATGGACTACTCCTGCTCCCATTTCTTATGTAAATAAAGCTAATCTAATACTTCATCTTCTATTGCGAGGCAGACGCCCCAATCCTGGAATTTTAGATATCTGGCATTACAGTTGCCATCAATAACATTGGTTTTCCCTCTCTAAATTCAGGGTAGTATCTAATTCCCTGGGGTGGGGGAAAGTACACCCTGAGCTGGCAAAGTCCATGTGTTAAATCAGCCAGGAGACTAGAGATCAAAGCAGAAAAAAAATTCACACCAAACTGAAGGGAGAGCACAACACACACAAAATGCTTCAGGAACTCAGCAGATGAGGTAGCATCAATGGAAATGAATAAACAGTCAACACTTTGGGCTGAGATCCTTCATCAGGATGGGAATGAAGAGGGTAAATTTAGAATAAGAAGGTGGGGGGGGGGGAGGGAGTACAAGCCTGAATGTGATAGGTGAAGCCGGGTGAGTGGAAGGTAGGTGGGTGGGGGAGAGGGCATCAAGTGAGCAGTTGGAAGTTGATGGATGAAAAGGTAAAGGGCTAAAGAAGAAGTAATCTGAAAGGAGATGAGAGATGGTCTTTTGATTAAATTATGGAAATTAGGAGTGAGAGGAAGGCTATATAATTTTTTTCAGTGGACAGTCTTGCAGGTAAGGTATATTCAGGCTTCTATGAGATAGAGAATGGGACCTCACAAGGCAGTATTTGTGGCCCTTATTATTTAATATTATGATTAAAAGATAGTTTCTCTGAGATAGGTACTGGGGTGGATAAATCACTTTTTGCAGATGATGGAGCTTTATGGATCAGAGATAGAAATTTCAATTTAACTATAGATAGGGTGCAATTCACAATTAATAAGGTGGAACAGTGAGCAGATAGATGAGGTTTTAAGCTTTCAGTAGCTAAAACACGTTATGTGTTTTACAAAGAGGATCAATAGAGCTGCATTTAATTTGAAATCATATGGTCAAACTCTTGAAGAAGTGTCATTGGTAAGATATTTTAGCATTTGGTTGGATAATAAGCTGATAGGGAAGCACCATATCAGTAAGATAATTGACAAATGTAAAATGTAAATATCCTCAGGTCCCTGTGGGCATTCTTGGGGTGCTACATGAAAATCTTTGTTGACCATTTATATTTGTTTAATTAGATCTGTACTTGATTATGGCTGTGTGGCTTATGGATCAGCTTCATCTTCAAATTTAAAATGCCTGGATGTGATACAAGCACAGGCTTTAAGATTGTGTTGTGGTGCAGTTAAGGTTGTCTATTTTGGCTCTACTGATTGAAATGGGACAATTACCCTTACAGTTGTGGAGGCTGAAGCTGCTGTTAACATACTAGATTAATCTGAGGAGGCAGAGGAATGATCACCCTGTTACAAGTGTGTTGGAAGACTATTGGGAACATCACAAGAAGAGTGTTTTCAGTTTTGGGTGGCTGGGTTTTTTTTATCATGCTAGGAATACAGGTTTGCTGGATTATGCAATATGTCTCACTGTAGCTTTTTCAGTAACCCCACTGTTGTTTTTCAAATGACTTTAGCTGATCTTAGATTGCAGGATTTAATGGTCCTGGATCATGACGTGCCTGAGAGTCGGTTAGCTTATCAACATGTTAAGGAAAATTACTGCGATATGTTAGCCATTTTTACTGATGGATCAAAAAATAATTTAACTGGGAATGTCAGTGTGGCTGTTTTCATGCCTAAATTCCAGGTAACAATAAAGAAACATCTTACTAACCTTTTATTAGTATATACAGCAGAGTTGGGCTTACAGTGGGTGGAGGAAATCTGTCCTTGCAAAATTATAATTTGTTCAAATTCTTTTTCGATTTTGACTAGTCTTAAAACAAATCATTCTAGCAGTGTGTCAGATTACTGCTGGAAGCACTTCAGAGTATATTTCATGTTTAAAGTATCGGTCTACACAATTGCTTTTTATGAGTCCCTGCACATAGAGTTGAGGGAAATGAGCAGGTTGATTGTTTGGCCAAAATCACTGTTAAAAGTGGATATAGACCTTCCACTTAGCAAATCAGAAGCTAAGGGTTTGGTGGGGGGAGGGTTAAGAATTGGGGGATTATGACAAGACATGTGGACTAATGGACATAACGCATAAAACAGTTGGATTGATGCGAGAAGTGGGTAAGACAAGAAGGGAAGGAATTATACTGACTCGACTTAAAATTGAGAAGAGTAGGGAGACAGAGTGGGGAATAGAACAAAAAAGGAAGGGGGGGGGGAATTACAGGAAGTTAGAGAAATTGATTTAATGCTATCTGGTTGGAGGCTACCCAGACAGAATACAAGGTGTTGCTTCTCCAACCCAAGGATGGCATCACTGTTGCAGTAGGGGAGTCTACAAACCAGCATGTCAGAATGGAAAAGGGGATTAGACTTAAAATGGCTGGCTATTGGGAAATCCTGCTTCTTGTGGATGGAGCAAAGGTTCTCACCAAAGCGGTCTCTCAGTCTACGTCAGGTCACAATGATGTAGAGGAATCCACACAGGGAGCACTGGATGTAGTAGATGACCCTGACAGGCTTGCAGGTGAAGTAATGCCTCACCTGGAAGGACTGTTTAGAGCCCTGAATGGAGATCAGGGAGGTGGTGAATGGACAAGTCTAGTACCAGGGCCTCCTCTACTGTAAAGATGAAGCCATACTCAGGTTGGAGGAACAACACCTTATATTCCGTCTGGGTTGCCTCCAACCTGATGGCATGAATATTGACTTCTCTAACTTCTACTAATGCCCCACCTCCCCCTCGTACCCCATCCATTATTTATTTATATACACACATTCTTTCTCTCTCTCTCCTTTTTCTCCCTCTGACTATACCCCTTGCCCATCCTCTGGGTTTTCCCCCCCTCCCCCTTTTCCTTCTCCCTGGGCCTCCTGTCTCATGATCCTCTCATATCCCTTTTGCCAATCAACTGTCCAGCTCTTGACTCCATCCCTCCCCCTCCTGTCTTCTCCCATCATTTCAGATCTCCCCCTCCCCCTTCAAATCTCATACTAGCTCTTCCTTCAGTTAGCCCTGACGAAGGGTCTCAGTCCGAAACGTCGACTGTACCTCTTCCTAGAGATGCTGCGTTCACCAGCGACTTTGATGTGTGTTGCTTGAACTTCCAGCATCTGCAGAATTCCTCCTGTTTAGGTCTAGTACTTCTTCCACTTGCCAGAGAAGGATGAACAGATTAGGGAATCACAGAGAAATCAATCTCTGCAGAAAGCAGAGAGTTAGGAGGTGGGTGGAGAGGTAAAGATGTGTTTGGTGGAAGGATTCCGTTGAAGCTGGTGGAATTTGCAGAGAATGATATGCTGTATGCAGAGGGTAATTGGTTGGTAAATAAGGAACTTTATCCCTGTTAAGGTGGCTGGACGATGGGGTGAAGACAGTTGTAGGAGAAATGGAGGAGATGCGGGTGAGGACAGCATCAATGCTGGAGAAAGGGAAACTATATTTTTGAGGAAGGAGGAGTATATCGTTGATGTTTGGAAAGGAAACCCTCATCCTGGACACGGATGCGGCGGAGGAACTGAGAAAAGGGGTGTTGGGACTCCACACCCTGCCTAACTCTGGTTCAGCTCCGATCCCCAGTCCATGCAATAGACCAACTGTACTCTGAACTCCAGCGCCTGTTCCAGACATCTGCCCATCTCTGCAAACCCCGACCCTATGCTCCGGTCCATCTTGTAGCCCCCACCCTCCTATCTCCGCCCATTTCTGTAGCACCTCTGCCTCGGCCCATCTCCGTACCCTTCCCCGACCCTCTGTCCCCTTGCATCTTTGTATCCCCTCCCGGACCCTCTGTCCCGGTCCATCTCCGTAACTCCTTCCCGGTCACCTCTTCTAGTCCATCTCTGCACCCCCTCTCACTTCCACAACCCCCGTCCCGGTTTATCTCTGTACCTCAGACACGTATGCAAACCACCATCAAAACTAACCTTTCCTCCGAGGCTTCCCCATGCCCGCTTTAGATTCTAATCCAGCTATCGTAAACTAGAAGGTCACTTTGCGGCACTGTTGTGAGGCCGTCGCAAAACAGCTGACGGAGACGAGGCGGCAGGTCACGTGTACCCGGCAGCACGTCGGGCGGGGGCAGGGCCAGGGCTGCGGTAAGTATGGGAATGAATAGACAGCTGGGGTTCCGGCCCGGGACAGGATCTTCCTTCGGGATTGGAAAGGAAGGGGATGGACGCCAGAATAAAAAAGGTTGGGCGGGGAGAGGGTTGGATGGGAAGGAAAGGAAAGGTGGAGAAGAAGAAAAGCTAGAAGGTGATAGGTGAAGCCAGGTGGGTAGGAAAGGTAAAGGGCCGGAGGGGAAGGAATCTGATAACAAGATGGAGACAAGTTCGCGGAAAGGATACGAGTCTATAGGAGCGAGTCTGGGTGAGTATGTAGTCGAAGAGGCGGAGGGCAGCAGAGAGCAGTGAGAGAGGATCTCGTTGAACTCCCGTCGAAGAGAAGAGTTAAACATATTCAGGGTAGACATCCCCCGAAGATACTTCGTAGTAGAATCTTAACATTAGGAAGTCTGCATATGCTGGAAATCCAGACACAGACGCAGACAAACGAAAAAAAACAATGCTGGAGGAACTCAGCAAGTCAGGTAGCATCAATAAACGGTTTACATTTTGGACCAAGACCCTCCTTCAGGACTGAAAAGGAAAGGAGGAAGATGTCTGAATAAAAAGGCCGGGAAGGGTCGGGAAGACAGCTAGAAGGGGAAGGATGAAGCCAGGTGGGTAGCAAATCTTGAGCAACCCACACAAAATGCTGCAGGTCAGGCAACATCAATGGAGGGGAATAAATAGTTGATGTTTCTGGCCGAGACCCTTCATCAAGATGGAATTTTATTTTCATCATGCAGAATTTTTGCACACTACTTTCAAACACGGCTTATGAATGTGACCTTAAACATTTTAGCCCATCCATAAATGTACAAGGTTTTGCAGATTCAGATGTGTTTTTCACATGTATGTCGAAACATACAGTGAGTGAATTGTGTTGTTTGAACACAGCCGTGAATGTGCTGGAGACAAACTCCAAATATCGCAATTTATTCTGGAGCCAATATTACACCTTGCTGCAGGGAGCAATGAGGGATATTAGAAACATAGAAAACCTACAGCACAATACAGGCCCTTCAGCCCACAGAGTTGTGCTGAACATGTCCCTACCTTAGAAATTACTAGGCTTACCTTTACCTCTCTATTTTACCAAGCTCCGTGCACCTATCTAAAAGTCTCTTAAAAGACCCTATGGTATCTGCCTCCACCACTGCTGCCGGCAGCCCATTCCACGCACTCACCGCTCTCTCAGTAAAAAATTTAGAGCATAGAATAGTACAGCACATCAGCTTTGACACCTCCTCTGTACCTCCTCCCAAGCACGTTAAACCTGTGTCCTCTTGTGGCAACCATTTCAGCCCTGGGAAAAAGCCTCTGACTATCCACACAATCAATGCCTCTCATGGTCTTGTACACCTCTATAGGTCACCTCTCATCCTCTGTCGCTCCAAGGAGAAAAGACCAAGTTCACTCAACCTATTCTCATAAGGCATGCTCCCCAATCCAGGCAACGTCCGTGTACATCTCCTCTGCACCCTTTCTATGGTTTCCACATCCTTCCTGTAGTGAGGCGACCAGAACTGAATACAGTACTCCAAGTGTGGTCTGACCAGGGTCCTATATAGCTGCAACATTACCTCTCTGCTCCTAAATTCAATTTCACAATTGATGCAGGCCAATACACCGTACGCCTTCTTAACCACAGAGTCAACCTGCACAGCTGCTTTGAATGTCCTATGGACTTGGACCCCAGATTCCTCTGATCTTCCACAATGCCAAGAGTCTTACCATTAATACTATATTCTGCCATCATATTTGATATACCAAAATGAACCACTTCACACTTATCTGGGTTGAACTCCATCTGCCACTTCTCAGCCCAGTTTTGCATCCTATCAATGTCCCGCTGTAATTTCTGACAGCCCTCCACACTATCCACAACACCTCCAACCTTTGTGTCATCAGCAAACTTACTAACCCATCCCTCCACTTCCTCATCCAGGTCATTTATAAAAATCATGAAGAGTAAGGATCCCAGAACAGATCCCTGAGGCACTCCACTGGTGACCGAACTCCATGCCGAATATGACCCATTTACAACCACTCTTTGCCTTATGTGGGCAAGCCAGTTTTGGATCCACAAAACAATGTCCCCTTGGATCCCATGTCTCCTTACTTTCTCAATAAGCCTGGCATGGGGTACCTTATCAAATGCCTTGTTGAAATCCATATACACTACATCTACTGCTCGTCCTTCATCAACGTGTTTAGTCACATCCTCAAAAATTTCAATCAGGCTTGTAAGGCATGACCTACCCTTGACAAAGCCATGCTGACTATTCCTAACCTTATTATACCTCTCCAAATGTTCATAAATCTTGCCTCTCAGGATCTTCTCCAACAACTTTCCAACCACTGAGGTAAGACTCACTGGTCTATAATTTCCTGGGCTATCTCTACTCCCTTTCTTGAATAAAGGAACAACATCCGCAAACCTCCAATCCTCTGGAACCTCTCCCGTCCCCATTGATGATGCAAAGATCACCATCAGAGGCTCAACAATCTCCTTCCTCGCCTCCCACAGTATCCTGGGGTACATCTCATCCGGTCCCGGCAATGATTTTGTCAAATGCCTGACTGAAATCCTTGTAGATAATCTCCACTGCCTTATTCTCATAAATCATCTTTGGCACCTGAAAAAAATTCAAGTTTGTGAGACAGACTTGCCCTGTAAAATGCTATATTGACTGTCCATAATTAGCCCATGTTCTTTCAAATGAATGCTCTCATCAGCTTCCCAGCCACTGATGTTTAAATGAGGAGTGTTGTATCTGTTGAACTGCAGTGTGGCTGCACTGCTTTAACCATGACGTTTCAGTGTCCAACTGTAGAGTCTGTGTTACGGTTTTAAATGAGCTTCAGGACGTCAAAAGTTTTTGTTGTTAGAAAATGCTGCATTTGACATTATACCCATTCTACCAAGCTATCTCCCAAAATCATCATCATCATCAGGTGCCATGCCCAGTTTGAGCTTTGACTGCCATGCCCCACACACTCCTGTTTCAGGTCAAGTGGATCAATTCATTGGTATTCATTTCCAATTCTCTGGCTGCTGTCTCCATCATCATTTCTCTTTGCCTTCCTCTTGCTTTCTTCCTTCAATCTTTCCCATAATTACTGTGCATTCTAACTCCTCTTTCTTAATCACATGTCCAAAGTTGCCTTTTGATGATCTCATACATCACTTTTACATGACATACTACTGGGTTATGGTCACTGTTACAGTCTGCACCTGGATATGTTTTGCATTAAGTCACTGAGTTTCTAAATCTCTGGTTTATAGTAATAAAGTCAATTTGATTTCTAGTGTTATCACCTGGACTTTTCCAGGTCCACAAGCGTCTTGGATGGTTTTTAAAGTAGGTATTCATAATGATCTGATTATTCATCTTGCACCATTCTACCCATTTCTCATCTTTGTCATTTTTTTCCCCTAGTCCAAATTTTCCTATGGTATTTCCATCAGCACCTTGTCCTACTTTAGAATTTAGATCTCCCATGATAATAACAATATCTTGAATCCTCATTTGTTCCATCTGTTGTTGGTGCATATACCTGTATAATTGCTAAATCAAATAGTTGTCCTCTGAATCTAACAAGGAGCATTCTTTCTGATATTGCCCAATGTCCTAAAACACTTTTTGCCATGTTTTCATCCATAAGAATTCCTACTCCATTAGTATGGGATGTTCCACAAGAATACATTAGTGTTTTATTTCTATTCTGACATGTTCCAGCACCTGTCCAACGAACTTCACTAATTCCCATGATGTTAATTTTTAGTCTTTCCATTTAATTTATCACATTGTCCAATCTTCCTGCTTGATATAGGGTTCTTACATTCCAAGTGGCAATAATTTTCTTTTGTGTTACTTGAGTTTTGCCCTGGGAATAATGAATGACTAAGGGGTAACTCCACTTTCCCCCAAGCTCCGGAAGTCCCCAATCAGAGCCTCATCACCGGTTGCAATTTAAAGTCATACCCATGACAGATCTCCCAAAATACCAACCTCAAAATTTCCATTTTAGTTAAACACAAAACATCAATTTCCCTAAGTGCCCATTTCACTCTAAAATGTGAGAATCTCGTATCTGGAATTAGAGATATTCATATTGCACACACATTGACTTGGAGCCACATAGCCTGTCCCTGTCCCTGTCCCTGTCCCTCCCTCTCTCCCTCACTCACAATGCAAGGACAGCCTGCTTCCGACTGCTGAACATTCCAACCCAGGGGCCTCCGCCCATTCCAAGATAAAGGAAGCTCAGGGGAGTTCCATGGTAAAGGAAAGTAACAAAAGAACACAAACCCTGAACAAACGCAGGGAAAAAATAAAATTGATGCTTGTTCTTTTCTTATTTCAGAATATTCGCAAATAACTGACAAGATTGGAATTTTTAAATTTCCTTAATTTAATTTAAAGAAAAATGTTAACCTATTCTAACAAATAAAAGAAAAGATGGATGGGTCTGTCACACATTCACATAGCTTCGTAAAGAGACATTGCTATTTTAGACATAGTAGGTCCTGCAGATTTACTTCACATAATCTTTCTTTTGAACTCACATGATGGCACACCTTTGGCAACACTTTAAGGTTCGCAGACTATTAATCCAAATCAGGTTTATTGTCAGTGACATAAGTTGTGAGATTTGTTGTTTTGTGGCAGCAGTACAGCGCAGGTATAACAAATTATCATGTTAGTATAAAGATAAATAGTGTAAAAGAGGACTGGCGACATATTGTTCATGGTTCATTCAGAAATCCAATATGGCAGAGAGTAAGAAGCTATTCCTAAATCGTTAAGTGTATGTCTTCAGGCTTCTGAAACTCCTCCCTGATGGTAGTACTGTAATGAGAAGAGAATATGTCCCCGATGGTGAGGGTTCTTAATGATGGGTGTCACTCTCTTGAGGCACTACCTTTTGAAAATGTCCTTGATAATGGGGAGGCAGTGACTATGATGGAACTACCTGAGTCTACAACTCTCTGCATCTTTTTCTGATCCTGTGCATTGGCACCTCTATATCAGGCAGTGATGCAAATAGTCAGAGTGCTTCTCCATGTTACATCTGTAGAAATTTGTAAAATTTATTCTCAAATTCAGAATGAAGTATGACTGCTGACGTGCCTTTGTCATACCTATGTCAGGATGCTGTGTATTGACTACAGTTCAGTATTTAGCACCATCATTCCTACAGTTCTAATTGAAAAGCTCCAGAACTGGACCTCTGTACATCTTTCTGTAACTGGAGCCTCAACTACCTAGCCGGGAGGCCACAATCTGTACTGATTAGCAATAACATCTCTACCTCACTGACAATCAATATTGGCGCACCTCTTTTCACCCATTACTGCGTGGCTAGAAACAGCTCAAATGCCATCTATAAATTTGCTGACGATACAGCCATTATTGGCAGAATCACAGATAGTAATGAGCGGGCGTACAGGAGAGAGATATACCAGCTAGTTGAGTGGTGTCACAGCAATGGAGATGAGCGGGCGTACAGGAGAGAGATATACCAGCTAGTTGAGTGGTGTCGCAGCAATGGAGATGAGCGGGCGTACAGGAGAGAGATACGCCGGCTAGTTGAGTGGTGTCACAGCAATGGAGATGAGCGGGCGTACAGGAGAGAGATACGCCAGCTAGTTGAGTGGTGTCGCAGCAATGGAGATGAGCGGGCGTACAGGAGAGAGATACGCCAGCTAGTTGAGTGGTGTCACAGCAACAACCTTGCACTTGACATCACTAAGACCAAACAACTGATTGTGGACTTCAGAAGGGGTAATACGAGGAAACACACACCAGTCCTCAAAGGGGGATGAGAAGTGGAAAGAGTGAGCAATTTCAAGTTCCTGGATGTCAATATCTCTGAGGACCTAACCTGGACCCAATATATTGGTGCAGCTATAAAGAAGACACAACAGTGGCTATATTTCATTCGGAGTTTGAAGAGATTTGGTATGTCACCAAAAACACTCGCAAATATCTACAGATGTACCGTGGAGGATATCCTAACCGGCTGCATCACCGTCTGGTATGGGGAGGGGAGGGGGGTGTGGAGGCTACCACACAGAATTGAAGTAAGCTGCAGAGAGTGTAAAACTAGTCAGCTCCATCATGAGCACTAGCCTCTGTACTATCCAGGACATCTTCAAGGAGTGGTGCCTTAAAAAGGTGGCGTCCCTCATTAAGGACCTCCATCACCCCGGGCATGCCCAGTTCAACCATCAGGAAGGAGATACAGAAGCCCAAAGGCACACACTCAATGATCCAGGAACAGCTTCTTTCCCCAGCCATCTGATTTCTGAATAGACATTGAACCCGTGTACATTACCTCACTTTTTTTTGCACTACTTATTTAATTTAACTATTTAATATATACATTCATACTGCAATTCACAGTTTTTCTCCATTAATATATGTTGCATTGTACAGCTGCCACAAAGTTGGGCAGTATCTATGGAGAGGAATAAATGCTTGAGGTGTCATGCCTAGGCTGTTCATCAGGACCCTAAAGGAAGGGTAAAGAAGCCAGAATAAGGTGGAAGGAGGAGAAGGAGTACAAGCTGGCAGATGAGGGGGAAGTTACATAGGTAGTTGAGAGAGGGAAAGATTACATAAGAAACATAGAAAACCTACAGCACAGTACAGGCCCTTCGACCCACAAAGCTGTGCCGAACATGTCCTTACTATAGAAATTACCTAGGGTTACCCATAGCCCTCTATTTTTCTAAGCTCCATGTACCTGTCCAGGAGTCTCTTGAAAGACCCTGTTGTATCTGCCTGCACCACCGTTGCCGGCAGCCCATTCCACACACTCACCACTCTCTGCATAAAAAATCTTATCCCCTGACATCTCCTCTGTACCTACTGCCAAGCACTTTAATACTGTGCCCTCTTGTACTAGTCATTCCATCCCTGGGAAAAAGTCTCTGACTAACCAGACGATCAATGCCTCTCATCATCTTATACACCTTTATCAGGTCACCTCTCATCCTCTGTCGCTCCAAGGAAAAAAGGCCGAGTTCACTCAACCTATTCTCATAAGGCATGCTCCACAATCCAGGCAACATCCTTGTAAATCTCCTCTGCACCCTTTCTATGGTTTCCACATCCTTCCTATAGTGAGGTGACCAGAACTGAGCACAGTACTCCAAGTGAGGTCTGACCAGGGTCCTTACTGGCTGCAACATTACCTCTCGGCTCTTAAACTCAATCCCATGATTGATGAAGGTCAGTGCACTGTACGCCTTCTTAACCACAGTGTCAACCTGCACAGCAGCTTTGAGTGTCCTATGGAGTTGGGCCCCAAGATCCCTCTGATCCTCCACACTGCCAAGAGTCTTACCATTAATACTATATTCTGCCATCATATTTGACCTACCAAAATGAACCACCTCACACTTATCTGGGTTGAACTCCATCTGCCACTTCTCAGCCCAGTTTTGCATCCTATCAATGTCCCACTGTAACCTCTGACAGCCCTCCACACTATCCATAACAGCCCCAACCTTTGTGTCATCAGCAGATTTACTAACTCATTCCTCCACTTCTTCATCCAGGCCATTTATAAAAATCATGAACACCAGGGATCCCAGAACAGATCCCTGAAGCACACCACTGATGACTGACCTCCATACCAAATATGACCCCTCTACAACCACTCTTTGTTTTGTGGGCAAGCCAGTTCTGGATCCACAAAGCAATGTCCCCTTGGATCCCATTCCTCCTTACTTTCTCAATAAGCCTTGCATGTGGTACCTTGTCTAATGCCTTGCTGAAATCCATATACACTATATCAAATGCCTTGGTGAAATCCATATACACTACAGTATACGAAGCTGAGAGGTGATAGGTGGAAAAGGTAAAGGATTGAAGAAGAAGGAATCGATAGCAGAGGGCAGTAGACCGCAGAAGAAAAGGAATATTCTATATTCATTTTCAAATTAAATTGGAAAGTGATGCTTCTGTTGTTCTCTGTCCGCTCTTCATAAAAGGAAAATTTTCAAATTACCATAAAAGTTGCTAGTGAGTGCAGCAGGCCAGGCAGCATCTATAGGAAGAGGTACAGTCAACGTTTTGGGCCGAGACCCTTCGTCCTGGCCCGAAACGTCGACTGTTCCTCTCCCTATAGGTACTGCCTGGCCTGCTGCATTCACCAGCAACTTTTATGTGTGTTGCTTGAAATTCCAGCATCTGCGGATTTCCTTGTGTTTGCATATTCAAATTATCATTGGGTTTCTAATTCTGCAGGTGACTGTCCTTTCCAGATGGGCAAAAAGACTCTCAGTAGTGACTATATAAAACCCTTCAGGAACCCATGGTACTTCTGTCATGCTTGTGTATTCTTCTTGGTAAGAAGTCAAAACTGGATATACTGCAAATGTTACTGTAACAAAGTTATTTATAATCACAGTTAGGCTTGGCTTCTATTTATCCTGCACAAGAATCAAATGCTAACATACCATTGTCCTGACCCTAATGACAGCCAAGTACAGCACTAAACAAAGATTAGTAAATTACAGGGATATTATTTCCATGACCAGTTCCAGAGTTCTTTAGATTGAAGCTTCTGTTACATCTCCCCCTGTTGTTGTCTGCTCTAATTCAAATTTCTTTGGCATTTTTCCATAACTTAAATCATCAGCCTCTGAAAAATAGATCTACTGACAATTAAATGTATTTCCAAATAAGGAGGACATCTTGGAGGAAAAACTGTGTATGCTGGGGTTGGTCCATTAACTCGTGAAGACTAGCTCACTACGTAGTTCTTTTTTTGAATTATTTATTTATTTTTCTATTTCTTATTGTAACCTATAGTAATTTTTATCAATTGCACTGTACTGCTGCAGCAAAAGAACAAACTCCACAATATATGTCAGTGATAATAAGCCTGAATCTGATTTATTAGTGGTGTAGGCAACATATGTGGTGTTCAAGATGAAGGTAGCAGCCTTTAGGATTCTATGTCTGGAGTTTGGCTCTTTGGTCCATGTTTGGACAAATTTTGTGGTCGGGACTACAGCTGAGCACTCCTGGCAAAATTTGAAAAGAGCACTGGTAATTAGGTTACTGGAGTATACACACAGTGGCCACTTTATTAGGTACACCTGTCCAACTGCTCATAATGCAAATATCTTATCAGCCAATCATGTGGCAGCAACTCAATGCATAAAAGTATGCAGAGAAGGTCAAAAAGTTCAGTTGTTGTTCAGTTCAAACATCAGAATGGGGAGGAAATGTGATCTAAGAGACTTTGACTATGGAATTATTGTTGGTGCCTGATGGGGTAGTTTGAATAACTCAGAAAATGCTGATCTCCTGGGATTTTCATGCACGACACTAGAGTTTTGAGAAAATAGTTTGAAAAGCAAAAAACATTCAATGAGCAGTTTTGCGGTGAGGATGCCTCGTCGATGAGAAAGGTCAGAGGAGAATGGCTAGACTGATTCAAGCTGAGAGAAAGGTGACAGTAACTGAAATATCCATGTTACAACACAGATGTGCAGAAGAACATCTCTGAATGCACACGACATCAAATCTTGAAGTGGATGTGATACAGCAGCAGAAAACCACAAACATACACTCAGTGGCCACTTTATTAGGTCCAGGAGGTCCATGAATCCTCAAATACTACCTCTGTTTTTGAATTATTTATATTTATATTTATTATTGTAACCTATAATAAGTCTTCATGTATCACATAGTACTGCTGCCACATAACAACAAATTTCATGAAATTCAGTATGTTAAGGATAATAAATCTGATTCTGGTTCTAGTTGCTCTTGTTGTTAGTGGTGTAGGCTGCATAATTGGGGTTCATAAGATGTAGGAGAAGAATTAGGCCATTTAGCCCATTGAGTCTGCTCCACCATTTCAGATGGTGGAGGTAGCAGACTTTCATGTTACCTTGTGGAGTTTGGCTCCTTGGTCCCTGGTTGGACCAGTTTTGTGGTGAGGGCTAGAACTGACCACTACTAGTAAAATTTAAAATGGGCACCAGTAATTAGGCTATTGGAGTATAAGTGCTGCTTGTTAGCACTGTCGCCAATGCTTTGCATAGCTTTGAATATGATTAAGATTATATTGATTGAACAGTAGTGGTTGAATAGATTTGTCTTGCTTTTTCTGAGCCAAGAAGTTTTTTACATTGCCAGGTTCATGTTCAAGTTTATTGTCATCTGGCTGTGTGTGTGTGTGTATATATATATATATATATATATACACATACACAACCAAATGAAACAGCATTTCTTCAGATCATGCTGCACCCACAAAACAGCAGTGCTAGTCCTGATGCTCCTGTACCACCTTGATGGTAGTGGGTCAAAGAGATTGTCAGATAGGTGGTTTGGATCAGTTGTAACTGTTATTGGAGCAGCTAGGTTAAAACTGTGGCTATCTTTGGGGTGTGTGTCTCCAGTACTACAGTCAGGATGTTGTCTGGTCTCATAAACTTTGCCAGATCTGGTGCTCTCAGTCATTTCTTGATATCATGTGGACTTCATTAAATTAGCTAAAAACAGGTTAAGGGATCTCACAAAGAAGCTGAGATAGATCATTCCCTCGGGATTTCGGGATGAACATGATTCCTCCAGCTATGTTTTTAGCAGGAGTCCATCATCATCGAAGATGGGGATGTTGATGGATCTTCTTTCTGCTTCCAGTAGCATTCACAACAGAATTACAGGGTTTTGGTCTGATTTATTACTTAACAGAATGCTTAGTCTTTTTTTCCGTATGTATGTTGTTTTTTTTTTTGCTTTATAGAATTATGTAGGTCTGTGCTGTAGCTTTCCCAGATTGTTATTTCATTTTTAGGTAAGTCTTTTTATCATCCACATTGAACCAGGTTTGATCCCATGCCATGATGGTGAGGGAATGCCAGACTATAATGCATAGTGCAATGGTGTACATCCTGCGGCTGGTAACTCGTCAAGCATCAACTCTTCACCATATACACTTACATGTATTAGGAATTTGCTGTGGTGCGTTAGTCAGGGCACGGCATGCAACAAAAAACAATAACATTCAACAATTATAAATAACAATTACATAAAATTGTTTAAAAATTGCATAAATACAAAAAACACCAACACATATTTACAATGTAAACAGCATTATAAAATGTGGTTTAAAATGTTTCCAGTGCAGTGCAGTGACTGAGGTAATAGATAGAGAAGGGTTAATTAGAATGGTTGATCAAATTAACTGCCTGCCAAACAGCCAAAAACAAAACTTCAGGCCATCTTAAAAGTTCTTTTGCTTTTGATAGGTTGTGGATGCCCAGTTTAATAGCACGATTCTAGAGTCACCATAACACAATGGAGTGTGATCTTATTTTGAAAACGTGACTTTATCTTCTAAAGGACTGCGTGGCATTCACTTCTATTAGTATTATCATGGGCAGATGGTAGATATACGAGGACAAGGTCAGGTGGGTTTATCCCTTGCCAACGCACCTATGTGATTTGTAGACTCCACATTTTCTCATATATCTCGAGCCCCAGCAAAAGCAATAATACTGTCAGTTTATTGTCTTTTGCGGAATTTTCTGTCTCATGCCCATCTTTGCGATGTTATTATAGACAATAGGTACAGGAGTAGGCCATTCGGCCCTTCAAGCCAGCACCACCATTCACCGTAATCATGGCTGATCATCCACAGTCAGTACCCCATTCCTGTGTTCTCCCCATATCCCTTGACTCCACTATCATTAAGAGCTCTATCCAATTCTTTCTTGTAAGCATCCAGAGAATTGGCCTCCACTGCCTTCTGAGGCAGTGCATTCCACAGATCCACAACTCTCTGGGTGAAAAAGTTTTTCCTCAACTCCATTCTAAATGGCCTAACCCTTATTCTCAAACTGTGGCCTCTAGTTCTGGACTCCCCCAACATCGGAAACATGTGTCCTGCCTCTAGCGTGTCCAATTCCTCAGTAACCTTATATGTTTCAATCAGATCTCCAGTGTATACAAGCCCAGTCGCTCCAATCTTTCAACATATGACAGTCCCCCCATCCCGGCAATTAACCTCGTGAACCTACGCTGCACTCCCTCAATATCAAGAATGTCCTTCCTCAAATCTGGAGACCAAAACTGTACACAATACTCCTGCTATTATTTGACTTCAGAAACTTCCCAATTGTTAAATTTTCAGGTGTAGGAGCCTGAAGCCACATACTCAAAGCTATCATTTTTCCGAATGGACAATAAACCCGTATACACTGCCTCGCTTTTATTCTTTTAGCACTACTTAATTTATCTTATTGTAATTTATATTTTTTCTTACTATTATCTATTGCAACTTACTGCTGCCTCAAAACAACAAATTTCAGGTTATATGCCAGTGATATTAAACCGGATTCTGATTCCGAATGGCAGACTCTACTTGTGCCGTTCATCCTCCACAACATACGTATCCGATAAGTCTTCGTCCTGCTCTATTTGCCAATGTAGCGTCAATGAGGCTAACCTCTTCCCGAGGCTAATCAGTCCCGTGCGTTGCGAAACAATGTTGTATCTTGCCAGAGATTTGTTCTTAAATTGTACATTAAAACATTCATTAAGTACACTTGAAATAATAATTTTGAGGAGGAATTGCAGACTATGCAATTAGAAAGGAGTCTCCCGTTCAGAATGTTTATAAGATTTGGCAAGTTTTCTTTCCTTTGCGCTCCGCGGTTCACTGCTCGCTGAAGTTCAATGCGCGCTCCGCGGCGTACACGAGCAGCAGTTAGCGTGCACGCTCTCGTGATATCCGGAGGGCGGTTGGAAACGGTGGAGCCGGAAGTGATTTCTGCTCGTGACCGGCGAGTGGATCCGGTTGGTGATCTCAGCTGACTGTTCCGAAATGGAAGAAAGGAACCGGGAGGATGCACAGCCGCTGCTGAACGGGGAGCGTAGGAGGAAAGGTCCGTGGTAGCAATTCCAGGCTTTATGTCAGCATTGAGTCCCTGTCAAATGCTGGAAATCCAGAGCAACCCACACAAAATGCTGGAGGAACGCAGCAGGTCAGGCAGCATGTATGGAGCGGAAGAAACAGTTGATGTTGCAGGTCGGGACTTTCGACTGTTTATTCCATTCCAAAGATGCTGCTATCTTCCAGCATTTTGTGTGTATTCTATTTTCCAGCATCCGTAGATTCTCTTTTGTTTAGAGTCATTATCAGTGAGTTCATTAGTTGATTTGGGAGATAAGGTACTGTGATCAGATGTCTAACGCTTTTCAGATCTAGAGTTCTGTCCATTTCTTGAGAGATATACATAATTTTTCGATGTGCAATTCGGCCATGAATCTTGCTCTGATTTAAAACAGTGAAAATTGTAATAGACGCAAGTGCATGGTCCATAGGTTCTCACACTCTGGTGTGTCTCTTAAGAGTTCCTCAAATTGTATTTGCCTCTTAGCCCAGCATATGTATTCACACGTAATTTACTTCTGAAAGTTATTATGCAATTTTCTTCTCGAGCATTTCAAGAAAGGTACAATTTATTATGTTAAATCCCGGGGTTCCTTCTATCACGAAACTTTAAACCTATGTTCGGTAATTATTGATTCTTGCATTAGAACTGATACTTCCATTT
Organism: Mobula birostris; assembly: GCF_030028105.1. NCBI lineage: Eukaryota > Metazoa > Chordata > Chondrichthyes > Myliobatiformes > Myliobatidae > Mobula > Mobula birostris. The sequence continues at coordinate 170,554,796 of NC_092371.1, forward strand.
TTAATATCAAAACTATTCAATGATCTTTAAACAACTGTTTATAACCTTCTCTCCTCTGCCTTCACTGGATTTTCATTTTCAGTTCCTTCACACAAGCCTCTTCTTAATACCAGACAAATACTTTGGAATCGATGACCACCTTGATGCCATTCTTGACACATTTTAAGTCAGCCGTAGCCCAATCAATGATTGGTAAAATTTATTCCTGTTTACAGTACTGTCTTAAGTCATTTAAATAGCCTTATCAACATTTCTTGCCATTTGAGTATCTCAGTGTTAGTGTTTAACAGTGTGTGTGAGTCAACAGATCTGTAAAAGGTATCGAGGTACCTAAGTCCTCCCTCCCAGCCCCACCCTACTTTAGTCCCAGCCATCTTCAGTGGGCAAAACCAATTTTACTGAAATCCATCTAATTTGTTAATATTTCTAAGACAAATCAAATTGAGCACCAGTCCCAAATGAGCAAGCAGTACTCACAGTAAGAAAGATTGTATTTTCCATCCTTATGATAAATACTATACGCTCATTTGGGATGTGGTACCTATCATAAGAAATGCAATCATAGTGTGTCATAGAGCCATAGAATATGACAGCACAGAAACAGGCCCTTTGGCCCATCTAGTCCATGCTGAACTATTAATCTACTTAGTCCATCGACCTACACCTGGACCATATCCCACTTATCCAAGTTTCTCTAAAATATTGATTTTTAACCCGCACCCTCCACTTCCACTGGCAGCTTGTTCCTCACTCTTGTCACCTACTGACTGAGGAAGTTCCCCCTCATGTTCCACTTAAATATTTCATCTTTCATACTTAACCCGATCCCTCTAGTTTTAGTCTCACCCAACCTCAGGGTAAATGCAAGCAGGCTTTTTCCACTATCTACGTCCCACACTATTTTGTATACCTCTATCATAATCTCCTCTCTTTCTCTTACGCTCCAGGAAATAATCTCTTAAACTATTAAACCTTTCCCTATAACTCAGGTCCTCAAGTTCTAGCAACATCCTAGTAAATTTTCTCTGCACGCTTTCAATCTTACTGACATATTGTGAGTGGTGGTAAAAATCTTTTGAGGTGTATATATTTCAATGCTAGGAGTATTGCGGGGAAGGCGGATGAGTTGAGGGCGTGGATTGACACGTGGAATTACGATGTTGTAGCAATTAGTGAAACTTGGCTACAGGAGGGGCAGGACTGGCAGCTTAATATTCCAGGGTTCCGATGTTTCAGATGTGATTGAGGCAGAGGAATGAAAGGTGGGGGAGTAGCATTGCTTGTTAGGGAAAATATTACAGCAGTGCTCAGGCAGGACGGATTACAGGGCTTGTTTACTGAGTCCTTATGGGTGGAACTGAGAAACAGGAAAGGTATGGCCACATTAGTGGGATTGTATTACGGACCACCCAATAGTCAATGAGACTTGGGAGAGCAAATCTGCAGAAAGATAGCAGGCAACTGCAGGAAACATAAAGTTGTGGTGGTAGGGGATTTTAATTTTCCATACATTGATTGGGACTCCGATACTGTTAGGGGTCTAGATGGTTTAGAGTTTGTAAAATGTGTTCAGGAAAGTTTTCTAAATCAATATATAGAGGGACCAACTAGAGGGGATGCAATATTGGATCTCCTGTTAGGTAACGAATTAGGGCAAGTGACAGAAGTCTGTGTAGGGGAGCACTTTGGTTCCAGTGATCATAACACCATTAGTTTCAATTTGATCATGGACAAGGATAGATCTGGTCCTAGGGTTGAGGTTCTGAACTGGAAGAAGGCCAAATTTGAAGAAATGAGAAAGGATCTAAAAAGCGTGGATTGGGACAGGTTGTTCTCTGGTAAAGATGTGATTGGTAGGTGGGAAGCCTTCAAAGGGGAAATTTTGAGAGTGCAGAGTTTATATGTTCCTGTCAGGATTAAAGGCAAATTCAATAGGAATAAGGAATCTTGGTTCTCAAGGGATATTGCAACTCTGATAAAGAAGAGGAGGGAGTTGTATGAAATGTATAGGAAACAGGGGGTAGATCAGGTGCTTGAGGAGTATAAGAAGTGCAAGAAAATACTTAAGAAAAAAATCAGGAGGGCTAAAAGAAGACATGAGGTTGCCTTGGCAGTCAAAGTGAAGGAGAATCCAAAGAGCTTTTACAAGTATATTAAGAGCAAAAGGATTGTAAGGGATAAAATTGGTCCTCTTGAAGATCAGAGTGGTCAGCTTTGTGCGGAACCAAAGGAAATGGGGGAGACCTTAAATAGGTTTTTTGCGTCTGTATTTACTAAGGAAGCTGGCATGAAATCTATGGAATTGAGGGAATCAAGTAGTGAGACCATGGAAACTGTACAGATTGAAAAGGAGGAGGTGCTTGCTGTCTTGAGGAAAATTAAAGTGGATAAATCCCCGGGACGTGACAGAGTGTTCCCTCGGACCTTGAAGGAGACTAGTGTTGAAATTGTGGGGGCCCTGGCAGAAATATTTAAAATGTCGCTGTCTACAGGTGAAGTGCCGGAGGATTGGAGAGTGGCTCATGTTGTTCCGTTGTTTAAAAAAGGATCGAAAAGTAATCCGGGAAATTATAGGCCGGTGAGTTTAACGTCAGTAGTAGGTAAGTTATTGGAGGGAGTACTAAGAGACAGAATCTACAAGCATTTGGATAGACAGGAGCTTATTAGGGAGAGTCAACATGGCTTTGTGCGTGGTAGGTCATGTTTGACCAATCTGTTGGAGTTTTTCGAAGAGGTTACCAGGAAAGTGGATGAAGGGAAGGCAGTGGATATTGTCTACGTGGACTTCAGTAAGGCCTTTGACAAGGTCCCGCATGGGAGGTTAGTTAGGAAAATTCAGTCGCTAGGTATACATGGAGCGGTGGTAAATTGGATTAGACATTGGCTCGATGGAAGAAGCCAGAGAGTGGTGGTAGAGAATTGCTTCTCTGAGTGGAGGCCTGTGACTAGTGGTGTGCCACAGGGATCAGTGCTGGGTCCATTGTTATTTGTCATCTATATCAATGATCTGGATGATAATGTGCTAAATTGGATCAGCAAGTTTGCTGATGATACAAAGATTGGAGGTGTAGTAGACAGTGAGGAAGGTTTTCAGAGCCTGCAGAGGGACTTGGACCATCTGGAAAAATGGCAGATGGAGTTTAATACTGACAAGTGTGAGGTATTGCACGTTGGAAGGACAAACCAACGTAGAACATACAGGGTTAATGGTAAGGCACTGAGGAGTGCAGTGGAACAGAGGGATCTGGGAATACAGATACAAAATTCCCTAAAAGTGTCGTCACAGGTAGATAGGCCATAAAGAGAGCTTTTGGTACATTGGCCTTTATTAATCAAAGTATTGAGTATAAGAGCTGGAATGTTATGATGAGGTTGTATAAGGCACTTGTGAGGCCGAATCTGGAGTATTGTGTTCAGTTTTGGTCACCAAATTACAGGAAGGATATAAATAAGGTTGAAAGAGTGCAGAGAAGGTTTACAAGGATGTTGCCGGGACTTGAGAAACTCAGTTACAGAGAAAGGTTGAATAGGTTAGGACTTTATTCCCTGGAGCGCAGAAGAATGAGGGGAGATTTGATAGAGGTATATAAAATTATGATGGGTATAGATAGAGTGAATGCAAGCAGGCTTTTTCCACTGAGGCAAGGGGAGAAAAAAACCAGAGGACATGGGTTAAGGGTGAGGGGGGAAAAGTTTAAAGGGAACATTAGGGGGGGCTTCTTCACACAGAGAGTGGTGGGAGTATGGAATGAGCTGCCAGACGATATGGTAAATGCAGGTTCTTTTTTAACATTTAAGAATAAATTGGACAGATACATGGATGGGAGGTGTATGGAGGGATATGGACCGTGTGCAGGTCAGTGGGACTAGGCAGAAAATGGTTCGGCACAGCCAAGAAGGGCCAAAGGGCCTGTTTCTGTGCTGTAGTTTCTATGGTTCTATGGTTCTATTTCCTGTAGATAGGTGACCAAAACTGGACACAATACTCCAAATTAGGCGTTACTTGTACAATTTCTACTTAACCTCCCAATCTTTCTTCTAAGTACTATATTCATGCTCTGTGTACTTAAAACTATATTGTCATATTATTATATTATTAGGAAATATCCTCTTACACCAGAGTATGACATTTTCTAATATCAGGAACTTGCCCTGAATGTTGAAGTGGTGTAAACTTGGTTTTAATTCAATGAGCTGCTGAACCAAGGCCTTCGTTGGTCAGAGTTGACCATGGATATTGCATCCTAGCTGTCTAGATGCACGAGCCTGGGCAGTACGGTATGGAGAGCAAGCTGTTGCCCATGTAGTGAGCTCCCCCTCTCCATGCATCTGATGAACCTTTATATTCTTAAAAGCTCCAGTACTTGCTGTTCTTTAATCATCATAGTTTCCATAACTTCCCTACCTGTTTCCTTTATCTTACACAATTCAGTATCCTTCTCCTTAGTGAATACCGAAGAAAAGAAATTGTTCAGAATCTCCCCTATCTCTTTTGGCTCCACACATAGCTATCCACTCTGATTCTCTAAGGGACCAATTTTATCCCTCACTATCCTTTTGCTATTAATGTAACGGTAGAAACCCTTGGGATTTATTTTCTCTGTACTTGCCAAAGCAGCCTCATCTTCTTTTAGCTTTTCTAATTTCTTTCTTAAGATTCTTTTTACATTCTTTATATTCCTTGAGCGCCTCATTTACTCCATGCTGCCTATATTTATTGTAGATATCTCTCTCTTTCCGAACCAAGTTTCCAAGATCCCTTGAAAACCATGGCTCTCTCAAACTTTTAACCTTTTCTTTCAACCTAACAGGAACATAAAGATTCTGTACCTTCAAAATTTCACCTTTAAATGACCTCCATTTCTCTATTACATTCTTCCCATGAAACAAATTGTCCCAATCCACTCCTCCTAGATCCTTTCACATCTCCTCAAAGTTAGCCTTTCTCCAATCAAAAATCTCAACCCTGGGTCCAGACCTATCCTCCATAATTATATTGAAACTAATAGCATTGTGATCACTGGACCCGAAGTGCTCCCCAACACAAACCTCCGTCACCTGACCTATTTCATTCCCTAACAGGAGTTCCAACACTGCCCCTTCTCTAGTTGGTACCTCTATATATTGCAGCAAAAAACTATCCTGCACAAACTCCAAACCGTCCAGCCCTTTTACAGTATAGGCTTCCCAGTCTACGTGTGGAAAATTACAATTTCCCAGAATCACAACCTTGTGCTTACTACAAATATCTGCTATCTCCTTACAAATTTGCTCCTCCAATTCTCGCTCCCCATTTGCTGGTCTATAATACACCCCCATAACGGTTACTACACTTTTCCCATTTCTCAATTCCACCCAAATAACCTCCCTAGGCGAGCCCTCTAATCTATCCTGCCAGAGCACTGCTGTAATATTTTCTCTGACAAACAATGCAACACCTCCCCCTCTTGTCCCTCCGATTCTATCACACCTGAAACAATTAAATCCAGGAATATTTAGTTGCCAATCACACCCCTCCTGTAACCATGTTTCACTAATAGCTACATCATACTTCCAGGTATCAATCCATGCTTTAAGCTCATCCACCTTTCTTATAATGCTCCTGGCATTAAAATAAATGCATTTAAGAAATTTTCCACCTCTTGCTCTCTGTTTATCACTAATGGTACAAACAACTTTACTATTTTCTTTATCTTCCTTCTCCCCTACATCTTTTCCTACACTCTGGTTCCCCTCCCCCCTTGTACCTAGTTTAAATCCACCGGAGCCTCTCGAGCAAACCTACCTGCAAGAATATTTGTCCCCGTCCAGTTCAGATGTAAACAGTCCCGCCGGAACAGGTCCCACCTTCCCTGGAAACCTGCCCAATTATCTATAAATCTGAAACCCTCCCTCCTGCGCCATGTCTTCATCCATGTGTTGATCTGCGCTATCTTACTATTTCTAAACCCGCCTGCATGTGTTACTGGTAGCAATCCTGAGATTGCTATCCTGGAGGTCCTGTCCTTTAACATGACGCCTAACTCCCTAAACTCACCTTTCAGGACCTCCTCACTCTTCCTACCCACGTCATTGGTCCCTACATGGACCATGACATCTGGCTGCTCACCCTCCCTCTTGAGAATACCGAGAACTCGATCGGAGATATTGCGAACCTTGGCATCAGGGAGGCAACAGACCATCCGGGATTCTCGATCTCTTCCACAGAACCTATCTGTCCCCCTATCTATCGAATTCCCTATCACTACTGCTCTCCTCTTTTCCCTCTTTCCCTTCAGAGTTGAGGGTCCCATCTCGGTGCCAGAATTATTATTGGTGGGAATAGCCACAGGGGTGCTCTGCTCATTCAGAGGCTTTTTCCCTTCCCTCTCCTGACAGTCACCCAGCTACCTGTCTCCAATCTTAATTCAATAAAATCAGTCTTTATGGTATAAATTGAAATAGTGAATTTGTATGATGAAACTTAATGTGAACGTGTTTCAAATAATATTGTTAGTACTAAAACTATTGGACAACTGGTCTCTTGAATTCAGAGCAAGCATTATTATTGTTACAGTTAAAAAGTTGGAAATCAGTGATTCTGAAATTGAATGTTACTGGGATAAAAGAATGCTCTATTTGGAATTCCTGATTTCTATTCTAAAAGCATTACACTGAAATCCATCTCATTAATTAAATAGTTTTCCCTTCCAGAAGAATAGATCAAGACTAATGTTGGCATTGTAGCCTTGACAATTTAAAAATACCAAGAGCTAAAAGAACTTGGAAAAAAAAATACAGAAAATAATTGAACTTAGAAGAATGACGTAGACAAAGTTGGACATTTGACTGTTAGTTTGCATTGACATCATAAGGTTTGATATCCTCTTACCAATGTAATTCATCCTTTCAAATTCATGCCTAAATCTTTGTCTCTGCTTTCAAATGCCCATCTAAACAACGTTTAGCAATGTGTCTCATATAAAAGGCTGGGACATCAGAGCAGATTGCATTGGGAAAATTGTGATATTGTGGATTGAAGAATGATTATCACATTGAAGATAGAGACAGAATAATCAGCTCTCTTTCAGAATGGAAGTGTGTAACAAATTGAGTGCCCCAAGGGTAGTGTTTGGGCTTCTACTATTTATTATTTATGTTAAAGGTGGAACACTATGTAAGGCATTAAACAATGATGTTGAGATATTATTAATGAGTATTAATTAATAAGTAGATGTGGAGGCATGTTACACAAGATGATATTTGGATTTTGAGACAAGTTATTGATGGAGTGAGTGGGTGAAGACTTGGAGTCACAGAAACTAGAGCACAGTAACAGGCTCTTCAGCCCATCTAGTCTGTACCAAACTCTTATTCTACCTAGTCCTATCAACCTGCACCCAGATCATAGCCCCTATACCCCTCCCATCCATGTACAGTACTTATTCAAGCTTCCCTTAAATGTTGGAATTGAACCTACATCCACCCCATTTCCGCTGGCAGCCTGTTCCAACACTCTCACCACCCTCTGAGTGAAGAAGTTCCCCCTCATGTTCCCCTTAAACATTTCACCTTTCATCCTTAACTCATGACTTCTATTTTAGTTTCCTTTAAACTCAGAAAAAAGACTGGTTGCATTTACCCTATCTATACCCCTCATAATTTTGTACACCCCTTTCAAATCTCCCCTCATTCTTCTACAATCCAGGAAATGAAGTCCTAACCTTTTCAACCTTTCCCTTTTACTCATGTCCTCAAGTCCTGGCAGTATCCAGTAAGGCTGATCAACACCTCCACCCACTAATCCCCCTCCCCTCCACCACTACTTTATAAATTCCTGTCAGTCACCTTATGTACAGACACTCCCCGTGCCTCGCATCACTGTATGAATATTCAATCTATGTATATAAGCTATCGTATTTATATTTATCATATTTTTAATTGATTATTGTGTTCCTTATTGTGTATTTATTTGCTGCATCGGATCTGTAGTAACAATTATTTTGTTTTTCTTTACACTTGTGTTCTGGAAATTACATTAAACAACACCAACAACAAAATTCTCAGTACTCTTTCTATCTTAATTGATAAATTTGGAGGATTGCATACAGTTCTGATCACCTATCTACAGGAAAGATATCAATTAAGATAGAAAGAGAACTGAGAATTTTGTTGTTGGTGTTGATTAATGTAATTTCCAGAACACAGGTGTAAAGAAAAACAAAATAATTGTTACTACAGAGCCGATGCAGCACAAAAAAATACCCAATAAGGAACACAATAATCAACATAAGATCCCAACTCCTGTTTTCAATTGATTTATGAAGGCCAATGTGAAGAAGAAATGCAGCTGTGCAAAGTATAGAGGGATCTAAGTCTTCAGTATGAACTGCAAAGATTAGCAGGCAGATGCAGCTAGTGGACAGGGGCTGGCCTTTATCTTAAGAGGTTAGGAATTTAGAAAAAGGAATGTTATAGTTGTACTGCTGTTGATGAGACAATACCTGAAGTACCATAACACAGATGTAAGAAATGCTGCATTAGCATTAGAGGCAAGCCAAAAAAGGTTCACTGGGCTAATTCCCAGGATGAGAGGTGTATAAGATGATAAGAGGCATGGATAGAGTGAACAGCCAGGGTGGAAATGGCTAATACTGGAGGGCATAATTTCAAGGTGATTGAGGAAAATGTGGGGGGAGGGTGGAATGTCAGGTGTTTTTTTTAACACAGAAAGTGGATCTCTGGAACACATTGTTGGGGATTATGGTGGAGACTGATACATTAGGGATATTTAAGAGACTTCGATAGGTACGTGCATGAAACAAAAATAAAGCACTGTGTGGGAGGGTAGGGTTAGATTGATCTTGGTGTATGTTAAAAGATTGTGGCAGAACATTGTGGGTTGAAGGGCTTGTACTGTGCTATACTGTTCTGTTTTCTACATTCCAGTGAAAAATGGCTCAAAAAAATCAGATCTATCCACTTTGGAGTTTAGAAGAATGTGTTGGGGGGGGGGTTGGAGTGATGTTACTGAAACACATAAGGGTGTGTGACAGTTTCCACGTGACAAAAACTTATAAAAAGTGACCTGCTTTTAAATGAAGGTGTGTTAACTGAGCTCCATAGAGAGTTCTTCTTGCAGTTGGTGGTGAAACTCTGGAATCGGAGGTATTTAAAGAGGATGCAGTTAATTTCTGAAAGACTGAGGAATTGAGGGCTGTGAGGAACTGAGGCCTTGGGCAGATCATCTACAGCCAATTAAATGGTGGAGTAGGCTTGCGGGGTCAAGTAGTCTATTCCTCTTCCTATTCTATTACATTATTATTCTCTTAAGTATAGAATCATATACAAATACATTTACTCTCAGTGACCACTTATTATGTACTTCCTGTACCAAATAAATTGGCCACCGAGTTCATTTTCATGGTCTTCTGCTGCAAGGTTCGACATGTTGTATGTTTAAAGATGCTCTTCAGCACACTACTGTTGTAATACATGGTTATTTGAGTTACTGTCACCTTTCTGTCAGCTTGAACCAATCTGGCCATTCTCTGACTTCTCTCATCAAAAAGGCATTTTCATCCACAGAAGTGGCGCTGACTGGGTGTTTATTATTTTTCACCTTATGCTCTGTAAACTCTTCAGACTACTGTGCGTGAAAAACCCAAGAGATCAGCATTTTCTGAGATACTCAGACCACCCCATCAGGCACCAACACAGTCAAAGTCACTTTGTTCACATTTCTCCCCCATTCTGATGTTTGGTTTTGCTTTACTGCCTGATTTAAATGAATATATGCTGATAATGGGTGGGGATTTTAATTGCTGCCTAAATCTTATAATGGATAAGAGCTCAACTAATCAGCGACTTCCAAATCGATCAGTGTCATTTATTAATTCCTTTTTGATTGATTTTGGGTTGATTGATTTGTGGAGGTATCTCCATCCCGATAATAGAGAATATTCTTTTTTCTCACATGTTTATAAAAAATATTCAAGGATCGATTATATTATAATCGATCCCTGCTTCTTGCCTAGTGTTAAAACTTGAGAATATGACGCTATTGCTATATCTGATCATGCGCCTCTGAGTTTGTCTTTTGAATTTGATGATTCATTCTTGCCCACCCACCTTGGCGCATGTCTCAGACATTACTGCAAAATTCTGACTTTGTCAGTTTCATTGAAACCCAGATAAAATAATTTTTTCTTTTTAATGATTTAAGGGGTATGTCTAAATTAGTTATATGGGATACATTTATAACATTTTTACGTGGTCAGATTATTTCTTATTCAGCTAAACTTAAAAAAACAAACTAAAGCAGAATTAGATAGGATTTCAAAACAAATTAAGGATTTAGATAATATCTATGCAATCTCCCCCAATACTGATTTATTTAAACAAAGGGTGGAACTTCAATCACAATATAATTTGTTATTAACTCATCCCATTGTAGGATATTTGCTTAAGTTAAAGAGCCAATTTTATATGTTTGGAGATAAAAATAATAAACTGCTTGCATCTCAATTAAAAATGGCTGCAGCCAAAAGACAAATCATGAAAATTCGTAGGAAAGATGGTACCTTAGCTCAGGAATATGAAGAAATTAATAAGATTTTTCAAGATTTTTATGTTGATCTTTATAAATTTCAATGTCCGTTAGATTCCTCTGAAATGAATGCTTTTTTATGAAAGATTGTTTTTCCTAAAATTTCGGCTGAGGATCAAAAAACTCTCGATGCTCAAATTACTGAAGCTGAAATTCATAAAGCTATTTTTTCAATGCAATCTGGTAAGTCCCCAGGACTTGATGGCTATCCTGTAGAATTTTATAAAAAATTTGAAAAGTTGCTTTCTCCATATATGTTGGAAATGTTTAAGGATTCTTTTGTGAAAGGTGACTTACCCTCTACTTTTTATAAAGCTTCTATTTCTTTAATTCTTAAAAAAGATAAAGATCCTACTGACTGTGCTTCATATAGACCTATTTCATTACTGAATGTCAATGCTAAGATTTTGTCAAAGATAATGGCCAATCGCTTGGAGAATATTTTGGGTAAAATTATTTTTAAAGATGAAACGGGCTTTATAAAGGGTCGCTATTCTTTTTCAAATGTTCGGAGACTATTTAACATTATATATTCATCCTCTTTTAAAACTCCACAATGTGTTGTATCTTTGGATGCTGAAAAAGCGTTCAAGTCGAATGGAAATATTTATTCAATGTTTTAGAGAAATTTGGCTTTGGTGCTAATTTTAATAATTGGATTAAAATGATATATAAAGCCCCTATTGCTACTGTGTCACTAATAGTTGTAGGTCTCCTTTTTTTCAGCTTTCACGGGGAACAAGGCAAGGCTGTCTATTAAGTCCTTTGTTGTTTAATTTAATATTAGAACCCCTTGCTATTGCTCTTCGTGAGGCTGAAAATATCCATGGGATTTTTGTGAATGAGACCATGCATAAGGTCTCTCTTTACGCTGATAATTTATTGGTTTATATATCTAACCCTGACAAATCCATTCCTGCCTTGCTAAAATTATTTAATGAATTTGGAGGTTTTTCAGGATAAAAATAAATTTTAATAAAAGTGAATTGTTTCCTTTAAATGATTTTGTCTCTATATATGATAATACTCCTTTTAGAGTTACAGACTCTTAGATATCTAGGTATTATAATTACTAAAAAATATAAGGATCTTTATAAAGCCAATTTTGTTCCCTTAGTAGACTCTATGAAGTATTTATTTAGTAGATGGAGTCCACTTACATTTTCACTTGTTGGTTGTATTCATATAGTTAAAATGATGATTTTACCAAAATTTTTATATTTATTTCAGAATATTCCTGTTTTTTTGACTAGGAAGTTTTTTGATTGGATTGATTCTATTATTTTATCTTTTATTTGGAATAATAAAGGACCAAGAATTAGTAAATATCATTTACAAAAATTGGAAAAGGATGGAGGTCTTGCTTTGCCTAATCTAAGAATGTATTATTGGGCTGTTAATGTGCGATATATGTCTTTTGGTTATACTGGGTTGATAAGAGTGATCGGCCAATTTAGGTAGACCTGGAACTGAAAGTTGTAAAACAGTTTTACTTAACCTCGTTATTGGGAGCTCCTTTACCTATGCAATTAGTTAAAGTTGTTAATTTAAACCTATATCCTGTGATTAAGTATTCTTTACAAATTTGGCTCCAATTCCGCAATTTTTTTAATCTTAAAAAATCTAAACTTTGTAGTTTAATTTACTGAAGTTACTTTTCTAAGCCTTCTTTGAGTGATCCAATTTTTTTACTTTGGAAAAATAAAGGTATTAATTCTTTTTGGATTTATTTAAAGAAGATAGATTGATGTCTTTTGAACAATTAATTGATAAATATTCTCTTTCATTCTCACACTTTCTGCAATATCTTCAAGTTAGACATTTTTTACAAAAATATTTAAGTAATTTTCCATACATTTTGGAGGCTGACCTGTTAGATACTATTATGAGTATGAATCCTTTGATTAAGGGTTCTGCTGGAAGAATTTATAATTTATTATTACAATGGGATTAGCGTCTTTTATCTAAGATTAAACAGGGTTGGGAGAAAGGAACTTAATTTGACTTTTATGACGGAGGATTGGATGCGGATATTGAAGTTGGTTAACTCTTCTTCAATTTGTGCTAGCCATTCGTTGATTCAATGTAAAATTGTACATCGTTATCATTTGACAAAGGACAGACTTTCTAAAATCTTTTCTAATGTTGATAGTCATTGTGATAGATGTAAAACTGAGATAGCTACACTGACACATATGTTTTGGTCTTGTTCTATTTTGGAACAGTTCTGGAAGTCGGTTTTTTGAACAATTTCTAAAGCACTTAAAATTAATTTACAACCTAATAAATTAACTGTGCTCAATGTTTTTTCCAGTACCAGCTTGGTGCTCAGCTCGATATAACCTAGCGATTTTGGCCTTTTGGGGATTTTTTGTTGTTTATGCACTACGTGTAAATCTCAGTGTGGCAATGGTTGAGATGTTGGATGATAATGCAACTGTGCCCAAGAATGACAGTGTCGAGGCATGTCCACCACACAGCAACGTTACTCACCAAAATAATGGGAAAAAGGTAAGGTCTTTGCTCTGTCTCTTGCCTGTACACCCAAATAGAATTATTTATTTTTTAAGTTACTAAAACTGACCTAATCATAGCACAATTATTGCTTAAGACAATTGATTAGGAAATCAACTTTTGAATGCAAAGAATTCTTTAATGTTATGCCTTCAGGTATTGTTCAAATTTTGCAATTGCATGTATACCTGCACTAATGATTAATGCTACTGGACACTTGTGCAGTCCAGTGCGATAGTGCTGTGAATCTTCCTGGGTTGGATGTTGCAATGCTGAATGTCAGTCCTAAGGGGAAGGATGGATGTGCACTCAGTAGTGGGGCACTGTGTATTTCCAGTGGAGATTCTATCCATCAGGATATATAGTCACCGAAATCTCTGTGCTTTGAAGAAGAATGCAAGAAGCAGCAACAACAATTAGGCCTCTTACACCCTTACAAAAGTCATTGACTTTTGAGAAATTGTGAAGTTTCCTCCTCAAATTAAAACCCCAAGTGTAGCACACACAGTTATCCCGGTCCTGTGCTCTTCAGATAGTGCCTGTAATAAGTATTCATCCTCCCCTCGAGAAGTTTTCATGTATTATTGTTTTACAACATTCAATCAGTGGGTTTAATTTGGCTTTTTTGACACTGATCAACAGAAAAAGATTCTTTTGTGGCAAATTGAAAACAGATCCTCTACAAAGTGATCTTAATTACAAATATAAAACACAAAATAATTGATTGCATAATTTTTCACCCCCTTGAAGTCAGTTTTTAATAAATGCTCCTTTGGCAGCAATTACATCCTTGATCTATGTGGATAGGTTTCTATCAGTTTTGCACACCTGGACATTGCAATTTCCCCCCATTTTTCTTTATAAAACTGTTCAAGCTCTGTCAGGTTGTATGGGCATCATGAGAGAACAGCCCTTTTCAAGTCCAGCCACTAATTCTCAATTGGATTGAGGTCTGGACTCTGACTTTTCCACATCAGGACATTAACATTGTTGTTCTTAAGCCATTCCTGTGTAGCTTTGGGTTTATACTTGGGGTCATTGTCTTGCTGGAAAACAGATCTTCTCCCAAGTGCAGTTCTCTCACAGACCGCATCAGGTTTTCCTCTAGGATCTCCCTGAATTTTGTTGCATTCATTTTACTCTATACCTTTGCAAGCCTTCCAGGGCCTGCTGCAGTGGAGCATCCCCACAGCATGATGCAGCCACCACCATGCTTCAAGGTAGGATTGGTGTGTTTTTGCTGATGTGTGGTGTTTGCCAAATATAGCGTTTAGTCTGATGGCCAGGAGCTCAGTTTTGGTTACATCAGACCATGGAACCTTCTAGCTGAATTCAGAGTCTCCCACATGTCTTCTGGCAAACTCTAGATGAGATTTCGTATGCTTTTTTTTTCAACAGTGGCTTTTTCTTTGCCACTCTTCCATAAAGCTGTAACTGGTGAAGCACCTGGGTAACAGTTATTGTATGTGCAGTCTCTCCCATCTCAGCCACTGAAGCTTTTAACTTCTCCAGAGCTGTCATAGGATTCTTGGTAGCCTCCTCGTTAATCCACTTTTTGCATGGTCACTCAGTTTTTGAGGATGGCCAGCTCTAGACAGATTTACAGCTGTGCCATATTCTTCCCATTTCTTGATGATTGACTTAACTGTACTCCAAGGGATATTCAGTAACCTGGACATTTTCTTGTATCCATCTCCTGAATTGTGTTTTTCGATAACCTTTTTGTGGAGTTGCTTGGAGTGTTCTTTTGTCTTCATAGTGTAGTTTTTGCCAGGATACTGACTCACCAACAGTTGGACCTTCCAGATACAGGTGTATTTTTACTACAATTAATTGAAACACCTTGGCTGCACACGGCGATAGCCATTTAACCGATTATGTGACTTCTAAAACCAATTGGGTGCACCAGTGATGATTTGGTGTGTCATATTAAAGGGGGTGAATACTAAGGCAAACAATTATCTTGTGTTTTACATTTGTAATTATATTATTTTGTAGATATCTGATTTCACTTTGACATGAAAGAGTCCTTTTCTGTTGATCAGTGTCAAAAATAGCCATATTAAATCCACAGTGATTCAATGTTGTAAAACAATAAAACATAAACACTTCCGGGGGGGGGGGGGAGTAATACTTGTTATAGGCACTGTACATGGATCATCTACAACCTGGATATTGAGAAATATAGCTATTACTTTCTTCACAAAATTCTTCATGTTCATTGGCAGGATCATTGTTCTCTCTCAAGCCAACACTTAGAATGTCGAAGTTATAATTATGCTCAGTCAGTTGTGAATACCAGTCCACATCACTTGCATTCCTGACCCAGACACCTGAAACATACTCTGGGCTGGAAGAGATTGTTTAAAGGACCTTTCAGCAGTAGCATCCTCATGTACTTGTGGACATTCCTGGTCCATAACTATTCAAAATGAATTAGGAGCATCTGGAAAAACACCCTGGGTCTCTGTTAGAAAATTGAAATAGTAGTTTGATAACCTAAGGAACTGCTGCTCTAACACAGCGCTTCACAGATCTTCAATACCGTAGACCCACATACAAAAGTTGAAGATGTTCTTCATTGTACATAGAGTTGCATCGATCATTCACCTTGCTGGGGTTTAAGGGGGTTAGGTAAAGAAGTGCTAGAGTAATATTTCCGTGTTTTCCTGGCAATTTGGGGATGAAAAATTGAAACAAAGTATTAGGAAAGGGAGGTAGAGTTGGACCATGCCACCCCTCTGACTTGCTAATTCCTGCTCAGTTATATCTCAAATGGTAACCTTTTCACTCCCAGATATTAAGTAAGAGAGGTTTCAGTTCTTTTTCAAGTATAAATACATTCTCACTTAAATCAGATGAAAAATCAATAGATACGAGAGATTTTGCAGATGTGGAATTGATTTCCCTTCATAGAAGCTGCCTGACCTGCTGAGTTCTTCCAGCATTTTCTGTGCATTACTCGGTCCTTGTACTCTGGCCCTTGTAGTGATGGTCTACATTACATTTGTCTTCCTTATTTTCTTGCTGCAAGAACATCAAGTTATGGGACTACAAATTTGCTTAACAAATTTCATGCTAAATGGGATTACTAAATTTAAAACTAAAGGAAGTCCACCATCCACCTTGTGAGTACAGCTGATGATCATAAATAACCCATTACAAAAAGTGAAGTTGTAAGGTACACTAGAGGTCAGATAAAACTTTGTTGCTTGGAATCTTTTCCGATACAGCCTTCATTCTTTACATGTAAAACCATGTTGCTTTCTGCTGAAGCAATATCTTTCATTTTATTAATGCTTGTCCTTCTGTAACCTTGGCATTCTAGATTTTTCTTAATCTCCCTGCCTCTGAACCCTTATTTGTGCTTCTTCAGTTCTGGCTTTGTAAAAAATCTTTGACTGTACTTGTTTCTTCTAAAGAGGGGAATAAACTGTCGATGCTTCTGGCAGAGCTTTCCTTTGATGGAACAGCTTCTCCCTTCCATTCCTTTCCTGGCAAAGAGCCTTGGCCCACCATACTGACTGTCCATAGATGCTGCCTGACCTGCTGAGTGCCTCTAGCATTTTGTGTGTGTTACTCTGGATTTCCAGCATCTGCAGAATCTCATGTGTCTAATTGCTCCAGCATTGTTGATTGTTTATTAACTTGCTGAAGCCTTAAGCTCTGAAATTGTCTTCCTAAACACTCTATCACTTGACAAGGATGGTCTTTAAAACCTTCTATTTTGATTAAGCAGTTGTTCATCTATCCTGACATTTAGTTAATATGACTCAGTGTAAATATTGTTTATTCCTTAGAAAATTTTGCCATTGTTAAAGGTATGACAGGGAGTGATAATAGCTTTCACCCTGAGAACAAATGATACTTCAAAATATAGATATTTCCATATATGAGGTGGGTGGTTGATGTGCTGGTGTGTTAACTAGTTGTTGAATTGTTTCATTTATTACATCCACATCAGTAGTTTAATCTTGTCTTATCATGGTAACATACCAGTTAACATGGTGCCATAACAGCTCGGGGTGGTCCAGAGTTCAATTCTTGCACCGTCTTTTAGGAGTTTGTACGTTCTCCCTGTGAACTGCTTGGGTTCCTCCAGGTGCTCCAGTTTTCTTTCACAATCCAAAGACATACTGGTTAGTAGGTTAATCAGCCATTGTAAAGTGTCCTGCGATTAGGCTGTTGTTAAATAAGTGGATTTCAGGGTGGTGTGGTTCGTTGGGTGGAAATGCGTGTTCCACACTGTATCTCTAAAAAAAATAAAAATAAATAAATAAATTTTACAGTGAACAAGCTTGCCAATGTCACATTTCATACAAACCTCTCCTTGCCTCCAACAGGGCAAAGTATATGACTGGAATTCGGATATACAGGGATGGATCCTTAGTGCTTTCTTCTATGGTTACATAGTTACTCAGATTCCTGGTGGATACCTGGCTGGTAAATTTGGAGGGAAACTGCTGCTTGGATTTGGTATACTGGGCACTTCAATTTTAACACTGTTGACTCCACCGGTGGCTGAACTGGGCCCCTACTATGTCATTGTACTGAGGATTATTGAAGGTCTGGGAGAGGTATGTTCTAACTTGTCATTCATGCTTAGGAATTTTGCATTATTGAAACAATTAAATCTGTATAGCAATGAAAATTTAAAAAATGCAGATGTTGGAGAAAATAAACAAAAATGCTGGAAACACTCAGCGGGTCAAGAAGTATCTCTGGAAAGAAAAACAGTTGATGTTTTGAGTTAGTTCTGACAAAAGACCTGAAGCATTAACTTTTTTTTTCCCCACTGGTCTTGCCAACATGTTTGCAGCATTTTCTGTTTAAATCTGTAATATTTCCTACAGAAAAAAGTTTAGCTAATTTTTATGAATGTATTTGGTATCCAAAAAATGCAACATTTTTGAGGAAAAAAGATGTCCATCGGCAGTAATTGTAATTTTTGGATAAAGTGCAATGCATCATTCAAATCTCTTTTGAAAATTGTGAATTAAGAGTGATACAATAATCTTTAAGGATTTTACATACTTCACCTCCTTGTTATGGAATTTAAAAATAACTGGATTGAAAACCTAGAACAGTACAATATAGGAACAGGCTATTCGGCCCACAATATTGTGCCGAACTACTAAAAAGCAAATCAAAAACACGCAAACTCTAGTCCTTCCTACCTTCACCATGTCCATATCCCTCCATCTGCCTTACATTCATGTGCCTATCCAAAGTCTCTTAAAAGTCTCTATAATGTATTTGCCTCTACCACCATACCAGGCAGTGCGTTCCAGGCATCCACGTTTCTCTGAGCAAAAAACTTACCCCTCACATCCCCCTTGAACCTAGCCCTTCTCACCTTCAATGCATCCCTTCTGGTATTAGATATTTTAGCCTGGGAAACAAATATTCTCTGCTCACTCTATCCATGTTTCTCATAATCCTGTAATCCTCTATCAGATCTCCCCTCAGCCTCTGGTGCTCCAGAGAAAACAACCAAAGTTTATCCAGCCTCTCCTTATAGCTCATGCCCTCTAAACCAGGCAACATCCTGGTGAACCTCTTTTGCACCCTCTCCAAAGTCTCGACATCCTTCCTATAGTAGAGCGACCAGAACTGTTAAAAGATCATATTAGTGTAAAATGCTTGTGGAGGAGGTGACCAACTTCAAAGATAATTTATTTCAAAGGTATTTCCTCATGGTTGATGGAAAATATTTAAACATTTTATAGCTGGCATTGATTGTCATATTCAAGTTTAAGACCTCGAAAATATGCATTTTAGGTAGAGCTCTCCCTATTGGATCATTGGATAATCATTCCATTGCCAGGGACTTGTGCACCTGTCTTTAGGTCATGCCTTTCATTAGTGCATGGATCTTACATGAGTAGTCTTGCTCCTAGCACGTCAGCATATTATAGTGCAGCGTTGGGGCTATCTCTGCTATTGAATTGGGGTATAGTATTGTTATTTTTCTTGTAGTTTAATTTTCCTGTGCTTGTTTATATTTTTGTGTACGCACCTATATACATCTGACTGTTTATTGAGTTTCCCAGTGGTTACAGTTACCTCTGTATTTTTCTGGAAATTTCTTGGTTTCAGTGCCAGGTGTCATGTTAATTGAATCTAACTGTCGTATTGGTTAACTCTTATCAATGAAATTTTCTGTTATGAGAAGACCACAGTACTTTAATCTCTCCCCTTTCTTCTGTTTCTTTGCTGTTGTAACGCTTAATAAAGTAATCGTAAGTAACACACACAAAATGCTGGAGGAACTCAGCAGGGCAGGTAGCATCTATGGAAAGAGTAAACAGTTGACATTTCGGGCGGAGACCCTTCATCAAAACTGGAAAGGAAGTGGAGAAGTCAGACTAAGAAGGTGGGAGAGGGGAGGAAGAAGCACAAGCTGGCAGGTGATAGGTGAAACTGGCAGAGGGGGTGAAGTAAAGAGCTGGGAAGTTGACTGGTGAAAAAGATAAAGGGCTGGAGAGGGTAGAAAACCATGGAAGAAAGGGAAGGGGGTGGAGCACCAGTGGGAGGTGATGGGCAGGTCAGGGGATGGCACTTGTTTTCAGTGGGGAAGGACAAGTGGACAAGGGAGTCACTAAGGACGATTGCTGCAGAAAATTGGGGGGAGGGGGAGGGAGAGACAAGCCTGGTGGTGGGATCCCATTGGAGGTAGTAGAAGTTACAGAGAATTGTGCTGGATGCAGAGGCTAGTGGAGTGGTAGTGAGGGAAAGAAGAACCCTATCCCCAGTGTGGCGGCAGAAGGATGGGGTGAGCAGACATGCACGAAATGGAAGAGTTGTGTTTGAGGGTAGCATTGATGGTGGAGGAAGAGAAACTCCTTTCTTTGAAGAAGGATATTTCATTAGTTCTGGAATGAAAAGCCTCATCTTGGGAGTAGTGCAGTGGAGATGGAGGAATTGAGAGAAGGGGATGGCATTCTTGTGAGTAGCAGGGTGGGAAGAGGTATAGTCCAGGTAGCTCTGCAAATCAGTGGGTTTATAATAGACATCAGTAGATAAGTTGTCTCCCGAGATAGAGACAGAGGGATCGAGAAAGGTGAGGAAAATGGACCAAGTAAATTTGAGGGCAAGGTGGAAGTTGGAGTCAAAGTTGACGAAAGTTAACGAGCTCAGCATGGGTACAGTAAGCAACATCAATGTAGCCGTCAATGTAGCAAAGGAAAAAGTCCACAACTACCACCCCACTAGCCTCCACATCCAGCAGGTCCATTTCTGACACCTCAGTCTGGTTGCTCAATCTCTCTGTCTGCATATCTGGAGACAGTCTATCTACTGATATCTTTTATAAACCTGCTGATTCTCACAGCTACCTCGACTATATCACTTCCCACCCTGTCACTTGTAAAACGCCATCACTTTCTCTCAGTTCCTTTGTCTGCGCTGCATCAGCCCTCAGGATGGGGCTTTTCATTCCAGAACTAATGAGATGTCCTCCTTCAAAGAAAGTGGCTTCTCTTCCTCCACCATCAACACTGCCCTCACCTGCATCTCTTTCATTTCGCACATGTCTGCCCTTAACCTCATCATCCTGCCACCACACTGAGGATAGGGTTCCTCTTGTGCTCATCTACCACCCCACCAGCCTCCACACCCAGTACATAATTCTCCGTAATATCTGCCATCTTCAATGGGATCCCACAACCAAACACATCTTCTCTTCTCCCCGCCCCCCCCCAAACTTTCTGCTTTCCACAGGGATCACCCCCTATGCGACTCCCTTGTCCACTCGTCCCTCCCCACTGATCTTCCTCCTGGTACTTATCCTTGCAAGTGAAACAAGTGCCACACCTGCCCCTATACCTCCTCAATCACTACCATTCAGGGCCCCAAACACTCCTTCCAGATGAGGTAACATTTCACCTGCGAGTCTGTTGGGGTCATCTGTATCTGGTGCTCCCGGTGTGGCCTCCTGTATATTGGTGAGATCCGACATAGATTGGGAAACCAATTTGCCAATCACCTCCACTCCGTTTGCCAGAAAAAACAGGACCTCCCTGTAGTCACCCATTTCAATTCCACTTCCAATTCCTATTCCAACATATCAATGCATGGCTTCCTCCAGCCTGATGGCATGAGCATTGATTTCTTGAACTTCCGGTAATTGCTCTTTCTCCCCCCCCCCACCCCCCCCACCCCCCCCACCCCACCTCCCTTCACCATTCCCCATTCCTGTTTCTCTCTCTCAACATATCTCCTTACTTGCCCATCACTTCCCTCTGGTGCTCCTCTCCCTTTTTTCCACGGTCTTCTAACCTCTCCTATCAGATTCCCCCTCCTCTAGCCTTTATCTCTTTCACCAATCACTTCCTAACTCTTTACTTTCCCCGGTTTCACCTATCCCCTGCCACCTTGTATTCCTTCCTGCCCTCCCCCCACCTTCTTACTTTGACTTCTTCCTTTCCAGTCCCGAAGAAGGGTCTCGGTCCGAAATGTTGACTGTTTACTCTTTTGCATAGATGCTGCCTGACCTCCTGAGTTCCTCCAGTGTTTCGTGTGTATTCTTTTGGATTTTCAGCCATCTGCAGATTTTCTCATATTAATGTATTTGACTGCTAGGGAGGTACTGACCCTGGGCACACCAGTGGTTAAAGCATTCACTCTTCCTGAAAGGTTGCAAATGTGTCACACAAATTAAAAGCAATTAAATATATGTAAAGTAACAAATCATATTAATGTCTGTATATTTTCCTGCTAGATGATTTTTTTTTCCCATTAATTTTAATGAGACAGCTGTGCTTGTGCAGGTATGAGCTGGCACAGATTCAGAGACACAAAAGGCTGGAGACTGAGAGCTGGACTTGAATTTTACAGTGTTACGTTTGTTGCAATTTTATTGGGTTTTTCTCTAAGATGACTATCATCATTTAAAAAATTTTAAAAAATCAGTGTTTTTCATTATTTTAACATCACGTTGCATTTAATGTGTATTAGGGCAATCACTCAAGTCAAGTATGATCTTCTCCTAAGGGATTCTCCTTTGGCTGGTCCTTAGGTGGCTGGATAGCCGATCCGGGATCCACATTTAAAGCACACTTTATTTAAAGTTCTACTACGTAGTTCATTTAAATTTTATACTAAGCCAAAGAAGACATATTTGTTATATGGAACATTTTAAAGAAAGAAAACAAAGCAGAAAGATTGAGGAAGAAATTGCAGAGCCTGGGTTTTTGCAGATGGTGGGAGAAATGCATAGTGGCCATTATTTCAAAGAACACAAATAGTTGAGAGGAACAAGGAGAACATTAGAACAACTTAATATTCAAATTTATTTTAAAAAACTAATAATTTCAGTACATGATCTGAGGTGGAAATAGATAGGAACAGTATTGTTTAGTTGGAAGTGTATAGGTTTACATATGGTGATGGAAGGTGTCTGGAGATCCGGTTCACTCAAATAAATGCTGAAATTACCACATTCAGATTAAATTTAGAAAAAAAAATTAGGGAGGTGGATGGAATTTGTGGTATGATAATTGAGCTGATGGTAGATCCTTTAGACCAAGGGTCCCCAACCTTTTTTGCACCGCGGACTGGTTTAATATTGACAATATTCTTGCGGTCCGGCCAACGGGGATGGGGGGGAGGGGTGGGTGTTCAAGTAGGGTTAAACTCACCTCAACATGTCTTTTACAGTTAGGTTTGCCAACTTTCTCACTCCCAAATAAGGGACAAAAGTCACAGTCAAATCCCGGGACACTTTACCCCAGGAAAGACTACCATAACCATGAAGTCTTGCGCAGGCACCTGTGTGCGCATGCGTGTATGTGCCGATTTTTTTTTTCCCACCACAAATCGATTTTGCCTTCATCTTCCCGACTATACTGTACATACATTATTTCTACTTTATATAGGCTGTGTACTTATCATTTCTGATTTTACTATATGTCAGTGTTGTTTATTTTAGGTTTTATGTGTTATTTGGTATGATTTGTCAGGTTATTTTTTGGGTCTGGGAACGCTCAAAAATTTTTCCCATATAAATTAATGGTAATCGTTTCTTCGCTTTACACCATTTCGGCACGAGAGGTTTCATAGGAGCGCTCTACTTTAGCAGGGGAGAAACAGGATAAACCAATTTAGCCCAATATATGGGATGTCCCGGCAAATACAGGACAGTTGGCAACCCTATGTTCAAGTTCAACAGTGCGTGACAGGGAATGAGGAAAGGTGCAGCTGACTCATATCGTTTCCTCACAGACCGGTAGCACATGTTTTGCGGTCTGGTACCGGTCCGGGGCCTGGTGGTTGGGGACCGCTGCTTTAGACATTCTATATATTTCCCCAATATGACAGTCAATGGTTGCTCATTTATGAGGTTGAACTTTATTTTATTACTTCTAATAGGGTGTAACCTTCCCTGCTATGCATGCAATGTGGGCTGAATGGGCACCTCCTTTAGAAAGGAGCACGCTTCTCAGTTTATCGTATGCAGGTAAGTTAATTCTGTTTAAAGCTTGAACTGTCCTTTGCACTGGAATTTATGTAGTGTCTAAACTTCCCAAAGGTGATACTAATGGAGTATTAGTGATTTTTTTTCCCCCTTTCCTTTCTTTCTTTTTCCATTCCCTATTTGGCTCCCCTTCTCTTCTCCTCACCTGCCCATTACCTCCCTCTGGAACCTCTCCTCTTTCTCTTTTTCCTATGGTCCTCTCCTATCAGATTCCTTCTTCAGCCTTTCACCCCTTCCACCTATCACCTCCTAGCTTCTAACTTCACTACACCCCTCTCCAAGATTGAAGATTCAAGAATCAAATTTGTATATCACATGTACATTGAAAAATGGAGTGAAATGTATTGTTTGCGTTAACAACCAACACACCCAAGATGGCAGAGCAGGGCCATCAAATCAAATCAAGCTGAATTGTCCTTCAAACTACATGGATACAGTCGAATGAGGCAGCATTCTACGGGACCAAGGTGCAAAAAAAATCATGTGCATTCAAAATAGCGAGAAATAAAAAAAACAAGCATCATCACATAAGAAAATACATCTTTTTTAGTTGGAGACCCTGAAATACAAATCCCGCAAATTGATGTTTCCCAGCAATCCAGCCTGTTATTCCACTGATTGAACACTAGAGGGCAGCACCGACAGGAGCATGGATGCCATGCTACACTTTGGATCTTGGATGATCCGCCCATCCACCTTCCCCCTCACCTATCACCTACCAGCTTGTATGTTTTCCCCTCCCCCTTTCTTCTTATTCTGGCTTCTTCCCTCTTCCTCTCCAGTCCTGATGAAGGGTGTTGGCCCAAAGTGCTGACTATTTATTCCTTTTTATTGATGCTGCCTAACCTGCTGAGTTCCTCCAGCATCTTTGTGTGTTACTAATGGAGCAAATTTAACATTTTATTAATGATGTCACTGGTTATAATTGCACAATAATGCATGTTTGTCTTCCTGGGTGTCAGATATATTTTTTATGAAAGTTGTACCTTATTCCATAATATTATATGACTTGAATTTTAAAATGGCTTCTAATGCCAAGACAATCTTTAATTGTGACTGTCTCAGATGCTCCAGTTAAGTTTATCTCCACCTATCTCTTAAGGTGAGGGAGTATTGACTGGACTTTTGTATATTTTACAATTAAAATATAACTATGTCAGGCTTTAGTTTTTTTACTCACTGAAGCCCATCACCCCTACTGGGTCATAGGCCACAGACAGCATCTCACCAGAGTCCTCTATCCTAGTCAGGTCTTTCAAGTTTTCTCCATGCATAGCCCATCTTCTTGGTATCCTTCCTCTCCCAAGGATGAGGTCTTTGGAGCTTCTATTGCTTTGTTGCTATCCCCATGCCCAACATCCCTTTCACAGCCAGGCTTGGGACCGTCCATAGCAGAGTTTTAGTTTTTAGTGATAAAATTTAATTTGATGTATCATATTCTTGAGCGATAATGCTATTCACTTCTTTTTCTAATATGTTAACTTTATTAATGTCTTTGTGGGCACGTGGCCAAGTGGTTAAGGCATTCGACTAGCGACCTGAAGGTCGTGAGTTCAAGCCCCAGCTGAGGCAGCGTGTTGTGTCCTTCAGTAAGGCACTTAACCACATCGTGCTCTTTGACAACACTGGTGCCAAGCTGTATCGGCCCTTGCCCTTCACTTGGACAACATCGGTGTCGTAGAGATGGGAGACTTGCAGCATGGGCAACTGCCCGTCTTCCATACAACCTTGCCCAGGCCTGTGCCCTGGAGTGTGAAGACTTTCCAGGCGCAGATCCATGGTCTCGCAAGACTAACGGATGCCTTAATTAATGTCTTTGATTGTGTAGAAGTGTGTCCAGATTGTATTATATGGAATTGCTATCTATTGGCGTTGTATCAATGTGCTAGTTTTTTCCATTTAGCCAATGATCCATCAATATAAATGCATACATATACTTACTACCCTAAATTTGAGTCATGTACTAGGCTCTAAATATTACATTATTTTCCAGGTGCCCAATTTGGAACTGTTGTTTCACTTCCATTATCTGGAATAATTTGCTATTACTTGGATTGGTCATATGTTTTCTACATCTTTGGTAAGATTTCATAGTGTAATTTTCATAGTGTAAGCTTTGCATTGTAATTTAATCCTGCTCATTGAAATGTTGTTTTCTTCCTTCCTACCTACCTAAATAGAGTTAGCAAGATAATATTTGAGTAGGTAGTGATGTGACTCAGTAAAGCAGGAAGAACCATTCCTGTGAATCTGATAAAGTACATCTATATCTATCCAACAGAAAAGAATATCATGTGTAGTCACAGTAAATGGGAATTTGTGCCATTTTCAAAAAAAGAGTATATGAATGATTTCATTCTGTACTGTCAAAATAGGTTCGATATCAGCTGGAAGCTGGAATCCTTGTACGTCCTTCCTTGCCCTTTGACATTTGCATTATTTGGCCGCCTCTGCTGTAAGCAGCCAAGTTGAGGAGACCCAGTTGATTGGTGTGGTTTTATCTGTCTAAGGATTTCCGTATTGAGCTCTAACAAGCTACATCCGAAATGGAAATTAAAGCACTTGTTTATGCGTTATTACTTTGAATGGATAACACTTCACTAATTATATGGCTATTTTGCTTTTGAATATATTTGCCAAATATATTATTTTCAGCTAATGTAAATAACATCATGACCTGTTCTTTCTATTGAGGAGTAATTGAATGGAAATAACCCGAATCGTTAAATCTTGGAGCTTGGAAACAGATCCTTTGGCCCAACCGTCCATACCAACTAAGAAGATACCCATCTAAGCTAGTTGTGTTAACTTGGGTTTGGCCTATATCCCTTTAAACTTTTCCTACCCAAGTGTTTTTAAAATTTGTTAATGTAACTGCCTGAACCACTCCTTCTGGCAGTTCATTCCATGTATAGGTTACCCCCTGGATGAAAGAGCTGCCCCTTGGGTTCCTATTAAATCTCTCTCTTCTTACCTTAAACCTATGCCCTCTAATTATTCCCAGCCCTGGGAAAAAAAAAACCTATGTGCATTCACCCAATCTATGTCCCTCAGGATGTGGTACATCTATTTAAGGTCACCCCCAATTCTCCTACACTCCAAGTTGTGGCCCGCTCCATCTCTCTCTGTAACTCAGTCCTTTGAGTCCTGGCAACATCCTTAAGTCCTTTTTGCACTCTTTTCAGCTTAATGGCATCTTTCTTTTAGCAGCATTCTTTTTGAATGTAGTATGCGCTGAGTATTTTATGTTCTTTAGTGATTGAATTACTTAATGTTTTAAGTACAGTAATTTGTTAAATAAAATCGTTCAGTGCCTGATACTCTCGGTTTAAACTTGAATATTTGTGATACAACAATGGTCTCTGTAGGTATTAGTTACTACAGTCATTAGTTATTGCATTTATTACTGCAGTTCTTTTATTTATTTAGATTTCAAGCATGGCGATTATTTTGCTTTCCTGTCACTTCACTTGTAGCCATTAATGGTGATGCAGCATGTCATATCAAAATTTTAATTTCTAAGGGGAAAGCGTTTACTATAAATGCATATTTGTTGGAAAAATCTTTAAATTGGTACTGATGGTATAGATTATATGTAGTGCTTTTGATTTACAGATTGCCTACTTTTTTGCAATGAAATAATTTATTTTTATCAGGTGCACTGGGGGTCTTCTGGTGTCTGCTATGGTTCTGGCTGGCAAGTGACACACCAGAAAGCCACAGAACAATATCTAAGGCTGAGCAAGACTATATAATATCTTCTCTTCGTGGCCAGGTAGGATGTGTGCTGTCACACAGAAAAGTTGACACATGTTGAGAACTTTAACTTCAATGTCACATCAAAAAGTGATGTCAGCTTTATTAGCACTAAATTTGCTTTCTGTAACGTTGCAGCATTTCAAATGATTTCAAATTCTTTGAGGGTTCTGTGTAACTACTGTACAACAGCAACATGACACTTGCGTCTTTAATATAGGAAAACCATTCTGTCCATAATTCTGTGAAGGTAGAAAGGAATAAGTTATTTCATTACTTCATTTGATGAACGGTAGCTTTGTGGGTAAGATCAGGGTTGACTACCTGCCACTATTGGTAAGTTTATACATTCTCCCTGTGAACACTTTGGTTTCCTCTGGATTTGCTGAGTTCTTCCGGTGTTGGCAGTGCATCTAGCTCCTCCATGACTGGTAGATCTGGGATAGCCTCGAGTGCTTGTGACTACATTCTGGGCTGAGTACAACTCTTTGTAGTTCTCAACCCAGCATTGAAGCTGATATGATTTCTCCAGTGTCCGACTTCAGAGGGGCAGTGTTGTTGACAGAGGAACCTGTGGCCTTCTTGATGCCTTCAGACATGCCTCGTGCATCCCCTCCCTGTGTCTGCAACAGTCTGGATATTACTGCACAAATTCAGCCAGTAATGTTGATGCAGCAGTGCGCAGTTTTCTCAGCCTTGTTTCTCGCAACCTTAAGACCGTCTTGGGTGCTGGTGTTGGGATCATTCTTGTAGGCAAGGAGGGCTCTTCTTTTGGCTTCAGTCACTAGTTCCATTTCTTCCCAGCTTCCATCATACCAGACTGCTTGTGTGCGTTCTCTCTTACCGAACGCAGTGATGGCTGAGTTGTAGATGAAAGTACCACTTTCTCTTGATTGAGTTGTCGTCATAGGTGGAGACTGCCACAGCATCTTCAAAGTGGTCAATGAACTTCTGCATTTACTTGGCACTGAATGCTCAGGAAATGTTGATGCATGGTCGACCCTTCCTCTCAGAGTAGTGTAGCTTCTCTGGTGCGATCCTCACTTTGCTGTCTACTCGGGAGTGGCCGGTGTCACAATCTGCGCTGTGATAGCTGGGAGTGATAAGGACACTTCTGAAATCTGCATGCCTGGTGATGACAAGGTCTATCTGATGCTGGTGGCGATATCATGGTTGTCTCCATGAGACCTCCTTATGAAGCACCTTGCACTGGAAGTGTGTGTTGGTCACACACCATCCATAGTAACAGCATAGTTCTATCAGCCTCTACCCATGTTCATTCATCTTTTCCACTTCATGTGGGTCTAAACAATTGGACCAGGTCTTGCTGTTGGTTCCTACTCTAGCATTGAAGTCTCCCAACAGATACAACTCTTCAGCGCTAGATATCTTGGACAATGCTTCATCCAATGCTCCATAGAAGAGATCTTTATCTTTGGCGCTGGCACCAAGAGTTGGGGGCATAGACGCTAATGAAGTTGACCAGGCAGATGATGCTGACGGTGGAGAGTGAGGATTCTGCCTATCCTCCCCAAAGGCGGCTCAACAGCTGTGGCAAGTGTCTTCCTCACTGCAAAGTCGACACCGCACAGTCTTGGCTCATCCTGGGACTTTCCTCACCAGAGGAAGGTGTAGTTCGATTCTGATAGAGCTGCTGTCTGCCTGACGTCTCCTGAAGGCAGGCATTGTCAGTATTAAGTCTGCAGAGTTCTCTGTCTACGACAGTAGATTTGTGTGTTTGATTGACTGGTTTGATGTCATTCATGAGCCCAGGACACATGGTCCTGACATTCCAGCTTGCGATACGGAGCTGGAGCCTTCTTGGTTCCTCCAGGCTTGTCTGGTGTTGGGTTTCAGCTTGCTTGTTGAAGTTAGTCTCTGACTCCACACACCCAGTGAAGCAGGCAGGTCATGGTGGGACAGCGCCTTACTGGTTTGGGGTTGCCCAGCATGAGGCGGGCAGTAACTATCCAAAGAGATGCAATTGTCTCTCCCACCATCAGAGGTGACCCCTGGTGCTCATTCTTATGCCAAGTGGTGTGAGTTTAGAACCAGTAACTGCCACTGGTTGTGTTGTGCCAAAGTCTTCAAACATCACTGGAGTGACCTCCAGTGCTAAAAGCCTGGGCAGGTGGTATGGAGACCTTGGGCTGTCTAGATGACAAGATCTCCCTGTTGGCCTTGCTGATATAATCTAAAGGAAAGCTAGAACCTGTACAATTTGATACCAGGAATTGCCAGGAGGAGGCAGGGTACACCATCCAGCCATGTTATGGACTCCACTCTGGATTTGCTGTCAGGGTTTACTCCCTTAGCCTTCATCTCTCCCAAGACTGACCCACAAGGAGGTGGGCCATTATCCCATAGCAAGGTTGATGGCTGCTCAAAGCTTGTACATGGACCCAGAGTCTTCGCACATCAAGACTGTCCATCACACCTCAACACTTTGGAATAAGAGTTTCCCTTGCAAGGGAAGTGCCTGCCAAGGCTAATGAGCTCCATCTGTATGGGTTTAGAGTCAGAGTTGTCCTTCTCCTTGACTAGCTGCCAGCTGAGGCTGAGGAGCCCGGTCTGCTTCACAGGCTGCAATGTATAACGCAGCGCTCCAGACTGAGGAACTGCGGCCGCTGACCCCCAGCGCCACCACAGGATCTGAAGCTGTTCCTGGACGACCCCCCCCCCACCAAAAAGAGGACAAGAGCCCAGCGGAGCGTAGACAAGCCCAACAGCCTATGGAACAGCAGCAGCTTGAGTGGTGATGGCAGCAGCTGGAGGTGGCGTTGGCAGGCTGGCGGTTCCTCCACCCTGCACCTGACCTCCCGGCTGTCACCTCCCCCACCGTGCTGTATCAGATTATCAGAGAATCAAATTAAAATGCTATGATCAAGTCAACTAAACCTTGGATATTATCCATCTCTGTTGCATTTGGACTTGAACTATTATACTTAGTAGACTACATGTAGAACTGAATACTTCACAATAATTAACATTCTGTGAAATGGAAAAGCTCATTGATAGAACCAGCTGAAGATGCAGCAAGGATTTTACCTTGAGGAATTCCTACAGCATTGCCTTGGGTGCTGACCTCCAAAAGTCACAGCCTTTTCTCCTCTTTTGTGCTCTTAATATCAAAGGGCACTTGTTCTGGTTTCACTTGTGGAATTTGGCTTTGAAGGCAATAATCAAAGAGGAAATAATTAATCATTTACAAAACCTGAATGCCAAACTTGATTTTATAAAAGGTAAGTTATGCTGGCCAAATCTGATCGATTTCTTTGAGGATATCTCAGAGAGATTGAGTAAAGTGGAAATTCTAGATGTAATGTATTCAGATTTACTGAAGGTATGTGTTTCAATGCCCATCTACCTCACCCAGGTGAGAGGTTGGATCACTCCAAGGGCTGAGCCAATCTGGTGAGATTGAGAGCAGCTTCAGGCTGGGTGGCCCAAGTGTATCACTACACTGGGATCTGTGTCCTAAAGCGAGGCACTACTCAGTGCTTGGAGAATTTAAGTGTTGGTTCAGACAGACTGGAAAGCCCGAGTGTCAGAACCAGAGGTGGGGGTTGGGCTAATTTCACTTGCTCTCCTGTGATGTTCATTCATCTCTCGGCAGCAAAGTGCTCTGGCTGCTGTGCTACTGAGACCAAGGCTGAGGCCTACTCCAGCTGCTCTGGGGAGTGGATCTAAGGGTTCAACCTGGTTTGAAACGATGACGCTTGCTTATATTGTTTGCATAATTGTGTGCTTTTTATCTTTTGCTTTCTCTTTCTCTGCGCAGTGGTTTTGGGTTCTTCGGGTTTCTTGCTGTATGTCTGCCTGTAAGCAGACAAATCTTAAGGTGTATAATTTATACATTCTTTGATAATAAATGTTCTTTGAATCTTGACAGAGTGCCACATAAGAGGCTGATGCAAAAATTGTGAACTTAAGGTATCAGAGGAAGTGTATTAGCATAGATTGAAAACTAGGTGTCACAAAGAAAACAAATTGGTATAAATATGTCCTTTTTATGCTGGAGGGATGTAACTAGTGTAATGCCCTTGGGATTGGATCTTGGCTGTCAAGGGTTTACTATTTGCATTAATGATCTAGAGGAGGGGACAAAAGATAAGGTTTCCAAATTTCCTAATGATTCAAAAAAGGTGGAAGGGCATGTTGTAATTGTGATTCTGCAATGGGATATAGATAGACTGAATGATTGGATGAAAACCTGGTGGCTGGAGTTTAATGTTGGAAAGTATGTGAATTCCTGCACTTAGGTAAGGGAAGTCAAAAGGTGGATTGTAAATGAATGAAATTCGGAGGCATCTATGTGCTCTAGAGCATGGTTCTCAAAAAGTTAGCAAGTTGCAAATAGCTCAGAGGCTAGCAGCATTTTGGCCTTTATAGCAAAGGGATTGGAGTTTAGGAACAGAGAAGATTTGCTACAATTGTATGTGGTGTTGGTACAGCCACAGCTGAAGAACTGTGCAGTTTATGTCCCCTTGTCTACTAAACCATATACTGTAGTAGCATTAGAGGCAGCCAAAAGGAGGCTAATTACTGTGATGAGAAGGCTATCCTATCAAGAGAAAATTGACAATTACAATTTGGAATAATTGGGACGTGACCTTAATCAAACTTATAAGGTCCTAATATGTAAGATCCTGAGGAGTCTTGACAGAGTAATTATTGAGATATTTCCAATACTGGGAGAGTTTCAGACAAGGGGATTTAGCTACAAATTAAGGGTCCAATAATTTAAAAGAGTGGTGAAGCCCTGGAATTCTCTACCATAGAGGGAACAGATCAACTGGAAGCCAAGGAGAAATCCTCTCCCAATTTAAGTCCAAGCCAGCAGCATTGAAATTGGGTGACTCTGACTTTTTCAGGCAATCGAGGTACAACCTTTGTAAAGCTACCTGGGATGCTGAGAGACAATACTTAGTCCAAAATAGAATCTCAGACCTGCAGTTAGTTGTGGCACGCTTATAAAAGATTATAGAACAAAGACAGACAGCATCACTTGACAACAGCATATCCCTCCTTGATGAACTGAAGGCAATGGAATGACACCACCTACCCTGAGAGCCTGCAGTAACTGTTGTAAATATCAGATCAGTTTTCCTGACAGTGAGCCCATGGAAAGTGTATGGCCCAGATGGAGACCTCAGCCATGTCCACCAAATCTGTGCATATCAGCAGGATTTGCAGACATTTTGAACATATCCCCAGTCCAATCTGAGGTTCCCATCTGCATTTAGGAGACCATTATCACACTAGTGCCAAAGAAGAACAAGATATCATGCCTTAATGACTACCACCCAGTGGCTTTGACATCCACCATCATAAAGTACGTTGAGAGGCTGGTCACATCGCTCATGAACTCCAGCCTCCCAGACAAAATCAACCTACTGCAATTCGCAGAAATAGGCCCACGACAGTTGCCATCTTCCTGGCCCTACACTGGTCTCTGGAATATTTGCATAACTAAGTCACCTAGTGCAGACTATTGACTACAGCTCTGCCTTCAATACCATCATTCCAAACAAACTCATCTCCAAACATCTAGGTGTAGTTCTCAGCATCTTCAGTTGCATCTTCAAGTCCTTGACTTCCTGACCACAGATAACAATCAGTAAGAATAGACATCAATACTCAATATGAATATCTTAAACATGAGTGCCCCACAAGACTACGTCCTCAGGCCCTTACATTACTCGCTATAAACTCTCTATATGAATGTGTAATTAGATTACTCCTCTACAAGTTCACAGATGACCCCACACTAATGGGCCAGATTTCAAACATTGATGAAATTGAATACAAATAAGAGAGAGAGAGCCTACTGGTACGGTGTCAAGTCAACAACTTTTTCTTCAATGTCAACAAAGCAAAGAGTAGGCCATTGAATTCAGGAAGCAAGGTGGAGCAAATGCCCCTGTATCAGTGGTGCTCAGGTGGAGATGATTAAGAACTCCAGGTTCTTAGGTGTAAACATCAATTACCTGCCCTGGGCCCATCACATAGATGTGATGGTCACCAACATCTCCTTCTTCAGAAGGCTAAGGAAACACTACATGTCCCTGTTGACACTTGCTGACTTTTATAGATGCACCATCGTATCCAGAGGCATCACAGACTGGCTTGGCAAGTGCTTTGCTCATGATCACAAGAAATTGCAGAGGTTGTGGACATAGCTCAGTCCATTACGAAAACTAGCCTGCCCTCATGGACTCTGTCTACACTTCCCACTGCCTTGGGAAAACAGCCAACGTAATCAAAGGAACCTCTCAACCTCCTTTATTCTCCTTTTGCCCTCCCCCCTTCAATCAAGCAGAAGATACTAAACCTTGAAAGCACACACCACTAGATTCAAGGACAGTTTCAATCCCACTGTTCTGAGAGCTTTAAAAGGACGTCACAATCACCTTGTCATGCTCTTGCACTTTATCTTAGCTGCATTTTCTTTTTAACTATATAACTATTTCTGCATTTTAAAATAGGTTAGGACTTTATTCCCTGGAGCGTAGAAGAATGAGGGGAGATTTGATAGAGGTATATAAAATTATGATGGATATAGATAGAGTAAATGCAAGCAGGCTTTTTCCACTGAGGCAAGGGGAGAAAAAAGCCAGAGGACATGGGTTAAGGGTGAGGGGGGGGGAAAGTTTAAAGGGAACATTAGGGGGGGGCTTCTTCACACAGAGAGTGGTGGGAGTATGGAATGACCTGCCAGACGATATGGTAAATGCGGGTTCTTTTTTAACATTTAAGAATAAATTGGACAGATACATGGATGGGAGGTGTATGGAGGGATATGGTCCGTGTGCAGGTCAGTGGGACTAGGCAGAAAATGGTTTGGCACAGCCAAGAAGGGCCAAAGGGCCTGTTTCTGTGCTGTAGTTTCTATGGTTCTATTTTGTTGCCACTTTTCCCTTTGTACTACGTCAATATACTTGTGCTTTGAAGTGATCTGTCTGTATATATGACATGAAAACAAAGATTTTCATTGTACTATAGATTCTGGCTAATTGGGACTAATCGGGACCAATACATTTTGGTCTAATTAAATAGCTGCCCTAAATTAACCATGGAAGTAGTTTAAAAAGTATGAAAAAGACAAACAGCTCTTTAACTGAATCACAACTTGGGTATTTAAATGAAATACAGAACACACCAATACTACTACAGTTCTATAAAATTGTGTATTAGTTCCTAATAGTTATCGATGGAGGAATTCATCCAGTGTACGCTACTGTGTTTGAGGTGTCCTCGGAGGGGTAGCACCTCTTGTAAATGGGTTGTTGAGTTCATTTTGGGGAAGCTCACTAGCCTTAGGTCCCTTAGGTTGCTTAGCTGTCACCTGTGTCTCCACATAACTGTTTGAATGCGATAGCGGTCATACCCTGTACACCACTTCAACAGGTGGGCTCAACAAAGCGTGGGTAGCTGATGGGTCTCATAGCCCAATGAAATAGGGACATGCCTGTCCTAGCATGTGAAATCAGCTCTGGCAGACTGGGCAGATAAGATCAACAGTGAGAAGTCATGGTTATCCACTACAATCAAGGAAGACCCCAATTTGTGATGTATCACTGGATCTGGACTCCTGAGGTAAAGAGTGAGTGTTAGTACTGCAGTGCAACGGCTTTTTCACTTTAAAAACTCTCCGTACAGATTTTGATGTCATTACCAAATATGACAGATGGCCAACATGCTACCATATTCTTTTGACTACTAATGGCACTGTCAACAACTCCTTCCATCAATATGCTGATGTCAGTGGAGCAGGCTGTTTTGCCCTGCTTTTTACTGGCAGGGTGTTCTTGGGAAAATTTTTTAACATATGTTCAGTTAATCTGTTTGCACATAACTAGTATATTCTTTCCTATTAATATGAGTTTGACAAGGAGAATTAGCTAAAGGGTATCAGTTTGACTTAGTGGTAGCAATTTTTACAGATCTTAGTTCAAGCCTTGTTTTTCTTTCATGACAGGGAAGGGGAAATGACGGCTTTTTATTTAGTTATAAACACAGGGATTCTGCAGATGCTGGAAATTCAGAGTGACACACAAGTGATGCTGGAGAAACTCAGCAAGTCAAGCAGCATTCTTGGAGAGAAATAAACGGTCAACATTTTGGGCTGAAACTCTTCATCAAGACTGGTGGGTGATGGATCTTGGCATGAAATGTTGACTGTTTATTTCTCTCCATAGATGCTGCCTGACCTGCTGAGTTTCTCCAGCATCTTGTGTGTATTATTTTAACTCTTATTCTTTGTCTGTGACAAGTTGATTTTATTATGATGATGTGACTCAAATGCAGGGTTTTAAGCAACTTATCAGCATTGGCTGAACTTAAAACAAGAAATTAATTTTATTGAATAACAATTTAATTAGCATAATGGAAGGGAGTCCCAGCCAACAATAAATCCAGATCTAAAATAATGTGCCATTGCCAAATATGTAGTTCCCCATATGGAATTAAATAGTATTTGTGTTCTTTTTTCCTTTAAATTTATTTTTTCTCATTTTCTATTTTCATAGCATTCTTTTAAGAAAAATGTACCATGGCAGTCTATATGGAAATCTTTGCCACTCTGGGCTATAATTGTTTCTCACTTTTGCTACAATTGGACCTTTTATACGTTATTAACACTACTTCCAACCTACATGGAAGAAATTTTACAATTTGACATTAAAGAGGTAAGTGTAAAAGGTTTGTTCTATTCCGTTTAAAGTCATTGTGTGCATTGTGTTTTATGTGAAATTTAGAGGAGACAATAATGACAATTAGCCAAGATTTTTTGCCTTTTAAAGCTGTTTCACGCTTTGATAAATTATTTCTGATGGATAATTGGTTGTGTCCCATGAAATACTTTAAGCTGAGATCCATCCTCATTCATATCACTGTCAGAAAAAAACAAGAGAAAACTCTCATGTTTATCTACTTGGCTAAAGTTATTTCTGACATCAATTTAGTCCAAAATTACGATAAGATCCTTGTTATAAATGTCTGTTTAAACTTGCTGCTATACACAGTAAATACTATGGCAAAACAGTTTAGATGGCAATCACAATGGTAAGCGATATCAGATATGGGATTCTCCTAGCTATTAGCAGATCCTCTTAACTATTAGCAGACCATGCTAGTAGTGTTCATGATCGGTATCTCATCAACTTCATTAATTTCAATGTTTTTTTTGTGTGTGTGCCATACTCTGCCAGAGCCTCGGCGACCACTTTTTTTTCAAGTGGTTGTCTTGGAGGAAAGATTGTGTGAGTGGTTCCCCACGTCCTTCTCACAGCGCAGTTTTTTTTACGAGGCCAAGTTGTGAGCTCAACACTGAAGCCAGCACAGATGGAAAGTGTGCCTGGGAGCGGCCCGACTGCATTCGAACTCGGGAACCTTCGCTCTGGAGTCCGGCGCTGATGTTACTGCTCCACCAGCCGGCCTAATTTCAGTTTAGACTATCCTAAAATGCCTTTTGTTTGTGTACTTCAGTAAGTATAAAGCCATAAGACCTAGAAGTAGAATTTGGCCATTCAACCCATTGTGTCTGCTCCACCGTTCAATCATGGCTGATTTATTTTTTTCCCTCCACTCCCGTAACCTTTGACACCCTTACTGATCAACCTCTGCTGTAAATATACCCAATGACTTGACCTGCACAGATTCACCACCCTCTGGCTAAAGAAATTCCTCCTCATCTCTGTTCTAAAGGGATGTACTTGTGCCCCCGGGTCTAGACTCATCCTCTATTAGAAACATCCTCTCCACACCCACTCTCTGTATGGTGACATCAGCCTATTAGGAACAATAACTTGTACAGCAAGCAAAGCATTAGTGGTAATGTGATTTAAATTTGAATTCATAGACTTCCATACACAATCACAAGCTTTAGTAGAACAATAGTTATAAAACATCTGCCTGTCTTCTCAAAGGTAGAAATGAGCAACAGTTTAAATAGAACAATAGTTTAAGATCACCTGAGTGATAAGCTTCTCTCATACATTAATTCCACAGGTAACTAGTCCCTTCCTCCAGTGTAACATGTATCCTCGTGGTAAATAGGAAAGTTCTGAGTTAGCTACATCTTTTTAGCTCATTTCAGATTGTAACTCCCTGCATTTAAAAATAATCCTCCATCTTGCCTCTGGTTCTTTAGCTGGTTACATTACTGTCTTCTTTGGTTATCAGCAATCCTCCCAGAGAAAGCAGTTTCTCCCTTTCTTCTCTAGCAAAATCCTTTATTTTGATGTTGAATGTATCTCCCAGTTAGTATCCTTCTTTGAAGAATGATTGAAATTTCTCCATGTAGCTGAAGTCCTCGATCCTTGGTAATATTCTACCAAGTCTCTCTGAATCCCCACTAAGACCTTCCTAAAAATTGTCATATGATGCTCTAGATGAGGTATATATAATGCCTTAGTCCAAAGCCTCATATACTGAAGTCTTGTCAAATTCCAAAAATATCAATTACTAGATCTTTCTGTTTCTGCATTTAAAATTGTAGCATTTAATTTATGTGGCTTGTTACTTTTTTCCTTTCTTTCCAAGTGTATCATTTGGCAGACAGCTGTTCAAAATTATACCTGCCAAGTATCTGCCTATTTTTTCTGAAATCTTGCTCTTAAATGGTGTAATTTTGTGAGCAAAACCAGAGGATGTTTAAGTAAAATTTAATTGATTTGACTCTACAATTCCACCATCTTTGCATAAATGTATGTTCATCCAAAATTTTGCTGCCAAGATCTTAATTTTTGTACTAGGTTTTGTTTATTCATCAGATCCTGATCTGTTAGTGCTTTAACAACAAAAAAATGCAATTTCTCCAAGGCTCTGCCTTACCTCCAATCTAGTAAGTATTTGAATCTTCTGTGCTCCTCCAAACTGCATCCTATTTATTCCTATCACTGGTAACTGTCTATTTAGGACCTTAACTTTAGAATTACCGTCCCAACCTCCTCTGCCTTTGTCTTAATCTTTTAAGACACTTTTACAAATCCACCTCTTCAAGTGCTTTTAACTGTTTGTCGTATATACAACTGTTCCTTGGAGTCAAGTTCAAGTTCAGTCTATTGTCATTTAACCATATACATGTATACTGCCAAACAAAGCAATGTTCCTCTAGACCAAGATTTGCACAACACAGTACAAATCTATTTTTATAGGCATCCGTTAGTCTCATGAGACCATGGATTTGCTCCTTGGAAGGTTTCCAGGGTGCAGGCCTGGGCAAGGTTGTATGGAAGACTGGCAGTTGCCCATGCTGCAAGTCTCCCCCCTCCACGCCACCGATGTTGTCCAAGGGAAGGGCATTAGGACCCATACAGCTTGGCACCAGTGTCGTCACAGAGCAATGCTCAAGGATGCTTAAGTGCCTTGCTCAAGGAAACACATGCTGCCTCAGCCAAGGCTCAAACTAGCGACCTTCAAATCACTAGATGAACGCCTTAACCACTTGGCCACGTGCCAACAGTACAATGGTTTCGGACACTGTGCCACATAACACACATAACAGTACAAATAACACACATAACAAATAAAGTAATATTACCACAAATAAACTAACACATAATAAGGTGCATTTATGATACAAGTTTAAAAAGTAAACTGTATAATGCTACTGTTAGTTCATATATGATGGAAACATGGAGTTCAGTAGTCTTATGGCCTAGGGGAAGAAGTTGTTTCCCATCCTAACAAATCTTGTCCTAATGCCTCTTTCCTGATGGTAGGGAGTCAAAGAGATCGTTGGATAGATGAGAGGGATCATTGCTAATTCTAATGGCCCTGATTATGCAACACTCCAGATAAGTATCCCTGAAGGATGGAAGAGAGACCCTGATGATTCTGTCAGCAGTTTTTGCAATCCTTTGTAGGGGCTTGTAGTCAGATGCCTTGCAAGTCCTGTACTAGATGGCGATTCAGCTGGTCAGACACTCATGATGGTGCTCCTGTAAAAATTGGTTAGAATGGGGGTGGGGAAGCTTTGCCTCAATCTCCTCAGGAAGTGAGGTTTCTTCTGCGCTTTCTTGACCAAAGAGGTGGTTGTTGAGGGATCATCTGTTATGTACACTCCCAGAAACTCGGTGCTCTAATGCTCTCCACAATAGGAGCCGTTTATGTGCGGTGAGGAATTGTCAGTTCTGTACTTACCTAAAGTCCACAATCATCTCTTTGATCTTGTCCACATTGAGACTCAAGCTGTTGTGCTTGCACCATTCTACCAGCCACTCTGTATATTATCTCATTGTTGATGAGGCCAACCACTGTTGTGTCATCTGCAAACTAGATGATTCAGTTTGAACTGGATCTAGTAGTGCAGTCATGTGTCAGCAGTGTGAATAGCATGAATAAATTACATTGCTCATGATTTTTTTGAGACATTTGCTTAGTTAATATCATTCTGACTGTCTCCACTGGTCTGATTTTGTGAAATAGCTAAGTCTGAGACTTGCTGACAGATTTTCAGGGCCAAAAAAAAAATGTCGGTTTACTCTGCAGCTGAACTTCACATGGAATCCAGTTGTTGGGCGGGGAATTGTGCCAGCTCAGATCTGGAGCTGAATCCAAGAGACTACTGATTTCACTAGAGAGTGTAGAGGAGGCAGAGCAATCATGTTACTTTAATGTTTTGTATGTTTTGTTAACTACTTTTAAATTGATTTTAGATGGCTGTGTATGTCAAAGATATTTTAAGAAATTAACATTACTGAACATTTATGCAAGTGGCTAAACCTCATGACACAGTCTCAAAATAAAAGAATGTCCCTTTATATCTTAGATGGTGGGTGAATTTCTTCAGTCAGAGGATGGTGAATTTGTGGAATTTCTTTGGGCAGTGGAGCTGGATTCATTTGGTGTATTTAAGGCACAGATTGATGGGTTCTTGATTGTAAAGGCTTTAAGGGTTACAGGGAGAAGGCAGGATAATGAGTTGGGAAAGTCAGCTAACATTGAA
This sequence comes from Mobula birostris, assembly GCF_030028105.1. Classification (NCBI taxonomy): domain Eukaryota; kingdom Metazoa; phylum Chordata; class Chondrichthyes; order Myliobatiformes; family Myliobatidae; genus Mobula; species Mobula birostris. Next base: position 170,595,083 of record NC_092371.1, read on the forward strand.
TGGTGGAGCAGACTTGATGGGCTGAATAGCCTATGTCTTGTCGTTGTGTGGTCTGCTTTGCCAGATCTCAGTTCTTACTGAGGATGAGACCCCTTTACTGTGGTGTCCAAGGCCACTGTACTGTTTAGACCACACAATAGACTTGCAGAGAGCCAGTAAGATGATTCCTTTTCTTTCAGCTCAGATAAATCCAGGCATGGGCAGTTTGCAGATTACAATTTCAAGCATGGGGGACTAAACTAACGTAATGGAACCTATATTGATACAAATTCAGGTTAGCACTTACTGCAGTGTTTTACAGCACCTGCTCTAAGATTGGAGTTCAGTTCACACCGCTGACAATAAGGGGTTTGTACATTTTCCCTGGTATCACATGGTTTTCTCTGGGTGCTCTAGTTTCCTCCCACATTCAAAAGGTTTAAGATTAGTGGGTTGTGGGCATGTTCTACTGGTGCTGGAGGTGTGGCGGCTCTTGTGAACTGCCCAGCACAATCCACGCTTATTTGATTTTACTGTATTTTTCGATGTACTTGTGACAAATAAAGCTAATCTTTATATTGTGTAACATAAAATTGGGGTTAATACTACAGAGTATCATTTGGGAAAAAATTTCATTGAGGTTTTACTTGATAATTTCAGTTGAAAGATTTCATTTGGATGATTTCAGAAAGTAAAGCCCACTATTGGGAAAATTCAAAGGTGCAGAAAGGTTCGTTTTATTGTCAAAGTATGCATTACAATGCAATTTTGATATTTGTCTTCTCCAGATAGACATTAATTACAGAAAAACCATGGGTGTTGATGAAAGAAAATATATCAACCCCCCTCACCCAGCATGAAAAAGAAAAAGAACTAAACTCGCAGACCCCAAAGTCACCCCCCCACAGCAAAAAAAAACACAATAACAGTCAATGATCTTCTACACTAAAAACCCCTGACCTCTCACTCAAGGAAAGAACAGCAACAGTAGCACCAAACCCCCAATCCCTCTCCCCACACACAAAAAAATTAACAGATCACCCACCCGCCTATCGTCCACAAGAAACAAAACACCGAAAAGTGAAGGAAACCAATATAAAGTACGGTTCAGTAATCTCATAAATCACAGAATACATGAAATGTCTTTTTGTCTGCATACGAGAGCAGTGCACGAACTCAGTACTTCCATAAAGAATAGTTATGATATTTCTTGTTAAAGCTAATCTTTTTCTATATTTAGAATGGACTTTTATCAGCACTACCATATCTCTTCTGTTGGATATTGATGATCAGTGTCGGAATGATTGCTGATTACTTGATCAAAAAACAGAACTGGACTGTATCTACTGTTCGGAAACTATGCACTTTAATAGGCAAGTTGTTTCAATTTTGTTCGGGGGTGGGTGGTGGCTTATTGCTGAGGAAGTGCTGCCTGTTTAATTGAGCTTGTTCAGGATATATTTTTAAAAAACAATTGACAGATTAAACCAATAACAACAGATTAATAAAATAATTGGTTAAATAATAAAATTGCTAATTAGCTAGGATATCTAATGTTATTCCTTTATTTAAAGCGGACAGCAGGGATAAACCAGCTAATGACAGACTGGAGAGGTATTGGTAGTAGGGAAATTAATGGAGAAAATGCTAAGTGGCAGGATTTATGTCCATAGAGTCCAATTAGGGAGTCAGCATAGTTTTATGATGTGTACATTGTGTCTCACCAATTTGATTGCATTTTTGTGGAGACAACCAAGGAGTCTGATGAAGGCAGAGTGATTGATGTTGTCTATGTCAACTTCAGTAAGGCATGTGACAAGGTCTCACATGGTGATCTCTCCTAAAGGTTAAGGCACATGAGAGCTAAGGAGAGCTGGCTAGATTAAAAAATTAGCCTGATGATAAGAGTCAGAGGGTAGTGGTGGAAGAATGTTTTCTGATTGTGGCTAGGGATGTACTGGAGGGATTGGTGCTAAAACTTGCCTGTCTGTACTATATTTTAATTTTTTGGATATATGAATGTAGGGGAATGATTAGTAAGTTTGTTAATAAGAAAATTGGTGTAGTGATATGAATAGCAAGGAAAATTGCCTAAGACTGCAGCAGGATATAGATCAGTTGGAAAGTTGAGTAGAGTATTGGCAGATTAAATTTAACCCCAACAAATATGAGGTGATACATTTTGAGAAGTCAAAAAGTGGGATATATACAATAAATAGTAGGATGTTAAGGAATGTCGATGAACAGAGAGACCTTGGGTCCCTGAAAATGACAACACATTTGGATGGTATGGTTTAAAAAAAAGCAATGCTTGCCTTCATAGGTTGGAGCATAGAATATAAGGGTTGGGGTGTTGCGTTTCAACTATGCAAAACATTGATTAGACCATGTTTGGAGTATTGGGTACTGTTCTGGTCTGCACACTATGGGAACAGTGTGGTTGCACTGGAGAGAGTGCAGAGGAGATTGGAGCCTTTTACCTGGGGTACCTTGGGAATGGCGATCTTGTGCAGCACAGCTCAATGGATATGATTAAGTATTCCCGTTTCAGCCTGAAGCAGTTGAAAATCACAACAGCTTCCAAGATCTGTACAGTTAATAAAGATGTCTTGATGTGATTGAATAAACTATCACTGCTTAAAACAAACACAAACAATGCTGATTATAGCTGTACTTCTCACTGGATTCTACATGGGAAGCATGGCTGCAGGTCAGGGAAACAGGTGCATTTAAGGAAATGGGGTTTTCAACTCCCAATACCAGCTATCTTGCTGGGAAACGCGCAGTCTCTAGTAAAGAAAATTGAACATCTCAGAGCCTGGGTGCTGTTTCAGAGGAACATTAGGACTGTGTGTGTCCTTTGTTTCACAGTATCCTGGTTAACCCCTTCCATACTGGATGCAGAGATTCAGATTGATGGGTTCACCAGACACCATCAGGATAGGACTATTCATTCTCTCAAAAGAAGAGGTGGAGGTATATGCCTCATGATCAACTCCTCTTGGTGCACAAATGTATCAGTGTTGTCCCAATTATATTCCCTAAACCTGGAATGTCTCGCAATTTAGTGCCATCCATTTTATCTGCCGCAGGAAATTTCAGTGATCATTTTGTTAGCAGTATAGATTTCACCTCAGGCCAACGTGAACAGGCTCTAGATAATCTGAGCTATGGGATCAACATCCATGAAACAGCACACATTGACATCTTCACCATCATTTTGGTGGGATTTTAACCAGGCCAGCCTGAAAAGGTCACTAAACAATTACCATCAATAAATCACTTGTAGTACCAGAGGAAACAACACACTGGACTATTGTTACACCATCATCAAGAATGCCTACCATGTTATTCCACACCCTCACTTAGGAAACTCTGATCACCTGGCTGTACTTCTACTCACTGAGTATAGAGGCAGAGTCTGAAGACTGCAGCACCAGTAGTGAGAACCAAAAAGGTATGAAGAAGGGAAGCGCTTACAGGACTACTTTGAATTGGTGGACTGGACTGTATTCAGGGATTCATCTTCAAATCTGGATGAGTGTGCCACAGTTCATTAAAACCTGTGTGGATGAGTGTGTGTCTACGAAAACTTTCTGTACATTCCCAAACCAAATGCTGTGGATGAGTCAGGAAGTACGTCATCTACTAAGGGCAAGATCTGTGGCATTCAAGTCTCGTGACCCAGGTCTGTACAAGAAAACCAGTTATGACTTGCAGAGGACAATTTCAAAAGCGAAGAAACAATTCCGAGCGAGGTTGGAGGTGACATCAGATGCACATCAGCTCTGGCAGGGTTTAATTCCTTCAAATAGTCATAGTCATAGTGATACTTAATTGATCCCAGGGGGAAATTGGTTTTCGTTACAGTTGCACCATAAATAATAAATAGTAATAAAACCATAAATAGTTAAATAGTAATGTGGAAATTATGCCAGTAAATTATGAAATAAGCCCAGGACCAACCTGGACTTATTTCGGTGAAGTATTTAAAGTGAAACCCAATAGTATGAATGACTGCAATGCTGCACTACCAGATGAGCTTCTTTGCTGCTTTGAAAGGGAGAATATAACTACAGCTATGAAGATCCCTGCTGCACCCGGTGACTTTGTCTTGGAGGCTGATGATAGGTCGTCTTTAAGAAGGGTGAACCCTCACAAGATGGCAGGCCCCAATGGAGTACCTGGTAAGGCTCTGAAAACTTGTGCTACCCAACAGGTGGATGTATTTGAGGACATTTTCAACATCGTATTGCTACGGTTGGAAGTTCCCATCTGCTTCAAAAAGGCAACAATTTTACCAGTGCCTCAGAAGAGTAGTGTGAACTGCCTTAATGACTATTGCCTGGTGGCATTTACATCTATAGTGATGAAATGCTTTGAGAGGTTGGTCATGGCTAGAATCAACCCCTGCCTCAGCAAGGACTTGGACCCACTGCAATTTTATCACCACAATAGGTCTATGGCAGATACAATCTCAAGGCTCCTTACATGGCCTTAGATCACCTGGACAATACAAACACCTATGCCAGGATGCCGTTCGTTGACTATAGCTCTGCATTTAAAACCATCATTCCTACAGTCCTGATGAAAAAGCTGCATAACCTGGGCCTCTGTACTTCCCACTGTAATGGATCCTTGACTTCTTAACTGAAAGGCCACAATCTGTGCAGATTGGTGATAATATCTCCTCCTCGCTGGCGATCAACATTGGAGCACCTCAGGGGTGTGTGCTTAGCCCACTGCTCTACTCCCTCTATACTCATGACTGTGTGGCTAGGTATAGCTCAAAAAACCATCTATAAATTTTCTGATGATACAACTATTGTTGGCAGAATTTCAGATGGAGATGAAAGGGTGTACAGGAGCGAGATATGCCAGCTAGCTGAGTGGTGTCGCAGCAACAAGCTTGCTCTTAACGTCAGTAAGACCAAAGAGCTGATTGTGGACTTCAGAAAGGGTAAGATGAGGGAACACAAACCAATCCTCATGGAGGGATCAGAAGCGGAGAGAGTGAGCAATTTCAAGTTTCTGGGTGTCAAGATCTCTGAGGAGCTAACCTGGTCTCAACATATCACTGTAAATATAAAGGCAAGATGGCTGCTGTACTTCATTTGGAGTTGAAGAGATTTGGTTTGTCACCTAAAACACTCAAATACTTCTATGGATGTACTGTGGAGAGCATTCTGACAGGTTGCATCACTCTCTGGTATGGGGGTGGCGTGGGTGGTGTACTGACAGATCTTGGATATAATCAGATAATAGATAAAGAATGATCATTAGTACTGTATGAATATAATTTGTACTAAAGGGTATTTCAGAAAAATAGTCTCCTCTGTATGAAATTGAGTGACCCTTACCCATCAATCTAGACTGTAAGGAAACATGTCTGCCATGTCCATTATTGTTGAGAACTCTTAGGATTTCAGATGTCTCAATCAAGCCCTACAAGTTGAACCAATCCAACCTTTCCAACTGATCACTCATTTCAGTATCAGTCTCAAAAAAAATTCTCTGAGCTGCTTCCAGCATTTACAGCCTTTCTTAAGTAAACTGCCCACTACTATTCACAGTACTCGGGATGCAGGCTCACCAGTGTCCCATATAAATGAATAATACTCTCCCTACATTTGTATTCAGTTTCCCTAAAATTAAGCATTGTGTTAGCTTTTCTGATTGCTTAATGTTGAGTACTACCCATTTTGTGAATCGTAATAGAGCATGTAGATCTCTCGAAATTTCAGTCTCTCACCATTTAGTGAATATACTGCTTTATTTTTTTTCCTGCTATATTTCATATTTCATATTTTTCTACAACATTCCATTTGTCAACAATTATCCAACTCATTTAACTTGTTAAATCCCTTTCTGGTTTATTTGTGTCTTCTTCAAAGCGTATTTTCCTACTTATTTCTAAGCTATATAAGCAGCTAACTTAGCAGTCATGTCTTCAGTCCTTTCAAGTTATTATATAAATGTTGAAAGTTAAGGCTCTAGTGGCAATCCCTGTAGGACACCGATCGTTACCAACTAGAAAATGCAACATTGCCTAACCAGCTTACCATTAACCAATACCGAATATTACCAGTAATTTTTTCCCCACAAGAGATAAAGCTTAGCTTTATTTATCACATGTACATTGAAACATACTGTGAAAGGCATCAATGATTCTGAGAACGTTTTGGGGCAACCCACAAGTGTCACCATGTTTCAGCGCCAACATAGCATGCTGACAACTTACTAACCTTAATCTGTATGTCTTTTGAAATGTTGAGGGAAACTAGAGCACCCAGAGGAAACCCACCTGATCACAAGGAGAATGTAAAAACCCCATACAGACAGTGACAAGAATTGAACACCTGTTTTCCAATCACTGGAAATTGTTACACTAACCACTATGCTACCATGCCACCCATAAACCCATAAATAATTCCACTTGCCATATTTCAATGGTTAATTAATTTTTATTTAAATGTAGTAACTAAAATCTGCAAAGGACTTATTAGCATCTGAACAAGGAAAGTTGGTTTTACTTTTATAATATCTGTAACAATTTTTGTTTTGTTGTAGGTATGATTGGGCCTGCAGTGTTTCTGGTTGCTGCTGGATATATAGGCTGTAATTATGAAGTGGCTGTATTGTTTTTAACAATATCCTCTGCGTCAGGAGGCTTCAGTATGTCTGGATTCAACATTAATCATTTGGATATTGCTCCATCGTAAGTGAACCTGTTTTAGCAAAATGTTTTTTCTTAAGTGATTTAGAAATTGCTTTCTCCACTTCTAGCAGTTTGTTGTTCTTCTGAAATTAACATCAGAAGCTCTCGGAATGTTTGGGCGATTTCTTTTATCCTTCTATCTGTGATTTTGTAGTATCTCCCTAATGTTAGGGGAAATACTACAAATGCTCTTAATACAATTATTCTGTTTATTTGTATCTACTTTGAACGCCTGCAAAAAGTGAGTCTCAGGTTAGTATATGGTGACATATATGTACTTTGATAATAAATTTACTTATAGTCAACATATAAAAATGGAGATTAGTTATATATTTACATGTTACTTACATAAACTGGAAGAAATAATGTTAGCCATGTTGGCATTTGTATAAAAGCTTATTTACCCCTTAAAACGCACCCTCACTTTTAAAGAGCCAAAAAAAATTGAGACCAGCAAATTTTAGTCGGGTGGACACAGAATGACCAACTGCTGCTCCTATTGATTTGCCTCCTTTTCCTCAACAGCCATTGTTCCCCCAATTGTCCTGCTGTGTAGAGGAAATATTTTAGACCAGAGGATTGATGGTGGTGTTAAAGGCAGAAAACTCTCCATTTTGAAAGTCCTGGTATTATCTAAAACAGATGTCAAATTAGTAGAAAATGCTCAGGTTTCAACAGTGATTTAGCCATGGCAGATTAGACAGCACTAATATTTTTATCATTTAAGATTCCCATTTTGAATGGAATATAGGTCAAAGTTTTAAGAATAATTTTAATGCAGCAATGGCAAAAATGCAGACAGGTGCTGGAATCTGGAACCACAAGCAATCTATGGAAGAACTCTGGGTTGAGCAGCAACTGTGCTGGTTGGGGGGGGGGGTTGGTGTGGGGAGAAGAAGAATCGATCAAAAACATTTCAGTTTCTTTCCCCCCCACCACCACCCCCACAGATGCTGCTGCTCAACCTGCTAAGTTCCTCCAGCAGATTATTTATGGTAAAAATGTAGTACTGACATACTTGACCTTCCATGTTCGTTATACATTCAGTGGCCACTTTATTATGTGCAGAAGTGGAACCCAGTGTGGTTGCAGCTTGTCCACTTCAAAGTTCCAAGTGCTGTGCATTCAGAGATGCTCTTCTGCACAGTACTGTTGTAACACATAACTATTTTAGTTACTGTCATCCTCCTGTCAGCTTGAACAAGTCTGGCCATTCTCTTCTGACCTCACTCATTAATAAGGTGTTTTCACCCACTGAACTGCCGCTGATTACGTGTATTTTGTTTTTCACCATTCTCTGTAAATTCTAGTGTAGAAAAATCCCAGGAGATCAGCAGTTTCTGAAATATAGGTCGGGTATTCAGTGTGGGCACATGGCCAAGTGGTTAAGACATTGGACTAGCAACCTGAAGGTTGTGAGTTCGAGCCCCATCGGAGGCAATGTGTTGTGTCCTTGAGCAAGGCACTTAATCACATATTGCTCTGCGATGACACTGGTGCCAAGCTGTATGGGTCCTAATGCCCTTCCCTTGGACAACAGTGATGTCGTGGAGAGGGGAGACTTGCAGCATGGGCAACTGCTGGTCTTCCATACAACCTTGCCCAGGCCTGCGCCCTGGAGAGTGAAGACTTTCCAGGCGCAGATCCATGGTCTCTCAAGACTAACGGATGCCTTTATTTATTTTATTATGCTATATCCAAAATCTGAAAACCTCTGAAATCCAAAATTATTTTGAAAGCTGACATGATGTCACAAAGAGAAAATTTCACAAGGTGCTAGGAAGGTTCCCAAGTGATGTACACGTCTCTGCACACCACAGACAGTTCTGAGAAGTGGCTTCACATATGCAATGAACAGAAGTTAATGAAAAATAGAAAAACACTGCAGAAGAGAAAAAATTAGGATCTTGATCATGTACTGAAGTGGATTCATCAGCGTTGGAGTGAACATATGCCACTTAACTGTGTGCTGATCATGAAACAAGCAAAGATCTATCATGAACTGAAAATTGAAGGTAATTCAGCAGGCGGATTGCAGAAATTTAAGAAAAAACATGGCATTAATTTTTTTTAAGATTTGGGGTGATAAGGTGTTTCCTGAAGTAACAGAGAAATTCCTTGATAAGTTTGCCAACATTGCTGGAAAATCTAACATGTTGAACAGTTGCATCAGTATATACAGTATGTGTGATGAACAAGTGTAAGCCAAAGACTGCTCACCAGTAGCACATAAATTCAGTGTCAGGAATCAGGAGATCCCAGGCTATCTCATTTTATATTTCAAAATGCAAAACACTTCCAAGCTCAAGCATTTCGGATAAAGGGTACCCAATCTGTGCTCAAACCACCGCGTCTGGCACCAAAGCTCACTTATCTTCTCCATTCTGATGTTTGGTCTGAGCAGCAACTGAACTCCTGACTATTTCTCCATGTTTCTATGCACTGAGTTGCTGCCAGAGGATTGGCTGTTTAGATATTTGCATTAATGATCAGGTTTACAGATATACCTAATTTGGATGCAATGTGTACAAAATTGATTTCTTTAGTCACTCATTTTAACAACCACTAAAACCAAATGAGTTGAAATGGCTCAAATATTTAAAAGCATAGTTTTTATGCTTGACATAAGCATTGGACTATAAGCAAGGGAGTTGGACTCCAACCAATCACTGAGCAGGTGTATCAGAAGAGAGCTTTTCACTTAGGTTTGCCCTAAAGATTTAAAAGGCATGCTTCACAGCAGTTTTTGGGAGTTAGACTGCAACCTGTCACTGAGTGTGATTCATTAGAAAGAGCAAATTCAAATGAGGCAGGTTGTGAAGGGGGCCAGTGTTAGTGTGGCTTTGGCAAGATCAGGCTGGGTTAGGTAAGCTTCTCTCTTTTTCTTCTTCTTCACTCCTGGTCTGTTAGGGCACAGATAGTGCAGTGTAAATGGCTTCAAGGCAGTGTTTTTTTTCTGTGTGTGAGGTATGGGAATTCTGGGGGATCCCTCAGTCTACTGATAACCACATCTGCACCATAACGGAGAATGGGGAGGTGATTGATAGGAGCTACTGGGAGGTAGTCACCCCTAGGTTGCAGGAGGCAAGTAACTGTCAGGGTGATGTCAGGAGAAGGAGGGGAAATGGGCAGCCAGTGCAGAGTACACCTGCACATGATTAATTAGGCCGTAGTCAGCATGGTTTGCTTAAGGGAAAATTTTGTCTGACAAATTTGTTGGAACTCTTTGAAGATATAACAAGCAGGATAGACAAAGGCGAATTGGTAGATTTTGTGTACTTGGTTTTTCAGAAGGCCTTTGACAGGGCACCATAGACAAGGCTGCTTAACAACTTAAGAGCCCATGGTATTACAGGAAAGGTACTAGCATGGATAGAGCATTGGCTGATTGGCAGGAGGCAAAGAGTGGGAATAAAGGGAGCCTTTTCTGGTTGGTTGTCAATTGATGGGTCAATTGGCCTAATTCTGCTCCTGTATCTTATGGTCATTGTGATAATAGTATGAGTCTAGTAATGCAGAAGTTGTCAGTTTAAATCATATCACAACAAATTATGCAGTTAAATTGAAGTTCAAAGTAAATTTATTGTTAAGGTACATACAGTATTTGTCACTATACACTACCCTGAGATTAATTTTCTTGAAGGCATTCACAATAATTACAAAGAAACACAATGGAATTAATGAAAAATTGCACGCAAAGACAGATAAACAGCCAATTTGCAAAAGACAACAAATTTTGCAAATGCAAAAAGAAAAACAAAATAGTAATAATAAATAAGTAATAAATATTTAGTATATGAATTGTTGAGTCCTTGAAAGTGAGTCCGCAGGTTGTGGAATGAATTCAGTGCTGGGGTGAGTGAAGTTATCCATGCTGGTTTAGGAGCCTGATGTTTGAGGAGTAATAACTGTTCCTGAACCAGGCTATGTGGCACCTACGCCTGTTGTACTTCCATCCTGACGGCAGCAACGAGAAGAAAGCTGGCCTGGATGGTGGGGGACCTTGATGATGAAAACTGCTTTCCTGCAACAACAATCTTTGAGGATGTGCTCCATGGTGGGGGGGGGGGGGGGCCTTACTGCTGCTGGACTGGCTGTATCCTCTACTTTTTGGAGGATTTTTCATTCAAAGCTACTGGTGTTTCCATATCAAACTGTGGATATGGAAACATGGATCAACTACTCAATATACTCTCCCTCGTGTATCTACAGAGATCTCAAAGTATTAGATGGCATGCTGAATCTTCACACACTTCTAAGAAAGTAGAGGCTGTGTCTTGCTGCCTTCATAATGGCATTTTGTGTGATGAACCCAGTACAAATCCTCTGAAATGATAATGCCAAGGAATTTAAAGTTACTGACCCTCTCCACTGCTCAATCCCTGATGATCAATAAGTGTAGTGATTTGTGAGAAAATGGACACGAAAGCTGCTGGCTTGTAACTAAAACTTCACTGGCACTTAAAATAATATTAGAACTGGGAAATTGAGCATTCCATAGAAATACTTAACATTTTTAAACATGAACAACTTGATAATACTAGTTAAAGAGTCTAGATTGATGGGTTAGAGACATAATAAAGTTCACAAAAAGAAATTGGTTCAAAATTAGTCATAGTCATACTTTATTGATCCCAGGGGAAATTGGTTTTCGTTACAGTTGCACCATAAATAATTAAATAGTAATAAAACCATAAATAGTTAAATAGTAATATGTAAATTATGCCTGGAAATAAGTCCAGGACCAGCCTATTGGCCCAGGGTGTCTGACTCTCCAAGGGAGGAGTTGTAAAGTTTGATGGCCACAGGCAGGAATGACCTCCTATGATGCTCTGTGTTGCATCTTGGTGGAAGGGAGACATTGTCCAAGATGGCTTGCAACTTGGACAGCATCCTCTTTTCAGACACCACCATGAGAGAGTCCAGTTCCATCCCCACAACATCACTGGCTTTACGAATGAATTTGTTGATTCTGTTGGTGTCTGCTACCCTCAGCCTGCTGCCCCAGCACACAACAGCAAACATGATTGCACTGGCCACCACAGACTCGTAGAACATCCTCAGCATCGTCCAGCAAATGTTAAAGGACCTCAGTCTCCTCAGGAAATAGAGACGGCTCTGACCCTTCTTGTAGACAGCCTCAGTGTTCTTTGACCAGTCCAGTTTATTGGCAATTCGTATCCCCAGGTATTTGTAATTCTCCACCATGTCCACACTGACCCCCTGGATGGAAACAGGGGTCGCTGGTACCTTAGCTCTCCTCAGGTCTACCACCAGCTCCTTAGTCTTTTTCACTGCAGATGATGTGTAGAGCAGTTGGATTTATTTTGGATTGCTGCATTAAGGAGCTAAATAGAAAAGATTAGCTTTATTTGTCACATTTGCATCGAAACATACAGTGAAATGTGCCATTTGTGTCAATGACCAATATAGTCCGAGATGTGCTGGGAGCAGCTGGAGGTGTTGCCATGCTTCTGGAACAAAGTAACAACAACTTACTAACCCTAATCTGTACGTCTTTGGAATATGGGAGGAAACTGGAGCACCTGGAGGTCCACGTAGTGATGAGTACAAACCCTGTAGAGACCGCGTTGGAAGTTGAGTCTCGATCTTATAGTTAGCGCTGTAAAACACTTACACTAGCCATTAAGCTATTGTGCCGCTAGCATGAACATGATGGGCTACTCCCACATTTTAAACATGTATGGTTCAGTTTTCTGCTTTTTGCAGAATGCAGTTGGTTTGCTCACAGTTCAGTGTGGTTTCAATTGGAAAGGGAGTGAAGGTGAGATCTGCATGAGTTTGTTTTCTCACTCTGAAGCACAAGGATATTTGAGTGCCATTCATCCATTTCCTTTGTGGTTGTTAATTGGTGGACCTGCAGAAAAACATAGATTCTGGAAGTTAGACTGCAACCTATCATTGAGTGTGATTCATTAGAAAGAGCAAATTCAAATGAGCATCATCAATTTTTAATATATTCACTCAAGAGATGTGGGCTTTGCAGGCTGAGTAGACATCTAATTGCCCATCAGAAGGTGGTGCTGACCTGCCTTCTTGTACTAGTGTAGTTCTTGAGATGTGGGGATATCCATGATGCTTTTAGGGAGAGAGTTACACAATATTGGCCCAGTGACAGTGAAGGAATAGTGTTATATTTCTATGTCAAGATGGTGTAAGTCTTGGAAGCTAACTTTTAGATGTGGATGTTCCTATGCTTTTGCTGCCCTTGTCCTCCTAACTGGTTATAGGTATGGAAGCTGCTTTTGAAGGACACTTGAGTTGCTGCAGTGCATCTTGTATCATTGTTTCAGAGAGTGGGAGAAAAATCTCTTGCATTTTTATATTTTGTACATATATCACTGAACTTAAGTTATGTATTTTGTGGTTGTTAGATATGCAGGAATCTTACTTGGGATCACCAACACATTTGCCACAATTCCTGGAATGGTAGGACCAGTTATTGCCAAAGACTTGACATACAATGTAAGCATTCTAAATATTTTGGTCAAGTGAACAATAATGTATAATCACGTATGTATTAAGATTGTTTTGGCACAAATCTTGTTATTTTAGATCTGGTTATTAAAAAGCTAATATTTATGTGGACTTCTAGATAAGTAATTTTTTGTCCTATTCTATGGGGCTCGGAAATGATGAGAAATAGAAATTTAGCTCATTAGAAGTCACATACAGAATAGATAAACCTTTAGGATTTTGACAGTTTTTGATACAGTCTTTTGCCTGTTACGGCGTAACTGACAGAGCTAGAATACGTTGTCCATCAATGACTAATCCTTTAGGTGGTACTGCTGAGCCATAATCTGAAATCACTGCAGTGCCTAGTGTGAGAATACTCCTGATGGTTGGGTAGAGAGTTCCAAGGTTTTGATCTCATGATATTACAAGTCATGAAAGTTTACGACTTGGAGAACTTGGGAGGAGTTGCTTTCTAGGTAATGAAATTATGGATTTGGTGTAATATTGCAGAATAATTAGACCATTTTTGAATAATCAATTTGAAATTACAACAATGAGCTAGGGAATCATGTTTGTTCCTTGAGAAATAAAGCTATAAATTAAGTGTGTTGCTAGTTTATGATAGTTTGCAGGACTATCCAAAACTACTTCTCATTATAATGGAGTCATAAACCCAACTACTTGGAAATTAACTTGAAATGTATTCAATACTGAGAAAATATTGCATTTTTTAATACTAACAGCAGGAATAAGATTATCTATACATTTCAAATTAAGTCTGTTTCTTAAAACAGGATTTAGTTTTATTGTTTTCCTTTTTGATTTCCACAGCATACACTTGCAGAATGGAGAGGTGTGTTTTACATTGCTGCCAGTATTGATGTATTTGGTGCACTGTTTTTCACCATTTTTGGGAAAGGTACAGTCCAATCCTGGGCAATTGATCACTGAATATTTCTTTGTAACTTTGCAATCCTAGACAATGTTTCTCATGTGACCTAAATGTATGTTTAATTTTGATCATGTATCCTAAGTTACTTTCCTACAAACTTTATTTCATAACAAACTGAAACAATACAAATACTAAATCGAGCATGTCGGATACATTCCAGCCCCTGCTGTGCCCTTTAGGCGTGAAAGACCTGAATCTTAATGCCAGATCCTGTGCATCCAGTCTCTTTTCTCTAGTAACTTGAGCTTGAACAGAGCAGCAAAGGAGAGGTAGTTAATCTGGAAAGAAGCACCTCTGACTGACTGCTGTCTGGACCTGTTCATACCTTTTGTTTTGATTGCACCTAGACCTGGTTAATGAGGTCCCTCAAATAGACAACAGAACCAGTTTCAACTTCCTCTGCATAAGGTGCTAAAAGACCAGGAGCATTGGACTAAAGTGAATTTAAACCTGAGCAACTTTTCAAATACTGAAAGGACAGCAGTCTCTTGCATTGTTTGAAAAATCTGGACCGCAGAAAATACAGCTAGCCAGGAGATCTTGAACTAACTTGAAAATCTATTGAAATCAACTGAAAGGAAACCACTCTCCTTCCATAAAGAAGGGAGCAGATCCCCTCCCGGGAATTCTTAACCCCTCATTTCCAGGAGACAATTTCGTTGTGGTTGACGATCTCCCAATTTGGTTTAGGGACTTGGGTCTAAGAGAATTCATGATCCCTCCATCAAACACGTCCATTGATGGACATTCTAAATGCATCGGCCACTAGGCTTTTTGTGGTTCCAACTTCTACTTTACCATCCAGTACATCTCTGACTCTAGTAACCACCAGACTGCCCTCTGCCAATGAGAAGGAACAATGGCTGAAGGCAACCAATAGCAGACTCTTAATTCAATATCATTAATCATCAGTTAGTCCTATCAAGAAGCAGAGCTAACAATTGCTGAAGGGAGCTGTGTTGATTTCTGGCAGAGAAAACATGTTATCAGCATGGATCACATGAAGATGTGCTTTGTGTGAGTAAATTTGCATCGTCCAAAGGTGAGGAGTTACAGCATGGACAGAATTACATGGGGATAGATAGTGTTCCTCAGTGGGAAACTCTGAACTACGTCTTAGACATGATACTCTCTACTGTTCTAAAAGTCATTGAACTTCCTCAGTCCGTCCAACCGCTTTTGTTGCCTATGTATAAAATGTCCAACCAGCATCACAGGATCAAGGCCAGCAGTTGATTTATGATGAGTGATTGGTTGTATTGTTAATTTACCATATGACTTGTATTCTTTGTCTTCCACAATGCTGAGTATCCTTTGTTACTACTAATAATGGTTACCGGTTAATCTATTTGTCCTTTTCCTGCCTAATCCAGGGATTCTGAAGCTATTCAGAAAGAAAAATGACCAAAGCACTTTCACATGTTTTTGTTATGTAAATTTTAAATGTTTGAAAGAATTTGTATCCACAAATTCTAAAAAGTCTGTAAATTAATGCAATAAAATTAAATTGTATTAAATCAATTGTTTGTGTTAAATTTTCAATTTAGTCATTAAATTATGGCATAATTGTACACCAGAAATAAAATGTTTTTGCTAAAGTAACACATTATCAATCATCCAGAAGAAAATAGACATTCCTAATGAAGGTACTAGAAATCAACAGTTTAAGTAGATCTTTCAGAGTCTAATTACCCAGAAAAGAGGAAAATACTTTGCTATAGCAAAGACTCTGCTCCACTTCATCTTAACTGTTTCCTTTATTAATCACAAATTGCAAATTTATTTTAACAATTAATTTTATCTTTCAAATTGCATTAAAACTCTCCCCAGATTTTTTAAACTGTAAGTTTTATTAAGTTTGTCTAATTAACCAGTATCTAAAAGTCTATAGCCAGTTTCTCAATCAGCAATTTTAAAATTAATATTTTGCCTTTTCTGCCTCTGGTTTGCATGTATATTGTATTTATTATTCATAAGAACTACACATTTCTGAATAGTTTAACTCTTTCAACTCTTAAGTTTAATTTGATCAAATACGTAGTTCTGCTCCTCCCCAGAAGGGTCAACAGCAACATTAAGATGAAAAACAGGGTAATTCTAGATTGTACATCCTTTTTGTTTTTTTTTTCATATCTTTAGACTTTAGATTATTTTTATTGGCAGTTAAATGTGACATAGTTGTTGAACTGAGACAAGACGTCCTGCAGATGCTGGAAATCTTGAGCAAAAACACACACACACACACACACACACACACACGTTGATGCTGGAGGAACTCAGCAGGTCAGGCTGTATCATACGCAGTCAATGTTTTGGGCTGAGACTGTTCATCAGGACTGCTTATTTTCCTTCATAAATATGATAGAGTAACAAAGAGAAAATGCTGGAGGTATTCAGCAGATCAGGCAGCATCTTTGGAAAACATTCACGAGGAAATCTGCAGACGCTGGAAATTCAAGCAACACACACAAAATGCTGGTGGAACGCAGCAGGCCAGACAGCATCCATAGGAAGAAGTACATTCAATGTTTTGGGCTAAGAGGGAAGGGTCTAGATGCCTGAATTAAAAGGTGGGGGAGGGGGGAAAGGGCTAGCTAGAAGATGATAGATAAAGCCAGGTGGGTGGGAAAGATCAAGGGCTGGAGAAGAAAGAATCTGATAGGAGGGGTGAGTGGACAATAGGAGAAAGGGAAGGGCAAGGAGACTCGGAGTAAGTAATAGGAAGGTGAGAAGAAGTAAAAGGTCAGAGTGGGGAATAGAGGGGTTGGGGGGGGGGTAGTTTTGGTTCACCGGAAAGAGAAATTGGTATTCATGCCATCAGCTTGGTAGGTACCCAGACGGAATATAAGGTGTTGCTCCTCCACCCTGAGTGTGGCCTCAGCTTGGCAAAAGAGGAGGCCATGGATCAACGCGTTGGAACAGGAATGGGAATTGGAATTAAAGTGTTTGACCACTGGGAAGACTCACTTTTGGCGAATGGTGCAGAGGTGCTTGACGAAGCAGTCCCCCAATTTATGACAGATCTCACTGATGCAGAGAAGGCCGCACGGAAAGTATTGTACACAACATAAGCTAAAAAAATTATGCTCAAACTAAGGAGATTTTTGGTATTGTTTACATCTAAAATTCAAGTTGCTTTTTGCCAAAGAGAACATCAAGATTTAAAGAATTTACAAATTTGTAACATTGAATTTGCTCATAAAAAACACTTCATGCTTAAAGCAAAGTATTTGAAACATTGGGATATGGAAATCAGAATTTTCTGGATGTAATTATTAAATGTATTAAATCTTCAAACTTATTGGACAATAGAATGGTTACAAATGCCCAATTCCAAACTCCTAAAACAGATACTTTTTTCCCCATTGTGTCATGGAAAGGGATTACCAGAAGTACCAAAAAGATGATTAAATGATCTGATGAAAGGTGTCTCGAAAATAAGTAACATCTCCACTGATTTGCTGGCACATAACTGCTCAAAATGGTGGAACATTCAAGATGGGACTGAGAACCTCAAATCCACGCATCAGGAGTACTTAGAAGCCTTATTTAAATGGCAGAAGGAGGGTATCACCTCACAAACTACCCACCTGCCCTATCAGGTATCTCCAGCCTACTCTGTTTGTAGAGAACTCTGTAGTTCTTAATTGGCCCCATCAGTCACCTCAGAACCCACAAATAAAATAAAATAAAATAAAATTGGAATGGAAGTACATCATCCTTGATCCCAAGAGACTTCTTAAGAAGATGAAGATAATGCTATCTTTAACCTGTGTAATAGATTTTGTTTTGGATGAAATAGCCATTGGTTTCTTAATGCTCTGTATTATTTTCTTCCTTTCCCAACTAAAGGCACAAATTACACTCAAAGGCCACTTTATTAGGTATACCTGAACACATGCTTATTAATACAAACAGATAATCAGCCAGTCATGTAACAGCAACTCAATGCATAAAAGCATGCAAACATGGTCAAGTGGTTTAGTTGTTATTTGGACCAAACATCAGAATGGGGAAGAAATATGATCTGAGTGACTCTGACTGTGGAATCATTGTTGGTGCCAGACGGGGTGGTTTGAGTATCTCAGTTTTCAGAGAATGGCGTGAAAAACAAAAAAAAACTAGTGAGTGGCAATTCTGCAGGAGAAAACACCTTCTTAATGAGAGATGTCAGAGGAGAATGGCCAAACTGGTTAAAGCTGACAGGAAAGCGGATAACTCAAATAACCACAAGTTCCGACAGTGGTGTGCAGAAGATTATCTCTGAACGCACAACACGTTGAACTTTGAAGTGGGTAGGTTACAGCAAGAGAAGATTATGAACATATACTCAGTGGCCAATTTATTAGGTACAATAGTTACCTAATGAATTTCCCACTGAGTGTAATGTTTGAGTTCAGTTCTGATTATTTCCAACAGTGAACACAGAAGGGAGCATAATAGAGCTGTCTAACTCAGCTGGTAGCCTTGCAATTTTTCTTTCTAATCCATAACACATACCTGCCCGTGATTAGTTAACTCGGCATATATTAGGAATCAAATTTAATCTGTGTAGGTCAACTCACTGAGAAGGCTGCTGAGTTATTGGGAGGAAAAGACTAACCTGTTTGGTTCAGAGAAGAAAAAGTAATGAATAAAGGCTTGATTTTCTATCATAGTGCCACCATTATAATTGGATTTGAGTGGTATTATTAAACAGTAACAATTTTAGCTTGATTAGACCAGAAACATCTTTGACCGTATAATTAAGAAAAAAGTACTTTATTTTTTTCTCTCTGTACATGATCCTAGGAAGTACTTCATTCACTTTTTGTCTTTAATCTGCCCATGCATACATTTGACTGTCATCTAATTTTTATTATAATTGCTTTTGTAACTTTGCTAACTTTAACAGTAAAAGTATGTGATCCTTTAAACAATTTATCCAGAACAGATTGGATATAGTCATTTTAATGTCTGAAGGGTTAACTGGCAAGTTTAATATTTAGTTTTGTTACTAAGCAGAGCCTGGAATCTCCAGATGCAATCTGAGATCTATGCTAAATTTTCTTTTCCATAAGGTAACAGAATTATTGGCCTTGGTGTACTTTTTCCAAGGAAGAGGAACAAATAGTTAAAACCTTTGCTTCAGCAATGCAGTAGTTGAAGGGCACGACATGGGATGATCCTGAATTCAATGTGGTGTAGTCTGCCAACTTGTTCAGGTAAATATTAGCGCCGCACTTTGGGCAAGCTGTCAGCTTCATTATAGTCCTACAACATGTTATCAAGGGAGGATGGGATAAAAAAAGAAAAGTGATTGTCTTCAAATTAACTTGCTCCATTTTTTAACCAAGGATCCAGTTACTACATATCCAAAATCATTAAGTCTGTCAGAGCTGAATACCTTTGAGGCTTCACATATAATATGCTTGGTAATAATAGGATATTATTTAAATGACTGATAGGTCTTGGAGGGAAATACAGAAAATTATTGATTAGTGCAAAAGAAATCTGTTTTTTCCTTATTTTTATTTCTCTTATACCCCACATTTGAAGGTTTTAATTTGTCAGAAATTGTGTTAATGAAGAACAGAGGCTTGGTACGTATTTCATATAGGAATTATCAGTATGAAAATCCTTATTCTTGTTAATTTTAACTCCTGTGCATTAATTTTCTCCGTTATTGGTTCCTTCAAAAAATCTTTTAAACAATTTTCATTTTGTAGCTCTTATAATGTACCCACACAACCAGAAAATGTTTACAGGAGCATAATTGTTGAAACTAAATCATATTTATTGAAGAATTATTGACAAAAGGCTTGGTTGGAGGAGCAGTTGGTAAGGAATACTTTGGAAGAGATTTTTGGAAAAAAGTCTTGGAGATTTAGTGAGAGAATAGCAGAGATTCAGACTCCAGTAGCTGATGAAACAGCCATGAACAGTGTTTGATTTAAATTCAGAAAGAATGAAGCCAGAATTCTGGATAACCTCAAGTGCACAAAGGGAGAAAGGGGCAAGACAGAGAATTTCTTGGGGGAAAAGTCCAGATTTCTTTTGTTACTTTCTTCAGTGGATATACATTAATAAAGATAAAATATATTTGGTGTAATAAAATGCATGCTTAGATATTCAAAAAGTCTCTTTAGTTATTAGAGGGATATATTAACATGTTTTATTCGATTGATTTTCTCTTATTTTTAATCTTATTCATCAAATTGTGTAACATAGTACTCTATAGTTATCTGACAATCTTTTAAGGAAAAGATGTTTAAATTAGTTCACACACATAAAATGCTGGAGGAACTCGGCAGGTCAGGTGCTACCTAACCTGCTGAGTCCACCAGCATTTTGTGTGTTACTTTGAATTTCCAACATTTGTAGAATCTCCTGTGTATCAAAATTAGTTTCTTGTTCTTTCTGATTTAGCAACAAGAGGTTTTTGCAAACATATAAAGTCCTTACACACGTTAATGGCTATAAAGACACTATTAGGGTTATAAGAAATCTACTCATTAAAGTTTCAAAAATGTACCAAATAATATACAAAGAATATTTATCAATCAGGCTATCTCTGTCTCGTCTCATCACGATTTCAGCCGAAAGTGAGAATGCCCTTGCCCCTTCTATTCCCTTAAAATTCTTATCCACTGCTTGTCCGTGATACTAGGTGCTACCTGCTTATCTCTGTGCCCTTTCAGCCTAGACACAATTTAAAAACTACAGAGAGCATGTTTTGCCGTAAAACATGTTTTCCACCATTATCAGACAGCCAATATGTTATTACAATTTGTAAATTTCTTAAAGCAAGCACTTAGCAGGGCAGGGGGAGGGAGAGGAAAGAAACTGCCAGAATGCATATGATGCAGTACAAGGCTTACCAATTATTTAACACCTAGCCAGGATGATCAGATATAGCGATCCATTTCAGGTGATATTTTTCTCTACATACTTTTTGCATGTATTAAGGAGGAATCAAATATCACCTCTAGAAAATTAAGTTCTATCTTTATACCCCACTGCTCTAAAAACATTATGTTCCTCAGTTATTTTGCTGTGATAACTCCTTATCTGAAGGACCAGCTCCTGCGTTCAGAGAACTTTTGCAAGTTTATAGTTGCAGCATATGCAGTGCTCTCAGTTACAACCATCTAGTGCTGATAGCTTGTTACACTTGAGTACATTATCTTCTCCATTTTTTACAGCAGTACAGCAGGTAGTGTGGCTATCATTTAATCTGACTTCAGTCCTGAATTCTGTCTGATCTTGCTCATGTTGGATTTGTGCATTGTCCCTGCTCTGTTTTTACCCAAAGAGGTACTGTTGATAGGCTAATTGTAAACCATCCCTAATATAAGTGGACAATAAAGGAACGTGGATGGAGTTGACAGGTATGTGAGAAAGAATATTTATTTAGAGGTATAGTACAGAACAGGCCTTTCCAGCCCAATGAGCTGCACCACCCAGCAACCCACCTATTTAACCCTAGCCTAATCACAGAACAATTGACCATGACCAATTGACCTACAAACCGGCACATCTTTGAACCGTGGGAGGAAACTGGAGCATCCAAAAGAAACCCACATGCTCACGGGAAGAACTTACAATCTTCATTCGGAGAACAGAATTGAACTCCAAACTCCAAGCTGTAATAGCGTTGCTACTGGACTAAATGAGGGTCTAAATTGATGTATTCTTAGAACTATCATAGACTTGATAGGCTGGAAACAGTCAATGTTATGAAATAAAATAAGCACTTCTGAGCAGGTCATTGTTATTTGATTGTGTTAATGCTGATAAGATTGTTTTCCTAATGAAGTAGGCTTACCCAAATGATGTTCTCTTACTCTATCGTAAATACTGATCTGTCTACCATTTGCTTTCACAGTAAACGATATCAATTCCCCTGAAAAAAAGCCTATGTTATTGTGGTGATTTAGATACTTCTTGCAGATTTGTTTTCATACCTTTTAGCAATTGCTGAAAAGCACAAGATCTTTTATCATGGTAATACTTTCCTGGACTATCTACATAATCTCTTGATCCCATGATATTCAGAAATCTATTGATATTTTTATCATTTTTGATGTTCTTTGCATCTCATTTGCTTGGATTATGCTTTATTTATCCTTTATAGATCATTTTTATCCTTTGCATAGCATTTTTATTGTCCTCTGAATGCTTGGTTATATTTAAAATTTGGCACATAATTGCCGGCTTTTCTGGTTATATAGATACATTCTAGAATAACAATTTTTATTTAGATTATCTCCCAGATTTACAATAAATTTGTGATCATATAAATTGATACTTGAATGTAAAATACAGTTTGGTTCAATGGTATTGCAGACACACTTAAATGTGTCTGTAATGTCAGTCAACTAAACTGTGTTTTAGAAACATTGGAACGTTGTCTCAACCTCATATCATTCTCAATCTTCTGAATTTCAGCCAATGCAAAGTGCAGTAAGTATAGAATCCTTCACTCCCTCCTTTATTAAATGCAACACTATATATGGCACTCAATCTCACACTTTAATTATCTTAGGATACACAAATGTAAATATTTATTAAAGCTTTCCATGTCAACCTGTAAATGCATGTTTCATTACATATAGATTACAGTGTACGTGGAGAGGATGTTTTCTATAGTGGAGGATCCTAGGACCAGAGGAAGGAATTTCATTAGCCAGAAGGTGGTGAAGCTGTGGAATTCATTGCCATAGATGGCTGTGGAGGCCAAGTCATTTGGTATATTTAAAACAGGTTGATAGATTCTTGATTACTCAGTCAAAGGTTATGGGGAGAAGGCAGGAGAATGAGGTTGAAAGGGTAATAAAATCTGCCACGATGAAACAGTGGGGTTCAATGGGCCAAATGGCCTGATTCTGTTCCTATGACATATCAGGACTGGAAAGCAAGGGGAATAGAAAGTGGGAGGAAGGGGATGAGTTCAAACGAACAGCTGATAGGTGAGACCAAGTGAAGTGAAGGAGAAAGCTGAAGAGATCTCTTCAAGATAGATGAGTTTTACTCCCGGGGGGGGGGGGGGGTTTGAAGCATAGAAAATAGGTGCAGGAGTAGGCCCTTCGGCCCTTCGAGCCTGTACCGCCATTCAGTATGATCATGGATGATCACCCAACTCAGAACCCTGTACCAGCCTTCCCTCCATACCCCCTGATCCCTTTAGCCACAAGGGCCATATCTAACTCCTTCAAGATTTCATCATTGATATATCGTGTCAATAGGGTTGACCAGACAGGCAAATAGGATCAGTTTAATTTTGCACCACGCCATATATACCAGTGGCCGCCGACATTTTCTTGCACTCGCCACGGTAACTGCACAAGTCTGCCAACGGCCGAGCGTGGCAGTACTAATGTCCCCGCCCGCCTCACCTTGCTCGTACACGCCGGTGGGCGGGGAGGGTGAAGGGGATTCATCTCAAAACGTCGTGCCCGACAGTGAAGCCGGCAAAGTCAGCAGTTAAAATTTGAATTCCGAGGCCAATATCGGCGCGCAAGCTGGGGGAAGAGGAGCGTTAGGTTCGCGCGCAGGCTGAGGGAGTGGAGGCGGGGTAGATATTTGCCGGAGGCGCGCAAGCTGAGGGAGTGGAGGCGGGGTAGATATTTGCCGGAGGCGCGCAAGCTGAGGGAGTGGAGGCGGGGCAGATCTTTGCCGGACGCGCGCAAGCTGAGGGAGTGGAGCAGGGGCAAATCTTACGCAGGCTGAGGGAGTGGAGGAGGGGCAGATCTTTGCCGGACGCGCGCAGGCTGAGGGAGTGGAGGAGGGGCAGATCGTTGCCGGACGCGCGCAGGTTGAGGGAGGGAGCGGGCGCGCTCGACTGGGGTGCGGCGTGAGGAAGGCCGTTTGGGCGATCAAGTCTGCTCCGCCATTCTATCATGGCTAGTTTATTTTTCCGTCTGAACCCTTCTCCTGCATTCTCACCGTAACTTTTGACTCTATTAATAATGAAGAACATATACAATTTTTAAAAATTATGAATGAAGTTTATTTTGATCTACATTCGCAATGACCACTGTCTCTGGCAAAGTTTAGTGTACAATGCGAGAGGCAACATGAATGGCAATAGTCATTGGATTTAAGGAATGTAATAGGACGGTACTGAAAGCATAGACTGTAAACGTAATCATAAAAAGTAATTGCATTGTTTATCCTTGTAAATAATGTTATTATGAATAAAGCAAAACAAAATACCGGAAGACAAACACGAGGAAATCTGCAGATGCTGGAAATTCAAGCAACACACACAAAATGCTGGTGGAACGCAGCAGGCCAGACAGTATCCATAGGAAGAAGCACAGTCGACGTTTCAGGCTGAGACCTGACGAAGGGTCTCGGCCTGAAACGTCGTCTGTACTTTTTTTTCCATAGATGCCCCAGGCCTGCTGAATCCCTCCAGTATTTTTAAGAAGCACAGTCGACGTTTCAGGCCGAAACGTCAACTATACCTTTTGCTAAAGATGCTGCCAGGCCTGCTGTGTTCCTCCAGCATTTTGTGTGTGTTGTTTGGATTTCCAGCATCTGCAGATTTTCTCTTGTTATTATGAATAAAATGCTTTATTATTTCCCGCAACCTTTTTCTCCCGACTTCTCCCTGTAACAGTTGACGCTGGTACTAATCAAGAGCCCATCTCTCCTCTAAATATACCCATTGAGTTTGCCTTCATAGCTGTCTTGGCAATGAATTCCACAGAATACCACTCCAGTGAAATAAATTTCTCAACATCTCTGCTCTAAAGGGACGTCTTTCTATTCGGAGACTGTGTCCTCTAGTCCTAGACTTTTACTATAGGAAGTAATCTGTACACTCACATTCTAGATTTTTCAATATTCGATGTTTCAATGAGATCCCAGCCTCATTCACCTCAACTTCAGCGAGTACAATCCCACCAAACGCTCATTGTACGTTAGTCCTTTCATTCCCGGCATCACTCTCGTTAAGCCCTCTGGACATTCTCAACATTGTCAGCACGTCTTTTCCTACAAGCGGGGCCCCAAGACTGTTTACAATACTTCAAGTGCGGCCTGACCAATGCCTTATAAAAAAAACCTCAGCTTTACACTTGAGCTCGCCAGTCAGCCTGTCTGTATGTATGCTCATTGATTGTTGTCCCAAACCCATCAGTCTAGGTATCATCCAGGCCAGGACCACCAGCCTCAAAAAGTTAATTTTCCCAAGCAGTGACGCTGATTATCATCTTCACCCACTAACCCGCCACCATCATTTCCTGTCAGTCACTTTATGTAGACACAGCTGTACCAAGCGTCACTTTATGGGCGTACAATCAATCTATGTATATAAGCTGTTTTATTTATTTTGTTCTTTATCTTATGGTTTTTTTTTGTGCTGTGTCGGATCTGGAGTAACAATTATTTCATTCCCCTTTACACTTGTGTACTGGAAAATTAAATAAGAGCATTAACTGGAGCATTAAATAATCCTGAAGATCTTTAACGTGCACGTCGGCAGAAGTTGAGGTCGGAGCGTGAAGTGAACCAGCCCAGCCCCGGCAAAGGGTGGGGGGGGAACAATTTGACGTCACCGTGCCTATTTAAAGCCGTGGCGCAGTCGCTTTCTCTTCCCGTCTCTCCAGCGCGCGTGTGTGTGCCGAGGGTAGGTTGGTGCTAATAATGGATCAATGGGTTTTCCTTCTCCACCACCTTCCCCCTTGTGTTTTTTTTAAAGCTTGCACCCTCTGGGTACATGAAGGGAGGCGGTTTGGGCTGCCGAGCTAGAGAGAAACCGAGGACGTCCACGATGACCGCTGAGGGTGGGGGGAGGGGGAACGAAGACGACTTCACTCTCCATTGTGAGGTGTCTGTGGTGCCGGGCCTCGATGAAAGGGGTCGGCGGGGCAAGGTAAAGACTTCCTCCCTCGCAGTATCGTCAGCACTGTGGGCCGTCAGTATGCCCTTGCCGCTCTCGCTGTCGGCGAGCGCTTATTCCCTTCCGCCCTTGTTCGTTGTGCGGCGCCGGCTCCCATCTTTCCCTCTCGAATTCAACGCCAAGTTGTGGGTACGACCACCCTTACCCTCGCCCTACACTTCTACACACGGAGGACTTGGTTTGGCTGCCCGTTAATCAGAAAATGGCCGGTGTGTCGAAACTGGGCGGGGAGTCGTCTTCGAGTCAAAATGGAGGCGAGCAAACAGGAATGGCGGGCTGTGGCCTGTACAAGTGCCACGTTTCTTATGTAGTAGTGCAGTTATTACAATTAACGCCGCGGCATCTTGGTCAGCGGGAATCCATTTTATTTGTTTTTTAAATTTACTTTTCATTTAATTTAGAGTGTTTAAAAGGACCGCAGTAGTATCCTCCAGCGAACGCCATGGGCAAGGAGAAAGTCCACATCAACATTGTCGTGATTGGTCATGTAGATTCTGGGAAGTCCACCACCACCGGGCACCTGATCTACAAATGTGGCGGAATCGACAAGAGAACCATCGAGAAGTTTGAGAAGGAAGCAGCCGAGGTGAGTAACACGGACACAAAATTTCCTTTAAACTACATCTGGAATGTCGGTTTGTAATTTTTTTTTTACAAGGTCTGAAGAGTATGGTTCTGTAGGATAATAAGCTATATAATTGTAGTAAATATCTTTAAAGCACAAGCGCATACACATTTTTTGTTTGGGCCCAGGCTTTTGAACCATGAGAATGTAACACTCCAGTGACTTCGGTAGTGTTGTAGACGTTTCATCTTAAACTCCAGCGAGCAGAATTCAGGCTTGTACGCCTTTTTTCTCCATTCCTATTGAATTCATTGTCCATTGAAATCCAAGAATGCTCTGTGGTCTTCAAAGTGGGAATGAATAGGGTTGTGACCGAAAATAAGGTGTATTTTAATTTTAAGTTGTAACTATAATTAGATTGTTTTTCTAGATTAACTTTTGCCTGAACATGCTGTGGCACTGATAGTTAAATTCCTCTGGTCTAGTGTGATGGGAAATTAAATTGTTGGGATCGTTGTATCAGCATTTCACTATTGTTAGCCTGTTAATGCAGTTGTATTTTGGATTAATATAAATGCTATAGTGGGCAGAATTTGCTAATTCTAAATTCATAGTAAAGAACAATTTGAGGGTGGGTTGTGAGGATTTGAGTGGCTATTGCTAGTACTGAGGCTTTAAAAACATAGAAAACCTACAGCACAATACAGGTCCTTTGGCCCACAATGCTGTGCTGAACATGTACTTTAGAAAATACCTAGGATTACCCATAGCCCTCTATTTTTCTAAACTCCATGTACCTATCCAGGAGCCTCTTAAAAGACCCTATTGTATCTGCCTCCACCACAGTTGCCAGCAGCCCATTTCATGCTTTTGTGTAGATTGGTTTTAAATTGCATAACAGGTGATTGAACTTCATTACTTTTATTTATTTTCTTTACTAGAAAAGATGCAATGTAACTTCTTTTTGACTGTTAACAATTTTAATGGTAGGTGGTACTGAGGAAGTGATCTGCACACTGATTTAGTACTTTTGAAGATGATGAACGCCATACTAATTGTAATTGCTTTTTGTATTGAGATTACATTTTGTTACAGAAGTCAGCATTACATTTGTATCCTGAGATGGAGCTTGAATATTGAGATTCACTTTGCATTTTGGATCTCAGTTTTGGTGTTCAGCTTGCATGATGTTCAATACATACATTGCAAAGTCTCTTGCAAATATTGCAGATCAGAGTCAAAATGCAATATTTTAACAAAGTAGGTATATGTATACATTTTCTTGCAGACATTTACTTAAAAATAAAATGCAATAGAATTAATGAAAGAATGCTACATAAAAAGTACAAACTGTGTACATGCAACTGAAGATATATTGTGCAAATAAGGAAATAGTACTGAGCATAGGGGTTGTAAAGAACCTTTGACAGAATCAGTTCAGAGTTGTAGTGAGCGAAGTTCTTGAGGTTAAGGGCCTTGTTAGTTGTAGGGTATTAACTGTTCCTGATGCAAGAGTTGGGATGCATTTATAGAAGCTTCTCTTCTCCCTGTCTTGTAGTTGGTAACTTTAAGAGTTGTGGCACTATTCAGATTTTTAAACTCTGTCCTATATGCTGATTTGTCACCATCTTTTGATTTTTGTCAACAAACTTGGCCTCTTAATCAAGTATAAAGCAAGTAGAGTGGGGGGGGGGGCTGAGCACACAATTTTGTGGAGAACCTGTGCTGATGGAAGTTGAAGAATCCTGTTACATAGCGGGTGTCAAGGCCCAGATCTTGTGCTTGGTGATTAGTTTCAGTCGGATGATGGTGTTGAGTGTTGAACTATATAGTCAAATGAAGGGCATACTGATGTATGCATCCACAGTGTCTAGGTGCTCCAGATGCACATGGTTTGTATATTGATAGCTTTATTTTGAAAATTGAATTTACTCCATTGTAGCACTCAGCATGGCCTTGATAACTCGCATGTAAGAGATCTAATGCTCAGTTCTAATCTTTGGCTACAACACTTTTCTTTTATCTGATCCCCATAATACTTAGTTGCCTTCTAGACCAGAAGTGTATGGATCTCAAGATTTGCAAAGAGGATTCAATGTAGAAATCTCTTCGATTTATTCTGGAAGTCAAATGTGCTTCAGACAAAATGCACAATGCTTCCAATAAACTGACTACATTGCTATTGATGACTGTTGTCTAAATTCAACTCTGGTACATTCACAAATTTTTGCCTTTAATTTCCCAGTTTAAAAGTGTGCTATCAGTAATGTTTAGACACTAATATTTGTGTTCTGTTATTTATCAATTAACACCAGCAAAGGATATCTTCCATAACTGATGAGGTGGAAAGCCACTTTAGGTCTCATGGAAAGTTTGTAGGTGATGTGTGATCATGCTTTTAGCTAATCTTAGCAAAGACTTAAAAGAGTGACATGCTATTGAGTTTGGTCTTGTAATTAGCTAGTTTAAGAGAACAATTGTGGTTGTGACCTCTGCATGAAACTTAATAAAAATTTTAATTTGGAATTATGTCATATAATCTTTTCTGTGTAGGGTGTGACTTTTGCACTATTAATTGCATTTTACATTTTACTCTTGAAGATGGGCAAAGGTTCTTTCAAGTATGCCTGGGTGTTGGACAAGTTGAAGGCTGAACGTGAACGTGGCATTACCATTGACATTTCTCTCTGGAAATTTGAAACCAGCAAGTATTACATCACCATCATTGATGCCCCTGGGCATCGAGACTTCATTAAGAACATGATTACAGGTACTTCACAGGTGAGTATGTGTTAAGTCAGTAATCGCCATATGACATTTTGAAAAACTCCAGCATTAAATGAAGGGCATCTTTATTTTTATTTGTAGGCTGACTGTGCTGTACTGGTTGTTGCTGCTGGAGTAGGTGAGTTTGAGGCTGGCATATCCAAGAATGGCCAGACACGGGAACATGCCCTGCTGGCATACACTCTTGGTGTGAAGCAACTTATTGTTGGAGTAAATAAGATGGATTCTACTGAACCACCATACAGTCAAAAGAGATACGATGAGATTGTCAAGGAAGTCACTACCTACATCAAGAAAATTGGTTACAACCCAGATAGTGTGGCATTTGTACCAATCTCTGGCTGGCATGGTGACAACATGTTGGATTCTAGTACTAATGTAAGTAATTTTAAAGAGCTGGCTCTTTTGCTGCAAACACGTTTCGCCAACAGTATGTTATGATGTTACCCATGGTAACCTGAATTCCATACTGCTTAACAAAAGAGATCCTAAGAAATGGAAACAAAGTCTGTAAGTAATGGAAAACTAAAGAAACACATTCAGAATTCTGGAGGAACTCCGTGCAGGCAGCATCTATAGAAATGAATAGTTGGTCAACATTTCGGGGTGAAACATTGACTATTCATTTCCGTAGATGCTGCCTGACCTTCTGAGTTCTTTGGGCATTTTGTGTGCGTCGCATAAGAAATAGAAGCAGGAATGCCATTCAGCGGGGTTTTGGCTAGTCTTAACTTAAGTGCCACTTTCCTGAATAACCCAATCAGATCAGCACCAATCTCATTAAATTGTTGAGCATACCTGAAAGGACAGGTAGCTACAACTAAGTCCTATGTTTATTTGCAACTCCATACAGCTTGATTCCTTAATCTAAATCTGTTGATCTGTCTTGAATGTGCTAAGAGACTGAGCCTCAACAGCCTCCTACAGTAGGGAATTCTCAAGATTTACCATGTATTTGAAGAAGTATCTGAGTTGCTGGCCCTTTTATTTTGAGATTGACACTGGTTCTTGACACCACCTAGTCTGTCAAATCCTGCAACAAATTTTCATATTTCATGAGATCGCCACTCATTTTTCTGAATTCGTACATAAGCTCAGTTTGCAGACATCCCTGTGATCAGTCTTACTTGGCTTCACTGCACTCCTGATGCATTTATTATTTGGAGAGCATGACAGTACCTGAGGTTCCAGAAAATCCCCTGATGAGGCCCATCCTAAACCTTCAATTTTTCTTGTAATAAAGGCTGTGTTATACTTTTTGTTTAACAGTATGGCTGGAGGTGCAGCAGATCCTTTTTGAGATATCTTGAAGTATTAGAAGAATACTTCCATGCATAACATCTTTAATTGTGTTTATTTTACACAGATGACATGGTTCAAAGGCTGGAAGATCAACCGTAAGGAAGGTAGTGCTAATGGAGTTACTCTTCTGGAAGCTCTGGATTCTATTTTGCCACCTCAACGACCAACAGAGAAACCTCTTCGTCTCCCACTTCAAGATGTCTACAAAATTGGCGGTGAGTATTAGTTTTAATTTTGGCTTGCATTGATTGAAGGCAAACTCAGTCACAATTTTGATATTGGAAGTTAATAATAGATTACACTTTAAGAACAGAAGTGAAAAAGCATCCATCAGAAAGCTAAAGGTCAGTAAACAAATAATTGAGGAAAAATTGGTCTTTGGGACAGCTAATAATTTAAAGGATTGTTCAGTTTTATCCACATTGTCTAATAAGGTATTGCATTGAGGTGAAGGGCAATGGTGGAAGAATCTGGTTCTGAAATTTGATTCTTGGGGGGAAAAAATTAACTTTTTTTCATATTTATTGACATATCTGTGACTGTGATATTTGTGTAGACGTGTGGTGGATTGTACCTTGATTTTAATAGATTCTGGTCTGACTTGGAATGCTGACTCTTATTTTTTCCTTGTGCAGGTATTGGTACTGTACCAGTGGGTCGTGTTGAAACTGGTCTTTTGAAGCCTGGAATGGTAGTTACTTTTGCACCTGTTAATGTCACAACAGAAGTGAAGTCTGTTGAAATGCATCACGAAGCCCTATCTGAAGCTTTGCCTGGTGACAATGTTGGCTTCAATGTTAAAAATGTCTCTGTAAAAGATGTTCGTCGTGGCAATGTCGCTGGAGACAGCAAGAATGATCCACCAATGGAAGCTGACAAGTTCACTTCGCAAGTCAGTTTTTTAAAATGTATTTTTGTTTTGGTACCATTTCTGTTTGCTCTGTATTGGGGTTTGATCCTATTAAAGGAGATGTGATTTCATTTATTTACTGTAAGATTTTAATGATTTGAATAGTTCCAAAAATTAATTAATTTTAATCTGATTTCTTAAACAGGTAATTATCTTAAACCACCCAGGGCAAATCTCTGCTGGCTATGCTCCTGTTTTGGATTGCCATACTGCTCACATTGCCTGCAAGTTTGCCGAATTAAAGGAGAAGATTGATCGTAGATCTGGGAAAAAAATAGAAGATAACCCCAAGTTCCTGAAGTCTGGCGATGCTGCCATTGTTGAAATGACTCCAGGCAAGCCCATGTGTGTTGAGAGCTTCTCTGAATATCCACCCCTTGGTAAGTTAAATCACTTTTTAAATGAATTGATATTTTGCTGCTTTCCTGTGCTGCTGTACAAAATTAAATTTAATGTCCTGTCCAAATTTTGCAGGCCGTTTTGCTGTCCGTGACATGAGGCAAACTGTGGCTGTTGGCGTCATCAAGAATGTAGAGAAGAAGGTTACTGGTGCTGGCAAAGTCACCAAATCTGCCCAGAAGGCTCAGAAAGGCAGATGAATGTTACAACAGTCAGCTGTCACTTCAGTCTCCTCAACTGGAGGCCCAGTTTTAGACCAGATAATCACAGTTTACCATTTAAGCTCCATAATAAAAGACTGGTTAGAAATCAAAATGCATCGTAAATACTTCAGAAGGAAAGGATTGTGGACCACATTAATTCCATGTAGCAGTTTAAGTTAGTTTTAAAAGTGTACTTTTAAAGAGCAACCAATGCCTTGACCAGCAATTTGATCAATGAAATTAAAATTGTTAACCTGAGCAGAACTTATGGAATTTTCCAAGTATTTTTTTTGCATTCCAGGCTTTACTTGGAAGTTTTTTAAAAGAGTAAGCAATTT
Organism: Mobula birostris; assembly: GCF_030028105.1. Taxonomy (NCBI): domain Eukaryota; kingdom Metazoa; phylum Chordata; class Chondrichthyes; order Myliobatiformes; family Myliobatidae; genus Mobula; species Mobula birostris. The sequence continues at coordinate 170,627,606 of NC_092371.1, forward strand.
TGAATATCCGATTGGTGCAGAAAGTTTGGTCAGGTACATTAGTCTGCCTTCGATTCATTCCATATTTCTTGACATCTATTTTTAAAAAGAAAAATCCAGATATCAAAGTTTGTTAACAAAGCACTAATCATAAAATTTTGGATATCATTGCTAAAACTAATGTTTCAGCTATTAAATTGCATGGAAAATGAAACTTGGATAAATGCATTTTTGTGGGATAAACAGCTTTGTTTTTTTTTACTAAGTATAACGTGGACTGGTTGATTTAATCTTGCCAAATTGGCTGATTCCTTCATTTTCATAATTAGATGATTGTGGGGGGAAAAGTGGATGATGCAGTTAGTGAAATGACAGGAGTACTGGATTCAAGTACTAAAGCTGCCCAGTAAGTTGGTTTAATGAATGTTCTCCAGGTATAAAATCTAATTCTGAATTTCCCTATAATTGTCTATAATCATTCCTTCCCTGTGCAATAATATGTGCCCTAGCTGTTGCATTATTAGCTGAATTTGGGAATTGATTATATGAAACTTGCAACATTGTTCACCCACCAACTGAATTATATAAAATGTTGAAATGCTTTTCTAATTTTGAAACGAGGGAATGAATCTACCGAATTTGGTCTGCTCCCTACCAACACTGCATAGTTGACCCATTGCCACCTTAAGACAATTAGGTTGTATAGGGAATACAGACACGGCCCATTGTATGAACACTTTGTTTAGTTTTAGCTAAAACTGTGCTTTATAGTTGATAATTGTTACTGCAGTGTCAGTATGATGATCTGTGATTGACTGTTAGAACCTGTTTCCCTTTCTCTGCTGCCTGTCATGCACATTGTGTTGTGCCTGTTTGTGCAAAAGTTGAAAAGTAATTTAAGGTTCAATGTTTAATTCTGTTTATCATTAAAAATCAAAATGATATTCAACAGTCATTGCTGCCTGCTCATAGTACCTTAATATTCCATATTTTATCAAGATTATAACTTGGAGATGTGTGGGATCTCCCAAATGAAAGCTTCTGTGGCTCTTGTTATGGTAGCTGCTCTCCATGGTCCTGTGAATCTTGTATTTTTGTTTTCCAGAATCTTAAGATTAAGGATGAATATAAAACAGTTGTTTGAGTCTGTCTCATCCAGTAGGGAATGACATGTGAAACAGTGGTGGTTGCAGCCATTAATTGTGAGCAAGCACTCCTATTTTCCCTTCATAATGGACTAGCTGGCATTTGCCAGTTTATACTCTGCCCTATCCCCACCTTTTTATTCTGGTTTCTTAACCCCCCCCCCCAATATTTAGTCCTGCTGGAGGATACATACCCAAATCATCAACTATTAACTATTCATTTGTTCAAACTGGTTAGTGTTGGATAGAGCAGGAACACACTTTTGTTTCTTTGGGCATCTAGTCTTGATGCCAGAAAGCTTTTTTTTCCCTGTTGTATATTGTGGAAAGTAATTGAGGAAATGTTACAGCTCTATAAAACACTGGTTTTATACTTGATATTGTATTCAGTTCTGGTTGCCTAATTGTAGGAAGAATGAAAGTTTAAAGAAGGTGCAGGGGAGATTTAGCAGGATGCTGTCTGGATTAACTAGAGGGCATGTCTTACGGGGATGGGTTCAGTGAGCTCGGGCTTTTCTTTGGAGTGAAGAAAGATGGTGACTTGATTATAGAGATGTACAATATGATAAGAGACATAGAGTGACAACCAGAGATCTTTTACCTGAGTAAAAATGGAGGATTATAAGGGAGGGAAGAGGTGAATTGATGGATTAAAAGGTTGGCACAACATCATGGGCCAAAGGATCTGAATTGTGCTGTAATGTTCTTTGTTATAATCTGTTAACATAGAAATAAAAACAGTAGGAAGATGTTTAGCTAAATGCATTTGTTCTGCTATGAAATTAAATGCTTTTACTGACCTAACAAAATATAATTTCCCTGTATTCTAGATAGAAGGTGATAGGTGGAAGAGGTAAAGGGCTGAAGAAAAAGGTATTTATTGGTTTATCATTGTCGCATGTTCCCAGCTTGACTTGCTTAGTAATCATTACATAGTACATTGAGGTAGAATGTGGCCAAACACTTTACAATACAAAACGATGTGCTATCATAAAAGTGCAGTCCAGATAAATAAGTGCAAAATTATAACAAGGTGCAAGGTAGATTATAAAGTCAGGATTCCATCTTATCATTTGGAGGGTCCATTCAAGAGTCTAATAGTGGAATAGAAGCTGCCCTTGGGGTTGCTGGTACATGTTTTCAGGTTTTTGTATCCTATGCTGGGTGGGATCTTTGAATCTAATAGGAGAGGACAGTATACAAGGGAGGAAGGTGATGGGTAGGGGAGGGGAAGAGGGGTGTGGAAACCACTGTAGGAGAGAAAATGGGAAGGGCAGAGAAGAAATAGCTGGGATTTAGATGTTCATTCCATCAGGTAGGAGATCATTGGATGGAATATGAGGCATTTGCTCTGGTCTCACTGTGGCAGTAGAGGAGGCTGTGGACAAACATGTTGGTATAGAGATGGGAAGTGGACTCAAAATTGGTGGCCATTGGGAGATATTGGCTGTAGTGGTAGAAGGAGCAAAAGCCCTTGGTGAAGCAGTCCCTCGATCTGCAGCAGGTCTCGTGGATGTAGAGGCTGCTGCTGTGAGGAAGAACAAAATGACAAGGGAGTTGTGGAGTGATCCCTACAGAAAGTCAGGATGAGGAAGGGAAAGATGATAGGTGAGGAATTTAAAGTTGCTGACCCTCTCCAACTCGTACCCCAATGAGGACTAGCCAATGAACCTCTAGTTTACCACCTTCTGAAGTCAATAATCAGCATCTTGGTCTTCTGGGCACTGAGTAAGAGGTTCTGGGACCACTTAGCCAGATCTTTCAATCTCCTTCCTGTATGCTGATTCATCACTTTTGATTTTGCCTGTGACTGGTGTCATCAGCAGACTTAAATATGGCATTGGAACAGTGCTTAGCCACACAGTTACAAGTGTAAAGAAAGCAGAGCAGGGGCAAAGCCTCAATGCATCTGTGCTGATGAAGACTGGAGGAAATGTTGCTAGTCTAAGCTGGGGTCCGCAGATGAAGGAATAGAGGATATAGTTGCACAAGGAGGTATTGAGGCAAAAGGTTTTGAAGTTTTTATTGATTAGTTTTGAGATGGCAGTATTGAATGCCAAGCTTTTGTCAATAAAGAGCATCATGATGTATGAGCCAATGAAATAGCTTCAGCTGTTGACCTGTTATGACAGTAGACAAATTGGAGCAGATCCAAGTTGCTTCTCAGGTTTTGATATGTCTCATCACCAACCTCTCAAAGCACTTCACAGAGGATGTAGATGCTGCTGGACATTGAGGCAGGTTACCATGTTCTTGGACATATTGAAACCTGCTTGAAGCAGATAGGTACCCCTGCCAAGCAAGAGGTTAAAAATATTGGATCCAGCCAGTTAAAGCACTGGTCTTAAGAACTTGGCCAGATACCACATCTGGGTTTTCCATGGTTTTACTCTTGCAAAGGATGGCCTCACATTGGCCTCAGACTGAAATTAGGTCATTGGGGCTGTGGGAGTTTGTGAAGGTGCCTCCATGTCTTGATAGTCAAAGTGAACATAAAAGACATTGAGCTCATCTGGGAACAAAGGCTTCCCAATCACCTATATCATGTGATAGGACGTAGAAGGTGATAGCATTCAACCCTGCTACAGCAGTTAAAGCATCCTTTATGATTCTGGTTCAATCTGGAATTGCCATTTTGCACATGAGATGGCTTTCCAGAGATCGTACCTGGACCTCTTGTACTTCACTTTGGTTCCCAGACCTGAATGTCACTGATCTGGCCCACAGCAGATGGTGGATCTGTAACGGACTGTTGATCAGACCCAATTATTTGAGTATATAGGGGATGTAATAAGTGTACAAGCACAACAAAGTAGCTTGTGCATAATTTATTATAAAATAGTACACACAAATCACAAAATACTATAGATAGCAAGTCACAAAAATTTCTGGTCACCACTTGGTTGTTGGTGGAACTCTGATTCATGACACTGCCCCTTGGTTCCAGGCACCTAGCGTGATTCTGGTCTGGGTGTTTTTCAATAAAGTCTGGAAAATTTCCTCCATACTGTATATACAGGTTTCATAAGCACAGGGTCAGTAAGAGACAGGTAATTCCTTTGTTCTTGTGCCAGTACCAGTTTGGTTTCTTTCAAACAACACACCTTGTCTGTTAACACGGTCTTCAGTACACTCATATACAGCAACTGGACATTTTAATAACTAGTTATTCATTAATCTCTCAATGTCAGTGACACACAGCACTCCTTTGGTTTACACAGTGCACTAATGATTATACATACTTGATAAATCCAAATTTGGAAAGAATCCAGCTATAATCCCGCTAGTAAACATTCAGTCATTACTCTACAGACCCCACATGCTAGGAGTTTGGTTGTCATTCCACCTGACTATTCAATCCTTGTTTTACAAATCCTATATGCTACATTTTATCCCTTGAATATATGATCAGGTTAGAGATACATAGAATTCTTTTTGCTTAAAATGTTTAATATGTCAGAAAATGCATATCAATATCCCTTGGATGATTAAAATTGATACTAAAATGTGAGAAATTATATAGATCCAAGGTGTAACCTCAACAACAGATTTGGTCAGTAGATAGCCAGTTAGACACCTGCCATGTGGACAGCTGTAACATTCTTATCTCCCTGAGATAGCAACCAACTGCTGATGGGTTTACAGATATCAACATGTATTCCTGAACAGGAAACATTCTTTAATGTTTTTGGTAGTATCTTGATACGCTTTTAAGACCTTAAATTTGCTCATCTCCAATAAAGAACTCTCCAACCTTTATGGGTTACACCCTTACAGAAGTTCTTTTTAACAAGTATTTCATGATTTCCTTAATTTATGTATCTCATTACTAAACTCAGCTACATCTACAGTATTTACAGTGTGAGGCATAATCAGAGATTACCAATTCAACTAACCCTCACCAGACCAGAATTAGGGACTGGAGTAATATGTTAATATCTTGTCCAATCAATTGGTGTCACAAAAGGTGTTAAAAGGCTTTCCTAGACCTGTCAGGGCATCAGGTATAGTGAGGCAAAATTCAAGAGCAAGTGAACGTGTCAATAACTAGTCACCTGTTCTTTGCTCAGCTATGCCCCCAATTAGCGCACATTATATAAATCTTTTTACAGAACAATATTACCATTTTCACAAATCACAAGGTTATCAGTGTCTCAAGAGAAGTCCGATTTTGAACAAAACACAAAATAAAGCAACGTTCCTGCTTGAAAAGAAACAAGGGGAGAAATAGTTACACCATAATCAAGAGTGCTTACTACACCCATGCTTTGTAAAGTCTGATTACCTGGCTGTACTTCTACTCCGAGAAAAGGCAAATACTGAAGACTGCAGCACCAGTAGTGACAACCAAGAAGGTATGTACACAGGAGCATTTACAGGACTGCTTTGAATCAGTGAAGAACTGGACTGCATTCAGAGGTTCATCTTGAATCTAGATGAGTATGTCACAGTTGTTACCAACTTCATAAAAATGGGGTCCCCATCCTTTTTTGCACCGCGGACCGGTTTAATATTGACAATATCCTTGCGGACTGGCCGACCCAATGGGGGGTGGGGGGTGGGGGGGGGGAAGTGGTGTTAATCGTGACTGGAATATAGGTGATAAGTCACTTATTAGTGGCTAATACACACAATTTTGTTTCTATAAGGGTTTATCTAACGAATTTAATATTAAACACAGTGCAGGTTTTCCTTGCATGAATATAGTGATAAGTCAATTATAAGTCATAAGGGGGTTCCTTATGTCCAGTCTATTCCACAATTTAGTTTTTGTTGTATTCATTGCAGAAAACTCTGCTTCACAGCGATATGATGTTGGAAATGGAAGCAACGTTTTCAGTGGTTTCGTGGCTATCTCAGGATATTCAGCCTTGACTTTGATCCAAAATGCTGGCAGAGATGTTATGTCAAACATACTTTTCAGCCCACCGTTACTTGCAAGCTAGAGGAATTGATCTTCCCACGTTGACGTGGATGATTCACTGGGGACATTCACAAATGGGTCACGGACCCATTCCTCTGCACGTCTTGGGTCATTTGCGGTTGGGAAGTATCACTCGAATTCTGTCGACAGCTGTGAGCCTCAGTCTCTCCCAAATTCCCAGCTAATGTTGGGAACATGTCAAATATGCCCTTGTCCACTCACCATCCCCTCAGTTCCAGTTTGGCTGTGAAAGCAGACACTTTATCTGCCAACTTGAAGACAGTTGTCCATTTTCCCCTGAAGTGACAAATTGAGTTCATTGAGCAGGTTGAAGATGTCACACAGATAAGCGAGTTTTGCTATCCACTCCTCGTCACAGAAGAGTGCTGCCAGTGGTGACTTTTCCTGAAAGAAATCTCTGTAGCTGTTCTCTTAACTCAAAAACCCTGGCCAGGGCTCTCTCCCTTAATAGCCACCTGACTTCAGTGTGTAAGAGAAGGTGTTTGTGCTCTGCATCGATTTCCTAGCAAAGCTGCTCAAACAGACCTGAGTTAGGGCTTTTGCTTTGATGTGATTGATAACTTCAACAACGCCACTCAATACGCTGTTAAGATCAGGTGACATTTTTCGGCTAGCCAGCATATTTCCCTGTGTGTGACACAGTGTGTAGACTGGCATTCAGGAACAACCTCTCTGACTCGGGTAGTGAAACCAGACTTGTTAAGCCATTCCAACAGCTGTGCTTTGATGTCCTCTGCTATGTCGATTCTCCTTGAAACTGTGGTAGCTGAAAGAGAAAAGAAACCTGTGCCATTGTGTTAGCTGCAGCTTCTCCCAACAGTTCACAGCACATGTCCTTGGCAGCAGGCAGAATCAATTCTTCACCAACAGTGAAAGGCTTCTTAGCTTTAGCAATATGGCTAGCCACTAAGTATGACGCTCTCAGAGCAGCAGCATTTGTGGAGGTTGTGGCTCTCGGCACTTGCTTCTGTTCCGCTTGCTCATGTTTTTTCTGCTCAAAAAACTCAACGGGTTTGTCTTTAAGTGCAGGGTGCTTGGACTCAAGGTGCTGAAGCAGTTCTGAGGGCTTCATTGCCTCATTAGACAGCTTGTCTCCTCATATCACACACGGGGCTTGGAGCATGCGAGTCACTGGTTGCAATAAAGCCATATTTTATGTACGACTTGTCGCATTTTCTGTTGAAGCTTTTTTTTTTGCTGTCTCGGCCTCAGCTGTCTCTGCGTTATCATCATCGTTTCATTCCAAAATAACTCTCAAGCGATGTTTTTTACTCATCGAGTAGTTGTAGGTTAATGACCGACTGATGTCCTTGCGTGGGTAATGACCTTGTGTGTTCAAGTTCAACAGTGGGCGTGACAAGGAATGAGGAAAGGTGCAATTGACTCATATTGTTTCCTCGCAGCCCGGTAGCACATGCTTTGCGGCCCGGTGGTTGGGGACCACTGCATTAAAACATCTGTGGATCAATGTGTGCCTCCGAAAACTTGCTGCACATTCCCACCAAAAGTCGTGAATGAACCAGGAGGTTGGTTTTTCTGCTGAGGGTTAAATCTGTGGCATTTAAGTCTGGTGACCCAGGAAGGTACAAGAAAACCAGGTACAGTACGACTTGCAGAAGGCTACTACAAGAGCGGAGCAACAGTTCCGAGTGAGTTTGGAGGTGACTTCGGATGCACGGCAACTCTGGCAGGGTTTGCAGTACATTACTTCCTACAAAACAAAACCCAATAGCATGAATGGCAGCAGTGCTTACTACCAGATGAGCTCAATCACTTCTATGCTCGCTTTGAAAGGGAGAATATAACTACAGCTGTGAAGACCCTTGTTGCACCCAGTTCCCTATAATCTCTATCTTGGAGGCTGATGTCAGGCTGTCTTAGGTGATTGAACCCCTGCAAGGCAACAGGCTGCGATGGAGTATGACAGACACAATCTCAAGGTTTCTTCACACAGCCTTGGATCACCTGGACAATATAAACACCTATGTCAGGATGCTGTTCATTGACTATAGCTCAGCATTTAACACCATCATCCCCACAAGTCCTGATCAATGAGCTACAGAAAATGGGCCTCTGTACCTCCCTCTGCAACTGGATCCTTGACTTCCTAGCCAGAAGACCACAATCTGTGCAGATTGGTAATAATTTCCTCGCTAATCAACACTGGCACACCTCAGAGATGTGTGCTTCGCTCACTGCTCTTCTCTCTTTATACCCTTGACTGTGTGGCTAGCATAGCTCAAATGCCTTCTCTAAATGTACTGATGATACAACCATTGTTGTACTGGGTGTCAAGATCTCTGAGGATTTAACCTGGTCCCAACATAATGCAGCTATAAAGAAAGCAAGAGAGTGGCTATATTTCATTAGGAGTTAGAAGAGATTTGGTTTGCCACCTAAAATATTTGTAAACCTCTACAAATGGAGAGCATTCTGACAGGCTGCATCACTGTCTGGTATGGGGGAGGAGGGTGCTACTGCACAGGATCAAAAGAAGCTACAGAAAGTTGTTAAATTAGTCATCTCCATTGTGGGTGCTAACCTCTGGTATCCAAGACATCTTCATGCAGTGATGCCTCAGAAAGGCGGTGTCCATTATTAAAGTCCCCTGTAACCCAGGACAGGCCTCATTGTTACCTTCAGGTAGGAGGTACAGAAGCCTGAAGGCGCACACTCAGCGATTCAGGAACAGCTTCTTCCCCTCTGCTGCCCGATTCCTAGATGGACATTGAATCAATGAACCCCACTTCACTTTTATTTCTGTTTTTGCACTATTTTTAATTTAACTATTTAATATGCTGTACATATATACTTATTGTAACTGACTTACATTTAATGTATTGCATTGTACTGCTGCCCCTACATTAAGAAATTTCATGACATATACCGGTGATATTAATTTTGATTCTGATTCTGAAAAAGATAGTTAGAAATGTTTTCATTCTCTCTTAGTCAGTTTACCCTTAACAACACACAGCATGGGTCTGTCCTCGTACTATCACCCAGTATGTATTTCTTTGTCCATCAGCAATAACCACCGGAGGGCAAAACAGTTATGTCACCCATACTTTACTCCCTTTGCAGAACTAAATTGGCTCTTTATCACTGCGTTCAGTTGTGTGATCAGGAACAAAAAGAATAGATTGTCCTGTCATTAACAAAAAGGGACTACCTCTTTTCAAGGGGCGGACGTTCAAATTATAGGAAGCACAGGGAAGGACAGGTAATCACAAAGATAAGGTATGGGCAGGAGTAAATAAATTAATTTACTGTTTGTTTTAATAGGCCATTTATTCATTCAATCAAGCCACTGGCCTGAGGATAATAGGGGACATGGAAAACCCCCCATACACCATTAGAGACAGTCTACCCTTGTACCCTGAAACCTAAAAAGTGCAAACCATTATCAGATTGAATTTCACTGTATACAGAAACAAGATGTTCTAATCCCTGAAGGGTACCATCCTGATTAGCCTTAACAGTCGGGATTGCCATCAAAAGACCAGAATAAGAGTTCACCATAGTCAGGTAATACCGGAATCGCTTCTGTACAGGAAGAGGACTGACATAATTTATTTGCATCTGAGCAGGGGTACACCCATGGCAAATGTCAGCCAAGGGACATTTTAGAAGCTGGTGGTCCTATGTAAATATAGCCCACAATTCCCTACTGGTGTACGAGCTATATTGGTGGGAAGAAATAATCCCCGCTGCCTAGACCAATCCATGGTACCCTGTACGCCAAATGACCAGAGGACTCATTGGCCCACCGAGCAATGGCAATAAGGCTATTTGAGGCTGAGGGTTAGATGCCACTGCATCAACATAAGCAAGTTTGTCTGCGATGTTGATAAATCTCATCATTGATGAATTGTCTTTAAAATAGGTGCCGGCATGGGAATTCAGGATACCTGATGGTTTCCCTGATGACTGTTCGAGTGAGTTTTTGGGTAGATGATTCATTTACACTTAAATGACTTTGGCCACCAGTCTTCTGTTTGACAAAGTACTGTGGATTGAGTTCACAACAATGCATTTCCTAAAAGCTGTGAATATCGGAATACTAGCCAGATGTTGCAGATGGAAGTGTGAAGTTTACAGGTAGTTTCAAAGACAGCCTTATCTATACTTTATAAATATTAATTGTTCTCTTATGTTAGCACGTAAAATAGCAAATAACTGTATTGTGGATTTGACTTGTGCTCCTAAAGGCTGTGAGTACCAACCCAGACATGTTGGCATTGGGAGGAAAGGATGAAATCAGGTGTGATGTTTTGTATGTAGTTTCAAAAGGATGTGTTGTCTATAACTTTGTAAATAGCGATTGCCCTTTGTGCTTAGCGTATAAATATTGAGCCCACATTGGGCTAGCAGACCTTTCTACCGAAAGCGTTTCTGTCCGTATGGTGCCTGCTGTACCTTGTTGTGTCGAATAAAGAAGCTGCTTTGTATCTACCAGTAACTCTGTCTCTCTGGTGATTTCATCCATGCCACAACAATGACTATATCTGTGCAAAGGGCAGCAAAATTCAGCACCTGACTGACTAAGTCGAGGAGTTGGAGCTGGAATTGGATGTACTCAGGACCACTTGGGAGGCTGAAGGTATTACAGTATAGAGGAGACTTTTGAAGAGGTGGCCACACCCAGAGTACAGGCTTCAGACAGTAAATGGGGTTCACCGGGAGAGAGTAGATCCACCAGGAGAGCTAAGGGATTAGGAAGTCAGTGCAGGGTTCCCCTATGGCCATTCCCCTCAGCATCAAGTATACTTTTTTGGAGACTGCTGGGGGGATGAACCATAAGATCGCAGCAGCAGCCAGGCTGGTGGCACCGAGGCTCGGCAGGGAAGGGTAAAATCAGGTAGTTATAAGGGACAGAAAGGAGATTCTGTGGCTGCAAAAGAGGCATCAGGATGGTATGTTGCCTCCCAGGTGCTAGGGTCCATGATGTATTGCAGCAGCTGTAGAGGGGGAATAGACAGAGGTCTTCATGCATATTGGCACCAATGACATAGGCAGAAAAGGGGAAGAGGTCCTACGCAGTGAGTATATAGAGTTAGGAAAGAGACTGACGAGAAGGATCTCCAAGGTTGTAATCTCCGGATTACTCCCTGTGCCACAGGCTAGTGCAGGTAGGAATGGGATAATAACACAGATGAATGAGAGGCTGTGGAGATGGTGCAGGAGACAGGGTTTCAAGTTCTTGGATCATTGGAACCTTTTTTGGGGAAGGGGTGACCTATACAAGAGGGATAGGTTGCACCTGAACTAGAGGGGAAGCAATATCCTGGCTGGATGGTTTGCTGATGCTACTCAGCAGAGTTTAAACTAGTTTTGCAGGGGGCTGGGCACTGGAGTCCCAGGTCAGTAATGGAAGGATCAGATAACAAGGTAGATATCAGGAAAACTATTGAAAGGCAAAATCAAAATAACAGTTATGATGGGTTGGATAGTTTGAAATGTGTATATTTTAATGCTAAGAGTATTATGGGTAAGGGTGATGAACTTAGAGCATGAATCAGTACTATGATGTTGTAGCCATTACTGAAACTTGGTTGAGAGAGGAACAGGAATGGATGATTAATGTACCAGGTTTTCAAAGTTTTAGAAAGGTAGTGGAGGAGGTAAAAGAGGGATGAGGTAAATTGCACTACTAATCAGGTACAATATCACAGCTGCACTCAGGGGAGACATAACGGAGGGGTCACACACCAAGTCCATTTGGTTGGAACTCTGGAATAGGAAGGATGGGATTGTACTACAGACCCCCTAAAAGAACCAGGACACTGAGGAAAAGATATGTAATCAGATTAAAGAGATATGTAAAAATAATAGGGTTGTTACGGGGGATTTCAACTTTCCTAATATAAACTGGGACCTTCTTAGTCTAAGGGGTTTAGATGGGGCCGAATTTGTTAAGTGTATCCAGAACAACTTTCAAGAAAATTATGAAGGCAATAGGCAGGAACTAAGAAGCATTAATTGGGAACACCTTTTCTCTGGCACGTCCACATCAGACATGTAGAGGCTGTTGAAAGATCAATGGCACAGAGTACAGGAAAGGTATGTTCCTGTTAGAAGGAAGGATGGGAATGGAATAAGAGATCTTTGGATGTCCACAAAGGTGATGAATTTAGTCAAGAAGGAAAAGGAAAAGTACGTAAAGCCTTGGAAGTTAGGATCAAATGAAACACATGAGGAGTATAAAGAAGCCAGAAAAAAAACTGAAGGAGGGAATTGGGAAAGGCAGGAGGGGCCATGAAAAGTCCTTGGTAAGTAGAATTAAAGTGAATCCCAATGCATTCTATATGTACATCAAGAGCAAGAGGATAACTAGGTGGAGGGTGGGACCCTCAAGGATAAAGGGGGGAATATTTTCTCGGATACAGAGAATGTGAGTGAGGTACTTAATGAGTACTTTGCTTCAGTATTTACCAAGAAAAAGGATATGGAGCACCAGGAGATCAGTGTTGCGTGTATAAATACATGGGGGCATTTAGAGGTCAAGGAGGAGGGAGTGTTGGGCCTCCTAATGAGCATTAAGGTAGCTGAGTCCCCAGGGCCTGCTGGGAATTACCCCAGGTTATTGAATGAGATTGCTGGGCCCTTCACCTGTATCTTTGTGTCCTCTCTTGCCACAGACAAGGTCCCAGATGACTGGCAAATGGCTAATGTTATACCTCTATTTAAGAAGGGAACAAGGGAAAATCCTGGGAACTATAGACCCGTGAGTCTCATGTCAGTTGTAGGGAAATTGCTGGAGAAAATTCTTAGGGATAGAATCTATGAGCATTTGGAAACCCATGGCCTAATCAGCATGGCTTTGTGCAAGGCAGGTTGTGCCTTACCAATTTGATTGAGTTTTTTGACAAGGTGATGAGGGAGATTGATGAGGGTTGGGCAGTAGATAGCGTCTATTTTAGTAAGGCATTTGACAAAGTCCCTCATAGGAGGCTAATCCAGAATATTAAAATACATGGGGTCCAAGGCAAATTGGCTGTTCAGATTCAGAACTGGCTTGAGCAAAAAAAGCAGAGGTTATGGTTTAAAGGACTTATTTGAGCTGGAGGTCTTTAATTAGTGGAGTTCCACAGAGATCTGTGCTGGGACTTCTGCTGTTTGTAATGTATATAAATGACCTGGATGAAAATGTAAGCAACACACATAAAAGTTGCTGGTGAACGCAGCAGGCCAGGCAGCATCTCTAGGAAGAGGTGCAGGTCCTGACGAAGGGTCTCAGCCTGAAACGTTGACTGCACCTCTTCCTAGAGATGCTGCCTGGCCTGCTGCGTTCACCAGCGACTTTTATGTGTGTTGCTTGAATTTCCAGCATCTGCAGAATTCCTGTTGTTTGGATGAAAATGTAGTTGGGTGGGTTAGTAAGTTTGTGGGTGATACCAAGATTGGTGGAGTTGTGGATAGTGTAAAAGACTGGTAAGGAACACAGCAGGATATAGATCAGTTGCAGATATGGGCTGAGAAATGGCAAGTGGAGTTTAACCCAGATATATGTGAGGTGTTGCAGCTCAGTAGGACAGTACACTTTTAAGGGCAAGATCCTGAACAGTGTTGCTGAGCAGAGGGATCTTAGGATCCAAGTTCATAGCTCCTTGAAAGTGGCTACACAGGTCAATAAGGGGGTTAAAAGGGCTTACAGTATGCTTGTTTTTATTAATCAAGGCACAGAGTTCAAAAGTTAGGAGGTTATGTGCAACTTTATAAGCTCGGGTTAGGGCACATCTAGAGTATTGCGTACGGTTCTGGTCGCCCAGTATAGGAAGGATGTTAGGGCTTTGGAGAGGGTATGGAAGAGGTTTAACTAGATGCTGCCTGGTTTTGAGAGGCTGGATTTACTTGGGTTGTTTTCTCTGGAGTGTCAGAGGCTGGGGGGAGATCTGATAGAAGTTTACAAGGCTATGAGAGGCAATGATAAGAGTGGACAGAGAGTATTTGTTTCCCAGGTTGAAATGTCTGATACCGTAGGCTATTTATTAAAGGTGAGGGGGGTGTGTTCAAGCAGGACATGAGGGGTAAGTTTTTTCACTCAGAGAGTTGTGGATGCCTGGAATGCATGGAGGCAAATACATTGGAGGCTTTTAAGAGAAGTTTGGACAGGCACACGGATGAAGGAAGATGGATGGATATGGACATGGTGTAGGTAGGAGAGTTTAGTGTTTGGGTGTTCTTGATTTGCTTTTTAGCTGGTTCGGCACAACATTGTGAACCAAATGGCCTGTTCCTGTGCTGTACTATTCCCATTACTATTCCCTATGTTCTATGGCAAACTTTAACGGCTTCAAATGTCTTTCCATAACTCTGCTACGTACAAGGGATGACCACAGTATTAGAAGACTACTGGTTTCACCGGAACAATGAGACAGCAAGTCCATTAGCCAAAGACCAAGAATCAGTATAAATATGGGCCTTTTCGGTTTCATACATAATGGTAATATGTTCTACAATGAGCTCGGCATATTTACTCTATTCGTCAGAGCATTCCTTTTTCAAAACCTGTTGGGTGAGAGAGTTTAAGATAGTGGCCTTCCACCATTCTTCCATATCACAGAGCCATCGGTAAACTAAATGTGCTGCTGCTGAGCAGAAGTTAGAAGGTCAAAGGGAACGCCCCATGCAACAGGCCAGAGTAGCTTTAGGCATGAGTGACATAGCCTGAAGGGACTCAGCAACCAGTTCATGTATTTTAGTTGCAATTGCTTCTAATCCCATTGAAGCTCATTCAGAAATATACCATGCCCACTTGACAATAGAACTCTGTTGTGCATTAGAGAGTACCCATCCCTAATGGGAAGGTCAGGGCACAGAGCGACAAAGAAGTTCCCTGCCTGTGTTTCTGGTTTCTACTAAAGCCTAGTAGCAGGCAAAAGCTGATTGTTGCTTGGGCCTCATATGTTTAGGATCTTATTTCTGACTATATGGGAAATTATCCTATTGCCATTGGTCGATTGTATTTCCAGAGAATGAATAGTTGCAGCTGGGCCCTATATGATATCAAGGTTAATTCCCTATTCCCTCAATTGCACATATTAAGAGCTTCGGAAACCTTCTCTTCAGAGGTCCCCTGCAATAGCACCTTGTTGATATGGTGACACACACAAAATTGATGAAATTGAGCCCATGTGGGTACCCATGGCTACCCCTCAAGTTTGAAGAAACTGGGAGGTGCGGAAGGAAACATTTTTGAGGGTGAGAACCGGTTCTGCTAGACAGAAGAGGGCAGACTATGCCTGCCTCTTTGTTAGCTACGTAGAACAGTCCATGTTCCGAAACTTCCCCGGTAACACTCCCTAACTCTTCCTCTGCTACATTGACAACTGCATTGGTGCTGCTTCATGGGCCCATACTGAGCTCATCAATTTCTTCAACTTTGCCTCCAACTTCCACCCTGCCCTTAACTTCACTTGGTCCATCTCTGACACCTCCCTCCCCTTTTCAATCTCACTGTCTCCATCTTTGGAGACAAACTGTCAACAGACATCTTTTATAAACCTACTGATTCCCATTGTTATCTTGACTATACCTCTTCCCACCGTATCTCCTGTAAAGATGCTATTTCCTTTTCTCAGATCCTTCGCCTCTGCCACATCTGTCCCCACAACGCGGGCTTTCTGTTCCAGGACATCAGAGATGTCCTCCTTCTTGAAAGAACAGGAGTTCCCTCCCTCCACTATTAATGCTGCCCTCACCCCTCACCCATATCTCTTCCATTTCCACAGTGGTGAATTTGTTGCCACAGGCGGCTGTGGAGGCCAAGTCATTGGGTACATTTACTGCAGAGGTCTAGAGACTTGTGATTAGTCAAGGCATGAAGGGGTATGGGGAGAAGGCTAGAGACTGGTACTGAGAGGGAAAATGTATGCCATGATGAAATGGTGGAGCAGACTTGATGGGCCACATGGCTTAATTCTGCTCCTGTTTATGGTCTTAATTCCTGAACATCCGTGCTCCCCCCATCTTCCCAGCACCTTAGGTGTGACAGAGTTCCCCTTGGCCTTGTCTACCACCCCATCAACCTCCACATCCTACTCATCATCCTCCGCAACTGCCATCTCCAAGGGGATCCTGCCACAAAAAAAAGCTTTACCTCTCCCCCCTCCCCGCAACTTTCCACAGGGATCACTCCCTGCATGGTTCCTCTGTCCATTTGTCCCTCCCCACTAATCTCCCTGCAGGCAGCCTAAGTGCTTCATCTGCCCATTCACCTCCTCCTCAGGGCCCCAAATACCCCTTCCAGGTGAAGCAACACTTCACCTGTGAATCTGCAGGAGTCGTCTATTATGTCCAATGCTCCCGATGTGGCTTCCTCTACATTGGTGAGACCCATCATAAGTTGGGAGAACACTTCGTTAAGCCCCTCTGCTTCATCCTCCAAAAGTGGAACTTCCTGGTGGACAAACATTTTAATTCTGATTCCCATTCTTGTTCCAACATGTTGGTTCATGTCCTCCTCTTAGGCCACCTCAGGGTGGAAGAACAACACATTATGTTGCTTCTGGGTAATCTCAACCCTGATGACATGAATATCAATTTCTCCTTCCGATTAAAAAAATCCTTCCTCCTCCTCTCTTTCTCTATTCTTCACTCTGGCCTTTTACCTCTTCTCACCTGTTGATTCTTACCTACCCCCAACCCCCAGGTCCTCTCCTCCACTTTCTCCTAAGTTCCACTCTCCTCTCCTCTCAGATTCCTTCCTCTCCAGCCATTTGCCTTTCCCACCCACCTGGCCTTCACCTATCTCTTTCTAGATTGCTCTCCTTCCCTTTCCCCCACCTTTTTATTCTGCTATCTTTCCAGTCCTGAAGGGTCTCTGCCTGGAATGTCAACTGTTTGTTTTTTTCCATTGATGCTGCCTGATCTACTGAGTTCCTCCAGCATTTTGTGTGTTTTGCTTGGATTTCTAGTACCTGCAGACTTCCTCGCGTCCGTATAGTGAGCTATTTTGATGCTAGGAGATGGGACGCAAATCCCGTGTCACCACACTATGGCAAATAGTAGGACTATGGACATATCCCAGTAGAAGTCATGTAAATGTGTACTGAAGATCATTCTATGTGAAACAAATTGATACTGGAACTGTTGAGCAATAGGAATAGAGAAGAAAGCATTATCCAAATCAGTAACAGCATGATAACTGTCAGTCCCCCTAGAAAGGTCCCCAGTCAGGGTTATAGCACCTGGAACAGCTGTGGCCAGCAGAGGCAAACCGATTTAATTGGCCAACTGGCCGTTTCATTAATAGTCATGCACCATGAACCATCAAGTTTCTGAACTGACCAAACAGGGCTATAATAAGGGAATAAGGCAGGATGAAGAGCCCTCAGGTTTAGGAGGAGCATTGATTTCTTTATGCCCACCCCCAGAATATGAAATTGCTCAGTAACTACTATTTGCAATGGCAAGGGTATAAAGACAGGTTGTCTATTTGACTTTCCCATCAGAATGGACACCTTCCTAATGCCAAAAGCAAATTTGCCAAAGGGTGTTGTGATAGAGGTTCCTGTAAAGAAATCAAGTCCCAAAATGTTTTTGGATATCTGGGAGATGAGCATGGGGCAGACCAAGGCTTATTGCCACGCAACCTCTGAAAGGTAATGGGTACGCAAGCATAGCTTTAGGTCTCTTTCTGGGACCCCGGGAATATGAATTGTCCTTATAGCAACAGCGGTGGTCCCAGAGGTCTGGCCATACCCCTAGGCGACAGATTGAGTAACCTGCCAACCAGATTCAATTCACCCAGGTTCGGATATAACTGGAGATTCTGTTTGGATTAACATTACATTCCAAAGGGGTGACCGGTCCCTTTGTCTGGGCTCTGGAATGCAACCCACCTGGGTCACAATGCTCATGGTATAGCACATAAAAAACGCCAGTAGGTACAGTACACCATTCATCTTGTACCTAGATTGCCCCTGCTGCCCCCAGGATTTAAAAGCCTGTATCTGTTCCAGATCTACATCTGACTCTTCAAGTCGGGACCCAGATACTTGGGATGGGGATGTCTGGTAGGATGATGATTCAGATGGAGAATCTGCTAGTCTCTGCAACAGTCCGACCGTCAGCTGGCTGTAAAAGAGGCAGTAAGACACCCCTCCACCCCGAGAGTCCCCATTCCATCAAACGGGTGCACATACCAAGGTAAAAGAGAACAGCCTCTGGGCTGTTCAAGGCATTGTCATTATAAATGGCAGATTGTATCGCCGTATCACAATCCGGGGAGGGAGCTTTTCCAGGGACATTGGCACGCATCCCATTCCAAAGGTGCAGGGTGGTTAGCACAGACAGCGTGTATGACCACTGCCTACAGGTGCATTCAGCTCTGTCAGACTGACCAGCTGGCAACCCAGCCAGGACCAATGGGCCCTAACTGAATCAGTTCATGCACACTAAAAACAGTTGGGAGGCTCCTAAATCCCACAGACGAGTGAACCATCTGGGTAAGGATTCTCCAGGCTGCTGACGCGGTCTTTGTGCTAAATCCTGTAACTCAGTTGAGGTGTAGTTTTTTTTTTATTTCAAAATATACTTTATTCAAAAATAAATATATATAATAAAGCATTCGATAACTTTCCATCCTTTACATACGCTTCCATTAAAGTCAGTACATATCCATACTTATGGCCACCCACGTGGCACTCCAGTTGTTCACCTTACCATATCATTGTTGAGGGGTATACTCCCCGCCACCCGACCCCTCCCACTCCCGCGGGTGAAGAAACCTACACTGTGGTCCTTCCCCACCGGGCCCTTGCAGTGGCTGCACCGAGTTTCAGTGCGTCCCTCAGCACGTACTCCTGCAGCCGAGAATGTGCCAGTCGGCAGCATTCTCCCACGGACATCTCCATGTGCTGGTAGATCATCAAGTTTCGGGCCGACCAAAGAGCATCTTTCACCGAGTTGATGATCTGCCAGCAGCACCGGATGTTGGTCTCAGTGTGCGTCCCGGGGAACAGCCCGTAGATCAGAGAGTCCTCTGTTACACAGCTGCTGGGGATGAAACGTGACACTAGCCTGTCCATCCTCCTCTACACCCTCTCTGCGAACTGACAGTGTGCAAAGAGGTGGGTCACAGACTCCTCCTCACTGCAGTCCTCCCGTGGGCAGTGGGGTGTGGAGGCAACGTTCCGGGCGTACAGGAGGGCTCTGACTGGGAAGGCCCCTCTCACCGGCAGCCAGGCGAGGTCCTGGTGCCTGTTGGTGAGGTCTGGCGATGAGGCAATTTGCCAGATGAACTGGGCGGTCTGCTCAGGGAACCACCCCACTGTGTCCATCACGTTCTTCTCCTGCAGTGCCTGCAGGACATTACGTGCTGACCGCTGCCTGATGGACCTGTAGTCAAAGGCGTTCTCCTGGAAGAACTTCTCTACGAAGGACAGGTATGGCGGCAACGACCAGCTGACTGGGGCGTTGCGCGGGAGTGGGGCCAGGGCGATAGGTAGGACCTGGGCACATAATGGTACTTGGTGCCCACATACCTGGGTTCTACACACAACCTGATGCAGCCACATACGAAGCTGGCCATCAGGGTGAGGGCGACATTGGGGACGTTCTTGCCCCCATTGCCTAGGGACTTGTGCATGACGGTCCGTCTCACCCGCTCCATCTTGGATCCCCAGACGAATCTATAGTTACGAATAGTGGTCTTAGTGGTGGTAGGGACGGCTGCTTCAGCTTGATTTTGTTTGTCACCTCCTTCATTTCTGTGCTCGCCTTTAACTTTCATATGATTGAGAAGACGAGCCTCGATTACATCGTTTTCAACTCCATCTGAATCATCATCATACCAGACATCCCCATCCCAAGTATTTGGGTCCCAATCCTCCTGCAGGGCGATAGATCAGACCTTTTCAGGATCCATCATCACGCGGCGCTTTAGCATTTCGGTATATGTATGACACGGCAATCTGTTTAGCCTCGAAGCGCTCCTGTGCCGCCCGCGCCATTTCACTTAAAAATAGTGTTCTGAGAACCCAAAGTGGCTAACTCGTACTGCAGTCGTTTGTTTTCCTCACAGAGCTCAGCATTTTCAGTATTCAACTGCCGCAATGCAGTAATAAAGATTCACTTCAGCAGGAAACTCCCTCTTCGAGGAAAACGCTATATGCTTAAGGCTTTGAGATACGACATACGAAAGTTTAACGTTGGGTGATTCAGCAAGTGCCTTCTCCCAATATTTGGGAGGACCGCATTTACTGAGAACATTAATCAGTGATCATTTACCCTCAGAGTTATCTGTCCATCGGGATCTGGTAAATCTCGGATGTGGTATTGCTCGACCTGCTTGTCCACTTCCACATTTTCCAGGATCCTGTTCATGACGTCGAAGTGTAACAGGCTAGGTTGATCAGACCCAATTATTGGAGTATCCAGGAGATGTGGTAATAAGTGTTCCAGCACAACAAAGTAACTTAAACATAATTTATTATTATAAAATAGGTAGTACAAATAAATCACATAAAATGACATAGAGCAAATCACAAAGATTTATGATCTCACTCTTCCTGGGCACCACTTGGTTGTTGTCAGAGAAATCTTATTCTGACTCATGAGACCACCCCTTGGTCCTAGGCACCTATTGTGATTCTGATCCAGGTGTAGTTCCGATGAAGTCTGGAAAATTTCTTTCGTACTGTATATACAAGTTTCAAGAGCACAGGGTCAACAAGAGACAGACAATTCCTTTGTTCTTGTGCCAGTACTAGTCTGATTTCTTTCAAACAACACATCTTGTCTGTTAATAGTCTTCAGCACACGCCAATTACATCAAATAGATATTTTAATAACTACTCCTTGTTATCTCATTCATTAATCTCACAATGTTTGTGACACATAACATTCCTTGGGCTTGCAAGTACATTAATGATTACATATACGTAAGTGAGAAGTCCAAGTTCAGAAAGAATCCAGCTATCATCCCACTAATAGACGTTTAGTTATTGCTCTACAGTGCATTTGTTATCCCACCTGGCAGATATTCAATCATTGTTTTACAAATCCCAAATGCTACAGGATCTCATGGATCATCAGGGCTTCTAGTTGGGTAAGACTCTGAATGATTTTGTTGGGATACACTTGTCTCTGACTGTTTTTATGAAGGAAGTCTATGACAACGGTGGTGTATTTGTTCAACTTCTTGACAATTACCATTTGCGCCTGTGCCCCTCTTTGCAAAATGTTCACAAGGCAAAGTTCTTTAACAGTCATGTGCATATTTACATTATGCCCCTGATGGTAACCTGGATGATAGGTTATAATATTTTCCATCTTATTGAAATCACTTCCTAACAATACCTTCTGGATATCAGGGTGTCAATATGGCTGTCATCAGAAAATTTGATCGTGGATTACTATCTCATTTTCCCCTCTCCACGCAATCAGGCAGCTGATTCTCATTGGGGCTGGCTGCATAAATACCTCCAGAGACCAGGGCGTGGCTGCTGGATTGTTCTTGTCCTTACACCTCGTATCCCTTCCCCTGCCTTCTGTTTCCTTGCCTGAAGCTCTGCCTTGTCTTGCTGGTAACTCTTGCCTCGCCTGAAGTTCTTGTCTCACCTTGCATTGCCGGAAGCCCTGCTTTGTCTTGCCGGTAACTCTCGCCTCACCTTGCCTGAAATCTTGTCTTGGAGCCACCCTGTACCTAGCTCCCTTCCTGTCCCTTGCCTCCGTCAGGTAAGCCAGGCCAGATTGCCGTTACTCCGCAGTGGGTCCTGTCCCTTCCTGTCCCTTGCCTCAGTCGGGTAAGCCAGGCCAGATTGCTGTTACCCTGCGGTTGGTTCCGTCCCTTCCTGTCCTTCGCCTCCGTTGGGTGGTGATCCGCGCCCTGCCCACGTGATCCACGCCCTGCCCAGGAGGAGCTTCAAGACCCCAAGCCTCAAGCCTCGCCCCAAGCCAAGCTTCAAGACCCCAAGCCTTAAGTCTCGCCCCAAGCCTCAAGCCTCGCCCCAAGCCAAGCTTCAAGACCCCAAGCCTCAAGCCTCATCCCAAGCCAAGCTTCAAGACCCCAAGCCTCAAGACTCTGTTCTCAAGCCTCGCCTGAAGTCTCTGGTCTCCCGCCTTGCCTCAAGTCTCTGGTCTCAAGCCTCGCCAAGACTGAAGACTCCAGCCTCATCCTGCCTGCCAGCCAAGTCACGTCCTTGTCTAGTTCTGGGGTCCGAGCCAGAGGCAAGACCCAGGTTCTGGGTCCTTGTCCAGTCTCTGGCTCGGAGTCCAAGCCCTGGCTCCTAGCTCTCTTGTCCAGTCATGTTCTAGGTTCCCAGTTTTCGTGTCAATGTCCCAGCCCTCACCCTGTATCCTAGTCCTGTCCCTAGTACTTCAGTGTCTGTGTCTTGCACTTGGGTCCATTCCCAGCCACCACCTTATGACATAATCAGGTTGAGAATTATGAAAAGCATAGCAAGAATGCAACCCATGTTGAAAAAGTTCAACATAAATTTATTGACTAAGTATGGCACAATATACTATCTTGATTTGTTTTCTTGCAAGCATTTACAGAAAAAATATAAATATGAAAAAACTATAAATAACAAGGACTTACAAACAACCACTGTACCAAAGAAGACAAACTGTGCAAATAATAAAAAAGTAATTGAACCATACTGAGTTATAGTTCTTGAAAGTGAGTCCATAAGACTGTAAGATATAGGAGCAGAATTAAGAGGATTTGGTCCATCGCGTCTGCTCCGCCATTTCATCATGGTTGATACTTTTTCTCTCTCAGTCCCAGTCTTCTGCTTTCTCCCCATATCCTTTCGTCCCCTAACTAACCAAGAGTATAGCAACCTAATCAAAATCTTAAATATACCCAGTGACTTAGCTTTCACAGCCACCCGTGGCACCAAATTCCACAGAATCACCAGTCTCTAGCTAAAGAAATTCCTCCTCATTTCTGTTTTAAATGGATGTCCCCTTACTCGGAGTCTGTGCTTTATGGTTCTAGACTCTTCCACCATAGGAAGCATCCTCACTATATCCACTCTATTGAGGCCTTTCACCATTCAATAGGTTTCAATGAGATCCCTCCTCATTCTTATGAATTCCAGAGGGTAAAGGCCCAGAGCCATCAAATGGTCATTATATGGTAACCCTTTCATTCCCGGAATCATTATCCTGAACTCTCTTTAAATCCTCACCAATGTCAGCACATCCTTTCTTAAAACTGCTCACAATACTTTGAGTGAGGCCTTACTAATGCTTTATAAATCCTCACCATTATATCCTTGTTTTAATATTCTAGTCTTCTCAAAATGAATGCAAGCATTTCATTTGCCTTCCTCACCACCGACTCAAACTGCAAACGAACTTTTAGAGAACCCTGCGTGATGACTCCTAAGTTCCTTTGCACCTTGGATTTTAGAATTTTCTGTCCATTTAGAAAATAGTCTATCTTTTTATTTCTTCAACCAAAGTGCACAACCAAAAACCTCCAGACACAATTTCATCTGCCATTTCTCAGCCCATTCTCCTAATCTCTCTAAGTCCTTCTACAGCCTCTCTACCTCCTCAACACAACCTGCCCCTCCACCTATCTTGGTATTGTCTACAAACTTGGCCACAAAGCCATCAATTCTGTCATCCAGATCACTGACATATAACGTATAAAGAAGCAGTCTCAACACAGACCCCTGTGGGACACCACTAGTCACTGCCAGCCAAAAAGAAAATGCTCCCTATTTATTCCCACTCTTTGCCTTCTGCCAATCAGCTAATGCTCTATCCATGCTGGTATCTAACCTGTAATACCATGGGCTCTCAATTTGTTAAGCAGCCTCATGTGTGGGGAGAAAGTTCAAACATCAGAGGTGCTGAGGGACTTGGGAGTCCTCATGCAAGACTCCCGGAAGGTTAATTTACAGGTTGAGTCTGTGGTAAAGAAGGCAAATGCAATGTTGGTATTTATTTCAAAGGGAATAGGATATAAAAGCAAGGAGATAATGCCGAGGCTTTATAAGACACTAGTCAGGCCACACTTGGAGTATCGTCAACAGTTTTGGCCCCTATATCTCAGAAAGAACCGAGGGGCCTCTGCCCCTTCCCCCTACAGTCCTGACGAAGGGTTCCGGCCCGAAACGTCGACACATCGTTTCCACGGATGCTGCCCGACCTGCTGAGTTCCTCCAGCGTGTTGTGAATGTTGCTTTGACCCCAGCATCTGCAGGTTATTTTGTGTTTTTGTGAGGCCAGTGATGTTGTGGGGATGGAACTGGACTCTCTCACAGTGGTGTCTGAAAAGAGGATGCTGTATAAGTTGCATGCCATCTTGGTCAATGACTCCCATCCACTACATAATGTACTGGGTGGGCACAGGAGTACATTCAGTCAGAGACTCATTCCACTGAGATGCAGCACAGAGCGTCATAGGAAGTCATTCCTGCCTGTAGCCATCAAACTTTACAACTCCTCCCTTGGAGGGTCAGACACCCTGAGCCAATAGGCTGGTCCTGGACTTATTTCATAATTTACTGGCGTAACTTACATATTACTATTTAACTATTTATGGTTCTATTACTATTTATTATTTGTGGTGCAACTGTAACGAAAACCAGTTTCCCCTGGGATCAATAAAGTATGACTATGACTATGACTATGACTACTATGCTTCCCGTTCGATGATCCTTTCCCTTCTCCAGCTCTTAGATCCACCCCTCCCCTCCTGTCTTCTCCTATCATTTCGGATCTTCCCCTCCCCCTCCCACTTTCAAATCTCTTACTATCTCTTCTTTCAGTTAGTCCTGACGAAGGGTCCCGGCCCGAAACGTCCACTGTATCTCTTCCTATAGATACTGCTTGACATGCTGCGTTCACCAGCATTTTTTGTGTGTGTGGCCTACAATTTCCTTCCTTTTGCCTTCCTCCCTTCTGAAGGAGTGGAGGGACACTGCAATCTTCCAGTCATCCGGGACTATGCCAGAATCAAGTGATTCTGAAAGATCATGACCAATGCACCCAATATCTCTTTAGCAACCTATCTCAGGACTCTGGGATGTAGTCCATCTGGTCCAGGTGACTTATCCACCTCAAGACCTTTGAGTTTGCATAGCATTTTTTCCCTTGGTAATAGCAATTGCACTCACTCCCGCTCCCTGACACTCACGGACCTCTGGCACACTGCTAGTGACTTTCACATTGAAGACTGAAGCAAAGTACTTATCAAGTTCATTTGCCATTTTTTTATCCCCCATTACTACCTCACCAGTATCATTTTCCAGTGGTCCAACATCAACTCTCTCCTTCCCATTACTCTATATAACTGAAAAAACAAACTCATATATACAGTAAGATGCTTTATATTATTGGCTAGTTTGCCCTCATATTTCATCTTTTCCCTTCTTATAACTTTTTTAGTTGCCTTTTGTTGGATTTTAGAAACTTCCCACTCACTTTTGCTTCCTTATATGTCCTTCCCTTGGCTTTTATGTAGTCTTTAACTTCCCTTGTCAGCCACGGTTGCCTACCCCTGCCATTTGAGAACATCTTCAGTGGGATATATCTATCCTGCGCCTTGTGAACTATTTCCAGAAATTTCAGCCACCTCTAATCTGCCGTCATCCCACCAGTATCCTCTTCCAGTCCACCTGGTGAGGCTCCTTTCTAATGCCTCTATAATTCCCTTTATTCCATTGTGATACTGATACATCTGACTTATGCTTTTCCCTCTCAAATTCAATCACTGCCTTCTAAGGTTCATTTACATTAGACTCCTTAATACGATCTGGGTTATTACACAACCCCCAGTCTAAGATAGCCTTTCCCTGAGTAGGCTGAAGCACAAGCTGCTCTAAAAAGCCATCTCATAGGCATTCAACAAATTCCCTCTCTTGCGATTGGACACCAACCTGATTTTCCCAATCCCATTGCATGTTGAGGTTCCGCATTACAATTGTGACATCACCCTTATTACATGCCTTTTCCTGCTCCCTTTGCAAACTCAACCGCACATCTTGGCTACTATTTGGAGGCCTATATGTGATACCCATAATACTTTTTTTACCCTTGCAGTTTCTTAACTCCACCCACAAAGATTCGACTTTCTCTGACTGTGTGTCACCTCTTTTTAATTATGTAATTCCATCTCTTACCAATAGACCCACACCACCATCTATGCCTTCCTGCCTGTCCTTTCAATACAAAGAATATCTTTTGATATTAAGCTCCCGGCTGTGGACTTCTTCCAGCCACAACTCAATCATGCCCACAATGTCATACTGACCAATCTCTAAATGCACCATGAGTTTGTCCATCTTATTCCGAATGCTATGCTCATTTAAATACAGCATCTTCAGTCCTGCATTCTTTGCCCTTTTGAATTTTGCCTCTGTGGTACAATTTAACTCTTTGCTCTGTCTGCATTTGTACCCAATCATTTGTTTGTCATTATTTACATTCATGTTTCATCCATCATCTACTTTTAAACCTGCTGGCTCATTCTCAGCACTATCATACGGTTCCCATTGCCCTGCCATACTAGTTTAAACCACTTCCAACAGTTCTAGTAAACCTGCCTGCAAGAATATTGGTCCTCCTCAGATTCAAGTGCAACCCATCCCTTTTGTACAGGTCCCACCTGCCCCAAAAGAAGTCTGAATGATCCCGAAATCTGAATCCCTACTCCTACTTCAATTCTTAAAGCCATGCATTTATCTGATACCTCATTCTATTCCTATCCCCACTGTTGCATGGCACAAGCAGCAATCCTGGGATTACTACCCTTGAGGTCCTGCCTCTCAGCTTCCTTCCTAACTCCCTGTATTATGTTTTTGGCACCTCCTCCCTTTTTCTGCCTGTGCCTTTGGTACCAATATGTACCACAACTTCTGCTAAGTCACCCTCCTTGACTTTGACTTCTCTTGTCAGTCATGGTTGCATTATCCCGCCTCTAGAATACTTCTTCCTTGGGATGTACATATCTTGCACCATCTGAATTGCTCCTAGAAATTCCAGCCATTGCTAAAATTTCTAGATAGTGACCTTTTCCAATCAGCATTGGCCATTTCCTCTCTCATGCCTCTGTAATTCCCTTTATTCCACTGTAACATGCATACATCTGAATTTAACTTTTCTCTCTCAAATTTCAGGGTGAATTTTATCATATTATGATCACTACTCCCTAAGGGTCCCTTTATCTTAAGCCAGGGGTTCCCAAACCTTTGTTGTACCATGGACCAATACTATTAAGTTAGGGGTGTGGGAACCCCTACCTTAAGCTCTCTAATCAATTCTGGTTCATTGCACAACACCCAATCCAGAATAGCTGACTCCCTAGTGGGCCGAACCACGAGCTGCTCTAAAATGCCAGCTTGTAGGCATTCTATAATCTCTCCCCTAGGGGTCCACAATCAACCTGAACCTCCCAGTCTACCTGTGTATTGAAATCTCTCATGACTGTCATGATCTTGCCCTTGTGACATGCCTTTTCTATCTCTTGTTGTAATTTGTAGCCCACATACTTGGCTACTGTTTGGTCATCTGTATTAACTCCCATCTGGGTCTTTTTACCCTTGCAGTTTCTTAGTTCTATGCACAAGGATACTATATCTTCCAATCCAATGTCACCTCTTTCTAAGGATTTGATTTCTTTTTTTAACCAATAGAGCTTCCTCATCCACTCCACCTACCCGCCCTATCCTTTTGATACAATGTGTATCCTTGGATGTTAAACAGCCGGCTATAATTTTCTTTCAGCTACAACTCATTGATGTCCAAAACATAATACCTGGCAATCTCTAACTGTGCTGCAAGATCATCCACCTTATTCCATATACTGTATGCATTCAAGTATAATACCTTCAGTCCTGTATTCAGCGCCCTTTTTGATTTTGTCTATAGGTTCTGGGACTAGCTCAGAGTTGAGATGAGTGAAGCTATCGACACTGGTTCAGGAGTCTGATGGCTGAAAATTCATAACTGTTTCTGAACCCGGTGACATCGGACCCAAGGCTCCTGCACCTCCTGTCCGATGGTAGTAGCAAGAAGAGAGCATGGCCTAGATGGTAGGGGTTCTTAATGAAGAACACTGCTTTCTTGTGGTTGCACTCGTTATAATTGTTTATTTATTTAGCGATTCCAGCACAGAGTAGGTCTTTATAGCAACACCACTCTCAATGGCGAGGAGGGCTTTGCCTTTGATGGACTGGACTGCATTGCATCCACCACTATTTCTCATGAGTGCAACCTCGTGGTCACCATGGAAACCATGAAAGCAACCTCATGGCTCACTTTTCCAATTAACCTAGTTCCTTCAAAGAATTTAGTGGATTACACTCCATTGAACATATCGCACTCCATCTTTTCACTCATGCCCATAATTTGGTTTGTCACCTTCAGTGCAGCCGATACAGACTCCTTTTGCATGATACTAACAACAGTCTGTCAATCTGATGATGAACCTTTTATTCCCATTCTTTATTACGTACTGCTCCTCACCCCATCAACCCCTATGTTATATAAAAATGTTTTTTTCTGGAATCTTAGAAAATGATCATTGAAAATCCAGGCACACAGTATGCACCGTGTTTTCCTCATTACCCACCCTGCTGCTTACAACCATAAACTTTTATATTTGTCAGTCATGATTTCCCTTCTTAAACTAAAATTGCCTCCAGCTAATATTACAATTTTCTAAGTACATTGTTAACACTTTTTGATGACAAAGTTGTCAAGCTGTGATCTGTAATTCTGTGATCTCTTCTTAAATTGCAGTGGAGAATAGAAATGAGAGAAGGGATTACTTTTTAAATTGCAGTACTTCTTGCCAGTCTATTGATACTGTTCTTGAATTCATGGAATTTTGTGAGATTGTTACTAATGCAGGAAAGCAGCATCCATCATCAAGGACACCCAACACCCAGGCCATGCTCTCTTCTTGCTACTGCCATTGGGAAGGAGATACAGGAGCCTCAGGTCCTACAACACCAGGTTCAGGAACAATTATTATCCCTCAACCACCAGGCTCTTGAACCAGAAAGGATAACTTCATTCATTGCCAACACTGAACTGATTTCACAATCTATGGACTCATTGTTAAGGATTATAAAACTCATACTCATGATATTTTTTGTTTATTTATTTACAGTATTACTTTTTTTCTCTTTTTTTGAATTTGAAGTTTGTTGTCTTTTACACATTGGTTGTTAGTCCATATTTATTGTGCGTGTTTTCATTGATTCTATTGTGCTTCTTTGTATTTACTGTGAATGCCTGCAAGAAAATAAATCTCAGGTTAATATATAGTGATATATACTTACTTTGATAACAAATTTTATTTTGAACTTTGAACTGACTTTTAGAAACCAGTGATCCAGGCTCTCGGGGTCCAGGAGAATTGGCTGTTTTGGTCCTATAAATTTCTCCAGTACTCACTTTCTCTGTAGTCATATTTGTTGGTTGATGATCCTTACCTACATCAGACCCTTGGCTCCCCTTCAGTTTCAAGACTCAAAATTGTTTAATGTCATTTCCACTACACTTAAAAATAATTGTTACTCTAGATTTGATGCAGCATAAAAAAGAACCATAGATATGACAATAAGATAGAGAACACAATAATAAAAACACAACAAATATAAATACATAAGATAGTTTATATACATAGATTGACTGTATGTCCATAAAGTGACTCCTAGGCACAGGAGTGTCTGTACACAAGGTGACTGCCACGAAATGATAAAGTAGTGGCGTGGGGGGGGCGTGGAGCATGGAGGGGTGGGTTAGTGGTTGGAGGTGTTGATCAGCTTTACTGTTTGGAGAAAGGAACTGGTTTTGAATCTGGTGTCCTGGCGTGGATGCTACATAGCCTCCTCCTTGAAGGCAGTGGGACGAGAAGTCCATGAACAGGGAGGGATCCCTCATGATGTTAATGTCACTTTTCCAGCACCTTTCTGTAGGTTTGTCCTTGGTATCAGGTAGACTGGAGCTGATGATGCGTTGGGTAGTTTTGACTACCCATTGTAGACCCTTCCTGTTCACTGCAGTGCAGTTTCTGTACCGTGCAGTGATGCAGCTTGTTAGGATGCTCTCCATTGCGCATCTGAAGAAAGTTTGAGTATCGATGTGCATAGCACAGCTCTATTCAGCCTCCTCAGAAAGTAGAGGCGTGCCATTATCTGCAGTAGACGCAAATGCAAAATATTTGATGACCTTCTTAGCCTTCTTTACACTGCACTGTAATTTCCCTAATCATTGTCCCTTTTGTTCTACATCCTTTTACATTTTGTTACCTTTTCGTAGAAAGATTACATCCTTTGCCTTTATTGATAAATACCTTAGACTGTGCTAAGGGATTACAGGAAATGTATCACTGTTGACTATGTGCGTCTCTTTCGAGTAAGAAATCTTTGAGGGGTCTCTGCAAATGATCTGGTGAAATGTATCAATTGTGTTAACAACCAACACACTGGAGGATGTGCTGAGGGATGCCCGCAGATGTCACCACACATTCTGGCAGCAACATTATATGCCTACAATTCTCAGCAGACAACACAGAACGTACCAAGGGACAAAGCAACAACAGCAAAATAAGCCCCCTTCCTAGACACACGGGCACATACACAGTCCTCTAGCCCCAACACAGGCTGTCTTCAGCCTCCAAACTCAAACGGACTGTGGATTCACAGAAAATGGGCCTTTAACTTCTCTAGCAGATGTGCAGAGACTCACAGACATGAGGCTTTGGCCAATGGACCTTGACTTCTGGACTTCCGATCAGTCTTTGGGTTTGTTGGGTGCATCACTGAATTTTCTTAGGATATCAGCATTCCAGGGATGTGTCAGCATTTATCAGCTCTTTGGTTATCATCATTGGCTAGAGCGAGGCATGTAATGTTAACCAGGTTCATGGGTCCAGCAAGTGAGGCAGGAAATGCACTGTTATATTAACTATTTGTTTACAAACAATAAAAATTCGACCAAACATTTGTATTTCCAAGTCACAGACACCACAAATCTGAATAATCAATAAACATACCTAGTTAAAAGTGTGCACGGAGCATACCTTCCCAATTGTCGTGCCTTAAACAAAGGAGGAAGAGAGCAAGTTCCTTCCACGTGCTATTTTATACCCAGGATACTGTATTTGAAACTGGACATCAGGCAGCTAACCAACGGGAAAAGCAGCTGCAGTTTCTAAGCTAACTAATCACAACTGAAGCAACTTTCGACAATCAGAAAAGGCGCGCCCCACAGGATAGGGTACTGGCACTGTGCCAATACTTATGTTGTGGTAGGTGGCAATATTTTATAAAAATTGTAGTGTGTGTGTCTGCTTGTAAGGAGATTACAAGAAATATAAAAATATTGAATGTATTAGCATTTTCAGAAATCTCTGGAGAAACTTCTGGGAGTATTCTATTACTCATTGGTGCATTCGGGAGTATTTTACCATGGTTACCTGGGTGGAGGTAATTTCTGACAGGAAATACCAGGCAGGCCCAGACTGGAAATCTGGTAGTTCTGGTAATTGTCAGAGGGCTAAATCACTCAACAGCTAGTCCTTGTGGGGGAAATAAAGTTAATTAAGATGCTAATGGTAATGAAACCCCACATATACACATCAGCTACTCCTCCACAAAGCCCTTCAGCACTCTTCTTACCCCATGCACTGATAACTTTATAGTTACATTCCATACCTCATTCCTACACTACAGTCATTCTCTTACTGTGTTTTCATATGCCCTGCTGCTACGAGAAGAGTTCCTCTTGCTAAGAGACACTTTAGCATTTCCTGTCAGTCACTCTATGTCAGATACTCCTGTACCTAGTGGCACTTTATGCACACACGACCCGTTTATGTATATACAGCCACACTCAAACAGTTGCTTGAATGTAGTGTTTTATAGATTCCTTTTGTATTTATAGTGTATTTTTGTTTGTTTTTTTTATTGTGCTCTTTATGATTACTGCATCTGGAGTAACAATGATGTACTGAACTTACCCATTTACATCAGCCCATCACCTTTACTGAGGCATAGGCTGCCAACAGCAGTTCGCCAAAGTCTTCTGCCCTGGGCTGGTCTGACAGTTATCCCCAGGTGTAGCCCATCTTCAAAGATGCTCTCTCTCCCAGGGATGAGGTCTTTGGCGCTTCTGTAGCACTGGGCTTTTCCGGGATGGAGTTACTAGCCCATGCTCAACCCTCCTCCTTCTACAGCTGGGCTTGGGAACATCCAGTGGTGGAGTTCGAATACTGAAGAATGCTGCTGAATCTTGATCATTACGAGCTCTCTATCTGCTCTACGTTTTTACTTTCATTTGCCTTAATTGTTGTGTTTTATTTACCAAATCCATGTCTTTCAAGGAGACTTCTTCTGTGATTTCCCCTAAATACCTTAAAATTATTTCTTGGAAAAGTTAGTTAAACTAGTGTCGAAGAAGCAAATCTTATGTCTATAGGATGGAAGAATGACACAGGAGTGGGTTGGGTCCTGGATCAAGGTGTAAGGTTGTCAATCCCTTTATACCTCCAGTGGAGATTAGGATGGTCAGGGGTAACTCTGACCATCACCCCTACTGGGGCATTGGCCGCTGACAGCAGCTCTGCCACAGTCCTTTATTCTGGGCCAAAGTTTAAAGTTGTCTCTAGGTGCAGCCCATATTTGAAAAGCCTTCCTCTCCTAGTGATGAGGTCTTTGGAGCTTCTGTCAGTGTTACTGTGGCACTGGGCTTTTATGAGCTGGGATTGCTAGCCCCATGTACAAATCTCCTCTTTCACAGCTGGGCTTGTGACCATCTATGTTGAAAGGCCTGTACTGTGCTGTAATTTTCTACAATAAGTTCATACAGATGCCCTCAAACTTGTATTGTAATTTTTGTATAATTTTGAATGATCTAATTATAACTTCACATTCACTTTCTGTGTTAACCCTTTATCCCTTTGCTTGTTAAGAAATTATCAACCTATCTCTCCCTTTAAAGACCAGTACTCCCACAGACATTTTAGAGAGAGATTTGCAAAGACACACTGCCCTTTGAAAAGTAGAAGGCTAGCTCCATACTCAGAGTTCTTCCTTTCACACCAGGCTAGGGACCATCCATGCCAGAGTACGGTCAGAGGTGCCCCCCAGATTTACCTGGTGTAAAGATGCATTTCCATGCATTTTTGATACTGGCTCACTTGCTTTCTCTCGCTGGGAAGTGGAGGATGCTGTTAACCTGTTTTCCTGCTCTGATTTCATAACTCCCACAGTACATTGTTTGTGTTATTTTGTCCATTTGTTCACTTTCATTTATTTCCATTCACCAATTTAGCAGGTAAACATAAGACCAGACACAGGAGCAGAACTAGGGTCATCGCTCCATTGAATCTGCTCCACCAATCCCTCTGAACTCCATTCTTCTGCCTTATCCCTGTTACCTTTACCAACCTGACTAATCACAAACCTATAACTTTCCTATTTAAGTATACCCAATATGGTCTCCACAGCCATCTGTGGCAATGAATTCCACAGATTCACTACCATCTGGCTAAAGACATTCCTCATTGTCTGTGTCCTAAATGGATCTCTGCAGCGGCATGGTAGTATAGTAGTTAGCACAACACTTTACAGTACCAGCGACCTGTCGAAAGACGTGCTGGTTGATAGGTTAATTGGTTATTGCAAGTTATCCCATAATTAGACTAGGATTAAATCATGTGATTGCTTGGCTCTCAGATACCCCCAAAAGCCCTACAGATGGTTAATAATGAAAGTCAATAATGTGAATTAAATTAAAGTCACTTCCACAACTTAGCAAAGTTTTAAAATGAAAACTAATCAACCTCCAAAAACAGTAGTGAAGCCTGCATTTGATTTCTTTCAAACTTACATGCTTTATATTGTTATAGAATGTGTTCAACTGTTTCATAATGACAACAAAACCTACACACCCCAGAGTGATGTTTTCCAACAAGGAATAATAATATGTTCCCTCTTGTTTTACCCCTTCTCCCATCAACCCAGAGGTTTTATGTGTTCTGTAAATGTGTCCCCGCATGTGCATTATCCCACAGGTCTTGTCCCACCAAACCCTCAGCTTCTGATTTGCTAAGTGGAAGGTCTATATCCATTTTTAACAGCGTTTTTGGCCAAACAATCATCCTGCTCATTTCCCTCGACTCCTCTACGTGCAGGGACCCATAAAGAGCAATCATGTAAACCACTACTTTGAATATGAAGTAAACTATGAAGAGCTTCCAGCACTCAACCTGATCTATTGTTTT
This sequence comes from Mobula birostris, assembly GCF_030028105.1. NCBI lineage: Eukaryota > Metazoa > Chordata > Chondrichthyes > Myliobatiformes > Myliobatidae > Mobula > Mobula birostris. The sequence goes on from NC_092371.1 coordinate 170,661,879, forward strand.
AAGACCAGTCAAAACGGAGAAAGAATCTGAACAAACTACAACTTTGCAAGGACAAATTTCCTCCACCAACTGTAAGCCCAAAATAATGGCAACCATTTCTGCTGTATATACTGATAAATGGTAAGGAAGACACTTCTTTATTGTTACCTGCAATTCAGGCACAAAAACAGCCACACCAACATTGCCAGTTAAATTATCTTTTGATCCATCAGTAAAAAATGGTTAACATATCACAATACCTTTCCTTAATGTACTGATGAACCAACAGGCTCTCAGGCATATCAGGACCTTGAACTTCATAAAATTATGTAACCTAAAATCAATTAAAGTGATTGGAAAAAACCATGGTGAGGTTACCAAGACAAATTACGTAATCCAGCAAACCCATGTCCTAGCGTGATAAGCACCCAGCCACTCAAAACTAAAAACATTCTTCTTGCAATGTTACCAACAGTCTTCCAGCACATCTTTAACAGGAAGATCATTTCTTTGCCCCCTCAGATTAATCCTGTATGTTAACATCAACCTCATCCTCCACAACTGTAAGGGTAATTGTCCCATTTCAACCAGTAAAGCTGAAACAGCAGATGGCCTTACTGCAGCCCAACACAGTCTTTAAACTTGTGCTTAAATCACATACAAACATTTTTCAATTTGAAGATGAAGCTGATCCATAAGCCACACGACCATAATCAAGAACAGATCTAATTAAACAAATATAAATGGTTAACAGAGATTTTCATGTAGCACCCCAAGAATACCCACATAGATACCTGAGGATATTTAATGCTCCTTTACATTTATCAATTATTTTACTGATACAGTGCTTCCATATCAGCTTATTATCCAGTTACATGCCAAGAATTCTGATACTTCAAGAGTTTGACCACATAATTTCATATCAAGTGCAGGTCTATTGATCCCCTTGGTAAAACACACAATGAGTTTTAGCTACTGAAAGCTTAAAACCCCATCTATATGCGCCCACTGTTCGACCTTATTAATCATTAATTGCATCCTATATACAATTAAATTTAAACTTCTACCTCTAGTCCATGAAGCTCCATCATCTGCAAAAAGTGATTTACCCACCCCAGTACCTATCTCAGAGAAAATAGCTTTAATCATAAAGGGCTACAAATACTGCCTTGTGAGGTCCCATTCTCTATCTCATAGAAGCCTAAATACACCTTACCTGCCCTTACCTGCAAGACCGTCCAAATAAGAATCTAAGAAAAAAATTATATGGCCTTCATCTCACTCCTAATTACCCTGCCTTAATCAAAAGACCTTCCCTCCATAACATATCATATTTTTTAATATAAAAATACTGCTTTTACAGCTTCTTTATTTAGCTATGCTTTCCTAATATCATATTCTAAATTTAAAACATGAATCCAAAGTCATTCTACCCTTCTGAAATCCGCTCTGATAAAACACTATATCATCTCTCTTTTCCAAAATATAATTCAACCACTCTGTTACCAGACGTTCCACAAGTTTTCACAAATGGTACGTTGATGATATTGGTCGATAACCAGAAGGAACCGACGGGGGTTTCCCAGGTACCTGCTAGGTATTTCCAGTAAGTTTTGATCTTATTCTTACGTGAGAAAGCCCGGGGGGGGGCGGTGGCGGCGGAGTTTACAGCATGAAATGGGCGGGTCGGGTATTGTTAAGCGCAGGAAGCTCACAAACGACACTTTGCATTTGAGGCAGCGGGGATAATGTTTGGGCTCGGGTCTTGGAGCTGGGGATGAGCAAGCCGGTGGCCCTGATAGTATGGCGCCGGTAAGGGGAGCACGGACACCCGCAGACCCACTGCTGATGGGGACATTATTCCCAGGAAGATTGCTCGTGGCACAGAAGACTTGCCTGTCCCAGGCACGTGTCGGCAGCGACGGATCTGGGGGCTGAGCAAACTGCTGAAGACTGTGCTCGAGTATCTGCGGATTAGATCGGATGAGCGATCTCAAGCATCGAGAATGGTGAACGGGGTGATGGATAATTTATTGCCTTACATTGGAAGCGGTTTCAACATCGGGTCCATTAATGAGTTGCGAAGTGGTAGTTAGTAAGTGTGACTGGCCGTCTGAGAGATGGAAGTCACGTTTTTAGTGTGTTTTTCATGCTGGATAGCTTTAATTTTCCCGCCCTCGGGTTGGTTTACAGTAATTGGTACGTTGGAGAATGAGGGGAGATTTGATAAAGGTCTACAAAATTGAGGGATATAAATAGGGTGTAGGCACGTATGCTTTTTCCGCTGAGGGGTGAAAGATAAGATATTTAGGGTGCAGTATTTAAGGGGAAACTTAAACGTTTAAGGGGTGTCAGCTTTGCTTGCTCACACTACTCAGCAAAACAACTTTGAGCAACAGAAACGAAACAATAGCCAAACAAGCCTCTTTCCTACCCTTCTTCCCCCCTTCATTTTTAGCCCTGGTGAAGGTTCTGGGCCCAAACCGTTGACTGTTCGTTTCCATCCACAGATGCTGCCTGACTCGCTGAGTTTGCCCCAGTGTTTTGTGTGTCTCATTTTAAAAACAGCAAGTATGAATCCTGTAAGGGGATTTCTTCTGGGGAGTTTTGGAAAATTAAATTAAAAATTTTGGTAGTACAGAAGTAATTCATTTCAATAGCGGTAAGCAGGAAACTAATCAAATAGACATCAAAAGCTATCTGGTTCACCACTGACTTTTCAGGAGAGAAGTTGGGAGTCAGTTTCACCTCGTCTGGCCTACTGGTGGGCCTTTGGCTCTTAATAATTTTCATAGTTTGATGTTATTGATTAGAAATAGGTGTTGGCTTTCCCTGCGATATCCACATGCCCAAAATGAATAAATAAAAAAGTATAGAAGTAGAAAAGCCAATGGCAGGATAGATCTTAAGCGTGATTTATACTTGTACGTACGGGCTATGCCGTAGGCCTGATTTATACTTTTGCGTACCCCTACGCCATAGCGAGCATGCGTAGTTCTGCGTCGCTCTCTGCAATTCACTGCCAAAACGCTAGTTGGTGGTGGGATTGCTATGTGTTGAGTTTCTTTGTGAGAGACATGGACGAGGAAATGCATTTCAAATATTTTCGGATGTTGGCAGGTAGATTTGATGATTTGGTTCATCGTCTCCAACCATTTATTTTGCATCAGTGTACAGACCTGGCGGAGAAAAGCAACCGGAAATGTGTAGGAGGAAATGCGATGCTACCAAGCAGACCAATCACAATTGTTGCGGTCCGCGTCGCCACGACATGTGAGTACTTTTTTGGGGAGGTGCACGTCACTGTACGGCGTAGGGTACGTGGTGCCTACGGCGTACATTTGACGCAGAAGTATAAATTGGGCTTTAGCTTGTCCAACATGTCGTTCAGTTACTTGTTGCAAGCTGCACCATTGTACTGTGTAATAGGGAGGGTTGCTCCCACTTCAAGCCAATTAAAAACTCGGTGGGGCTTAGATGCATGATGACGAAAAGATAATAAGACATAAGAGAATTAGGCCATTCGGCCCATCAAGTCTTCTCCAGCATTCATTCATGGCTGTTTTATTATTCCTCTCAACCTCTTTTTCCTGCCTTCTTACTACAACCTTTGATGCCTTTACTAATCAAGAAACTATCAACCTTCGTTTTAAATATACACAATGACTTGGCCTCCACAGCTGTCTGTGGCAATGATTCCCATACATTCACCACCCTCTGGCTAAAGAATTTCCTTCTCAGCTCTGTTCTAAATGGACATCTTTCTATTCTGAGGCTGTGCCTTCTGGTCCTAGACTCCTCCACTATAGGAAACATTCACTACCTAGACCTTTCAATATTCAATAGGTTTCAGAGATCCCCCTTCATTCTTCTAAACTCCAGCAGGCACAGGTCCAGAGCCATCAAACGCTCCTCATACATTAACCCTTTCATTCCCAGGATCATTCTCGTGAACCTCCTCTGGACCCTTTCCAAAGCCAGCACAACCTTTTTCAGATAAGGGGCCCGAAACTGCTCAGAATAGTCCAAGTGCAGGCCTTAAATAGCCTCAGCATTACATCATTACTATTTTACTCATCTCAAAATGAATACTAACATTGCATTGGCCTTCCTCACTACTGAGTCAACCTGTAAATTAATCTTTAGGGAATCCTGCATGAGGACTCCCAAGTCCCTTTGCACCTCTGAATTTTGAATTTTCTCTCCATTTAAAAGATAGTCTACACATTTATTCCTTCTATCAAAGTGAATGTCAGTACACCTCCCTACACTATGTTCCATCTGCCAATTGTTTGCCCATTCTCCTAATCTGTTTGAGGCCTCTGGCAGCCCCCCTGCTTCCTCAGTGTTATCTTCCCCTGCACCTATCTTCATGTCTGAAAATTTGGCCACAAAACCATCAGTTCTGTCACCTCAGTCATTGACATATAACATGAGAAGAAGTAGTCCATTATGGAAACCACTAGTCACTGGCAGGCAACCAGAAAAGGCCCCTTTATTTACATTCATTGCCTCTTGACAGTCTATACATGCTAGTACCTTTCCTGTAATACCATGGGTTCTTATCTTGATTAGCAACCTCTTGTGTGGCACCTTGTCAAAGGCCTTCCGACAATCCTAGTTAAGACCATAAGACATAGGAGCAGAATTAGGCCATTTGGCCCATTGAGACTGCTCTACCATTCGATCATGGCTGATCCTTTTTTCCCTACTCATCAATCTCCACCTTAAATACAACCAACAACCTAGCCTCCACATCTGCCCGTGGTAACAAATTTCATAAATTCATCAATCTCTAGCTAAAGAAATTTCACTGCATCTCTGTTTTAAACTCTTGTCCTTGAGTTCCCCACCATAAGAAATATCCTTTTCACACCTAGTCTGTCTAGGCCTTTCAACATTCGAAAGGTTTCAATGAGATTCCCACACCCCCATTCTTCTAAATTCCAGTGAGTACAGGCCCAGAGCCATCAAACATTCCTCATATGATAACCATTTCATTCCTGGAATCATCTGTGTGAATCTTCGCTGAACCCTCTCTAATACCAGCACATCTTTTCTTAGATGAGGAGACCAAAACTGTTCACAATACTCATGGTGAGATCTCACCAGTGCCTTACAAAGCCTCACATCCCTGCCCTGCAATTCTCGACCTCTTGAAATGAATTCTAACATTGCATTTGCCTTCCTCACCACCAACTCAACCTGCAAGTCAACCTTTAGGGTGATCTGCACAAGGACTCCCAAATCCCTTTGCATCTCAGATTTTTGGATTTTCTCCCCATTTAGAAAATAGTCTGAACATTTATTTCTACTACTAACGTGCATGACCATGCATTTTCCAACATTGTATTTCATCTGCTACTTTCTTGCCCATTCTCCTAATCAGTCTAAGTCCTTCTGCAGCTTTCCTGTTTCACCAAGACTACCTGCTCTTCCACCAATCTTTGTATCATCTGCAAACTTGGCAACAAAGCCATCCATTCCATCATCTAAATCATTTATGTACAGCATAAAAAGAAGTGGTCCCAACACCTACCATTGCGGAACACCACTAGTCACTGGCAGCTAACCAGAAGAGGATCCTTTTATTCCCACTCGCTGCCTCCTACCAATCAGCCAATGCTCTAACCATGCTAGTAACTTTCCTGTAATACCATGAGCTCTTAACTTGGTAAGCAGCCTCATGTGTGACAAACGGGAAAATCTGGAGATGCTGGAAATCCGAGCAATACACACAAAATGGTGGAGGAACTCAGCAGGCCAGGCAGCATCTATGGAAAAAAGTACAGTCAACATTACTCGAAGTGTTATATCTCAATGCACAGAGTATCAGAAATAAGTTGGGTGATCTTGTTGCCCTTTTACAGATTGTTGGGTATGATGTTGTGGCCATCACTGAATTGTGGCTGAAGGATGGTTGTAGTTGGGAGCTAAATGTCCAAGGTTACACGTTGTATCAGAGGGATAGGAAGGTCGGCAAAGACGGTGGTGTGGCTCTGCTGCCTGGCCTGCTGAGTTCCTCCAGCATTCTGTGTGTGTTACTCAAGTGTGGCACCTTGTCAAAGGCCTTCTGAAAATCCAAATATACAACATCCAATACATCCCCTTTATCTATCCTACTTGTAATCTCTTCAAAGAATTCCAAGAGGTTTGTCAGGCAAGATTTTTCCTTAAGGAAACCATACTGACTTTGTCCTACCTTGTCCTGTGTCACCAAGTTCTCCTTAACCTCATCCTTAACAATTGAATCCAACATCTTCCTAATCACTGAGGTCAGGCTAACTGGTCTATAATTTCTTTTCTGCTGCCTCCCTCCCCTCCTTTCTTAAAGAGTGGAAATTATATATCTGCCAACTAACCTTTAAAAGATTTTGCTGTCTGTTTTATGAATTTCTCGAGATCTTTTTTAATGAGGTCCCTGAGATGAAGCATTTTTTCAGCTGAAAGTACTCCATTGTTAAAAACAAATGAATCAAGAGGACTGGAACTTATTGGTCCCTGAAATGCAACTTGGTAGAAAGCACCTTTGGAATCTGCCTGTGTACAGCTGATTCCTTCAACAGGGACTGTGATCATTATATCAAATTCATTTGGTACCGAAATCTACAGAGGTCAGAAATTTAAAGTTAAAATGAAGCTCATCTTACAAGTCAATTTTCACCCTGAAAAACTTCCTTCTCACAAGCTGTTGCCTTCAACAAATCATCCAGTTCCTTCAACCCCTATCTGATCTTAGCAAACACATCTACCACTCTCCTTAGCATTTTCTGAAGGTCAAGTTCCCTCTTCAAACCAATGGTCCATTGTTCCCTTTTTCCTCAAAAGAGAATGAAAATCAAAGTAAATTTATTATCAAACTACATAAATGTGACCATATATTACCTTGAGATTCATTTTATTGCAGGCATTTACAGGAAAATTTTAAAAAACAGAATTTATGAAAAACTATGCATATGCAACTGGCTGCATCATCTCTGGTATTGGAAAGGGGCTACTGCACAGGATCAAAAGTTGCAGAAGTTGCGAACTCAGTCAGCTCTATCAGAAGCACTAGCTATCTATATATACTATCTATTCCTATATCTAGTATATTGTCCACTGATAGCTCTGTTGGCAGAAGGGTAGAAGCTGTTTCTAAAATGTTGAGTAAGTGTCTTCAGGCTCCTGTACGTCCTCTCTGATGGGAGCAAGGAGAACAGGGCATGTTTTGTGTGACTGAGGTCCTTAATGATGGCTGCCACCTTTTTGAGGCATTGCCTTTTGAAGATGACCTCAAAGCGGAGGGCAGTAGCAATAAGGGATTCCATAGTTAGAGGAACAGACAGGAGATTCTATAGACGTGAGACACCCGGATGGTGTGTTGCCTCCCAGGTGCCAGGGTCAGGAATGTCTTGGATCAGGCCCAAAGGGAGAGGGTGTACAACTGAAGTCATGGTATGTATTGGTACCGATGACATAGGTAAGAAAAGGAATGAGGTCCTGAAGAGAGCATATAGGGAGTTAGGTAGAAAGCTGAAAAGCAGAACCTCAAGGGTAATAACCTCTGGATTGCTGCCTGTGCCATGCACCAGGGAGGGCAAGAATAGGATGATTTGGCAGATGAATTGGTTCAGGGGACAGAGTTTCAGATTTCTGGATCATTGGGATCTTTTCAGGGAAGGTATGACCTCTACCAAAAGGACAGATTACACCTGAACTCCAGGGTAACCAATATCCTTGTGGGCAAATTTGCTAGAGCTGTTTGGGAGGCTTTAAACTCATTTGGCAGGGGAATGAGAACCGAATGGATGGGGCTGCAGATGGGGCAGTTGGTATGCAAGTAGATACAATGTATAGTGAAACTGTGAGGAAGGGTAGTCAGATGATAGGGCAAAATTGCAGTCAGGGGGATGAGTTGAAATTTAATATGGGGTAAAATCTAAAAGGGTGATGAATACAGGACTGAAGGTGCTATATTTGAATGCAAACAATATATGAAAAAGGTAGATGATCTTGCAGCGCAGTTAAAAATTGGCAGGTATAATGTGTGGCATCATTGAGTCATGGCTGAAAGAAGATCATATTTGGGAGCTTAATATCCAAGGAAACATATATATATCAAAAGATCATCAAGGGCATGAAGTGGCTTTGTTGGTAAAAAAAAAAATCAAATCCTTTGAAAGAAATAAGATACACAAGTTCAGAGCATCTATGTCCATAGAGCAAAGAAACCACAAGGGTAAAAAAAACCTTCATGGGAGTTACTGTATATACAGTCATTCAAACTATAGCCAGGATGTGGGATATAAATTACAACAGGAGATAGAAAAGTCATGTATAAAGGGCAATGCTATGAATGTCATGGGGAAATTCCATTGTGCAGATGGACTGGGACCCATCATCAGGTTGGTGTTGAATCCCAGGGAAGGAATTTGTAGAATGCCTATGATATGGTTTCTTAGAGAAGCTTGTGGTTGATCCCAGTAGGGGAAAGGCAATTCAGGATTGGGTGTTATCTAATGTACCATATTTGATTCGGGTGTTTACAGTAAAGGAACCTTTATGAAACAGTGGTCATAATATGATATAACTTACCCTACAGCTTGAGAGGAAGAAGCTAAAATCATATGTATCAGTTTTCCAGTGGAGAAAAGGAAATTACAGAGGCATGAGGGAGGAGCTGGCCAAAGTTGATTGGAAGGGGACACTAGCAGGGATGACAGCAGAACAGCAATGGCTAGTGTTTCTGGGAGCAATTCAGAAGGCACAGGATATATTTATCGTAAAGAAGGAGGAAGGGAAGGAACAAGGGAAGTCAGGGACAGTATAAAAACCACAGAGAGGTAATATAATACAGCAAATACTGGAGAGAAGTGAAAGAATAGGGAAGCTTTTACAAACAAACAAGAGGCAACAAAAAAGCCATAGGCAAAAATCACATGAAATATGAAAGTAAGCTCACCAATAATATAAAAGAGGATACCAAAAGTTGTTTTTTTTCCCAGATATACAGTCCTGTGCAAAAGTTTTAGGCACATATATATAGCTAGTGAGTAGAAAGTGAGTTTGTAAATCTGGTGGGAACAAAAGATTTACAAACAATAGTGAGGACAGAGTGCTGCAGGAGGAGTGTGGGACAAATGACAGGAGTGCAGACACATCCAGCTCTGAGACACCTCTGTGCCAGGGTTAAGGATGTCTTGGATCACAGCCACAGCATTTTGGAGGGGGACGGAGAGCAGCCAGACATCCTGGGAAATATTGGTACCAATGACATAGGCAGGAAAAGCATGAGGTCCTGAAGAGAAAATTTAGAGATCTCAGTGGAAAGCTGAGAAGCAGAACGTCCAGGGTAGTAATTCCTGGATTGCTATCTGTGCCACACGTAAGTGAGGGTAGAAAAAGGATGTTTTGGCAGATAAATGTGTGGCTGAGAAGTTGGTGCAAGGGGCAGGGATTCAGGTCTTGGATCACTGGGATCTCACCTGGGGGAGGAATGACCTGTTTGAAAGGGACAGGTTGCACCTGAACCCGAGGGAGACCAATATTCTCATGGGCAGGTTTGTTAGAGCTGTCAGAGAGGGTTTTAATTAATTTGGCAGGGGGATGTGAACCAGAGTGAAGGAACTCAGGATAGGACAGATGATAGAACAAAATTACAGCCAGCAGGGTGAGTATCAATGCATTAGGGATGCAAAATCAAAAAAGGGTAGCAAATCCAGTACTCAAAGTGTTATATCAATTCACGGAGTAAAAGAAATAAGGTGGATGATCTTGTTGCACTTTTACAGATTGTTGGGTATGAGATTGTGGCCATCACTATATCATGGCTGAAGGATGGTTGTAGTTGAGAGCTGAATGGCCAAGATTACACATTGTATCAGAGGGATAAGAAAATTGGCAGAGGGTGTGGCTCTGCTGGTAAAGAATGGCATCAAATCAGTAGAAAGATGTGACATAGGATCAGAAATTGAATCCTTGTGGGTTGAGTTAAGAAACTGCAAGGGTTAAAGGACCCTAATGGCAGTAGCTGGGATGTGAACCATAGATTACAACAGGAAATAGAAAAGGCATGTCAAAATGGCAACGTTATGATAGTCATGGGAGATTTCAACATGCAGGTCGATTGGGAAAATCAGGTTGGCAATGGATTCCAAGAGAGTGAGTTTGTTGAATGCCTATGAGATAACTTTTTAGAGCAGCTTGTCATTGAGCTTACTAGGGATCAACTTTACTGGATTGGGTATTATGTAATGAACAAGAGGCAATTAGGGAGCTTAAGGTAAAGGAACCCTGAGGAGGCAGTGATCTCAATATGATTGAGTTCGACATGAAATGTGATAGGGAGAAAGTAAAGTCTGATGTAGCAGTATTTTAGTGGTGCAAAGGAAATTACAATGGTATGAGAGAGAAGTTGGCCAAAGTAAATTGGAAGAAGATGCTGGCAGGGATGACAACAAGGCAGCAATAGCTTGAGTCTCTGGGAAAAATGAGGAAGGCACAGGATAGATGTACTCCAAAAACAAAAATACTCAAATGGCAAAATAGTACAACCTCAAGGGTTATATAGCAAGACAACTTCTATATGGTAGAGTGCATCATTTTGTTTCTGGATCATGGTTTGTTCTGATGGTTTCCTGTAAAGACTGGCTCCTGGGACTTTATCCAAGAGTTTATAAGTTTCATGTTAAAGGTTTGTGACATTTCTTCGTCCGTACCTGGAGGGAGCTATGGAATTCTTGGTTGGTGGTTAAAAAATCTGAGACTCAATTCGAATGGTCTTGTTTACTTGAGATTGTGGAGGAAAAGTGGGTTAATGGTCTAGGCTCGAAATGTCGACTGTTTATTCATTTCCATAGGTGCTGCCTGTTGAGTTCCTCCAGCATTTTGTGTGTGTTGCTTTGACCATAAGATATAGGAGCAGAATTATGCCATTCAGCCCATTGAGTCTGCTCCACCGTTCCATCAGTGGCTGATCCTGGATCCCACTCAACCACATACACCTGCCTTCTCACCATATCCTTTGATGCCCTGACCAATCAGGAAACTATCAATTTCCGCCTTAAATATACCCACGGACTTGGTCTTCACCTCAGTCTGTGACAGAGTATTCCACAGATTGACTATCCTCTGGCTAAAAAAAATCCTCCTTACCTCTGTTCTGAAAGGTAGTCACTCAGTTTTGAGGCTGTGCCCTCTAGTTCTGGATATCCCCACCAGAGGAAATATCCTCTCCACATCCACCCTGTCTAGTCCTTTCAACATCCGGTAGGTTTCAATGAGATCCCCCTGCATTCTTGTATATTCCAATGGGTACAGACCCAAAGCTGCTAAACGCTTCTCATATGTTAACCCCTTCATTCCTGGAATAATCCTTGTGAACCTCCTCTGGATTCTCTCCAATGACAACACATTGTTTCTGAGATATGGGGCACCAAAACTGTCGACAATACTCCAAGTGTGGTCTGACTAGTGTCTTATAAAGGCTCAGCATTACTTCCTTGCTTTTATATTCTATTCCCTTTGAAATGAATGCCAACATTGCACTTGCCTGCTTTACCACAGACTTGACCTGTAAATTAACCATCTGAATGTCTTGCACGAGGACTCCTAAATTCCTCTGCACCTCTGATGTTTGAACCGTCTCCCCATTTAGAAAGTAGTCTGCACTATTGTGCCTCTTACCAAAATACATTATCATATATTTCCCAACACTGTATTCTATCTGCCACTTTTTTGCCCATTTTTCCAATTTGTCTAAGTCCTTCTGCAATCATATTGGTTCCTCAGCACTACCTACCTCTCCACCTATCTTCGTATCATCTGCAAATTTTGCCACAAAACCATCATTTCTATTATCCAAATCATTGACAAACAACATGAAAAGTAGTGGTCTCAATACTGACCCCTGAGGAAAACCACTAGTCACTGCCAGCCAACCAGAAAAAGCCCTCTTTATTCCCACTCGCTGCCTCCTGCCTGTCAGTCATTCCTCTAACCATGCCAGTATCTTTCCTAGAAAGAACACTACAGGATTTTATCCTGTTAAGTAGCCTCGTGTGGCACCTTATCAAATGCCTTCTGATAATCCAAGTAAATGACATCCATTGCCTCTTCTTTGTCCACTCTGCTTGCTACTTCCTTGAAGACCTCTAACAAATTTGTCAGGCAAGATTTCCCTTTACAGAAACCATGCTGGCTTTGACTTATTTTGTCATTAGTCTCCAAGTACCCCAAAACCTCACCCTTAATAGTAGACTCCAACAATTTCCCAACCACTGAGGTTAGGCTAACTGGCCTATAATTTCCTTTCTTTTGCCTTCTTCCCTTTTTAAGGAGTGGAGTGACATTTGCAATCTACCAGTCCTCCAGGACCATGCCAGAATCAAGTGATTCTTGTAAGATGATGACCAATGCATCTGTTCTGTCTCAGGACTCTAGGAAGTAGTTCATCTGGTCCAGGTGACTTATCCATCTTAAGACCTTTGAGTTTGCCTAGCATCTTTTCCTTTGTAATAGCAATGGCACTTCTATTCCCTGACACTCACAGACCTCTGGCACACTGCTAGTCTCTTCCACAGTGAAGACTGATGCGTACTACCCATTAAGTTCATCTGCCATTTCTTTGTCCCCCATTACTACCTCACTGGCATCATTTTCCAGTGGTCAACTCTCACCTCCCTTTTACTCTTTATATAACTGAACAAACTTAGTATCCAGCTTTATATTATTGACTAGTTTGCCCTCACATTTCATCTTTTCCATTCTTGTAACTTTTTTAGTTGCCCTTTGTTGGATCTTAAAAGCTTCCCTTTCCTTGGCTTTTATGCAGTCCTCAACTTTCCTTATCAGCCTTGGTTGCCTACCCCTGCCATTTAAGAAAACTTCTTCTTTGGGACATATCTATCCTGCGCCTTGTGAACTATTCCCAGAAATTTCAGCCATCTCTGCTCTGTTGTCATCCCTGCCAGTATCCTCCTCCAATCCATCTGGGCAAGCTCCTCTCTCATGCCTCTGTAATTCACTTTATTCCATTGTGATATTGATACATCTGGCTTGTGCTTCTCCCTCTCAAACTGCTGTATGAATTCAATTGTATTATGATCACTGCATCCTAAAGTTTCCTTTATGTTTAACTCCCTAATAAGATCTAGGCTCAAGCATAAACTGCTCTAAACAAAGCCATCTCGTAGGCACTCAACAAATTCCCTCTCTAGCGATCTGACACCTACTTGATTTCCCAATCCCTTTGCCTATTGAAGTCCCCCATTACAATTGTGACATTATCATTATTACGTGCCTTTTCTAGCTCCCTTTGCAATCTCAACCCCATATCTTGGCTACTATTTGGAGGCCTGTATATGATTCACATTATGGTTTTTTTTTTACCTTTGCAGGTTCTTAACTCCACTCACAAAGATTCAACTGTTTCTGACCTTATGTCACCTCTTTCTAAAGATGTAATTCTATCTCTTACCAACAGAGCCACACCACTGCCTATGCCTTCCTGCCTGTCCTTTTGATACAAAGTGTATCCTCTGATGTTAAGCTCTCAAGTACGGCCTTCTCTCTGCCACAACTCAGTGATCCCACAACGTCATACTGATAATCTTTAATTGCACCACAAGTTTGTCCACCTTTGGATTTCCTGCATCTGTAGACTTTCTCATATTTATTGAGAATTAAGTAACTGTGGTCCTGTAGATAGTGAAGGGACACTGGAGATGAATTACCCCATCCTAGTCTATTATGGACCCATAGAGAGGAACATGCCATTTGGCCCATCTTGCCTGCATTGACCATTGCCATTGTTTAGACTAACCGTAGGCTAATCCCATTTTAGACTTCTCACATTCCCATGAACTCCCAATCCACCTGTCCCATGTAAGATTTTACCACTCACTTACATAATGAGGGTAAGTTATGATAGTCTTTTCATCCGCACTTTCTCTCAAGTGTTGGTAGAAACCCACTTCATTAGTATGTGCAAACTTGACACAGATCACAACTGAAGTCAGGATTGAACCCAAGTCTCTGCTGCAGTGAAGGAGGAGCTGTGCTCACTGCACCATCATGCTGCCCTACCCCCAGGGTCTGGTGACAAGGATCTGACCACTGGTCACTTCACCATGCCTTCGCTTCTTCCAAGTGTCCTCAGTAGCAGAATCCTAAAACTGAGTAAAGTCATTTCATGTCTGGATCCCCTCTTCCTGGGTCATGTTGTAGTAATCAAAGCTTAGAGAAGTTTACTCATTTCAGTGTCGTTGTTCACAGTATTCAATATAAAAAATGTAAAGGGAGAAAATGGGAAGCCCAGCTGTGACAGTCGACATTGAGGGAAATGATCAGCTGATCTCGCTGGCATAGTATTAGCTCTGGAAGTGAAGTCACAGAGCTGGCCACAAAACACCAATGACGGTCTGAAAATTGAAAACTGGTTGGGAAACAAGGTCAGGAGTGAATTCAGATGGGAGCCATTTTATCTGGTGCTGAAACAACAGCCACTTGTGAATGTGGAAGGAGTCCAAACTGAAAAGCAAATGTGCCATATCCGCAGTGGGATGTATGTTCCTGTTCTAGAGTAGTAAATTGATGTATCATAGTCAGCAATGCCACTGTTGGCTTTTGATGCTTTGTTCCAAGTCTCTTTCGGAAGTCAAGAATAAGGCATAAAATTTGTTGTTTCACAATCATTTTATTAAGTGCTAATAGAACAAAGATTTGGAAATGGACAGTACGTGAAGGGAAGGAAGTAGTAAAGAAAGACTAAAGGTGGAAGGCTGACGTGTTCAGCTCTTCTTGCCATAGATAAGAGACATTCCATTCAAATTTGTAAATAAGAATTAACCAATCAATAGTCCCAATTTAAATAATGCTACACCAGAGAAGCTTCCAGAATAATACTTAGAGCTGTAACCATTAGGGGACCTACTGAACAATTGAATATACCTACTGTGACCACTAGGCAACATACTGAAAAATTACATGTGTATATAGGTAGGTATATAAATACAAGCAGGTATGAATTGTTAAACTGTAAAGAAAATAACAATTATATAGTCTTAATTCAACACCACACTTTGTGGTTGTGACAATGGTAACTACCTTGTCTTTCAATAGTATCTGTGATTTCTGAAATAGTTTATCTACTCCATTCCTTCATGACCATCCATGTCATTACAGTATCCAGTCATAGATTCTTTTTTAAGTTTTTCATCCCTGCTGGGCCATAAGCCACCGATTGCGGCTCTCCAGTTGGGCCAGTCTCCCGTTATCCCCAGGTGTAGCCCATCTTCAAAGATCCTTTCTCTCCCATCGATAAGGTCCTTGGAGCATCTATTGACGTTTCTGTAGTTCTGGGTTTTTCTTATGGGATGGGGTTGCTAGCCTCACGCACAAATCTCACAGCCAGGTTTGGGACCGTCCTAGGCAGAGTTCAGACATAGCTAGAGAATCCATAATACAAAACCAGAATTCAGTGGATGCTCATTTAGGGGAAGGAAAACTCTGATCCCAAACCTCCATTGCCTCGTGTCTATACCCACTCATAGGGAAGGCTTCCAGAGTAAACCTCGAGGGGAAAAATCTGGAGCTGGTGTCCCGAAGGCAGTCCTACGTTGAGTTCAACACTGACTGGAAACTTCTACAATGTCGCTGCTGCCAAGGTGTATTAGTCTCTGTTATTCCTTTGGATTCATCAGCTGCATGGAGAGGGGGCACCTGCTGCATGGGTAACAGCTAGCTCTCCATAGGGTACTGCCTTGGCTTGCATATGACAGCTAGGACGCAGCACCTACGGGTGCCCCCAACTAACAGAGGCCACCTTACTTCCAGCAGACATTGTTAATACTGTAACTACTATTACAAATAATTTAAGCTACTATCAATTCACAGGTCTCAAGCTAAGCATAAATGATTGTTCATGTGCCTTGCATTGTGCACTGCAGTAGACATGTTACCAGCTCCTGATTGGTGACCATGTTCCAGTTCTGTGGTCTTCTGATTGCTTATATATTGTGCCTACCTTCTGTTTTCATTGTCAAGTTCTGGATTGTTAGCTCCCTGGAAAGACCTGTCTACAATAACTTCTTGAAGCCTCAATTTGTTATGCAAGAGCATATGGCAACAAAACTGTAATCTTCATAGCGTAAGACATAGGAGCCGAATGAGGCAATTTGGCCCATTGACCGTTCAATTGTGGCTGAATTAGTTTCCGTCTCAACCCCACTAGTCTGCCTTCTGCCCATAACCTTTGATGCTCTGAGTAACCAAGAGCCTATCAACTTCCACTTTAAATAGACCCAATCACTTGGCCTCCACAGCTATCTATGGCAATGACTTCCACAGATTCATCTCCCTCTGGCCAAAGAAATTCCTCCTCATCTCGTCTTTCTATTCTGAGGCTGTGCCCTCTCATCCTAGACCCTCCCATTATTGGAAACATACTCTGCCTGTCCACACTATCTAGTCCTTTCAATATTTGATAGTTCAATTTTTTTTACAATACTGCATATGGAAGGTTAGAGTATTGCATTTAGAAAGGCACATGTCTTCATGAGGATGATCTCCAACTCTGGAGATCTCCCATCCACTGCTACCAAACACGTGGTTCCCTTACTCCGCACTGTTAACTTCTACTTCCTACCCAAGATCCACAAACCTGACTGTCTGGACAGGCCCTTTGTGTCTGCCTGCTCCGCTGATCTCACGTCCGCAGATCTCGACTTCATTTTATCCCCCTTGGTCCGGTCCCTCCCCACGCACATCCAAGACATTTCACATGCTCTTGGTCTCTTCAACAGCTTCTAGTTCACTGGTCCAAATTGCCTCATTTTCACCGTGGATATCCAGTCTCTATACGTTTCTATCTTTCATCAGAAAGGCCTTAAATCTCCCCACTTATTTCACAAAAATAGGCCCAACAAGTTTCCCTCCACCATCTGGTGGAACTGGTCCTCGCACTCAACAACTTCTCTTGCGGCTCCTCCCACTTTCTGCAAACTCAAGTTGTAGCCAGCTATGTCTGCCTTTTCGATGGCTATGTGGAACATAATTCCGCATACTTGAAAAGGTTGTACTGAGTCTCAGACCAATGAGTTTGTTTGGAATTATGATATTGAAAGCAAAGCTGTAGTCAATAAATAGGAATCTTTAGTAGGTGTCTTTTATTCAAATCCTCCAGAGATGAAAGTAGGACCAGGGAGATGGCATCCACCATGGACCTGTTTCGGTGGTATTGCAAAGTTTGTTAGATTACACTTCTATGAAAATGCTTTAGGACAGTTAGCTGTATTAAAGTAACTTCAAATAGAATTTCTTGTTGTTATACACAATGGGCAAACCATCCTCCCCCCCCCCCCCCCCACCATCTACAGATTGAAATGTTCTCCATGTTCATGTGCACAAAATTTTATTTGAGTTTTGTGGGCATGGGGCAGTGGAATTGCTGGTGGAATTTCTTCAGTTCTTCTGTTTTCTCCTATAATGTCAGCAGAAAGCCAGGCGTGCTTGAAAAAGTAGATTCTGTTGCATCTTTGCAAACGTTACGACAGCATGAAAAGAAAGCCCAGTGGAAGGTAGCCACACAGATATCTTCCTTTGAAACACAGGATCTATTGATTGGTCAGGGCATGAAGGGATACAGGGAGAAGGCAGGAGATTGGCACTGGGAGTAAAATCGGATTAGTCACGATGAAATGGCAGAGCAGACTTGATGGGCCAAATGGCCCAATGCTGCTCCTATATTTTATGGTCTTACGTTGATTTAACAATGGCTTTTATGGGAATAGTATGCATGTGGGTCTGTTCATCTAATAGTCATTACACAGTCTTGTACCCGAATCCAAAGTGGAGTGGTTGGTGGTGCAGGGGGGGCTGCCAAACAGTATGGTTAATAACATTTGTTGGGATTTCAACTTTTGTTTTAATCCTTGCAGAAATGTGGCTAATATCATTCTTGCACATTGAGAAGAAGATGCTGAAGAACCATAGCAGCTAGGAGATTTGCTGTGGGGAAAACTCACTCAAATGTTGTAGGTTTGCTGCATTGCTTTTACTACAGTACGTAATGCTGTGTTTGCTCCCATTTCCATAATTTTCTTCCTGTCTACCAAGAAGTACAAGATAGTGATATTGTTCTGCACCTCTGCATGTTACTCCCCTGTCCTCTGTTTATGGTGGCTGGAGGAAGTGACTGATCAAAACCCATGAGGTGTGAATCCAGAAGCTTCCGTTATGCCTCTCATGAGGTAGGGAGACATATGGTCACACGGAGACTGAAGAGTTACTACGTGACCATTCACTGTGTGCAAGTTGCAGCAAGGAAAAGGTTAAAATAGTGTGGTAATAGAGCATAGGCACTTTGTACAGCCTTTTCTATGTGTTCAGTAAGACAAAAGCAGGATGATTAGCTGACAGAGACAGTGTTTAGACATAATGAAGTCACCCAGGCTGACCACGGCCTGTGAAAGGCCAACTCTTGTACAGCTTTTCTGTTTGAGCCTTGGAACCAGGGTCACCGAACAGACCAAGTAAAGATGCAGATGGAGGATTCTAGGGCGATACTGGCTACTGGACAGTTATTTGACTAATACTCAAGTATTATTGCCCTTTAACACATAGATTTAATTGGTTATTAACACCTGAAATATGTATTATGCTCGGTACTTAACTATGCAAATAATGGGATTCACAAGTGTACAAGACAGAATCAGGTTTAATATCACTGGCACATGATGTGAAATATGTTGTTATGCAGCAGCAGTACATTGCAATACATAATGAAAACTGAATTACAGTAAGAATATATATATATATATATATTAGTTTTAAAAAAGATCCAGTGCTTTCCCACTGTATGTGATGAATAAATTCTTCTCGGGCTTCCAGTCGAGTACAGGTATCAATTATAACTGATTTTTTTACTCCAAAAATATACTTTAGTCATAAATATTACAAAATAAAATTATTTACAAAAACCATTCATTGACTCTGAGTCCTTATTCAAAAAATAAACTTATTTACAATAAATCATTTGTTGACTCTCAATCCTTAGTCAAGAATAAAAAAATATAACTGATGTTACAATGCCAAACTCCGCCATCTTCATCAGGGATGATGCCTGGGCATGTCTAGTCCAGTGGTATTCATACCCTGTGGTCCGTCCCTCCTGATTGGCTAGTACTCATCCAATCAGGTTTCCACTCTCCCACCTTGTTTACAATCAAATTCCAGTGCTGAGAATGAATCCTTTGTGTTTGTTTTCTTGGTTGGTTCTTGATCCTCCAAAATATTCCACATGGAATTTAAACTGGAGGTGGCGGAGGGTGGGCTTAAGGTGGAGATTTTTGAAGAAGAAAAGCTGCCTTAAATTTAATTGGGTTTGGTTGTGTGACTGTGGTAGGATGAAGATTATTCCATGCTTTAATTGTGTGGGGGAAAAATAAATTGCTGTATACATCTGACTTGGTAGTTAGTATTTCAAATTGAGTTGAGTGCCCTCGTCTGCTCCTAACAGGCTTGGGTTTGATGTGGGATTGGTAGACTATGTCGAGCTGACCATTTAACATTTTGTAAAAACAGGTCAGGCGGTGTGCTTCATGTCTATCTTTAAATTTACTTCAATGAATTTAAAAGTTGAGTAACACTTGTTTCTCTCTCATAGGTATTTGTGACAAATCCGGCTGCCTGTCTTTGGACTCGCTCGATGGAAGTAGTGTTTTTGTTTGTGTATGGGTCCCATGCAGCAACTGCATATTCCAAATGTGGCCTAACAATGGTAAGGTACAATTTCTTCTTAACTGAAGCTGAACAATGATGAAAATTGCGTCTCAAAAAATTTAGGACTCCTGTTGCATGATGCGTCTGACTATTTCAGCGTAGATCATTCTGGATTTTAATACCAAGATACTTGATATGTTTGGTTTCTTCAAGGGGGACACCTAGAATTTTATATGATGTTTTACCTGGTTTTCTCTTCCTGGTGACACGCATGGTTTCACATTTGGAAGGATTGAATTGCATGCCCCGTTGTTGAGACCACTCAACCATACTATCAAGATCGTTTTGGAGAGCATCTTCATCATCAGTTGACTTAATTGGCTGGTATATCAAACAACCATCAGCTAAAAGTCTGATGGTGCTTGTGACTTTTTTGTGGATGTCATTAATGTAAAGTAAAAACAAATGTGGGCCCAGCACTGTACCCTGGGGTGTACCACTTAACACTGGACGCCATTTAGAACTTTTTCCATTCACACACACATGTTGAAGACGTTTTGCCAAGAAACTAGAAATCTACCTTTCAGTATCGGAGCGAACACCGTAGAAGTCGAGCTTCCTAAGTAATCTTTGGTGGGGAATAACATCAAATGCTTTGGAGAAGTCGAGCACTTCTAAATCATTGATGACATTGTTATCAAAATTCTTGGCCAGGTCATTTATTGTCAGGATAAGCTGAGACTCGCATGATGTATGCTTCCTAAAAGCATGCTGGTTGTCAGCAAGAATATTGCGTCTGCCAAGGTACCTCATCAGATTGCTGTCAATTATATGCTCCAAGAGTTTACAGCAAGTGCTTGTTAAAGAAATAGGACGATAATTTGCTGGGTTGGTGGTTGGACCCTTCTTAAAGAGAGGAGTGATGTTTGCCTTTCTTCAATCCAGGGGAAGATCACCTGAGTCAAGCGACTGCTGGAAAATAAAATGCAGGACAGGAGCTAGTTCTTCAGCTGCGATCTTAAGGGCTTGATTCTGAATCTGGTCTGGCCCAATAGCTTTTGTCGTATTGATGTTGAGCAGTAACTTTTTGACACCTTCAACCTCAATTTCGATTGAAGGCATATCAGTATACAGGCTGGGCGGTAGATCAGGAAAAGATGAAGGTTCCGCATCTTCCCAGGTAAAAACATTTTGGAATTGGTTTTCAAGAGCTTCTGCTTTCTCCTGGTCCTCAGTGATCACAGTTGTTCACCTTTAGTATCTGGGCACCAGTGTTGTCTGTCCGTCTGGATTTCACATATCTCCAAAAATCCTTAGGATGCTCTCCCTCAAGAATTGAGGAAACATGTTGTTTATGAGCACTCCTAATGATACAGTCAACTTGCTTCCGCACTCTGGTGAACTTGTCCCAGTCCAGTCTTGTACCACTTTTTTTGGCACGGATGTAAAGTTTCTCTTTCTTACTACAAAGATAATTTCGCTGAAAACCAAGGAGAACGCATACGGCCCTTAATAAATTTACCAGGAACATGATTCATAACAATATCATTTAGTGAGTCTCTCAGCCACACCCAGTTGTCTTCAACAGATCTTTTGTCTTGCTGTAAGTTAAAGAAGTCTCTCCCAAGTTGTTTTGCTAAGTCCTTGAATTCCTCACTGTTCACCTTTCTCCAAAGCGGAATTTTACGAGGTGGTTTAGCGGGAACTTTAATCTTCGTGTGCAGTTTTGCTTGGATAATAAAATGACCACTGATTCCAGCACTGGGTGAAACCTCCGAAATTAAATCTGGATGTGAAGTCAGCAATAAATCTAAGGTGTTTTTGGCACCACATGTATCATCATGTCTGGTAGGAAAAGTACCTTTCTGAGACAGATGATTTTTCAGAAACAAGTCAGCCAGAGCTTCCTGAAGAGCACCTTTTGGTTCACTGTGTGTGCCGTCAGTCCAATCTACACCTGGACACTAAAATTACCCCCCAGGATAATAAACGGAGAGCGCGACGAGGCATTTATTTTGGAAATGCTTGATTCAAGATCTAAAAGAGGCCCGGACGTAGCATCAGGTGGAGGGTAAAAACTCCCGATCTGCACCATTTGTCCCTGAAGTGTAGCTTGACACCAAATTTGCTCAGAGTCTCTGCCTAAGTCAGTTCTTTCAAAGCAAGGAACAGTATTGTACACACTGATAAAAACACCACCTCCTTGAGAGGTTCTGTCCTTTCTAAAAATTTGAAAATGAGAAGGGAATATCTCAGATTTAATTAAAGGATCAAGCCAAGATTCAGTCCCAATTAAAATGTCAGTATTTTCGGTTTCAATAAATGAATTAATCACAGACGATTTTCCTTTTATACTGCGGCAATTAATGATAGCAATTTTAATCCCATTATTTTTACTAATATCTTTGCGAGCACTGTCTCTTTTAGTATTTTGAGTTTTATTGCAAGCATTGCGTGCATTTCTTTGTCCGTCAACATATTTACAGTTAGTGCTAGCGGAAGGGGAGGGCTGGGGATTGTCATCAATGGGGGTGTTGCTGTTACCATCTTTCCCAACAATGGTCCAGCCATCTTTTGTCTTCACACATTTCAGTGGAGGAGGGTTTGGGTGTCATTACACGAGTCCACCCAGAAGCAGTTTTTTTCAGGATTATTTTGGGTAAATGACCAGCACAATTTGGGCTGGATGATCTTAAAATTGCATGGTTCCATTCATCACAATCAGAGTTTTCTTTCAAGGATGCAAGGCTTTCAAAGCAGTTACTCAAGTTGAGCATACTTGCAAGGTCGTTTGGTGAATCAAAAATGAACTTGCGAAGTTAATGACATCACACACTGGGCATAGCCAAATGGCACTTAAGTTTTTGAAGTGAAAATTAACAGTATCATTGGACACATTAGAACAATGAAAATGAAACCAATTTGTACACATCGAGCACTGAATGCCATAATCTTTAACAGCATACGAGCACAAACCACACAGGTATTTTGGTTTACGTCCATGGTGCTGAGATTTTGGGCCTGGGTTAAGGTTAATGTCTCCTTCCTTCTTTCTCCTCTCTCACTCTCTAGTTTCTTGGTCCTTTCTCCCTCACTTTCTTGTTCACAAATTTTCTTGATTCTTTGCTGCTTCACAATTCCTCACAAATATATGATGAGCTGAACACACTTTGCCTTTTTCTTGTTGGATGCTTAGTACCAACCCTTCATAGCTTTTTTCCTCTCAGACCACATGTCAGTTTTTTTTCCTCTCTGTTGGACTGCTTGTCCCTTTATTTTTTTTTCAGGATCTGGTGTGTTTGTGTTTTTAAACTAAGGAACTATTTTATTTTTCCCTTTTCATCAAAAGCAAGCTATTTTAGGGTTTTCTTCGGCCCTTTCCAAAATGAAATGTTTTTTTTCCATTTTCAAGATGAGACTTCGTGAAACTGCACCCTAAAAATTGTTCAAATCAGATGAGAGAGACAAAGATTAGTTTCTAAAATGCAAAATGCTAACATTAACGGTTATTGCCAAGCAGTGGCTTGATGTGAACAAAAACTGATTTGCATTTACCAGTTAAAATTCTTTTCCTCTAGTTTTATTTCAATAGCTTCCTTTATCAGGCAGTCCCAAAAGACAGGATCCTGAAGAAATACCAGATTGTTAAGGTACAAGTCCACAAGTGGGTTTCCGATAGACGCTTTTTATTATAGTAAATTAAATAAGTAGTGCAAAAAAATAGCGAGGTAGTGGACATGGTTCTTGGTTCTTGATCCTCCAAAATATTCCACATGGAATTTAAACAGGAGGTGGTGGAGGGTGGGCTTAAGAAGGAGATTTTTGAAGAAGAAAAGCTGCCTTAAATTTAATTGGTTTGGTTGAATGACTGTGGTAGGATGAAGATTATTCCATGCTTTAATTGTCTGGGGGAAAAATGAATTGCTATAATGGGTTCAATGTCCATTCAGAAATTTGATGGCAGAGGGGAAGAAGCTGTTCCTGAATCATTGAGTGTGTGCTTTCGGGCTCTTGTACCTCCTTCCTGATTGTGGCGATGACATCAGGGCATGTCCTGGGTGAGGGGAGTCCTTAATGATGGATGCTGCCTTTTTGAGGCATCGCTCCTTGAAAATGGCCTGGTGGCTATGGAGGCTAGTACCCATGATGGAGCTGCCTGAGCTCACAACTTTCTGCAACTTCTTTCAATCTTGTGCAGTAGCCCCCCGCCACCCACCAGACAGTGATGCAGTCAGTTGGAATACTCTCCATGATAAGTCTGTAGAAATTTGCAAGTGTCTGGTGTCATACCAAATCTCCTCAAATTCCTGATGAAATCTACCGCTGTCATCCCTTCTTTGTCACTGTGTTGATCTGTTGGGCCCAGGATAGATCCTCAGAGATGTTGACACCCAGGAACTTGAAATGGATCACTCTTCCCACCTCTGATCCCTCTGTGAAGACTGGTGTGTGTTCCCTCAGCCTACCCTTTTTGAAGTCCTCAATCAATTCTTTGGTCATACTGATATTGAGTGCAAGATTGTTTATGCGACACCACTCAACTAGCTGGTATATCTTGCTCCTGTATGCCCTCTCATCACCATCTAAAATTCTGCCAAGAATAATTGTGTCATTCACAAATTTATTGATGGCATTTCAGCTGTGCCTAACCACACAGTCATGGGTGTGGAAAGAGCAGAGCAGTGGGCTAAGCACATATCCTTGTAGTGTGCCGGTGTTGATTGTCAGAGAGATGGAGATGTTATTTCCAGTCCACCCAGACTGTGGTCTTCTGGTGAGGAAGTAGAGGATCCAGTTGCAGAAAGAGTTACAGGGGGCTAGGTTCTGGATCTTTTCAGTCAGGACTGTATGAATGATTGTGTTAAATGCTGAGTTGTAGTCAATAAACTGCACCCAATGTAAGTATTTGTATTGTCCAGGTGATCCAAAGCCACGTGAAGAGCCAATGGGATCGCATCTGCTGTAGACCTATTATGGCAATATGTAAATTGAAGTGGGCCCAGCTTCTTACTGAAACAGGAGTTGATTCTAGCCATAACCAACTTGGCCTTTTCTCCTTGGAGCGACGGAGGATGAGAGATGACCTGATAGAGGTGTACAAGATAATGAGAGGCATTGATTGTGCGGATAGTCAGAGGCTTTTTCCCAGGGCTGAAATAGCTAGCATGAGAGGGCACAGTTTTAAGGTGCTTGGAAGTAGGTACAGAGGAGATGTCAGGGGTAAGTTTTTTATGCAAAGCGGTGAGTGCATGGAATGGGCTGCCGACGACGATGGTGGAGGCGGACACGATAAGGTCTTTTAAGAGACTCCTGGACAGGTACATGGAGCTCAGAAAAACAGAGGGCTATGGGAAACCCTAGGTAATTCCTAAGGTAAAGACTTGTTTGGCACAGCTTTGTGGGCCGAAGGGCCTGTATTGTGCTGTAGGTTTTCTATGTAACTTCTCAAAGCACTTAAACAGTCGACTTTTCAGGCTAAGAGTTCTTCAGGAACTAATAACATGTCTTGATGAAGGGTCTCAGCCTGAAACATCAACTGTTTATAAAATGGTACTTTTACCGCTGTACCATTGAGAGCATACTGAGTAATTTTTAATATTTACTAATTTTAACTTTTTAATATTTAATATTTGTAATCCAGGGAGTGTAAAGCGCAGAATCAAATATCACTGTGATGATTGTACATTCTAGTACCAATTGTTTGGCGACAATAAAGTAAAAAGTATAAAGTAAAGTATACTCACCAACTGCATCTCAGTGTGGTATGGCAATTGTCCTGTATCGGACTGCAAAGCACTCCAGCATGTGGTGAAAACTGCCCAGCGGATTATCGGCACCCAATTGCCCACCATTGAGAACATCTACCATAAACACTGCCTGGGCAGGGCGAAAAGCATTATCAGGGATGCATCTCACCCTAACCATGGACTTTTTACTCTCCTCCCATCCAGTAGACGCTACAGGAGCCTCCGCTCCTGCACCAGCAGGCACAGGAACAGCTTCTTCCCTGAGGCTGTGACCCTGCTGAACCTCACATCACAGCGCTAAGCAGTATTGCACCCATATTGTACCGTCTCAGTACTTTTATATCTGTGTGCTGTAGCACTTTTTTTATTCGCGGTTATTTTGTAAATAACACTATTCTTTGCATTTCTGGTCAGATGCTAAATGCATTTCATTGGCTTTGTATCTGTACTTGGCACAATGACAATAAAGTTGAATCTAATCTAATCTAATCTTCTGTATAGATGCTGCTTCACCTGATGAGTCCCTCCAGCATTTTCTGTGTGGTGCTCAGTATTTCCAGCTTCTGTAGAGTCTCTGGTGTTTGTGATCTGTGACAGAGTGTTAAACAAGGGTATTATGATAAGCAACACTCACAACACGCTGGAGGAACTCAGCAGGTCGGGCAGCATCTGTGGAAAAGATCGGTTGACGTTTCGGGCGGGAACCCTTCATCAGGACTGTAGGGGGAAGGGGCAGAGGCCCTATAAAGAAGGTGGGGGGGAGGGTGGGAAGTAGAAGGCTGGTAGGCTCCAGGTGAAAAACCAGTAAGGGGAAAGATAAAGGGGTGGGGGAGGGGAAGCAGGGAGGGGATAGGCAGGAAAGGTGAAGAAAGAATAGGAGAAAACACAATGGGTAGTAGAAGGAGGTGGAACCATGAGGGAGGTGATAGGCAGCTGGGGGAGGGGGCAGAGTGACATAGGGTAGGGGAAGGGAGGGGGAGGGAATTACTGGAAGGTGGAGAATTCTATGTTCATACCAAGGGGCTGGAGACTACCTAGATGGTATATGAGGTGTCGCTCCTCCAACCTGAGTTTAGCCTCATCATGGCAGTAGAGGAGGCCATGTATGGACATACCTGAATGGGAGTGGGAAGCAGAGTTGAAGTGGGTGGCTACTGGGAGATCCTGTCTGTTTTGGCGGACGGAGCAGAGGTGCTCGACGAAGTAGTTCCCCAATCTGCGTCGGGGTTCACCGATGTAGAAGAGGCTGCACCAGGAGCACCGGATGCAATAGATGACCCCA
The DNA here is from genome assembly GCF_030028105.1 of Mobula birostris. NCBI lineage: Eukaryota > Metazoa > Chordata > Chondrichthyes > Myliobatiformes > Myliobatidae > Mobula > Mobula birostris. Next base: position 170,688,588 of record NC_092371.1, read on the forward strand.
ACAGACTCACAAATGAAGTGTTGCCTCACTTGGAAGTACTGTTTGGGGCCCTGAATGGTGGCAAGAGGTATTATGATAATAATTATCTTTACAACTGGCAGTTGGACACAAGAGTGAAAGAAACACATTGAAACAGAGGTACAGACACATCAACTGAGAAGAGTAAAGGTGGTTATGGAAGCAGTTCTTGAGTAAAGCTTTTACAAGCTTTTAAATATTTTGCCTGATGGAAGGGGGTCAGATGAGAGAATGACTTGGGTGGGAGACCTGTACTGTGGTGCAGGTTTACTGCATTCTGTGGAGGCACACAGGTGCACTAAAACTGCACCACAGTACAAGCCAATGAGGGAGACTTTGGCTGATCAGGTCTAATCTCAGCCCCTTTAACTGCAAACTCTTTGCACAGAAGTTGTGATTTATAAACAAAATGGGAGCTCAGTGGTATTCCTCCCCCAGGGTTACGTGCCTGCTGTGATCAACAGGTGTAGGCTAGCCTGTGAGACACACTGGCAAACTGAACATGGTCTCTCTGCTAGCTAAAATAGCAAGTCTCATGAACCAACAGCTGCCATTCCGGATTTTTGATTTCTCTGAATTAGTTGATGGTTGTCAGGCTACTCAAACTGGGTTCTGTGCCTTGTGCTGTTGTAGAATAAAGGGGCCTGGAATGCCATCTTGAGTTGTGTTATATTCCTGCTGTCAGGTCATGATGTGGACTTTGTGTGATGTACCTTTGACCCTTTCTACAACTGGGTGGTCAATTGTAGGCAGGGTCAATACTTGCTCCATAGGTTGATTTTTTAAAAGTAATATTTGTTGAATGATTGAACAAAAGGTTGCAATTTCTTCCAGTTTATGATCTGAGAAAAACAGACAAAAAAAAATTTGGAACATTGTACTGAAACTGTTTTCATATTGTAGAAAACCCTGTTTGAAGCTTTTGAAAAACCTCATCCAGGCACTGAAGAAAAAGTACTCTTCTGACTGGGCCCATGTCTGCTCAAACCACACAAAGACAACTCTGCTTCATGCATGTGCCAAGAGGCCCAATGATGACATGTGCCGTCTTGAATACCTTGCTGTCTGCTTTCTGAAGCTGTTAGACGATTTCACTGAACATCTGAAAAGTGCAAACCTTCCTCACTTCCTCATCCCCACCTACAATATCTATAGCCCTCAAAGATTTGATTCAAAATGTAGAATTTGCCTGCTAGAATTCATTGAGAAAGAAAGAACAGAAAACTTACCCATCTTTATGAAAAATCGGCAGTCACAGTAATTTGGCTTGGGATTTTAATGAGTGGCAATACAAGTTGCTAAAAATCAGTATCCAAACTCATGAGAATTATTAGAATAGGAGTACAGAGCAGTGTTGTGGACCCTTTTTAAAAATCCTGGTGAGGTGTTGAAATATCATATTGAATTTCAGGAGGCAAGTCATGGGCTATTAATCTTAAGCTGCTTGATGCAAATTTATTCCAAACACATGCTATCTTTCATCAGTTGCGTTTTCTGGTCTCTCTAACTCTCAATTTAATTTTATGTTGTTTCTGAATACTGCTTCTTCTGAAATGAATGATTTGCACAAGTGTGTACCAAGGGAACATTAAAGTTAAACCAATATTCCTTAAACATTAATTGCTGTTAGTATTTTATAATGGTAGTGTAGTGGTTAGCACAGCACTATTACAGCTTGGGGTGTTGGGAGTACAGAGTTCAATTCTAATGGCCTCAATAAGAAATTTGTACATTGCTCCCTGAGAATGTGTGGGTTTCCTCTGGGTGCTCTGGTTTCCTCCCACAGTCCAAAGACATACAGGTTGGTAGGTTAATTGGTCATAGTAAGATTTTCCTGTGATTAGGGTAGGGTTGAGTAGTTGTGTTGCTGGGTGGTGCAGCTCATTGAGCCAGAAGGATCTGTTCCATGCCGTATCTCTAAATAAATATATAAATATGTACAAAGATAATTGAGAAACTTAGAATAAGATGCGATGAAATGCAATAATGCTTCAAGAACATCATAGTTTAAATTACTTTCTTATTTGGGTTTTGGAATGTGATTCCTCACTGTGTATAAAAGATGCATTAAGGGAAGAGACCATTAGTGATTCTTCCCAGTGCCAATTATATAAGCGCTAATAAAGTTCTATATACTCTTGAAACACCTTGGTTTCCTTGGCTGCATAAGTCTAGGGAAGACATTCTCGAGTCCCGCCAAACTTGTGAGATTGAGACGGCTTGTCCCACCCCAAACCCCGGTTTGTGTAGATGCCGTGTAATTTGCTACCCTGTTACAAATTAGTGCCACGAAATGACAGATAGTACACTGCATACAATTAAAGGAATTATATTTATGAATCGTAACTTAAAGGGTTAGTAAAGAATAACAAAAAGAAAAGGTCCCATTCTAATTAAACAGTCAAATGTGTACAAATTGGAGCTCATCTTGAACTTCTCTGTCACTCACGTGCTGGGCCCTCGGTCAGTGTGAACCCCTACACCACCTTCCGAACGTCACTCACAATCCATCTCGAACAAATGGGTTTCCCACCGGTTCTCCCCAACATCTTCTCTCTTCATGTCCCGACGAACAAAAGCCCAAGACCAACCTTATTGTCCCTCACCAAGTAAACCTCCTCCTATTTGGAAAGCACATACTCCACATTATCCCTTATCTTCAACAATAACCCAAACAGGGTGAAAGCAGAACAGACTGCTAAGTGAAATACCTACAGCATAACAGTACAGATGTGAACCAGGGCATTACACTCTCTTTGGTTGTCTTAGTAATTGTTCTCCCTTAACACTAGTAACTAGGTGATTCGAATTTGAGTTAACTGGCAAAAGTACCCCGGTGAAGCATACCTTGGTAGTCATGATAAAGGCTCATGGCCCGAAACATCAGCCATAAGATATAGGAGCAGAATTAGACCACTTGGCCCAATGAGTCTGCTCCGCTATTCCTTCATGGCTGATCCGTGTCCCTCTCAGCCCCAGTCTCCTGCTCTTCACCCCATATCCCTTCATGCCCTGACTAATCAAGAACCTATCAACTTCTGCCTTAAATATACCCAATGTCTTGGCCTCCACAGCCACCTGTAGCGACGAATTCCATAGATTCACCCCTCTCCGGCTAAAGAAATTCTTCTTCATCTCCATTCTAAAAGGACATCCATCTATTCTGAGCCTGCGTCCTCTGGTCTTAGACTCCACCACCATTCTCTCCACATCCACTCTATTGAGGTCTTTCAACATTTGATAGGTTTCAATTAGGTTGCCCCTCATTCTCCTGGATCCAGTGAGTAGAGGCCCAGAACCATCAAATGCTCCTCATATGACAAGCTGTTCAATACCGGAATCAATTTTTCTGCATGAGAACTCTCAAGTCCCTTTGCACCTTGGATTTTTGAATTTTCTCTCCATTTAAAGAATAGACTATGCTTTTATTTCGTCTACCAAAGTGCATGATCATACACTCCTGACACTATCTGCAATTTCTTTACCCATTTTCCTAATTTGTCTGAGTCCTGCAGTCTCTGCTTCCTCAAGACTACCTGCTCCTCCACCTACCTTTGTGTTGTCAGCAAATTTTGCAACGAAGTCATCAATTCCATTGCCTGAATCATTGACACACAACATAAAAAGAAGCAATTCCAACACAGATCCATGTAGAACACCACTAGTCACCGGCAGCCAACAAGAAAAGGCTCCCTTTATTCTCACTCTTTGCCTCCTGCCAATCAGCTAATTCTCTATCCACCCTAGTATCTTTCTTGTGATACAATGGGTTCTTGTTAAGCAGCCTCATGTGTGGCATCTTGTCAAAGGCTTTCTGAAAATCCATTTCTTCTTTGTCTAAGACGCACAATATGCTGGAGGAATTCAGCAAGCCAAGCAGCATCTAGGAAAAGAGTACAGTCGATATTTCGGGCCAAGACCCTTTGGCAGGACTGGAGAAAAAAGCTGAGGAATAGATTTAAAAGGTGGGCGGGGGTAGAGAAACACAGATGACAAGCTGGCGGCGAAGACATATTTCCAGAAAGGATACATGGCTATAGTAGTGGGTCTGGGTAAGCACGCAGAGAGCAGCAGGGATCACAGCGGGGGAGCAGCGAGAGAGGGTTTCACTGATCTCCCATCAAAGGGAAGATTTGAACTTCTTCAGGGTAGGCATCCCTGGAAGAGACTTCGCAGAGAAGTAATCCAATCACAAACAAGAGAAAATCTGCAGATGCTGGAAATCTGAGCAACACACACAAAATGCTGGAGGAACTTAGCAGGCCAGGCAGCATCTGGGAAAAGAGTATGTTGACATTACGGGCCAAAACCCTTTGGCAGGATTGGAGAAGTCTATCCTGTTTGTTATTTCTTCAAAGAATTCCAACAGATTTGTAAGGTAAGATTTTCCCTTAAGGAAACAATGCTGCCTCCAAGTACCCCAAAACCTCATCCTCAGCAATTGACTCCAACATCTTTCCAACCACTGAGGTTAGGCTAAATGGCCTATAATTTCTTTTGCCTTTTTTTCTCCCTCAAAGAGCAGAGCGACAATTGCAATTTTACAGTCCTCTAGAACAATACCAGAATCTGTTAACTCTTGAAAGATTAATAATAATGCCTCCACAATCCCTTCAGCCACCTCTTTCAGAACCATGAGGTGTAAACCACTGGTCCAGGTGACTTACTTACCTTTGGACCTTTCAGCTTCTCAAGCACCTTCTCCCTAGTAATGGTAACTTTACGGACCTCTGCCCTTGACACACTCAAACTTCTGGCATATTGCTAATGTCTTCCACAATGAAGACTGAATCAAAGTACATATTCAGTTCGTCCGTCATTTCCTTGTCCACCATTACTACCTCTCCAGCATTGTTTCAAGCGGTCTGATAATCTACTCTTGCCTCCCTTTTACACTTTATATATCTGAAGAAGTTCTTTCTAATGATTTGATTTCATTTTTTTTACCAACAGAACCACCCCTCCTGCTCTGTCTACTTGCCTGTCCTTTCAATACAAAATGTATCCTTGGAGGTTAAGCTCCAGCTATAATCTTTCAGCCACAATTCTGTGAAATTCACAATGTCATACAAGCCAAACTGTAACTTTGCTACAAGTTTATCTACCTTATTCCATATACTGTGCACATTTAAACATTAACACCTTCAGTCCTTTATTCACACTTTTTGATTTTGTCTGCCTGTTACATTGCAACTCATCTTTTTATTGGAATTTTGCCCTATCATCATCCTCTCTTTGCTAGCACTCTCACTACATTCTGCCTCTGTTTGTAAACCAACTACGTTATCCTCATCATGATCACTTGAGTATCCATCCCCCTGCAAAATTACTTTAAACCCTCCCAAACAGCTCTAGCAAACTTCCCTGCTAGGATATTGGTCCCCTTTGTGTTCAGGTGTAACCCATCCCTTTTGTACAGGTCGCACCTTCCCCCGAAGAGATCCCAATGATCCATAAATCTGAACCCCTGCCTCCTGCACCAGTTCCTCAGCCATGAATACTGTGTATCTGTCAATGATCCTATCATTATCTTCACTGGTGTATGGCACAGGCAGACCTCCAGAGATGTTTGTCCTGGAAGTCCTGTTCTTCAGCTTTCTACCAAGCTCCCTAAAATCTCTCTTCAGAATGTCCTTCATCACTTTTCCTACCTATGCCTTTGGTTCCAATATGTACCAAGACTTCTGGCTGCTCCTCTCCCTCCCTTAAAATGCTGTGAACCCAATCTGAGACATCGCTGACCCTGTAACCTGGCGGGAGGACAACATACCACCTGGGTGTCTCTATCATGCCCAAAGAATCTCGTCTCTGTGAAATCTCCTATTGCCACTCTTGACTGTTTATTCATTTCCATAGATGCTGCCTAGCCTGTGGAATTCCTCCAGCATTTTGTGTGCGATGCTCTGGTGAGGCATAGTTCTGTGTACAGGTGATAGGAGTTGAAATATACTGTCCAAAAGGATAGCGGGAACAGACTTCTGGGATCAAAATGTGAGCAAAGATTGAACAGCAACTTGTGCTTATTAAAGGCATCCGTTAGTCTTGCGAGACCATGGATCTGCGCCTGGAAAGTCTTCACTCTCCAGGGCGCAGGCCTGGGCAAGGTTGTATGGAAGACCAGCAGTTACCCATGCTGCAAGTCTCCCCTCTCCACAACAGCAATGTTGTCCAAGGGAAGGGCATTAGGACCCATACAGCTTGGCACCAGTGTTGTCACAGGGCAATGTGTGATTAAGTGCCTTGCTCAAGGACACAACACGTTGCGTCGGCTGGGGCTCGAACTCACGACCTTCAGGTCGCTAGTCCAATGCCTTAACCACTTGGCCACATGCCCACACACTTGTGCTTATATAGCATATTAAAAAAAACCTCTGTAACATCCTTGTAAAATATAATTCAAAGTGCATGTAATGCACAGCACAGATAAACAGTAAACAGTACAGCAAGCAGCTCTACTGTCCTAGTGACGCAACCTCAGTGATGGCAGGGTATTAATTAGTCTCACAGCTTGAGGGAAGAAGCTGTTACTCAGTCTGGAAGTCCTATTCCTGAGGCTTCTGTACCTCCTTCCTGAAAATAGTGGGTCAAAGAGATTGTGGGATGGGTGGTAGGGATCCTCAACAATGCTTCGGGACTTTTGTATGCAACATCCCCAGCAAAAATGTCACAAATAAGGGGGAAGGAGACCCCAGTGATCCTTTCAGCAGTTTTTATTATCCTCCATAGTGTCTTGTAGTCCAATACCTTGCAGTTTCTGTTACACAAGATTGATCTTAAAAAGGGCAGCAGAACATTATGGGCTGAAGGGCCTTTACTGGGTTGTACCATTCAACATTCTATGTTCTTATTAATTAATTGCAAACGATTCTCTGAAAGAGCTGGTACAGACACCATTCTTTGAAGTACCTTTGCTGCCCTGCCCTTCATTTTCAGTTGTACTCTTGTTAGATTCGGCAAAATGTATGTAACCCAAGTCTGGTGGCTACTGAGAGATGGATATTGACAAGCGCGACTTAAATCCTGAGATGAAGAGAAAACATTTCACATTCCCGACAGTGTCATCTGCATGGAGTTTGCACATTCTCCCCATGGATTTCTCTGGTGCTCTAGCATTCTCCTCCCCCTCCTTCCCGTTCTCCCACAGTCGACTCTCCTCTCCAAACAGGTTCTTCTACCTAACATCTCCCTGTTATTTTAATTCACCCTGCTTCAGATTTTGGGCGGACGTTTGACGAAAGCGAGTGTCAGAATGGTTCGATTTTGGGCGGGAATTTGACGGAAGGTAAAACAGTACTTACTGGGGACCGGATAATCTGGAGGGAGACTCTGCTCGGCGTCTTTTTTTTGCGCTGCAGTAAAATCGTTGCGCTGAAGCCGTCTCTGTGAAGGTGCTGGAGTTGAGTCAGTAGGAAGCAGACACCGAGGGAGGCCGGGTACTCGGGGGCTGGCACGGCTCCGGCCAAGCCCAAAGGCTACCGAGGGGGAGACCCGGAGCGGCGCCGGGACCTAGCGGCGTCGCCAGTGGTGAAGCCAACAACAATCCTGCAGATCCCGGCGCCAAGAACAGTGGCAGAGGTGGAAGAATCACCGACTCCTGCAAATCTGCTGCCGTAAAGGGAAAGGGCGGCAGCAGAGCCGCGAGTGACCGGGGAGATGCCGAGGACGGGATCCGATAGTTAGGAGGGCTCAGCGCACTGTCGCCAGCGGAAGGAGCCGGAGACCTGAGCAAACTGCCGAAAATGGTGTTCTGGGATCTGCGGATTAGATCGGATGAGCGAGGTGGTGGACCATCGGGAACGATCCCAAATTTGCATCAATTAAGACATTGACAATTGGGAGTTATTAAACATAAAGGTGAGCTTTCATCTGAGCGAAAGAAATAACTTTTCAGCGCTTTTATCCTGTCCTTCCGCTGAGTGTTTTTTTATGTGAATTCCCTGGCGTAAGGGCAGATCCACATCCACCTAGCTATCCAGCGTGGAACAGGAAACCCACCGATTTAAACCTAGCGTAATAACATGACAGTTTGCAGTAACCAATTAATCTACTAACCGGTACGTCTTTGGACTGTAGGAGGAAACCGGAGTACTCAGAGGAAACCCATGCGGCTCACGGGGGAGAACCTACGAATTCCTTGCAGATGGCACCTGCATTGAACTCCGGAAGCGCCCGAGCTGTACTGAAGTCGCGCTAACATCTACGCTACCGTGGCGCCCATTTAGTTTAATATTTAGGCTTTCCGTCAGATAAGGGAATATTTTGTCACATATTTCCTCTAAGTGAAACCTTTGGGTTTTGGTTGACCCCCATCCAAACGGTTGAGGGGTATTTACCAACTATTTTATACCAATCCTCTCTGCTTGCTTCCGAACACCTGTTACCACCTAGTACACACAATGACGGCGCCAGTAGCAGTATACATTGTATGTTTAAGTACTGTATACGCTGTATATGCAATTTATGTCACCTTATATAACTACAGACTATTTTAATATTATTATGTTAATATTATTTTATATGATGTATGTGATATATGTTTTGTATGTTTTGCACCGTAATCCAAAAGAACATTGATTTGTTTAGTTGTATACATGTGTACGGTTGAATAACCATAAACTTGAGCTTTTAATTATCTTTTAGATAACTTTACCATAATATCAGCTCAAAAATACAAGTCAAGCTTGTTAGTCTTTTAATTAACAAATTATGGCACTACATGAAAATTATAACTGCACCTTCCTTGCTTTCACTGATGCAAATTGGTCTATGATGTGATCAAAGTCAGTTTTTTCAGTTTCTTCTCTACACTCAGCAGAACAAGATCACAGAGTCTGCCTTGACCCATGGAGGCTCTCAAATACAAAAGTATTAAGTATTGCTGAATGATCTCTCATAGCTGGCGATGGAAACTGCAACGATTAGCATTATCTGAATAGCACCGTGAAGATTGGGGAAGACACTGTCATCTCCATAGTGAACAATAAATCCAAGAAGCTCTTCAGGCCTTGATATTTTCATGTTGACCCACCTTGATAACAACATTCTGCAATCCAAAATTTCTTCATATAGCTGCTGTCCATCAACATCAGAGCTGTACAATTCGCCCAAATTTTCACACTTCTTCTTTAGGCGCCATAACACAGTCCCTCGACATCGAGGAGGAACCCAAACTTGGCATCAGTGTTGTGCAAACAAGCGAACCTTTCATCCATTTCTCTGTGAAGATGGTTGAGTGTTCCCTTCATGACTCTTTCCATTTCCTCCTTAGCTGTTAACCCAGCATCTCTCGAGTTCTCATCAGCCATTCATTTCTTTAGTCTCTGATGTCTTTCAACTTCAATATTCCATTCTTGACAGAGACCGACTCCTTCTTCGAGTGACTCACTGACCAACACTTCTTTTTCATCATAAAAATGATCTTGGAGGGCTTTCAAATCCAGGGCAGCATCATGGAAGTTCATGCTAAGATCCTGCAGCCTCTTTTGAATACGGTCAATGCGAATGAGTACTTTGTTCCAAAATCCTAGCAAAATCAGAAAATCGTAACTCAACATGCGGTTGTACAGCTGCCTTGCGTCACTTCTTGTTTCACTGGTCTCGTTTTCATTGTCTATCACATCCTGGAGAACTTGAAGTATCTCCTCAGGGTACTTGTTGACAGGCTTCACTGCTTCTGTCCTGCACTCCACCTGGTTTTGGACTCCGACTTAACGACCACAGGCACGGTGTTTTTGAGTTTTTCCCAGTGCTGTTTTGAATGAGAGAAAAATACGTAGAGGTTCCAAAAAATGTGACCATCATTGTATCATGCTTGGCTGCACGTACACCCACCAAGTTGAGTGAGTGATTGTCGCAATTCACAAACACTGCCAGGTTGTTTTTCTCACTAATTCTTTGATGAACACCACTTCTGTGTCCAGCCATCACAGCAGCGTTATCATAGCTCTGTGACCGACAATCTTGTAGCTCTATTTTGTCCTTCTCTAGCTGTTTTAAGATGTCGTCAACCAAGCTCTCAGCATCCTTCTGGCTTATCTGGATAAAACCAAGGAAGGGCTCTCTAACATGGACTGTTTTCCTCTCAAAATCAACTTCCACATACCTCACTACTTCTGACATCTGCTCACGGTGTGCCTGATCAGGAGTCGAGACGAACAGGAGACCATAGTACTTAGCTTTACGAATTCTTCTCAGTAAACTCTGGTGAACAGTGAATGCCATCATGTGGATGAATTCGTTCTGGACACCTGGTGAAAGGTAAGACGTGGATCCAGGATGACTTTCCAAATGAGTGAGGCCTTCTTGTATGACAGGGTCAAAGATGGCCAGTAGTTTCAGTAAGCCAAGGAAATTTCCCACATTGGAGTCATCGTCTAGCTGAAGTGACTCCCTGTGTCCTCGCAAAGTCAGGTTCTGAGTCGCAAGGAAGTTTATGCAGTGAAGGATTCTCATCAAGATATCACACCACTTCTGCTTTTCCTTCTCAACCTGTGTCAGTAACCCCTCTGTTTCCAGCTAAATTTCTTTCCATTTCTTTCCACTGTGTGAAGCAATCCCAATGATTCTTGGCATTTTCATGAACGCTAATCCTTTCAGGTGCTGCTCCAATGAGGATTGATGGTCTGACCGAGAATAGAGAAGACAACAGATACAAAATGCAGACTTTTTAGAAGGGGAATAGACCAGCCATGAGTGAGTCTCTTCCTCACCACGACCATTTCCCAATTTCCTTTTGAACCAAGTTTTGTTCATTGAGTGGTTATTTGTTGGTAGGAAAGGCCCCTCACTGTTCTGGAAATACTTCGAACCCAGCTTTATTATTTCTGTTCTCAATGCATCAGGTCAGGCAGAATTGCTTTTCCAGTATCCTTGTCGAACTTCAGAAGTCCAATGTCATGCTGTTCAATCACTTCTCGTATGACATTTCGAGGCTCTTTGACACCATCCAGTTCACTCGGTTTAGTGTCATCAGGTTCAACCTCGTCAGGTAACATCTCGTCAATAAACTCAACATCACCACCACCACCACCATCGTCTTCCCCTCCTGTCATGTCCACGTTCTCAGTGGCAGCCTCACTCTTAATCTCATCATACTTGGATTTATCTGACTTGACTTCCTCCTTGGCTTGTGATGCATTTGTACTTGATCCACCTTCGGATTCTAACATACTTGTAGCAGGTGCAGGCGACTCGATGGAATGTGTCGAACCACTTGTTCCGGGCTTTTCAAAGAAGAGCTTGAAAAACTTGCTTGACTTCTTGGCTTCCTCAGCCTCCAACTTTTGTCTCTTCCGTCCTTCAGCTCCACTTACCTTCTCCTTCGTGAAGAAACGTTTCATGGTCTTCTTACACAATGCTCTGAAATAAGGCCATCCTAGTGCAACTTACAGTGGCCAATTAGACTTTAAGCCTGCTGTCTTTAGAATGTGAGAAGCCCACATCACAGGGAGAACATGCAAGCTCCCCACGGACAGCACCTGAGGTCAGGAATGAACCAGGATCTTTGGTGCTGTTAGGAAGTGGCCCTACTCACTGCACCACTGTGCTGCCCTATTCCCAGATCTCCCAAAAGATCTGACCAGGGCGGTTAATGGTTGATTCACCATGACTTTGCTTCTTCCCGGTGACCACCGTAGAGAAATCTTGGAACTGAGTAAGGCTATTTCATGTCTAGATCCTTTCTTCTTAGATCACATTATTGTTGCAGTTAATGCCGTATTCAAAGGTTAGAGAAATCTACTATTTTCAGTGTCATTTTTTTTGACAGGACCCCATATAAAAATAAAAACGAAGAAGCCAGCAAGCTCAGCTGTGACACTCATGACTGAGGGAGAATATGGGCTGGTCTCGCTGGACATTGTGTTAGCTTCGGAAGTGAAGCCACAGAGCTGGTCACAAAGCACCACCAACGGATTGAAGATTGAAAATTGGTTGGGACGGAAGGTGAGGAGTGCATTCAGACGGGAGCCATTTTTACCTGGTGCTGAAACAAAAGCCACTTGCGAATGCACAAGGAGCCCAAACCGAATCACAGAAAGGTATGTTACAGCATTCATGTTTAAAAAAATCATTAGCCATAAATATGCCATGTCCACAATAAATAAATATTGTTGTGAGCATACACTCAGATCAAGTTCAAGTTTATTGTCATTCAACCATGCACATGTACACAATTAAGCAACACATCATGCCTCCGGGACCAAGGTGCAATACATAGAAGATATAGTCACACACAGCATATATAGTTTCAATTCAGCACATAATGCCTATAAAAAAGTATTCACCCCCTTGGAAGTTTTCATGTTTTATTGTTTTACAACATTGAATCACGGTAGGTTTAATTTGGCTTTTTTGACACTGACCAACAGAAAAAGAGTTTTTCATATCAAAGTGAAAACAGATCTCTACAAAGTGATCTAAATTAACTACAAATATAAAACACAAAATAACTAATTGCACAAGTATTTACCCCCTTCAAGTCAGTATTTAGCAGATACACCTTTGGCAGCAATTACAGCCTTGAGTCTGTGTGGGTAGGTCTCTATCAGCTTTGCACATCTGGACACTGCAATTTTTCCCCATTCCTTACAAAACTGCTCAAGCTCTGTCAGATTGCATGGGAATTATGAGTAAACAGCCCTTTTCAAGTCCAGCCACAAATTTTCAATTGGATTGAGGTCTGGACTCTGACTTGGCCACTCCAGGACATTAACATTGTTGATTTTAAGCCATTTCTGTGTTGCTTTGGCTTTATGCTTGGGGTCATTGTCCTGCTGCAAAACATATCTTCTCCCAAGACAGAGTTCTCTTGCAGACTGCATCAGGTCTCCCTCTAGGATTTCCCCGTATATACTGCATTCATTTTACCATCGATCTTCACAAAGTCTTCCAGGGCGTGAAGCCGAGAAGCATCCCTATAGCATGATGCAACCACCACCATGCTTCACAGTAGGGATAGTCCATTTTTCATGATGTGCATAGCATTTAGTCTGATGGCCAAAAAGCTCAATTTTGGTTTCATCAAACCATAGAGTCATCTTCCAGCTGACTCAGAGTCTCTCAAACGCTTCAGGCAAATTCTAGCTGAGAATTCATGTGAGTTTTTTTTCAATAGTGCTGTTCTCTTTGCCATTCTCCCATAAAGCTGCGATTGGTGAAGCACCCAGGCAACAGTTGTGGTATGCGTAGTCTCTCATATCTCAGCCACTGAAGCTTGTAACTCCTCCAGAGTTGTCATAGGTCTCTTGGTACCTCCCTCACTAGTCCCCTCTTGCATGGTCACTCAGTTTTTGAGGACGGCCTGCTCTAGGCAGATTTACAGCTGTGCCATATGCTTTACATTTCTTACTGATTGACTTAACTATACTCCAAGGGATATTCAGTGACTTGGAAATTTTCTTGTATTTACCTCCTGACTTGTGCTTTCAATAACCTTTTTGCAGAGTTGCTTGGTGTAGTTTTTGCCAGGATACTGACTCACCAGCAGTTGAACCTTCAGATATAGGTGTACTTTTGCTGCAATCCATTGAAACACCTTGACAGGTCTCCAAAAACAGACCTCCATTTAACTAATTATATTGACTTCTAAAACCAACTGGCTGCACAGTGATGATTTTGTGTGTCATATTAAAGGGACAATCAATTATTTTGTGTTTTATATTTGTAATTACTTTAGATCACTTTGTAGAGATCTGTTTTCACATTGACACGAAAGAGTCTTTTTCTGTTGATGAATGCTCAGTAGTTAATTGAAACACCTCCTCTATCTATTACAGTGGTAGTTTTTCTCAATGTCTCTTATTAGATTAGCAAAATGTGATGGAGCAACATTTGCCCATTCCTCCTTACAAAATTGCTCAAGCTGTCCCAGGTTAGTTGGGGAGTGGCAGTTGACAGTACTCTTGAGATCTTGCCAGACTTGTTGGATCAGGTTGATAGAATGAGGTGGCAGATAAATGCATAGCTGAAGAATTGGAAGGGGGGGGACAGGGATTCAGATTTTTTGATAATTAAGACCTCTACTGGGGTGGGTGGGACCTGTACAATAGGGACGAGTTGCACCTGAATCCAAGGGGGAACAATATTCTCATGGGCAGGTTTACCAGAGCTGTTGGGAGTGGTTTAAACTAATATGGTAGGGGGATGGAAACCACTATGACAGAGCTGAGGATAAGCTAGCAGGCTTACAAGTAGATGATGTAACATCCAATGATTGGGTCCAAATGCAGACAGAGCAAAGAATTAAGATGTACCACAGAAGCAAAATTCAAAAGGGTGAAGAATGCAGGACTAAAGGTGCTGTATTTAAATGTGTGTACCATTTGGACAAACTCATTGCCCAAAGCTGCCAAACAGTCCTCATATATTAACCCCTTCATTCCCGGAATCATCCTCGTGAGCTCCCTGAACTCTCCCCAATGACAACACATCCTTTCTGAGGTATGGGATCCAAACCTGTTGACAATACTCCAAGCGCAGCCTGACTAGTGTCTTGTAAAGGCTCAGCATTATCTCCTTGTGCTTATATTCCATTCCCCTCGAAATAAATGGAAACATTACATTTGCCTTCTTTACCACAGACTCAACCTATAAGTTTACCTTCTGAGAATTTTGCATGGGGACTCCCAAGTCCCTTTTCACCTCTGATGTTTGAACCTGCTCCCCATTAAGATAACAGTCTGCACTATTGTTGCTTTTACCTAAAATCCATTATCATACATTTCCCAACAGTATTCCATCTGCCACTTTTTGCCCATTCTTCCAATTTGTCTAAGTCCTGCGGCAATTGCATTGCTTCCTCAGCACTACCTACCCCTCCACCTATCTTTGTATCACCTGCAGACTTTGCTTCAAAGACATCAATTCCATGATCCAAATCTTTGAGAAACAATGTGAAAAGTAGCGGTCCCAATACTGACCCCTGAGGAACATCACTAGTCACTGGCAGCCAACCACAAAAGGCCCTCTTTATTCCCACCCACTGCTTCCTGCCTGCTAGCTATTTGTCTATCCATGCCAGTATCTTTCCTGTAACACCATAGGATTTTATCTTCTAAGCAGTCTCATGTGTGGCTGCTTTCAAATGCTTTCCAAAAATCCAAGTAAATGACATCTACTGCCTCTCCTTTGTCCACCCTGCTTGTTACTTGCTCGAAGAACTCTTAACAGATTTGTCAGGCAAGATTTCCCTTTATAGAAACCTTGCTGACTTTGACTTATTTTGTCATTAGTCTACGTGTACCCCACGGCCTGAAACGTTGACTGTACTTTTTTCCATAGGTGCTGCCTGGCCTGCTGAGTTGCTCCAGCATTTTGTGTGTGTAGCTCGGATTTCCAACATCTGCAGAATTTCTCTTATTTATGACTGTCTACTAAGGGTTCCCTTACATTAAGCTCCCTAAAAATACCTGGGTTATTACACATCACCCAATCTAAGATAGCCTTTCCCTGAGAAGGCGCAAGCACAAGCTGCTCTCAAAATCCATCTCGTAGGCATTCAACAAATTCCCTCTCTTGCAATCCGACACCAACCTGATTTTCCCAATCCTCTTTCATATTGAAGTTCCCCTTCACAATTGTGTCATTACTCTTATCGCATGCCTTTTACAGCTCCCTTTACAATCTCAACCCCATATCTTGGCTACTATTTGGAGGCCTATATATGACTCCCATAATAGTTTTTCTACCCTTGCAGTTTCTTAACTCCACCCACAAAGATTCAACATTCTCTGATCCTATGTCACCTCTTTCTAAAGATGTAATTCCATCTCTTACCAACAGACCCACACCACCATCTATGCCTTTTTGATACAAAGTATATCAACTATGGTATAACATAGCTCCCAACTATGGCCTTCTTTCTGCCATGACTCAGTGATGCCCACAATGTCGCACGATGAGTTTGTCCACCTTGTTCCAAATGCTACGTGCATTTAAATACAGTACCTTCAGTCCTGCATTCTTCACCCTTTTGAAGGTATAATTTAACTCTTTGCTCTGTCTGCCTTTGTACCCAATCATTGGCTTGTCCTTCCTTACATTCATGTTACATCCAGCTGGCTCATCCTTAGCTCTATCATAGTGGTTCCCATCCCCCTGCCATATCAGCTTTGACCGCTCCCAACAGCTCCAGTAAACCTGTCCACAAAAACATTGTTCCCCTTCAGATTCAAGTGCAACTTACCCCTTTTGTACAGGTCCCACCTTCCCCAGAAGAGGTCCCAGTTATCCAGAAGTCTTAATCCCTGCCCCCAATCCAATTTTTCAGCCACACGTTTATCAGTCATTCTATTCCTATCCTCACTGTCACATGGCACAGAAAACAATCACAAGATTACTACCTTTGGACTAGGACAAGGGAGATTTTGTTGGCCTCTACCCGGAAGGCTGAAATGAAAGAGAAGACAGGGACCAGCTTTGCAGCCTGGGTAACAGGTCTAGCTGGCTAATCAGGATTTGCCTCTCTGGGTGGAGTCTAGGAAATTGGTGCCCAAGTTCACTGGACTCTTCAAGGATCTCAAGCAAGTAAATCCAGTGGCCTAACCCCCTCCCCCCCCCCCCCCCCGCCGCCGCAGCTCCCCAGGACCCTCAAGATCAATCCCACTTTCCACATTTCCAAATTAAAACCTGTAAGCACCAGTTCTTTAGCCCCACCACCACATAGATTTGTCGATGAGAACATGTCTTCACCATAAAAAGAATTCTGGTTTCATGAACTGTTTGGGGTGTTCGACAGTTCCTCATGGACTGTGAAGGATTCGGACCCAAGAAATGGTGCTGGGTTCCTGAAAGAGACATCTTGGATCTGGCTACCATCATCGACTCTCTGAGCAACCAGGGCCATCAGAAGTCAGCCATGGGGGAAGGGGTCCCAGTACGATATGCATCCGTCAGCTTCTGGAGTTGAGGTGCTCTGACTCTCTGGAACATGGAGAGCAGGTGAGGCCCTTTAAGGATTCAGGCCTGCCTTGCTAATTGGCAGCCATGTCTTGGTGCCAGCAATTTAATATTTGAAGAACATCTGAACTGAGGTTCAGTGCTTAATTGTTAGCTCTCCTTCGGATTCTTGCCTAGCCTTTCCCTTAGAACTCTCTCCTCTTTTCGACTCGTATTGTGTCTCATTTCTAGTCTCAGATAGTCCAACACTTGTGCCCTAACCCATCCTTGTCACAGTCACCTTCACTATGTTTTACACTGGGGATGATGTTACCTGGCTGATGCGCAGTATCAGATTTAGGCCACACATAACACCTATTGTTGAGGCCAAAAAGTTTGACTTTAGTCTCATCCAACCTCAAGACCTTCTTCCACATCTTTACAATATTTCTAACTGATGCTTTGCAAGGTCTTGAGGGCATATGCTCTTCTTTTTTAGCCGAGGCTTTTTTTCTACCCACTCTTCATTAAATACTCTTTTGTGCAAGGCCTTAGAGATTCTGGAGCCATCAACTTCATCTTGCAGCCACTGACCACAGTATGGTGTACATACTTTGATAACAAATTTACTCTGTAATGAATTGCTTAGTATTAATGGTACACAAGACAAGTTTTTCACTGTAAGTGTGACAATAATATTTTTTTACCAATTTAGATGAGGTGCAGGGGCCGTGACAAGATGGAGTGGAGGTTCAATTGTTTGTTCTTGTTGTAGAAGAGCTCTGTTCTAGAGTAATATAACAGTGGGATAGAAGCTGTTCTTGAGCTTGCTGGTATGTTGTTTTCAACCTTTTTTTAATCTGTGATGGAAGGGGGAGAAAAGAGACTATCCAGGGCGGGAGACTTGTAGTGTGGTACTGTTTCAGTATATCCTGTAAGGACACGTGGAAGGAGAATCAGTGAGGGAGTCTTTAAATGGTCAGGTCTGATCCTCCGTTTAACCGCAAACTCTGTGCACGGAGATCGTGACGAGAAGTGGTAAGTCAGGGTGATTTTATTTCTCAAGGGTCCCACGCCTGCTGAGAGGCACTAACTGGGAGCAGGTCTGCCTGTGAGACACAGTGCACACTGAAAATCGTCACAATGCCAGCGAAAGTACCAAGTTGCATGGACTGACAGGTGCTACTCTGGGTTTTTGATTTCTCAGAATGGATGGTTACTGGGCTACACAAGCAGACTTTGTGCCTGGTGCTGTTGTAGAGTAAAGGAGCTAGGAATGCCTCCTTGGGTTATAATCCCATACTCCTGCCTCTGTGTTATCATGATGTGTGCATTGTGGGTATGTTTTTGTCCCTTCCCACTGTAGGATAGCTTGTTGATACTGTTCACATTGATTCTTGATATTTAAAAACGTGCAGTGTGACTTCTGAGGTTGTGATTTCAATGGCTTACAATTCGGGGAAGATGGGCAAAAATTGGCATGTTGCACTGAAACTGCTTCCCCTTTTATAGGAGATCTTGTTTGAAGCTTTTGAAAAACCTCATTGAGAAACTGAAGGAGAAGCATCCTCATATATTGGCACACGTCTGCTCATACCACGCAAAGACAACTCTGCTCCACGCATGCGTCAAAAGACCCAGCGACGACATGTGGCGTCTTGAAGACCTTGCTGACTGCTTCCTGCAGCTGTTAGATGACTTCACTGAACATCTGAAAAGTGCAAACCTTCCTCACTTCTTCATCCCCACATGCAATCTCTACGGCCCTCAGAAATTTAATTCAAAAAGTAGAATTCGCCCACTAGAATTCATTGAGAAAGAACAAATAACTTTCCTATCTTCAGGGTAAGTCAGGGTGATTCGGACTGAGATTTTAATAAGTGGCAACATAAGTTGCTTAAATATCAGTATCAAATCTCATATCTCATGAGTATTATTAGAATAGGAGTACCCAACAATGATGGGAACCTGGATAAACTTCAGGTGAGGTACAAAGTACAAAGTAAATTCATTACCTAACTACATGTATGTCAGCAGACACCACCTTCAGAGTAATTTTCTTTCAAGTATTCAGATTAGACCAAAGAAATACAATAGAATCAATGAAAAACTATACCTGTATACAAAGACTGACAAACAGATAATGTGCAAAATAAAATAAATTGGTAAAATACAAAAACAGATCAAAAAATAATACATTAAGAATATGAGTTGTAGAGTCCTTGAGTAGGGGCATTGGTGTCTCGATATCAGGCCGTGATGTAGCCAGTCAGGATACTCTCCACATTGTTCCTCTGGTTTATGGTTGGAAATGAAGCAAAGTGCAGCTCTCCAGTTAGTAACTGAAATACTACATTGATCTACCAATGAATACACTGGTTCACCAGTATGTGTTTGTTGTTTTATGTTGTAAAAAAGCAATGTGGTAGCCAGAGACCGCATATAAGACCCAGTGCAAAGGGCCTATCACGCAGCAACTCCCTCACCAACCCCCTCCCCCCAAACACCACTCCGACATCCAATACATATAACAGGTTTCTACTTATCGATTACTTATCAGTTTTCAATACCATCATCCCTTAAGTGCTTATCAACAAGCTTCAAAACCTGGGCCTCTGTACCTCCTTCTGCAACTGTATCCTTGACTACCTTATCAGGAGACAACAATCAAAGCAGATTACCAAGAACAACTATCTACACAGGCACACATCAGGGAAGAGTGCTTAGTCCACTACTCTACCCTCTCTACATTCATGACAGTATGGCTAGGCACTGTTCAAATGCCACCGATAAGTTTGACACAACCTTGTTGGTAGAATGTCAGATGGTGACGAGGTGAACAGTGCTGGATAGATCAGCTGGTTGAATAGTGTTGCAATAGTGACCTCAAATTCAACATCAGCAAGACCAAGGAATTGATTGTGGACAGTAGGAAGAGGAAATCAAGAGAACACACACCAAATCTTATTGAAAGAAAGGGTGAACAACTTCAAGTTCCTGGGCATTAACATCTCAGAGAATGTATCCTGGGCCCAACATACTGATGTAATTATGATGAAAGTATGCCAGCATTTATACTTTATCAGGAGTTTGAGGAGATTTGGTATACTATCCAAGCCTTATCAAGTTTCTACAGATATGCAGAGGGCAGTATTCTGACTCGTTGCATCACAGTGTGGTATGGAATCTCCAATGTGCAGGATCAAAACAGGCTGCAGAGAGTTGAAAACTCACACAGCACCACCTTGGGTACAACCTTCCCCACCGTCTAGGACAGTGTCAAAAGGCAGTGTCTCAAACCATCTGGACCCTTGCCATCTGGTCCAGCCTTCTTCTCATTGATACTTGGGGAGGAATTACAGCAGCCCGAAAACCCACACTCAAATTTCAGGAACAGCTTCCACCCCTCTGCCAACAGATTTCTGAATGGTCCATGAATCCATCAACATTACTTCCTTATTCCACATTGATTTATTGTAACTTCAATGTCTTGCCATAAAGTAAACAGAAATTTTACAAAAAAGGTCAGGAACTGATTCTGACTGTTCAAAGAATATATCGGATTTTGTTCATTTTTGTCAAATGTATTGAGATACAGTGAGATGCTTTTGTTTGTTTGTCAATACAACTGTGGCATAGAGTTGTTCATGATAAAATAATGCAGTGTATAGTACTGCAGTCAGAGAGAGAGTGCAGGGGCCAAAATGAGTAGGACTGACAGATCAGAGTTCTAGAGTTCATCTTTTAACATGTGAAAGGTTCATTCAAAAGTCGAATTACAGCAGGATAGAATCTGTTTTTGAATCTGGTATTATGTACTTTCATGACTGAGAGGAAGAGTCAAGAGAGAATGACAAGGGTGGAGAGCGGTCTTTGATTATGTTGTCTGCTTTCCCGAGGCAGCAGGGAGTGTACATGGAGTCAGTGGTGGGGAGACTGGTTTAAGCGATGCACTATGCTGCATTTATAATTTCTTGCAGTCTTGCACAGAGCAGTTGTCATACCCAGGTGTGATGCCTCTGCATAGGATTCCTTTGGTGTAAAAATTGGGATCATGTCAGGGAGAAACCAGATATTTGAAACTTCTAGATCCCGTATCCAACAACTGCCCTGATGGTCATGAACTGACAGGTAGCCCAAGGTGTGGCGTTGGTGAGCAAGGGTCTTTAATCATGTAACACCAGGGTACATTCCTCACTGCAACAATGAAATAGATTACAGAATAACAAGTGTATCACCATGTAACATGGTTAGAATAACAATCAGTACAAATTTCTTGTTAACTTTAAAAAGTGATAGTACTGACACTGATAATTTGAATTACCTTCACTACCCCAATCTTCATCCTTTACTCTTGTTAGAGATGGCAAAGAGTATGTAACCAAAGTCCGGTGGCTATTGAGGGGTATGGAGATATGGAGGAATGTGACTTTAATTCTGAAAGTAAGAAAGAAAATATCACAATCCTGACCTCGGTGCTGCCTGAACGATGTTTGCAATTCTCCCTGTGGGTTTCTCTGGTTTCTCTGGCTTCCCCCGTGCCAAAGATGTGCAAAATTTAGATTGGGTAATCACTCTGCAACACCTACATTCAGGACACAGCAGTAACTCAAAACCTCCCCCTCGACCTGGTCTCACCCGTCACCTGCCAGCTCATACTCTTCCTCCTGCCCCCTCCCCAACCTTTTCTAGCATCTGCCCCCTTCCTTTCCAGTCTTGATGAAGATTCTTGACCTGAAACATCAACTGTTTATTTCCCTTCATAGATGCTGCCTGGTCTGCCAAGTTTCTCCAGCATGTTTTGTGTTTCCCATTGCCTGGCACATTAATACTTTAGCAGTGTTTACAAAATGCTGAAGGAACTCAGCAGGTCAGGCAGCATCAGTGGAGGGAAAGGTACAGTTGACATTTTGGACTGAGATGATGCAGGGTCTTGGAGATGGCCTGGAGAAAATGGATCCTTCAGTCCTGATGAAGGGTCTTAGCTTGAAATGTCGACTGTTCATTTCTCTCCACAGATGCTGCATGACCTGTTGAGTTCCTTCAGCATTTTGTGTGTGTTACTTAAAATTTCCAGCATCTGCAGAAGCCCTTGTGATTTCAATTCATCATCTGACTCCCGCTCTGACCATCTCATCCTTGGCCCTCAGCAGTGTTACAATGAAGTTCTACAGGAGCTTGGGGAATACTCTGTCTGGGCATGTACCAGCATTCTGGACTAAATATTGAAATCTACAAATTCAGTTAACTCAATTCCTGTCTATGTCTGCCATCCATCTATGATATTGGCTCAGCAATTTTTGCTGTTTTTGCTGGAATGGGACCACCTGCTTAGCCCTGATCTGTTGTGCACGTCTGATTACTGTTCTGCATTTCCAAACTCACGGTATATTGTTTATGTGCTCACTTTGATTTATTCCCATTTATTCCCTTAAATCTATGTCCACTTGTGGCAACCATTTCAGCCCTGGGAAAAAGCCTCTGAATGAGCAGAGCACCCCTGTGGCCATTCCCACCAATAATAAGTACATCGTTTTGGATACTGTTGATGGGGACGACCTGTCAGGGACAAGTTGCAGTGGTTGTGTCTCTGGCACCGAGACTGAACCCTCAGCTCAGAGGGGAAGGAGGGAAAAGAGAAGAGCAGTAGTGATAGGGGATTCGATAGTTAGGGGGACAGATAAGAGGTTCTGTGGAAGAGATCGAGAATCTTGGATGGTCTGTTGCTTCCCTGATGCCAAGGTCCGTGATATCTCGATCAAGTTCTCAGTATTCTCAAGAGGGAGGGTGAGCCGTCGAATGTCGTGATCCATGTGGGGACCAATGACGTGGGTAGAAGAGTGAGGAGGTCCTGAAAGGTGAGTTTAGGGAGTTAGGCGCCAAGTTAAAGGATAGGACCTCCAGGATAGCAATCTCAGGTTTGCTACCAGTGCCACGTGCAGGCGGGTTTAGAAATAGTAAGATAGAGCAGATCAACACATGGCTGAAGACATGGTGCAGGAGGGAGGGCTTCAGACTCATAGATAATTGGACAGTTTTCCAGGGAAGGTGGGAACTGTTCCCTATCTAAAATCCTCATAATTTTGCATACCTCTCGCAAATTGATCCTCATTTTTCTACGATCCAAGGAGTTTAGTCCTAACCTATTCATTCTTTCCTTACAAGTCTGGTTCTTCAGTCCCAGCAACATCCTTGTACCTTTTCAACCTTATTTACGTCTTTCCTGTTGTAAGTGAGCAAAACTGCAAACATCACTCCAAATTAGGCATTGCCAACGTCTTATGCAATTTCAACATAGCATTCCATCTCCTGTACTCATACTTTGATTTATGAAGGCAAATGGTACCACTCTGTCTACCTGTGATGCCTCTTTCAATGAATTATGGACCTGTATTCCCAGTTACCTTTGTTTTACCACACTCCTCAGTGCCCTACCATTCACTGTGTAAGACCTATCCTGGTTGGTCCGATCAAAGTGCAAACATTTGCACTTGTCTGCATTGCATTACATTCCATCTGCCATTTTTTCAGCCCATTTTTTCCAGCTGGTCTAGATCCCACTGCAAGCTCTGTTAATCTTCCTCGCCATCCACTACACCCCCAATCTTGGTTTCATCTGAAAATTTGCTTATCCAGTTAAACACATTATCATCCAGATCCAGAACGTTAGTATAGATGGCAAACAACAAAGGGCCCAGCACTGATCCTTGTGGCACTCCACTAGTCACAGGCCTCCGGTCAGAGAGGCAACTATCTACGATCACTCTCTGGCTTCTCCCACAAGGCCAGTGTCTAATCCAATTTACCACCTCATCTTGAATGTCAAGTAACTGTGCCTTCCTGACCAACCTCCCATGCGAGACCTTGTCAAATGCCTTGCTAAAGTCAATGTAGACAACATCCACTGCCTTGCCTTCATCAACTTTCCTGGTAATATCCTCAAAAAATGTTATAAATTGGTTAGACATGAGTCATGCTGACTGTCCTTGATCAGTAACCATCTATCCAAATAATCATGTATCCAGTACTTTAGAATACCTTCCCTCACCTGCAGGTAAGGATGATGTAAATATATTGCTGCTGGGGCTCCTGCACTTGCCTCCTACAGGGTCCAAGAGAACACCTTGTCAGGCCCTGGGAATTAATCCACCCTAATTTGCCTCAAGACAGTGAACACCATCTCCTCCGTAATCTGTATAGGGTCCATCAACTTGTTGCTACTTTGCCTCACTTCTATAGACTCTGTGACCATCTCCTGAGTAAATACAGGTGCAAAATATCTACTTCAGGTCTCCCCCCATTTCTTTTGGCAACATGCTAGAATGATCTTCCAGAGCACCAATTTTTGCTCTTGACGTATCTGTAGAATCCCTCAGGATTCCTCTTCACCTTGTCTGCTAGGGCAACCTCTTTCCTTCAATTAGCCTCCCTGATTTCTGACCTAAGTGTTCTCTTGCTTTTTTATACTCTCCACAAGCACCTCATTTGTCCCTACCTGCTTATATCTGCTATGCTCTTTTTTTCCTTAACCAGGGTCTCAGTATCTCTTGAAACCCAAGGTTCCCTAAATCTGTTATCTTTACCTTTTATTCTGCCAGGCACATACAAGTTTTGTACTCTGAAAATTTCACTTTTGAAGGCCTTCCACTGACTAAGTATACATTTGCCAGAACCAGCTCATCCAAATCCACACTTGCCAAATCCTTTTCCCACACCATCAAAAATGGTCTTTTTCCAATTTAGAATCTCAACCCACAGACCAGACCTGTCTTTTTGCATACTTACTTTGAAACTGATGGCATTTCTGATCACTAGATGCAAAGTGTTCCCCTATACAAGTCTGTCACCTACCCTGTCCTCTTTTTTTCTTATAAAGTTAAATAGCGATGGGCAGATCAACATAAAGTACAACACCGACAAATTTGGCGTCTCTCATAGATGCGGCTTTCGAAGAGAGGTGTGGCTTGCGTGAGGACGTTGACGGGGATTTGGCTTGGGACGGTAGAAGGATGGAGGCGGGGTTTGTCGACTGGGGGTTCCTGGAATGGGAGACTGACGGCAGGATTTGTGTTGAGATGGGGATTGGGTGAGGATTGACGGGGTCGGAGCTTGGGATAGGAAACCTGATGAAGATCCTCGGCCCGAAACGTCAACTCTTCATTACTCTCCAAAGATGCTCGCTTACCTGCAGAGGTTGACAGGACGGGTTCCACAGAAAATGTACTGGCAGGGGCGGGGCTTGGGACCGGAAACTGACGTGGGGCGGGGCCCGAGACCGTGAGAGTCGGGGTGGGGAGGGTGGTTCAGAACGCGCAGTCTGCGAGAAGAAAACAGCGGTCGAGCAGCGTCTGTGAGGGGAGTGAATTGTCGAGGCCCCGCATTAGGAGCCCGTTACACTGGAGCCGCCTTGTTGAAGGAGCTGGAGATGAGCCAGAATAAGGCACCGAGAGGAGCCGGTCACTTAGAGATCGGCACCGCTCCGGATAAGCCCGCCAGATGTGGCAAGGCTACCGGCACCAAGCCCAAGGGCCACCGAGGAGAAAACCCAGAGAGGCGGCCGGGCCACAGCAAAGGTGCTGGCGCTGAAAACAACAGCCCCGCAGATCTCGGTGGCAAGAAGAGAGTCGGAAGTGAAAAGTATGCCGGCAACGGCAGATCTGTTGCTGACAATGGTGTCACCACCATTCCCAGCAAGGCTTCTGGAGGCAATAGAAATATTCCCGGCAGGGCTGCTGTTCAGAAGGAAAAAAATCCTAGTAGGGATGCTGGTGACAAGGGAATAATTCCCGGCAGGGCTACTGTTCAGAAGGAAAAAAATCCGAGTACGGTTGCTGGTGACAAGGGAATAATCCCTGGCAGGACTGCTGGACACAAGAAAAACATTCCTGTCAAAGTTGCAGATGACAAGGGAATAATTCCCGACAGGGTTGCTGCTTCCGGCAGGACTGCTGTTGACAAGGGAAACATTGCTGACAGGGCTGGGAGAGCCGAAGTCATCAGGACTCCGCGCACTGTCGGCAGCGACGGATCTGGGGACCTGAGCAAGCTGCTGAAGACTGTGCTCGAATATCTGCGGATTAGATCGGATGAGCGATCCAAAGCAGCGAGAATGGTGAACGAGGTGGTGGACCATTTGTTGCGTTCCATTAAAAAATATCCTGGATTTGCGTCCATCGCTAAATTGCCAAGTGGTAGTTACTATGAAAAAGTGAAGGTAAGTGTGGCTGGCCTTCTGAGCCAGTGGTGAACCATTTGTCTTCCCAAGGGGCCATCCCGATTTCCGTACGGGCCACAAGTAAAAATAAACACAAGAAACTGGGGAATTTCTGAATGAGCCATATGTTTACAGTTTTAATGAAATATTACTAAAATATATAAAGAAAGAAAAGTAAACGAACATATGTGATTTGATTGGAATCCTCAATGAAATGAATGGGAAAATGTGCCTGATGCAAATGAGGCAATATAGCCTGTGTGTGTCAGTGCGGGGGTGGCGGCATGTCAACCGTTATCATGTTTCCTGCTTGGCCATGCAGGAATCATTTCAAATCCTGCAGGGCGGCCCGCGGAGCCCCGCTCCACATCCACGCTCAAATCACCAAATGCAGATTTGGCGGGACTGCCTGCAACAAGCCAATCAGCGATTCTGTTTGCCTTGCACTGACTTCTCTAATGACGCAAAGGCAGCAGTTACAGCTGTAGTGTTTGCTGGAAACGGCCCAACTGCGGAAGGGAGAACATGCGAAGCCAACAACTGCATCACTATCTAGCACTTCAACTTCCATTAAATCCATGATACTTATCATAATCTGAAAGGAAGCTTAATTTGCTTTTCTTGAAAGTATTATAACATTTCTAGGTGATGAGGACCTTGGCACCAGATTGTCACTTCTATGACACATATTTTACCTGCCAAATATATGAAAAACTGAATTTATTAAACAAATCGTTACTAGGGAAAAAAAACTGCAATCTCTTATCATGCAAAGAGGCTATTACCTCTTTACTTGGAAAACTCAAACTTTTCAGCAACAATATTGGACGCTGAGTTTATGCAATTTCCTTCACTTTCCACTCTTAATATAGAATTGCAAGATGCTGATCTGATTGTATAGAATAAGAATCAGGTTTATTATCACTGGCTTGTGATATGAAATTTGTTAACTTGGCAGCCGCAGTTCAATGCAATGCATAATAAAGAAGAGAAAAAAATAAATAAAATAATAATAAGTAAATCAATTACAGTATACGTATATTGAATAGAATTAAAAAAGTGAAAAACAAACAGAAATACTGTATATTGAAAAAAAGGGTGAAGTAGTGTCCAAGGGTTCAATGTCCATTTAGGGATCGGTTGACAGAGAGGAAGAAGCTGTTCCTGAATTGCTAAGTGTGTGCCTTCAGGCTTCTGTACCTCCTACCTGATGGTAGCAGTGAGAAAAGGGCACACCCTGGGTGCTGGAGGTCCTTAATAATGGATGCTGCCTTTCTGAGACACCACTCCCTGAAGATGTCCTGGGTATTTTGTAGGCTAGTACCCAGGATGGAGCTGACTAGATTTACAACCTTCTTCAGCTTCTTTCGGTCCTGTGCAGTATCCCCTCCATACCAGACAGTGATGCAGCCTGTCAGAATGCTCTCCATGGTACAACTATAGAGGTTTTTGAGTGTATTTGTTGACATGCCAAATCTCCTCAAACTCCTAATGAAGTGTAGCTGCTGTCTTGCCTTCTTTATAACTACATCGATATGTTGGAACCAGATTAGATCCTCAGAGATCTTGACACCCAGGAACTTGAAACTGCTCACTCTCTCCACTTGTGATCCCTCTATGAGGATTGGTATGTGTTCCTTTGTCTTACCCTTCCTGAAGTCCACAATTAGCTCTTTCATCTTACTGACATTGACTGCCAGGTTGATGCTGCAGCACCATTCCACGAGATGGCATATCTCACTCCTGTACGCCCTCTCATCACCACGTGAGATTCTACCAGCAATGGCTGTATCATCAGCAAATTTATAGATGGTATTTGAGCCATGCCTAGCCACACAGTCATGTGTATCTAGAGAGTAAAGCAGTGGGGTAAGCACGCACCCCTGAGGTGCGTCAGTGTTGTTCGTCAGCAAGGTGGACATGTTATCACCAATCTGCACAGATTGTGGTCTCCTGGCTAGGAAGTTGAGGATCCAATTGCAGAGGGAGGCACAGAGACCCAGGTTCAGCAACTTTTCAATCAAGATTGTGGGAATAATGGTATTAAATGCTGAGCTATAGTCGATGAACGACATCCCGACACAGGTGTATAACTGCACATTGATAAGGAATTTTGGTTCAGAGTCTGCCTGGAGATGCATATTCCAGATTGGGTGGTGGATCCATTTGGGGTGAATGTGAATGATGTTGACACCACATTGCAAGAATGTCTTTCTGACCTGCAGAATAGCTCAAACAAAATTCAAAGACAGCCGTCGGCGGGAAGATGGCGGCGCGATGCAGCTCACAGCGGCCACTCCGGTGGTGATGTCTGTTATTTATCAAGTAGGGTGCCGTGCACAATCCTGATTTGATGGAGACAGACGTGAGAGCACGGAGGAACATCTGGTGAAACTTCTGAAATGCCTGCTTCACTGCTGCTGCTACTGTGTGATCCAGAATCTCCGGAGGGGAAGGCCCCGAGTCCTCGGCTTTGCTTGTTGCTTGGCGGCTGTGGCGGGGTCAACGTGCTCCGCAGAGGATGGTGCTCGGAGAGGCTGTGTCAGAGGGGCTGGTTGGAGGCTCGAAGTTTTCGGACGGACTCAGAGTCCGCTGCAGTCGGATGCTTCCAGTGGTGCTGCATCGGTGGGTTGGCGACACTTGGAGGTTCATGGCAGGGAGAGTTCCTCCCTTCTGCCGCCTGCATGGGATGATGAGTCTATCAGGACTTTGACACTTTTTTTTACCGTGCCCATGGTCTGCTCTTTATCAAATTGTGATATCGCTTTGCACTGTTGTAACTATATGTTATAATTATGTGGTTTTGTCAGTTTTCGTCTTGGTTTGTCCTGTGTTTTCTTGTGTAATCATTCTGGAGGAACGTTGTATCATTTTTTTTAATGCATGCATTTCTAAATGACAATAAACGAAAACTGAAATACAATTTCTGGATAACTAGTGATATTCAAAAATAAGTTTACTCAGCTCCGGGAGAAAGCAAAGTTGTTTGTAATTGGATTTACCACCACTTATCTAGTTAAATGTGGTTTTAGTTGAGCTTTTCACCTGCTTTCAAAAGCTCTAAACAGTCCTGATATTGTGAAAAAAAGGTGATCTTCAATTATCTTTAACCAAGTTGAAACTGGATATTCAAAAACTTAAACACGAGGAAATCTGCAGATGCTGGAATTTCAAGCAACACACGTAAAAGTTGCTGGTGAATGCAGCAGGCCAGGCAGCATCTCTAGGAAGAGGTACAGTCAATGTTTCGGGCCGAGACCCTTCGTCAGGGCTAACTGAAGGAAGACCTAGTAAGAGATTTGAATGTGGGAGGGGGAGGGGGAGATCCAAAATGATAGGAGAAGACAGGAGGGGGAGGGATGGAGCCAAGAGCTGGACAGTTGATTGGCAAAAGGGATATGAGAGGGTCATCGGACAGGAGACCTAGGAAGAAAGAAAAGTGGGGGGGGAACTAGAGGATGGGCAAGGGGTATAGTGAGGGGGACAGAAGGAGAAGAAGGAGAGAGAGAAAAAGAATGTGTGTGTATAAATAAATAACGGATGGGGCACGAGGGGGAAGGTGGGGCATTAGCGGAAGTTTGAGAAGTCAACATTCATGCAATCAGGTTGGAGGCTACCCAGACAGAATACAAGGTGTTGTTCCTCCAACCTGAGTGTGGCTTCATCTTTACAGTAGAGGAGGCCGTGGATAGACATATCAGAATGGGAATGGGACGTGGAATTAAAATGTGTGGCCACTGGGAGATCCTGCTTTCTCTGGCGGGCAGAATGTAGGTGTTCAGCGAAATGATCTCCCAGTCAGGTCTCGCCAATATATAGAAAGTCACATTGGGAGCACCGGACGCAGTATATCACCCCAGCCGACTCACAGGTGAAGTGTCGCCTCACCTGGAAGGACTGTCCGGGGCCCTGAATGGTAGTGACGGAGGAAGTGTAAGGGCATGTGTGGCACTTGTTCCGCTTACAAGGATAAGTGCCAGGAGGGAGATCAGTCGGGGGGACGAATGGACAAGGGAGTTGCGTAGGGAGCGTTCCCTGCGGAAAGCGGGGGGGGGGGGGCGGGAGGGAAAGATGTGCTTAGTGGTGGGATCCCATTGGAGGTGGTGGAAGTTACGGAGAATTATATGTTGGACCCGGAGGCTGGTGGGGTGGTAGGTGAGGACAAAGGGAACCGTATTCCTAGTGGGGTGGCAGGAGGATGGAGTGAGAGCAGATGTGCGTGAAATGGGGGAGATGCGTTTGAGAGCAGAGTTGATGGTGGAGGAAGGAAAGCCCCTTTCTTTAAAAAAGGGGGACATCTCCTTCGTCCTGGAATGAAAAGCCTCATCCTGAGAGCAGATGTGATGGAGACGGAGGAATTGCGAGAAGGGGATGGCATTTTTGCAAGAGACAGGGTGAGAAGAGGAATAGTTCAGATAGCTGTGAGAGTCAGTAGGCTTATAGTAGACATCAGTAGATAAGCTGCCTCCAGAGATAGAGACAGAATGATCTAGAAAGGGGAGGGAGGTGTCAGAAATGGACCAGGTAAACTTGAGGGCAAGGTGAAAGTTGGAGGCAAAGTTAATGAAGTCAACAAGTTCAGCATGCGTGCAGGAAGCCGTGCCAATGTTCAAAGCTCTCTGCTTCTTTCTGGATTCCAGACCTAACCAGTTCCCTTCTACCACCACTCTGCTCCGTCTAGCGGAATTATTCCTTACTCTTAATAATTTCTCCTTTGGCTCCTCCCACTTCCTCCAAACTAGAGATGTAGCCATGGGCACCCGTATGGGTCCTAGCTATGCCTGCCTTTTTGTTGGCTTTGTAGAACAATCTATGTTCCAAACCTATTCTGGTAGCTGTCCCCCACTTTTCCTTCGCTACATTGACAACTGCATTGGCGCTGCTTCCTGCACGCATGCTGAACTTGTTGACTTCATTAACTTTGCCTCCAACTTTCACCCTGCCCTCAAGTTTACCTGGTCCATTTCTGACACCTCCCTCCCCTTTCTGGATCTTTCTGTCTCTATCTCTGGAGACAGCTTATCTACTGATGTCTACTATAAGCCTACCGACTCTCACAGCTTTCTGGACTATTCTTCCTCTCACCCTGTCTCTTGCAAAAATGCCATCCCATTCTCGCAATTCCTCCATCTCCTCCGCATCTGCTCTCAGGATGAGGCTTTTCATTCCAGGACGAAGGAGATGTCATCCTTTTTTAAAGAAAGGGGCTTTCCTTCCTCCACCATCAACTCTGCTCTCAAACGCATCTCCCCCATTTCACGCACATCTGCTCTCACTCCATCCTCCTGCCACCCCACTAGGAATACGGTTCCCTTTGTCCTCACCTACCACCCCACCAGCCTCCGGGTCCAACATATAATTCTCCGTAACTTCCACCACCTCCAATGGGATCCCACCACTAAGCACATCTTTCCCTCCCCACCTCTCTGCTTTCCGCAGGGAATGCTCCCTACGCAACTCCCTTGTCCATTCGTCCCCCCCACTGATTTCCCTCCTGGCACTTATCCTTGTAAGCGGAACAAGTGCTACACATGCCCTTACACTTCCTCCCTCACTACCATTCAGGGCCCCAGACAGTCCTTCCAGGTGAGGCGACACTTCACCTGTGAGTCAGCTGGGGTGATATACTGCGTCCAGTGCTCCCGATGTGGCCTTCTATATATTGGCGAGACCCGATGCAGACTGGGAGATCGTTTCGCTGAACACCTATGCTCTGTCCACCAGAGAAAGCAGGACTCCCAGTGGCCACACATTTTAATTCCACATCCCATTCCCATTCTGATATGTCTTTCCACGGCCTCCTCTACTGTAAAGATGAAGCCACACTCAGGTTGGAGAAACAACACCTTATATTCCGTCTGGGTAGCCTCCAACCTGACGGCATGAACATCGACTTCTCTAACTTCCGCTAATGCCTCACCTCCCCCTCGTACCCCATCCATTATTTATTTATATACACACATTCTTTTTCTCTCTCTCCTTTTTCTCCCTCTGTCCCTCTCACTATACTCCTTGCCCATCCTCTGGGTTTCCCCCCTCCCCCTTTTCTTTCTCCCTGGGCCTCCTGTCCCATGATCCTCTCATAACCCTTTTGCCAATCAACTGTCCAGCTCTTGGCTTCATCCCTCCCCCTCCTGTCTTCTCCTATCATTTTGGATCTGCCCCTCCCCCTCCCACTTTCAAATCTCTTACTAGCTCTTCTTTCAGTTAGTCCTGACGAAGGGTCTCGGCCCAAAACGTTGACCGTACCTCTTCCTAGAGATGCTGCCTGGCCTGCTGCGTTCACCAGTAACTTTTATGTGTGTTATTCAAAAACTTGCTGGTTTGCATCAGTCACAAGGATGTCATTTAATACCCAAAGTAATGATATGAAGTGCTTTTTGTTGTTGCTGGTTGAAAAATATTATATATATTATCAATAGTGTATCGTATTCAGAGCTTTGAAGTAGTTTTATTTTTCATATACACCTGTAAGAATATATTTAACATTTAATAGTACTTGTAAGCTGAAACATAAATATTGAATATATTAGAATAACTAGTACAATTGACTGAATAAAACTTTAACAACTACTGGAGGCTGGGGCCACAGAAGTAAATAAAAGTGACAAGTGAGCCATGAGCAGAAAAAGATTGAGAACCACTGGTGTGAGTGACAGAGATCAGCTTTTTAAAAGTGTGTTTGTGTTTTCCTTCCACTGGTGCCTTTATGGGTTTATTTTCCAGCAGTTTACATTAGCCATCCTAATGAAGGGTCTCGGCTGGAAACATTTACTTCCCTTCATAGATGCTGCCTGACCTGCTGAGTTCCTCCAGCATTTAGTGTGTGTTGCTCTGAATTTCCAGCATCTGCAGAATCTCGTGTGTTAACATTGACTGTTCAGCCTCTCCGTCAGGTGAAGGATCGTTTGCGTTTCAGACTTTTGAAATTGTAAAGTTTGGGCTTTGCATTGACTTCCATGCAATGATCCCGTCCAGGCAGTGTGATGGTATTGTGTTTGCTGTCTGTGAAGGCAGGAGGAGGGAGAGGGGAGAAATTCCCAGAAGTCAGAATGTTCATGCTATCAGGTTGGAGCTATCCAGACAGAATATGAAGTGTTGTTCTTTGAACCCAAGTATGGCCTCATCGTGGCCATAGAGGAGGCCATAGACTGACATGTCAGAATGGGAATGGGGAAACCAAACTGAAATAGGTGGCCACTGGGAAACGCTGCCTTTTGTGGTGGATGATGCAAAGGTGCTCAATGCGAAATAGTCTCTCAGTCTATGTCGTGTCTCACCGATATTGAGGAGGCCACACTGTACAGCATTCTTGTACAGTAGATTCATGCAGTATTTTGCTGCATGCTACATCATTGTACTGTGTAATGCTGGGAGAGAAAAAGTCCAGGTGGGAGAAGTCACACTTCATGTCAGTCAAAGGCTGGGGGCCATTTGATGCTTGATAAAGTATGATTAACTGCACAGTTTATCTCACACTAAGGTATTGGGGAAAGTGGGCATTAGAGGCAAATGAACAATGGATTGGAGTTTTGCAGATGGAAATTGCCCTTCATAAAGTACTGAGGAAGGTTTTTGGGATGAAAGTTGACTTGAAAGATGAGCTTAATTTTAATTCTAAATCTCTGACCTCTACAGATTTCAGAACCAAACGAATTTGATGTAATGATCACAGTCCCCGTTGAAAGAATCGAGTATGAAGAGATAGATTCTGAAGGTGCTTTCTACCAAGTTGCATTTAAGAGATGTGCTCATAGGAACCCTCTCGCTTCATTTGTTTCTGATGACGGAATGCTTTCAGCTGAAAAGATGCTTTCTTGCCTCAGGAAACTCATAATGGACGCAGTAAAGTCATTGACAGGTTAGTTGGCAGATGCATAATTTACACCTTACTACACTGTCAGACAACTTGCATATGGTACAGTGGATTCTGGATTGTGCTTTGCTGCAAGGACATCTGGTGATGACTGTCCTCCTCGGGACTTCATCCAAGAGCTTAGAAGTTGTAGAGAAACACACACAAAATTTCTGAAGAACTCAGCAGGTCAGGCAGCACCTATAGGGTAGAATAAATGTCAATTCTTTATTTGTACTCCAGAGATGCTGCCTGATTTGCTGAATTCTGCAGCAGTTTGTGTGTGTTACTCTGGATTTCCAGCATCTGCAGAATCTCTTGGGGTTTAACAGTTGCATGTTGAAGGGTTGGTGGCAATTGTGCCAATGCGATCCACAACTGGAAGGGGTTCGGTGAGCTGTGGTATTGATTTATGTTTGACGGTCAATTCAGATGGTCATATCCGAGATTGTGGAGGAAGAGCAGGCTAACATAGTTGAGGACTAAATCAGCTGTGGCCATGTAGGTAGTGAAGGGACACTAGAGATGAATTACTTCTTCCTGGTCTAATAGAGACCCATAGAAAGATATAGCACAGGAGCAGGCCATTTGGCCCATCTTGTTTGTCCTGAACATCACCGCCCATTAACACGAATCCAGACATCCCACCCTACAAAAACTCATTTCAGGGAGGTCGCACCATCAATCTGCGGGAGACTCCGGAACTTCCGGGAAAGTTGGGATGTCTGCAATAGAGTAGCTTCTTAGCAGCTAGCCAGCTAGTTTATATAATGTTAGCTATGCTAATAGTCATAGTCATAGTCATACTTTATTGATCCTGGGGGAAGTTGGTTAATGAATGAATGACAACTGTTAAACTCACCTCAACATGTCTTTCACAGTCTTAACCCACCATGGGCAATAGAAAAGTCACCGTTGCAAACAGTGCAGCAAGCAACACTGTCATTATTGTTGACCCCTATTAGGCAGGGGTACACTTTAGGGTAGTCTGGGGTGACGTACGTTTTATATTTTCTTTTTTTGGAACACTGCCATGGCGCACTCTCGCGCTTTCTCTCTCTCTCTCGCACTCGCTCTCTCTCTCTCTCTCTCACGCGTGCGCTCGCTCTCTCTCATGCACTCTCTCGCTCACTTTCTCTTTCAAAAAAATTGATTTCCGGGACATTTTATATAACTTGCGGGCATCAGGGAGCCACTATTAATATGCGGGAGACTCCCGGAACTTCTGGGAGAGGTGGGATGTCTGCTAATCCTACATAAATTCTGTTCTCCTTATGTTCCCACTAACCCTCCCCCCTCCCCACAAGCTTCTACTTATCACATTGCACTCAAGGCTGATTTATACTTCTGCGTCAACGCGTCGCCGTAAGGTCTGCATTGCCGCAAAGCCGACGTGGAGCCCTACGCGAGAGCTTGCGTTGCTGCAACGCGCACCTCTCTCAAAATGTAACTGCGCATCGCGGCAACGCAAAACACAACAACTGTGATTGGTCTGCTTGGTAGCATAGCATGTCGTCCTACGCTGCAGTAGCTTCCCATTGGGCGACTGAAAGTCAGGGAAGGAACTCTGGCTACAATGTTTTCCATAAAGCTTTACAGACCTCCCAAATTATGGAGGACACATTTCGCACAAGAAAAGACGCTCGCGTCTTGTTACCCCGAGACTACCATGACCATGAAGCCTTGTGCGGGCAGGTGAGTGCGCATGCGTGACTTGCGCGAATTGCCGTGTGATGCAGACACACCAACGCACAGGTATAAATGCTCCCAACGCGCGTAGGCTACTTGCGTAGGTTACGGCGTCCAGTTACGCAGAAGTATAAATCAGGCTTTACAGCAATTTGCAGTGGCTGATTAGCCTGACAACCTGCCCATGTTTGGAATGTGGTAAGAAACAATAGTTACAGGGAGAACCTGCAAATCCCACACATTCAGTGACTGAGGCTACGTCGACACTACGCCGGATAATTTTGAAATCGCCGGTTTCGAGTAAAAACAATAGGCGTCCACACTAAGTTTTTTTCAAAATATTTCTGTCCATATTAGACGGATATTTGGACGAATCTCCTCCTACTAGGCATGCGCAGGACACACAGAAAACAAGCAAAGAGGGAATGATATACTTGGTGCGCGTTTGTCCAGTTACAGAATAGAAAAACTTAAAAGGAATTGCCATTGGCTCTCGTGCAGGAGGACTTAAAACTAAAAAAAAACAAATACTGGAGCGTATGGAGGCAACCGACAGGGAGTTCACGGACAGTATGACCCGGCTGACGACAAACATTGAAAAACTGACTAACTCTGTTGCATTAATAAAGCACCTTGTTAAATGTATAAAACGTCTGCGTCAGTGTTATCCTGTATTTCCATACAATGTTACATTAGGCTGTTACACATCTATTGTCAGAGAAGAACTTGCATAAATAGGTAAACCACCTTCATACAAGCAAGGACAGAAAACAGGGCAAAGTGAGTATACTTATTTATTCAGTAAGCTATGGGTCAAAGTATTTGGTGAGTACATTTCTAACCCTTCTGGCTTCAGTCTCATTGCCGTCTGTTCTGAAATTGTTAGGTTCTGCGAAGCGCAGAATCAAATATCGCTGTGATGATTGTACACTCTAGTATCAATTGTTTGGCGATAATAAAGTAGTAATAATAATAATAAGAAGAAAACAATGAAATGCCGCACTGCCGCCATCTGTTGTGGTACGTCATGACAGCGGTTTTAAAAAGCTCTGGTTACCCCGTACACACTGCAACGGATATTAGGCGTTTTCAGATTTATTCACTCTGGAGACCGTTTCTGAAAATCTCCATTTTCGGGGGCTGAAAACGCCGTTTCAGTGTGGACGGAAGGTCAAAACGAAGAGAAAAGGCTTTGTTTTCAAAATTATCCGGCGTAGTGTGGACGTAGCCTGAGGTCTTTGGTGCTGCCCAATCTCCAGGATCTTCCAAACAGGATAAGGATCAGACCACTGGTCACTTCAGCATGGCTTTGCTTCTTCTCAGTGACTACAGTAGAGGAATCTCTAGTGAGTTAAGTTATTTAATGTCATAGAGCACCACAGCACAGAAACAGGCCCTTTGGTCCATCCAATACTTGCTGAACTATTATTCTGCCTAGTTCTATTGACCCATAGTCCTCCATGCACTCCCCAGCCATGTACTTATCCAAACTTCTCTACACCCTCAGGTTCCCCTGAAATATTTCACCTTTCACCCTTAACCAAACAGTTCTAGTTCTAGTCTTGCCCAAGTTCAGTGGAAAAAGCCTGCTTGCAATTACCCTATCTATACACCTCAAAATTTTGTATACCTCTATCAAATATCCCTTTATTCTTCTAACTTATTTAATCTTTCCCTGTAACTCAAGTCCTGGCAACATTCTGTAAATTTTCTTTGTACTCTTTCAATCTTATTGATACTTTTGCTGTCGGTAGGTGACCAGAGCTGCACACAATGTTCCAAATTAGGTCTTATAACATCCCATCTCCTGTATACAGTACTTTGGTTTATGAAGGCCAATGTGTCAAAAACTCTCTTTATGACCCTATCTACATGTTGACACCACTTTCAAGGAATTATGGATCTGTATTGCCAGATACCCCTGTTGTACTGCGCTCCTCATACCCCAGCTTTTATTGTGTAAGTTCTACCCTAGATCGTCCTCCCAAAGTGCAACACTTCATACTTGTTTACATTGAGTTCCATCTACCATGTCTGGATATTTTGTTCATGGATCATGTTGTAGTTACCTATTGTAATCAAAGCTAGTTAGCCCATCACCTCTACTGGGGTATAGGCCAACAACAGCTCGCAACAACAGAGTCCTCTGTCCTTGGCCAGTCTTTCAAGATGTCTCCAGGTATAGCCCATCATATGTCTTCCAGGCAAAGGCCCATTCTGACCCAGGGAGGAGGCCTTTGGAGCTATTCTGTAGTTCTGGGTTTCTATGGGATGAGGTCGCTAGCCCAATGTCCCTTTTGCAGCCAGGCTTGGGGCCATCCATGCCAGAGTTCTACTGTAATCAAAGCTCAAGAGAGGTTTACTCATTTCTGTGTCACTGTTTACAGGATACAATATAAAGATGGAAAGGAAGAAATCGGGAAGCCCAGCTGTGACACTCGCGATTGAGGGAGACAGCGGATGGATCTCGCTGGACATGGTGTTAGCTCTGGAAGTGACGTCACAGAGCTGGCCACAAAGCACGACTGAAGGTCTGAAAATTGAAAACTGGTTGGGAAACAAGGTCAGGAGTGAATTCAGACGAAAGCCATTTTATCTGGTGCCAAAACAACAGCCACTTGAGAATACAGAAGGAGTCCAAATTGAATCACAGAAAGGTGTGCTACCACAGACGTTTCTAAAAAATTGCATTAGCAGAAAATGAAGGCAAATATGTCATGACCATAGTGTTTCAATTATCTTAGTAAATATACATTCAGTGGGTACTTTGTTAAGTACACTGTACACTTGCTTGTTAATACAAATATCTAATCAGCCTGTCATGTGACAGCAACTCAATGCATAAAAGAATGCAGACGTGGTCAAGAGGTTCAGTTGTTGTTCAGACCAAACATCCGAATGGGGAAGAAATGTGATCTAAGTGACTTTGACTGTGGAATGAATGTTGGTGCCAGGCGGGGTGAACATGGAACATAGAAATCTACAGCACATAACAGGCCCTTTGGCCCACAGTGTTGTGCCAACCATGAAATCTACTCTAGAAACTGCCTAGAATTTCCCTATTGCATAGCCTTCTATTTTTCTAAGCTCTGTATACCTATCTAAGAGTCTCTTAAAAAATTCTATTGTATCTGCCTCCACCTCTATCGCTGGCAGTGCATTCCATGCACCCACTACTCCCTGTGTGAAAATTTGATCCCTGACATCCCCTCTGTACCTACTTCCAAGCACCTTAAAACTGTGCCCCCTCATGTTGGCTATTTCAACCCTGGGGAAAAGCCTCCGGCTTTCCACTCGCTCAATGCCTCTCACCATCTATTACACCTCTATCAGGTCACCTCTCATCCTCCGTCACTCCAAGAAGAAAAGGCCAAGTTCACTCAACCTATTCTCATAAGGCACCCTCTCTAAGCTAAGGGGTGGTTTGAGTATCTCAGAGACTGCTGATCTCCTGGGATTTTCATGCACAACAGTGTCCAGAGTTTACAGAGAATGGCGTGAAAAACAAAATAAAATCTAGTAGGGAGCAGTTCTTGGGCGAAAACGCCTCATCAGTGGAGAATGGCACAAGTAACTAGGCTCCTGTGCACCCTCTCCATTGCCAGCACATCTTTTCTTAGATAAGGGACCCAAAACTGCTCACAATACTCCACGTGTCATCTGATCTATATCTTATAAAGTCTCAGCATGACACCCTTGCTTTTCTAGTCCCTGAAATGAATGCTAACATTGCAATGGCTACCAAATCAACTGGCAAGTTAACCTTTAGGGAATGCTGCATGAGGATTCCCAAAACCTTTGCACCTCCGATTTCTGAATTTTCCCATGATTTAGAATATAGTCTACACCTTTGTTCAACCTATCAAAGTACATGACGGTACACTTCCCTACACTACATTCCATCTGCCACTTCTTTACCCATTCTTCTAACTAAATCTGTCTGCAGACTCCCTGCTTCCTCAGCACCATGAACCCTCCACCTATCTTCATATCATCCCCAAACTTTGAGACAGATCCATCAATCCTATCATCCAAATCATTGATATATAATGTGAAAAGAAGCGGTCCCAACACTGACCCCTGTGAAACACTTCTAGTCACTGGCAGCCAACCAGAAAAGAAATCCTTCTTTGCCTCCTGTCTGTCAGCCAAACTTCTATCCATTTTGCTGTATTCAAAGCACTTTAAATATAATTTATTGTTATACATAATGAGCAAGCCACCTGCCCCCACCTACAGAATGAGATGATGTTTTCCATGTTCACTTGTACAAAAGAATTTGCTTGAGTATTGTGGGATGGTGAAATTACTGTTGGAATGTCTTCAGTTCTTATGTTTGCTCTATAATATCAGCAGAATAGCCGGCGTACCTGTAAGTGTAGTTTCTGTTTGCAAACCTTATGGCAGCATGAAGAGAAAGCCCTGTGGAATGTTCCCTTGAAATTTGAGATCTATTTGTTTTATTAATGGCTTTTACAGGAATAGGAATGCATATGGGTCAGTCTAACCCAGTCACAACACAAAGCCTTGTACCAGAGTCCACAGTCAAAGGGGTGGTGTCACAGGGACAGCTGCCAAATAGCACGGTTAACAGCATTCGTCAGGATTTCAACTCTGTTTTAATTGTTGCAGAAATGTGGCGAATCTCGTTCTCGCACATTGAGAAGAAGATGATCATGAACCACGGCAGCGCAAAAATTTGCTGTGAGAATAAATCGCCCAAGTGTTGCAGGTTTGTTTTGTTGTGTTTGTTCCCATTTCCTATATTTTTTTCTCTCTACTCACTATCAAAGACGTATATCCAGAACAGTGCTAGCAAAGGGCCAGAAGCATCATGAAAGGTCCCAGTCCCAGCCATCCTGCTCATGGACTGTTTGCCCCACTCTGGGCAAGGAGACTGTGTAGCATCTGTGCCAGGACCGCTCAAGAACAGTTACTTTCCCCAAGCAATTAGGCTTATGAACTCCTGCACCCACTAACTCACTCCACCACCACTGCTTTATCATTTCCAGTCAATCACCTTGTGCATAGAAACTCCTGTGACTAATGTCACTTTATGGACATGCAATCAATGTTGAAAGTAAGTGTATTGTTAATGTGCATATACGTCACCATATACAACATGAAATTCATTTTCTTGCAGGCAATCTCAGTAAATACAGGAAACGCAATAAAATCAGTGGAAGACCAAACCCAACAGGACAATTTTATGTATTGCACTGTGCTGCCGCTGCAGCAAAAAAAAATTTCATAACCTGCCTCTGATATGGGTCTCTATTGTGGACTGAGAGTAGTAAGGGGGCAGGGAGAGGGGAATCATGGTTGAAGAGAGAGAGAGGAGGGAGCAGGAAGCACCCGAGACGTTCTAGTTCTTTAGTGCTGGGTGTGGAGGTCTCAGGAAAAGAGTAAACAGTTGCCGTTTTGGGCTGAAACCCTTCATCAAAACTGGAAAGTAGTAGGAAAAGCTAGAGTAAGAATGTGGGGGAGGGGAGGAAGAAATAATTGGTAATAGGTGAAACCTGGTGAGGGGCTGAAGTAAAGATCCGGGAAGTTGACTGGTGACAGATAAAGGGCTGGAGGAGTGGGGATCTGATAGGAGAGGGGCAGTAGCACCAGAGGGAGGTGATGGGCAGGTAAGGAGATAAGATGATAGAGGGAGAGAGGATTGGCGAAAGGTGAAGGGGAGGAGGATTTACTGGAAGTTCGATCAATTGACGTTCATTCCATCAGATTGGAGGCTACCCAGACAGAATATGTTGCTCCTCCAATCTGAGTGCGGCCACATCATAGCAGAAGAGAAAGCCATGGACTGACAAGTTGGAATGGGAATGGGATGTAGAATTGAAGTAGGTGGCTATTGGGAGATCCTGCTTTTTCTGGCAGACAGGGTGTAGGTGCTCGGTGAAGCTGACTTCCAATCTACGTCATGCCTCTGTTGTTGTGTGAATGAAGTCACCACAGAGAAGTAGTGGTGGATATGAAGCAGCCTCTTTAGTCAACAAAACAGACACAGCAGGCACCATATTGAGGCCCTTTTCATTGGAAGAAGGTCTGCTTGGCCCAGCCCTACACAACATTTTATGTGCTAAAGATCAAAGAAAAATTCAGGACAATTCAAACAAATCCAGATTTACAATACTTCCTTTGAATTATACACCCCTTTCTGTCCTTCATACCCACACTACAGACACCCAAGTACACACAAATAACAAATTTAAATCAGTGTTGCCTACCCATTGTTCATTGTTGCATTTTAGATTTAATCTTCA
Organism: Mobula birostris; assembly: GCF_030028105.1. NCBI lineage: Eukaryota > Metazoa > Chordata > Chondrichthyes > Myliobatiformes > Myliobatidae > Mobula > Mobula birostris. The sequence continues at coordinate 170,730,508 of NC_092371.1, forward strand.
ATGCATATTCAGATCTGAAGGTTGGTCTCTGAAGTCAACATTCAATTTATGTCCTAACCCCAAAAATGACCTAACAGTCCCTGCTTTTAAGCTTCCTGGATAAAATAAATTTGTACCAGGAAAGGCCAACCTTGAGGAGGATCTACTCGAATAGGAGAGCAGAAATTCCCTACTTTGGAACCATCCCGATTACTCTATGTGTAACTACATCTACTAATGGCTACCTATAAAATGCCAAGCAGAGAGGTTATTCTAGAAATATGAACAACAGTCTTCAGAAATGCAGCTTCACTCATATACTTGTTGGCTCTTTCCCTGTTGGCCAATTGCAGCTTAATTACATTCCTTGTCTTCACCCCTTCATTATCTGGTGGCTAAAACTCTCTTTCCAAGGGCACCAGCAAGGTAAGTGTATCAGGCTCACAGACCCTCTCATCGATGTACAAGAAGAAGTTGGGGTGGTCTGTTATTTGAATGACTGCAAGCATCTTTCCCTAGTGGCACCCCCTTCCAAACTGGCCCGACTGCTGAAAGGGCCCAGCTCATCTGTATTCACTCCCCATTTGGTCTGGGGGTGACTGCCTTCAAATGCAGTGTGCAATTGTTCTCAGTCTGCCATGCCATCAAAGTTGTGGAACCTGATATCTCTGCTTTAACTTAAATCCCTCCCCAGCTATTTTCCCCAGTATATTTTCTATTCTATGTTATTCAACTAATGGTCTACCTTCAACAACCAGCCTTCATTACTGAGTGCCGTTACCATTAAATTTTAGCATGCTATTCACGGGTTTCTGTCACATGCTTGGCGTCTTCTGTCTTCGAGTTTGCTGTGGGTGTGTTTCTATCAACTGTTGTTAGGTCTGGTGTGGCCAGCTGGTGTTCATCTCTTAGATTCTCTGTAATTACATGGTCCCTCTCTCTGTCTGTTGAGGCCACAAGAAGGTGAATTGTACGGTTTAACCTGGGGTCAGAGTTTCCATTGGCTGCCTTGCCGAGTCTGCACACAGACACAAGTGTCTCTTGTTAAAAGCACCATCTGTAGACCTATCCATCTGGGAGCAATCCCTGCCCTTTCAGGCAGCTTCATCACCTTGACTTGGTCACCTGGCTGTGGGAGAACTATCTCCTTTCCTTCTGGCTCTCTTTAATTAACAGTGTGCTACTGATGTTTTGCTTAGTCCTTCAACACTTTAAGTTGGGTAGAAAGGTCCTTCACATACTGTGTTATTCTATCCCTGCAAGTCCCAGGCTCACTGCAACCCGTAATTACCCCAAAAGGGAATCACATTGTTTGCCCCATCGATAATTCTTAGGGGCTGAGACCCAACATGCGGTTTGGGGTTGCTCGCAATCTCATCAGGATTCCTGGTAATACATCAACCCACGCCTTTCCCATCTCGGTTATAACTTTGGCAAAGGCATTCTTGATTCTTTGGTTTATCCTTTCTACCATTCCTGAACTCTGAGGGTGGTAGGATATCTCATTTCCCTGTAAAATGTGCTCCTTGATATGAGTCCACCTGGACTGGGTTTCCCCACCTTGGGAGGAGAACCCATGCACAGTGCTGGCAGTGCAGTCCCTTGTTTGGAAAGCCTCTACCCACTGGGTGAAGTGATCCATAATTATTAGACATTAGCTTTTCTTCCTGCCTTTTAGAAGGCCATCTGGATGTTTTCCCAGGGTCCCCTTGGCCATGGCTGGTTCGCCAGCTGTAGCTTTATGCCTTTACCAGGGTTCTGCTGAACAGAAATGGTGAAATGGCGGCAGAATTTCTCAACATTCCCGCCCATCCCTGGCCACCACCAGTCCTGCAGGAGAGTCAAAATCATGCTTTGCCTTCTCTGGTACATCACCACATGATATAACTTCAGTAGCATCTGCCTAATTCATGGTGGGGCCACTACAACTCCTTCTTCACCATGGGTCCAGCTCCCCGCTGGTCCCTCCTTTCTCCTTTCCTGCCACCGCCTCTTCATATAACTTTATTAAACTGGCTTCAGTTGTTTCTTCCTGCACACTTGCAATTTCAATTGCCTCGTTCCTCTGCTGCCTTCTTTGCATTGATGTCTGTCCACTCACTTCCTTTCTGCTCCTTTACTCATTGCTTTCTGGTGAGATTTTACTTTACCTACTGCCACCTCTACTGGCAGACTCACTGCTCCCAGCAGTTGTATTAGGTGCCTGAAATGAATACCTGCACTTGTTGTCATGCCCATGCTATCAGATAATCATGTACAACCTGAAGGCATACTGGCTGTCAGTATATATACTTGCTTGTCGACCTTTACCGTAGCACAGTTCTTCTATCAGGGCCACCAGTTCCGCCACCTGATCTGAGCAAACCCTTGGCATTGATCGTGAAACTAATTCTTCACTTGGTTCCTTCACCACAGCCCACCCAGTCCATGGCTGCTCATCTACATAGCTCCGAGACCCAGTTACAAAAATTTCCTCTGTTTCCTCTTCCAGGGGTGTTTCCTTCACACCGATATCTTCTTCCTGCTCTGTTTCCATAGAAACATAGAAAACGTACAGCACATTACAGGCCCTTCGGCCCATAATGCTGTGCCAAACGTACTTACTTTAGAAATTACCTAGGGTTACCCATCGCCCTCTATTTTCTAAGCTCCATGTACCTATCCAAGAGTCTCTTAAAAGACCCTATCTTATCCTCCTCCACTACCATTGCCAGCAGCCCATTCCACGCACTCACCACTCTCTACGTAAAAATAAAACTTACCCCTGACATCTCCTCTGTACCTACTTCCAAGCACCTTAAAACTGTGCCCTCTTACGTTAGCCATTTCAGCCCTGGGAAAAAACCTCTGACTATCCACACGATCAATGCCTCTCATCATCTTATACACCTCTATCAGGTCACCTCTCATCCTCCGTTGCTCCAAGGAGAAAAGACCAATTTCAGTCAACCCATTCTCATAAGGCATGCTCCCCAAGCCAGGCAACATCCTGGTGAATCCCCTCTGCACCCTTTCCACATCCTTCCTATAGTGAGGGGACCAGAACTGAGCACAGTACTCCAAGTGGGTTCTGACCAGGGTCCTATATAGCTGTAACATTACCTGTTGGCTCTTGAACTCAATCCCCCGGTTGATGAAGGCCAATACACCATATGCCTTCTTAACCACACAGTCAACCTGTGCAACACACATAAAAGTTGCTGGTGAACACAGCAGGCCAGGCAGCATCTCTAGGAAGAGGTGCAGTCGACGTTTCAGGCCGAGACCCTTCGTCAGGACTCAACCTGTGCAGCAGCTTTGAGTGTCCTATGGACTCGGACCCCAAGATCCATCTGATCCTCCACATTTCCAAGATTCTTACCATTAATACTATAATCTGCCATCATATTTGACCTACCAAAATTACCCACCTCTCACTTATCTGGGTTGAAGTCCATCTGCCACTTCTCAGCCCAGTCTTGCATCCTATCGATGTCCCACTGTAACCTCTGACAGCCCTCCACACTATCCACAACACCTCCAACCTCTGTGTCATCAGCAAATTTACTAACCCATCCCTCCACTTCCTCATCCAGGTCATTTATAAAAATCACGAAGAGAAGGGGTCCCAGAACAGATCCCTGAGGCATATCACTGGTCACTGACCTCCATGCAGAATATGACCCGTCTACAACCACTCTTTGCCTTCTGTGGGCAAGCCAGTTCTGGATCCACAAAGCAAGGTCCTCTTGGATCCCATGCCTCTTTACTTTCTCAATAAGCCTTGCACAGGGTACCTTATCAAATGCCTTGCTGAAATCCATATATACTACATCTACACTCTACCTTCATCAATGTGTTTAGACACATCCTCAGAAAATTCAATCAGGCTTGTAAGGCACAACCTGCCTTTAACAAAGCCATACTGACTATTCTTAATCATATTATGCCTCTCCAAATGTTCGTAAATCCTGCCTCTCAGGATCTTCCCCATCAACTTACCAACCACTGAAGTGAGACTCACTGGTCTATAATTTCCTGGGCTATCCCTACTCACTTTCTTGAATAAGGGAACAATATCTGCAACCCTCCAATCCTCCGGAACCTCCCCCATCCGCATTGATGACACAAAAGTCATTGCCAGAGGCTCAGCAATCTCCTCCCTCGCCTCGCACAATAGCCTGGTGTATATCTCGTCTGGTCCTAGTGAGTTATCCAGCTGGATACTTTCCAAAAGCTCCAGCACATCCTCCTTCTTAATGTCTATATGCTCAAGCTTTTCAGTCCACTGTAAGTCATCTCTATAATCACCAAGGTCCTTTTCCATGGTGAATATTGAAGCAGTTTTCATAAAGTATCTCCACTACTTTCAATTTCCATTTGACACTTGTGTGCCTCCCCTCTGTTTTAACTGGGTTTATCTTTACTCGACCATAATCTTGCTTGGGTCTACCCCAGACTGCTGCAGACTGAAAGTAACCCATGGACACCAACCTGGCTCCAGTCTCTGATGATCAAAGCAGCTATGGCTATGCAGGCTACGTTGTGTATTCTGTAGGTTGTATGTGTTCGCTGCCCCTCGCTTGTCCATGTTATTTCTCCCTTTCCTGAATTTATAACAGCCCCTGCTTTCCTTAGGATGTCTATTCCAAGGATTATTTGGACAGACTCAGAAATCCACTGGAAGCTGCACCCTGCTGATTTTGAGTATCTGCAACTTGCTTCTTTTAGCTTTCACCGTTTCACCTCCTACACCTGTAATATAAATAGCCTGTCTGGTTGTTGGCGAGAGTAGATCAGTTATCCAAATTGATGCCCCTGTGTCATCTAATATATCGCATTGTTGATCCCCTAACAATGCTGTTGTGTGCATCTGCGGGCCACAAGAGTGCTGTCTGGGAGGGCCTCCGCCACCTCTTTTTCTGACCTAGAAACCATCTTCACTCGCTCTATGATCTGATTGGCAGGTAGTTTGGTCAGACTGGGCAGTGATTGGGTGAGAGATTGCATGTCTGCCAGAGTTACAAAATACACGTGGACTAAGATGTTAACTGTCCTGTGCTATCACCAGTGGGATCATCAGTTGATCTGCCACCTGTCTTCAGGAGTTTCAGCCCGCTTATGATCAAGACTCCCTCGAGGTGGTGGGTCAGCAGTGCTAAAGCACCACCTCCCACTGGTGAGCTTAAAAACTTGGCATCTGCCTCTATCAGAGTTGTTGGTCACTTCCATCCAACAGATAGTCTGCTCTTCAGGTGTCTATGCAACTACTGAAGGGGTTTGCAAGATATGTGTACACTGTCTGACTATCTGCCCCTCTGGACATACTTGGTCCATACCCATGCTGATCCTGTCTCTGCTGCCTCAGCTACAGCCCTGCTGGTTGATTTGATCTCTCTTCTAGTGAAGCCAAGGTCATGCAGCCACTTCTGGAGAGTGAATGCAATAAACCCACGGCAGCCTACTTCGAATGGATAGCATGAGACCTTCCACCCTCTGTCTCTGCACTCTGATCTTCATTCTGCATACTTAGTTAACTCTGCTTTTCTTTCCTCATTTTTTAGACACTGCCACCAATTATGTCCTGATGGACCACGGCTGTAGCATATTAACTCCTTTACTGTTTTATGAGATCCGGCAGTCCTTTAGGTGTCCTAGTTGCTGGCACACAAAGCAAACCCTCTGTGATGTCACAACAGCTGCATCCACTATAGCCACTTTACAATTGCTCTTGCACTATCTTTGGTCTTTCTTACTGGTCCATGAAACTAATGCAGAATAGGTTGACCCCACTGCTATCCCTAAATCTAAAACTTCTTGCTGGGCTGAGCTCAGGCCTTCCTTCATAATTTTCAGGAGGACTGGGTCATCCCGCCCTGGATTATGCAACCCTGAAAACTCCCTCATATGCTTCATGTTTATGTTCTGCATAATCCACGGCCGGCTCATCGGCTCTCTGAACCACTGATATTATGTTCCCCAGTTACTCTCACCTCACCCCCCTGCCCCCGACACTGCCTCATTTCCCCTTTAAAATTGCAATATCTTTCTTCATTGCTGGTGTTCCCGGTAGTTGCTTCTAGACCATCCTGCACCCCTTGGCCATACTGCCCCACATTATTCTCTTTTACCAAACACATGTATATCTTTAGGGTGCATCTTGTGAATTTTAACCACTTCCTTCAGCTTGCACCAGATTTCCAAATTCCTACATGGAATTTTAAGTGAAAGCAACCCCGACAAAATGCTTTGTTTCTTCCCGGGGGCAAAGGGCTTATGAATGGTCATTATCAGGATCAAGGGCTGGCTTGGATCATCAGGGCTCTTAACCTGATGTTGGTTGACCTCAATAGGTGCCATCCTGGTAGACACATCTGGGTAAGACCTCTCCCTGAAATATCTCCACAACAATTCCCATACAATGTAAACATAAATGATGGGTACAGGTTAAACAGTACACACTTAAACCGGCAGAGTATGTACTCTGTAATCTACCTCTTACGTGAGTCTAAACTCAGGATGCCTGCTGTATTCCTTTACATCTAATTGTTACACCAAGGTGCATGTGCATGCACACACACGCAAAATGCATATGCTAAAATGCAGCTCCTGGAGTGAATGTACATGCCCCCACTGGCATCCCAAACCTTCAATAACCACCCATTACACCAGGTGACTCCATCTCATCAAATTAACATCACAAAGTTTTGTCTCTTACATAAACGCACATGCACATACACCTTTTATATCTACCAATTCAGCGCTCCACGTTCCTGATACCTCACATTCCTTTGTACCACTAACCCAAACTGTTCCAAGTGTGAATGCTAATTTTAAAAACAACTCACCCACTTAGCCTGCTAAGATCACTCGTCACACAATGGGTTGCAAGACGGTATCCCACTTCTGACAGCAGGAGTTGCGTGAATGAAGTTACTGGAGAGAAGTAGTGGTAGATATGAAGCAGCCTATTTATTGGACAAAGTAAGGTACAGCAGGCACCATATTGAAACCCTTTTCGTTGGAAGAAGGTCTGCTTGGCCCAACCCTACACAACATCTAACGATCAAAGAAAAATTCAGGACAATTCAAACAAATCCAGATTTACAATCCTTCCTTTGAACTACATGCCCCTTTCTTACCTCCCTCCTTTGCACCCATACTACAACACCCAAATACACACAGATAACAAATTTAAATCAGCGTTGTCTACCTATTGTTCCGAGGTGCATTTTAGATTTAATCTTCAATGCATATTCAGATCTGAATGTTGGTCACTGAAGCAAATATTCACTTCATGTCCGAACCCTGAACATGCCCTAACAGTCTCCCCGATATACAGAAGGCTACACCAGGAGTACTGGAAATAGTAGATGATCCCAACAGACTTGCGGGTGAAATGTTGCCTCACCTGGAAGTATTGCTTTGTAATATGACAATATTAATAATATTTTTATTAATTTTAATTTTACAATTTTTACAATTAAAAAAATTACAATTTATTAATAATAATTATTAATAATAAATCCAAGTGGTGAAGAAAATGTGGTTTGCTGGCCTTTTTAATCAGAGCATTGAGTATAGGAGTTGGGAAGTAAAGTTGAATTTGTATAAGGCATCGGTAAGGCCAAATCTGGAGTATTGTGTACAGTTCTGGTCATCGAATTATAGGAAAGATGTCAATAAAATTGAGAGAGTACAGAGGAGGTTTACTAGAATGTTGACAACAGGAATTCTGCAGACGCTGGAAATTCAAGCAACACACATCAAAGTTGCTGGTGAACGCAGCAGGCCAGGCAGCATCTCTAGGAAGAGGTACAGTTGACGTTTCAGGCCAAGTCCTGTCGAAGGGTCTCGGCCTGAAACGTCAACTGTACCTCTTCCTAGAGATGCTGCCTGGCCTGCTGAGTTCACCAGCAACTTTGATGTGTGTTACTAGAATGTTGCCTGGGTTTCATTTCCTAAGTTACAGAGAAAGGTTGAACAAGTTAGGTCTTTATTCTTTGGAGCGTAGAAGGTTGAGGGGGGACTTGATAGAGGTGTTTAAAATTATGAGGGGGGTAGATAGAGTTGACGTGGTTAGACTTTTTCCATTGAGAGTGGGGAAGATTCAAACAAGAGGACATGGCTTGAGAATTAGAGGACAAAAGTTTAGGGGTAAGATGAGGGGGAACTTCTTTACTCAGAGAGTGGTAGCTGTGTGGAATGAGCTTCCAGCAGAAGTGGTTGAGGCAGGTTCTATGTTGTCATTTAAAGTTAAATTGGATAGATATATGGACAGGAAAGGAATGGAGGGTTATGGGCTGAGTGCAGGTCGGTGGGACTAGGATAGGGTAAGAGTTCAGCATGGACTAGAAGGGCCGAGATGGCCTGTTTCCATGCTGTAATTGTTATATGGTTATACGGTTATATGGAAGTACTGTTTGGGAACCTGAATAGTAGTGAGTGAGGAGGTATAGGAGCAGATGTGGCACTTGTTCTGCTTGCAAGGATAAATACCTGGAAGGAGATCAGTGGGGAGTGATGAGTGGACTAGGGAACGATCCTTGTGGAAAGTGCAAAGTGGGAAGGAGGGAAATATGTGCTTGGTGGTGGGATCTCAATGGAAATTGTGGAAGTTACGGAGAGTTATGTGCTGAACAGAGAGGCTAGTGGGGTGTAGGTGAGGACAAGAGGAACCCTATCCTTGGGGTGGCAACGGGAGGATGGAGTGAGGATGGCATTGATGGTGGAGGAAGGGAAGCCCCTTTCTTTGAAGGAGAGGACATTTCATTGGTTCTGGAATGAAAAGCCTCATCCTGAGAGCAGATGTGGCTTAGACAGAGGAACTGAGAGAGGGAGATGGCATTTTTACAAGAGACAAGGAGGGAAGAGGTATAGTTCAGGAAGCTGTGAGAGTCAGTAGGTTTATACAAGAAATCGGTCTCCAGAGGTGGAAACAGAGAGATCAAGAAAGGGGAGGGAGGAGTGTTGGAAATAGACCAAGTAAATTTAAGGGTAGGGTGTAAGTTGGAGGCAAAGTTGAAGAAGTCAAAGAGCTCAGCATAGATGCAAGAAACACCATCAATGTAGTTGTTAATATAGTGTAAGAAGAGTTGGGGAGCATTGCTGGTGTAAGCTGGGAACATGAATTGTTCCACGTTGCTGACAAAAAGGTAGGCATAGCTAGGACCGAAGTGAGTGCCCATGGCTACACCTTTGGTTTAAAAGAAATGGGAAGAGCTTAACGAGAAATTATGGAGGGTGAGGATTAGTTCCACCAGATGTTTTGTATCGTGTTTGTAAGTGCTCTTTATTTCTGTTTCCCAACCACCTCTTAGGTATTCTAGATATATAAATGTGCCTAAAACTTTTGCACAGCACTATATATATCTATCAGTCCTCTGTTGTCAGTCTACCTATCTATCACATTTATATTTATTGTGTTCTTTATCTTATTGTGTTATTTTTGGTGGGTTTTTTTGGAGCTGCATCAGATCTGGAGTAACAATTACTTTGTTCTCCTTTACACTTGTGTACTGGAAGTAACATTAAACAATCCTGAATCTTGAATCTTAAAATAACAAGTTGCACGAATTACAGGTGGCACTGTGGATTTTTGCTTTGTCAGAATTAGTTGATGGTTGCCAGGCTACTCAAAGCAGGCCCTGTACCTTGTGTTGTTGTAGAGTAAACACAGAACATAGAACATAGAATAGTACAGCACAGTACAGGCCCTTCGGCCCACAATGTTGTGCCGACCCTCAAACCCTGCCTCCCATATAAACCCCCACCTTAAATTCATCCATATACCTGTCTCTTAAACTTCACTAGTGTATCTGCCTCCACCACTGACTCAGGCGGTGCATTCCACACACCAACAACTCTCTGAGTAAAAAACCTTCCTCTAATATCCCCCTTGAACTTCCCACCCCTTACCTTAAAGCCATGTCCTCTTGTATTGAGCAGTGGTGCCCTGGGGAAGAGGTGCTGGCTATCCACTCTATCTATTCCTCTTATTATCTTGTACACCTCTATCATGTCTCCTCCCATCTTCCTTCTCTCCAAAGAGTAAAGCCCTAGCTCCCTTAATCAATGATCATAATCCATACTCTCTAAACCAGGCAGCATCCTGGTAAATCTGCTCTGTACCCTTTCCAGTGCTTCCACATCCTTCCTATAGTGAGGTGACCAGAACTGAACACAGTACTCCAGGTGTGGCCTAACCAGAGTTTCATAGAGCTGCATCATTACATCGCAACTCTTAAACTCTACCCCTCAGCTTATGAAAGCTAACACTCCATAAGCTTTATTACTACCCTATCCACCTGTGAGGCAACTTTCAGGGATCTGTGGACATGTACCCCCAGATCCCTCTGCTCCTCCACACTACCAAGTATCCTGCCATTTACTTTGCACTCTGCCTTGGAGTTTGTCCTTCCAAAGTGTACCACCTCACACTTCTCCGGCTTGAACTCCATCTGCCACTTCTCAGCCCACTTCTGCATCCTTTCAATGTCTCTCTGCAATCTTTGACAATCCTCTACACTATCTACAACCCCACCAACCTTTGTGTCATCTGCAAACTTGCCAACCCACCCTTCTACCCCCACATCCAGGTCGTTAATAAAAATCACGAAAAGTAGAGGTCCCAGAATAGATCCTTGTGAGACACCACTAGTCACAATCCTCCAATCTGAATGTACTCCCTCCACCACGACAAGCTAATTCTGAATCCACCTGGCCAAACTTCCCTGGATCCCATGCCTTTTGACTTTCTGAATAAACCTACTGTGTGGAACCTTGTCAAATGCCTTACTAAAATCCATATAGATCACATCCACTGCACTACCCTCATCTACATGCTTAGTCACCTCCGCAAAGAACTCTATCAGGCTTGTTAGACACGATCTGCCCTTCACAAAGCCATGCTGACTGTCCCTGATCGGACCATGATTCTTTAAATGCCCATAGATTCTATCTCTAAGAATCTTTTCCAACAGCTTTCCCACCACGGACGTAAGGCTTACTGGTCTATAATTACCCGGACTATCCCTACTGCCTTTTTTGAACAAGGGGACAACGTTCGCCTCCCTCCAATCCTCTGGTACCATTCCCGTGGACAACGAGGACATAAAGATCCTAGCCAGAGGCTCAGCGATCTCTTCCCTCGCCTCGTGGAGCAGCCTAGGGAATATTCTGTCAGGCCCCGGGGACTTATCTGTCCTAATGTATTTTAACAACTCCAACACCTCCTCTCCCTTAATATCAACATGCTCCAGAACACCAACCTCACTCATATTGTCTTCACCATCATCAAGTTCCCTCTCATTGGTGAATACCGAAGAGAAGTATTCATTGAGGGCCTCGCTCACTTCCACAGCCTCCAGGCACATCTTCCCACCTTTATCTCTAATCGGTCCTACCTTCACTCCTGTCATCCTTTTTTCCTTCACATAATTGAAGAATGCCTTGGGGTTTTCCTTTACCCTACTCACTAAGGCCTTCTCATGCCCCTTTCTTGCTCTTCTCAGCCCCTTCTTAAGCTCCTTTCTTGCTTCCCTATATTCCTCAATAGACCCATCTGATCTTTGCTTCCTAAACCACATGTATGCTGCCTTCTTCCACCTGACTAGATTTTCCACCTCACTTGTCACCCATGGTTCCTTCACCCTACCATTCTTTATCTTCCTCACTCCCTAACATCCTGCAAGAAATCTCTAAACATCAACCACATGTCCATAGTACATTTCCCTGCAAAAACATCATCCCAATTCACACCCGCAAGTTCTAGCCTTAAGGCCTCATAATTTGCCCTTCCCCAATTAAAAATTTTCCTGTCCTCTCTGATTCTATCCTTTTCCATGATTATGCTAAAGGCCAGAGAGCGGTGGTCACTGTCCCCCAGATGCTCACCCACTGAGAGATCTGTGACCTGACCCAGTTCATTATCTAGTACTAGATCTAGTGCATTCCCCCTGGTTGGCCTGTCCACATACTGTGACAGGAATCTGTCCTGGACACACTTAACAAACCTCTGCCCCATCTAAACCCTTGGAGCTAATCAGGTGCCAATCAATATTAGGGAAGTTAAAGTCACCCATGATAACAACCCTGTTATTTTTGCACCTTTCCAAAATCTGCCTCCCAATCTGTTCCTCTGTATCTCTGCTGCTACCAGGGGGCCTATAGAATACCCCTAATATAGTAACTGCTCCCTTCCTGTTCCTGACTTCCACCCATACTGACTCAAAAGAGGATCCTGCTACATTACCCACCCTTTCTGTAGATGTAATAGTATCCCTGACCAGTAATGCCACCCCTCCTCCCCTTTTTCTGCCCTCTCTATCCCTTTTAAAGCACTGAAATCCAGGAATATTGAGAATCCATTCCTGTCCTGGTGCCAGCCGAGTCTCTGTAATGGCCACTACATCATAATTCCATGTATGTATCCAAGCTCTCAGTTCATCACCTTTGTTCCTGATGCTTCTTGCATTGAGGTACACACACTTCAACCCTTCTACCTTACTACCTTTACACCATTTATTCTGCTTCTCTTTCCTCAAAGCCTCTCTATATGTTAGATCTGGCTTTACTCCATGCACTTCTTTCACTGCTCTATCGCTCTGGGTCCCATCCCCCTTGCAAATTAGTTTAAACCCTCCCGAACCATGCTAGCAAACCTACCTGCAAGGATATTGCTCCCCCTCGAGTTCAGGTGCAACCCATTCAATCTGTACAGGTCCCACCTTCCCCAGAAGAGATCCCAATGATCCAAAAATCTAAAACCCTGCTCCCTGCACCAACTCCTCAGCCACGCATTCAACTGCCATCTTCTCCAATTCTTACCATCTCTGTCACGTAGCACTGGCAGCAATCCTGAGAACGCCACCCTCGAGGTCCTGTTCTTCAGCCTTCTGCCTAGTTCCTGAAACTCACACTTCAGGACCTCATCCCTCTTCCTGCCTATGGTTGGTATCAACATACATGTTGGTATCAACATATATCACGACTTCTGGTGCTTTTCCTTTCGTACCAGGATGTTGTGCACCCGGCCAGAGACATCCCGAACCCTGGCACCCGGGAGGCAACAAATCATGTGGGTGTCCTTCTCATGTCCACAAAATCTCTTGTCTGCTCCCCTGACTATAGAGTCTCCAATGACAACAGCTCTCCTCTTCTCCATCCCACGCTTCTGCATCACCGGGTCAGACTCAGTGCCGGAGGCCCTGCCACCATGGTTCACACCTGGTCGGTCATCCCCGCCAACAGTATCCAGGATGGTAAACTTATTATTCAGGGGAATGGCTACAGGGATGCTCTGCACTACCTGTCTGCTCACCTTCGCTTTCCCCCCTCTGACTGTCACCCAACGACCTGCTTCCGACAGCCTAGGTGTGACTACCTCCCTGTAGCTCTCATCAATGACTGCCTCATTCTCCCTTATGAGTCAAAGGTCATCCAGCTGCTGCTCCAGATTCCTTACATGGCCTTCCAGATGGCCCAGGAGCTAGGAATGCCATCTTGGGTTATAATCACACATTCCTGTTGTCATGTCATTATGTGGACATCGTAGGGTGTGCCTTTGGCATTTTCTACAGTTAAGTGCTGTTATAAACACAAGAGAATCTGCAGATGCTGGAAATCCAGAGCAACATACACAAAATGCTAGAGGAACGTAGTATGCTGTTTAGCATCAATGGAGAGGTGTAAATAGTCAACGTTTTGGGCTGAGATCCTTCACTGGGACTGGGTAGTCTTCAACCTGATGGCATGAATAGAAATTTCTCTATCTTCTTGTAATTTCTCTTCTCCCCTCCCCATTTCTGTTTTTCAATTTCTTATTCTGGCTCCCCTCTTACCCCTTCTGTTTGGGAGGGGGATGGGAACTGGAGTGATGGGGTTGTTGTGTAGTGAAACTGCTAACAAGGAGAGGCTAATGATAGGGAAAAGCTGTAGTCAACAGGATGAGTTGCAACGTAAAATGGGGACAAAATCAAAAAGGGTGATGAATGCAGGATTGAAGGTGTTTTTGAATGCATACAATATATGGAATCAAGGTAGATGAACTTGTAGCACAGTTACAGATTGACATTTACGATGTGGGCATCACTGAACTGTGGCTGAAACAGCCAGAATCTTAACATCCAAGGACTCACATTGTATTGAAAGACAGGTACGTAGGCAGAGGTCTGTTGATTAAAATTGAAATCAAATGATGAGAAAGAGGTAACATAGGATCAGAAGGTGTAGAATTGTTGTGAATAGAGGTAAGAAACTGCAAGGATAAAAAGACTCTAATGGGAGTTGTATACAGACCTCTGAACAGTAGCAAAGATGTTGTTTACAAATTACAATTGGAGATCAAAAGTATTCAAAGTTCAAAGTAAATTTTATTATCAGATTTTATATATATATATATATATATATACACACACACATGTAGTGTATATGGATTTCAGCAAGGCATTTGATAAGGTACCCCATGCCAGGCTTATTGAGAAAGTAAGGAGGCATGTCATCCAAGGGAATATTGCTTTGTGGATCCAGAAATGGCTTGCACACAGAAGGCAAAGAGTGGTTGTAGACGGGTCATATTCTGCATGGAGGTTGGTGACCAGTGGTGTGCCTCAGGGATCTGTTCTGGGACCCCTTCTCTTCATGATTTTTATAAATGACCTGGATGAGGAAGTGATGATGGGTGATGGGTTAGTAAATTTGCTAATGTCACAAAGGTTGGAGGTGTTGTGGATAGTGTGGAGAGCTGTCAGAGGTTACAGTGGGGCATCGATAGGATGCAAAACTGGGCTGAGAAGTGGCAGATGGATTTCAACCCAGTTAAGTGTGAGGTGGTTCATTTTGGTAAGTCAAATATGATAGCAGGATATTCGTATTAATGGTAAGACTCTTGGCAGTGTGGAGGATCAGAGGAATCTTGGGGTCTGAGTCCATAGGACTCTCAAAGCTGCTGCACAGGTTGACTGTGTGGTTAAGAAGGGATATGGTGTATTGGCCTTCATCAGCTGTGGGATTGAGTTTAAGAGCTGAGAGGTTATGTTACAGCTATATAGGACCTTGATCAGACACATTGGGGTACTGTGCTCAATTCTGGTCACCTCACTACAGGAAGGATGTGGAAAGTATAGAAAGGGTGCAGAGGAGATTTACAAAGATGTTGCCTGTATTGGGGAGCATGCCTTATGAGAATAGGTTGAGTGAACTCGGCCATTTTTCCTTGAAGCAATGGAGGATGAGTGGTGACCTGATAGAGGTGTGTAAGATGATGAGAGGCATTGATCATGTGGATAGTCAGAGGTTTTTTCCCAGGGCTGAAATGGCTAGCACGAGAGGGCACAGTTTTAAGGTGCTTGGAAGTAGGAACAGAAGAAATATCAGGGGTAAGTTTTTTTTTTACCGGCAACGGTGGTGGAGTCGGTTACGGTAGGGTCTTTTAAGAGACTCCTGGACAGGTATATTGTACTCATAAAAATAGAGGGCTATGAGTAACTCTAGGTAATTTCTCAGGTAAGGACATGTTCGACACAGCTTTGTGGACCGAAGGGCCTATATTGTGCTGTAGGTTTTCTATGTTTCTATACTCCATTTGCATTCTTGATAGCCTGCTGCACCTGCAAACCAACCTTTTGTGATTCAAGCACAAGCATTCCCAAGTCCTTCTGCACAGCAACATGCTGCAATCTTTTACCATTTAAACAATAATCTGATCTTCTATTTTTTTCTTCCAAAGTGGATGACCTTGCATTACCATCTTTTCTGTAGCACCTTATCGAACACCTGGAAATCCAACTAAATTTCATCCATCTGTTCCCCTCTGTCCCACACATTTGTAAAATCCTCAAGGATATCCAGTAAATTTGTCAAGCAATTCCTGCCTTTACTGAATCCATGCTGCATCTGCCTGATGGATCCATTTCTTTCCAGATGCCTCACTATTCTTTAATGATAGCTTCAAGTAATTTCCCAACTACAGATGTTAAACTAGTTGGCCTATAATTACCTGCCTTTTGCCTACATCCTTTTTTGAACAGTGGTTTCATAATCGCCGCCTTCCAATCAGCCAGGACCTGCCCAGAGTCGAGTGAATTTTGGTAAATTATCACCAAAGCCTCAACTATAACCTCTGCCATTTCTTTCAGTACCCTGGGATGCATTCCATCGGGACCAGGGGACTTATCTACCTTCAGACCTTTCAGTTTCTCAAGCATTTTCTCCCTAGAAATGGTAGTTTTATATACTTCTGCCGCCTGACACTCTCAAATTTCCAACATACTGTTAGTCTCTTCCACAGTGAAGACTGATGTAAAATATTTATTCAGTTCATCTTCTATTTCCTTGTCCCCCATTACAACCTCTCCAACATCATTTTCCAGCGGTCCGATATCTATTCTTGCTTCTCTTTTACACTTCATAAGAGAGTTAAAGGGCAAAAGTTTAGGGATAACATGAGGGGGAACTTCTTTACTCAGAGAGTGGTAGCTGTGTGGAACGAGCTTCCAGCAGAAGTGGTTGAGGCAGGTTCAATGTTGTCGTTTAAAATTAAATTGGACAGCTATATGGACAGGAAAGGAATGGAGGGTTATGGGCTGAGTGCAGGTCGGTGGGAGTAGGTGAGAGTAAGAGTTCGGCACGGGCTAGGAGGGCCGAGATGGCCTGTTTCCGTGCTGTAATTGTTATATGGTTATATCTGAAGAAACATTTGGTATCCTTTTCAATATTGTTGGCTAGCTTACCTTTGTACTAAGTTTTCCTTCTTTATGGCTGTTTTAGATGTCTTCTGTTGGTTTTTAAAAGCTTCCCAATCTTCTAACACTCCCCCCACCCACCAATTTTTGCTCTATTATATGTCCTCTCTTTGGCTTTTATGTTAGCTTTAACTTCACGTCAGACATGTGTCATCTTCCTCTTTGGGATGTATATATCCTTCTGAATTGCACCCAGAAATTCCAGCTATTGCTGCTCTGTCATCATCCCTGCTAGTGTTACTTTCCAATCAATTTTGGCCAGCTGTTCTCTCACGCCTCTGTAATTCCCTTTACTCCAATGTAACACTGAAGTAATATCTGACTTTAGCCTCCTTCTCAAATTGCATGCTGAATTCTATCACATTACAATCACTTTCCCCTAAGGGTTCCTTTAATTTATACTCTCTAATCAATTACACTTCATTCACAACACCTAATCCAGAATAGCTGATCCCCTGAAGGCTTAACCATGAGCTGTTTTAAAATGCTATCTCAAAGGCATTCTACAAACTCCTCCTCTTGGAATCCAGCCCCAACCTGATCTTCCCAATCTAACTGCATACTGAAATCCCCCATGACTAACGTAAGATTGCCTTTTGACATGCCGTATCAAAGGTGGTGATTAATCAGCATACAAGAGGGAGATTGAAAATTTGGCAAAATGGTGTCATAACAACAACCTCTCACTCAATGTCAGCAAGACCAAGGAACTGATTGTAGACTTCAGGAAAGAGAAAGCAGAGGTCCATGAGCCAGTCATCATTGGAGGGTCAGGTGGAGAGGGTTAACAGCTTTAAATTCCTGGGTGTTACTATTTCAGAGGCCCTGTCCTGGACCTGGCAAGTAAATGCAGTTGCGAAGTAAGCACGGCAGCACCTCTACTTCCTTAGCAGTCTGCAGAGACTTGGCATGACATCAAAACTCTGACAAACTTCTATAGATGCGTGGTGGGGAGCATACTGACTGGCTGCATCACAGCCCGGTATGGGGAACACCAATGCCTTTGAATGGAAAATCCAAAAAAAGGTAGTGGATTCAGCTGGTACATCACAGGTAAAGCCCTCCCAACTATTGAGCACATCTACATGAAATGCTGTCATAGGAAAGCAGCATCCATCATCAGAGATCCCCACCACCCAAACCATGCTCTTTTTGCTCTATTGCCATCAGATAGAAGATACAGGAGCCTCAAGACTCCCACCACCAGATTCAAGAACAGTTACTACCCTTAACCATCAGGTTCTTGAACAAAAGGAAATAACTACACTCACTTGTCCATCTACTGAGATGGTCCCACAACCAATGATCTCACATTAAGGACTCTTTATCTTGCTAATTCATGTTCTCATTTTTTTATTGCTATTTATTTATATTTGCATTTGCACAGTTTGTCATTTTCTGCACTCTAACTGATCTTTCCTTGATCCTTTTATAGATAGAACATAGAACACAGAATACAGGCCCTTTGGCCCACAATGCTGTGCCGAATGTGTACTTACTTTAGAAGTTACCTTGGGTTACCCATAGCCCTCTATTTTTCTAAGCTCCATGTACCAGGAGTCTCTGAAAAGACTTTATTGTATCTGCTTCCACCACTGTTGCCGGCAGCCCATTCCACGCACTCACCACTCTGCGTAAAAAACATACTCCAAGTGGGGTCTGACCAGGGTCCTATATAGCTGTAATATTACCTCTCAGCTCCTAAACTCAATCCCACAATTGATGAAGGCCATTGCACCATATGCTTTCTTAACCACAGAGTCAACCTACCTTGAGTGTCCTATGGACTCGGATCCCTAGATCCCTCTGATCCTCCACGCTGCCAAGAGTCTTACAATTAATACTATATTCTGTCATCATATTTGACCTACCTGAATGAACCACCTCATACTTATCTGGGTTGAACTCCATCTGCCACTTTTCAGCACATTTTTGCATTCTATCAATGTCCTGCTGTAACCTCTGACAGCCCTCCACACTATCCACAATACTTCCAACCTTTGTGTCATCAGTAAATTTACTAACCCATCCCTCCACTTCTTCATCCAGGTCATTTATAAAAATCATGAAGAGTAGGGTGCCAGAACAGTTCCTTGAGACACACCACAGGTGACTGACCTCCATGCAGAATATGACCCGTCTACAACCTTTGCCTTGTGTGGGCAAGCCAGTTCTAGATCTACAAAGCAATTTCCCCTTGGATCCTATGCCTCCTTACTTTCTCAATAAGCCTAGCATGGGGTACCTTGTCAAATGCCTTGCTGAAATCCATATATACTACATCTACTGCTCTACCTTCATCAATGTGTTTAGTCACATCCTCAAAAAGTTCAATCAGGCTCGTAAGGCATGACCTGCCTTTCACAAAGCTATGCTGACTATTCCTAATCACAGTATGCCTGTTGGCTTTCATTGTTAGACGGACTGAATTTAAGAGCAGGGAGGCTATGCTGCAACTGCATAGGGTACTGGTGAGGCTGCATCTGGAGTACTGCGTGTAGTTCTGGTCTCCTTACTAGAGGAAGGATATACTTGGCTTTGGAGGTGGTGCAAAGGAGATTCACCAGGTTGATTCCAGACTGAGGGGGTTAGACTATGAGCAGGGATCGAGTCACTGGAATTCAGAAGAAAGAAATTTTATACAAACATATAAAATTATGAAAGGTATTTGTACTTATAGGTGAGACTAGAACTAGGGGACATAGCCTCAAGAATCAGGGAAGTAAATTTAGGACTGAGATGAACAGGAACCGCTTTTCCCAAAGACTGATGAATCTGTGGAATTCTCTGCCCAATGAAGCAGTGGAGGCTACCTCAGTAAATATATTTAAGACAAAGTTGGATAGATTTTTGCATAGTTGGGGAATTAAGGGTTATGGGGAAAAGGCAAGTAGATGGAGATGAGTCTAGGGTCAGATCAGCCATGATCTTATTAAATGGCGGTGTATGCTCGATGGGCTGGATGGCCTACTCCTGCTCCTATTTCTCTCCCACACCCATCTGGTGTCACCTATTATATGCCAGTTTATACTCATTCTCTTCTGCCCTACCTTCTTATTCTGGTTTCTTCTCACTTTCTTTCCATATCTAATGAAGAGTCAAAGTGTGAAATGTTGACTGTTTATATAGTTCTGTAGATGCTGCCTGACCTGCCAAGTTCGTCCACAATTTTGTGTGCTGATATTCATTGCTTTTGTTGACCCCCATTATATTAAAAATGTGTGAGAGCTTGTGGTTTCATCAGGCTTGAGATTTATGAGAGATGGACAAAAATTGGCACATTATACTGAAACTGTTTTCACTTTTATAGGAAATCTTGTTTGAAGCTTTTGAAAAACCTTATTGAGAAACTGAAGCAGCAGCATCCTCGTATATTGGCACACGTCTGCTCATACCACGCAAAGACAACTCTGCTCCACGCATGCGTCAAAAGACCCAGTGACGACATGTGGCGTCTTGAAGACCTTGCTGACTGCTTCCTGCAGCTGTTAGACGACTTCACTGAACATCTGAAAAGTGCAAACCTTCCTCACTTCTTCATCCCCACCTGCAATCTCTATGGCCCTCAGAAATTTGATTCCAGAAGTAGAAAGCGCCTTCTAGATTTCATTGAGAAAGAGAGAGCAAAAAACTTTCCTATCTTCGGGGTAAATCTGCAGTCACAGTGATTTGGCTTGTGATTTTAATAAGCAGCAGTACAAGTTGGGAAGGCTGTTTAAAAACCAGTGTCTAATGTCATTAGCCTTACTAGGATTGCACAAAAGTGACATGAATCTTTAGAAAAGCCTCTCCTGTCTGACACTGCTGAGGTTTACCTTAATGATAGGGGAGAAGGAAACTTACCACCAGGGCAGCACAATAGCATAGTGGTAGTAATCACCAATCAGGGTTCAATTCTCGCCACTGTCTGTAAGGAGCTTGTACGTTCTCTCCGTAACCATGTGGGGTTCCTCCCACATTTTAAAGATGTACAGTATATTTAGGTTTGTTAGCGTTGGAATTTGTGGTGACACTTACAGGCTGGCCCCAGAGCTGTCCTCAGATTGTATTGGACAATGACATAAAAGGTGCATTTCACTTTATGATGCTTCGATGTATATATGGAAAATAAAGCTGATCTTTAAGATGGACTTGTAACCAAATGACTTCTTTTGAGGTACAGGTGTCTCCTGCTTTCCGAACGTTCGCTTTACAATATTTCGATTTTACAAAAAAAGACGCCTGCTTTAAACTTGTGTTTACCCTGAGAAAGACTACCATGACCATGAAGCCTTGTGCGGGCAGGTGTCTGTGCATGCGTAGCGTACATATACATGACATGCGCATGCGTGTACGTGCTGATTTTTTCCTACAAATCGGTTTTGACTCAATCTTCCCGATTCTGATAAGTGAAACTACACTGTACATACATTATTTCTACTTTATATAGGCTGTGTATTTATCATATCATTCCTGCTTTTACTCTATGTTAGTGTTATTTTAGGTTTTATGTGCTATTTGGTATGATTTGGTAGGTTATTTTTTGGGTCTGGGAACGTTCAAGAATTTTTCCCATATAAATTAATGGTAATTGCTTCTTCGCTTTATTCCATTTCAGCTTACGAGCGGTTTTATAGGAACGCTCTACCTTCGGATAGCGGGGGAAACCTGTACAGGCAAAGATATCCTAGGAGAAACAGTTGCGTGACTTTTGTGTTTAAATATGATAGGATCTGAAAAACACTGGTCAGAGGATGGTGGTAACAAATTCAATATCACATTCAAAAGAGAATGGATAGTTACTTGAAGAGCGGAGATTCGCAGGATGATAGAGAAAATGAGGAAAGGAAGTATGACTGCATGACTTGGTGAGTTGGCCTAAAAGAATGTGAAAATGGCATTCTTCTGTACTAGAAAATTTTGACTGAACAAAGAAAGCAGATACATTTTAAACAAATTTGCATCAAACACTAAATTTAAGTTCCTATACAGCCAAATCAAAGATGCAAAGAAAAGAATGGTATCCAAGTGGAGCAAACATTAGAAGGCAGCATGGTAGCTTTACAGTTACTGTAACGGTGTTACAGCACTAGCGACCCATTCATGCTGCTGTCTGTAAGGAGCCCGTTTGTTCTAACCATGACCATGTGAGTTTCCTCCCACAGTCAGGTTAGAAGGTTAATTGGTCGCATGCCTGTAATCTGATGGTGTGGGCTCGATGGGCTGGAAGGGCCTGTTATCGTACTGCAAATAAACAAGTTATGTTTTTATAGAAAGAAAAAGAAACCCAAGGTCCTTCACAGAAATATTATCAAACGGAATTTTGCCTTTAATGGAAGAATTGCGATAAGTAACCAGAAGTCTACTGAAACAAGTTTATAAATGGAGTTCAAGGGAGGAGCGGTTCAGAGTTTTTGGGAAGGGAATTCTAGAGATGAGGGTCATGGACATAAAACATAGGAGCAGAATTAAGTCATTCAGCCTATTGAGTCTGCGCCACTATTTGATCATAGCTGATTTATTTTCCTTCTCAATCCCATTCTCCATTAGATGGCAACAGAAGACACTGCCATCAACAGAGGAGGGGTTGAAATTAGAAACAAGAGATTCTGCAAATGCTGAAAATTTTGACCAGTATACACAAATCGGTGGAGAAACTCTGCATGTCTACCCCTTCTGCTGAGTTCCTCCAGCATTTCTGGCATACTGGTTAAAATTAGAGTTGATTAAGATTCTAGAATTGGAGAACATGGATAAGTCTTCTGTAATTATAGAACTGGTGACCCCTGGGATTATGGAGGAAATGGAAAACAAGGATGAGAGGTTTAAAATTAAGGTGGGTTGAACTGGGAGCTGACAGCAAGCACACAAAGGATGAGTCTAAGAGACTTGCAGAATAGTTTGGGGCAAGATGATTTTAAATAAAAGTTCAAAAGTAAATTTATTGTCAAAGTGCATATGTCACCCTAAGATTCATTTTCTTGGTGGCATTCACAGTAAATACAAAGTAATATAGTAGAATCAATGAAGATCTATATACAAAGAACAGCAAACGAGCAAAATCAGAATCAGGATCAGGGTTATTATCACTGGCATGTGATGTGAAATTTGTTAGCAGCAGCAGTATAATGCAATGCATAATATAGAAGAAAAAACAAAATAAAAATAATAAATAACTAAAACAATTACAGTATATGTATATTGAATAGATTAAAAATTGTGCAAAAAACAGAAATACTATATATTAAAAAGGTGGGGTAGTGTCCAATTAGGACTCGGATGGCAGAGGGGAAGAAGCTGTTCCCGAATCGCTGAGTGTGTTCCTTCAGGCTTCTGTACCTCCTACCTGATGGCAACAGCGAGAAGAGGGCATACCCTGGGTGCTGGAGGTCCTTAATAATGGCTGCTGCCTTTCTAAGACACCGCTCCTTGAACGCTGGTACCCAAGATGGAGCCAACTAAATTTACAATCCTCTGCAGTAGCCCACCTCCCCCCCTCATCCCAGACAGTGATGCAGCCTGTCAGAATGCTCTCCATGGTACATCTATAGGTTTTGAGTGTATTTGTTGATATACCAAATCTCTTCAAACTCTTAATGAAGTGTAGCTGCATCAACATGTTGTGACCAGGTTAGATCCTCAGAGATCTTGACATCCAGGAACCTGAAACTGCTCATTCTCTCCACTTCTGATCCCTCTATGAGGATTGGTATGTGTTCCTTCCTCTTACCCTTCCAGAAGTCCACAATCAGCTCTTTCCTCTTACTGACATTGAGTACCAGGTTGCTGTGGCACCACTCCACCAGTTGGCATATCCTGTACACCCTCTTGTCACCACTTGACATTCTACCAACAATGGTTGTATCATCAGTAAATTTATAGATGGTACTTGAGCTATGTCTAGCCACGCAGTCATGTGTATATAGAGAGTAGAGCTGTGGACTAAGCACATACCCCTGCGGTACGCCAGTGCTGATCGTCAGCGAGGTGGATATGATATCATCACTCCGTACAGATTGTGGTCTTCTGGTTAGGAAGTTGAGGCTCCAATTGCAGAGGGAGGTACAGAGGCCCAGGTTCTGTAACTTCTTAGTTAGGATCGTGGGAATGATGGTAATAAATGCTGAGCTATAGTCAATGAACAGCATCCTGACACAGGTGTTTGTATTGTCCAGGTGGTCTAAAGCCGTGTGAAGAGCCATTGAGATTGCATCTGCCATTGACCTATTGTGGAGGTAGGCAAATAGCAATGGGTCCAGGTCCTTGCTGAGGCAGCAGTTCATTTTAGCCATGACCAACCTCTCAAAGGATTTCATCACTGTAGATGTGAGTGCTACTGGGTGATGGTCACTAAGGCCGCTCACATTATTCTTCTTGGGCATTGGTATAATTGTTACCTTTTTGAAGCAAGTGGGAACTTCTGCCCATAACAGTGAGAGGCTGAAAATGTCCTTGAATACTCCCATCAGTTGGTTGGCACAGGTTTTCAGAGCCATACCAGATACTCCCTCAGGACCTTACACCAGTAAATTGTGCAAATACAAAAAGAAAAAGATAATAATAGGTAAATATGTAATAAATAAGTGTTAACATGAGTTGTAGAGTCCTTGAAAATGAGTCCATAGGTTGTGGAATTAGTTCAGTGTCGAGGTGAGTGAAGTTATCCATGCTTGTTCAGGAGATTGATGATTGGGGGTAAACTTTGGAAAATCTTGGAGTTAGGTAGTGGCTTTTGTGTAAGTTAGTATTTCAGGTTCTAACTTTTCATCACAATTGGGAGAAATTGAGAAAGTAAGCATGTAAGTTGAGAAGGGGCATTGTGGGGCAAGCAGAGGGAATGTCTGTAACAGGATGCAGACCAGGAGAATCAAGGTGATACTGATGCTACTTGAAAGAGGATAGTGAGGACTTGTTCATCATAGCTGATCTGTCTGGAGGAGGAGTTGAGAGAAGGATGAATGAGAATAGAAGCAAAAAATGGACTGCTGGGAAACTGAGATGGAGAGCAGAGTAGTTTCTGGAAGTCTGAAATAAAAGAAAATGATGGAAATGCTCATTAGATCTATCATTATGTTCTATGTTCTCTGAGGTCAGATAGCATCTGTGCTGAAAAGTCTGTCCACCAATTGTTGCCTGACCTGATGGGCATTTCCAACGTCAGTGGTTTCTTTTTGCACATGTCTACAGAGGAGGGAATGGAGGAAGCCAGCTGACAAGGCACCAGGGTAGTCAAGTGTGTAGTTATAAAAGGCACAGATGTGAGTTTTAGCACCAGATGAGATGTGGAGGGTCAGGGTCGGAGTTAGAGGTGGGAACAGATTGCCTCAGCAAAGTACACAGGTGCAAAAGCTCATTTTGGAGTTAAATAAGATACAGGTTGCACACAGCTTGTTCCAGCCTCAAGCAGATACTAGATAGATGGATGGATTTAGTAGTAAGGTAATAATGACATTTATAGCAGTGATCAAAGGCATGGCACATTAGAAGAGCAGCACTGCATCCTGAACCAGGGTGAGTGGCTAAATCTAATAATGTCTGCTTTCACTATTATTAATCTACTGCCCAGATATGACATGGACTGGAAAATACAAGCCTGACATAAAAAGTGCACATTTCTATCTATTTCTTGCTGGAAATAAAATATACAATGGCCACCTTTGTTGGTCCAGGTCCACTTGTACCAATGCAAGCTTGACTAATCTCCTTTGAATCCTCAGTTTCTATTTTCTATTCATGTAACTATGTCATAAGTGCAGCAACAGGATCTTCTGCTATTTCCCTACAAGTTTCTAATTTCTATATATAGATACTTACTTACTTCTGTTTATTGTACGTCTTGCGTTTTTGGTTGGAAATGAAACAAAACTGAACACAGTGTAGCTCCCCAGCTACATGAGATCTACTTTGGGTTCACCAAGATATCTTTGATATACTTTTAAATATAAAAAGCAAATAACCAGTTTGGTGACTCTTGGGATGTGGTTAAAACAGTTACTTTGCCTAAATATGATTCCAACCTTCATTAAAATCTTTATTTATTACTGATAGTGAATAATTGAAACTGACCTTACATGTTAGTTTGTATGTGAACCACTGCATTAACAAATGATTCCAGATTGTCATTACCACAGACGAATGGCCTAATTCTACTCCTATGTCTTATGGTCTCAGATTAAGACCACAAGACATAGGAGCAAAATTACACTATCTAGCCCATTGAGGCTACTCTGCCATTCCATCATGGCTGACTTATCATCTCTCTCAACCCCATCCTCCTGTACTTCTCCCTGTAACCTTTGTCACCCTGACTAATGAAGAACCTATAAACCTTTGCTTTAAATATAGCCTTTCTTTAAAGATTGAAGATCGTTTAATATCATTTGTATTGTCATTTCCAGTACACACGTGTAAAGGAGATGAAATAATTGTTACTCTGGATCCAATGCAGCACAAAAAAAAACCACAATAAGATAAAGAACACAATAATAAAAAAAAATAACTACATAAGCAAGTGTTTGTACAATAGATTATTTGTATGTCTATAAAGTGATGCTAAGAACAGGAGTGTCTGTACACAAGGTAACTCTGACAGAAAATGATAAGGTAGTAGTGGTGGGGGTGTGTGGAGGCATTGGTTAGTGGGCAACGGTGTTGATCAGCCTTACTGCTTGGGGAAAGCAACTGTTTTTAAATCTGGTAGTCCAGGCGTGGATGCTGTTTAGCCTCCTCCCTGATGGGAGTGGGACAAAGTTAGTTACATTGCAAATATATAAATTCCTTAACCTTAAATCTTTTCTGCTCACCAGGAATACAAGTTTGAGTGCCAGTTCAAAAGTTAAATAAATATAAGAAATATTTCTGGACGTAAAGAGAATAAGTGGGTTTTGGTTGTGATATTAGCCCGTACACCGAGTAATTGCAGATTACTGAAGCTTCAATGAAGATAACACGGTAAAGTATGCTCCTGGATCTGATGTGGTCTCATTTAGCACTTGATGTTTTAACAACTATACAGCTGTTCACTTTTTTTTAATAGATACACATCGTAACATTCACCATTTCCCCCTCTCAACTGATTTGGCATTTCACTGAATTGGTGTAGTGACCCCATTAGGTGCACTTCCGTTCAAGCCATTAGTGAGGGAAGCTAACCCAAGCCATAGATTTGCTAGGAATCCCCGGAACTGAATGAAGAAATGGGTCATGACTTCATCTAGAGAAGTGAAGGGACATGAAGGCACAGCATGTTGGCTACAGAATTAGAACCAAGACCCAAGCTTCAACAGCAAACTTCCCCTACCCAACTTTTGGTGACTGCCCAGATTCCAGAGAATACATTGGGCTCTGGAACACGGTAGGTTGGTAATCAATGCAGGGATAACTTCACTCAACATTACCATTGAAATGTCCCCACAACTTATGGACACACTTCCCAAGGACTCTTCATCTCAGGTTCTCAATATTTATTTGTTACTTTTCTTTTTGTATTTGCAGAGATTGTTGCCTTTTGTACACTGGTTGAGCGCCCAAGTTGGCGCAGCCTTTCATTGATTCTATTATGGTTATCATTTTATTATGTGTTATGCTGCCCTTGATGCTGCCCTCTGAAGGTAATTTTACATCGTCTGTCTACTCTCAGTCTGCACTTTAGGATCTTTCCCGTCTATTTCAAAATGAGGGGTAGCTGTACCCAGTGCCTTGGCCTAACTTCAGTAGGCACACAATAGGCATAGTTACACAGCTCTTTGTTGGACCTTGCTGTGCACCAAATGCCTGGTTCATTTCCAAGAAAACCTTAGTAGCCATCCTTCAGAAAATCATTGGGTATGAGTTCAAGGTTCAACAAAACTCCAAGTAAGTTTATTAGCAAAGTATATGTTACCATATACAACCCTGAGATTCATTTTATTGTGGGCATTCATAGTAAATACAAGAAATAATAAATCAATGAAAGACCAGCCTAACATGACAAACAACCAATGTCAAAAGGCAAAATTGTGCAAATCCAAAAAATAATTATAATAAATAAATAAGCAATAACATGAGATGAAGACCTTGAAAGTGAGTCCATAGCTTGAACTCATAGGTTGGTGAGTCCTAAGCGTTGGGATGGACGGTAGTTTTTGATGGGCTCTATATCACGGACTCTTTGGGGGCTTTTGTTATTGATTGTATGGCAGGGAGGGGGTCAGTGCTTGCTGGTGCAAGTGGAGGTTTGATGCTTCTGCTGTTGCTTGTGTGTGTGTGTGTGTGTGTGTGTGTGTGTGTGTGTGTGTGTGTGTGTGTGGGGCTTTGGGGTTCTGATGTTTCTGTCATTCACCTTGGGCTTTTTTGTTTCGTGGAGGTCTGCAAAGAGCAAGAACTTCAGACTGTATAATGTACACATTCTCTGATATTAAGTAGAACTATTTAAACCATTTCTGAACACGAGATGAAGAGTCCTTGAAAGGGAGACCACAGAGTGCAGGAACAGTTCAGTGATGGGGTGAATGAAATTGAAAAAGTTATCCCCTCTGGTTTAAGAATCATATGGTTGAGGGGAAATAACTGTTCCTGAACCTGGTTGCGTGGATCCTAAGGTTCCTGTACCCCCCTTCTGATGGCAGCAGTGAGAGGAGAGATGGCCCAGATGGTGGGGATCCTTAATGATGGAGGCCACTTCCTTCTGACAGTGCTCCATGTCATGTGCTCAATTGGGGAGGGATCGTGAGGGAAAGGGGGCTTTACCAGTGATGTACTTTACACTCTAAATCATAAAGGGAGGGAAGAAGGGATGGATAGATTCAGAGGACAGAATTTTGCATACCTAATTAAAGTTGTGTTAAGGAAGGTGAAGAATCTACGTACTGCAGAACACCACAAGTGCCAATGTTGTTGATGATATGCACTTTCAATTCCCCTCCAGCAAAAACTCTCAAATTTAAGTCTAACAGTTGCAAAAAAAAAAAAACAGAAAGGGAAGTTGAAAAAGTACTTTGAACAGAATTTAACTTTCAGCTTGCTGAACAGCATTTCCTTGACAGAATGTAGGAGAAGCCACAGGGTAAAAATCCCATTCTACTTCTGTGAATGATATCTGGGTACGTAATGATAAATTTTTGGCTTGACTACCAAGTTGTGGAAGTTCCTGAACCAGCGGGGATAATTTAATTCATCTCAACACTGAACTGATTCCACAACCTATGGGCTCACTTTCAAGACTCTACAACTCATGTTCTCAATATTATTTATTATTATTTTGTTTTTTTTAGAAAATATTTGCACGATGTGTTGTCTTTTGTACATTGGCTGTTTGTCTTTGTGTGCAGCTTTTCATTGATTCTATTGTGTTACTTTGTATCTATTGTGAATGCCTACATGAAAATTAATTTCAGGGTAGTATATAGTGACATTCAGTACTGTATTTGTCAACACCGAGTGGAGAGTGAGTTTGTAGATCTGACACACTAGTTCAGGAGCCTGATAGGTTGAAGGGCAGTAAGTTCCTGAACTTCATGGTCAAGCCAGAAATTCATCATTATTTAGCCAGGTATCATTCACAGAAACCAAATAGGTATTTTAACCTCCTACATTCTGTCAGGGAAAGGCAAAGGTGAAGCCCCTTGGGAGGGGTGTGGTACAGGTGGTAGAGGACTGCCAGGGGCTGGGAGTGGTGCGGGTGTAAACACACTCAGCCCTGAGACACCAGGCAAGGTCATTTGATCTCAAGCAATTGGTTTACTGATCATTACAGAATGTATCTATGGTGATTCCTGCTCCCTCCCCCCTTTCCTAACTATGATTCCCTACCCCCTTCCCACTCTCAGTCCACAAATGACCAATATCAATATCAAGTTTATTATCTCTCACATATGTCATGAAATTTGTTTTTGTGGCAGCAGCACAGTGCAATATATAAAATTACTACAGTACTGTTGCAAAAATCTTAAGACATCCGAACTTTATATACAAGACTGTACATATACAGTAATAATAAATTTACTTTGAACTTGAACTTTGGGTTAAGCTTAACCTTCTAAGATTACTGAACAGATGAATCAGTGGCGACATACTCATATTCAAGCCTGCGCAGAGCCTGTTCATTGCTGAAGCAAGGGAGGTTGATTTACATACATTAGGCATTAATGTCAGGTCTTATCCAAAGCACAAAATGAGACCTTAGTCAATGCAGCACTGGTTCCTACAAACTCCACTTCTATAATGCAATATGCCAAATGCATGAACTGTACCAGCATAAGGATGTATTATGCTACATTAGGAAATCTGAACACAGGATGCTCCTGAACCTTAGATATAACAGATTATACACTGACAAGTGTTTTTAATATGAGTTTATGTTTATTCACCTTTGAATAATATACAATAACTTTCCAGAAAGCTAACATCAAGATACAGGGACAGCACCTCTGCCATAGGGTGGAACTACATCCACCACCTTTGGCCAAGGAGCAGTCTCGGTAGAAAACAACATGTTTACCAAAAAAAAAATCATCCAAAGAAAATATTTTCAAATAGTGAAAAGTGAAATGTAGTGTTCACATACTTTGGGCTAGGGTCTGGATAGGAACTTGCATTTTCCTGTGCAGCAGAATTCAGGTTTTATTTTTCCATTATAATAGATTACAGGGTCATCACGTTAGTTTCTCTGAAAAGATAAAAATTTGTATAAATTATCCCAATGTTTGGCTTTAATCAACTGAAACTCAAACAAGAGAAAATCTGCAGATGCTGGAAATCAAAGTAATACACACAAAATGCTGGAGGAACTCAGCAGTCCAGGCAGCATCTATGGAAGAGTAAACATTTGATGTTTTGGGCCAAGGCCCTTCATCAGGAGGGGTCTCAGCCCAAAACGACGACTGTTGACTCGTTTCCATAGGTGCTGCCTGGCCTGCTGATTTCCTCCAGTATTTTGTGTGTAGCAACTGAAAATGCTTGCTTTTAATATTCACTATCATTCGACGTAATTTTGAAGAAAAATAATCCTCAGATTTTTGTTTCCTGACTTATTTCTTTCACTGAGAAAGACATCTTTCCCAGTGCAAGTGCCACCATCATTAGTCGTACTACAGTAACTTGGTCAGAGACCATCACTAACAATTAGCAAAAACAAAAGATTCAAATATTGAATCAAGGAATAGCCTGATTTTTAAAGATGCATGAACACAGAACAGCTGGAATTGTGATTACTGATCTTACTTTGTTCCAGTCCCTGCGGCCACGCCTGTGGTCTCTGTGCCTTTCATTAGAGGAGGCTGCCATCTCCCGATCGTACTCCTTCTTCATTCTGTCCTGTTTGTACCTCTCAGCCATCATCAGTAACTCTACAGGAACTGGCTGCACGTGAGAAGTTATACAACTAAACAGGGTTGTGGTAGTGAAGCAAGAGAACAGACTCACATGGCTGACAGAGACGCATAGACAGGACTACAGCAGCTTACTGCATGGAATCCCTCCCAGCCATCTAACAATCTCTTTGACATCCTACCATCAGGCAGGAAGTATTGCAGCATTAGGTCAAGGACTATTAGGATAGGAAACAGCTTCTTCCCCCAGGCCATAAGACTACTGAACACCCTGCCACCACCCAAGTCTCATCATGTGTGAAGCTCCAGAAGCATTTTATTATTTACTTTTTAACTTGAGTCATAAATGCACCTTATGCTAAATGTCAATCTTCTAGAATATATTTTATTATTTGTTAACTTATTTGTGATAATATTACTTTATGTGTTGTGTGTGAGCAATATGTAATGTGCTGCGCAATTTGATCTGGAGGGAAGTTGTTTTGTTTGGTGGTATATATTTATATGGTTGAGTGACAAATGAACTTGAATCAGACCATTCATTCTGACTGATCTACATCTGTGTTTATAGTCTACACCTTTCCCATACCACTGTGCTATCCTTTCAGTAAACTTATTTATCTTTTTGTCTGTTTTCATCTTAACTATTAATCACGGTAGCAAGCTCTTCTAATTCAAGATTCTTCCTAATCTTGAGTTAAAGCTTGTGTCCATTGGATTTATTAATTGCCATATTTTTTTTTACAGCCAGCTGGTTGAGTAATATCGCAACAATGACCTTACACTCAACAGCAGTTAAGACAAAAGAACTGATTGTGAAATGCAAGGAGGGGAAGTTGGGAGAACACACACGAGTCCTCATTGAGAGGGTCGGCAGTTGAAAGGATGAGCAGTTTAAGCTCCTGGGTGTCCACAGCCCTGAAGATCTATCCTGTGCCCAACATCTTGATGCAATTATGAAGAAGGCATGTCAGCGGCTATACTTCATTAGAGGTCTGTGGAGCTTTGGTATGTCTGCAGCACATTTTCTACAGAGGTACTGTGCAGAGTATTCTAACTGGCTGCATCACAATCTGATGTGGAGGCTCCAATGCACAGGGTCGAATAAAACTGCAGAGAGTTGTAAACTCAGCCAGCTCCATTACAGGCACTAGCCTACCTACCATCAAGGACATCTTCAATAGGCAATACCTCAAGAAGGCAGCATCCATCATTCAGGATCCCCACCATCCAGGACATGCCCTCTTCTCATTACTACCATTAGGGAGAAGGTACAGGAAACCCAAGAGACTTGCTAAATGTTTTAGGAACAACATGAACATTTCCGGAAGGGTCTGTTCTGGGACCTTCCTCTTTGTGATTTTTATAAATGACCTGGATGAGGAAGTAGAAGGGTGGGTTAGTAAGTTTGCTGATGACACAAAAGTTGGGGGTGTTATGGATAGTCTGAAGGGTTGTCAGAGGTTACAATGCAAAATCGATAGGATGCAGAACTGGGCAGATGGAGTTCAACCCAGGTAAGTGTGAAGTGCTTCATTTTGGTAGGTCAATTTTGAAGACAGAGTATAATATTAATGGTAAGACTCCTGGCAGTGTGGAGGATCAGCGGGATCTTGGGGTCTATGTCCATAGGACACTCAAAGCTGCTGCACAGGTTGACAGTGTTGTTAAGAAGGCTTAAGGTGTGTTGGCATTCATCAACTGTAGGATTGAGTTCAAGAGACTTGAGGTAATGTTACAGCTATACAAGACCTTAGTTAGACCTCACTTGGAGTACTATGTTCATCTCTGGTCACCGCCCTACAGGAAGGATGTGGATACTATAGAGAGAGTGCAGAGGAGATTTACAAGGACGTTGCCTGGAATTGAGAGCATGCCTTTATGAGAATAGGTTGAGTGAACTTGGCCTTTTCTCATTGGAATGATTGAGGATGAGAGGTGTATAAGATGATGAAGGGTCTTGATCGTGTGGATAGCCAGAGGTTGTTTCTCAGGGCTGAAATGGCTAACATGAGGGGGCATGATTTTAAGGTGCTTCGAAGTAGGTAGAAGGGGGAATGTCAGATGCAAGTTTTTCCACACAGAGAATGGTAGGTGCGTGGAATGCATTGCCAGTGATGATGGTAGAGGCAGACATGATAGGGTCCTTTAAGAGACTCTTAGATAAGTACATGGAGCATAGAAAAATAGACAGCTATGTGGTAGGGAAATTCCAGGCAGTTTCTAGAGTAGCTTACAAAATTGTAGGCTGAAGGGCCTGTAATACACTGTAGATTTCTAACATCTTCCCTTCTACCATAAGAATTTTTGAATGAACCATGAACCTCACTAGTCAGTTTTAAAAATATTTCTTATTGTAATTTATTGTGATTTTTTTTTGTATTGCACTGTACTGCTGTCACAAAACAACTATTTCATGATGCAAGTCAATGAATTAATTAATTAGAGATATAATGCAGAGCAGGCCCTTCTGAACCAATGAGCCGCACAGCCCAGCAACCCACTTATTTAACCTTAGCTTATCTACAGGATAATTTACAATGACCAATTAACCTACTAACTGGTACGTCTTTGGACTGTGAGAGGAAACCAGAACACCTGGAGGAAACACACGTACTCATGGAAAGGACGTACAAATGTTTTATAAATAGTGCTGGAATTAAAACTGAACCCAGATGCCCCGAGCTGTAATAGCATTGCGCTAACCACTACACTACCATGACGCATTTCATCAATGAATAATATCAGTGATATTAAACCTGATTCTGATTCAGTCGCCTTTGGTTTCCCTCATAAATTGAACCTTATTCTGAAAATCTAACCAATCAAACCCTTTCATAAACTCATGTCCTCTATCAGGCCACCCTTTGGCCTTTAATGCTGGATACATTCTATTCAGTTCACCACTCACCATGACTGAACTATTTAATGAAAAGTTGGATTGGATGATTTGCTAGTGCAATCCCAACTGAAAGGATTTTCCTTTATCTCATGTAATGTGATATGATCTTAAGATGTGAACATCTTATGAAAGATGAGGTGTAGAAGATACTTCAAATTGCGTTAAACGTAGATCTCTCTTTTAAGCTTTTCAGCCATAAATTGGGGCATCATTTCATCCAAACTCATTCAGTTTGCAACTGGTGCTCAGCATACACTAAAACAAAGCCCATTCACCTGCTCCTGATGGAATAGGAAAGCAAGTCGAACTGACCAATGAGTTACTGAAGTGTAATGCCAACAGAACTAAAATATACCTGACTCGATCGTTCCAGAATTCCAATCAACTCAGCAGCAAATCTCCAGTTGCTTCTTGTAACAAGTGTTATAGCTTGTCCCTTGCGCCTGAAAAGGGAACAGAATACATTTCAAACAAAAGTGACTCCATAAAATTCCGGGGATCTGCATGAAGTACTGGGAAGTATACAGCATTGAAGGAAGCTTACAACTTGGCCCTGTGAAAAGTAAAAGAGCCAGTAATTGCTCTTGGTCAGAGGGACAATGGGCTGGCGTTTTCACACAAATAACCTAGGGGAATTAGCTGGTAGTAAATACAAGATTAAGTGAAGGACTGGATAACCAACCACAAACACAAAATACTGGAAAACCTGAAGAGCTCAAAAATGCTGGAGGAACTCAGTGGGTCAGGCAGCATCTATGGAGGGGTATAAACAGTCAATGCTTCAGGCTGGCACCTTTCATCAGGTAACTCAGGGTTGGAACCAATGTCCACAGCAGCACAAACCAATACCTACCCTGCTCTGCCGGTCCGTCCAATTCTGTGCACGTACTCTTCCATATTGCGAGGAAAGTCAAAATTGAATACGTGTGTGATATCATGCACATCAAGGCCACGCGAAGCAAGATCTGTTGCGATAAGAATTCGAACTCTGCCTGCAGGGAAGAGGAGCTTGCAGTCATTTTGAAGAAATCAAATGCATTTCCGAAAAACCCCTCCCTCACTCCCACCTCACCACACACACACTGGACTCAGCCCTCAACCCCTCCCACCCCACTCCAGACTCTGAACCCTACTCCCACTCCCCAGCAACTTTGTGGATTCAGTCTCTCTTATCATGTCCATGCCATTTCCTGACCCAGTGCCCCTGAGCTTGGTTCCCTGTCAACAGTCGTCTGACAGGTTTCTGATGCTTTGTTTATGTGACACCAGCAACTCATCACCTTTTTGTGGCTGCTCAGGATCAGATACACAAGGTGTAACAGAGAGTGGATATCGGACCTCTGGAAAACAGGATATCGGAGCTCTGGAAAACAATGGTGAAGGGATAGTAATGGGGGACAATGAAATGACAGATGACCTGAATAAGTATTTTGCATCAGTCTTCACTGTGGAAGACACCAGCAGTATGGTGGAAGCTCATCCAGGTGTCAGGGAGCATGAAGTGTGTGAAGTTACCACAACTAAAGAGAAGGTTCTAAGGAAACTGAAAGGTCTGAAGGTAGTTAAGTCACCTGGACCAATTGGCATACATACCAGAGTTCTGAAAGAGGTGGCTGAAGAGATCGTGGAGGCATTAGTAATGATCTTTCAAGAATCACTAGATTCTGGAATGGTTCTGGAAGACTGGAAAATTGCAAATGTCACTCCACTCTTCAAGAAGAGAGAGAGGCAGGAGGAGGAAACTATAGGCCAGTTAGTTTGGCCTCAGTGGTTGGGAAGATGTTGGAGTTCATTATTGAGGACGAAGTCTCAGAATACTTGAAGCCACATGATAAAATAGGCCATGGTCAGCATGGTTTCCTCAAGGGAAAATCTTGCCTGACAAATCTGTTGGAATTTTTTGTAGAAATAACAAGCAGGATACACAAAGGAGAATCAGTTGTGTATTTGGATTTTCAGAAGGCCTTTGACAAGGTTCCACATGAGGCTGCTTAACAAGCTACGAGCCCGTGGTATTACATGAAAGATTCTAGCATGGATAAAGCAGTGGCTGATTGGCAGGAGGCAAAAAGTGGGAATAAATGGAGCTTTTTCTGTTGGCTGCCGGTGTCTAGTGGTGTTCCATAGGGGTCTGTGGTGAGACAGATTCATTTTACGTTTCCATTCTGTAAAAGGGCTCGATGGTTTGGAGTTTGTCAAATGAGCGCAAGATAGTTTTTTGCAGCAAAACATAGAGGTACCAACTACAGAAGGGGCAGTGTTGGATCTCCTGTTAGGGAATGAGATAGGGCAGGTGACGGAGGTATGTGTTGGGGAGCACTTTGGGTCCAGTGATCACACTACCATTAGTTTCAATATAATTATGGAGAAGGATAGGACTGGACGCAGGGTTGAGATTTTTGATTAGAGAAAGGCTAACTTTGAGGAGATGCGAAAGGATTCAGAAGGAGTGGATTGGGACAATTTGTTTTATGGGAAGGATGTAATAGAGATAAGGAGGTCATTTAAAGGTGAAATTTTGAGGGTACAGGATCTTTATGTTCCTGTTAGGTTGAAAGGTTGAAAGGAAAGGTTAAAAGTTTGAGAGAGCCATGGTTTTCAAGGGATATTGGAAACTTGGTTCGGAAAAAGAGAGGGATCTACAATAAATATAGGCAGGTTGGAGAAATTAAAAAAGCTAAAAGAAGATATGAGGTTGCTTTGGCAAGTAAGGTGAAAATAAATCCAAAGGGATTTGGATTCAGTTATATTAATAGCAAAAAGATAGTGAGGAATAAAATTGGTCCCTTAGAGAATCAGAGCGGACGGCTACGTGCGGAGCCAAAAGAGATAGGGGAGATTTTGAACGATTTCTTTTCTATGGTATTCACTGAGAAGGATATTGAATTGTGTCAGGTAAAGGAAACAAGAAGGGTAGTTATGGAAAGTATGACGATTAAAGAAGAGGAAGTACTGGCGCTTTTAAGGAATATAAAAGTGGATAAGTCTTCAGGTCCGGACAAAATATTCCCTTGGACCTTGAAGAAAGTTAGTGCAGAAATAGCAGGGGCTCTGACAGAAATATTTCAAATGTCATCAGAAACGGGGATGGTGCCAGTGGATTGGCGTATTGCTCATGTGGTTCCATTGTTGAAAGAGGGTTCTAAGAGTAACCTAGCAATTATCGGCCTGTGAGTTTGACGTCAGCAGTGGGTAAATTGATGGAAAGTATTCTTAGAGATGGGATATATAATTATCTGGATATTCAGGGTCTGATTAGGAACAGTCAACATGGATTTGTGCGTGGAAGGTCATGTTTGACAAATCTTATTGAATTTTTTGATGAGGTTACCAGGAAAGTTGATGAAGGTAAAGCGGTGGATGTTGTCTATATGGACTTCAGTAAGGCCTTTGACAAGGTTCCACACGGAAGGTTAGTTAGGAAGGTTCAATCGTTAGGCATTAATATCGAAGTAGTAAAATGGATTCAGCAGTGGCTGGATGGGAGACGCCAAAGAGTAGTGGTGGATAACTGTGTGTCAGATTGGAGGACGGTGTGTAGCGTTATGCCTCAGGGATCTGTACTGG
Source organism: Mobula birostris (assembly GCF_030028105.1). NCBI lineage: Eukaryota > Metazoa > Chordata > Chondrichthyes > Myliobatiformes > Myliobatidae > Mobula > Mobula birostris. Next base: position 170,767,962 of record NC_092371.1, read on the forward strand.
GTCCAATGTTGTTTGTCATATATATTAATGATCTGGATGATGGGGTGGTAAATTGGATTATTAAGTATGCAGATGATACTAAGACAGGTGGCATTGTGGATAATGAAGTAGGTTTTCAAAGCTTGCAGAGAGATTTAGGCCAGTTAGAAGAGTGGGCTGAAAGATGGCAGATGGAGTTTAATGCTGAAAAATATGAGGTGCTACATTTTAGTAGGACTATTCAAAATAGGGCATACATGGTAAACGGTAGGGCACTGAAGAATGCTGTAGAACACAGGGATCTAGGAATAATGGTGCATAGTTCCCTAAAGGTGGAATCTCATGTGGATAAGGTGGTGAAGAAAGCTTTTGGTATGCTGGCCTTTATAAATCAGAGCATTGAGTATAGGAGTTGGGGTGTAATGTTAAAATTGTATAAGGCATTGGTAAGGCCAAATTTGGAGTATTGTGTACATTTCTGGTCACCCAATTATAGGAAAGATGTCAATAAAATTGGGAGAGTACAGAGGAGATCTACTAAAATGTTCCCTGGGTTTCATCTCCTAAGTTACAGAGAAAGGTTGAACAAGTTAGGTCTTTATTCTTTGGAGCGTAGAAGGTTGAGGGGGACTTGATAGAAGTGTTTAAAATTATGAGGGGGATTGATAGAGTTGACGTGGATTGGCTTTTTCCATTGAGAATGGGGGAGATTCAAACAAGAGGACATGAGTTGAGAGTTAAGGGCAAAAGTTTTGGGGTAACATGAGGGGGAACTTCTTTACTCAGAGAGTGGTAGCTGTGTGGTACGAGCTTCCAGCAGAAGTGGTTGAGGCAGGTTCGATGTTGTCGTTTAAAGTTAAATTGGATAGATATATGGACAGGAAAGGAATGGAGGATTATGGGCTGAGTGCAGGTTGGTGGGACTAGGTGAGAGTAACAGTTCGGCACGAACTAGAAGGGCTGAGATGGCCTGTTTCCGTGTTGTAATTGTTATATGGTTATCTGTCAATGATTTGGATGACGGAATTGATGGCTTTGTTGCAAAGTTTGCCAGGTAGTATGAAATTAGGTGGAGGGGCAGGTAGTTTTGAAGAAGTAGGCTACAGAAGGACTTAGAGAGATTAGGAGAATGGGCAAAGAAATGGCAGATGGAATAGTGTCAGGAAATGTATGGTCATGCACTTTAATAGAAGAAACAAAAGGGTTGACTTTTCTGAATAGAGAAAAATAACCTGAGGTGCAAAGAGACTTGGGAGTCCTTGCAGAGGATTTCCTGAAGGCTAATTTACAAGTTGAGTCTGTGGTGAGGAAGGCAAATGCAATGTTAGCATTCATTTCAGGAGGACTAGAATATTAAAGCAAGGACATAGTGTTGATACTTTATAAGGTCTCACTTTTGGTATTGTGAGTAGGTTTGGGCCCCATATCTTAGAAAGGATGTGGTGAAACTAGAGAAGGTTCAAAGGAGATTCACAAAATTGATTCCAGGATTGAATAGCTTGTCATATGAAGAGCATCTGATGGCTCTAGGCCTGTATTCATGAGAACTCAGAAGAATGAGGGGTGACCTCATAGAAACTATCGAATGGTGAAAAGGCCTTGATAGAGTGGATGTGGAGAGGATATTTCCTATGGTGGGAAAATCTAAGACCAGAGGATACAGCCTCAGAATAGAGGGCTGTCTTTTTGAAATGGAATTGAGGAGGAATTTCTTTTGCCAGAGAGTGGTGAATCTGTGGAATTAGTTGCCACAAGGAGCTATGGAAGCAGAAACTTATGTATATTTAAGGGAGAGGTTGATAGATTCTTGATTGGTCAGGGCATGAAGGAATATGGGGGGAGGGGGTGGAAAGGTAAGAGATTGGGGCGGAGAGGAAAAATGGATCAACCATGATGAAATGGTGGACAGACTCAATGGACCAAATACCTAATTCTGCTCCTATATTTTATGGTATTATGGAAATACATTTGATCGACACATTTCACTGTGTTTTTATGTATACCTGAAAAATAAAGCTAATCTTTATAAATCATTACTGTTCTGAAGAAATGGTGGCTGGTGTGAGGACTAATGAGAAGGCATCTCAGAGTGCCATGGGAAGAGCTGAGGTCTAGCGTCGATCACACAATACTTACCTTCATAAATAATCATAGTATCATGGGGTAATAAGATCTGGGAAGAAGTTAGAGGTTTAACACACTCTTCATAATCAGTGCCTATCAACTCCTAACTATCACATCAATAAACTACCACTGCTAAAAATTTCACCACAAGCAATTATTCAGTGGGTCTAGTCCTATATGACATAGGAACAGAATTAGGTCATTCAGCCCATCATGGCTGCTCCACCATTCAACCATGGCTGATTTATTTTCCTTCTCAACCCCATTCTCCTGCATTCCTCACATAACCTTTAAAGTACTTACTAATTAAGAAGCTATTAACCCCCACTTTAAATACACTCAATGACTTTACATCTGTGGCAATGAATTCCACAGATTCACCACCCTCTGGCTAAAGAGATTCCTCCTCATTTGTGATGGAGGGCACTTTGTAAACAAACACACTAACTCACTCGTCATTCTGCTGTCTTCCCTGGTGTATTCTCAGAATGGGGTCACTGCTTTGCTGCTGCTTATGCATGGGAGGGGAGAGCTGGGGGGGGGCTTTCGGGTTCTAACTGTCATTCATTCTTCGGGGTACTCCTCTGTTTCTGTGGATGCTTATGAAGAAGAAGAATTTCAGGATGTATATTGTATACATTTCTCTGACATTAAATGTACCTATTGAAACCTATTAAACTGAGCTGATGCACTTGAGTTGACGTTATGGTGCCTTTCCTGGCATACACAGCTGAAGTATTCAATTTCTTTAGTAATTGGGATGTGCAAGTGTGTATATGTTGTTTGTATATTGAATTTCAGATAGATACTTCTGTTGATTTTGTCGTATGATTGTAACTACATTGTGAGGTGCATCATATTCTAATTCACGTTTAGTCTCAAGTTACCTTTGTGGGTAATTAAAAATCAGGGTCTTTGCTCTCAGTAAGAGGGAGATCAGGGCTGCCAAGAGTTCACACTGGACCAAAATAATATGGAACTATTATTGTGTTTTCTGGTAGTTATCTTTGGCAATTTTCTTTTCAATATTTTTGCTAATTTTTGTAATTTTTATTTTGACACACCCAATAAACACCCTTACACGAAAAGGCTAAGTGACTCCAGCCAGTTTTCCTATAGTCACAACCCAAAATCTAACATTTCTTTTTTAAAATGGACATCCTTGTATTCTGAGACTGTGCCCTTTGGTCCTGGACTTCCTTACTGTTGGAATCATCCTCTGCATGTCCACTTAATCTTCTAAACCCCACTGAGTACAGGTCCAGACCCATGAAATGCTGTTCATATATCAACCCTTTCAAACCCAGGATCATTCTCGTGAACTTCTCTGGACCCTCTCCAATGCCAGCATGACCTTTATTAGATATGGGGCCTAAAACTGCTCACAATACTCCAAATGCAGTCTGATCAATGCTTTATAAAGCCTCAGCATTTAACTTCAGATTTCCGATTTTCCTTCCATATTCCCTTGAAGCTTTAGAGAGGGTGCAGAGAGATTTACTAGGATGTTTTTTGGATTGGTGATCAGTTCTTATGAGGACAGGTTGAGTGAGTGAGGGTTTATTTCTTAGAAGCAAAGGACAAGAGGTGACTTGATAGAGGTGTACAAGATGATAAAAGGCATGGATCGAGTGGATAGCCAGAGGTTCTTTTTTCCAGGATGGAAATTGTTAATAGCAGGGTGCATAATTTTAAGACAATTAGAGGAAAGTGTAGAGTGTGTTGAAGGAGGCAGATAAAATAGGGACATTTAAGAAACTCCTAGGCACATGGATGATATCAAAAATGGATGATTTTGTAGGAGGGAAGGGTTAGATTGATCTTACAGCAAGTTAGAAGGTTGGCATAACATAGTGGGCTGAATTGCCTGTATAGTGCAATAGTGTTTTATGTTCTCTTACTTTCCGGTGATGTCATCTACAGACTTGTTATATCACAATCAGATTATAAAATCTCCTGGCTTTTGACTCTCCTCCTCTGCTCTCATCACATCATATCCTAGGTTCAGGATCCTCACCCTTCCCCTGCGTCGTCCACACCACAGCTCCTCCAGAATCCGCATCCTGAAAATTCTGCCTTCCTAACTCTCACACACAGACTTCAACATCATAGCCTCCCACAGCAAACAATTCCTCAGACCCAGCAAAGGGGAAGTAATACAATTTGTCAGAATACTTTATTTACAAGAATATTCCAAAGCACTATAAAGAATATTAATATTAATGGTGACTCTTGGCATTGTGGAGGATCTGAAAGATCTTGGGGTCCATGTCCATAGGACACTCAAAGCTGCTGCGCAGTTGACAGTGTTAAGAAGGTGTATATTGTGTTGCCATTCATCAACCATGGGACTGAGTTCAAGTACCGTAAGGTAATGTTACAACAATGTAAGACCTTGGTCAGACCCCACTTGGAGTACTGTGTTCAGTTCTGGTCACCTCACTACAGGAAGGATGTGGAGACTATTGAGAGAGTGCTGCCTGGATTGGAGGGCATACCTTATGAGAATAGGTTGAGTGAGCTTGGCCTTTCCTCCTTGGAGCGAAGGAGGATGAAAGGTGACCTGATAGAGGTGTATAAGACATTGAGCGGCATTGATCATGTGGATCGCCTGAGGCTTACATAAGGGGGCACAGTTTTAAGGTGCTTGGAAATAGGAACCAAGGGGATGTCAGGGCTAAGTTTTTCACATAGAAAGTGGTGGGTGTGTGGAATGCACTGCCAATGGCAGTGGTGGAAGCGGTTACAATAGGGTCTTTCAAGAGCCTCTTAGATAGGTACATGGAGCTTAGAGAAATAGAGGGCTACGCACCAGGGAAATTCTATGCAGTCTCTAGAGTAGGTTACATGGTTGGCACAACATTGTGGTCTGAAGGGCCTGTAATGTGCTGTAGATTTCTATGTTCACCCAAGAAAGGGCTGTGTGAATAGATGGGGCGGTCAGAGATAAGGAAGATTATTTGATCAGTGCTTTAGCAATACACCTAAACTGTGCCAACAACCCAACCTCCTCTCAAATTTTTTCTTTAAGTTAAAATAAGTATTGAGACAACTTGGGGCTCTTTTAATTGCTCTCCATTGAGTTCGGGAGAGACTAGAACTAAAAGCCACGGATTAAGTGTAATGGTGAAATACCTAAGGGGAACCTGAGGAGGGACCTCCTTCACCTAGAGCAGGCGGTGGGAGTGTGGAATGAGCTGCCAACGGAAATGGTGGATGCAGTTTCGATTTCAACATTTAACAGAAGTTTGGGCAAGTACATGGATAGGAGGGGTATGGAGAGCTATGGTCCAAGTGCGGGTTGATGGGACTCGGCAGAATAACATTTTGGCATGGACTAGATGGGCCAAAGGGCTTACTTCGGTGCGGTAGTGCTCCAATAATCTGTTCTTGAGTTTGGTTACATGACATAATTTATGATCACTGTTGGGCATCCTCACACACTTGGTAACAAGTTAACAAATTCCACATTATAAGGTGAGCAAGGGAGTATCACAGAAAGAGGATGAAAAATAACAAAGCTAAATCTAATCATTTTGAGGTTCAGCAACTGCTCAGTTTTCCCCTAAAGGTGCATAAATCCTATGTAATGGATAAATACATCAACCCAAAATGATTTGTGACATCAGAAATCATCCTTTAACATACCTTCTTTGAAATCATTGAGTGCCTGTTCTCGGTCACACTGTTCCCGATTACCGTGAAGAGACTGGACTGGGATCCCCTGGAGGCTGAAGTCACTTGATAAGTCATCAGCTCTAGAACAAGATAAGTTTACAACATCAATCCTTCTTCATAAAAAAAAACTCCGTCAAAAAAAACTCAGTGGTTCTGCATGCCATCCTATTGAAAATGTGAACAAGTGGTAGTACAGTTTCACCCGCACTGACCTCCATTGTCAAGAACTCTGCACAGGCTAATTGATAATTCACGGCAGTATTGGTTCCATCATTTTCTTTCTTGGGTAAAATACTAAATGTTAAATTAACAAACATTTGGTTACTTCTTGCCATATTGGGGCTAAACATTTGTCCTCATGGCACTAACACTGAAAGTTCCATTGTGGATCTTGAGGCATCTGTATCTCTCCCAACCCTCTCCACATGATGAAATTTACTACCACTTTCAATACACCAGCATGGTCTCTGATCAGTTGAAGAAAAAGGTAAGATCATGACCTGCGCCTGGCATTAAACTCTTGGTGCGCCAGGCTGCAGTGCCTTCATCTCTGTTTCAGAGGCCTGAACTACTTATAGTAGGCATTTCATGGCACTGGACAAAATACTACAAATGTTGTCTGCATAACCTATCGGCGAAGGGAACCAAAATCAGTGTCACCTCTTGGGCCAGGATTCCCAACATGGAGCCCCTGATTTCTCTCCATTGGCCACATCCCTCACATGCCCTGGACATCACTTCTGAAACAGACACTCCTGAGTCCTATCGTGGAAGTTGGTTACCAGAAGGGTGGAGAAGAAGACTCATAGATGTGTCTGAGGACCCTTTTGAGCACTTTGTGGTTGAAGGCCAGTTATCCCAGAGGTTGGTTCTGCAGGTGTTGAGGAAAACAGCAATCCCCAAGTCAGACACTGGTTCCCAGTTCAGAAGTCTGTATGGATGGGAGTCAGGAGGGCCTGCAATTCCCCAGATTACCAGGGTTATAAGTCTGCGCAAGTCTGGAAGTTGAAGACCGAAGGTCAAATGCATGACTGACAAGTCCTGGGGTCAAGACCTGAAGTTAAGACCTGCGATCAGTGAATGCTGGGGTCAATATCTAAAGATTGACAAAGCCTGGAGGTAGAAAGCCCTTAAGTTGAAGACCGAAGTTGGTGTGTTCAGAAGTAGTGGCACAAAGGCTGAAGCCCTGTGTTAGCTTGCCCAGAAGTAGAGGCCAGTTATTTATGAGGTTGCGAGGTCAAGGACTGGAGGCCTGAAAGCAGTTTTCCTGGGGCTGGAGGACCGGGCGTGTGAGTGGGTAGGAGGGATGAAAGAGGCTTGTTTTGCTGTTGTTTTGTTGCTGTGTTCTGTGTTGTTATGCTGAGTATTGTGGGCATGCTATGTTGGTGCCAGAATGTGTGGTGACACTTGTGGGCTGCCCCAGTATATACTTGGGTTCTGTTAGCTGTTAACACAAACAATGCATTTCTCTGCAAGTTTCGATGTGCATGTGACAAATACACTAGGTCATAAAGTGCCCATGATCCTAGCCACAGACTGCCCCTTCTATGTAATGGACAGTGATTTCTATACCAGCCTCATCAGCCACCTCAGAATCTAGAAAACTAGAGAGGAAGTAAGTGATCCTTGAAACTGATGGACTGCTCAGAAGAAAGGAAAGAAAAGAAATAAAGATCAGGTGGTGAAGTCCTGCACACAGAAAGAAACACTCATTCTGATCTTAAAGCAATGTGAAAGCTTATCGATCAGCTTTCTTGTAAAGATTTAAAGACCTTTCTAAAAATTAGCTTTGTCACATGTATAAACCAGCAACTTCACTGCCACAAGAGAATTCCATTTTATCTACAAGAATCGAGTCTTTCGAAAGATTCATTAGAACCATATCACATTTAATGTTTTGATTCAGTAGAAATGAGACAAAATATTCTGTACAATTAACAAAAAGTCATAGTTTATAGGAAAATCATTTGCAAATAGGGACATCACAGGCATAGTTACCGGCTTTTCCCTGATACAGGTGTCCCCTGCTTTTCGAACGTTCGCTTTACGAAACCTCACTGTTACGAAAGACCTACATTAGCACCCCGTTTTCACTTTCAGAAGGTGTTTTTACTGTTACGGAAAAAAATCAGCGCGCGCTCCCAACAGCCGCTCTCCCCGGATTTGGAACTGCATTCTCGCCGGCACTGCTTAAACACATGCCTGTGAGCAGTCGGTTGCAAGATGAGTTCTAAGGTATCAGAAAAGCCTGAAAGAGCTTTTCCGTTCGCTATTGCATTCAGTTTCGATTGTTATCCTTTCCTCTTCCAATTGCATCAGCTCTTCATCTATCAGTTCTTGGTCATGGGATGTCAAAACCTCTTCAACATCATCTTCATCAGCTTCCACAAGTCAAACTCACTTTGTCCTTACTTCGTTCACCACGATCAAAACGCTTAATTATGTCTAGTTTTACGCTAACTGTAACACCCTTACGAGCTCTTTTAGGCTCTTCTGATACCTTAGAACTCATTTTGCTAACGGCTGCTCACAGGCACGTGGTTAAGTAATGCCGGCTAGAATGCAGTTCCATGGGAAGAGCTTGGCTGCTCGGGGCGCGTGGTGCCTTTTTTCGTAACAGTGAAAACACCTTCTGTTAGCGAAAACAGGTAACTAATGTAGGTCTTTTGTAACAGCGAGGTTTTGTAAAGTGAACGTTCGAAAAGCGGGGGATACCTGTACTCCCATTTTTCTGAAGAGCTGGATTGGGCTGTAGAATTGTTATTTTGCATGTATTTTTATGTAATTTTACTTTCCTATGCTGGTATTTTTTATATAATCTCCTGAATATATGTAATTATTCAGTAAATTTTCCAGTAATTACAATACAGTTGCCTCTGCATTTTTCTGGAAACTTCTTGGTTTCATATAACAGTGCAGCACAGGAACAGGCCCTTGAGCCCACAATGTTTGCTGAACCATTTAATTAGTAATCGAATAGTTATCCATTCTGCCCACACAATGTCCATATCCTTAAATTTCCCTAACATTTATGTGCCTATGTAAACATCTCTTAAAAGCCCTTAGAGCAGCGGCCTCTACCACCAGCCCCAGGCACAGCATTCCAGGCATCCACCACTCTGTGTAAGAAAAATCTTGTCCCTCATATTTCCTTTGAACCTACCCCCTCTCACCTTAAATGCATGCACTCTGGTATGAGACAATTCCACCCTGGGAAAAAGATAATCCTCTCTATCCATGCCTCTCAACCTTATAAACCTCTATCAGATCTGCCCTCAGTCTCTGCCACTCCAGACAGAACAACTCAAATTTGTTGTTATAGCACATCCCCTCTAATCCAGGCAGCATCCTGCTACTTGAATCTGGCTACTTTATTGTCTAAATGTTATCAATGGAATTTCTGTTCATTTCTAGTCTGGTATGAGAAGACCATGACTACTTTCTAGTCTGCTCTTTAGTTCTTTCTGGCCAACAGTTAGAAGAGCAAAGTAGTATCAAGAGAAATACAGTCTACAAATTAGAGAATTTAAATGAATCAGGGGCAGTGGAAGTAGACAAACCAATTGTCTTTGTTCTTGCCATGCGCTTGAAAGAGATGGAGGCTGCCATTTTGTGAAGTTGCTAACTTTCATCTTGTGAACTGTTTGAGAACTGACCTTGCTCTGGGATAATCTAATTAGAGCAACGAAATGTGGACACAAGGAGTTTCTGCTATTGATCTGTTAAACCCAAGACCATTCTTAGATAATCTGTGTGTAAGGGGTTTCTTCTTTTATGTTACTGCATAGGCTAATTAAAATGGCTTCTCCGTTATGTTATAATTGAAATGGCTTCTTTGTTATGTTAACTGCTGAGAAAGTTCTCTTGCTAGCAGTTTGTTTGGATTATGTTACTGATAAGAGGGTGAACGAACCAATTGGGATAGATGTTATTCTTTCTGTGTGTCTGTAAGTTATTGTTTGGATTGTTTGGGCGGGAGGAGGAGGAGGAGGAGGAGGAGGAGGAGGAGGAGGAGGAGGAGGAGGAGGAGGAGGAGGAGGAGGAGGAGGAGGAGGGAGAGAGGGAGAGAGGGAGAGAGGGAGAGAGGGAGAGAGGGAGAGAGGGAGAGAGGGAGAGAGGGAGAGAGGGAGAGAGGGAGAGAGGGAGAGAGGGAGAGAATGAGAATGAATGAGAATGAACAAGGTGCTGTGAGTCGGCTAACGGGGTCAGACCCCGATCAGGAGTCGGAGGTCCAGGGTGTTCAGCGAGGAGAGGAGACGGAGACGGACTCATGTGGAGCGTCTGGTCGACCACCGTTGTTGGTCCCAGGCGGCAGGTCAAGCTTGTCCGAGGGGATCACAGGGTGAAGAAGGAGGGTCCCGAGCTCCAACTGTTTGTGCACGAAGAGATTGAACTTTGATAAGTGTGGTGCCTTTTATTTTCCTTTTATATTTTATCTCTATTAATTATATAGTTCCAGTAATATCTACAAACTGTAATTCATTTATTTGTACCTGGTGTATTCTCTGTTATTTGGGTGGGGTGGGGTGCATTACACAAACTAATTACCCAGCTTGGTGGGGCCGAGGGCTGTTTCCCTAGACGACAGCGAGCTGAATGACCCTGAGGCTTGCCAGGAGGGCTACATGTGTATTGTGTACAATGGCAGGTTTTCAGAGGTAATCTCGTTATCTTGGTCAAATGGTTTGAACCAGCGAAGAGGAGAACATAAGTCACCCAAGGCATGAAGTTGTATAACCTTTGAACCAGAGCTAATAAGGTATTATAGATCAGTCAGATGACCTATAGCCAACAACAATGAAATGCAATATTTGAACTGGTAAGGAATAAATATAAAAGTAGACGCTTTGAATGCAAAATAGTGACAACTCTCCAATCACCAGAAACCAACCATCACCGTTGTGGAGCACACACGGATATGTGGAGATTGGGGTGGGACCATGAGGAACACATGGCCAGCGCAGACTACTTTTACTGGTATAACCTCTTCTATTCTTTAACTTCATGGAAGGTCAGGAAAACTTAGGTCTGCACACAAGTATTTGGTTGCGTAAATTTGCATGCCCTTCATTGAGGCTATTTGTCAGTAATTATAGATTCTCTGTGTCTCTCTGATCATTATTACTAAGAGGTAGATCCTTGTAAAAACACTTGATAAAACAGCCATAAGCAAGTTTACACCTCTTTCTTAACCTCTGAAGAACCTTTGGATTGCAAAAGCATTAGGATCCAAGAGAAGTAAAGGACTTGATTGATTTTCAAAGTTCAAAAGTTTAAAGTAAATTTAATATCAAAATATCTATAAGTTAATATTTAACCCGGAGATCCATTTTGACCCAGCGATGATCAAGTAACCATCCTGGATGGTGTACAACTTAGGAGATTGAACACGTTGGCGATGGCTTTTCCACACTGGGGATAGACAATGGCTGTGCTCCTTGCATCCATACATGCTACAGCCATGGTGCACCAGTGGCAGAGGAAGGGGCCAGTTAGGATCTTGAGTGAGTCCCTCTAGAACAGGGATTCCCAATCTGGGTCCACAGATCCCTTACTTAATGGTATTCGCTCATGGCATTAAAAAGTTTCCCATCCCTGCTCTAGAAGATGAATGCCCTCAGACCATCCTGACATGGGATGGAGAACCGTACATCTATGATGGAGATAAACTGGTTGGGAACAAGCAGCTGGAAACTGAAAAGGTGACAGAGGACATCAAGTTGTCTTGTTTAAAGGCATACGAGTATGTGTAATACTGCCCACAGGTCCGTATGATTCAAGCGTTAATATCTCTTAAATAGCTTGAGAACCAGCTTGACAACATTCAGGACAACACCCAATTCATCAAAAATCCAGTCCTTTGACAATGAATCTTCTATTCTCTCCATTGCTGACATACCTTACAGGATCAATTTCAGTCAAACATCCTTCTCCCAAATGAACTCCAGTTACTCATAAGTCACATATCACCCTATTTCTGGGTCAAAAGCCTGGAAATCTTTGTACAACACCTTGATCACAGGAACAACAGTGGATCAAGTGTGGCTCAGCAATTCTTACTCAAGGGTAAATTTTTTTTAAAGTTCTGATCTTAAGGGAAGAACTTCTATAGTTCAAACCAGGCGACCAGAATCCATTTTTTAATTTTAGAATTGTACATCTTATAGCACAGGACATAATCATTTGAGCTCATTATGCTTTGTTGACTTGTTGCAAAGATTAATCCAATTAGAAACACAATTGATTCTGCAGATGCTAGAAATCCGGAGTACACATTCAAAATACTGAAGGAACTCAGCAAGTCAGGCTATAGAAAGGAATGAACATTGGTGCTTCTGGACGAGATCTTCCTTCCTACCAGTCAGAAAGAGAAACTGATTCAATGGAAAGCCAAATAATTCCTTTATTTTCATTTCTTTCTGTAAAGGGTCGATAGGTTCTGAATTAGAAAAGGCAAAGTTATGGTGAGAAAGCAGGAGAATGGAGTTGAGAGGGATAATAAATCAGCCATAATGGAATGGTGGAGCAAACCCAATGGGCTGAATGACCAATTCTGCTACTATGTCCTATAAGTAGGTAAGTTCTCCAGTGTACTAGCTGATGAATTTTCCTTAGTTAACAAGTCAACTTAGATAGATGATCATTATTCACAGTACTAATCATGGAGTTCTATGATGCCGATTAGCTCAATATCACATCACAACCACACTACACCTCAACAGCACAAGAGATTTCGCAGATATTGGAAATCAGGAGCAACACACAAATGCCGGGATAGGCAGCATCTGTGGAGAGTCATAAACAGTCGTCGTTTCAGGATAAGAGCCTTATTGGAACCTGATGAAAGGTCACAGCATGAATGTCGACTGTTTATTCCCTTCCATAGATGCTGCCTGACTTGCTGAGATCCTCCAGCAATTGATGTGCTACACATCAATAGCACCTGTTCAGATTTGATATGCTTTTTAACATCCTGAAGTCAAGAAATATAAGGAGGTTCCTACTGCAATCAAAGCACTTGATCTCAGTACATCCCGAGGCAGATTAGTGCCTGGCAGAGATTGAGACACCATTGTCTACAGCAGTAAAGAAACATCCGATGGAATTTACCAAACCAGATTCAACGATAATAACTTGATCATGGGTCAAACACTGTAAGACCATAGGAGCAGAATCAGGCTATTTGGCCCATTGAGTCTGGCTCTGCCATTCAATCATGGTTGATCCTTTTCTCCCCCCCTCCTCAGCCCCACTCCCTGGCCTTCTCCCTGTAACCTTTGAAGCCATGTCCAATCAAGAACCTATCAAGTTCTGCCTTAAATACACTCAACGACCTGGCCTCCACAGCAGCCTGTGGTAATTAATTCCACAAATTTACCTCTGGCTAAAGACATTTCTCCGCAACTGCTTTAAGTGGACGCCCCTCTATCCTGAGGCTGTATCCTCTTGCCCTAGACTCCCTTACCATGGGAAACATCCTTTCCATATATACTCTGTCTAGGCTTTTCAACATTCAAAAGGTTTCATTGAGATCCTCCTCAACCTTCTAAATTCCAGCGAGTACAAACCCAGAGCTATCAAACATTCCTCGTATAACCCTTTCATTCCAGGAATCATCCTTGTGAACCTCATCTGGACCCTCTCCAATGCCAGCACAGCTTTTCTTAGATGAGGAGCACAAAACTGTTCATAATACTCAAGGTGAAGCCTGACCAATGCCTTATAAAACCTCAGCATCACATCCTTGCTCTTGTATTCTAGACCTCTTGAAATGAATGCTAACATTGCATTTGCCGTCCTCACCACCGATTCAACCTGCAAGTTAACCTTTAGGGTGTTCTGCACAAGGACTCTCAAGTCCCTTTCCAAAGCAGACTTTTGGATTTTCTCCTATTTAGAAAATAGTCTGCACATTTATTTCTACTGCCAAAGTACATGACCATGCATTTTCCAACGTTGTATTTCATTTGCCACTTTCTTGCCCATTCTCCTAATCTAAGTCCTTCTGCAGTCTACTGGTTTCCTCAACACTACCTGCTCCTCCACCAATCTTTGTATCATCTGCAAACTTGGCAACAAAGCCTTTTATTCCCTCATCTAAATCATTGATATATATACAGCATAAAAAGATGCGGTCCCAATGCCAACCCCTACGAACACCACTAGTTACTGGCAGCCAACCAGAAAAGGAGCCTTTTATTCCCACTTGCTGCCTCTTACCAATCAGCTAATGCTCTAACCATGCCAGTAACTTTCCTGTAATACCATGGGCTCCTAACTTGGTAAGCAGCCTCATGTGTGGCACCTTGTCAAAGGCCTTCTGAAAGTCCAAACATACAACATCCGCTGCACCCCTTTTACTTACCCTACTTGTAATCTCCTCAAAGAATTCCAACAAGTTCGTCAGGCAGAATTTTCCCTCAAGGAAACCACGCTGACTTTGTCTCATCTTGTCCTGTGTCACCAAGTACTCCATAACCTCATTCTTAAGAAATGACTAACAACTTCCCAAGCAATTAGGTCAGGCTAACTGACCTATAATTTCCTTTCTGCTGCCTTCCTCCTTTCCTAAAGAGTGGAATGACATTTGCAATTTTCCAGTCCTCTGGTACCATGCCAGAGTCCAATGATTTTTGAAAGATCATCACTAATGTCTCCATAATCTCTATTGCTACCCCTTTCATAACCCTAGGGTGCAGTTCATCTGGCCCAGGTGACTTATGTACCCTTAGGCCTTTCAGCTTTTTGAGCACCTTCTCCCTTGTAATAGTAACTGGACTCACTTCTCTTCCCTCACACCCTTCAACATCTGGCACACTGCTAGTGTCTTCCACAGTGAAGACTAATGCAAAATACTCATTTAGTTCATCTGCCATTCCTTTGCCTGTTATTTTTTCTCTGGCCTAATTTTCTAGCGGTCCTATACCCCACTCTCATCTCTCATTTCATATTTCATCTTTTCCCTAATGATTCTTTTAGATGCTCTCTGTAGGGCTTTAAAAGCTTCCCAATCTTCTGCCTTCCCGCTATTTTTTGCTTTTCTTGTATGCCTTCCCTTTTGCTTATACATTAGCTTTGACTTCGCGTGTCAGCCACGGTTGTACTATTTTACCATTTGAGTATTTCTTCAATTTTGGAGTACATCTATCCTGCACCTTCCTCATTTTTCCCCAGAAACTCAAGCTATTGCTGCTTTGCTGTCATCCCTGCCAGCATCTCCTTCCAAGTTACTTTGGCCAACTTCTCCTTATTCCACTATAATTTCCTTTACACCATTGAAGTACTGCCATGTCAGACTTTACTTTCTCCCTATCAAATTTCAAGTTGAACTCAATCATATTGTGATCACTGTCTCCTACGGGTTCTTTTACTTTAAGCTCCCTAATCACCTCTGGTTCATTACATGCAGTATATATCCAGTATCGCTGATCCCCTCGTAGGCTCAACAACAAACTGTTCTAAAAAGCCATCTCGTAGGCATTCAAAAACTCACTCTTAAGATCCACTTCCAATCTGATTTTCCAAATTGACCTGCATGTTGAAATCTCCCATGACTATCATAATATTGCCCTTGCAACACACTTTTTCTGTTTCCTGTTGTAATCTGAGGTCCACATTCCTGCTACTGTTCAGAGGCCTGTATACAACTGCCATCAGGGTCCTTTTACCCTTGCAGTTTCTTAACTCAATCCACAAGGATTCAACATCTTCCGATCCTATGTCACATTTTTACAGATTTGATGCTATTCTTTACAAGCAGAGCCATGCCACACCCTCTGCCTACCTTCTTATCCCTCTGATACAATATGTAACCTTGGACATTTAGCTCCCAACTACAACCATCCTTCATCCAAGATTCAGCAATAGCCACATCACCATACCTGACTATCTGTTATAGTGCAACAAGATCATCCACCTGATTTCTTATACACCGTGCATTGTGATTTAACACTTTTGAGTACTGTACTCTTTTTAATTCCGCATCCCTAATGCACTGATGCTCACACTTCTGTCTGCATAATGTCCTATCATCTGCCTGCCCTTCCTGACAGTCTGACTGCATGCAATCTTCACAGAGAAAACATACAGCACAATACAGGCTCTTTGGCCCACAATCCTGTGCCAAACATGTACTTACTTTAGAAATTACCTAGGGTTACCCATAGCCCTCTATTTCTTTAAGCTCCATGTACCTATCCAGGAGTCTCTTTAAACACCCTATTGTATCCGCCTCCACCATCGTTGCTGGCAGCCCATACCACGCACTCACCACTCACTGCGTAAAAAATTTATCCCTGTCATCTCCTCTGTACCTACTTCCAAACACCTTAAAACTGTGCCCTCCCTTGTAGCCACTTCAGCCCTGGGAAAAAGCCTCTGACTATCCACATGATCAATGCCTCTCATCATCTTATACACCTCTTTCAGGTCACCTCTTGTCCTCCACCACTCCAAGGAGAAAAGGTTGAGTCCACTCAACTTAATCTCATAAGGCATTCTCCCCAATCCAGGCAACATCTTTGTAAATCTCCTCTGCACTCTTTCTATAGTTTTCACATCCTTCCTGTAGTAAGGTGACCAGAACTGAGCGCAGTAGTCCAAGTAGGGTCTGACTAGGGCCCTATATAGCTGTAACATTAACTCTCGGCTCTTTAACTCAATCCCACGGTTGATGAAGGCCAATGCACTGTATGCCTTCTTAACCAGAGTGACATGCACAGCAGCTTTGAAGGTCCTATGGACTCATACCCTAAGATCCCTCTGATCCTCCACAATGGAAAGTCTTACCATTAATACTATATTGTTCCATCATATACGCCATATATTTTCTTTTCTTCTTGACTAGATTTTTAATAGTCTTTGTACATCACTGTTCCTGTACCCTACCATTCTTTCCGTGTCAATGGAACACACCTATGCAGAACGCCATGTACATATCCCCTGAACATTTGCCACATTTCTGCTGTACATAACCCTGAGAACATCTATGCCCAATTTATGCTTCCAAGTTCCTGCCTGATAGCTTCACATTTCCCCTTACTCCAATTAAACACTTTCCTAACTTGTCTGTTCCTATCCCTCTCCAAAGCTATGTTAAGGAGATAGAATTGTGATCCCTATCTCCAAAATGCTCTCCCACTGAGAGACCTGACACCTGGCCAGGCTCATTTCCCAATACCAGATCAAGTACAGCCTCTCCTCTTGTAGGCTTATCTACAAATTGTGTCAGGAAACCTTCCTGAACACACCTAACAAACTCCACTCCATCTAAACCTCTTGTTCTAGGGAGATGCCAATCAATATTTGGGAAAATGAAATCTCCCACCACGACAACCCTATTATTATTACTCCTTTCCAGAATCTGTCTCCCTATCTGCTCCTCGATGTCCCTGATACTTTTGGGTGGTCTATAAAAAACACCCAGTAGTTATTGACCCCTTCCTGTTTCTAACTTCCTGAGTCGCTTCACTCTGGTTCCCACCTCCCTGCCAAATTAGTTTAAACACATGTCAGCTGACAGCATGTGTTCCCCCCATGTAGAAACACAATGTCCCTGTAAGCTTGCATGAACTAGATTTGAAGAAAGGCAAAGAACCACTGCTCTCACATAGGTGCTACAGTACTTACATGATCTTTTTTCCAACAAAAATGATGACTTTGTCCTCTGGTTTCATGCATTCGATGAAGTGAAGTGTATAGTTTCTTTTCTCTTCTTCAGGGATAACAATTACATTTTGCTCCACTGTCTCTACTGCCTGCCAGAAACACAATTAGATATTATCCTACATATGCTCCCTTGCTTTGTCTGTTCTGTAGGTACATTCATTCTGTTGCTGCTATACACTGGACTACACTTAATGCTACTCTGCAGAGCATTCAATTATTACAGCATTCTTGGTCCTCTTGTTTAAATTCTGAAAGTGAATCACCCATCAGGACAGCCATTTAAGGAAATTCAGCCATGAATTGCCTCATAGTTCGGAGGCGAGAGGCTAACCTTCGGCAGGCTAGGATAAGTAATGCAACCACTCAATGCTGGAGCTTAAAACGACACTGTGACAGACATAGTGAGTCCAAGCCATCATGTGGGATTTCCACTCCCCCCATCCCCCCCAGCCTGGTTGGATCCTGTAGCTTCTCCCACATTATATGGATGTCGCCAAGAGTTGAGGACCAGAGTTACAGGGATAGGTTGAACAGGTTAGGAATTTATTTCCTGGAGCGCAAGGGAATGAGAGGAAATCTTTTAGAAGTATTCACAATTATGAAGGGTATAGACAGAGTAAATTCATGGAGATTATTTTCCCTCTGGTTGTGTGAGACTAGTACTAGAGGTAATGGGTTAAGGGGAACCTGAGGAGGACATTCTTCATTCAGAAGATGTTGAGAGTGTGGAACAAGCTGCCAGTAGAAGTGGAGAATGTGGGTTTAATTTCAATATCATCATCAGGTGCCATGCCCAGTTTGAGCTTTGACTGCCAACACACTCCTGTTTCGGGTCAAGTGGATCAATTCATTGGTATTCATTTCCAGTTCTCTGGCTGCTGTCTCCACCATCATTTGTCTTTGTCTTCCTCTTGCTTTCTTCCCTTCAATCTTTCCCATAATTACCGTGCATTCTAACTCCTCTTTCCTAATCACATGTCCAATGAAGTTATGTTGCCTTTTCATGATCTCATACATTATTTCTCTTTTTTAGTTTGCTCTGTTCATGACATCCTCATTAAGATATTCGTTTCGTCCATATCCTTTGCATCCTCCTCAAAAACCACATCTCTGCTGCTACAATTCGTTTCTTCATGTTACTAGATATTGTCCAACATTCTGAGCCATATAACATAACCGGATACACGTAACATTTCAGTACTCTGAGGAGGGTTGTCATGCCTAGTTTAGTATTGGTCAGTACACTGTTCATTCTCGTAAACGTCTCTTTTGCCATCCCTAGTCTTCTTTTGATGTCCAAGTTGCACCTGCCATCTGATGTCACCCAGCTTCCTAAGTAGCAAAAGTTCTGTACTTGTCTTCCCCATTTATTCTCAGCCTGCAGATAAGATTCTCTTTCTTTTTGGATATCACCATACGTTCTGTCTTTTTGCAATTGATAGATAGACCCATATTTGCACTTTCTTCAACAATTCTTGATTTGTTGTAGTTCTTCCATCGTACTTGCAATTAACAGTGTCATCTGAAATTATTGTTTTCACCACCAACTTTGATTCCCAAGATGTCTCTTATTTTTTTGTAACATTGTTTCACTGTACACATTAAATCAGGGGAGAAGACACACCCTTGTCTAATGACTCTCTTGATTTTCGCAAACTGACTCACTTCTCCATCTATTCTTACAGCGGCAGTTTGGTCCCAGTACAGATTTCTGATTAGGCGGAGGTCTTTCGAATCTAGATCTAGAGTTTTCTGTAATATTTCAAATAACTTATTGTGCTTCACTTTATCAAATGCTTTCGTGTAGTCGATAAACCAAACAAATCTTTTTGCACTTGAATAGCTTGTTCTGATAGTATCCTTAACATCAATATTGTGTTTCCTGTACCTTTGTCTTTCACAAAACCATACTGTTCTTGCCTATTTCAGCTTGTATCTTACTTTCTATTGTTCCAGCTTTCTTAAGAGTGATAAATACTGATTTTTTTCATCTCTTCTGGTATTATTCCAGTCTCATAAATGTCATTGATTAAATGAGTAAGTTTTTCAATTCCATAATCTTCTAGGGCGATAATTTGTTCCATTACTAATTCATCAGGACCTGCTGCCTTTCCTTTCTTCATCATATTTATTGCATTACGAACTTCAGATTTTAAAATACTTGGACTTTCAATGTTCTTAATTTCTGGTTTTTCACCTCGATCGTCTTCAAACAATTCCTGAGTATACTCAAGTCCATCTGTTCATAATCTCATCTTTTTCCATGATAATGGTACTGTCCTTTGCTTTCAAACATCCTCCTGAAGAACAGAGGAGCTTTTTACCAGTGATATTCTTGATTTGTTGATGTAACCTTTTTGGATCAGTAATAGGGATTCTTTCTATTTGCTCACATTCCTGATTTAACCATTCTTCTTTGGCTTTTTGACATAAACTTTTAACTTTTTTATCTAAGGACTTATATTCTATAGGATTTGTTTTCTTCTGTCTCCTTTCTTCCATTAGATTTTTGATTTCATCTGTCATCCATTTATTCTTTGTGCTTTTTTCTTTTTTAGGAATCACTAACTTTGCTGATTCTACCAAGGCATCCTTCAGAGAGTTAAATTTCATTTCTACATGATTGCTATCATCTTCAACAGATTCTATTTCTAGACTTTGAAACCTTACTTCAATTGTAAATTTTTGTCTTAAGTTTTCTTCTTTAATTAATTGCAAGTAGTCAAGGGATTGTTCAGGTTTTTGCTTCTTTAGTTTTTTAAGTTTTACTTCTACATGACATACTACTGGGTTATGGTCACTATTACAGTCTGCACCTGGATATATTTTGCATTGAGTCACTGAGTTTCTAAATCTTTGGTTTATAGTAATAAAGTCAATTTGATTTCTAGTGTTATCACCTGGACTTTTCCAGGTCCACAAACATCTTGGATGGTTTTTAAAGTAGGTATTCATAATGACCCGATTATTCATCTTGCACTATTCTACCCATTTCTCACCTCTTTCATTTCTTTCCCCTAGTCCAAATTTTCCTATGGTATTTCCATCAGCACCTTGTCCTACTTTAGCACTTAGATCTCCCATGACAATAACAATATCTTGAGATTTGCATCCATTCTTTGCTTGTTCAAACTCCTCATAGATTTATCTATATCCTCCTTTGTTCCATCTGTTGTTGGTGCATATACCTATATAATTGCTAAATCAAATGGTTGTCCTCTGAATCTAACAAGCAGCACTCTTTCCGATATTGCCCAATGTCCTAAAACACTTTTTGCTATGTTTTCATCCATAAGAATTCCTACTCCATTAGTATGGGATGTTCCACAAGAATAAACTAGTGTTTTATTTCTAATCTGACATGTTCCAGCACCTATCCAACGAACTTCGCTAATTCCCACGAGGTTAATCTTTAGTCTTTTACTTCAACATACAAGAGAAGTTTGGATAAATACATGGATGAGAGAGGTATGGAGGGCTATGCTCCATGTGCAGGTAGATGGGACAGAAGATCAGGTTGACATGGAGCAGACAGGCTGAAGGGCCTGTTTCAGTGCTCTTGTGCTCTATGACTTGTCTGTCACTACAGAGCAGCCAGTGTTAATCCCCATCACTCCACGTACTGTCTAGGGTGTAGTAACAAGCCTAACATCTCAATAGCGATGTTACCCCAGGGCACGCAACACCGGTGGTCTCCTCATGTCAAGACAGAGCAATCAATTGGTGTAGAAGCAGGAGGCAGTGGCCTGCATCAGCCTCTTGGCACAGTGGGAAGGGCAGCAGAGGTCAGTCCTGGCTTCCCTGGAGGAGCACAGTGGTTGCCACTTAGTGTACTTCAAAACTGATAGATGCCTCTATTTGCAAAGCTGCTCCTGCAATGTAAATTGTATTAACACACATAAAAGTTGCTGGTGAACGCAGCAGGCCAGGCAGCATCTCTAGGAAGAGGCGCAGTCGACGTTTCAGGCCGAGACCCTTCATCAGTTTTTTTTTGGGGGGGAGGGGGGAGGCTGGGGGTGTCAGTGGAGAGGGGAGGGTTGGGGTGTTTTTTTGGGGGGGGAGGCTGGGGGTGTCAGTGGAGAGGGGAGGGAGAGGCTGGGGGTGTCAGTGGAGAGGGGAGGGTTGGGGTGTTTTTTGGGGGGGAGGGGGGAGGCTGAGGGTGTCAAATTGTATTAATTTTCTTTCAAGTACGGAATAAATTACAATAAACTTTACTTACTGCCAAATCAAGCGTTCCTACATAAAGCATCATTGGATTCTTTAGATAGGATTTTGCTAATCTCCGAACTCCGTTAGGCCACGTTGCACTGGAGTGAGAGGAGAAAGCGTTAACAACACTGTAATGTCTCTAGCATAGGTAGATTTATTGATGCCAAAGGAAATTTGTGTCACAGTAGCATTACAAGTGCACTATAAGGAAGAATAAAAAATTTTACCACAAATAGCCCAACGGTGGGGGGGGAGGGGATCATCACTTACAGTCTAATTAATGGCCAACAGCAAGAATGACCTCATATAGCGCTCCTTGGAGGAGCGCAGTTGTCTTAGTCTATTACTAAAAGTGTTCCTCAGTTCAGCCAAAGTGGTATTCAGAGGGTGAGAAACATTGTCCAGGATTGCCACGATTGCCACGATTTTCCATAGGGTCCTTTGTTCTACCACAGCCTGAGGTGTCCAGCTTTTGATTCCTACAACAAAGCCAGCTTTTCTAATCAGTTTACTGAGCCTGTTGGCATCACCTGTGTTGATGCCATTGCCCCAGGACACCACCACATAGAAGATTGTAATGGTGACAACAGACTGGTAGAACATGTGAAGGAGAGGCTTGCACACTAAAGGACCATGGTCTCCTTAGGAAGTAGAAGCAACTCTGGCACTTCTTGTACACAGCCTCTGTGCTGGTGCTCTACCCAAGTCTGTCATCCAGGTGCACCCCAGGTACTTGTATGAGCTCACCACATCCACATCCTCACCATTAATAGCAACAGCGAGCAATGCAGGCTTAGTCTTCCTAAAGTCCATCACCATCTCCTTTGTTGAGCTGCAGATGATTCAGCTTGCAGCATTTGACAAAGTCCTCCACCAGGGCCCTGTATTTATCCTCCCATCCTCTCTTTATACACCCATAAACATAGAACATAAGCAAGCTGCTCCAGTAAAGGGAAAGCAACACTGATCTCAATGATGCATAGCCATTTCTATACATACAGCTATAATGTGGAATTACTCACACTACCCCATTTCATCAGTTTCTGAAAGAGGGTGCCATGGTAGCGTAGCGGCGAGTGCGACTGCTATTGCAGCTTGGGACATTCCAGAGTTTGGAGTTCACTTCCAGCACCATCTGTAAGGAGTCTGTATATTTTCCCCGTGAACTACATGGGCTTCCTCCAGGTGTTCTGGTTTTCTCCCACAGTCCAGATGTACTAGTTAATAGGTTAATTGGCCATTGTATATCGTCCTGTGATTAGGCTAGTATTAAAATAGGTGGGCTGCTGCAGTGCTGTTTGTTGGGCCAGAAGGGCCTGTTCTGCACTTTAAGTCTAAATAAAATAAATAAGAAATAAAATTAAACACAAGGCTGGATAACAGCTTCTGTGGGGCAGCTGCCACCAGTTGGCATTTGACATAGAGAAGTGAATTATTCTGAGTTCATTAATTTGAGCTATCCATAGTAGGTGGTGCTCCAGACTGATGTTTGTGTTGCTAAGATGCAGCACCATCATTGCTTTTAGCATTGTTAAATATTTAAAAATGAGACAGCAGCATAGCATAGCAGTTAGCATAACACTATTTTAAAGCCAGCAACCCAGGTTTAATTCCACCGCTGTCTGAAAGGAGATTGCATGGTCTCCTAGTGACTGTCAGTTTCCTCACACATCCTAAAGGTATACAGGTTAGTAGGTTAATTGGTAGCATGGGTGTAATTGGGCAATGCAAGTCTGTTGGGCCAGATGACACTATTACTAGATAAATAAAATTAATCTGCCAATGGAAAGGGGCTGGTCAGCTCTGCTATCAACGTCGGGACAATGAAAAGGGCAATACACACAAAATGCTGGAGGAACTCAGCAAGTCAGGCAGAGCAATAAAGAGCTGATGCTTTGGGCTGAGACCTTTCATTTTGTTTATGTTGCCCTGGATTTGCAGAATCTTGCGTTTACAAGGTTAATAGTTCAGCACGGATTAGATGGACTAAAGAGCCTGTTTCTGTGCTGCAGCGTTCTATGACACTACAGTCAGAAGGGACCTGATCTTACCTCCATCAAACTCTCCACATATCCCTCTACTGCCAAGTGATGAAGCACTGAGAACATGCATTTGACTTTTTTTGACCAAATCAAGCAGAGGCTTGATTTCTTTTGCCAGAAAATTAACCAGAGTATACCAAGTAGTATTTTATACCTGGTCATAATTGTCTGTCTATCCGGTCGTATATCCAAAATGATCTTCATAATCTGAGGTTCAAATCCCATATCCAGCATTCGATCTGCTTCATCCAACACCTTTAAAGGAAGAAGTGGAAAAACTTAGCAAGAAAAATTATGGACTTATCACAATCTTTAGCCAGAGTGATGTGATTAGATTAAAGGTTGTGTGATTATGCCATGAGCAATTCAGCTGCTGTTTGCAACGTCACTATTATATCTGCCTATAAAACACTTTAACTGGGGTGGATAGGTAATTATAATCTAATGCGTTTTGGGCACCCAAGAGGTTCATTAAATATATGTATCTGTAATTGTTTCCTCACTAACAGAGTAGGAGGTACTACCTTCATACTGCCTTGTAAAATAGTAACATGAAGAGAGAATTATTGTTCAGATAGCTCTTTCATATCCTTTGCTCCTCTTGATAGTGACAGAGGATTTTGTTTCTGTCTCATTTTATTAAAAAAAAAATGCCCATCACTTTGTTAATCTTCCAACAGCAAAACACCTGCCTCATAACTCCAGCAAACCAGGTTAATTCCTGAACTACAATGCTGTCTGTGTGGAGATTACATGCTCCTACAGATGCTCCTGTTTCCCTCCATATCCCGTTGGAACTGGAATTGGTTTATTATTATAAACATGTACCAAAGTAAGAGTGAAAAGCTTGTCTTGCATACTGTTCATACATCAATTCATTGCAGAGCACTCAAGCAGAACAAGGTAAAACAATAAAGTTTTACAGTTACAGAGAAAGTGTGATGCAGATAGACAATAAGGTGCAAGGTCAGAATGAAACAGACTGTGAGGTCATGGGTCTACTCTTATTGTACTAGGGAACCATTCAATAGTCTTATAACACTGGTGCAGAAGCAATTCTTGAGCTTGGTGATACGTGCTTTCAGGCTTTTGTATTTTCTAACCCAACACATGGTTAAATGGGTAAACTGACCCTCGGGTAGGTGGGATAATGGAGTATCAGAAGAAAAGATCTAAGGAAATCAGGGGTGGGAGTGGGGGGGAGGGGTAAAGATTTGGATTGATATGATTGCTTTGTGAGCCAGCACAAAATCAATGGGCCATAGAGACTCATGCTCAGAGAAATACACGGTATGAAGTTTCTGGATTGGGTAGATACCCCCAAACTTCATTTCTCTCCTGACTTAAAAACAAAACATCTTTCTTCATTGAAACTTGATAGTGATGATAGTGAAGAAATTACAAACTATTCACTCTTGAATTAGTTTTGTGAGCCATTGGCACAGAGCCTGTACAATAAACATGATCACTATGAAACATCCAGACCAGGACCACATTCACTCTGCTTTATTAACAATTCTAAATAGAATGCAGTTATGGACACTGGATTAACACTGCTTCAGTTCCCCTATTCACTGACCAAATATGTTGTGCTCTTCAAACTGATGCAGTTGTTCATCTGAAGATCATTCAGCCTCCCGGGAGTTGCAATAACAATGTCCACTCCTTCTGTAATGAACTTAATCTGATCTTTACGGCTTCCTCCTCCATAAATACAAATACTGCAAAATAAAACATTTTGTAACTAAACCAAACAGTTGGGAACACAGGAATATTTAAAGCCTCTCTGAAATATATAAAACAAAAATCCATTCAAATAAATTGATTCAGAACCCAAATTCTCAGAGTGAAATTCTCCTTAGGACACTGAAATTCTGCAATTTGTGAGGTACCCCAGCACATAATTAACTGTGTTGGTTGTTAATGCAAACAATGCATTTCGATGTACATGTGATAAATATACTCTAATCCTGATCTTTGGCTATATTTAAGGAGTAACATTGAAGAGGAGGTTATATTGAAATGGAATCACTGAAAACATTAACTGGTTTCTTGAATTTACCTGTATAAATGGACAGGCAATGGTGAAATAATGTTCTGCAAGTTAGTGCTGCAAGCTTCTGGGTGATCAGTTGAGAAACATTTCCAAAAAGGAGGTCATTGCTTCCGGTTACTGATATGATAAAAAGACCACTATGCCACAAAACATAGAAGCAGAATTAGGCCATTCACCCCATACAGTCTACAACCCCATTCTCCTGCCTTCCCCATGACCTCTGTCACCCTTACTGATCAAAAACCTATCAATCTTCACTTTAAATACACCCAATAGCTTAGCCTCCACAGTCGACTGTGGCAATGAATTTCAGAGATTCATCATCCTCTGGCTAAAGAAATTCCTCTTCATCTCTGTTCTAAATGGATGTCCCTCTATTCTGAGGCTGCAACCTCTGATCCTAGAATCACCCACTATAGGAAACATCTTTTCCACACTCACTCGATCCAGACCTTTCAATATTCAAATAGGTTTCAATGAGATCCCTCCTCATTATTCTAAATTCCACACTCCAGTGATGGGCAGGAGCTTGTTACATTTTCATCCAAAACTCTAGAGATGCTGGAAACATGAGGTAAAGAGTGAAATCACTGCAAGTACTCAGCACCTTAAGAAGCCATGGATACAAGTTCTAAGGTGAGCTATAACAGTAACTCTGATACCTCCTTCACAGATACTGTGTGATCTTCTTAATGCTTCTAGTTACCACAGAAAACCATCACGCAGACACCAGCGTTCTCTACCTTTCCCACATGAACTGATATGTTTACTGCAATGAAAGTTAATATACCTTGCCAAAACCTTGCCTTTGTGAAGCTAGTCACCTTATCATTTAATTTCATTACTGTTAGTGCAGCTTCTATAGTCGATTAAACACTCATGACTAAATAAATGCACCCATGACATCTCCACTGCTTGACTACCCCTCACCCAATCAATGAAGTAATTTCATTGTCAGTCATTAAAATTTGCAGCAGCGCTACCACTTTTTCTCATTTTCAATATCACATCAATGGTTATATTTAGCTTCTAAAGATGTTTCAGTAACTTTGACAGTTATTGAAATCAAAGTTAATGAAATGGTCTTTTTTTGACTTTAAAAAAGGATAATTTACACATAAAGTGCCTCAGTACAAACTGATGATGATGATATCCTTATGGAACAAATTTATGTCAAAACATACACAGCACAGCATACAAGCTTGATTTCAGAAATGTTGACCCCGGGCTTGAGGAAGTCCTGGCCAATTAAGTAACTATCATGTGAGATGCGGTAAAACTCTAATAATTCCACAGGGCTTTGTGATGCAGGTTTTCCAGACCATTGCAACCTACTCCTAGTAATGCCAAATATACTTTTAATTGACTTTTTATTAAGATAGCTGTTACACCATATAATAAATTTTACAGTGAACCGGTGCGCTTAATGGGAGTGGGGGAGACGGCTGTTGCTGAGTTTAAAGTGAGCGAGGGACACAGGACATAGCTGAGTTTAATGGGAGCAGGGTAAACAGGAACCAAATGAGCCAGGTGCTGAACCAGTAAGATTTTGAACAATAGATTATCTGAGGTTGAGGCAGAATGACTGGATCTTTTCAATCAATTGGAGAAGGGTAGATGGGAATTTGAATGAATGTTTCATTTGAAAGATGACACCCAACAATACAATGCTCCAGCAATATTTATCTGGCTGGTCATCTCGAATTTTGTTTGTTCTCAGGCCCCATAAGTGGGTCTCTATCATAATCTACTGACTCCAAGGAAAATATCTATTAACTAATCCATGCCTAACATCATATATATACAAAAACTCTTTTGCATTTAAAATACTTGTACAGCAATCAATACCTCTTAATCCCTTTGTAGCTGTACTTGTTGCATTCTTCCTGTATCTGAAGAGCAAGCTCCCTAGTTGGTGTGAGGATCAGCATTCCAGGGCCATCACTTTTGTCTCGATGCCTGAAAACAAGTAGAGCAGTTACAGATTTTGGGCACAGTGTAATCTGCAGATGGCTACCCTACTCAGACAGATGAACTTTATGCTCTCAAAACAAATAGAGGCACGTAATTCTTAAGAGGAACCTAGCTACAATGTTTATATTCATTCATATTAACAATCATTGAAAATTTCAACACCTGGTTTTATGCTAAAAGTATTGATTCATCTTAAGAGTTCCCAGCAAGCTTCGGAAAAAATTTAAAAGATTAGTTATCCAAGAATGAGTCTTCCTCATTCATTGACTTCAGATGTAAATTACAGCAAACCAATTATCCGAGGCATTGTGGAATAGAACATAGAACCGAATGGGCTCTTCCCATTTCCCCCATCTTACTGTGCCCCCTCCCTTTCCAGTCCTGATGAAGGGACTTGGTCCAAAACATTGGCTGCTTATTCCCTTCTATAGATGCTGCCTAATCTACTGAGTTCCTCCAGCATTATGTTATAATTTTGATATTCATATGACTGCTCATTTATTGAACTTTGCAGCAGAAATGGCAGATTCAGTTCACTGCAGTGCATGCTGGATCTCAAAGTTTACAACATTTATACCTAGTTTTCAATGCCCTGTGATCAAATACATTCTTTAGTTTGGTTCCACATTCCCTAGCAATCGCCTTTCCCTCTCTGAAAGAACTGTGATTTGTGCTCCCTCTTGCTCTGAGAGATCTATACCCTCAGTCCCATTTCAATCTTCCTTTATCAAATCTCCCTCAATCGTGGAATTGAATTTAGGAGCCGAGAGGTAATGTTGCAGCTATATAGGACCCTGGTCAGACCCCACTTGGAGTACTGTGCTCAGTTCTGGTTGCTTCACTACAGGAAGGATGTGGAAACCATAGAAAGGGTGCAGAGGAGATTTACAAGGATGCTGCCTGCATTGGGGAGCATGCCTTATGAAAACAGGTTGAGTGATACTCAGCCTTTTCTCCTTGGAGCGACGGAGGACAAGAGGTGACCTGATAGAGGTGTATAAGATGATGAGAGGCACTGATCGTATGGATAGTCAGTGGCTTTTTTCCAGGGCTGAAATGGCTGCCACAAGAGGGCACAGGTTTAAGATGCTTGGGAATAGGAACAGAGGAGATGTCAGGGGTAAGTTTTTATGCAGAGAGTGGTGAGTGCGTGGAATGGGCTGTCGGCAACGGTGGTGGAGGTGGATACCATAGGGTCTTTAAAAAGACCTTTGGATAGGTACATGGAGCTTAGAAAGACAGAAGGCTATGTGTAACCCTAGTAATTTCTAGGGTAGGGACATGTTCGGCACAACTTTGTGGGCTGAAGGGCCTGTATCGTGTTGTAGGATTTCTATGTTTCTGTTTCCAAATATTTATCCTCGTCCATTAAGTTCACTGGTTCCCACTTATTGGATATTCCACACCTGCATTTAATAACATTCTGTTTTAAAGATAAAGATTAGCTTTATTTGGCACATGCATATTGAATACTGAAACATACCACAAAATACACAAAATGTACTGGAGGAACTCAGTAGGTTACAGTGAAATGGGTTGTTGAGTCAATGACTAACACAGTCCGAGGATATCTTGACGAAAGCCCGCAAGTGTTACCGTGCTTTCAGTGCCAATACAGCACGGCCACTACTCATTAACCCTAACCTGCATGTCTTTGAACTGTGGGAGGAAACAGAAGCACTCAGAAAATGTATAAACTCCTTACAGACAGTACTGATTGCTAGTCCTGTAAAACATTGCACTAACAGGTATTTAGCCATGCTGTCCCGTTGCACCCCCCCATCCCGATTTTTGCCTAATGAGAAAATGATCTGCAACTGATGCTCTCATGCTACCCATAGAAATGCAAATGGATCTTCAGAATGCCCACTTGATCCTTTTAAATTCCATATCAATCAGATTAAGGACGGTTTGGAGCTGAACTGCAGGGGTACTAATATCACAGCAGAAAGGTTTGCTAATGCTACATGGTGGGGTTTAAACTATAGGTGCAGGGGGCTGGGAACCAGAGTGCCAGAACAGTTAGTGGAAAGATTGTGGAGGCAGACGTTGGTAAGACCTCATACAAAGTTGGGAATCAAAAGGTTGAGCATGGTGCAACTAGTGTCCTGAGCTGCATATACTTCAATGCAAGAAGTATTGTAGGAAGAGTGGATAATAGCGCTGAAGCTGGTTCACAAACAGAGGCAATGTATAGTGAGGACAGGCTGCTGATGGGGCAAAGCTGCAGTCAACAGGATGAGTTGCAACGTAAAAGGCAGACAAAAATTGAAAATGGTGAATACAGGACTGAAGGTGTTGTATTTGAATGTGCAAAGTACATGGAATAAGGTAGATGAACTTGCAGTACAATTGCAGATTGGCAGGTATAATGTTGTAGGCATTAATGAATCATGGCTGAAAGATTATAGCAGGGAGCTTAATGTCCAAGGATATAGACTGCATTGAAAGGACAGGCAGGAAGGCAGACGGGGTGGTGTTTCTCTGTTGGTAAAAGAAGAAATCAAATCACTTTGAAAAAAGTGACATATGGTCCGAACTTGTTGAATCATTGTGGATAGAGCTAATGAACTGCAAGGGTAAAAAGACCCTGATGGGAATTGAATACAGACCCCCAAACAGCAGTAAGGATGTGGCATACAAATTACAACAGGAGATAGAAAATGCTTGCCAAAAGAGCAATGTTACAATAGTCATGCAAGACTTCAATAGATTGGGAAACTCAGGTTTGTGCTGGATTCTAGGAGGGGGAATTTCTAGAGTGCCTACAAGATAGCTTTTTGGAGCAGCTCAGGGCTGAGCCCACTAGTAGATCAACTATTCTGGATTGCGTGTTGTACAATGCAATACATGACAATATTGAAAAATAAATAAGTAAATCAATTACAGTAAATATATATGTATATTAAATAGTGCAAAAACAGAAATAATAAAAAAGTGAGTTAGTGTTCATGGGTTCAATGTCGATTTAGAAATTGGATGACAGAGAGGAAGAAGCTGTTCCTGAATCGCTGAGTGTATACCTTCAGACTTCTGTACCTCCTTCTTGATGGTAACAATGAGAAGGGAGAATGCTCTGGGTGATGGGAACCTTTAATTATGGACACTTCCTTTCTGAGCCACCTTGCCTTGAAGGTGTTTTGGATACTATGGAGGCTAGTACCCAAGATGGAGCCGACTAATTTTACAACTTTCTGTAGCTTCTTTCAGTTATGCGCCCTAGCCCCACCGTACCAGACAGTGTTGCAGCCTGTCAGAATGATCTCCATGGTTTGAGTGCTTTAGGTAACAAACCAATCTCCTCAAATTCCTAATGAAATATAACTGCTGTCTATATAGTCGCATCAATATTCTGGGACCAGGTTTGAACCTCAAAAATCTCGATACCCAGAAACCTGAAATTGCTCATTCCCTCCACTTCTGATCC
This sequence comes from Mobula birostris, assembly GCF_030028105.1. Lineage (NCBI taxonomy): Eukaryota > Metazoa > Chordata > Chondrichthyes > Myliobatiformes > Myliobatidae > Mobula > Mobula birostris. The sequence continues at coordinate 170,799,118 of NC_092371.1, forward strand.
TTCAATGAGGATTAGTTTGTGCTCCCTTGTCCTCCCCATTCTGAAGTCCACAATCAATTCTTTATTGTTATTGACATTGAATGCAAGATTGCTGCAGCGACACTACTCAACAAGCTGGTATATCTGTCATCTCCATCTGAGATTCTACTAACAATGGTTGTATCATCAGCAAATCTATAGATGGCATTTGAGCTATACCTAGCCACACATATAGAGAATAGAGCAGTGGGCTAAGCACACATCCCTGAGGTGTGCCAATATTGATCGTCAGCGAGGACGACATATTATTACCAATCCGTACAGACTGTGGTCTTCTGGTTAGGAAGTCGAGAATCCAATTTCAGAGGGAGATAGAAGCCCAGGTTCTGTGACTTATCAATCAGGACTGTGGGAATTATGGTGCTAAACGCTGAGCTATGGTCAACGAACTGCATCCTGATATAAGTGTTTGTATTATCTAGGTGAACCAAGGCTGTGTGAAGAGACAAAGAGATTGTGTCTGTCGTAGAGCTATTGTGGCAATAGGCAAATTGCAGTGGGTCCAAGTCCTTGCTGAGACGGGTCAATTCTAGCCATGACCACCCTCTTAAAGCATTTCATCACCATAGATGTGAATGCTACTGAACAAGAGTCATTAAATAGCTCACGTTATTCTTCTTGGCACTAGTATAATTGCTACCCTTTTGAAGCAGGTGGGAACTTCCTGCTGTAGAAGTGAGAGGTTGAAAATGTCCTTGAATACACCCACCATACATCCTTCGGGGCCTGCTACCTTGCGAGGTTTCACTCTCTTGAAAGACAGCCTGATATTAGCCTCCAAGACAGAGCTCACAAGGTCACTGGGTGCAGTAGGGATCTTCACAGCTGTAGTTATATTCTCCCTTTCAAAATGAGCATAAAAGGCATTAGACTTGTCTGGTAGCAAAGCATCACTGCCAATCGTGCTATTGGGTTTCACTTTTTAGGAAGTAATGTCCTGCAAACTCTGCCAGAGTTGACATGCATCTGATGCTGCCTCCAACCTTGCTCGAAACCGTTGCTTCACTCTTGAAATAGCCCTCCGTAAAACATACCTCATTTTCTTGTACAGACCTGGGTCGCCACATCTAAATGACACAGATCTAGCCCTCAGCAGATGCTAAACCCCCTGGTTCATCCATGGCTTTTGGTTTGGGAATGTACAGGTTTTTATAGGCACACATTCATCTAAACAGGTTTAATGAAGTTGATAACAACTGCAGCATACTCATCCAGATTCGAAAATGAACCCCTGAATACAGTCCAGTCCATTGATTCAAAACAGTCCTGTAAGTGCTCCTGTGCTTTCTTTGTCCATACCTTCTTAGTCCTCACTACTGGTGCTGAAACTCTAACCGGCAACTCTATGTTAAAAGGTTGGCACAACATTGTACCTCCTGTACCTAATAAAATGGCTAATGAATAGGTTTGTGGTCTTCTGCTGCTGTGAACCATCTAGTTCAAGGTTCGACGTGTGTTCAGAGATTCTCATCTGCACACCACTATTGTAATGTTTGATTATTTGAGCTACTGTCCCTTGAACTAGTCTGGTCATTCTCCTCTGACCTCTGGCAAGGTGTTTTCACACATGGAACTGTCACACACCGGACTTGTTTTTTTGTTTCTCGCACCATTCTCTGTAAACTCTCAAAACTGTTGTATGTGAAAATCTCAGGAGATCAGTAGTTTCTGAGATACTCAAACCACCCCATCTGGTACCAACAATCATTTCACGGTTCCTTACCCATTCTGATGTTTGGTCAAAACAACAACTGAACCTCTTGACGCTGTCTGCATGCTTTTTAGAACATATAGAACATAGAATAGTACAGCACAGTACACGCCCTTCGGCCCACATTGTTGTGCCAACCCTCAAACCCTGCCTCCCATATAACCCCCCACCTTAAATTCATCCATATACCTGTCTAGTAGTCTCTTAAATTTCACTAGTGTATCTGCCTCCACCACTGACTCAGGCAGTGTATTCCACACACCAACGACTCTCTGAGTAAAAAACCTTCCTCTAATATCCCCCTTGAACTTCCCACCACTTACCTTAAAGCCATGTCCTCTTGTATTGAGCAGTGGTGCCCTGGGGAAGAGGCGCTGGCTATCCACTCTATCTATTCCTCTTAATATCTTGTATACCTCACTCATCCTCCTTCTCTCCAAAGAGTAAAGCCCTAGCTCCCTTAATCTCTGATTATAATGCATACTCTCTAAATCAGGCAGCATCCTGGTAAATCTCCTCTGTACCCTTTCCAATGCTTCCACATCGTTCCTATAGTGAGGCGACCTTTTTGTGCACTGAGTTGCTGCTAAATGATTGGCTGATTAGATATTTACATTAACAAGGTGTACAAGTGTACCTGATAAAGGGGGCACTGAGTGTATGTGCTATGTTTCAACTCCTGACTTTGTCTCAATATTGCCAGTCACCGGGATTGCTCTGTGAGTCACTGTGAACTCAGCCTTACCCTGTAGGCTTGGCTGCACCAGATTTCAGCAGTATGGTGGGGTGATCATTTAGAAAAGCACCAGGGTTCACCTCTCCGCTCAGCACAATACAGGTCAACACAGCTAAATGGCTGCTCTGAGGCTCTTTTATCACTGTTGGACACAAGAGGGTTAACAATCTGACAGGGTTAAGAAGAAAGGAGGTGGGATGTTATTGCCACGAGGCATCGTGGAAAACACCAAGAAACTTACGTTGGCTGCAGGTCCAGGTGGATGAACCCAGGTAAGAGATATGCCAGAGTTTTTCCAGTTCCAGTCTGTGCTATCCCAATCAGATCAATCCCCATCAGAATTATTGGCCACGCTTGAGACTGAAGGATAAGCACATTCCACAGATAACTAAACCAAATCTCACTGGTATTGCTTGAAAAATTAGATTGTAGCAACTGGTTCTGATAAATCAGAATCTGGTTGAATACAAAGTGAAGTTTTCATACCTGGATTGGAGTAGGGCACTGGAACCCAACTCTCCTAATATTTGCCATAATCTCGGGATAATGCTGGAAAGCTTCCATAAATGTGCATACTGGATTAGGAATTTGTCGCTTTGTACCTTCAGTCATATCTTCACACGTTACATTGTTATTTCGCTTTCTATTAAAACAAGCATGACAGTACAGAGAAAATAAACAGTTGAGACTCTGCATAACTTGATTAAAAGAAACACACTTGGAAAGAATTGATTACTGTCTAATCTTCTATCTTCAACCCTAACCCAGTTCTGAAGCTTTAGAGGAGTAAAAACCATAGAGTCCTGAGAGGCTTTTACAGCCTCTGTAATGAGATCACAGTAGAAGAAATATTTTCTTTGACGCATCTTATGTCAAATTTCAGGAACAAGAGCAATACATTGGTACAGATACTGAGAATGGTGAATGCAAGTAGTATTAGTTAATACAACATATATATTTACAGCACATTACAGGTGCTTCGGCCTACAATGTTGTGTCCACCATGTAACCTACTATAGAGACTGTCTAGAATTTCCCTGGCGCATTGCCCTCTAGTTTTCTAATCTCCATGTACCTATCCAAGAGGCTCTTAAAAGACCCTATTGTATCCACTTCCACCATCATGACTGGCAGTGCATTCTACCCACACATCACTGTGTGAAAAAAATTACCCCTGACATCCCCTCAGTACCTATTTCCAAGGACCTTAAAACTATGCCCTCTCCTGTTAGCCATTCAGCCCTGGGAAAAAGCCTCTGGCTATCCACACGATCAATGCTCCTCATCATCTTATACACCTCTATCAGGTCACCTCTTATCCTCTGTCACTCCAAGGAGAAAAGGCCAAGTACCCTCAACTTATTCTCATAAGGTACACCCTCCAATCCAGGCAACATCCTTGTAAATCTCCTCTGCACTCTCTCTATAGTATCCACATCCTTCCTGTAGTGAGGTGACCAGAACTGAACACAGTACAGGTGGCCCCCGTTTTCCAAACGTTCGCTTTACGACACCTCACTGTTATGAAAGATCTACATTACTTACCCTTTTTCACTAACAGAAGGGGTTTTCACTGTTACGAAAAAAGGCAGCGCGCGCCCGAACAGCCAAGCTCCTCCCCCGGAACTTCATTCCAGCTGCCAGTGCTTAAATACGTGCTTTACCTCGATTTATTTTGTGCATCCGTTAGCAAGATGAGTTCTAAGGTATCGGAAAAGCCTAAAAGAGCTCGTAAGGATGTTACACTTAGCGTAAAACTAGACATAATTAAGCGTTTCAATCATGTTGAGTGAAGTAAGGACATTGTCCGTGTGTTGGACTTGCCTGCATCCACCATTCACACTATTTATACACAGAGAGAAAGAATTTTGAAAGCTGCCGATGTTACTGTTGGTTCTGCTCACAACAAAGTGGTCTCTCTTAGTCGGCATCCAATAATGGATAAAATGGAAAGTCTATTGCTTGAGTGAATTGATGGGTGTACAAAGCGTGGTGTTCCGTTAAGTTTACTTATACTTACGGAGAAATCAGTCAGTCTTTTTAATAATTTGAAACAGAAAGCACCAGACAATGGTGTTGAAAGTGTTGCAAAAGTGGAATTTAAAGGTAGTCGTGGGTGGTTTGATCAGTTTCTGAGGCGAGGGCAGCTTCATAGTTTAACGTTTACTGGAGAGAGTGCTTCGGCTGATACTGAAGCTGCTGAAAAGTTCCCAGCAGAACTGAAGAAAATAATTACAGAAAGTGGTTATTCGTATAAGCAAGTGTTTAACTGTGACAAGACTGCAATTTATTGGAAAAAATTGTCAAGCAAGACATTTATTTCGATAGAAGAAAAACAGGCTAAAGGACACAAGGCATCAAAGGACATGTTTACCCTAATGCCTATTATTAACGCCACTGGTGATGCTGTCCTTAATCCTCTACTAGTATACCATTCAGAAAATCCAAGGGCACTTAAAGGCGTTGATAAGAAAATACTTCCCATTGTGTTCCGTTCACATCCAAGTGGTTGGAATACCCAAGTGCTTTTTTCTGAGTACACGAGTGGATATGTTAGTACTTTTGTTGAAAAATATTGTACAGAAAATAACCTCGATAACCTTGTGATTGTCGATAATTGTGCTGCTCATCCACCTGGCATTACTGAGTATGGTGGTAACATTCGTGTTGCATTCTTACCGCCGAATACGATATCGTTGCTGCAGCCATGTCACCAAAGCCTAATAGCCACAATTAAGGCTTACTATACGCAAAATGTGATGTGTTTTATTGTAAGTACCATTGACAAAGGGTATCTCTGAAGTGTCTTTGCCAGAGATCTAGAAAGAATACAATATAAAATTGGCAATCACCAACATTGGAGATGCTCTTGTAGGCTAATAGTCTTGATGAGAAATGGTGTTTGGAGGAAACTGTGTCCCGAAGCAGTGAACGATTTTAAAGGCTTCGAACCATCAACAATAAATACGGCAGTAGTGAGTTTGGCTACTGTACATACATTGTTTCTACTTTATATAGGCTGTGTATTTTTATGTGTTATTTGGTATGATTTGGCAGCTTCATAGCTTAAAGGTTACTGGAGAGAGTGTTTCTGCCGACAGCGCTGCCGAAAGATTTTTGCTGCAGTAGACAGTGCAGAAAAGTATTTCTACTTTATATAGGCCGTGTATTTATCATATCATTTCTGCTTTAACTATATGTTACCGTTATTTTAGGTTTTATGTGTTACTTGGCATGATTTTGTGGGTTATTTTTTGGGTCTGGGAATGCTCAAAAACTTTTCCCCATATTAATAAATGGTAATTGCTTATTCACCTTACAACATTCCGGCTTACAAACCGTTTCATAGGAACACTCTACCGTTGGATAGCGGGGGAAACCTGTACTCCAAGTGGGGTCTGACCAAGTTCTTATATAGCTATAATATTACCTCACGGCTCTGAACTCAATCCTATGGCTGATGAATGCCAACACACCATACACCTTCTTAACAACTAGGTCTGGTCACTTTGTTATAGGGAGGATATATTAGAGAGAGTGTACAGGAGATTTACCAGGATGCTCCCAAGATCTTACAGCATGCCTTATGAGGATAGGTTAATTAAGCTAATGTTTTTGTTTTTGAAGTACAAAATGACAGGCAACTTTATAGAGCTGTAAAAGATAAGACGCATAGATCAAGTGGATAGCCAGAGACCTTCCCACCGGGTGAAAATGGCTAATACAAGGAGGCATAATTTTAAGGTAACTGGAGGAAAGTAGGGGGATGTCAGAGGTGTGTACACACACATTATATATATAACAATTAACACTTGATATATAACAATTAACACTTGATCCGTCAAGGGTAATGACCTGAAACTTAGGACTCAGGGATTCTAAGATGTCATTTCTAGGAAAGAAAGTAAAGAATGTGTGTAGAAAGGACTTGCATTGTAGGGTGTGGCGAATGTAAAGTCAGAACTTTGATAGAACAAGCAACAGACTGTAGTACACAGGTTACTCCCCTAGAAGGTTGCAATGGCAATCCTCCAGAACAGGGAATTTGCAGTAAATGCTCAGTTATCTGGCAGGTACCAGATTTGACAGGTGCTGGATTATTTAATATACAATGGAGAGAGAGATGATATCAATTTAGCTTGCCTTTCCTTTATTTTTTTTGTCAAACTTTCTTAAAGCCTTACATTTCCCTGGGTCTCACCACCTTAAGACCTATGGCAACTCTAAAGAGTCCCTCGAACAAATCACCAATATCAGCCTGCTTAATTGGGTTTTGAATTTTTGATGTAACACTAGAGTGCAAAATGCACAGATATTTAACTTCCTATGCTGAATAATAAGGCTGCATTTATACAGAGGATTACATAGCATGTTGAACCAGCACTGGCCCATGCTATTTTATCCTCTAATATCTTCTTCATTCCAGTCTTTGTTACTTTCCTTTTCAGTCATGAAATTTGTTGTTTTGTGACAGCAGTACATTGCAATACATAATAAAATAACTATAAATTACAATAATTACATTACATGAAAAATTAAATAAGTGGTGCAAAGAGAGTAAAAAATGAAAAAAAAAGTGAGGTAGTGTACATGGGATCATTGTCCATTCATAAATCTGATGGCAGAGGAAGAAGCTGTTCCTGAAATGTTGAGTGTATGGCTTGAGGCATCTGTACATCCTCCTTGATGGCAGCAGTGAGATAAGGACATGTTCTGGGTGATAGTGGTCCTTAATGATGGATGCCACCTTGGAGGCATCACCTTTTGAAGATGTCCTGAATGTTGGGGAGGCTAATGTTGATGATAGAGCTGACTGAGTTTGCACCTTTCTGCAGCTTTTTCCAATCCTGTGCAGCAGCTCCTCCATACCAGAGGGTGATGCAACCAATTAGATGATTTCCACAGTACATCTATAGAAATTTGCAAGTCTTTGGTGACATACCAAGTCTCCTTAATCTCCTAATTAAATGTAGCAGCTGTCATGCCTTCTTTGTAATTGCATCAATATGCTGGGCCCTGGATACTTCAGCGATGTTGACACCCAGGAACTTGAAACTGCTCACCCTTTCCACTGCTGACTCCTTGGTGAGAATTGGTGTATGGTCCCTTGACTCCTCTTTCCTAAAGTCCACAATCAATTTCTTGGTTTTACTAACATTGAGTGCAAGGTTGTTGCTGTGACACTAAAGTAGTGGATACAGCCCAGTCCATCATGTTAAGTCGTCCCCAACAGCGAGTACATCTAAGTGGAGGACTGTCACAGGAAAGCACCATCATTCATCAAGGACCCCCACCACCCAGGCCATGCTCTCTTTTCACTGCTGCCATTAGTAAGGTGGTACAGGAACCTTAGGCTCCACACCACCAGGTTCAGGAACAGTTATCACCTCTCAACCACTAGGCTCTTAAACCAGAGGGAATAACTTCACTCACCCCATCACTGAACTGTTCCTACAACCTACAGACTAATTTTCAAGAATTCTTCATCTCATGTTCTCGATATTGTCTGTTTGTTTGTTTATTTATTTGTTTGTTTTACTTTTGTATTTGCACAGTTTGTTGTCTTGCACATTGGCTGTCTGTCCTTTTGGGTGTAGTTTTTCATTAATTTTGTTGTGTTTCTTGAATCTACTGTGTATGCCTGCAAGAAAACAATTTTCAGGGTTGCATATGGTAACATGTTCTTTGATAATAAACTTAGTTTGACCTTTGAACTACTTTGATCCATCTCGCTCCTGTACACCTCATTATAACCATCTGAAATTCTGCTGAGAACAGTCGTGTCACTGGCAAATTTATAGATGGTATTTGAGTTCTACCTAGCCACACAGTTGTGGGTGTAGACAGAGTAGAACAGTAGGCTAAGCATGTATCCTTGAGGTGTGCCAGTGTTGATTGCCAGTGAGATGTTATTTATGATCCACATTAACTGGTCTCCTAGAAGCCAAGGATCCAGTTGCAGCAGAAAATACTGAGGATAAAGTTTTGGAGCTTGGTGATTAAAACTGAGAGTATGATTGTGTTGAGCATTGAGTTGCAATCAATAAACAGTGGCCTGAGGTATTGCTGTTGTCCAGGTTATCCTTTGCTGAGTGGACAGCCAGTGAGATTGCATCTGCTGTAGACCTATTGTGGCAACAGGCAAATGCTGTGGGTCCAGGTCCTTGCTTAGGCAGGAGCTGAGTCCAGCCATGATCAACCTTTGAAAGCACTACATCGCAGTAGATGCAAGTGTGACTGGGTGATAATCAATGAGGCAGCTCATCCGGTTCTTCTTGGGTACTGGTATCATTGTCACCCTTTTGAAGAAAATGGGAACCACCAACTGCAGCAGTGAGAGATTGAAGATGTCCTTGAATACTCTCACCAGTTGTTGGCAGATATTACATTATAAATTGTGTCTTTAACATTGAAAAATGATTAGAAATTTTACATTAGAAAATGCTCAGATCACAAAAGGCTGCAGACGTTTGTAAACTCAGGCAGCTCCACCACGGGCAAAACTGTTCCTACCATCTACAACATCTTCAAAAGGTGGTACCTCATCCATCATTAAGGACTCCAACCATCTGGGACATGCCATTTTCTCTTTACTACCATCATGGAAAGAGATACAGGAGCCTGAAGTCCCACAACAGCTAGGCTCAAGAACAGCTACTTGAACTTTTCAGTTCTTGAACCAACTTGCACAACATCAAACACCATCTCAGTTTAGTAACACCTTTATCACTCTAAACACTTTGAACAAAAATGGACCAACTAAAATGGACTTGTTTTTTTTTGTTCCAATTGTGTTCCTTCTTGTTAAAAATTGTGTTGTTTATGATGCTATGTACCTGTGATGCTGTTGCAAGTATGTTTATCATATGAAAATAGACTTGACTTTGTTAGTGGAATCGTAACACATTCTCAGTTACATTTTGGTCCACAGGTATACTAAAGAGGTATACTAATGAGGCACAAATATGGTAAAGATATTCCCAGAAATATAATTCAATTAGTTATGACGTGGGGAAGTATTCAGCAAAACTACACATTCACTGTGTTCCACTTTTCTGAAAGTAGCCTTCAAGGGCCAGTAACAATTCTGCTCTGACATTTGATCATGCTGATTTATTTTTTCTACTCAACCCTATTCTCCTGCCCTCTCCCTGTAACACCTGACACTCTTAAAAACTAGAAAACTAAAATTCTACTTTAAATATACCTATAAACACTGTGTGTCAGACAGAGTGATCAGCAGCACTCGGGCTCCACAGGGGACTGTCTTGTCTCCCTTTCTCTTCACCATTTACACCTCGGACTTCAAATACTGCAGAGTCTTGTCATCTTCAGAAGTTTTTGGATGACTCTGCCATAGTTGGATGCATCAGCAAGGGAGATGAGGCTGAGTACAGGGTTACGGTAGGAAACTTTGTCACAGGGTGTGAGCAGAATTATCTGCAGCTTAATGTGAAAAAGACTAAGGAGCTGGTGGTAGACCTGAGGACAGCTAAGGTACCGGCGACCCCTGTTTCCATCCAGGGGGTCAGTGTGGACATGGTGGAGGATTACAAATACCTGGGGATACGAATTGACAATAAACTGGACTGGTCAAAGAACACTGAGACTGTCTACAAGAAGGGTCAGAACCATCTCTATTTCCTAAGGAGACTGAGGTCCTTTAACATCTGCCGGATGACGCTGACGATGTTCTACGAGTCTGTGGTGGCCACTGCGATGATGTTTGCTGTTGTGTGCTGGGGCAGCAGGCTGAGGTAGCAGGCACCAACAGAATCAACAAACTCATTCGTAAGGAGAGTGATGTTGTGGGGATGGAACTGGACTCTATGACGGTGGTGTTTGAAAAGAGAATGCTGTCCAAGTTGCATGCCATCTTGGACAATGTCCTCCATCCACTACATAATGTACTGGTTGGGCACAGGAGTACATTCAGCCAGAGACTCATTCCACCGAGATGCAACACAGAGCGTCATAGGAGGTCATTCCTGCCTGTGGCCACCAAACTTTACAACTCCTCCCTTGGAGGGTCAGACACCCTGAGCCAATAGGCTGGTCCTGGACTTATTTCCTGGCATAATTTATATATTACTATTTAACTATTTATGGTTTTATTACTATTTAATTATTTATGGTGCAACTGTAACAAAAACCAATTTCCCCTGGGATCAATGAAGTATCAGTATGACTATGACTATGACTATGACTAATGATTTGGCCTCCACAGCCTTCTGTGGCAATTAATTCCACAGCTTCACCACCCTTTGAATCCACTATGAAATTTCTTTATCCATCGATACACATTCTGAGTTTCTGATTTCACTGCTAAGTGCTCCACTCCCTTTAAAGCTCTGGTGATTAGAGACCATAAGACATAAGAGCAGAATGAGGCCATTTGGCCTATCAAGCCTCCTCTGCCATTTCATCATGGCTGATCCATCTCCTCATATCCCTTCATACTCGAGAATCCATCAATCTTGGTCTTAAATATACCCAAATGACTTAGCCTCTATAGCCACCTGCAGCAATGAATTCCACAGATTCACCACTCTCTGGTTGCGAGACTCTCCCAGAATCAGAATCAGGTTTATTATCACTGGCATGTGATGTGAAATTTGTTAACTTAGCAGCAGCAGTTCAATGCAAGACATAATCTAGCACAGAGAAAGAAAAAAAAAGTAGTAATAAAACATAATAATAAACAAACAAGTAAATCAGTTACATGTATTGAATAGATTTTAAAAATTGTGCAAAAACAGAAATACTGTATATTAAAAAAGTGAGGTAGTGTTCAAACAACAGGAATTCTGCAGATGCTGGAAATTCAAGCCACACACATCAAAGTTGCTGGTGAACGCAGCAGGCCAGGCAGCATCTCTAGGAAGAGGTGCAGTCGACGTTTCAGGCCGAGACGCTTCGTCAGGACTAATTGAAGGAAGAGTGAGTAAGGGATTTGAAAGTTGGAGGGGGAGGGGGAGATCCAAAATGATAGGAGAAGACAGGAGGGGGAGGGATGGAGCCAAGAGCTGGACAGGTGATTGGCAAAAGGGATATGAGCGGATCATGGGACAGGAGGTCTGGGGAGAAAGACGGGGGGGGGGGGGACCCAGAGGATGGACAAGGGGTATAGTCAGAGGGACAGAGGGAGAAAAAGGAGAGTGAGAGAAAGAATGTGTGTATAAAAATAAATAACAGATGGGGTACGAGGGGGAGGTGGGGCATTAGCGAAAGTTAGAGAAGTCGATGTTCATGCCATCAGGTTGGAGGCTACCCAGACAGAATATAAAGTGTTGTTCCTCCAACCTGAGTGTGGCTTCATCTTTACAGTAGAGGAGGCCGTGGATAGACATGTCAGAATGGGAATGGGATGTGGAATTAAAATCTGTGGCCACTGGGAGATCCTGCTTTCTCTGGCGGACAGAGCGTAGGTGTTCAGCAAAGCAGTCTCCCAGTCTGCGTCGGGTCTCGCCAATATTTAGAAGGCCACATCGGGAGCACCGGACGCAGTATACCACCCCAGCTGACTCACAGGTGAAGTGTCGCCTCACCTGGAAGGACTGTTTGGGGCCCTGAATGGTGGTAAGGGAGGAAGTGTAAGGGCATGTGTAGCACTTGTTCCGCTTACAAGGATAAGTGCCAGGAGGGAGATCAGTGGGGAGGGAGGGGGGGGACGAATGGACAAGGGAGTCGCGTAGGGAGCGATCCCTGTGGAAAGCAGAGAGAGGTGGGGGAGGGAAAGATGTGCTTAGTGGTGGGATCCCGTTGGAGGTGGTGGAAGTTATGGAGAATAATATGTTGGACCCGGAGGCTGGTGGGGTGGTAGGTGAGGACAGTCCAGGACGAGGGAGATGTCCTCATTTTTTAAAGAAAGGGGCTTCCCTTCCTCCACTATCAACTCTGCTCTCAAACGCATCTCCCCCATTTCATGTACATCTGCTCTCACTCCATCCTCCCGCCACCCCACTAGGAATAGGGTTCCCCTGGTCCTCACCTACCACCCCACCAGCCTCTGGGTCCAACATATTATTCTCCGTAACTTCTGCCACCTCCAACGGGATCCCACCACTAAGCACATCTTTCCCTCCCCCCCCCCCCCCCGCTTTCCGCAGGGATCGCTCCCTACGCGACTCCCTTGTCCATTTGTTCCCCCCCATCCCTCCCCACTGATCTCCCTCCTGGCACTTATCCTTGTAAGCGGAACAAGTGCTACACATGCCCTTACACTTCCTCCCTTACCACCATTCAGGGCCCCAAACAGTCCTTCCAGGTGAGGTGACACTTCACCTGTGAGTCGGCTGGGGTGATATACTGCGTCCGGTGCTCCCGATGTGGCCTTCTCTATATTGGCGAGACCCGACGCAGACTGGGAGACCGCTTTGCTGAACACCTACGCTCTGTCCGCCAGAGAAAGCAGGATCTCCCAGTGGCCACACATTTTAATTCCACATCCCATTCCCATTCTGACATGTCTATCCACAGCCTCCTCTACTGTAAAGATGAAGCCACACTCAGGTTGGAGGAACAACACCTTATATTCCGTCTGGGTAGCCTCCAACCTGATGGCATGAACATCGACTTCTCTAACTTCCGCTAATGCCCCACCTCCCCCTTGTAACCCATCTGTTATTTATTTTTATACACATTCTTTCTCTCACTCTCCTTTTTCTCCCTCTGTCCCTCTGACTATACCCCTTGCCCATTCTCTGGGTACCCCCCCCCCCGTCTTTCTCCCCGGACCTCCTGTCCCATGATCCTCTCATATCCCCTTTGCCAATCACCTGTCCAGCTCTTGGCTCCATCCCTCCCCCTCCTGTCTTCTCCTATCATTTTGGATCTCCCCCTCCTCCTCCCACTTTCAAATCTCTTACTAACTCTTCCTTCAGTTAGCCCTGACGAAGGGTCTTGGCCTGACACATCGACTGTAACTCTTCCTAGAGATGCTGCCTGGCCTGCTGCGTTCACCAGCAACTTTGATGTGTGTTGGTAGTGTTCAAAGCCACTATAGGAAATACCTTAAACAACAGGAATTCTGCAGATGCTGGAAATTCAAGCAACACACATCAAAGTTGCTGGTGAACGCAGCAGGCCAAGCAGCATCTGTAGGAAGAGGTGCAGTCGACGTTTCAGGCTGAGACCCTTCGTCAGGACCAGTCCTGACCAAGGGTCTCGGCCTGAAATGTCGACTGCATCTCTTCCTACAGATGCTGCTTGGCCTGCTGCGTTCACCAGCAACTTTGATAGGAAATACCTTTTTTGTTGTCCACTCTGTCGAGGCCTTTCAACAATCAATAGGTTTCAATGAGATCCTCCTTCATGCTTCTAAATTCCAGTGAGTACAGGACTTGAGCCATCAAATGCTCCTCGTATGATAAGCCTTTCAATCCCACAATCATTTTCATTAAGCTCCTTCAAACCCCTTCCAACCTCAGTACATCCTTTCTTAGATACGAGGCCCAAAACTGCTCACAATAAAAGTGAGGCCTGAACAGCGCCTTCTAAAGCCTCAGAACTACACCCTTCCTTTTATATCCTAGTCCTCTTGAAATAAATGCTAACATTGCATTTGCCTTCTTCACCACCTAAACTGCTCGAGGACTTTCAATTCACCTTGCACCAAAGTACATGACCATACACTGTATTTCATCTGCCAGTTCTTTGCCCATTCTGCTAATCTGTCTAATTCTTTTTATAGCCTCTCCACTTCCTCAAAACTATCTGACCCTCCACCCATCTTTGTATCGTTTGCAAACCTGGCCACAAAGCCATCAATTCCATCATCCAAATCATTGACATATAATGCAAAAAGAAGCGGTCCCATGGAACACTACTGGTTAGTGGCAGCCAAATAGAAAAGGCTCCCATTATTCCCACTCTTTGCCTCCTGCCAATCAGCCATTGCTTTCTCCATGTTAGTATCTTTCCTGTAATATGACCTGTTAACCTGTTAAGCAGCCTCATGTGTGGCACCATTCAAGGCCTTCTGAAAATCCAAGAACAACATCCACTGATTCTCCTTTGTCTATCCTGCTTGTTATTTCTTCAAAGAATTCCAACAGGTACATCAGGCAAGATTTTCCCTTGAGGAAACCATGCTGACTATGGCCTATTTTATCATGTGCCTCCATGAAACCTCATCCTGAACAATTAACTCCAACATCTTCCTAATGTCAACTGTACTCTTTTACATAGATGCTGCCCAAAAGATTTTCTCTTGTTTGTAACTGGTCTATAATTTCCTTTCTTCTGCTTCTCTCACATCGTGATGAGTGTAGTGACATTTGCAATTTCTAGTCCTCTGGAACTATGCCAGAATGCGTTGATTCTTGAAAGATCATTACTAATGCCTGCATAATATCTTTAACCACCTCTTTCAAAACCCTAGGGTGAAGACCATCTGGTCCAGGTGACGTATGTACCTTCAGAGCCTTTAGTTTCCCAAGCACCTTCTCCCTAGCAATGGCAACTTTACACACTTCTGCCCCCTGACACTCTTGAACTTCTGGCATACTGGTAGTTTCTTCCACAGTGAAGACTGATGCAAAATACTTACTAAGATT
Organism: Mobula birostris; assembly: GCF_030028105.1. Lineage (NCBI taxonomy): Eukaryota > Metazoa > Chordata > Chondrichthyes > Myliobatiformes > Myliobatidae > Mobula > Mobula birostris. Next base: position 170,814,161 of record NC_092371.1, read on the forward strand.
GTCTGCCATTTCCTTGTTTCCCCATTACTACCACCCCCCCGAGCATCAGTTTCCAGCTGTCCGATATCTATTCTCGCCGCTCCTATACACTTTATATATCTGAAGAAACTTTTTGTATCCCGATGAAGATTGGGAGGCCACTTTGCCGAGCACTTACGCTCTGTCTGCCAGAAAAGCAGGATCTCCCAGTGGCCACCCATTTTAATTCCATTTCCCATTCCAACACGTCAGGCCTTGGCCTCTTGTACTGTCGCAATGAGACCACACTCAGGTTGGAGGAACAACACCTTATATTCCGTCTGGATAACCTTCAACCTGGTGGCACGAACATCAATTTCTCAAACTTCCATTAACGCGCGCCCCCCCCCCCCCCCCAACCATTCCCTTGTCTCACCTCATCTCCTTACCTGCCCATCACCTCCCTCTGGTGCTTCTCCCCCTTTTTTTCTTCCAAGGCCTTCTGTTTTTCTATCAGATTCCCCCTCTTCCAGCCCTGTATCTCTTCCACCAATCAACTTCTCAGCTCTTTACTTCATCCCCTCATCCCAGTTTCTCCTATTACTTTGTGTTTTTTCTCCCCTTCAACCACATTCTAACTCTGACTCATCTTTTTTTCTCCAGTCTTGATGAAGGGTCTTGGCCTGAAACGTCCACTGTACTCTTTTCCACAGATACTGCCTAGCCTGCTGAGTTCCACCAGCATTTTGTGTGTGTTTTCTGTAATAACCTTATGTTTCTTGCAACTGTCTGCGATTTCTTCTCAAATCTGTTCCTCTAGATCCCTTGGATGTTGGGGTGGTCTGTAATATGCCCATTAATGCGATCATACCTTTCTTATGCCTCAGTTCCACTAACAACACCTCAGTAGAAGAATTCTCCAATCTGTCCTGACTAAGCATTGTCGTAACATTTTCCCTGTCTAGTATCACCACCCCTCCTCCTTTAATCCTTCCCACTCTGTTGTGTCTAAAAGAATGGAACCCTGGAATATTGTGCTGCCAGTCCTGTCCCTCCTGCAACCAAGTCTCACTAATGGCTAAAATATCATAATTCCAGGTATTGATCCATGGCCTAAGCTCATCCGCTTTTCCCACGGTACTTCTCGTATTGAAATATACATTAGTCACACCATACTCAACCTTTTGATTCCTGACTCTGTCTGAAATCTTAACAACATCTATCTCCACAACTTCTCCATCATCTGTTCTACCACTCTGGTTCCCATCCTCCTGCATCTCTAGTTTAAACCCCACTGTGCAGCACTAGCAAATCTTCCCACTCAGATATTAGTCCCCTTCTAGTTCAGGTGCAAAGAGTCTCCCAACTTCCCTGGAAGAGAGCCCAATGATCAAAAAATCTGACACCCACCCTCCTACATCAACTCCTTAGCCCCATATTAAACTGTTCTATCATCTTACTTCTGGCCCCACTGGCATGTGGCAGTAATCCTGAGTTCACTACCCTGGAGGCCCCACTCTTTAAACTTAGCACCTAACTCCCGAACTCACTTTGCCGAACCTCATCGCTCCTCCTATGTTATCCATACCTACATGGACTATGAACTCTGGCTGTTCATCCTCCCACATAAGACTGCTGCAGATGCACCTGAGATGTCCCTGACCCTGGCATCTGGGTGGAATCTTGTTCTCGTCCACAGAATCTCTTTTCTATTCCCCTAATGAATGAACCCCTTAAGAGCTCATCTCTTATCCCACTCTCCTTCTGAGTCACAGAGCCAGACTCTGTGCCAGAGACCTGACCGCTGCGTCTTTCTTCTGCTAAGTTATCTCTCCCCCCCGCCCAAAAACAAAGTATCAAAAGTGGTATACTCATTGGTGAAGGCCACAGGGGCACTGATTGCTTAACCCTTTTCCCCTTCCTGACTATCACCCAGTTTCCTGTATCCTGCACTACCTCTATGTCCTTTCTATCACCCCATCAGCCTTCTGAATGATCTGGAATTCATCCACTTCCAGATCCAACTCCTTAACAGGGAGTGGTAGAAGCTGCAGCTGGAAGCACTTCTTTTCTTCCAGGTGTAGTGACCAGGGACACTGGAGGTCCTCCTGACTTCCTACATCCTTGAGAGAAGAATTTCACTATTTGGCATCTCTACTGTTCTACCTGAGCAAATATAAAGAAGGAAAAACAAACTGTGGGGGAAAAAATGTACTTACAGCTTTTTCACTTTCGTTTGCTGAAGCCTCAATGAGTTAAAGCCTCAAAATCCCCACTCTAACTCCAACAATGGCCACTCTGCTCTCCCGGTCTAACTTTAATTTGTTCTTGCTAATCAATCCCAAATATTAATTAGCTGCTGCTCAAACACCAATTCCTTTACTTTAAGCTCTCTAATCTATTTTGGTTCATTGCACAACGCCCAATCCAGAATAGCTGATTTCCTAGTGTGCTCAACCATGAGCTACTCAAAAAAGCCATCTCATAGGCATTCTACAAGTTCCCCCTCTTGAGATCCAGCACCAAACTGATTTTCCCCAATCTACCTGAATATGGAAATCCCCCATGACTATAGTAATGTTGCCCTTTTGACATGCATTTTCTATCCCGTTGTAATTTACAGACCACATCCTTACTACTGTTTGGAGGATGGAACAGAACTCCCATCAGGGTCTTTTTAATCTTGTATTTCTTAGCTCTACCCACAATGATTCTACACCTTTTGATCCCATGTTCATTTCTTTCTAATGATTGATGACTTTTTTTAAAACCAGAGCCACCCCACCCTCTCTACCTGCCTGTCCGTTCGATACAATGTGCATCTTTGGACATTAAGTCCCCAGCTATAATCTTCTTTCAGCTATGATTCAGCGATGCCCACACATCTTACATGCTACAAGTTCATCTACCTTATTCTGTATACTGTGTGCATTCCAATAATACCTTCTGTCCCGTATTCAGTTTTCGATTTTTTTGTCTGCGTTTAACATTGCAACTTATCCCACTGACTACAATTTTGCCCTATCATCCTTGGTAACAGTATCACAGCATAGTGGCCCTGTTTGTAAACCAACTACCCCATCCTCAGCCCTATTTCTCCAATTACCATCGAGTCTGCCCTACCATTCCATCTTGGCTGATTTAATATCCCTCTCAACTCCATTCTCCTGCCTCTCCATGTCACCTTTGCTGCCCTTATTATTCAAGAACCTTTCATTGGGCTGAAAATGCCTGTAACCTTGCTGTATCTTTAAATAAATAAGTATCATAGTTGGCCATACTATGTTAGCACTGGAAGCATGGCAACACTTGTAGGCTGTCCTCAGCACATCTCAGGCTGTGTTAGTCATTGATGCAAAAAAAAAAAAAAAAAAAAAAAACATTTTACTGTGTGTTTCTGATGTACATGTGACAATAAGCTAATATTTATTTCAGAAAAACTCTGCAATGAGTCTCTAAACTTCTAGTCCTGATGAAAGGTCTTGGTCTGAAATGTAGACTGTTCACTTACCTCCACAATTACTAACTGAACCATTGAGTGCATTTGAAATGAAGCTCAATTAAATTATCTGTCACATGCATATTGAAACATCAAAACATATAGTGAAATATGTTGTTTCGCATCAAAGACCAACACAGTCTCTGCATGATCTGTAAGTGTCACCATGCATGCCCCAAGCTGTAATAGTCGAACTAACTGTTACGCTCAATTCAATGAAACAACATTTACAGGGTTAAATTAAACAAAATAAAAAATACCAGGCATGAGATGAGACTAATAGATATTTGCTTAACATGCACTTATAATCTTCATAATTGAGCATTACTCCTAAATCACCTTTACCCTCCAGCTCACACTTTGACACTAAAAGCACAGAGACCTTTCATATGGTTAACATGCCTGTCATTTACTGCACAGGTCCAAGTTTCTTACTATAATAATAAAATAAACATTTCCTTCAGTGAACTAATTACCATTACACCCCTATACAAATTTACCAAAAGCTAATGCACAATACAGCGCAAAAAAATCTAAAGGAGTTTGTACTTCATTTCAAAAAAATTAACGTGATTAACTGTCTGTCCCCATCTTATTTTGTGCATGGTTCAAAAATCAATATATGTCAATAAATCATTTTTCCCCTGTCAATTAAACGAATCAGATTCTGCCAAGCCTTAATATATCAGTGGTCACTTAATGCAGTTCTGTTAATACAGTTAAAAATAGGTTTTTAAATTTGGGTGTCAATACATCAGTTTTAAATTACAAAACATAAAAACTATAAAGATCCACTTCTTGGTAAAATGAGAATACAATAATCAGCTTATTCGCCTTCCTTTAAATCTATTAGCTTTTAAAACCTGTCCTGCTCCGGTAACGTCCATCTTAACTTCTAGCACCAGTCTGAAGGCACACATCCTGTTTTATGGATGGGATCAGTTTTTAAACCAGTGTAAAATAAAATCAGTGCAACACATCACAGAAACTCAATATATGATAACCATAATTTATACTTTAAATTCTTTCACCACTTTCATTGTTTTTGCCCTCTTTACTCAAATTATGTATGTAATGAACAGAATTCCAGCCCGTCAGCCCTCCAGCATAAAGTGATATTGAAGATAAAGGGAAAAAAAAGCCTTATTTCTCACATAAACATCAAATCATACAGTGAAATGCGTCATCTGTGTTAAATCAATTCAGTGAGGAATGTGCTGGGGCAGCCCACGAGTGTCATCACGATTCTGGTGCCAGCATAGCATGCCCACAACTCACTAACCCCAAACCGTATGTTTTGGAATGTGGGAGGAAACTGGAGCATCCAGGGAAAAAAAAACACACATGGTCACAAGTAGAATATACAAACTCCTTACAGCAGTGAGAATTGAATCCCAATCTTACAACTATTTGCTGTAAAGCATGTTGCTACCTGCTATGCTACTGGTAAAAAAAAAATCTAACTGGAATATTGTGTACTCAGGTAATTTATGTTCTATTCCAAATAAAATTGCCTTGTATGTAATTTCAAATAAAGTTAACATTACTGAGACTTTTCACACACTTTCAATTCAATTTAACATGGATTAGACAGAATTGACCAATCAAAATAAATCAACACAGATCAAAGGAAGGTGTGAAGGACCACATACACCTCAGAGAGAAAGACGATGAAAATTGTAAACTGTAAATCCAACATTCTTTCCAAGAGTGTGACAAAGACTATACAGCTATCTGCTTTTCCTGTCTAGCAATTAAAATAACTTGCTTTAAATTACTCTTCGGAGACTGGAATGTTGATGTAACTGTGGAAAAAAAACTAGCATAAGTAACTCCTGACCTTGGTCTGCTCAACACTCTTCTGTAAAAATCCCTCCCACACCTGGAGCCAAAATATGTTTTTCATAGCTATTTCCTTCCTTCCAAATATCATCCCACTAATCAACATCCTCAGAGTAACAGAGTGCTACAACACAGGAAAAGGTCTCTAGATATCAATCGCTATCGGTGCAAAATAAGCTTACCCCTCCAGATCTCCTTTATAACTCCAACGTTCAGCTTAAAGACGATGCACTCTAGTTTTTCAAATCCTGATCTTGAGAGAAAGATTTTGACCATCTCCCCTATTTTTGCCTCTCATAATATTAGGTAGGTGCTGAAGCTTTCCAAGAAACACAGCAATAAAGGTGTTTAGTAGGATGTGACTGGCCAAGAAGACCTACATCTGCTAGAATGATTATCGATATTAATGCAGGAATTAGGACAAAGACAGAAAGCAAGGATAGCAAAGCAGTAATTTTCCTTTGCTGTCAGCGAGGAACCACAGACATTCCATAAAACAGACTGCATGTCCATAGCTGATAACAGTCAAAGCGCAAACACATTATCCTGGACACCGCATTAAATCTAGTGGTTAGGAATTAAACCCAATTGTCCGGAGCACTGAGTCCAAGGACAATCCAACATCACCAAAGGAGACAGAAAGTGGTGGACAAAGTCCAGTCCATCACAGGCAAAGCTCTCCCCAGCACTGAGCACATTTACAAGGAGCGCTGCCACAAGAAAGCAGCATCCATCATCAAGGACCCCATCATTCAGGCCATAATCTAACATTGGACAGGAAATACAGGAGTTTTAGGGCTCACACACTACCTTCAAGGACAGTTATTACCCTACAAATGCGGGCTCCTGAACCAGCATGGATAACTTCGTTCACCTCAACTCTGAACTGATTCCACAACCTACGAACTTACTTTCAAGGACTCCATAACGCAGGTTCTCTGCAAATTTTGCAAATAAATAAATAATGCCAGTCTTCGTTTATGCATCCTTTTTCACAAATCTTATTGTTTATTTTCCAGTAAATGCCTGAAAGAAAATGAATCTCTCAAGGTAGTATATGGTGACATATAAACACTTGGTTAATAAATTTTCTTCGACTTTGAAATGCCCAACTTTTGGCCAAGACTCACTAAACCCATCCTCCCTTTCCAGATGGAGCATATAAACATGAAAAAATATGCACTTTCTGCATTCTTCACACCTGCTAAGTGTTCCAAAGCACTTCATAACCAATTATACTCTTAAATGCAGTCATTTTACACACTGCAAAACTACAAAAACAGCTAGGAGAGAAATAAATGGATATCCAATCTGATGTTACCAGCCGAGGAACAGCAAGGTAGGAACGGACCAGAGATTTGCAAGAATCGTCCTAGGAATGAAAGTGTTAAAAGTATGAGAAGTGTATGATATCTCTGTGTCTGTAATTACGGGAATTTAGAAGAATAAGAGAAATCTCATTTAAACCTGTCAAATATTGAAAGGCCAAGATAGAACAGACGTGGAAAGAATGTTTCCTATCATGAGGGACCAGAGGGCACAGCCTCAGAATACAAGAATATCCCTTTAGAACAGGGATGAGGAGGTCATTCTTTAGCTAAAGTGTGGTGAATCTGTGGAATACCTTGCCATTGACAGCTGTGGAGGACAAGGCATTGGGTACATTTAAAGCAGAAGTTCATAGGTTCTTGTTTAGTAAGAGCAAAGGTTATGGGAAGAAGGCAGGACAATGAGGTTGAGAGAGATAATAGATCAGCCATGATCTAAGGTTGAGCAGATTTGATAGGCTGAATAGCTTTCACCCAGGTCCAGGAGAGAGCTTTAAAAAAAATCAGTGTTTTGTAGCCCTTTTTTTGGAGTTTGAACAGTGGGCAATCGGAGTTCAGAGCTGAATAGTAAAGGTATCTTCATCCAGGTCCAGGAGAGAGCTTTAAGAATCAGCACTTTGTGACTGATTTATCCAAGCTTGAACAGCAGCCAGTTGATGTTCAGGATTCATTAACAAGGCCAAATAAAAGTAAAGCAGGGGCAAGTATAGAAGCCATTGCTAGAGTGGGGTAGTGTTAAGAGTGGGGTAGACTTTTGGCTTTGGCTCAACAGGCTTCGTCAATAACAGGCAAGGTGATATTGTTAAGTATTTGGTAAGCTTTTTTCTACTCATTTTTCAACTGTAAGTGTATAGTTAGGGCAGCTAGTTAAGAACGGCTCCATGGCTGTGTTTTATTCTTTCTGTAAGAGATGGGAATTCCGGGAGACATCCAGCTTCCTGAATAACCACCCCTGCGTCAGACGCACCAAGCTGCAGTTCCTCAGAAAACATGTTAAAGAACTGGAGCTGCAACTTTTGACCTTCGGTTCATAAGGGAAACTGAGTAGATGATAGATGGGAACTACAGTGAGGGAGTCACCCCTAGGTTGCAGGAGGTAGGTGAATGGGAAACCATCAGGAGACGAAGGGAAATAGTCGGTATGGAGTACCCCATGGCTGTTCCCGTCAATAACAGGTATATCAGTTTGGATAATCTTGGAGGGGGGGAAATGGGGGTGGGAGGACTGGGTCTCTGGATGTGTGGTGTATTGTCAGTCTACAGATGTGTGGTTGAGAATATATTGACTGACTGCATTACAGCCTGGTATGAAAACAGCAATGTCCTTGAACAGAAAATTCTACAAAAAGTGGTGGATATGGCACGGCCCAGTCCATCACAGGTAAAGCCCTCCCCACCACTGAGCACGTCTACATAAAACGTTGTTGCAGAAAAGCAGTATCTATCATCAGGGATGCCCACCACCTCAGACATGCTCTCCTTTCACTGCTGTCATCAGGAAGGTGGTACAGGAGTCTCAAGGCTCACACCACCAGGTTCAGGAACAGTTATAAACCCCTCAACCATCAGGCTATTGAATCAAAAGGGGATAACTTCACTCAATTTCACTTGCCACATCACTGAAATGTTCCAACAACCTATGGACTCACTTTCAAGGACTCTTCAACTCATGTTCTCAGTATTTATTGCTTATTTATTGTTTAGTTATTTATTACTACTTTTTTTGTGTATTTGTAGCTTGTTGTCTTTTGCACATTGGTTGAGTGCCCAATTGGTGCAATCTTTCATTGATTCTATTATGGTTATTATTCTATTTTGGATTTATTGAGTATGCCCACAAGAAAATGAATCTCAAGTTTGTAAATGAAACATATGTATTACATTAATAAATGTACATGCAACTTTGAACATCCTCAGACTATGTTGCTCATTGATGCAAAATGACATATTTTACTGTAAGTTCAATTCAAAGATTCCAAGATTCAAACTACATTATCAAAGAATATTTCAATCATACAGTAAAATATGTTGATTAGAGATAGTGTCACCACTGCAGAAAAGAAGGAAGTCATGGAGGGATTGTCTATGGAGTTTTTGTGGGTGGAACTTAGGAATAGGAAGGGGTCAATAACTCTACTGGGTGTTTTTTATAGACCACCCAATGGTAACAGGGACATCGAGGAGCAGATAGGGAGACAGATTCTAGAAAGGAGTAACAATAACAGGGTTAACAACAGGAATTCTGCAGATGCTGGAAATTCAAGCAACACACATAAAAGTTGCTGGTGAACGCAGCAGGCCAGGCAGCATCTCTAGGAAGAGGTGCAGTCGATGTTTCCGGACAAGACCCTTCGTCAGGACTAACTGAAGGAAGAGTGAGTAAGGGATTTGAAAGTTGGAGGGGGAGGGGGAGATCCAAAATGATAGGAGAAGACAGGAGGGGGAAGGATGGAGCCAAGAGCTGGACAGGTGATTGGCAAAAGGGATACGAGAGGATCATGGGACAGGAGGTCCAGGAAGAGTCTCCCCCTCCCCCTCCAACTTTCAAATCCCTTACTCACTCTTCCTTCAGTTAGTCCTGACGAAGGGTCTCGGCCTGAAACGTCGACTGCACCTCTTCCTAGAGATGCTGCCTGGCCTGCTGCGTTCACCAGCAACTTTTATGTGTGTTACAATAACAGGGTTGTTGTGGCGGGAGACTTTAATTTCCCAAATATTGATTGGCATTTCCCTAGAGTGAGGGGTTTAGATGGGGTGGTTGGTTAGGTGTGTTCAGGAAGGTTTCCTGACACAATATGTAGATAAGCCCACAAGAGGAGAGGCTGTACTTGATCTGGTATTAGAAATGAACCTGGTCAGGTGTCAGATCTCTCAGTGGGAGAGCATTTTGGAGATAGTGATCACAATTCTATCTCCTTTACCATAGCATTGGACAGGGATAGGAGCAAACAAGTCAGGAAAACGTTTAATTGGAGTAAGGGGAAATATGAGGCTATCAGGCAGGAACTTCAAAGCATCAATTGGAAATAGATGTTCTCTGGGAAACGTACGAAAGAAATGTGGCAAATGTTCAGGGGATATTTGCATGGGGTTCTGTGTAGATACGTTCCAATGAGACAGGGAAAGAATGGTTGAGTACAGGAACCGTGGTGTACAAAGGCTGCTGTAAGTCTAGTCAAGAAGAAAAGAAGAACTTACGAAAGCTTCAAAAAACTAGGTAATGATAGAGATCTTGAAGATTATAAGGCTAGCAGGAAGGAGCATAAGAGTGAAATTAGGAAAGCTAAAAGGGGCCATGAGAAGGTCTTGGCAGACAGAATTAAGGAAAACCCCAAGGAATTCTACAAGTATGTGAAGGGTAAGAGGATAAGACATGAGAGAATAAGACCAATCAACTGTGACAGTGGAAAAGTGCGTATGGAACTGGAGGAAATAGCACAGGTGCTTAATGAATACTTTGCTTCAGTATTCACTACGGAAAAGGATCTTGGCGATTGTATGGATGACTTGCAGTGGGCTGAAAAGCTTCAGCAGGTAGATATTAAGGAAGAGGATGTGCTGAAACTTTTGGAAAGCATCAAGTTCGATAAGTCACCAGGACCTTACGGGATGTTCCCCAGGCTACTGTGGGAAATGAGGGAGGAGATCACTAAGCCTCTGGCGATGCTCTTTACATCAATGAGAACGGGAGAGGTTCCGGAGGATTGGAGGGTTGCGGATGTTGTTCCCGAATTCAAGAAAGGGAGTAGGGATAGCCCAGGAAATTATAGACCAGTGAGTCTTACTTCAGTGGTTGGTAAGTTGATAGAGAAGATGCTGAGAGGCAGGATTTATGAACATTTGGAGAAGCATAATATGATTAGGAATAGTCAGCATGGCTTTGTCAAAGGCAGGTCGTGCCTTACGAGTCTGACTTAATTTTTTTTGAGGATGTGACTAAACACACTGAGAGCCGTGGATGTAGTGTATGTGGATTTTAGCAAGGCATTTGATAAGGTACCCCATGCAAAGCTTACTGAGAAAGTAAGGACACAGGGGATCCAGGGGGACATTGCTTTGTGGATCCAGATCTGGCTTGCCCAGAACGCAAGAGTGGTTGTAGACGGGTCACGTTCTGCATGGAGGCCAGTGACCAGTGGTGTGCCTCAAGGATCTGTTCTGGGACCCCTACTCTGTGATTTTTATAAATGACCTGGATGAGGAAGTGGGGGGATGGGTTAGTAAATTTGCTGATGACACAAAGGTTGGGGGTGTTGTGGATAGTGTGGAGGGCTGTCAGAGGTTACAGTGGGATATTGATAGGATACAAAACTGGGCTGAGAAGTGGCAGACGGAGTTCAACCCAGATAAGTGTGAAGTGCTTCATTTTGGTAGGTCAAATATGATGGCAGAATATAATATTAATGGCAAGACTCTTGGCAGTGTGGAGGATCAGAGGGATCTTGGGGTCCGAGTCCATAGGACACTCAAAGCTGCTGCGCAGGTTGACTCTGTGGTTAAGAAGGCATATGGTGTACTATGGTGCATTTCATCAATCATGGGCTTGAGTTTAAGATCCGAGAGGTAATGTTGCAGCTATATAGGACCCTGGTTAGACCCCACTTGGAGTACTGTGCTCAATTCTGGTCACCTCACTACAGGAAGGACGTGGAAATCATAGAAAGGGTGCAGAGGAGATTTACAAGGATGTTGCCTGGATTGGGGAGCATGCCTTATGAGAATAGGTTGAGTGAACTCAGCCTTTTCTCCTTGGAGTGACGGATGATGAGGGGTGACCTGAAAGAGTTGTATAAGATGATGAGAGGCAGTGATCATGTGGATAGTCAGAGGCTTCTTCCCACGGCTGAAATGGCTAGCACGAGAGGGCATAGTTTTAAGATGCTTGGAAGTAGGTACAGAGGAGATGTCAGGGGTAAGTTTTTTACGCAGAGAGTGGTGAATGTGTGGAATGGGCTGCCGGCAACAGTGGTGCAGGCGGAAACGATAGTCTTTTAAAAGACTCCTGGATGGATACATGGAGCTTAGAAAAATAGAGGAATACGGGTAAGCCTAGGTAGTTCTAAGGTAAGGACATGTTCAGCACAGCTTTGTGGGCCGAAGGGCATGTATTATGTTGTAGGTTTTTCTATGTTCTATGTTTCTATTCGTAATAATCATTCAAGAATCAATAGAGTCTGGCATGATTGCAGAGGGCAGGAAAATCACTCCACTTTTCAGGAAGGGAGGGAGGCAGAAGAAAGGAATTATAGGTAATTTAGCTTGACCTTAGTGGCTGGGAAGATGTTGGAATCACTAAGAATGTGGTTTTAAGGTACTTGGAAGCACATGACAAAATAGGCCCAAGTCAGCTTGGTTTCCTCAAAGGAAAATCTTGCCTGACAAATTTGTTGGAATTCTTTGCAGAAATAACAGGCAGGATAGACAAATGAAAATCGGTGGATGTTGTGTACTTGGATTTTTAGAAGGCCTTTGACAAGGTGCTGCACATGAGGCTGCTAAACAAGATAAAAGCCGGGTATTACAGGAAGGATACTAGCATGGATAGAGCTTTGGCTGATTGGCAGGAGGCAAAGAGTGGGAATAAAGGGATCCTTTTTGAATTGGCTGCTGAATGCTAGTGGTGTTCTACAGAGGTTTGTGTTGAGACCACTTCTTTTTACATTGTATGTCCATAATTTGGATGATGGAATTGCTGGCTCTGTGGTAATGTTGAGCAAGCAGAAGTGCTACGTAAGGGCACAGATAAAGGAGAATGGGCAAAGTGGCAGATGGAATACAGTGTAAGGAAGTGTATGGTCATGCACAATGGTTGAAGCGATAAAAGCAAAGATTATTTTTTAAATAAGGAGAAAATTAAAAAGTCAGAGTTGCAAAGGGATTTGGGTGTCCATGTGCTGAGTTCCCTAAAGGTTTATTTGCAGGTTGAGTTGGTGGTGAGGAAGGTGACTGCAAAGTTAGCATTCATTTCAAGAACACTAGAATATAAAAGCAAGGATGCAATGCCGAGGCTGCACAATGCACTGGTGAGGCCTCACTTGGAGTACCGTGAGAAGTTCTGGGCCTCTTATTTAAGAAAGGATGTGTTGACATTGGAGAGGGTTCAGGGGAGGTTTATGAGAATAATAGTGTTAACATATGGGCAGTGATTGAAGGCTGTGGTCCTGGACTTGCTGGAATTTAGAAGAATAGTTTTTATTTGGGGGGGCGGATCTCATTGAAACCTACTGAATATTGAAAGGCGTAGATAGAGTGGATCTGAAGAGGATGTTCCCTTTGGTGGGGTAACTCTAGAACCAGAGGGCACAGCCTCAAAATAGAGGATTGTCCATTTAGAACACAGACAAGGAGGAATTTCTTTTAGCCAGAGGAGGGTGAATCTGTGGAGTTTGTTGCCACACGCGGCTACCGAGGCTAGGTCACTGGGTGCATTTAAGGCAGAGGTTGATAGGTTCTTGATTAGTCAGGGCATGTAATGTTATGGGGAGAAGGCAATAAAATAGGTTAAGAGAGAAATGATTAGCCATGATGAAATGGTGGACTAGACTCATTGGGCTGAATGACCTAATTTTGCTCCTAATGCCTCATGGGCTAATTCTGCTCCTTTGTCTTACGCAACAGCATAGGAAAACACATCTCCTCAAGGTAGTGCTGTGGGACCTTTCACACCCACCTAATACATCATACAGATTCACTGTTTAACATATTTGAAGAACTAACTCTACTACTCCTGCTATAGAACTTTCTCTGATCTTTACATTCTCCTATAGCACAGCCTTCTTGCTCATACAAGAGAGCTAGACCTATCACCATAACTAAACACAAAAGATTCCGCAGGTGCTGGAAATCCACACAAAATCCTGGAAGAACTCAGCAGTTTGGCCCCAAGCATCCACTCTCTTTCTTCTTCAGCCCTTTACCTTTGCTACCCATCACCTTCCAGCTTCTCACTTCATCCCACCTCTTCCACCCACCTTCCTCTTCACCTGGTTTCAACCTGCTATCTTTACTCTCTCCCCTCCTCTACTTTCTTATTCTAGTTTCTTCTTTTCTTCCTTTCAGCTCTCGATGAGGTCTACAACATTGACTGTTTATTCCTCTTCATAAATGTTGTCTGACCTGCTGAGCTACTCCAGCATTTTGTGTGTATCACTGAGTGTGGAAAATCATTTTTCTGCATTCCACCATTTGAATGAAGTTGCAGTCTAGTGAGACAACTTGGATTTTCAGTCTCAGACCAGATTGCCAGTTAACTTCTTTCAGAGAATGAAGGAAACAGGGGAAGTAAATAATATTTCTACTCATTCAGACTCAAGTTCAGTTCATTGAAAGATGCTATGAAATAATTAAAATTTGGAATTTATATCAGATTCTTGTACTAAATTACCTCCAATTGGAAACTTCTGTTGGTGTCATATTGATGACTGACTCAGCTTCGATATAGAAGTTTTTTTTGATAGGCGAAAGACCTTAAAGCAAGAGGAGAAAGCTGTTACTCTGGATCCTCTTGACATGGATGAAGGGCATACAGGCTTGCCCATACTGATGACCACAGCCTCAGTGTTTAATTGAAGCAGAGGGAAATACTAACCAGCCCACTTCATAGCTTTGTATTTTTCCTTGTTCTCACGCACCGAACTCCAGTTAATCATAGGACGGGTCGAGTCTGCGCGGCCACATGCAACTGAAGAAGTGACTGACCTGCTGCCGATCTTTGAAGCAACACCTTTTAAGGATGGGCAGAGAGGAAAGCAAGAAGGCAATCATTTAGTGCCGATTTCTGAAGGAGATGAAGTTCTTAAGTTGGGAGTTGTTAGCACAGGTTGATAAGACAAATGTGACAAGACAATGATTTTCAAGATTCAAGATTATTTGTCATTCTTCAGTACACAAGGGTAAAGGAAAGCAAAATGATTATTACTCCAGACCTAATGCAGCATAAACACAATAAGCATAAAAACACAATAAAAAATTGAAACTCACAGCAAATCTAACAGCAATCCTACAAAATAAAATGTATAAGTAACTATTATATACATAGACTGATTATATGCACATAAAGTGTCTTTAGGTGATGCTATGTAGTAGTGATGGTGGCGGGGGGGGGTGGAAAGAAGGGGATTAATAGGTGCAGATGTTGAAGAGCCTGACAGGTTGGGGGAAGTAACTGTTTTGAGTCTACTGATCCTGGTGTGGATACTGCGTTGCCTCTTCCCTGCTGGGAATGGGACAAGCCCCTATGGACTCTCCCCAGCATGGGTCTACACAAACTGACAATACACCACACAATATGACAGAGTGCCCAATATATCGAAGTGCTGAGAATATTGAACGACAGTCCATATAGCACATGGAGAGAAACAATAAAGTCAACTCTAAAATCCAGGCTGACATTGGTGGCATTAAGAACCAAATCCTGGGATCTGTTTTATCACAAAAACTTTCAGTTAACACCTCCTTCCACACCCAAATCAAAGAACAAATATAAAACATACACATTAGTCCCTGACAATTTTAAAGCAATATGATACTTGTGATTCAATTTCAAAAATCATGTTAAAAGAAAAATCAAGGACTGTTCAGACGTACCTCGATAAATCCTTCCTACTCCATTCAGATAATCTATATTTCTCTTCTCAATTAGATTCTGAATCAGTTCTTTAGCTTTCAGCTGGGCCTCATGGCTGCCAAAAAGCTTCACCTCAACTTCAACATCACCTTTTAGTATCTGTCATGAAAAATGTTTATTTTTTAGTTTATTTATAGATACAGTACTGTAACAGGCCTTTCCGGCCCAAAAAGCCCATGCTTCCCAATTATATCCATGTGACTTGCATGTCTTTGGAGTATGGAAGGAAAGCAATGTGACCAAGGGAAGAATGCACAAACTCCTTATATAGTGGCAGAATTGAACCAGATCACCGGTGTAAGTGTTCTTAACCACTACATTAATTGTGCTGCCCTGTATACAAATATAAATATATTTTTGTCTATAAATAGAGTATACACTGAATAAACCTTGTACCCCAGAACGGGTACATGGAGCTCAAATATGCCACTGATGTACACTCAAAATACTCTAAACCTGGCTGTACGCTTAGTGAGATAGGCAACAGTTCCTTCCATCTCTGACATGAGAAACATAACATTTACACGGTTTATTATGCTGCTCAAACATGATAGGAAGAAGCAGCACACTAAATGAAGCACAAGGTAACTGTGGCCAGCAAGGGAAGTCAGGGAGAGCATGAAAACAAAAGAGAAAGCATATGACATGGCAAAAGTTAATGGGGTGCCAGAGGACTGGAAGTTTTTAAAAGCCAGAGGACTAATAAAAAAAACTATGAGAAGTTGAAATGGAAGTAGCTTACCTTTATTTGTCATATGTACATCGAAACATCAAAACATACATTACAGTGAAATACATCATGGGTGTCAATGACCAACAGTCTGAGGATTGAGCTGAGGTAGCCTGCAAGTGTTGCTATGCTTTCGGTGCAAATGCAGCATGCCCACTACTTACTAGCCCTAAAGAGTACATCTTTGGAATGTGGAAGGAAACCAGAGCACCCAGAGAAAACCATGCAGTCACAGGTAGAATGTACAAACTCCTCACAGACAACAGTGTGAATTGAGCCTCAATCAGTGATCACCAGCACTGTAGTGTAGTGCTAACCACTAAGCTACCATGGCCACCCATAGTATAAGGATAAATTAGCCAATAATATAAAATATGATTCCAAGATATAAAGGTACATGAAAGGCAAGAGAGGCGCGAAAGTAGACATTGGTCACTTGAAAATGATGCTAGAATAGTGGTACAGGTTTCCCCCGCCATCCAAAGATAGAGCGTTCCTATGAAACGGTTCGTAAGCCGGAATGTCATAAAGCGAGGAAGCAATTACCATTTATTTATATGGGAAAAATTTGTGAGCGTTCGCAGACCCAAAAATAACCTAACGAATCATGCCAAGTAACACATAAAACCTAAGATAACAGTAACATATAGTAAAAGCAGGAATAATATGGTAAATACACAGCTTATATAAAGTAGAAATACTTTTCCACAATCACTGCCTGACCTGTTCTCCGTAGCGAAAATCTCACGCAAGTGCCGTCGGCAAAAACACGGCGCAAGCGCTCTCCAGTAACCTTTAAGCTATAAAGCTGTCAAATCATACCAAATAACACATAAAAATACACAGCCAATATAAAGTAGAAATAATGTATGTACAGTGTAGTATCACTTACCGGAATTGGGAAAGCGCGGAGCACACTGATGGTGGTGTGTTAGACTGAGTTGTCGGAATTTGGGTGGTGCAGTGGCCCCCACCCTCCGGGCAGCGAACCGATACCGATCCGCGAAGCATGCAGCAGTAGCCAGGAGGCACACAGCACATCTTTAAGAAAAAAGCCAAAATAAACATGCTAATTAATTACGTGCCAGGTGGCATCTAATTAATTAGCATGTTTATTTCGGCTTTTTTCTTAAAGATGTGCTGTGTGCCTGCCGGCCACTGCTGCATTCTCCGTGAATCGGTATCTGTCTGCGGCCTGTGTGTTGGGGTGGTGGGACATTGGGGTGTCATCTCGTCGTCTGTTTCCATTAGGGCAGGCAGCTCACCTTCTCCTATGACTGCCCGCTTCAATGTCGAAGGTCGAGGATCGTCGTCTGCTGTGGCTGATGTGGAATGCTTACTTGACTGCTGAGCCTCGCGCATTTTTCTATCATACAGTTCTTTGTAAGCACTCAAACCATCCTGCAAATATCCCCTAAACCGACGTACCCTTTCAAAATTAAAGTCATACTTTATCACTACTTATTCGGTTTCGATTGTTATCCTTTCCTCTTCCAATTGCATCAGCTCTTTATCTATCAGTTCTTGGCCATAGGATGGCAAAACCTCTTCAACATCATTTTCGTCAGCTTCCACAAGCCAAACTCACTTAGTCCTTACTTCGTTCACCATGATCAAAACACTTAATTATGTCTAGTTTTACGCTAAGTGTAACACCCTTACGAGCTCTTTCAGGCTTTTCTGATACCATAGAACTCATCTTGCAAACGGCTGCTCACAGGCACGTGTTTAAGCAATGCGAGCGAGAATGCCATTCTGAATCTGGGGGAGAGCGGCTGCTCGGGGCGCGCGCTGCCTTTTATCACGGGCTGATTTTTTTGTAACAGTGAAAACACCTGCTGTTAGCAAAACCGGGTACTAATGTAGGTCTTTCGTAACATTGGGATTTCATAAAGCAAACGTTCGAAAAGCGGGGGACACCTGTAATAGGAAACAGGTAAATAGTAAAGAAACAAAAATACTTTGCATCAGTCTTCACAGTGAAGGACATCTGTAACATGATAGAAATTCAAGAAGCAAGTGTAATGGCTGTTACTAAAGAGAAGATGGTGCTGAGGAAGGTGAATGGTCTGAAGGTAGATAAGTCATCCAGACAAGATGAAGTACAGCTCAGAAGTAGCTGAAGAGATTGTGGAGGCATTAGTAGTGATCTTTCAAGAATCACTTGAGTCAGGGAGAGTCCCAGAGGATCAGAGATACACAAACTTGACACCTCTGTTTAAGAAAGGAGGGAGACAGAATTCATTAAATTATAGGCCAGTTAGCCTGACTTAGGTGGTTGGTAGGATTTTAGAGTCCATTATCAAGGCTGAAATTACAGAGTACCTGGAAGTATATAACAGGGCAAAATCAGCACAGCTTCATTAAGGGGAGATTTTGCCCGACTTTGAGGGATCCTTTCAGTAGGTGATTAGTGGAGTACCAAACGTGGAGGAATGAGTAGCATCGTAGGGAAGAGTCTGTAGGAGGACTTGAACAGGTTGTCAGAATGGATAAAGAGATGGAAGTTGGAATGCTATTTCGTAAGGAGAATAAAGGTGTAGACCATCTTAAATGGAGAAAAAAAATTCAGAAATCAGAGGTGCAAAGAGACTTGGGAGTCCTACTTCAGGGCACCGCTACGGTTAACTTGCAGGTTGAATGAGTAGTAATTTCGAGAGGACTAGAAGATAAAAATAAGGATGTACTACAGAGATTTTATAAGACGTTGGATAGGCACCATTTGGAATAGTGAGAGCAATTTTGGGCCACATGTCTAAGCATGGCTGCACTGGCCTTGGGAGAGGTTTCAGAGGAGGTTTACAAGAATGAAAGGCTGAACATATGAAGAACATTTGATGTCTCTGAACCTGTATTCAATAGAGTTCAGAAAGATGAGAGGAAATCTCATTGAAACCTACTGGATACTGAAAGGTCTGGACAGAATGAACGTGGAGAGGATCTCCATTTGTAGGAAAGTCCAGCAAGCGTGGGCACAACTTCAGAATAGAAGGATGTCTGTTTGGAACTGAAATGAGGAATTTATTCAGCCAGAGGGTGGTGAATATGTGGAGTTCATTGCCACAGATAGGTATGGAAGCAAGACATTTATGACAGAGATACAGAGGATCTTGATTGGTTAAGGGGGTTAAGGGTTGCCACAGACACGCAACTGGGTGACTGTCAAGAGAAAGAGGGGAAATACACAGAGTACACTTGTGGCCATTCCCCTCAATAATAAGTATACAACTTTAGATACCATTGAGGGGGACGACCTACCGGGGGCGGGGGGCAACAGTGACTGGGTCTCTGGCACTGAGTCTGGTGCTGTGGCTCAGAAGAACAGAGAGATGAAGAGGACTGCAGTGTTGATAGGAAATTCCTTAGTCAGAGGAACAGACGCGAAGTTCTGTTGGTGCGATAGAGACACTGGACGGTATGCTGCCTCTCTGGTGCCAGGATCAGGGATGTCTCAAACCATGTCCATGGCATTCAAGGAAGAGGGTGAGCAGCCAGAAGTCTTGGTACATATTGGCACCAGTTTCATACTGTAGGTAGACAAGATGAGGTGGTCCTGAAGAGAGATTTTAGGGAGCTAGGTAGAAAGCTGAGAAAAAGGACCTCCAGAGGTAGTAACCTCTGGATTGTTGTCTGTGCCACATGCCAGTGATGGCAAGAATAGGATGATTTGGCAGGTGAATATGTGGCTGAGGAACTGGTGCAGGGGGCAGGGATTCAGATTTATGGATCATTGCGATCTCTTCTGGGGAAGGCATGACCCGTACAATAGGGACAGGTTATACCTGAACCCAAGGGGATCCAATATTCTTATGGGCAGGTTGGCTAGGGTTGTTTGGGTGGGTTTAATTTGGCAGGGGGATGGGAACCAGAGTGATAGTGTGGAAGATGAGGTAGTTGGTCTACAAACAGAGGCAACGTATACTGAGACTCTGAGCAAGGAGGGGCTAGGGCAAAATTGCAGTCAACAGAATGAGTTGTAATGTAAAAGGCGGACAAAATTGAAAAAGGTGAATACAGAACGAAAGGTGTTATATTCAAATATGAGCAGTACACAGAATAAGGTTGATGAAGTTGTAGCACAGATACAGATTGGCAAGTGTGATGTTGTAGGCATCACTGACTCATGGCTGAAAAAAGATTATAGCTAGGAGCTTAGTGTCCATGGATATGCAATGTATCGTTAGGACAGGTAGGAAGGCAGAGGGGGTGATGTGGCTCTGTTGGTAAAAGAAAACAACTTAATTATCAGAAAGAAATGACATAGGGTCAGAAGGTGTTGAATCTTTGTGGATAGAGCCAGGGAACTGCAAGGGTAAAAAGACCCTGAAGGGAGTTACATACAGACCCTCAAACAGTCGTAAGGATGTGGTTTACAAGTTATAATGGGGAATAGAAAATCGATGCCAAAAAGGGCAATGTTACAATATTTGTAGAGATTTCAATATTCAGGTAGATTGGGAAAATCAGGTTGGTGCAGGATTCTAAGAGGGGGAATTTCTAGAATGCCTACAAGATGGCTTTTCAGCGCAGCTTGTGATTGAGCCCACTAGGGGATCAGCTATTCTGGATTGGGTGTTGAGCAATGAACTGGAATTGATTAGAAAGCTTAAGGTAAAAGAACCCTTAGAGGCAAGAGATCATAATATGATTGGATTCACGCTGAATTTTGAGAAGCTTAAGTCAGGTGTATCAGTATTACAGTGGAGTAAAGGAAATTACAGAGGCATGAGAGAGAAGTTGGCCAGAATTTATTGGAAAATAACACTGGTAGAGATGACAGCAGAGCAGCAATGGTTGGAATTTCTGGAAGCAAATCGGAGGGCATAGGACATTACATCTCAAAAGCGGGATCTCCCAATGGCCACCCATTTTAATTCCACTTCCCATTCCCATATCTATCCATGGCCTCCTCCATTGTCCTGATGAGGCCACACTTAGGTTGGAAGAACAACACTTTATATTCTGTCTGGGTGGCCACCAACCTAATGGCATGAACATCAATTTCTCAAATTTCCAGTAATGCCTCCCAACACCCCCCCCTCCACCAAATTCACCATTTTCCATCCCCTTTTCCCTCCCTCACCTTATCTCCTTACCCAGACACTGCCTCCATCTGGTGCTCCTCCCCCTTTTTCTTTCTTCCATGGCCGTCTGTCTCTTTCACCAATCAACTTCCCAGTTCTTTACTTCATCACTCCCCCCCCGCCCAAAGTTTCACCTATCACCTCGTGTTTCACTCTTTCCACCCCACCCCCCAAACTTTTAAATCTACTCCTCAGCTTTTTTCTCTAGTCCTGCTGATGGGTTTTGGCCCAAAATGTTGACAGTACTTTTTTCCATAGATACTGCCTGGTCTGCTGAGTTCCTACAGCAGTTTGTGTGAGTGTGCTGCTTGGATTTCCAGCAACTGCAGATTTTCTCATTTGTGATCCCAAACAGAAAGTAGTATTCTAAAGGCAAGATGATAAAACCATGGCTAACAAGAGAAGTGAGCCAACATAAAAGCCAAAGAGAAGGCAAAAAAAATAGTGGAAAGTTAGAGGATTGGGAAGCTTTCAAAACTAACAGAAGACAACTTAAAAAGTAATTAAGGTAAAGGTGGAATACAAAAGTAAGCTAGCCAATGATATTAAAAAGGATACCGAAAGTTTCTTCAGATACATAAAGTGTAAAGGAAAGGCAGGAGTGCATAAAGGATTGCTGGAAAATGATACTGGGGAGGTTGTAATGGGGGACAAGGAAATGGCGGATGAACTGACTATTTTGCTTCAGTCTTCACTGTGGAAGACACTTGCAGTATGCTGGAAGTTCTAGGTATCAGGAACTATGAAGTGTGTGAAGTTACCATAACTAGAGAGAAGGTTCTTAGGAAACTGAAAGCTCTGAAGGGAGACAAGTTTCCTAGACCAGAGGGTGTACACCCCAGGGTTCTGAAAGAGGTGGCCGAAGAGATTGTGGAGGTATTAATAATGATCTTTCAAGAATCACTAGATTCTGGAATGGTTCTGGGAGACTGGAAAATTGCAAATGTCACTCCACTCTTCAAGAAGGGAGACAGGCAGGAGAAAGGAAATTATAGGCCAGTTAGTCTGAACTCAGCGGTTGGGAAGATGTTGGAATCAATTATTAAGGACGAGGTCTCAGGGTACTTGGAGGCACATGATAAAATAGGCCATAGTCAGCATGATTTCCTCAAGGGAAAATCTTGCCTGACAAATGTTGTTGGAATTCTTTGTAGAAATAACAAGCAGGAAAGATAAAGGAGAATCGGTTGATGTTGTGTACTTCAATTTTCAGAAGGCCTTTGACAAGGTGCCACATGCGAGGCTGCCTAACAAGCTACAAGCCCATGGTATTACAGGAAAGATTCTAGCATGGATAAAGTAGTGGCTGATTGCTAGTGACCAGTGGTGTTCCACAGGGGGCTGTGTTGGGACCGATTCTTTGTACTATATATGTCAATGATTTGGATGATGCAATTGATGACTTTGTTGCAAACTTTGCAGACGATACGATGACAGATGGGAGGACGCACGCAGTTTTGAGAAAACAGGGAAGCTACAGGACAGACAGATGAGGAGAATGGACAAAGAAATGGCAGATGGAATACAGTGTTGAGAATGAAGGGTCATGCATTTTGGTAGAATAAAGATACAGTTAATTATCTTCTGAATGGTGAGAAAATACAAAAAACTGAGGGACTTGAGCATCCTTGCGCAGAATGCCCTGAAGGTTCATTTGCAGGCTGAGTCTATGGTGAGGAAGGCAAATGAAATGTTAGCATTCATTTCAAGAGGACTAGAATATAAAAGCACTGCATTTACTGGAATTTAGAATGAAGGGTGACCTAATTGAAACTTTTTGAATGGTGAAAGACCTTGATAGAGTGGATGTGGAGAGGATGTTTCCTTAGACAGGAGTGTCTAACACCAGAGGACACAGCCTCAAAATAGAGGGTCATCCTTAAGAACGGAGATGAGGAAGAAATTCTTTCTCCAGAATGTGGTGAATCTGTGGAATTTGTTGCCACAGGCAGCTGTGGAGGCCAAGTCTTTAACGCAGAGGTTGTTAGATTCTTGATTCATCAAGGCACAAAGGGATGCAAGGAGAAGGCAGGAGATTAGGGCTGAATGGAAAAATAGATCAGCCACGATGAAATGGTGGAGCAGACTTGATGGGCCAAATGGCCTAATTCTTCTCCATTATCTTATTTTCTAAGTGAGAGAATGGGATTGAGAAAAAAAATGATCAGTTTAGGTTGATTAAATGACTCTTTTACCAAAGCCAGTATCATTATATTTGAGACCTAAAACTGTCAGAATGTTTAGTGCAGTTAGCAGAACATTATTCCTGTTTTAAGCAGCATCCTTTCTGCAGGCTATGTGACAAATAAATTCACTGCACCACAATCCCAAGCTGTGCTGGTTGGTAGGTTAACTGGCTGCTGTAATTTACCTACAATATAGATGGATAGCAGGATGATCAGGCTGGAATTGATTGGCATATGAGACGAGGTAACAGAGAAAGTGGGGGAAATGGGAACAAGGGGAAGCCTCTGGACAGTCAACATGGATTCAAGGGGCTACAAGGATCACTATAGTATAAAATGAGAAATGCCATTCTTCAATACCTCCTGAAATAGCTTCTCCAGATCACAGCGCTACTTTTCTCAACCCAGTGATAATGGGACTGGAGACAAGCAATTCAAATAGTTGGATGGAGCAGTAAGGCTGGTTCAGACCACAGACATATACAAGGCCAGTAGCAATTCTGTAAGTCAAGTTATTGGTACTAATGTGCCAAATATTGCCACACCTTTGAGTAGCAGGTGATTTAAACTAAACTAGAAGTCCCTTACGTGCAGCCATACAACCAGGAAAACAAGCATGAGACACTACAACACTGTAAAGGCCTTCTGACCCAAATATTGTGCTGACCTTTTAACCGAATTTATGATCAATCTAAACTTTCCCTCTCAATAACACTCTATTTTTCAATCCGCCAAATGCTTAAGAGTTTCTTAAATGTCTCTATTGTATCTGCCTCTACCACTACACCAGCAGGGTATACCATGCACTCACCACTCTGTATAAAGAACCCACCACCCACCTCTGACATCCCCTCTATTTCCATCAATCACCTTAAATTATGCTCTCTGGTATTAGCCATTTGAACCCTGGGAAAAGTATCTAACTATCCCTGCAATTTATATCTTTTATCACGTTGTACACCTCTATCAAATTACCTCTCATCTTCCTTCACCCCAAAGAGAAAAGCCCTAGCTCGCTCAACCTATTTTCAATAAGACATGCTCTCTAATCCATGCAGCATTCTGATAAATCTCCTCTGTACTCTCTTTAAAGCTTCGACATCCTTCTTATGAGGTGACCACAACTGAGAACAAAGGTACGCCATTGATTTTTTGGAAGGGGCAGGGAGGGAGTGAGGGGAAAACAAAAACGTTCTACAATCATTTCAATGATCTTCATCAGAACTAATTTCAGCTTTGACAGAGTTCTCAAAAAGTCCTTGCCTGAATTTTTGATCCTGATGCTTCTTCCAAGTCAC
Source organism: Mobula birostris (assembly GCF_030028105.1). Classification (NCBI taxonomy): domain Eukaryota; kingdom Metazoa; phylum Chordata; class Chondrichthyes; order Myliobatiformes; family Myliobatidae; genus Mobula; species Mobula birostris. The sequence continues at coordinate 170,838,712 of NC_092371.1, forward strand.
GTATTTTCGATCCTCCACGACCTAAATACGCGTGGAAGATGACATTAAACCCTCAGATGGATGATGCTTAACTTGCAAGCAAAGATTTTTAACTAAATTATCAAGGTGGTTGGTTGATTTTTCAAATCGCAGATATCCACACCAGGGCATTTCATAAATCCCAAAAGCTAATATCTCATTTTATTTATCCTAGAAATCATAACAGTTGTCTTAAATATGTAAATAACCTCTGGCGTTTGTTAGATCCTGCCTCTCTCACCCAGGTGTTTAACCTTGACCCTCATCCTCAAGCCTGGGTGTTCAACACTGACCCTTATTCTCACGTCTGGATGATTACCCTAACTCTGATGCTTCGGTTTTCCCCTCAGCCCTATATACGCCAGGTATTTTACTGACCCCATACCCATGTTTATCCTGACCCTTACATCCGGGTTTAAACAAACCGTAGCACCACACCCAAGTGTTTAACCTTTAATTCCCACACCCGGGTGTTTGACTCTGACCCTCACCTATCACGGTGCCCACCGCCGTGCTCTCCATGTAGAAGCTGAGGGGGGAGGACGACCCCGACCGCTCAGCCCCACCGCCTCGTTCCCAAGCCCCTGTCCGCTCCACCCGCTGCCGACCCCGGCCATACTGTCCACGGAATCCCTTCCAGTCACCGGACCCCAGCTCGTAGCTCTGGCCCAGGGGCCGCGCAGGAGCACGGCTGGGCGCAGGCGGCCGGCACTCGACGCGAGGCTTCAAACTCCTCTCGCCGTCGCTCTCCCCCTCCCAGTCCGACATCGCTTGCCCACCCGCGCCTGCGCGCTAATCGCAGTGACCGCTTGGGCGCCCAATATCAGGCGCGAGCGGGGTGTGGTGTCCGGGCGCGCGACACCTTGGGAACGCTGTTAATCCCAGCCAGTGTCGCCCCTTCCGTTCCAACCATGGAACAACCCAATTTCAGCACAACTCCAGACCCAACTGGACACCACAATTATTAGTACACCCTAATCCCAATAAAAACGCCCCCACCCCGTCCCCATCGTGGGGTCTCAATCCCAGTCATGAAAAGGACAAGCCAGTCCCAATAGGTCACCTAAGGACACATTAAGACCCTAACCCCATTAGTACCCCCAATATTGGTAGACAGTACAAACTATCAACAGACTTTGATCCCAACAGCACACCTCAAATCTATCAGTGCAGAACAAAACCCATCAGCATTCCTGATATCCAATTGGCTTTATTTCTTCCATCCTTCACATATGTGAGGAGCAAAAATCTTTGTTAAATCTCCCTCTGAATGTACAATGTGCAAATGATAGTAAATTGTAATCAGTATGTACAGTAAGATATACAACAGAACAGTCAATATAGCTTAAAAATACATTTGTGTCAGTGTGAATTAATCAGTCTGATGGCCTGGTGGGAGAAGCTGTCCGAGCCTGTTCGTTTTGGCTTTAATGTTGCGTTACGTTTCCTGGATGGTAGCAGCTGGAACAGTTTGTGGTTGGGGTGACTCCAGTCCCCAATGATCCTTCAGGATCTTTTTACTCACCTGTTACTGTAAATGTCTTGAATAGTGGGAAGATGTGCTGGCCTGTCTGTACCACTCTCTGCAGAGCCCTGCAATTGAGGGAAGTACAGTTTCCATACCAGGCAGTGATACAGCCAGTCAGGATGCTCTCAATTGTGCTCCTGTAGAAAGTCCTTAGTATTAGTCCGTGAGCCAGGACCCCAAATTTGGGCCACCAGTACCATCTGGGGGAAATAATTCTTATAGTAATTTTTGGCAAGGTACACGCGCCTAGTGCTAGAAAATATATGATAGCATTGCAGCAGTGGTAGCTCTATCAAGAATAGTGGAAGATCTCTATGGGGTGAAGAGACTGGTCATGAGTTGCAAGGTATCACAGGCACACAGATGGTGAGGCAGTGGAGGAGTTGCCTGACCAAAGTCAGTAACAAAAATAGTCTCATCAGCTTCATAGTCCGTGAATGGAGGAAGGTGGAGTGCAGAGCAAAGCTACAGGAAAAGATTCTGTATGCAACAGTGAATGACAAATGTTACAGAATCACATCTCAAGACAGTGAGGAGGTGTCAGCTCTTCAGTGTCAACAAGAAGAAGCAGATGGCCACCAACTTCTCCATACTGCCCATGCCACAAGAGAGGGATACCAATCTGTAATGATCTGCTCAGAAGACACAGATGTCTTTATCACATCTTTAGCATTTTGTGACAAGATTGAGGCCCCGTTGTTCCAGAAGTGTGGCACTAGAACCCGTACAAGGCTTGTAGACATCAGGAAGGTTGCTGCCACTGTTGGCATAGAGATTTGTCGGACTCTCGTTGGGTTGCACGCATATACAGGATGTGACACTGTAAGCGCTTTTGCAGGCAAAGGGAAGACAAGTGCCCTAAAACTTCTGACCAGCAACAGGGAAACTCAGGACACATTCTTAGAGTTGGTTCAGGAATGGGACCTCTCCCCAGAACTTATGGACAAACTGGAGGCATTTACATGTCTCCTGTGTGCCCCAAAAGCATCGACCACCAAGGTCAATGAGCTCAGGTATCACCTTTTCTGTGCCAAAAAAGGTGAAATCGAAAGTCATCAACTCCCACCGTGCAAGGACTGCCTAACAAAACATGCACAACGAGCCAATTACTAGACTGGTATATGGAGAAGATGTTTGGAGAAGGACCCACAAGTGCCAAGCCCTGTTGGCAGAAGGAGAGAGAAGAGGAAGCTGAACAGTTGGTGGTGCACTGGATGGAAGGCCAGCCAGCACCCAATGCTGTCCTGGATTTACTGGCCTGTAACTGTCCAAAAAAATGTTCACCCCCAAGATGTGTGTGTGTTGCAAATGGCCTCAGGTGTACTGACATGTGTACACTGGCAGACTGTGAGAATCAGGCATCCACCTCAGAGAGTGTGGAAAGTTCAGATGAAGATGTGGAAGATGTGGAAGACTTGGAAAATTATTGTGATTATTAATAGGTTATGAAAGTATGGAAAGCAGACTTTGATTAAATATATTCATTTTACAACCAAATGGGGCCTAGGTTATGGCCGTGTGAAACCCCACATTTGAATTATTGTACTGTAATTCTATATGCTATGAGAAAAGCTTAAGATTGCTTTGATTTGATACAACAGTTTTTTACCTTTTGGGGGGTGGGGTAACATTTTCTGCTGTACTGATGTTAATATGGAATATATACAGCAAGTGATTATTTATTTGAATTCCTGAATAAATTCTCCACAAATCTATGTGATTATATGTGTTCTAGGGTTTTTATTGACTTTTCCAAACTAAGTAACAGACAAATATTTTCCTAAAAATGAAATGATTCACTCTACTGAAATTGGGTACTGTACTGCCAGTGCCACCAATGATATAGTTTTCAATGTAGAATTTTATAAAAACATTTGATGAAAAGTGCTTGATTTCAGCATTGTGGCAAATTTCAATGTTGAAGGATCACTGATGACAAAATACTACTAGGTTGAATATATATGGATACAGTTAATTACAGGGAACGGCTATGACCAAGAGCTAGGATAAGAGGCTCTGAGTGTCCAGTGTGTTGGTGTGGGAGAGTATTTTCCAGCATTAAAGGTGTACAAGTCCACCAAGCAAAGTTGAGGTGCTATTTCATCCCAGTGGATGAAGATGAGATTACTTCACTAAGCACAGATGATGTGGTCTTTTCAACCACTGATTCACAAGCCACAGCGATCCACTCTGGAGAGAGTCATCATCATCGTCTTCCTACTGAACCGTGTTTACGCCCACCTGGACAAGCCAACGAGCACTGTGAGGGTCATGTTTTTTGACTTCTCCAGTGCGTTCAACACCATCCGCCCTGCTCTGCTGGGGGAGAAGCTGACAGCGATGGAGGTGGATGCTTCCCTGGTATCATGGATTCTTGATTACCTGACTGGCAGACCACAGTACGTGTGCTTGCAACACTGTGTGCCTGACAGAGTGATCAGCAGCACTGGGGCTCCACAGGGGACTGTCTTGTCTCCCTTTCTCTTCACCATTTACACCTCGGACTTCAACTACTGCACATCTTCAGAGTCTTGTCATCTTCAGAAATTTTCTGATGACTCTGCCATTGTTGGATGCATCAGCAAGGGAGATGAGGCTGAGTACAGGGCTACGGTAGGAAACTTTGTCACATGGTGTGAGCAGAATTATCTGCAGCTTAATGCGAAAAAGACTAAGGAGCTGGTGGTAGACCTGAGGAGAGCTAAGGTACTGGTGACCCCTGTTTCCATCCAGGGGGTCAGTGTGGACATGGTGGAGGATTACAAATACCTGGGGATACGAATTGACAATAAACTGGACTGGTCAAAGAACGCTGAGGCTGTCTACAAGAAGGGTCAGAGCCGTCTCTATTTCTGAGGAGACTGAGGTCCTTTAACATCTGCTGGATGATGCTGAGGATGTTCTACGAGTCTGTGGTGGCCAGTGCTATCATGTTTGCTGTTGTGCGCTGGGGCAGCAGGCTGAGGGTGGCAGACACCAACAGAATGAACAAACTCATTCGTAAGGCCAGTGATGTTGTGGGGATGGAACTGGACTTTCTCACGGTGGTGTCTGAAAAGAGGATGCTGTCTAAGTTGCATGCCATCTTGGTCAATGTCTCCCATCCACTACATAATGTACTGGGTGGGCACAGGAGTACATTCAGCCAGAGACTCGTCCCACCGAGATGCAGCACTGAGCGTCATAGGAGGTCATTCCTGCCTGTGGCCATCAAACTTTACAACTCCTCCCTTGGAGGGTCAGACATCCTGAGCCAATAGGCTGGTCCTGGACTTATTTCGTAATTTACTGGCATAATTTACATATTACTATTTAACTATTTGTGGTTCTATTACTAGTTATTATTTATGGAGCAATTGTAACAAAAACCAAATTCCCCCGGGATTAATAAAGTATGACTATGACTATGACTATCATACTCCAGGTCAGATGAGAGATAACCCAGGTCAGATTTCAGACCACAGTACCCAGGTAGATCCTTCGCATGATGGCGGTGGTGAGGAGGTAGAGAAGAAGAGGAAGGTCAAGTGGCCAGCAATGGCAGATGAGAAGGCTTGGCGTGTGTTTGATGAGGATATCAGTATGATGTTGGAGAACACTCTCGGGGGAACATCAAAGAGAAAGTTGGAAGTGATGGGCGATATGATCTACGATGTTGGAAAGTACAGGTTTGGTTTGGTTGAGTTGAAGAAAGCAAAACCTACACAGCAACCAAGCAGGTGCCAGAAGGAGATTAGTAGGTTGAGGAGAGAGCTTAGATCATTGAGACAGAGGTGGAAGGTAGCAAGTGAGGGTGACAAGCCATGGCTTGCTGATCTCTGAGAGCATTTTCGAATAAAGTTAGCATCACTCCATCATGCAGAGTCACAACGTAAAAAGAGAAAGAAGAGAGAGAAGGCAAGAAAGTCGTTCTTTGAGAACCCTCATGAGTTCACAAAGAAACTGTTTGAACAAAGTAAGAGCGGGCAGCTTAACATCTCTCAACAAGAACTTGAGGATCACCTGGCAAGCACTTACTCTAACGAACAGCAGGAGGCTCCTTTGCTTGACATTTCAGGGCTTGTGAAGCCTACCAAGCCAGGAGTGAAGTTCGATCTGTCAGAACCCAAATTGGCAGAAGTTGAACGGTTCATCAGAAAGGCAAGGTCAGGCTCAGTGCCAGGACCTAATGGAGTGCTGTTTGAGGTGTTCAAGAAGTGTGAAGAGCTGAGGAAGTACTTGTGGAGATTGTTGAAGGTGGTGTGGAGACAAGGTGTTGGTCCTTTGTCATGGAGTGAGGCTGAAGGAGTATACATCCTGAAGGAAGAGAATTCTTCTACATTGAATCAGTTCCGACCAATTTCACTTCTGAATGTAGAGGGGAAGATTATGTTTGGCATTTTGGCAGAAAGAATATCTTCATTTGTGATAGAGAATGGATCAATAAATACATCTGTGCAGAAGGCAGGAATACCAGGCTTCCCAGGATGTCTTGAACATTCTAGTATGATATGGCATACCATCCAGGTGTCAAAAAGGTTGAGAAGAAATCTGGCTGTAGTTTGGCTTGATCTGGCAAGTGCGTATGGTTCTGTTCCCCATGTCCTGATTGAGATTGCAATGAAGTTCTTTTGGATTCCTGCTAAGGTGAGGAACTTTGTTATGCAGTACTACAACGATTTCCGGATGAGGTTTTCCACTCAGCAGTTTACAACTAGGTGGCAGAGCTTGGATGTTGGAATCCCAATGGGATGTATGATTTCACCCATCCTTTTTGTATCAGCCATGGAGGTCATTGTGAGGGCTGCAGAATCACTGAAACCAGGTGTCACACTTGATGGCAGAGGGGAGTTACCACCAATACGAGCATTCATGGACGATCTCACCCTTTTGTGTCCCAGCATGGAGGCAGTGGAAAATGTACTATCTAGACTCGGGGAGCTAATGGATTGGGGAAGAATGAAGTTTAAGACCAAGAAGTCAAGGAGCCTTGTTCTGAGGAGAGGAAAACTGGTTGACTTTCATTTCATCCTTTGTGGAGAGGAGATTCCATCCATTCAGGACCAACCAGTTAAGAGCCTCGGGTGATGGTACACAGAGGAGCTGAGAAACACCAAGAGGGTTCAAGAGACAGGAGAACAGATCAGCAGAGGTCTGATGTCTGTTGACAAGTGTGGCTTGCCTGGCAAGTTGAAGTTGTGGTGCTTGCAGTACAGACTGATGCCACGGATAATATGGCCACTAACTGTCTATGAAGTGGCAATGTCCCATGTTGAAGCAATGGAACAGAAGATCAACAAGTATGTGAAGAAGTGGCTTGGAGTACCGAGCAACCTCACCAATGTTGCAATCCACAGTAGCCAGACAAAGCTTACCATCCCAGTGCAATCCCTTGTTGAAGAGGTCAAAGTTGCCAAGGTAAGATCATTCTTGATGCTTCAAGACTCAAAAGACCCTGTCATCAAGAACACCCAGCCGGATGTGAGATTAGGCAGGAAGTGATCAGCCCGTGTAGTAGTTGATGAGGCAGGGTCTAGATTGAAGCACAAGGAGACGGTTGGGGCTATCCAGCTAGGCCGCCAGGGACTTTGGTGGACAACCCACAAGTGATGGTCATCTTCTACAGGTAAAAAGCGCCGTGATCTTGTAACACAAGAAATACGAGAGGTAGAAGAGGAGAAGAGGTTAGCTAAAACAGCTGGCCTGGCCAAACAAGAGGCTTGGACCTGGTGGGAAAATGTTGAACAACGACATTTATCTTGGAATGTTCTGTGGCAGATGGAACCGCTCCGCATTTCTTTTCTATGCAGAGCAGCGTACGATCTGCTCCCAACACCTGCCAACCTCAGCACCTGGTATGAAGATAAGACAGACAGGTGTGCTGCTTGTGGCGAGAAGGGAACACTTCAACAAATTTTGAGTGCATGCAGAGTCAATCTTTCCAGCGGCATGTACACTTGGAGACATAACAACGTTCTCAAAGTTGTAACAGAAGCGGTTGAGCAGAGAGTACTGCAGCACTACTTATCTCATGCCCCATGCTGCACAGAACAATGCATATCATTTGTGAAAGAAGGCTCCAAGTCAAGGGTGTACAGCACAGGCTCACGATCAAGCATACTTTCTTCAGCCAATGATTGGTGTGTCAAGGCTGATCTGGACGGGAAAGGCAGTTTCCCGGAGCAAATAGTTTTCACCACATTGTGTCCAGATATAATTGTATGGTCTGACGCCAGTAGAGAAGTGGTTACTGGTGAACTCACAGTCCCCTGGGAAGACAACATCGATGAAGCCCATGAGCGCAAGTTAACCAAGTATGCAGAATGAAGATCAGAGGGTGGAAGGTCTCATGCTATCCATTTGAAGTAGGCTGCCGTGGGTTTATTGCGTACACTTTCCAGAAGTGGCTGCGTGACCTTGGCTTCACTAGAAGAGAGATCAAGTCAACCAGCAGGGCTGTAGCTGAGGCAGCAGAGAAAGGATCAGCATGGGTGTGGACCAAGTATGTCCAGAGGGGCAGATAGTCGGACAGTGTATCCATCTCTTGCATACCCTTCAGTAGTTGCATAGGTACCTGAAGAGCAGACTATCTGTTTGATGGAAGTGACCGATAGAGGCAGATGCCAAGTTTTTAAGCTCACCAGTGGGAGGTGGTGCTTTAGCACTGCTGGCCCACCACCTCAAGGGAGTCTTGATCATAAGCGGGCTGAAACTCCTGAAGACAGGTGGCAGATTAACTGATGATCCCACTGGTGATAGCACAGGACAGTTAACATCTTAGCCCTAGTGTATTTTTAACTCTGTTGTACTTTATATTGGCCACTTTTCAGAAATGCTTATTTTAGGGTAGTGTTATAAAATGCATGATAACACACATAAAACTACCACTGGTGCAATGCTATCATATATTTTCTAACTCTAGAGATGTATACTTTGCGAAAAATCACTGTAAGCATGATTCCCCTCAGATGGTACCGACCAACCCTACTGGGTCACGGACTATAGGATTTGGAGACTCATGCCAAACTTCAACAATCTGAGGTGAAAGAGGCACTGTTGTGCTTTTTCCACCACTCAGCTGATATGTAAAGACCATGTGAGATCCTCGGTGACATGTATACTGAGGAACTTGAAGCTGTTCACCCTCTTAATCCCCAGATCCATTGATGTCAACAGGGGTGAGCCTGTCTCCATTCCTCCAGTTCCTTTGTTTTTACGACATTGAGGGAGAGGTTGTTTGCTTGACACCACTGTGGCAGAGTGATGATTTCTTCTCTGTAGGCTGCCTCGTTGGTATTTGAGATAAGGCCAATCAATGTAGTATCATCTGTGAATTTAATTAACAGATTGGAGCTGTGGGTGGCGACGCAGCTGTGGGTGTACAGAAAATAAAAGAGGGAGCTTCCTATGTGAACGTGAACCTCAGAGCAGTATATACACTGTTATTATACAAATAATATAACAATATGCATTGTCATAAAAGAACCCCAACAAACTCTGCAGATAGGTTTCTTCAATTCACTTGTGCACTCCAATATATTTGATTTAGTTATTTATTTTATTTAGAGGTACAGCACGGAACAGACCCTTCCTGCCCAATGAGCTGCACTGCCCAGCAACCCACTTATTTAACCCTAGCCTAATCACAGGACAATTTACCATGACCAATTAACCTATTCACCGTACGTCTTTGGATTGAGGGAGAAAATTGGAGCACCAGGAAGACGACATCGGAATTGAACTCTGAACCCCAATGCTCCAAGATGTCATATAGTCACGCTAACTGCTACACTACCGTGGCACCTCAATTCCAGCAGGATATATATATTAAGCCACTTGAGCACCTTCCTCATCTGAAACAATTAGTTTGTAATAGTTGAATAATGCACCAGACAGATGAACTTATGAATGGACACCACACCTGCCAGTGTAGCCCATTCCCAAATAGACTTCTATGAAACCAAACAGTACTGCCCTGCAAATGCGATGGGACGTCAGAAAACTTATCTTTAAGCTCAGATGGTTAAGAAGGCATTTGGTGTGTTGGCCTTCACTTGTCAGGGGATTGAATTCCAGAGCTGCAAGGTAATGTTGCAGCTCTATAAAACCCTGGTTAGACCATATTCTGTTCACCTCATTATAGGAAGGTTTGTGGATGCTTTTGAGAGTGTGCAGAGGAGATTTACTGGGATGCTGCCTGGATTAGAAAGCATGTGTTATGGAGCTAGGTTGAGCAAACTAAGGTTTTTCTCTTTGGAGAGAAGAAGGATGAGAAGTGACTTGATAGAGGTGTGCAAGATGATAAGGCATAAACTGAGTGGATAGCTAGCCACCTTTTCCCAGGGCAGAAGTGTCTAATACAAAGGTCATAAGATTTAGGGAGGAAATTATAGAAGGAATGTCAGAGAATGGTAGGTACTTGGAATGCACTGTTAGGGGTGGCGGTATATTTAAGGGACTTTTAGATAGGCACATGGATGAAAAAAAAACTGGATGGTTACAGTATGTGGAAGGGGAGGGTTAGGTTAACCTTGAAGTAGGTTAAAGGGTCCAGAAAACTTTGTAGCCTAAAGGGCCTGTACTGTTCTGTGTTCTATGTTCTACCCAGAGGTTTAATACTGAATTACAGCGGGATACCGCTAGAGCTCTGCAAATTCCTAGCTGAGCATGTATTTTCAGTTGAACACCTCTGTGCATCATATGGATTTCCTTTTGGACAGTTGTAGCCCAATTTGGATTCTCATTGGACATCCATAAAATCTTTCAGAGGATCTATCCTGGGCCTAACACACTGATGGAAGCGCGAAGAAGGCACACCAGTGGCTCTACTTCTTTTGGAGTTTGAAGAGATTTGATATTTCACCGACGGCTCTTGGGAAATGTACGGTGGAGAGCATTCTAACTGGTTGCGTCACTGCCTGGTATGGAGGCTCCCATGCACGGGACTGAAAGAGGCTGTAGAAGGGTGTAGGCTCAGTCAGCTCCATCTCAGACACAAACCTTTTCACCGTCAAGGACATCTTTAAGAGGATGGGCTGAGTGGGGTCCAATTCTGCTCCTATTTCTTATGGTTTTATGGTCTTATGTCACCGCCTCAAGAAAGTAACATTCACCATTAAGGCCCTCACCAACTGAAACATGCTCTCTTCTTGTTACCACCTTTGAGAGGAAGTAAAGGAGTCTGAAAACCCACACTCAATGTTTGAGGAGCAGCTTCTTCCCCATCACCATCAGATTTCTGAATGATCCACAAACACTTTTTCAGTATTTAGAAACATAGAAAATCTACAGCACAATACAGGCCCTTCGGCCCACAAAGCTGTGCCGAACATGTCCTTACCTTAGAAATTACCTAGGGTTACCCATAGCCCTCTATTTTTTAAAGCTCCATTAAAGTCATGGGCGACGATGAAGGCAGCCTCTGGGTGTGCAGTCTCCAGCGTGTTGATGGTCTTGTACAGTTCCTTGAGAGCCAGGTCATATCAGCATATGGTGGAATGTACACTGCTGTGATGATAACAGCCATGAACTCCCTAGGCAACCAGTAGGGTCTGCACAGCAGCACCAGGTATTCCAGTTCTGGGGAACAAAAGGATTTGAGTGCATGCACATTCTGGGGGTCGCATCAAGCACTGTTGACCATGAAGTGTACCCCTCCTCCTTTACTCTTCCCAGTGAGGGTTTTCAACCTGTCTGCCTGGAACAGAGAGAAATTAGAGGGTTCGACAGAGTGATCCGGTACCTCCTCCGTCAGCCAGGTCGCCACAAAGCACAAAACATTACATTCCTTTGTTTCCCACTGATAGGAGAGTCTGGCTGTCAGAGATTTATTTTATAACTTCCAGTAATTTTTACATTTTGCACTATACTCCTGCCGTAAAACAACAAATTTCACGTCAGTGTTAATAAACCTGATTCAGATTCTGATTGTGTAACTTTGCAGTAATTGGTGTGGTGCAGATTTGATTTGCAATGGGACGCCGAAGGGCGTTTCTGGATTCCCAGTCAGACTCACTCAGTGGTAGATTGGGAGATGCATAAACATCTGAAGGCAATACAGGTGTGCAGTAGGGTAACAAAAGAAAACTCACTGGAGTAAAGGCGATGGATATAATTAAATTAGGGAACATGTGCACCCCAGGCTGTATTCTCCCCTAGTTTATGCTCAGAGCAAGGAGGAGGCAATTGTAGCTTGATTTAATTCTAGGAACCACAAAGTAGGCATAACAACGGATGTGAAAGTTGGCATACAGTTAGCGAAACAATTGCTTCAACATGGTGCAAGAAAAACATTGAACGAGAGGCTGATCACACTGAGTGTAGAGGGCTGGGTTCAGAAGAGCCAAGGCAAATTAGCTGGGCAGAAAAGCTAGCAAACGGTTCACTGGGCATGGAAGACGGAACATAGAACAGTACAGCATGGTACAGGCCCCTCAGCCCATGATGTTGTGCCAAACAGTTACTCTGCTCTAAGATCAATTTACTCTTTCCCTCCCACAATCCAGCCCTTTTCTCCTACATTCAGTTGTGCTAGAAAGTCTGTGAACCCTTCAGAATTTTCTCTATTTCTGTATAAATATGACCAAAAATATGATCAGATCTTCACATGTCCTAAAACTAGATAAAGAGTACTCAATTAAATAAATAACACAAAAACATTATACTTGTTCATATATTTATTGGGAAAAATGATGCAATATTACATGTAACACACACAAAATGCTGGAGGAACTCAGCTGGCCAGGCAGCATCTATGGAAAAAAGTACAGTCGACGTTTTGGGCCGAATCCCTTCAGCAGGACTGGAGAAAAAATGCCAAGGAGTATCATGTGTACTTATTGGAAAAAATATGTGAACCTCTGGGATAATATCTTCTACAAAAATGTGGTGCCAGGGTCCATGATGTTTCTAAACGTGTCCACAATATCCTGAAAAGGGAGGGTGAACAGCCAGAAGTTGTGGTACATATTGGTACCAACAACATAGGTAGAAAAAGAGAGGAGGTCCTGAAAAAAGAATGCAGGTTGTTAGGAAGGAAGTTGAGAAGCAGGACCTCAAGTGTAATGATCTTGTGATTGCTGCCTGTGTCATGTGACAGTGTGGATATGAATAGAATGAGGTGGCAGATAAATGTGTGGCTGAAGAATTGGAGCGGGGGCAGGGATTCAGATTTCTGGATAATTGGAACCTCTTCTGGGGCAGGTGGGACCTGTACAAAAGGGATGGGTTGCACTTGAATATGAGGTGTCCAATATCCTTGCAGGCAGGTTTGCTAAAGCTGTTGGGAGTGGTTTAAACTAAATTGCAGGGGGCTAGGAACCAGTATGGTAGAGCTGAGGATGAGCTAGTAGGTTTACAAGTAGATGATGGGCGTAATAAGAATGTAAGGAAGGACAAGCCAAAGATTGGGTACAAATGCAGACAGTGCATTGAGTTAAATTGCACCACAGAGGCAAAATTCAAAAGGATGAAGAATGCAGGACTGAAGGTGCTGTATTTAAATGCACGTAGCGTTCACAAAAAAGTTGGGTGAACTCATTGCACAATTAGAGATTGGTTGGTATGATGCTGTGGGCATCACTGAGTTGTGGCTGAAAGAAGGTCAAAGGATATACTTTGTATTGAAAGGACAGGCAGGAAGGCATAGGCCGTGGTGTGACTCTGTTGATTCTGTTGGTAAGAGATGGAATTACATCTTTAGAAAGAGGTGACATAAGGTCAGCGAATGTCAAATCTTTGTGGGTGGAGTTAAGAAACTGCAAAGATAGGAAGACCATTACGGGAATCATATATAGGCCTCCAGAGGTAGCCAAGATGAGGGGTTGAGATTGCAAAGGGAGCTGGAAAAGGCATGTAATAAGGCTAATGACACGATTGCACCGGGGGACTTTAGTAGTATGCAAGGGATTGGGAAAATCAGGTTGGTGTCAAATCGCAAGAGAAGGTATTTGTTGAATGCCTACAAGATGGCTTTTTAGAGCAGCTTGTGCTTGAGTCTACTCAGGGAAAGGCTATTTTATATTGGGTATTGTGTAATAACCCAGATCTTATTAGGGAGCTTCATGTAAAGGAACCCTTAGGAGGCAATGATCATAAAACCTGTTGAATTCATACTGCAGTTTGAGAGGGAGAAGCATAAGTCACATGTATCAGCATCGCAATGGAATAAAGGAAATTACAGAGGCATGAGAAACGAGCTTGCCCAGGTGGACTGGAGGAGGATACTGGTGGGATGACGGCAGATCAGAGGTGGCTGAAGTTTCTCGGAATAGTTCACAGGGCTCAGGATAGATATATCCCACAGAAGAAGTTCGCAAATGGCAGGAGTAGGCAACCATGGCTGACAAGGGAAGTTAAGAACTGCATAAAAGCCGAGGAAATGACATATAAGGTAGCAAAAGTGAGTGGGAAGTTGGATGATTGGGAAGTTTTTAAAATCCAACAAAAGGTAACAAAAAAAGCTACAAGAAGGGAAAAGATGAAATATAAGGGCAAACTAGCCAATAATATAAAGCAGGATACTAAAAGTGTTTTCAGTTATATCAAGAGTAATAGGAGGTGAGAGTTAATATTGGACCACTGGAAAATGATGCTGGTGAGGTAGTAATGGGGGACAAAGGAAAGGCAGATGGACTTAATGGGTACTTTGCATCTGTCTTCACTGTGGAAGACACTAGCAGTGTGCCAGAGGTCTGTGAGTGTCAGGGAGCAGGAGTGAGTGCCATTGCTATTACACACGAAAAAGTGCTAGGCTAACTGAAAGGTCACCTGGACCAGATGAACTACACCCCAGAGTTCTGAAAGAGGTTGCTTAAGAGACAGCAGATGCATTGTTTATGATCTTTCAAGAATCACATGGTTCTGGAGGACTGGAAAATTGCTAATGTACTCCATTCTTCAAGAAGGGAGGAGGGCAAAAGAAAGGAAATTATAGGCCAGTTAGCCTAACCTCAGTGGTTGGGAAAGTGTTGGAGTCCATTACTGAGAATGAGGTTTCAGGGTACTTGGAGGCTAATGACAAAACAAGTCAAAGTCGGCATGGAAGTCTTGCCTGACAAATCTGTAAGAATTCTTCAAGGAAGTAACAGGCAGGGTGGACAAAGGAGAGGCGGTGGATGTCATTTGCTTCGATTTTCTGAAGCCATTTGATAAGGTGTGCACATGAAGTTGCTTAACAAGATAAAATCCTATGGCACTACAGGAAAGATACTGGCATGGATAGAGGAATGGCTGCAGGCAGAAGTCAGCGAGTGGGAATAAAAGGGGCCTTTTCTGGTTGGCTGCTGGTGACTAGTGGTGCTCCTCAGCGGTCAGTATTGGGACCACTACTTTTCACATTGTTTGTCAGTGATTTATTTAATGGAACTGATGGCTTTGTAGCAAAGTTTGCAGATGATACGGAGATAGGTGGAGGGGTAGGTAGTCCTGAGGAAGAAATGCGATTGCAGGACTTAGGCAAATTGGAAGAATGGGGAAAAATTGGCAGATGAAATATAGTGTTGGGAAATGTATGATAACGCATTTTGGTACATGAAACAAAAGTACAGACTATTATCTAAATGGGAAAAAAATTCAAACAACAGAAGTGCAGACGGACTTAGGAGTCCTCATGCAAGACTCCCAGAAGGTTAATTAACAGGTTGAGTCCATGGTAAAAAAAAAGGCAAATGCAATGTTGGTATACATTTCAAGGGGAACAGAATATAACTGCAAGGAGATAATGCTGAGCCTCTATAAGACACTTGTAAGGCTGCACTTGGAGTATTGTCAACTGTTTTGGACCCCATATCTCAGAAAGGATGTGTTGTCATTGGAGAGAGTCCACAGAGGGTTCATGAGGATGATTTCGGGAATGAAGGGGTTAACGCATGAGGAGCATTTAGCTGCTTTGTGTCTGTACTCACTGGAAGTTAGAAGAATGCGGGAGGATCTCATTGAAACCTACCAAATTTGAAAGGATTAGATAGGGTGGATGTGGAGAGGATGTTTCCTATCGTGGGGATGTCCAGAACTAGAGGGCACAGCCTCAAAATTGATGTGCAACCCTTTAGCACAGACGTAAGGAGAAATTGTTTAAGCCAGAGAGTAGTGAATCTGTGGAATGCTCTGCCACAGACAGCCATGGAGGCCAAGATCGTCGGTATATCTAACGCGAAAATTGATAGTTTCCTAAAGGTTATGGAGAGAAGGCAGGTGTATGGGGTTGAGTGGGATTTGAGATCAGCCATGATGGAATGATGGAGCAGACTCGATGGGCTGAATGGCCTAATTCTGCTCCTACATCTTATGGTCTTATGGTCTCTCCCTAGCAAGGTGGCATGCCTGAATGACTATCGACCTGTGGCTCTGACATCAACTGCTTTGAAGTGCTTCGAGAGATTGGTTATGGCACACATCAACCACAGCCTACCTGTCAACCTCGACGCTTTGCAATTCGCCTACTGGAGCAACAGGTCAATGGCAGATGCCATCTCTCTGGCCCTACATTCCTCATTAGAACACCTGGAGAATAAAGACGCGTATGTAAGGCTCCTTTTCATTGACTACAGCTCTGCCTTTAATACCATCATTCCAAATAAACTGATTCCTAAGCTCCAGAACATGGGCCTCAGCACTCAGATCTTCAACTTCCTCACAGACAGGATCCAGGCTGTAAAAATAGGGGACAAGCTCTCCTCTATAATCACCCTGAGCACCGGTGCCCCAGAAGGCTGTGTACTCAGCCCCCTGCTCTACTCACTGTACACCCATGATTGTGTAGCCAAGTTTCCATCGGACTCAATATATAAGTTTGCTGATGACACCACAATTGTAGGGCGTATCTCGGGTAATGGCAAGTTTGAGTACAGAGAGGAAATTAAGAACCTGGTGGCATGGTGCGAAGACAATAACCTATCCCTCAACGTCAGCAAGATGAAAGAATTGGTTGTTGACTGCAGAAGGAGTAGCAGACCGCATGACCCCATTTACATCGGTGGTGCGCAAGTGGAACAGGTCAAAAGCTTTAAGTTCCTCGGGGTCAATGTCACAAATGACCTGACTTGGTCCAACCAAGCAGAGTCCGCTGCCAAGAAGGCCCACCAATGCCTTTACTTCCTGAGAAAGCTAAAGAAATTTGACCTGTCCCCTAAAACCCTCACTAATTTTTATAGATGCACCGTAGAAAGCATTCTTCTAGGGTGCATCACAACCTGGTATGGAAGTTGTCCTGTCCAAGACCGGAAGAAGCTGCAGAAGATCGTGAACACAGCCCAGCACATCACACAAACCAATCTTCCGTCCTTGGACTCACTTTACACCGCACGCTGTCGGAGCAGTACTGCCAGGATAATCAAGGACACGACCCACCCAGCCAACACACCTTTCGTACCTCTTCCCTCTGGGAGAAGGCTCAGGAGCTTGAAGACTCATACGGCCAAATTTGGGAACAGCTTCTTTCCAACTGTGATAAGACTGCTGAATGGATCCTAACCTGAATCTGGGCCATAACCTCCAAATATCTGGACCTGTCTCTCGTTTTTTTTGCACTACCTTACTTTCCTTCTTCTATTTTCTATTTATGATTTATAATTTAAATTTTTACTATTTACTATCGATTTGTATTCCAGGGAGCGCGAAGCGCAGAATCAAATATCGCTGTGATGATTGTACGCTCTAGTATCAATTGTTTGGCGACAATAAAGTAAAGTAAAGTAAGGTAAAGGAGAGGGCATCCTCTGAAGATCACTCCAAGAGCACAATGTGCAATGCTGAAGGAGGTGAAAAACAACCCAAAGATAACAACAAAAAAACCTGCAGAAATCTCTAGAACTTGCTAAAGTCTCTAAAACTCGCTAAGATGCTGAACAAGAATGGTGTTCATGGAAAGACACCACGGAGGAAACCACTATCCTCCCAAAACACATTGCTGTACATCTCAAGTTTGCAAAAGACCACCTGGATTTTCTACAATGCTTCTTTGACAAAGTTCTGTGGTTAAATGAGACAAAAGTAGGACTTCTTGGCAGAAATGCACATTGCTCTGTTTGGAGGAAAAAAAGGCACTGCACACCAACACTGAAGCTTCATCCCAACTGTGAAGCATGTTGGAAGGAACTAGTTGTTTGGAGCTGCTTTGCTGCCTCAGGGCCTGGACAGCTTGCAATCGTTGAGGGAATGATGAATTCAAAATGGTGTCAAGACATTTTGCAGGAGAACGTCAGGGTAGCAGTCCATCACCTGAAGCTTAATAGAAATTGGATAATGCAATTAGACAATGATCCGAAAGACAAGAATAAATCATCAATAGAATGGTTTAAAAAGAAGAAAATTCACATTTTGGAAAAGCCGAGTCAAAGTCTTGACCTTAGTCCTGTAGGAATGTTATGGAAGTACCTCAAGCAGTTCATGCAAGGAATCCCACCAACATCTGAGTTGTAGCAGTTTTGAAAGGAGGAATGGCCTAAAATTCCTTCAAGCCAATGTGTAAGGCTGATCAACAATTACTGGAGATGTTTGGTTGAAGTTATTGCTGTACAAGGGGGGGTCACACCAGTTACTGAAAACAATGGTTAACATACTTTTTCTGGCAAATACATGTAATATTGGATCATTTTTCTCAATAAATAAATGAACAAGTATAATGTTTTATGTGGTATTATTTAATTGTGTTCTTTTCATCCAGCTTTAGGACTTATGTGATCATATTTTAGATAATATTTATGCAGAAATAGAGAACTTTCTGAAGGGTTCACAAATTTTCTAGTTCTACTGTAGCCCTCCATTTTTTTTAAATCATCTACAGTATGTGCTTATCTAGGAGTCTCTGAAATTACCCTAATGTATCTACCTCCACCATCATCCCTGGCAGTGCATTCCACATACCCAACAAACCCTATAAAAAAACCTATGTCTGAGATAACCCCCATACCTTTCTCCAATCACCTTAAAATTATGCCCCTTGTATAATCGTTTTCCACCCTGTGGAAAAAGTCTTTGGCTGTCCACTCTTTCTATGCCTCTTATCATCTTGTACACTTCTATCAAACCACCTCTCATCCAGGGCAAACTGAGGAAAGTTGGTGAATATCAGACAGAAAGCCAACATTAAAACATACATTGAGACCGAGAAGCAAAACCATACTGAATATACTGCTGATATTTTGTAACAGATTGTTTCTTAACAGATGAGTTGGTCAATGTCAGGAGGCAGGAGGGAGAAATGCCTCTGGGATCTAAGTACACTTAAAAATGTCACTGGCCCCAATTAAGTCATAGAGTTAGAGTCAAAGAATACTACAGCATGGAAAAAGGCTCTTCGGCCTATCTGGTCCATGTCAAACTATTAATCTGCCTAGTTCCTTTGACCTGTACCTGGACCTAGCCCTCCATACACCACCCATCCATATATCTATCCAAATTTCTCTTAAATCTACATCAACCTCTTTCATTGGCGGTTCACTTCACACTCTCACAACCCTCTGAGTGAAGAAGTTCACCCTCATGTTCTCCTTAAACATTTCACCTTTCACCCATAACTCTACTCTCCTAGTTCTCTTCTCCTACTCTCTTCTAGTTCTACTCTCACCCAATGTCAGTGGAAAAGGCCTGCTGGCATTCACCCTATCTATACTCCTCATAATTTTGTATATCTCATTTGAATCTCCCCTCATTTTTTACGCTCCAGGGAATAAAGTCCTAATCTACTCAACCTTTCCCTATGACTTTGGTCCTCAAATTTTTCTGCACTCTTTCAACCTTATTGACATCATTCCTCTAGGTAGGTGCACACAATATCCAAATTAGTCCTCCCTATCGCCTTATACAATTTCAAGATAACATCCCACCTCTTGTACTTAATACTTTGACATATGAAGGCCAATGTGCCAAAACCTATCTACCTGAGACACAACTTTCACAGAACTTTGGATCTATATTCCCAGATCCCTCTGTTCTACCGCACTCCTCAGTGCTTCATCATGTAATTCTTACCCTGGTTTATCCTCCCAAAGAGCAACAGCTTACACTTGTCTGCATTAAATTCCATCTACCATTTTTCATTCCATTTTTCCAGCTAGTCCAGATCACGCTGCAAGCTTTGATAGTCTTCCTTGCTGTCCACTTGGTGTCATCTGCACATTTGTTGATCCAGTTTACTAGATTATCATCCAGATTGTTGATATAGATGGCGAACAACAATAGACCCGGTACCGATTCCTGCAACACTCGCAGTCAGAGAGCTGACCATCTACTACCACTCTCTGGCTTCTCCCACAAATTTACTACCAATTTACTACCTCACCTTGAATGTCAAGCAACTGAACCTTTTTGACCGACCTCCGATATGGGTCCTTGTCAACAGCCTTGCTAAAGTCCATGTAGACAATATCTGCTGTCTTGCCTTCATCAACTTTCCTGATAACTTCCTCAAAAAACTCTATAAGATTTGTTAGACATAACCTCCCACACAAATCTATGTTGACTATCCCTAATTCATCCCTGTTTATCCAAATGCTTATATATCTGATCCCTTAGAATAACTTCCAATAACTTGGCCACTACAGGTGTCAGGCTCATTGGCCTATAATTTCCTGGCTTATTTTTAGAGCCTTTCTTAAAAAATGGAACAATATTTGCTATCCTACAATCCTGACCTGTGGCTAAGAAGGTTTTGAATATCTCTGCGAGGGCACCTGCAGCTTCTGCACTTGCCTCCCACATGGTCCGAAGGAACACAGAAGGAATCTTCTCTGCATTCTTTCTAAAGCTTCCACATCCATCCTACAAGGAGGCAACCAGATCTGAACACAATATTCCAAGTGTGGTCTAATCAGGACCTTTACAGCTTGATCTCTTCTAACCCCAGATTTTTCCAGAATTTCTTTAAGATTTATTGAACGCAACTTATTTCAAATGGTAGCTGGTGGTGTCATGGGCATCTGCGCTGGCCTTCGAAGTGAGTGGTTCCGGGTTCAAATCCGGCCAGCTCCTTGCACACTTTCCATCCGTGTTGGGTTGAGTATCGAGCTAGCAACTTGGCTCATGAAAAAACAGACACAAGTGTTAAAGAAACAGCAAGATTGCCACCCAATATGCCATAAGGCATGTAAAGGAACAAAGATTTTTTTTTCAAATGAATATCTATGTTAAAGTAATCCTTCTATTATTTCATCCCTCAGAGGTTGGTGTCTCTGTTGGTTACTTTCAGAGTGTGTGGGGATAGGTCTTAAATGAGGTACAGTTGAAATACAGAGCTGACCATTTTTGAGCAGAAATTATGGGAGGAATGAGACCAATTGTGCCATGTACTTGCACATTAATGGCAATTCATGGCGGCCAGTTAACCTGCCAGTCTTCTTGTCTTTGGGATGTGAGGAAACCAGAACACACGGGGTTAGCCCACACAGTCATGTATATAGTGTATTTAATATCTCAGTAATATTTGAGTAATATTGTAAATATTGTGTTTGACTAAACAGTCTTTCTTTGTTTACGTAATTCCTTATGTGATATACCGGTATATACGAAGGACATGAATGGCATACGTCATTACATCACCATATCATGTGAGAGCACCTCACCAAAAAAAGAAAACTAAATAGACCATCACAAAATGCTGGAGGAGCTCAG
This sequence comes from Mobula birostris, assembly GCF_030028105.1. NCBI lineage: Eukaryota > Metazoa > Chordata > Chondrichthyes > Myliobatiformes > Myliobatidae > Mobula > Mobula birostris. The sequence continues at coordinate 170,859,845 of NC_092371.1, forward strand.
CAGGCCAGGCAGCATCTATGGAAAATCATATCATTGACGTTTCGGGCTGAGGCCCTTCGGCAGGACATTCGGCCAGAAACTATGACTGTACTTTTTTTACATAGATGCTGCCTGGCCTGCTGAGTTCCTTCAGCATTTTGTGTGTGTTGCTTGGATTTCCAGTATCTGCAGATTTTCTCTTGTTTGTAAATAGACCATCATTCCTGCTCCTGTGTTTTTCTTTCAATTAGTTTCTGGAGTTGCAAAGTATAACAGTGGCAAGGAGGAAGTTTTAAAATGAACATGAGATGACTACCTACCTGTTGAAGCGCTGTGAGACATTTGAGTTTAAAAAGTGTAGCACATGTTTCTTCCGATGGGGAGAGAGATAGTTAAGTTAAAAATAAAGGCAGAAAATGGACAAAATTCATGGGATCATAAACAATTGGTACAGGGTGATAGTAATAATAAATAAATGAATAAGAAATGGCTGGCTACATCAGAAAGATAGACATGTTTGATTGCACAAAAGATAACTGGATGATGTATACTGAATGAATTGTGCATATTTCGAAGGAAATGAAATCGCCAATGAAAAGTGAGTACCAGTGTTACTGAGTGCAATAAGTGGAAAATTTATTTATTTATTGAGATATAGCACGGAATAGAGCCTTCTGGCCCTCTGAGCCGCGCACTCAGCCATCCCCCGATTTAATCATAGCCTAATTATGGGACAATTTACAATGACCAATTAACCTACCAACTGTACATCTTTGGACTGTGGGAGGAAACGAGAACACCCGAAGGAAGCCAACATGGTTACCGGGAGAATGTACAAACTCCTTACAGGCAGTGGCAGGAAATGCATACAGTTTGCTTAGAAGTTTAATTGCTGCAACCAAACCAGCCGAAATGAGCTTGTTTTTGATACCATGAATGTAATGCAGGAACATTTAAGAACAAAATCATTGTTGATTGCAGAATGCTTGCTTCATAAGTGGAATCAAAAGTGAAGGGAGTCGATTTCAGCTTACACGGCTGAATTGAAGAAATTGTCCAAAAATTGTCAGTACAATGATGAGCTTAATGATGCCCAGATAGATCATTTAGCTTGTGGAATCTGACAAAGTCATTCAAAAACAGCTCCAAAATGAAACACAACTCACATTTAAAAAAACAGTTGAAATTGCTGTATCAATGGAAACAGTAGCTAGAGACACAATTGAGTTGCAGTCAGAAATGAAAGAGCATGAACAAAATTGCCACGTCTAAGCAGAAGTCTGCCTGGCTGATGAAATTGTGTTACTGTTGTGGCAGGGATTCACATACACCAGACCAATACAGGTTTAAAACTGAAACTTGCAGAAAATGCGACAATGTAGGACACATACAAAAGAGTATGTCAGCCAGACAAAAATAAATTGACTCCACAGGGAAGAGAAAAAGATAAAAAGTCAAGTTGCAGTTTCAAAAACTGTTAATGGTGAGAGTGACACAGGACTGAATAGCCTTTGAGATTTACAATATGAAAACAATAGATAAGCAATATGACTTACACCAGAAATGTAAATTAATTGAAATAGAATTGGATTCTGGCTCGGTTGCTTCAGTCATTTCACAAAATGATTTTAAATGGCACTTCAAGGACACAAGAAAGTCTGTAGATGATGGAAATCCAAAGCAACGTACACAAAATGCTGGAGGAACACAGCAAGTCAGACAGTATCTATGAAAATGAATAGAAGGTCAACATTTCAAACCAAGTCTCTTCTTCAGGACTGAGATGGAAGGGAAAAGATGCGCTATACAAAGGTAGGGAGAGGGGAAGGAGGCTTGTTGGAAGGTGATAGGTGAAGCCAGGTGGGCAGGAAAGGTAAAGAGCTGGAGAAGAAGGAATAAGATACTGAACTGAAGCCTGCAGACATCCAACTTAGAACTGAAGAAAATATAACACCTGTGTGGATGACATTTGTAATAGTGAAATACAACAAACAACAAGTCACATTGGGTTTGTATCTGGTAAAAACAGGAGGGCCAGCATTGTGGATGCATGATTGACTAAGACAACTACAATTTGATTGGAGATCTAACCACTATTTGCATGCCACATCCCCTGCAATAGAGTCAACAAAAAGCAAAGTAAAAAGGTACTGGATGATGTCACAGCAGAGTTCAAGGATGGTATTGGAGAACTCAAACATATTAAGGGTAAAATGGAATTAAATGAAAATGCTACACCCAAGTTTTTCAAGCCCGTCTTGTTCCATATACCATACATGATAAAGTAGCCAGTTAGCTAGATGACATGGAGTCTGAAGGGACTCTTTCCAAGTTTGAGTGGAACCCATGGGCAATGCCAGTGGTCCCAGTAACCAAAAAGTATGAGTCTCAATGTTCTCTAAGGCAGGGATCCCCAACCTTTTTTGCACTGCGGACCGGTTTAATATTGACAATATTCTTGCGGACCAGCCGACCTGGGAGGTGGGGGGGAGCGGGTAGGGTTGCCAACGAAAAAGAGTAGCAGTCAACTGCGTTGTTTACTCAAAAGACTACAATGACCATGGCCTTGCGTGAGCACCGATGCGCATGCGCGTTGTGACCTGCCAATTCCTCCCCCCCCCCACCTCCCAAGCAAATCCTTTTTGGTGATTCTGTTCATGGGGGTGGGTGTTAATCACTACTGGAAAATAGGTGATAAGTGGGTAATACACTCAATTTTGTTTCTAAAAGGGTTTATCTAACGAATTTAATATTAAACACACAGCACATATTTTCCTCGCATAGATATAATAAGTCAATTATCAGGGGAGCTTGAGGTGTTGAACGAACTTCCAGTAGAAGTGGCAGAAGCATGTTCGATATGATCATTTAAAGAAAAATTGGATAGGTATATGGACAGGAAAGGAATGGAGGGTTATGGGCTGAGTGCAGGTTGACGGGACTAGGTGAGAGTAGCATTCATCACGGACTAGAAGGGCCAAGATGGCCTGTTTCCATGCTGTAATTGTTATACGGTTATACAGGTCACTTATAAGTCAATAGCATCATAACATTTTAAGTAGTATTTGGATATTAAACACACAGCACATATTTTCCCTGTATGAACATATAAAATCATTGCAACACACCAATATCGTTGAATCAGTGGGAGCCCTGGGCTTGTTTCCCTTTAACAACACCGTCCTATCGAGGGGTGATGGGAGACAGCGATACTCGAAGGGGGTTCCTGATGTCCAGTCTATTCCGCAGTTTAGTTTTTGTTGCATTCATTGCAGAAAACTCCGCTTTGTAGAAAAATGTTGGAAATGAAAGCAACTTTTTCAGTGCTTTCGTGGCTATCTCAGGATATTTAGCCTTGACTTTGATCCAAAATGCTGAGAGATGTTATATCAAACATACTTTTCAGCCCGTCATCATTTGCAAGCTCGAGGAGTTGATCGCCTTCCCGCCCTGACACGGATGACGCGCAGGTCATGACCTCGCATGCGTAATGGTTGATCAGTGGCCGTGACAGGGAATGAGGAAAGGTGCAGCTGACCAAATCATATCGCTGCCTCGCGGGCCGGTAGCGCATACTCTGCGGCCCGGTACTGTTCCGCAGCCCGGTGGTTGGGGGCCGCTGCTCTAAGGTGTGCGCATGTGTGCATGCACACATCTTTTGTTGCTAACACACAAAGGAATTTAAACTGTGCGCAGAAGTTTGTCACTCTCTAACTCATTGACATGTTATGTATATTTCACAATTGTATACAATCATGTTCCCTTTTTTGGTTTCTGATGCGGATGGTGTTGACAATGTGGAGTCTGCAGAATTTAGAACTGGCTCATTTATACTGTTTTTATTGAAGAAATTATTGACTCACTTTGTTGAATTCCAACGAAGCAAAGGGTGTGAAGTGCAAAAGAACTGCAAGTTCATTTAAAGCGGAATGGCTTAATAAAACAGTAGAAGCTGCTGCACCGAAAGCTCATGAGGTCAGGAGTGTGAAGCTACAAAAAATATTTATGTGCAAAACAGAAACTGGAGTTACCTGCATGTATTGTCGCAATACAAAAGCTGCTGGAGAATTTGCAAGTGGGAAGAAATGGAGTGATATTGGAACTTGACTTCTTAAAGCATCATTTAGCAAGCAAATTACATACGGATAGTGTGAAAAAGCTCTGGCAAGAAAATCCCTCATTCCCCTTGACAGGCTGGCTATGTATGTTTTGTGAGAGTGCAGATGAACAAGAGCAAAAACGATCAAACCCAGAGGAGATCAAAGTTCTTGTTGACACTGTTTTGTGAGCTGTTAAAATGAATACCTCTATATATAAAATTCAGTGCGTACATGTTATTGTCACTAGGCAAAAAAATTGCACAGCAAAAGATTTTTGTGAACACTGGTCATTACAAATTAAAGGGAACATTGATGGGTCTGTCAGAATTTGTGCTGATTTTAAGATCACCATCAACCCCAGTACTGAGAGTAGATCAATATCCTTGGCCCAGGATAGAGGATATCTTTGCAAACCTTTCTGGAGGGAAACACTTCAGCAAAGTGGATTTAGCTGAAACTCACGTACAGATGGAAATGGAGGAAGAGTCCAAAGTTTTTCTCACCATAAACATTTCATAAAGGGCTTTATTGCTGTATATGTTTATTTTTGGAGTAGCATCTGCACCTGCAGTCTAGCAGAAAGCTATGGACTAGGTGTTACAAGGCTCTCTAGACACTCAGAGTTACCTGAATGACATCATGACAAGGACAATGACAACAAGGAACATCTCCAAAATCTGAAGACAGTGTTACAAAGATGAGAAGATTATGGGCTCAGAGCATGATGTAACAAGTGTGAATCCTTTATACTAAGCATCACTTACTGTGGTCACACTATTGATGCGCAAAGATTATACAAGTATTCTGAGAAAATTCAAGCAGTGGTGGATGCCCCAAGGTCAAAGGACATGGCACAGTTGCAGTTTCTTTTAGGATTTGTCAATTGCTATATCAAGTTCCTGCTAAACCTGACTACTGTGTTTCATCCCTAGAACTCATTACTGCAGATCGGGCAATGGACAAAGCAGTGTGAGGTGGCTTTCCAAAAGGCAAAGGAAATGGTGACGTCAGACACTGTACTCACAAATTGTGATGGACATTGTTCAGTGAAGCTTGCTTGTGATGCCTCACCTTGTGGCATATGTGAAATCATATCATGTTGTAAATGATGGCAGGGAACATCCCATGATGTTCCTTTGCATCGTGTTCCTTTACTGCTGCAGAGAAAAAATACGCGCAGATTAACAGAGAGGCCTTGAAACTGGTTTAGAGTGTAAAGCATTTCAACCAGCACTTTTATGGGAGAGAGTTTACCCTCATTACTGATCATCAAGCAGAAGTGTCTATTTTCAATCCACAGAAGGGCATTCCATTAACCGCAGCACAAATGCAGAGATGGGCTCTGTTTCTTGGAGAACGTAAGTACAAGACTGAGTTCAAGGGGACAACTAATCATGGAAATGCAGATGGACTGTCCCATTTATTCTTAGAAAAGGAAATTCTTGAAAAATTTACAAAAGAGAACACTCCTCTTGATATATTTTCCCTCACGCAAATTGAAAGTCTCCCTATTATGGCAGAGATGATCAAAGGGGAAACCAGAAAAGACCCCATACTGTCTCAGGTCCACATGGCAACACAAAATGGCTAGAATGTGCAGCAGAAATCCCAGTTCCCCCATTTTTACCAGCACCCAGGATGAAAGAGGGTTGCCTTATGTGGGGATTGAGAGATTTTGTACCATTCCTGCTGAGAGCTAAAGTGTTGGAGGAGTTACATGCCAGTCATCTAGGCATGGCCAAAATTAAAGCATTGGCTTGAAGCTTTGTCTGGTGACCTGGGATAGATCAGCTCATTAAGCAGTTTACCATGCAGGGATGCCCACACGTCCTTACGTTGCCAAGAGCAGTGCCCCACCATCCCTGGGAATGGTCTGCCTTGCCCCGGCAGAGGACTCATGTTGATTTTGCTAGACCATTTATGGGCATAAATTCTTGGTAGTAGTAGATGCAACTATAAAATGGTCAGATGTGTTCCCAATAGCCTCCACTACAGCCTTGCACACTGTTGATATGTTGAAAAGCCTCTTCTCAAGTACCGGTGTTCCAGAACACTTTAGTCAGTGACAATGGATCACAGTTCATGGTGAAACAGTTTCAGTCATTCTTGAAAATGAGTGGAGTAAAACATATCACCCAGCTACAAATGTCTTGGCAGAAAGGGTTGTTTAGAGTCTAAAGAACTCACTGTGAGCAATATCAGCAGAACACTCTACACTAACAGTGAACAGTCCATAGTCGCTAATTTCCTCTTTGCATATTGCAGTGCAGCACACTCCACAACCAACAACTTTCTAACTATGCTATTCCTAGGTTCTCCCTCACCCTCACGCTTGGATCTCCTCAAACCCAATCTCAGCAGGAGTCTGCAGGACAAACTGCTCAGACAAATTGAAGGCTCCTGAAATAAGGAGGTTTGATGTTTCACTCCTGGACAAGCAGAACTGCTGAAGGACTACAGAAGTGATCAAAAGTGGGTACTTGGAAAGATTAAAGACAGAGCTGGACCACTCTCCTACACAGTGGAGATCACATCTCATAGTCATACTTTATTGATCCTGGGGGAAATTGGTTAAATCTGATATCATTTACAGATGACACATTGATCAAATGAGGAAAGCAGAGTCAACTGTTGGAGAAGAAAGGTGTCAGAGCCATTTGCTGCAGTCCCAGAGTCAACTACTACAACCACCACAGAGGAGGCCCCAGAATCCCAGATTGTTTCACAGCCACAAGCCTCTCCTGCCAAGCAGAGTGACACCCTTTGTCAGGAATGACATATCCCACAAGAGTAAGAAAGCTTCTACAGCAATTAAATCTTTAGGCTGAAATGGGACAATTTAAAATTTCCCTTGCTGTGGATGTCTATATAGTGGTTGTATTATATAGTAAACAGTGTATATATGTGTGTTGGTTGATACATGGTAGAGAGCAATATGTCACACGTTTGTGTTGAGATGCAATCTATACTGATTTGGAATTTATAGCTAAGTTGGAGTGTAGTGTATTCAGTATTTCAGTAATATTTGAGTAATATTATAAGTATATTGCTAGCTTAAGCATTCTTTGTTTGTTTACATAATTCACTACAATTTATATGTAAAAGTACATGATTGGCATTTGTCATTATGCCATCACGTCATATGTGCGCGCCTCACTAAAGAAAGCTAAATAGACCATCATCCCGGTTGTCCTGTTTTTCTTTTGATTAGTTTCTGCAGTTACAAAGCATAACGATGTGCAACCATTTATTTATTTATTTTTATTTTAAATATTCTTTATTTGCACAGTTTGTCTTCTTCTGCACACTGGTTATTGGTTGCTGCGGCTACAGATGTACCGTGGAGAGCATTCTAACTGTTTGCATCCTCGTCTGGTATGGAGGGGCCACTGCACAGGATGGGAAAAAAGCTGCTGAGGGCTGTAACCTCAGCCAGCTCCATCATGGGCCTAGCCTCCCCAGCATTGAGGACATCTTCGAAAGGTGAAACCTGAAAAGACAGCATCCATCATCAGGGACCCTCACCACCCAGAACATGTCGTCTTCTCATTACTACCATCAGGGAGGATGTACAGGAACCTGAAGACACGCATTCAACATTTTAGGAACAGTGTCTTTGTTTCTGAGTTTCTGACTCTTTGTTTATATATAGTCATTGGTAGATTCTATTGTATTTCTTTATCTTTCCTGTAAATGTCTGCAAGAAGGTGAGTATCAAGGCAGTTTATGGTAACTTATACATGCTTTGATATTAAATTTACTTTGAACTTTGAACATACAGATAACACTGGAGTTTGGGAATAAACTTAGGTCTCTGGCACTGGGAGGAAACATCTGTACCTACTGTACCATTTGCCGCCTCATATTATTTGCTGCTGTTTTGAAGACCCACTTCAAAGAATTCAGAATTTAGCTGCTCTTCCTTTCTCCTCTGTCCCTTCTTTTCCTGATTTTTTTTTACACATCTAAACCCCCAGTTTCAACATCATTCAATGACTGGTTCCAAATTTCTGCAGGTATCCTGGCTGATGGAAGCACACCATTTAGAAAATAAAATGGGTTCTTTAAGTGAGATCAGCTCCAAAATACTGGGACTAATTAAACATGCTCTTTACAAACACAAAAGGAAGTGTCAAAGAATAAATAGGAACAGTGTTCAATTTTTCATGGTTTATTATATTTTTGGAAAAGAAATCATTACCTTACTACTGGAGATAGAAGCAACCTGCCATGGAACAAAATAAATTAAAGTAATCTAAAGACGTCTCTCAAGCAGGTCATTTAAGGCAAAATGACCCAGCTCTACATAATAAATTACTCATTAAAACAATTTATTAAACACTATTAAACAGGATTTGAATTGACATTATGTACAATTAAAGGTGAGGATAAAAGAGATTCATTATCTGCCAGTACTCTTCCTTACACTAGGGAGTTACCCTCAGTACTTAGGATCAATATCAGATCAAATAAGAAGAGCAAACAAGGAAGAAATGTGAAATAAAACGTCATCGGCTGGAAAATCTGTTTGTTCTTTATGTATTGTACATCTCACAAAATTTACAGACCAAATTTTTACTGAATGAAAATGGAGACTCCATTGTTACAATTTTTAAGAATCTGGGCAATTACTTTAGATTTCCTGTATGCGTCAAGTAGGATGTTATTCTGAGATGTTAAATAAATTCATTTCTCACAGAGCTGTCACATATATTGATAGAGTAAAACAGAAGGGGCATTGGGATGCTTTGATCTTATGTAGTTACTTGTGCATAAATATGTTAAAGTAATAAATTAGTAACTCTGGCATGGATGGTCCCAAGCTCAGCTGCAGAAGGAGGAGGGTTGGGCATGGGGCTAGCAACTCCATCGGTAAAAACCCAGAGTTGGAGAATTGCCAACCGAAGCGCCAAATATCTCATCCCTGGGAGATGAAGGATCTTCAGAAAATAGCTACAGCTGGGGACAACTTAAAAGACTAGCCCTGGACAGAGGACTCTGGCGAGCTGTTGTTGGTGCCTATGCCCCAGAAGGGGTGATAAAGAAGAAGAATAGAAATAGAGATAATGAAAGGTTTCTTTTATATGAACAGCAAGAAACAAGGGCAAGGTAGGAAAGGAGTTCTTGGAATGTGCTAATGTCTAAGAGAGATGGATGCAATGCTGAATGTAGTTTTTAAGTTGGGCTTGTGGAGGATATTTCTACAGGAGGAATATTGTCACAGTATCATTCAGTTTAGACATGGAAAACAATAAGGAACAATTAAGCAGAAAACACTTTGACAGAGGAGCTGCTTAGTGACCCAAGATCTTAAATGCTGGAGTGTTGTGAATGTTATTGCAAAGAGTATCATCAAATTAACTCTATGATGAGAATAACAACTAAATTAAATCAAGCCTCAGTTCTCCAATCCATATATACCACAAGCTTCAATGGCATTTTGTGTTCTGAGTACGAATATTCTGAACGATTTTCGAAGAAACACAACTTTGACCTTCAGGTTCTAGAGGACCAGAATCAGGGTAGATTTACCAGTTCAATAAACAAGGAAGCATTTGAAATCATAAACAATGTGTGAAGGGACACAAAAGTTTTTCATAAATGGTAATAGGTTAGTCAAATAATGTAAGGGATTAATTAGGGACATAGGAAGATATTCAGGAAGAAACAGACCATAGATTTGCTACTGTAAAAAAGTATATTGGTAATGTCTCAGGGAATGAGAAGGTAGACAAATTGGCTGCAATTAAAGTAGAAAAACAGGAAGTGCTTCCAAACACACACAAAATGCTGGAGGAACTCAGCAAGTTAGGCAAGATCTATGGAAGCGTATAAACAGTTGGCATTTTAGGCCGAGACCCTTCATCAGGACTAGAAAGGAAGCAGGAAGAAGCCAGAATGAGAAGGTTTGTGGGGAGAGGGAAGGAAAGGTGATAGGTGAGACCAGGAAGGTGGGTGGATGGGTTGGGTAGAGGATATGAAGTAATGAGCTGGGAGCACTTCCAAATTTGGTAGAACTCAGAAAGGTCTGGATGGGTGGCTATAGATTTGAATTTCTTCTTGGGAAGATTGGTAGTAGAGAATTGGAACATCCTTGTTCATAAAAGGGAGGGGATGAAATCCAAAGACACAAGAAACTGCAGATGCTCGAAAAGGAAATGAATTGCTGAAGGAACTTAGCAAGTCAGGCAGCTTCCATGGAGGGAAATGGACAGTCAGCCTTTCGGGCTGAGATCCTTCATCTGTACTGGTGTCGAGATGCATTCCAGATGAAGGGTCTCAACCCTGAAATATTGACTATCCATTGTCCTTCCACAGAGGCTGTTAGATCTGTGGAAGAATAATGGATAGTCAACATCTTGGATTAAATCCCTTGATCTGGTCTGCATCTTGAGTTCCTCGAGCAGGTCATTTTTGCTGAGGATGAAAGCTAGTCCTGAAAGATCAGTCATCCTTACCTCAGGATTGCTGAAGTTTCCAGAGATAACAAATTAAATGCTCCCGAGAAATTCATGAGCTATTAAATGAAAACCATCATGGATTAGTTGAAACAGTGGGGTCCATGGATCCCTCAGTTAATGATAAGGATACATGGGATAAAAAAATGTTGGGAACCCCTGAGTTGAAAGTATATCATGTTTAACAAAATTGATAGAATTATGTAACAAAGTGGTTGAGAAGGCTGCAAGGCCTTTAATTGATGATTGATTTTTATACGTCCGTGCACTCAGTGACCACTTTATTAGGTATTCCTGTATAACTGCTCATTAATGCAAATATCTAATCAGCCAATCATATGGCAACATAAAAGCATGCAGACATGGTCAAGAGATGCTGTTATTATTCAGATCCAGCATCAGAATGAGGAGGAAATGTGATCTAGGTGACTTTGACTGTGGAATGACTGTTGCAGTGGTTTGAGTATCTCAGAAATTGTTGATTTCATGGGAATTTCATACATAACCATCTTTAGTATTTACAGAGAATGGTACAAGAAACAAAAAGCATTCAGTAGGCAGTAGTTCTGTGGGTGAAAAGACCTTGTCAATGAGAGGTCAGAGGAGAATGGTCAGACTGGTTCAAACTGACAGGAAGGTGACATTAACTCAAATAACAATGCATTACAACAGTGGTGTGCGTTAGAGCATCTCTGAGACACAACATATTGAACCTTGAAGTGGATGGACTACATCAGAAGAAGACCATGAACATATACTCATGGCCGCTTCATTAGGCACAGGAGGTACCTAATAAAATGGCCACTGAGTGTACGAGGGGTGATTGATAAGTTCTTCGTGGCCTAAGGTAGAAGGAGTCAAATTTAGAAAACCTAGCACATTTATTTTTCAACATAGTCCCCTCCTACATGTACACACTTAGTCCAGCGGTCGTGGAGCATACAGATCCCTTCTTTGTAGAAGTCGGCGTCTTGGACCTCCAGAAAGTGGTCCACAGTGGGGGTGATAGATAAGTTTGTGGCCTAAGGTAGAAGGAGATGAGTTATTAACTTCAAACTTTCTGCATATTCACTCAACGAATTGAACTGCACGTGTATGTAACGAGAGCTGAATAACTCATCTCCTTCTACCTTAGGCCACAAACTTATCAATCACCCCTGCTGTGGACCATTTCTGGAGATCTAAGACACTGACTTCTACAAAGAAGGGATCTGTATGCTCCACGACCGCTAGACTAACTGTGCGTAAATGTAGGAGGGGACTATGTTGAAAAATAAATGTGCTAGGTTTTCTAAAATTGACTCCTTCTACCTTAGGCCACGAACTTATTAATCACCCCTTGTAAATCTAAGAGGTGAACTGAACATATTAAGCCTGTTAGGATAGAAGTGGCAGTGTCTGCAAAGTGTCTGAAAATCTCTATTTTTCCCTTCCAGGGTTCTTTTGAAGACCCTGATCTGGAGTTATACGCTGACTATGGTTCTTTGTGGGAATGGGACCCGCTCTTGGGGTTTCACAACTGGCCATTGTTTGGCATGCCAAGGGTTCGTCCTAAGAGCTTAGCTCGCCTTCGGAGGACCGAGTTTTCATGGCTCTGGAGATGGGGGGATCGGAGGTCGGTGTCCGAGCAGAAGACTAGAGTGTTGTGGGAGATGGAAGATCTAAGGCTGTGTGCCCAGAGACCTGAGATCTTTGGGCACAGAGCTTGGAAAAAGTGACGCAATGGACTTTTAACATCGTAAACCAATGAGTTGTTTGTTATGTCTCCCCTCTCGCTGTGAAACGGAGACATCTCTCTCTCCTTTATTAGGGAGAGAGAGAGCCCATGGTATGTTGGATGCAGGGTGAACAAGTAGTCCATGTCCTGGCAGTTACTTTGCTCACGCTTGAGTGCTCAGTGGTGGGTGCTGATGCTTTTTTTCCTTTTTTTGCTGGTGGGGGGAGGGGAGGATCGTTGCTTGCTGCCGCTAATGCACAGGAAGGAGGGGAGCTGGGGGGGGGACTTTGGGGTTCTAACATTTAACTGTCGTTCATTCTTTGGGGCATTCCTCTGTTTTTCGTGCATGGTTGGGAAGAAAATGCATTTCAGGATGTATATTGTGTACATTCCTCTGACATTAAATGTACCTTTGAAACCTTTGAAATACAGATCCATAATTCATTCAAAAAAGGTGTCATAGGTGGATAAGGTGTTAAAGAGAGTTTTTGACACATAGGCCTCCATAGATCAGAGTACTGAGCACAGAAGTTGGGATGTTATGTTAAAGTTGTATAAGATATTAGTGTAGCCAAATTTGGAGTATTGTGTGCAGTTCCAGTCGCTTACCTACAGTAAAGATATCAACAAGACTGAAAGAATACAAAGAAAATTTTCAGGGATATTGACAGGACTTGAGAGCATGAGTTATAGGGAAAGACTGAATAGCTTGGGACTTTATTCCCTGGAGTGTAGGAGAATGAGGGGAGATTTGAAAGAGGTATACAAATTTATGAGGTATATAGACATGCTGAGGTTAGGTAAGACGAGAACAGCAGGTTGTAGTTAAAGGGTGGAAGGTGAGATATTGAGGGGGAACTTCACTCAGAGGGTGGTGTGTGTGTGGAATGAGCTGTCAGCAGAAGTGGTAAATGCGGGATTAATTTCAACGTTAAAGAGAAGTTTGGATGGGAGGGAGTGAACGGCTATGGACCAGTTTGAGTTGATGGAACCAGGCAGAATAACTGTTTGACATGGACTAGTTGGGCCGAAGGGCTGTTCCTGTGCAAGCCTGGAAGTTTACAACACGAGTTTGAAAGCGGCAGGACTAAGTTAGAAAAACAGTTTAAAATAAGTATGAAATTCTGTGCTTTCATACAAGTGGATACAAGTACAGGAGGAGCACTAAGCAAAACCTTCATAAATCACCAACACACAAGAATTCAGTGGGTCAGGCAGCATCTATGGAGGGAAATGGACAGTCAATAGTTTGGATGAAGACTCTTCATCAGGATTAGGGTCGGAGGTAGAAACGGGCAGTGGGGGGAGGGAGTGTTGGGGAACAATGAAGTTAGAGGCTGTAGAAGGGAGAATTCTGAGGTGATGGGGGTCTCTATAAATGGGTCGCGATAGTGCAGGAGACAGTGGTCTAATGTTTCGCATTGGGGTCCTGATTCAGGGCTAAGTAAGAGGAGGTGTCCGATTGCTGTTGTCTGGCCTCAGCAGTGTACAGATCAGTCCATTGGTCTATGTAAATCAATGTTTAGGTCCCTGTTAGCTCTCTGTGATTATTTCTGGATACTACACTACAGAGAGGATGTCAAACCCTGGAAAAAGATCCCAGCAGATATATTAGAACGGCACCAGATATGATAGAAATTTATACGATTATTAAAGGTATAGATAGAGAAGAGAGAGCTGGTACCTTTTTCCCAGTGTCCAAATGTCTAATAGAGGGCACATGTTTAAGGTGAGAGGGTATAAGTTCAAAGGAGATTTGAGGGGAAAGTTTTATTACGTGGAGAATGGTGGGTGCCTAGAATGTGCTGGCTTGGGTTCTGGTGGAGGCATATAGAGGTGTTTAGGGGGCTCTCAGACAGGCATGTAAATGCGTAGAGATTGGTGGAATATGCTGTAAAGTTACAAGTGATTAGTTTAGTTAGGCATTTAATCGCTAATTTAATTAGTTTGTGGGCTGAAAGGACTGCCTCTGTATTGTACTGTTGGATGTGCTATATGGGACCTGGGTAAGTAATAGGGATAGTTTCCTGATCAAAGCTTATGGAGGGAAGTGTAAGAGAATAGGGTTGATTATCTAAAGTCTGTTTAACAGATTTCTGGTCAGTTTCATCTCACCATGGATAAGCCTGAGGATGGACTGAACAAAACTGTTCAAAATCCTGAAGGTTATACTGGCCAAAGGTATAACTTAAAGATAGTTGGCAAAACGTTCAGGTTGCATCAGTGGTGAGGAAGGCAAATGCAATGTTAGCATTCATTTCGAGAGGACTAGAATATAAAAGCAAGGATGTAATGTGGAGCTTTTATAAGGCATTGATCAGACTGCACTTGGAGTATTGTGAGCAGTTTTGGGCCCCTTATCTAAGAAAGGGTGTGCTGGTATTGGAGAGGGTCCAGAGGAGATTCACGAGAATGATCTGGGAATTAAAGGGTTAAAGTACGAGGTGCTTTTGATGGCTCTGGCCCTGTACTAACTGGAGTTTAGAGGACTGAAGGGGGAAAAGCCTAGATAGAGTGGATGTGGAGAGGATGCTTTCTTTAGTGGGACAGTCTAGGACATGAAGGCACAGCCTCAGAATACGAGGACCTCTCCTTGGAACAGAGGTGAGGAGGAATTTCATCAGCCAGAGGGTAGTGAATCTGTGGAATTCATTGCTGCAGATACCTGTGGATGCCAAGTCATTTGGTACATTTAAAGTAGAGGTTAATAGGCTGATTAGTAAGTGCAACAGATTATGGAGAAGGCAGGAGAATTGGGTTATTTATAATTTCTTCCTGTAACTTGTTGTATTTAAATGTATTGCACTACACTGCTGCTGCAAAACAATCTCATGGCATACTTCAGTGATATTAATTTTGGTTTTGATTCTGTCTTATGGTTTTATTCTATAAAGTAAACAATGAGCACACTAAGTTGTTAGAGATTCACTGACTGTAAAGAGGGAAGAAGTAAATTCAATTATATTTTGTGTGAGGAATTAAGATAAATAACTGAAAAAAAAATTTTCAGTCAGGGAAGGAGGTGTAGGATTGTATGGATGGCTCTTTCAAACAGACAGAAAAGGCACAATGGGCCAAATGGCCTCTTTCTGCACTGTACGATTCTAGTTTTCTACAATATGATCAATTGCTCAGCAAATTGTGCTTCAGAGCAGCATCTGGATCTACCAGCCAGGCTGCTGTTCAAACTTGATATTATATATCTAACCAGTACAAATATCAGCATCTCTTATACATACATTAAGAAAATGATATACAAAGCATTCTACAATAAGTCTTTTTTTTTTAGTGAGGCATTAATATCTTATTCTATTGGAAAAGAGGTTGTCCAAGGCAGGGTCTGCTTCAAAGGAAGCCACATTATTTAGATCATCATACAGATTACAGTGCATTCAGAGTTGAACATCACACTATCAGTGGTGCTCCATCACCATCTGCCTCCTTGGCTGTTCTGACACTTCTCTCTGCACAGAAAGGTCCTTCAAACAACCTGAACCTTAAAATAAGAAGTTCAACAAAATATTCAGCAATTATCTTTCAAAGTAATGTTGAATATTTTATAAACATTTTTCATAAAGAATGTGTCTATCTTTTGTACCTCAAATGAAGCAGAGAAACCCTTCTGATATAAACAGGGGTTTTTACCTGGATGGGATGACAGGGTATCATAAACACCACAGAAGTTTGAAGACACAACTGTACTGTAAATAAAAGTAGTCTTAATCAGTCCAGATCCCTGAACTATTCACTGGAACATCATCAAATTACCTCTATGCACATTTGTTACAAAAATAATTCCTGATTTATCAAAGAAACAAGCTGCTCCCACAATACTTTAAAACAATCTCATTTTCAATTTGGCATGCATTTATTCATGCAACTAGACCCATAAGTGCCTCTTTCATTTGTTCGCTATGTTACACTAGAAAGTTTCATGATTTGTCTCAAAGGCAAAGACAGTCCAAGAGACAATGCATATTGGAGACTTGTGGAAGGGAGGTTTCTTTTGTTCTCACTTTAGATGAATTGGAGACATGCTCAAGGACCTTACTGGGTCCTCTGCTTGTTCAATGACTCGTGACGTTCTGGGCACGCCAGGCCTCATTGGATTTGCGCTTTCAAACATTTCTGGGCTGACCTCCTCACCTCCAACCAAGAATCGCGATGCTGTCCATTTGGGGTAGTGCTCTTGACATGCTCTGGTGCTCCTGTGGTTCCTGTCCGTGAATGGCACCCTCAGTTCGTGAGTGGGCTGGATCAGATTTTGCACAGACAGGGAGTGTTCTAAAGGTTTGTCCGTCGCTGGGCAAACATTGACCAGGGATTCGTTCTCTGCACTCTGACTCCGCCGCCATGGGGTGTCCTGAGTGAAACTAAGGTCTGCCCTTTGGCCAGAGACAAGGCATGTGGTGATATTGGAATCAAACCCCTGTGAAGTGACGGGAACAATCTGGAGAGGAAGCGGCCCGCTGGTAGTCTGGAAGGATGGCAACTGTTGAGATGTCACTGTCTCCTTAGAAGGTGGGACCACTGGATTAGGCACTGCCATTGTGGGCCTGTCACCCTTGGTACTGGGAACAGCCTGCGGCTGGGTGGTCAGGCTGACGTATCCATAAGAGGGGCCACTTGGATCATCTGGTGTGAGGATGAGCTGCAGTCCCCGGGCACTGGTAGATCTTGATGTACAGTTGCTGAGTCGGGCTGAGCTGAGCCCTTCCACTGGACTTTGATAATCAGATGTTTGATCGAGCTCCAGCGAAGGCATCTGCAGGGATGCAAGAGTCAGCGCCGAGACTGACCCTTTCCGCAGACACTGTCTGTAGACGTCCAAGAGCGCATCAAGCTTTGACTCAATGGACTGTACCTGCAAAGACAAATGTTACTGGTGGTTATAAGAGGCTCTGTGCTGGCCACAGAAGATGGGATTTTTTTGTGGCCACCTATTTCAATTTAACTTCCAATTTCCATTCTGACATATCAGCCCATGGCCTTCTCTGCTGTCACAACGAGGCCACACTCAGGTTGGAGGAGCAGCACCTCATTTTCCAATTGGCTAGCCCCCAACCTGATGGAATGAACATTGATTTCTCTAACTTCCAATAATTTCTCCTCCCTTCCTCTTTCTCTCTTTTTCCATTCTCCATTCTGGTTCCCCTCTCACCCCTTACTGGTGCCTCACCTGCCTCTCACCTGGTTCCCCTCCTCCTTCTCTTTCTCCCATGATTCACTGCCTTCTCCTATCAAATTGCTTCTTCTTCAGCTCTTTACCTCTTCTACCAATAACCTCCCAGCTTCTCACATCATCTTCCCCTCCCCCACCCCATCTTCCCCTTCACCTGGTCTTACCTGTCACCTGCCAACTTGTATTCCTTCCCCTCCCCCCAGCTTCTTCCTCCTTTCCCACTCCTGATGAAGGGTCTTGGCCTGAAGCATTGACTGTTTATTCTGCCTGACTTGCTGAGTTCTTCCAGCATTTTACCTAGTCCAATCTTGACAGCCCATATGGAGTCTTCATGCATATCTATCATCCTAAGGGTCTTTCACCTTCACACAAAAACTGTTTTCATTTTGGGAGAGCCAGTGGAGTTATTTCCGAGGAATCAATATTGTTACCTGTTTCTCCACTTTTACCACACGTCCCATCATACTAAGATCAGCAGCAATGTCATTGTCCGATGGTCCTTTCTCGCGAGAACGCTTTTCTGTTGTGAACTGTCCTTTCCCAAGAATATGATCCACGCTGAATTAAATGAAACAAACAAGATTCAAAATTCAAGACAGTTTATTGTCATTCTCCGGTAGGCGAGTGTAAAGAAGAACAAACTGATTGTTTCTCCGGATCTGATGTAGCGATGGAAAACACAATTAGCAGGGAAAAAAACACAATTAAAACCCAAAAGACACAACAAATATGAATGTAAAATTAATCCTACAAAACACAATGTCCAATTAACTGTCTGAATGTGGCTGTACATACGGTACATAAGATTAGCTTATACTGTACACACAGACTTTTTGTATGTACAGGTGTCCCCCGCTTTTCGAACGTTCACTTTACGAAACCTCACTGTTACGAAAGACCTACATTAGTACCCTGTTTTTGCTTTCAGAAGGTGCTTTCACTGTTACGAAGAAAGGCAGTGTGTGATAAAAAATCAGCGTGCGAAAAAATCAGTGCGCGATGAAAGGCAGCGTGTGCCCCGAGCAGCCACTCTCCCCCGGATTCGGAACGGCATTGCTTAAACACATGCCTGTGAGCAGCCATTAGCAAGATGAGTTCTAAGGTATCAGAAAAGCCTAAAAGAGCTCGTAAGGGTGTTACACTTAGTGTAAAACTAGACATAATTAAGCGTTTCGATTGTGGTGAACGAAGCAAGGACAAAGTGAGTTTGGCTTGTGGAAGCTGACGCAGATGATGTTGAAGAGGTTTTGGCATCCCGTGACCAAGAACTGATAGATGAAGAGCTGATGCAATTGGAAGAGGAAAGGATAATAATCGAAACCGAATGCAGTAGCGAACTGAACATGAAGCAACTGCACGAGATTTTCGCTCCAATGATAAAGTACGACTTTAATTTTGAAAAGGTACGTAGGTTTAGGGGATATTTGCAGGATGGTTTGAGTCCTTACAAACAACTGTATGATAGAAAAATGCGCGAGGCTCAGCGGTCAAGCAAGCCTTCCACATCAGCCACAGCAGACGACGAACCTCGATCTTCGACATCGAGGCGGGCAGTCATAGGAGAAGATGAGCTGCCTACCCTGATCGATGATGAGATGACACCCCCGTGTCCCACCACCCCAACCCCCGGGCCCCGGACAGATACTGTACCGATTTGCGGAGAATGCAATGGTAGCCGGGAGGCACACAGCACATCTTTAAGAAAAAAGCCGAAATAAACAAGCTAATTAATTAGGTGCCGCCGACACGTAATTGTTGGCCCAGATCAGTGCCGATTTCCGATTGCATTGCCTCTGATCTGGGCCGACAATTACGTGTCGGCGGCACCTAATTAATTAGCATGTTTATTTCGGCTTGTTTCTTAAAGATGTGCTGTGTGCCTCCCGGCTACTGCTGTGTTCTTCGCGCCAATGTATCAGGTCGGCGGCCCGGAGGGTGGGGGCCACTGCACCACCCAACCTGCGACGACTCAGTCTAACGCACCATCATCAGTGTGCTCCGCAAGCTGTCTTCCTGATTCCGGTAAGTGATACTACACTGTACGTACATTATTTCTACTTTATATAGGCTGTGTATTTTTGAGTGTTATTTGGTAGATTTGGCAGCCTCATAGCTTAAAGATTACTGGAGAGCGTGTTTATGCCAACAACGGTTGCGTGCGATTTTCAGCTGACAGCGCTTGCGTGAGATTTTCGCTACGGAGGTCTGTGCAGGCAATCGTTGTAGAGAAGTATTTCTACTTTATATAGGGTGTGTATTTATCATATCATTCCTGCTTTTACTATATGTTACTGTTATTTTAGGTTTTATGTGTTATTTGTCATGATTTGGTAGGTTAATTTTGGGTCTGCGAACGCTCACAAAATTTTCTCATATAAATAAATGGTAATTGCTTCTTCGCTTTACGACATTTCGGCTTATGAACTGTTTCATAGGAACGCTCTGCCTTCGGCTGGCAGGGGAAACCTGTACGTTGTGATGTTAGGTGTACAAGCAGCTGTAAATGACTATGACAGGAAATCTTACAGTGACAAACTGGTGCTTGGCAAGAGTAACTCTTCTATATAGTAACAGGGTATATGAAAACACAGTAGGACAGTGTGCCAACGCTAGGTAGGAGGTGTGAACAAATTCTGGAAACTATAAATAAAAGATGGACTGGGCAGAATAACATTTTTGCATGGACTAGATGGGCTGAAGGGCCTGTTTCTGTCCTGTGGCACTTTATGGCTCTAAGAGTTTCTGCGGGTACTAGAAATCTTGAACAACACACACAAAACTCAGGAGGAACTCAGCAGGTCTGGCAGTGTCTATGGAGCAGAATTTTGGGAGTCAGTGTTTTGGGCTGAGATCCTTCATCAGGACTGGGAGGGAGGAGGAAGAAGCCAGAATAAGAAGATGGGGAGGGAGAGGAGCACAAGCTGGCAGGTGGCAGGTGAGACCAGGTGAGGGGGAATGTGGGGTGGGGGAGGTGGGGTAGAAAGTGAGAAGCTGGGCTGAGCCCTGATGAAGGGTCTTGGCCCGAAATGTCACGATCAGGATACTTGCATATAAACTTGGAAAAAATTTTGTCACTTTAGTTCAAAGCAGTCGAGAATTACACCTATTTAACACACAAAACGCTATAGGAACTCAGGTAGTTCCTCTCCATAGATGCTGCTTGACCTGCTGAGTTCCTCCACCGTTCTGTGCATGTTACCCTGGATTTTGAATATCTGCAGAATCTCTTGTGTTTATAACTGCACACCAAGAAAGCGTCGTATGAAATCATATCTGATGTATATACTCTGATAAGATTAAATTCATAAAGAAATGGCAGTTGTTAATTAAACTCCCAGGGTCCACCCACTGTAAGCTCTTATTTGCCCAAGTCACAGCTTCGGGAATGGTGGGGAGAGGGGGTGCAATGGTGTTTCTGAGAGACTCTACCTAAATGCACAGAGGATGTAACATTCCAAATGGACAGGTTACGTGGAAACATACAGAAATTGGTGGATGCAGCCCAGTCCACCACAGGCAAAGCCCTCCCTCCCCAGCACTGAACACATTTACAAGGAGCCCTGTCACAAGAAAACAGCATCCATCATGAAGGACCCCCATCGTCCAGGCCTTGTTGTCTTCTTGTGCTACCATTGAGAAGGAGGTACAGGAGCCTTAGGTCCCACATCACCAGATTCAGGAACAGTTATTACCCTACAACCATCAGGGTCCTCAAACAGCATGGATAACTTCACTCACCTCAACTCTGAACGGATTGCACACCCTATGGGTTCACTTTCAAGGACCCTTCGACTCATCTTTTCAGCATTATTTATTTATTTATCTGTCTATTAATTATTTGGTTTTTGTATTTGCAGTTTGTCATCTTTTACATATTGGTTGTTTACCATTCTTTGTGTGCAGTTTTTCAGAGAATCTATTGTATTTCTTTGTTCCACTATGAATGAATCTCATGGCAACATATATGTACTTTGATAATTTGTTTACTTTGAACTTTGGAAGGGGAAGAGTAGGAATTCTGTGGCACGATGATGACCCCTTATATTCTCCTGACTTTCACACAGACAAACCGTTCTTGTAATGCTTTAATGTAACATTCTGCCCTACCCCCAAACATATGTTCTCCTCTCCTAAACCCCAGGTTTTCCACAACCCACCCTATTGTCCCCGTAACACAGTAGTGCAATGTCTACAATGTCCTGTTAGAGACCCAGTGGTGTTTGAGACCCACCTTAGGAAGATTTGCAACAGACAGGTGCAGCCTAGTCCTACTCTCACTTTCAAGGATTCTTCAATTTATGTTCTCAGTATTATTTATTTTTAATTGCACAAATTGTCTTCTTTTGCACTTCGGTTGTCAGTCTTTACTTATGCATAAATTCTATATTATTTCTTAATTTTTCTGTAAATGCCAGCAAGAAAAATGAATCTCAGGATACTATATGGTAATGCATACGTACTTTGATAAATACATTAGATTAGATTAGATTATGAGGACACTCAGTCCTCATTTATTGTCATTTAGAAATGCATGCATTAAAAAATGATACAATGTTCCTCCAGAATGATATCACAAGAAACACAGGACAAACCAAGACTAAAACTGACAAAACCACATAATTATAACATATAGTTACAACAGTGCAAAGCAATACTGTAATTTGATAAAGAGCAAACCATGGGCACTGTAAAAAAATTTACTATGACTTTGACTTTGAGTTGGAGGAACTCAGCAGGCCAGGCAGCATCTATGGAGGTAAATGGACTTTCGATATTTCAGGTAGAGACCCTTCAGCAGACTGGAAAGAAAGCGGTGGAGCAACTGATAGGTGGATCCAGCTGTGGGGGGGGGGTGGGTGGTGATTGGCAGGTTATGTGTTGGGGGGAAGAGAATGATGTCAGAAGCTGGAGGTCAAAGGTAGAAATGACAGTTGAAGAAGATGGAGCGAAGGAGGATGAGAGGTGACTTGAGAGAGTTGTACAAGGTGATAAGAGATGTAGACTGAGTGGACAGCCAGAGACTTTTTCCTAGGACAGAAATGGCTAATACAAGGTGATTGGAGGAATGTCTGGGGGAGGGATGTCAGAGCTAAGTTTTTTTTACACCGAGTAGTCATGCATGGAACTCACTGTTAGGGGTAACGGTACAGTTAGATACATTTGAGATATTTTGAGACTCTTAGGTAGGGACATGGATGACAGAAAATGGAGGACAATGGGGGAGGAAAGCGTTAGATTGATCTTAGAACAGGTTAAAGGGTTAGCACAACATTGTAGGCCAAAGGCCCTGTACTCTGCTGTGCTGTTCTATGTTTCATCAGATACACTTAAAGCAGAGGTTGATAGCTTCTTGATTAGTAAATTTGTTAAAGGTTATGGGGAGAAGACAGAAGAAAGTGCTTGAGGATGATCATAAATCAGCCATGATAGAATAATGGAGCAGACTTGATGGACCAAATGGCCCAATTCTGCTATGTCTTAAGAAGCTGGGAGGTGATAGGCGGAAAAGGTAAAGGGCTGGAGAAGAAGGAATCTGATAGGAAAGAAGAACAGACAGTGGGAGAAAGGGAAGGATAAGAGGTTTTAATGTTTTGATTCTGTTTGCAGACGGGGGATAGGTGTTGGCCTGGACTCTAGCCTAATGCCTTGTCCAGATGGATCCATGGGACCTTTAATGGATGTTCCTTTCCGTTCACTGATGCTGGCTGAACTGCCGAGTTCCTGCAGCAGTTTGTGAGTGTGTTAACCTTTAATGGACACCTGAGGGAGGGGTGGGAGGGGCAGGACAGACTCCAGTTTAATAATGCAAATGGCAAACAAGATCTCTGATGGTGCATTAGTAGTGCAGTGGGAGTGTCAACCCAAAATTTAACGAGTATTCACACTCTTCCAAGAGTCCTAAAAATGAACCAGTAGCTGTCAACTAAATCTGGATTAGGTGGAGTTTTTGGAAGGCACGCTCACCGTGACTGCAGACTTTTGATCCTACCGAGCATGTCCAAATGTCCAGACGAATATTGCTCAATCACATCTTTCACGTCGTACGGTCGCAGAGTCTCTTTGAACTTTCTCTTTGCAACATGGAACTTCATAAACCTGCAAAACGCCCAGATAATTGAGTCAGTCAACAAACACAGAATGCTGGAGCAACTCCGTAGGTCAGGCAACAACTATGGAGATGAATAAAAAGTCGATGTTTTGGGCTAAACCTTTATCAGGACTGGAAAGGAAGGGGGGAAGATGCCAGAATAAGAAGGTGTGGGGGGGAGGCAGGAGAAGGAGTACAAGCTAGAAGGTGATAGGTGAAGCCAGGTGGGTGGGGGAGAGAGTTGAAGTAAGAAGCTAGGAGGTGATAGGTGGAAAAGGTAAAGTGCTGAAGAAGGAATCTGATAGGAGAGTAGAGTGGACCATGAGAGAAAGGGAAGGATAAGAGGAACTAGAGGGAGAAGATCAGCAGGTGAGGAGAAGGGAATGGGTGAACGGGGAGCCAGAATGAGGAATGAAACAAAGAGAGGGGTGAGGGGAGAAATTGCTGGTAGTTAGAGAAATTGATGCTCATGCCATCAGGTTGAAGGCAGAATATGAGGTGTTGCTCCTCTGAAATGAGTCAGTTATCAGTATTCTGACTAGGTTTGTCATTTGAGTGTAACTGTTCATCAGTTCCCCTAGCATCCTTCGGCATATAGTGAATAGTCATCGTAATTCGTTACAGAGTCTGTGATTGGGTTTCAATTCTCACTGGTCTGGAAGGAGTTTGTACATTCTCCCCATTACCGCATAGGTTTCCTCCAGGTGCTCTGGTTTTCTCCCACATTCCAAAGAGGTACAGATTAGTTAGTCATGGGCATGCTATTTTGATGCCAGAAACATGGCGACACTTGTAGGTTGTTCCCAGTACATGTTCGGACTGTGCTGGCCATTGGCACAAACAACGCATTTCACTGTGTGTTTTGATGTACATGCGACAAATAAAGCTAATCTTTAATCTTTAATCTACCCTTGGATCACATCATAAGCAGTTATCTGGATTTAGGGTCTAATTGACTAGGTTCATCGAATTCTTCATTTTAACCAATGACTGAATTAAGCAGAGAAAAACTCAATGAATCTCAATGGATGGAAATGCAATTGGAAAAAGTCTGGAAAAGGATAAAAGAACAGAAAGGTACCAGTTGATCAAGCTCACAGTCTGTTGAATTCATCTGCTAGCATGTGATCCAATTGAGAGTTTACCAATCACATGCGTCCATCCCCATCCATCAGCCAACAATAGGTAATTTCTTCCTTCCTTCCTTCTTTTCTTCCTTTCTTCCTTTTTCCTTTCTTTCTATTTATTTGTTTGTTTATCTGTTAATTTACGTACCTAATTGTTTTGTTTGTTTATCTATCTACCTATAACATAGTAACTTTAATGTCTTGCATTGTACTGCTATCACAAAATGACAAATTTGATGACAATTGTCAGTGATAATAAACCTGGCTCTGATTTGGACTCTTTGATTCTCAGCATCTTTCTGACATTTCCCTTTCTTAACTATCCATGTATCACTAGTGAACCCAAGTGCATTACACTCAGCACATTCAACCAATTCATTAAAACAGAATAGAAATGGCTGATGCTCTACCTCTGATTACCGTTCATTTTAGTTCACCAACCTACAGAAGGTCACCCTATCCCCAGCCATGAACTAACTGCTAGGGGAACTCAGTGGGTCAGGCAGCATCTGTGGAGGGAAACAGACAAGTTGGTGTTTTGGGTCGAGACCCTTTGCTGGATTAAAAGATAGAGGGGAGGTGACTAGTATGAAGATGTTGGGGGTGAGGTTGGGTAAGAACTGGTAGGAGATGGGTGGAATTAGATGAGAAGGGTTGATATGCAGATTTAGGAAGGAAGGGTAGAAAAGATTGGAGGTGATAGGTGGAGGCAACAAATGTCTGGGGGTTTTGGAATCTGATTGGGTGGAGGCAACAATGATGGAATCTGATTGGAAAGGAAGGTGAAGCACTGGAACCTAAAAAAGAGAGGTGGGGTAGGCAGATGGAAGCAAGAGGGGAACAATGACCAAATCAATCTCCCATGAGACTGTACCTAATGGCTCTAATCACAGTTTTGAACACGGGTGTAAGCTCCTCAACAAAGAGCTCCGGGTGAACTGCCCTCTCATCAAAGCCTTCATCTGGAGACATGATAGCATCTGTGGAAGAAATGAACAAAATGGTTATTTCCCACTGCACAATTCTGCATTAACCAGAAGAATGAACTTTGCTTGTTAGAAATACTTGATTTCTCCTACATGCTAAACTCAACACTCAAGGGATAATCCATTCTCTGAGAAGTTCAGAGTTCAACACAACACAACACAACACAAGGTCCTCAGAGGATATTCAGAAACCATCAAGCATGATGGTTTCTATAGAGCACTATGTCACTGCGACATCCTCCCAGCAGAAACGTCAAGTACTCGGGCCTGGTGTGGAAATATGTAGAATGGGAAAGCCTACAAAAAGTGGTGGATATAGCCCAGTCCATCACAGTAAAAGCCCACCCCAGCACTGAGCACATCCATAAGCAGCACTGCCACAAGAAAGCGGTATCCATCATCAAGGACCTCCGCTATCCAGGTCATGGACTCTTCTCAATACTGCTATCAGGAGCCTTTAGGTTCAGGAACATCTATTACCTTTCACCCATCAGCCTCCTGAACCATGGTGGGTAACTTCACTCACCTCAACATTGACAGATTCCACAACCTATGGACTCTCTTTCAAGGATCCTACAACTCATCTTTTCAGCATTATTTATTTAGTCATCTATCTATTTTTTTAATTTGCAGTTTGCATATTGTTTTTGTCAGTATTTATGTGTAGTTTTTCATTAATTCTATTGTATTTCTTTGCTTCACTATCAATGCCTGCAAGAAAATGAATTTCAAGGTAACGCAAGGTGACATATAAGTCCTTTGATAATAAATTTAGTTTGCATGTTGAACTTTCGAAGGGGAAGAGTAGTAAATCTGAAAGGAATACAATCCCTTTCAAACCCCTTACTTTCACACAGACAATTCTTTCTTGCAATGTTTTAATGTAATGTTCTGCTCTACCCCCAAACATCTGTCCTCCACTCCTACCCCCAGTTTTTCCACAATCCACTCCATTGTCCCCGTAACACAGTAGTCCAATGTCTACGATGTCCTGTTAGTGACTAGTGGTGTTTGAGACCCAATTTAGGAAGATTTGCAAGAGACAAGCTCAGCTTTTTCCACTCTCACTGTCCAGTCTCTCCCTTCTGGTCAAGGTGTCTCTCCCAGTGTCCCTGAAGGTTTCCCCCAAGGGTCTTCACTACTGTTGCAGAATGTCCATCCCCATGGCCCAGAAGATCTTGAACAACACACACGAAATGTTGGAGGAACTCAGCAGGTCAGGCAGCATCTATGGAAAGGAATAAACAGTCCTTTACCTGAAATATTGACTGTTTATTCCCCTCCATAGATGCTTCCTTAACTGCTGAATTCCTCCAGCATTTTGTGTGTGTTTTGCTATGGATTTCCAACATCTGCAGAATCACTTGTGTCCAGAAGATCTCTCCCTCTTTGCACTACTTATTTAATTTTTAAAATCTACTCTTTTTCATAATTTATAGTAATTTTTTAAATCTATTGCACTGTACTGCTGCTGCAAAACAACAAATTTCAGGACATATATCAGCGATAATAAAGCTGATTCTAATTCTGATTCTCTAGTGACCCCCAAAGTTCCCGATCATCTCTTCCATTGCCTCAGATGGCCGTTACCTATGACCTGTGACATTTCTCCCACCACTCTCAAGATCTGTCTCCCAGTACCCCGGAATATCTTTCCTGATGGCTAGGGATTGTTTCTACTCTACTGGAGTGCCCCACAACCTGATCTGGCTCCAATCTCCTCATTTCCCCTCCCCGTGGCAACTCTCCCATCCCCCCAGAGTGTCCCCACGGAATGCCGCCGTCACTCTCTCACCGGATGAGGTGCCCCGTGCCTGACTGGTCTTACATCGAAGTGAAGGTCGCAGTCGAGTCCGGTCATTGAAGCTCCAGCTCTTCTGCATCTTGCTGGGGCTGGTCTCCGCGGTGGGTTCGTTGCTAGGTGATGGGCGGTCGGCGCCGAGCGAGGCTTGTCTGCCCTTCACTCCCTGACCCCTGGGGCTGGCCATTCGTACCCGATCCTTAAAACTTAATTTGTAGCTATGCGGTGAAAGACAGGAAAGGTATGGAATATTATTCCTGTAATGAAGTGTCAACACATCAATTTTGTCTTTATCTGTCCATCATGGGTACTAGTCTCCCCTCCATCGAGGACAAATTCTGAAGGCGATGCCTCAGAAAGGTGGCACCCACACCACCCAGGACATGCCCTCTTTTCATTGCTACCATCTCAGAGGATGTCTGAAAACTTGTACTCAATATTTTAGGAACAGCTTCTTACCCTCCACCACCAGATTTATGAATGGGTTATGAATCCATGAATATTACCTCACTATTTTTGCTCCCTTTTTGTGCTAATTACCTATATATATTATTGTAATTTATACTTTATTAGTTTATGTATTGGACAGTACTGTTGCCACAAAACAACTAATTCAACAAATTGCACATTTGTTAGTGACAATAAATCAGATTCTGATTCTGATTTTGATTCTGACTCTCGGTCTCTCTCCGCAGGCTGCTTGACTCTAAATGCTTTGCAGAATAGAAGGAGATTTCCCCTTTTGCTGGAAGCATAGAGAAATGGAAAGATTTGAGAGGAAAGAGTGAGTTAACAGAGGGTCTGAAACAGAGATGTGAATAGTGGCTGGAATGATGTACTGGGGCTTGATAAAGTACGAAGTTCAAAGTAAATTTATTCTGGAAGTACACACACACACACACACACACATATATATATATCTACAACCCCAAGACTTGTTTTCTTCCATATAGTAAATCCAAGAAACACAATAGAATCAATAAAAAAACACACCCCAATAGGACAGGCAAACAATCAACGTGCAAAAAACAACCAAGTGCAAATGCATAGAGAAAAAAATAAGATAATAATAAATAAATGTGCAATAAATATTAAGAACATTAGATGAATAGTCCTTCAGTGATGGGACGAATGAAGTTGAGCGAAGTTATCCCCTCTGTTCAATAGCCTGATAGTTGAGGGGTAATAACTTCATGAACCCAGTGGTTTGGATCCTGAGGCTTCTGTACATTGTTCCTGATGGCAGCAGTGAGATGAGACCATGAGATCATGTCCTGGGGGTAGAGGTCCCTGATGATGGACGCTGCTCTCCTGTGACCGCACTCCATGTAAATATGTTCAATGGTGGGGAGAGTTTTACCTGTGATGGACTGGGCCGTATTCACTACTTTTTGTAGGATTTTCTTTGAAGGACATTGATGTTTTCATACCAGGCCATGATGCAACCAGTCAATATACTCTCCACCACATATTTATGAAAGTTGTCAAAGTTTCAGATTTAATGCCAAGTCTTCGCAAACTTCTAAGGAAGTAGAGGTGCTGCTGTGTTTTCTTCATAACTCCACTTTCATGCTGGTCCCAGGACAGATCCTCTGAAAAGATAACACTGAGGAAATTACAACTGCTGACCCTCTCCACCTCTGATCCCCTGATGACGTCTGGCTCATGGACCTCTGGTTTCCTCCTCCTGAAGTCAATAATCAGCTGCTTGGTCTTGCTGACATTGACTGAGAGGCTATTGTTGAGGTACAACTCAGCCAGATTTTCAAACTCTCTCCTATATGCTGATTTGTTAGCACCTTTGATTTGGCCAACAACAGAGGTTTCATCAGCAAATTTAAATATTGCATTGGAGCTGTGTTTAGCCTTACAGCCATAAGTATAAAGCGAGTAGAGCAGGGGCTAAGCACACAGTGTCATGGTGCACCTGTGCTGATGGAGAAGGAGATTGTGGAGGAGATGTTGTTGCCAATCCGAACAGACTGGGGTCTGCAGGTGATGAAATTGAGGATCCAATTGTACAAGGAGGTATTGAGGCCAAGATCGTGAAGCTTATTGATTGGTTTTGAGGGGATGATGGTTTTGTAGTCGATAAAGAGCTTCCTGATGTATGCATTTTTGCTGTCTAGATGTTCCAGGGTTGAATGAAGAGCCAGTGAAACAGCATCTGCTCTGGACCTATGTCCCAGTGGGCAAATTGGAGTGGATCCAAGTTGCTTCTCAGTTAGGAGTTGATATGTTTCATCACCAACTTCTCAAGGCATTTTATCATAGTGGATGTAAGTGCTACTGGACAATAGTCATTGAGGCAGGTTACCACGTTCTTAGGCACTGGTATAATTGAAGCCTGCTTGAAGCAAGTGGGTATCTCAGACTGCCAAAGCCAGCAGTTAAAAATATTGGTGAATACTTCAGCCAGTTGCTAAGTACAGGTCTTTAGTACTCGGCCTGGTACCACACCTGTGTTGGATGCTTTCCATAGGTTCATCCTCTTGAAGGATGTTCTTATGTCAGCCTCAGAGATGGAACTCACAGGGTCTTTGGGGGCTGTGGGAGTTCATGAAGTTTCTTCCATGTTTAGATGGTCAAAGTGAGCATAGAAGGCATTGAGTTTCCCTGGAAGTGTTGTGTTCGTCCATCGTTGATATTGATGAGGACCTCGACACCATTATGATGGCGTCGAGACTAGCGCGTGATTTGGATTTAAGTGAGGGAGAGTTGCGCAGCGTCAGCCTCACTCTCTCTTCCCAATTCCCATCTGGATCCAGTGGCAAGACAGAGTCTAGACGGCTGGAGATGGGACTAGGTGCAGTGGATGACCCGGACGTCTTCTGTGTCTTGTCCTGCTCTACACCTTCCACGATGCTTGCAGAGACCGCCTTCTTGACTGTTCGACCTTCCATTGGTCTCGTCCGCTCAATCTGCCGGAGTATGTCTTCACATGCTGGGATAGACAACTCCCTGTCTCACCGAGGGTTTCAGACCCCTCGGCTACCCTCACCTTGTTTAGCCGGCTTGTCGAAGCTGTTGCCTGGGGTGTGGCCGCTGTCGCATGCAAACAGCTACAGGGAGCCACAGGTGAGAGCTGAGTGCCAGGTGGGGAGCAAAGGTGGACTAACCACCTTAAAAAGGACGCAACATATTCCCCCACCAGAGGTGCTACCCCTCCCTGACACCCAATACACCACTTCTCTGGGAGTGAAGCCTTGCTGTCACCTACGTTTCGTGGTTTTACTTTGCAAGAGGTAATAGCATTCAAGACCTGCTCCAGCTGTCCAGCATCCTTCAGTGATTCAAGTTTGGTTCAGAATTGCCATCTCACACGTGAGATGGCTTTCTGGAGATCGCACCTGACCTCTTGTATCTTACTAGGTTGCCAGAACTGAATGCCACAGATCTGGCCCTCAGCAGATAGTGGATCTCATGGTTCATCCAGGGCTTCTTGATAAGGAAGACTGAATGATCTGTGGGGACACACTCATCTTCAACTGTTTTATAAAGTCTGTGACAACCATCATGTATTCATTCAGAACCACAAATGATATATGGCATTCATCAGACTCTACTTGGAATAT
The DNA here is from genome assembly GCF_030028105.1 of Mobula birostris. NCBI lineage: Eukaryota > Metazoa > Chordata > Chondrichthyes > Myliobatiformes > Myliobatidae > Mobula > Mobula birostris. The sequence continues at coordinate 170,890,858 of NC_092371.1, forward strand.
GGTGAGCAGTTTTTTGCCTCTTATCTAAGAAAAGATGAGCTGGCATTGGAGAGGATCCAGGGATGGTTCACAAGAATGATCCTAGGAATGAAAGAGCTTTTAATACTCTGTGCTTGTACTCCTTGGAGCTTAGAAGAATGAAGAAGGATATCATTGAAACCTATTGAATATTGAAAGGCCTAGAAAGAGTGGATGTGGATGTGGAGAGGATGTTTCCTATAGTGAAGGAGTCTAGGATCAGAGGGCACGGCCTCAGAATAGAAGGATGTCCTTTTTGAACAGAGGTGAAGAGGAGTTTCTTTAAGTGGAAGGTGGTGAATCTGTGAAATTCATTGCCACAGTCAGTTGTGTAAGCCAAGGAGTCGGCTATGTTTAAGGCAGAGGTTGATAGGTTCTTGATCAGTAAAGGCATCAAGTATGAGGGGAAGGCAGCAGAATGTCACAAACATTGGGGGAGGACCCCACTATTTGTGATATTCTCCTGCCTTCCCCACTCCTCTCTGCTTTTTCTTATCCTCTGTAGGGTCTTGCGGTCTGATGCCTTGCAACTTCCGTACCAACGCAATGCTGCAGCCAGCGAGGACACTGCTCCTGTGGAGGTGGGGAGCCTTGCAACACTTCACAATGAGGGGTCATACGCAAAGCTGTGGAGATGCTGCATTCGATGCTTCCAGACAGTCACATTGTTATAAAAGCTTGCAAGATCCTTATTATTTTTTTATTATGCCATGGTAACTGGCCATTCGATCTCGTGCCACTCAATTACACCTATGTGGCCAGTTAATCTACTAATTAACCTAAGGGGTGGGCAGCATGGTTGCATGGTGGTTAACATAATGCTTTACAGTAACAGTGTAAGATTGGGATTCAATTCCCACTGCTCTCTGTAAGGAGTCTGTACATTCTACCCGTGACCATGTGGGTTTCCCCTAGGTGTTCTGGTTTCCTCCCACATTGCAAAGACATACCAATTAGAGTTAGAAGGTGGTGAAGCCGGAAGCACGGTGATGCTTGTGGTTGGTCGTTGATGCAGAAATGAGGCATTTTTCTGTGCGTATATTTTGATGCTTTGAAGCTGTGCACGATGAATTGTATTTTATTAACTCTTCTGCAGCGATATTTTATGTTATGTGCTCTGTGTGATGTATGTTTTGTCCGGAGGTATGTTGTTTTGTTTTTTGTTTGATTGTATCTATGTACAGTCTGATGGCAATAAACTTGATCTTCAACTCGAACTTCAGTCTGAATAGGCTGCATTATTCCTTGGGAATGGCTGGTAGAAACCTTCATTATCTGCATTGTAGAGCTCAGTAGATCACTATTAGCAGACAGTGTGGATGTCACTTGCTGGGGATATAACTATGGGGGTGGGGCTTTGATCAAATCACAGCCACTCCTCAACAACTGCTGTTGCTTAACACTGTACCCTGAGTCCCCTCGGACATTGGTGTTCAAATACATCAAGGATATTCAGACTAAGTTTGTACACTCTGAATATGTTTGTTCATAAGAACATTAGACCATAAGACATACGATAGGAGCAGAATTAGGTCATTTGGCCCATCAAGTCTGCTGCTGTGCCATTCCACCATGGCTGAATTATTCACCTTCTCAATCCCATTTTCCTGCTTTCCTCCTGTAACCTTTGATGCCCTTACTAATCAAGAATCCATCAACCTTCGCTTTAAGTATACCCAATGACGTGCCCTGCAAAGCCCTCTGTGGCAATAAATTCCACTGATTCACCACTTATTGTTGATCCTTTTCATCGTACAAATGAAAGGAAGTTCTGATGCAGGGTTTTGACCAAAAATGTCAATAATTCCTTCCCCCGCAAATGTTGCTCGATCCACTGAATTATCCGAGTAAGTTGTTCAGTACAACATTTCATCCTTGCTCTCATCCCTGCCCACCCCCTCACCCCAAAGATCCCCATCTAAGCTTGGTCCATACCACTCTAAACCTTTCCTATCCATGTACCTTCAGAATGTTGCTAATGTATCGGCCTCAACCACTCCCTCTGGCATCTCATTTCATATACTGATGACCCTCTGAGAGGAAAATTTGCTCATCAGTTTCCTTTTAAATCTTCCCCCCTCACCTTAAACCTATGTTCTCTAGTTCTTGACTCCCCAATCTTGGGAAAAGACTGCACATTCAGCCTATCTATGCCCCTGATGATTTTATACCTAGAACATCACCCCCGCATGTTCCAGTGAAAAAAAGCTCAACCCTGCTCAACCTCCCTTAGCAGAAGATATGAAGGTTGGTTTTGTTGTGGATAGTGTAGAAAGTTGTCGTAGGGGTCATAACGATGGAATAGCAGAGGGCTGCTGAAAATGGTCGGCAATCATGCTCATGTGTATGCATGTTCCAGCATATCAGTGTTTCATTATGGTTGTATTTAACTCCCTTCCACTTGTTTCAGTCTTGTGGAGTCTTGATCAAAGCAAAGCAACGTCAATGCTCCCTGTTGACCTTTGTGCTTGTTCCGGGAAAGAAGACTACCGTTTTGATTGACGTTGTAAAGGAAGGGTATTTCTTTTAGCATTAAGTTACTGCTTCCGAGCTGCAATGTTGGCATTAGCTTTCAGTTTGAGAGTTTTAGTAAATAGTCCTGTTAGCACAGTGTTAATCACTTTTTCCTTTTGTACTGCACAGCTCTTCAGTGAACCGTTCACCTGCTTCTGTGTCTCTGCCTCTGCATTTGGGCCATAACCGAACACTCGGTTCAGCAAGACTCGAACAACTAAAATGAGCTCAGCAGAGAGAGAGCAGCTCACTTTGGGCCTGAATTTCGTTGGGCAGATAGGATAGAAGCTAAAGTCAGTAGAGGCTGGTTTGGCAGAATTGGATCATGCAATGCGACAATTGCTTTCAGAATGACAAGCCGAGTCTGAACAGGTCAGGTGTTAGTCCTCGCAGCGACGGTTCAGCAACTCATCAGAGACAGCCAGAATCAAGTGTTGGCCATCACTGCTCTCACCGCTGCAGTTCAGCAACTCACTACTGATAGCCACAATCAGGTGGCACCCATTGCCACTCTTGCTGCTGCAATTCAGCATCAACAGCCTTTAGCCAGGACAGTCCATCTTCCTCTCATCAGTCTCAGCCATTAATCTGCTGATTTCCTTAGCGGCTTCCTGATCAGAACCGAGTATTCCTTCACCAGGCAGATACTCTGGTGATCCTGACTGCTGCAGGAACTTTATTGCCCAATGTGAGCTGACTTTCCAAGTCCTGCCAGATTGGTTCGGTGAAGATGCGCATAAACTACTTTACACGGTGAACCTCTGAGACTAACCCCCACTCAGCCTGACAATGCTTTACGAGAACAAGGTTCCCCTGCAGCCCAGTCCTGCCAACAATTTGTGGTTGAGTTCAAGAGAGTGTTTGATCTTCCAGTTCAAAGTCAGTGAGGGACTATGCAGTAAATTTCTGCAGACGTGGCTGAGACGAGATGGAACGAGCGATCCCTTACCACTGCTTTCCAGTATGGGTTGAGCACAGGGGTTCAGCATGAGATTGCAGTGCATGACAAGCAGGACAGCCTGGATGACCCGATAAATCTGGCCATTCCAATTGACAACTGGGCAATTGAGTGGCGCAGATAATGAATGCCTTGAGCTTCCTACTCTTTAGATCACCATCCATCTTCACCCTCTCTGCTATCACCCAGTACCCAGTCCATGGAGGAGACTATTCAGGTCAGGCACATATCTCAGGAAGAATGAGATCAGAGCAGAAGAGTAGGTTCCTGCCTCAACTGTGGGGATCCAGGACACCTCTGGGCATCATATCCAAGTGCCCAGTAAAATAGGATAGCCATCAGCAGGAAGGGGAATTCTGATGGGTTGATTTTCCCTGCAAGCATCTTCCTCTAATCAGGTAATGCTCCCGCTCTCCGTCACCAGGGTCCCAGACCCATGAGCTTCAGGCATTTACTGACTCTGGGGCAGCCAGGAACCTCATTGACATCACTATGGCTCAAAGGTGGAGAGTTCCGACTCAGCGATCAAGAGAGAATATCTCAAGGCTCTGGATGGTCAGCCTCTCAGCACCGGCAAGATCCAGCTTTCCACAGAACCCCTCCAACTTGTGCAAGAAGGCAGCTTTCCTTCTATCTCGTTCATTCACCTGATCTGCCGCTGGTGCTTGGCTTTTCCTGGCTATCTCAGCACAGCCCATGGATCGACTAGTCTCTAAAGGCATTCTAAGAATGGGGCCTAGCATGTCTATCTACCTGTCTGGGCCCAGCTCAAGCCCCTGTCATCATATCCCCTCCTGTACCGACTATTAGTATGGATCTATCTGGTGTTCAGGCTGAATATGCTCTTATTGAGGTGTTCAGTAAGAAGAAAGCCATCTACCTTCCTCCACTCCAGCCATACGACTACGCCATTGACTTCTTACCGGTTACTTGTCAGCTCTTTACCCTCTCTCGTCCTGAAACAGTGTCCATGGAGTCATCAAGGAGTCATTGGCCTTAGGATTTATCCATCTGTCAACTTTGCTAGCAGGGGTGGGCTTCTTTTTTGTGAGCAAGTAGGATGGCATGCATTGATTATTGGCCACCTTACAACATCACTGTGAAGAACCACTACTTTCTTCCCCTGCTTGTCTCTGCATTTGAATGTCTCCAAGGAGCAAAGATATTTTCCAAACTAGATCTGTGAAATCCGAGAGGGGGATGAGTGGAAGACAGCTTTCAACATCTCCATTGGCCACTATGTGATGCTTTTTGGTCTGGCCAATGCTCCTGCTCTTTTTCAGGGCCTAGTCAATGATGAGCTTTGGTACATGTTGAATCAGTTTAATTTCAAGTATTTGTACAACATTCTTAACTATTCCCGCTCTTGCCAGGAACACATCCGGCATGTCTGGAGGCTTCTCAGATGGTTCCTCGAGATCGACCTTTATGCTGAGCCAGAGAAGTGTGAGTTCCATAAAGAAGTGGTGTCATTTTTGGGCTATATTCTTACCTCTTCCAATGTGCAAATGGACCAATGTAAATTCCGGGCAGTCACAGTATAGCCTAAACTATGTATGGTCAACCAGGCAAGGCGGGCAATAGACTTTGCAAACTTCTATTGCTGCTTCATCAGAAACTTCAGTTCCATCGCGGCCACCAAGAAGACCTCTGCAGGATTCCTATGGACAAGTGAAGCAGTCAAAACATTCTCAGAACTAAAGTGGCACTTCACCAGTGCCCCGATGCTGCAAAATCCGGACCCATCCCATCCATTCATCATTGGATTTGATGCCTCAGGTGTTGGCATTGGAGCTGTACTCTTCCAGTGCTATTCTGTGGATAATCGGCTACACCCCTGTGCTTTTCTTTCCCATTGCTTGATCCCTGCTGAATGTTACTACTGAGAACTTCTAGCTGTCAGGAAAGCCCTGGAAGAATAGCGATCCTGGCTGGAAGGGGCAGAGCAGCCCTTTCTTGTCTGGACAAGAGGCTCTCCTACATTTGAGAAAGATTGAAACTTCGAGGCAAATGCGGAAAAGAGTGAGTAGTTCTCTGAGTGGCCGCTGGTTCATGTTGGTTCCCTCGAAGGGGAGCTGGTTTGTGTTGGTTTTCTCAAAGGGGTTGCAGGTTTGTGTTGGTTCTCTCAAAGGGGCTGCAGGTTTGTGTTGCTTCCCTTGAAGGGGCCGGTGGTTTGTGTCACTTCCTCAGAGGGGCCACTGGTTCATGTCACTTTCCTTGGAGGTTCCAGTGGGTCCCAGTGCTCCTGAAGGGGCCACTGATTCATATCACTTCCCCTGGAGGGTCCAGTGGGTCCCAATGCTCCTGGAGGGGCCACTGGTTCACGTCACTTCCCTTGGAGGGCTGGCTGGTTTGTGTCGCTTCCCTCGGAGTGGCTGCTGTTTGGTATTGCTTCACTTGGTGGGGCTGCTGGTTGAGATGCTTCCCTCAGAGATCTTATAGAAACATAAAATTATAAAAGGGATAGATGAGATAGAGGCAGGAAAGTTGTTTCCACTGGTAGCTGAGACTAGAACTAGGGGACCTAGCCTCAAGATTTGGAGGAGTAGATTCAGGATGGAGATTCAGGAGGAACTGCTTTTCCCAAAGGGTGGTGAATCTGTGGAATTCTCTCCCCAATGAAGCAGTGGAGGCTACCTCAGTAAATATACTTAAGACAAGGTTGGATAGATTGTTGCATAATAGGGGAATTAAGGGTTAGGGGGAAAACGCAGGTAGATGGAGATGAGTCCATGGGCAGATCAGCCATGATCTTATTGAATGGCAGGGCAGGCTTGACGTGCCAGATGGCAGACTCCTGCTCCTATTCTTATGCTCCTATGTTATTGAAATGCTGTGTCCCGATGCCCTTGGGTGCTGGGTTCTGATGATTTTAGATATGTTATCGAAATTCTGAGATTTATGGATTGGACTGTAGCTCATATTGACCTCCTTCAGTTCTCTGTTTTTTTTGTGTTCTTACCCATACTTTCTTATTGCTGATTTGCGAGCTGTGGTTTTGGGTGATCTGTTAATTTTTGTGCAAGGGAGGGATCTGGGGGGAGGTTTGGGAGTTGCGAGTTTTGCTTTTCGTGATTGATGTTTTGTTTTCAACTACTTCCGTGGTTTCTGTATTTATTTTGATAATAAAATGAACCTTTGAAACTTAGAGTATTTGGGACACGAGGAGACTCAACTCCAGTCAAGCTGGTTGGGCTGTCTTATTCACCTGATTTAATTTCACCCTCACCTACCATCCTGGCAGCAAGAATACCAAGGCCGATGCACTCTCCCATCAGTTTGATGCATTTGAGGACATTGCCAGTCAAGAACCCATCATACATTGCTCATGCATTGCAGATCCAGTGATTTGGCAGATGTGAGAGCTGCTCAACGCTCAGATCCAGGCCCAGGTGGGGGACCTCCCAAACAACTGTTTGCTCGTACCATGGTGCACCCCAGAGTATTGGAGTGGGGTTACTCTTCCCATCTGATTGGCCATCCAGGAACTCAACGGACCTTGGAATTTATAAAGAAATGATTTGGTGGCCGTCTGTGTCCCAGGATGTCAACGACTTCGTCTCTGCCTGTCCCACTTGTGCCCAGAGTAAGACATCATGTCAACACCCTGCTGGCCACTGCCCCTGGTCCCATCTCTCGGTGGATTTCAGCACTGTTCTGCCTCCATCAGATGAGAGCACTACCATCCTGGTAGCTGTGGACTGGGTCTATAAAGCAGTCCCCAAGCTCCCGTCAGCTCATGATACTGCCACCTTCATGGTTCAGTATGTGTTCAGGCTGCATGGTTTCCCTCAGCACACAGTGTCTGATCGAGGAGCACAGTTCATGGCCCATTTTTGGAAGGCCTTCTGTTCCCTTTTTGGAGCCACAGCCAACCTCTCATCTGGTTTCCACCACAAATTTAATGGACAGACTGAGGGAGTGAATCAGGAGCTGGAGACAACCATGCGCGCGGCTTTGTCTCTTTCAACCCCACGTCCTGGAGTTTCCAATTGGTTTGGGCAGAGATTGTCACAATAACCTCCACTGGCATGTCCCACTTTGAATGCCTGGAAGGATTCCAGCCACTGCTTTTCCCCAAGCAAGAGACTGATGTGGGAGTTCCTGCTGCTGAACAGTTGGTCCAACATTACAAGCACAGATGGAGATGGGCCAGGGCTTTTCTGCTGTGCACTCAGAAGCAATATGCCTGATACACTGACAGGTGAGACCCCTCAAGTCAGGGGAGTAAGTCCAGCTGGTGTCTAAAGATCTTCTTTTGAAAGTTGAGAGCTGCAACTATGTGGGACCATTTGTAGTGGAGAAGGCTATCAACAGAGTTTCATATAGGCTGCAGCTCCAATCATTAATGAAGATCCATTTTCTCATGTTTCCAGTGACTACCTCCTCCCTTGCTCTAGTCAGCCCCCCCCACCTCCCTGTTCGGTGGATGAGTCCCTGGTCTATTCTGTGCGGTGCCTCCTTGTATCTTGCCTGGTGTGGGGCAGGGTCCAGGATTGGGAGGGGTATGGTCCCAGGGAACATTCTTGTGTTCCAGCCAATGACACCCTGGACCAGTGTCTCATCCGGGACTTCCAGCGGGCACAGGTCTCTGGTGCCTTGGGAGCAGCGCCTAGGAAGTGGGGCCCTCCCACAACCACTGACTCTGCCATGAAATCAGGGACAGGCTGCTGAACAGGGTCCGCAGACATGTTGGTGAGTGTACACGTTTCAGCTAATTCGTAGTTATGGTTGTAGTTAATTCCTTTCCTCTGATTTCAGTCTTGTTGAGTCTTGACTAAAGCACAGCAATGTCAACACTCCTTGCTTACTTTTATCCTTGTTCAGGGAACGAAGACTACCAGTTGGATTGACATTGTAAAGGAGGGGTGTTTGTTTAGCCTTAAGCTACTGCTTTTGAGCCGCAGTATTGGCATTAGTTATCAGTTTGAGAGTTCTATTTAATGGTCTTGTTAGCCCTGCTTTAATTGTTTTTCCTTTTGTTCTGCACAGTTCTACAGTTCTTATTAAAATTCGGTGAACTGTTCATCTGCTTCAGCGTCTCTCCTTCTGTATTTGGGCCATAACGAAACAATTGTGTCACTAGGTTACAATGGGACATTGACAGGATACAGATCTAGGCTGAAAAGTGGCAGATGGAGTTCAATCTGGAAAAGTGTGAGGCGATTCACTTTGGATGTTGAACTTCAAGGTAAAGTAAAGGGTTAATGACAGGATTTTTAACAGTGTGGAGGAACAGAGAGTGGTGTGTGCGTGGAACGCACTGCCGGGGTGGAGGTAGAGGCAGATACGTTAGAGGCATTTAAGAGACTCTGAGATTGGCACATGGATGAAAGAAAAATGGAGGGCTAAATGGGAGGGAAGGGTTTGATTGATCTTGGAGTAGGTTAAAAGGTTGGCATAACATCGTCTGCACTGTGCCGTGATATTCCATGCACTAGTTCTATCTTCTTCCTCCATAACACAGTCCTCCATCTCCCAGCAATGTCCCTGCAAATCTCCTCTGCACTCTTTCCACCTGAATGGCAATTTAGACCATAAGACATAGGAAAAGAATTAGACCATTTGGCCTATTGTGTCAGCTCTGCCATTACATCATGGCTGATTTATTATTTCTCTCAGCCAGGCTTAGAACCATCAAACACTCTTTATACATTAACCCTTTCATCTCCAGAATCATTCTGATGATCCTCCTCTGGACTCTCTCCAATGCCAGCACATCTTTTCTTTGAACTTTCCTCTATCACAGTGGCCAAAGCTACTATTCTCAATGTGACCTTACCGATTTTTTGTACAACTGCAATATAACATTTCAACTGTTATATTCAATGCTCTAACTGATGAAGGTAGCATGTCAAAGCCTTCTTCATTACCCTGGGAACCATGGACTCATAGGTCCCACTGTCCTTAAGAGTTAAAATGTGCAGATACACACAGCGGCTACTTTATTAAGTACCTCCTTGTACCTAATAAAGTAGTTGCCATTGAGTGCATGTTTGTGGTCTTCTGCTGACGTAGCCCATCCACTTCAAGGTTTGACATGTTGTGTGTTCAGAGATGCTCTTCTGCACACCACTGTTGTATTGCACGGCTATCTGAATTAATGTCGCCTTCCTGTCAGCTTGACCCAGTCTGGCCATTCTCCTCTGACTTCTCTCATTGATAAGGTCTTTTCACCCACAGAACTGCCGCTCACTGGAATTTTTTTTGTTGCTTTTTTTTGTATCATTCTCTATAAACTCTAAAGACTATTGTGTGTGAAAATCGCAGGAAATCAGCAGTTTCTGGGGTACTCAAACCTCCCCGTCTAGCACCAAGAATTACTCTGCAGTAAAAGTCCACATAGATCACATTTCTTCCCCATTCTGATGTTTTGGCTGAACAACAACTGAGCCTCTTGACCATGTCTGCATGCTTTTATGCATTGAGTTGCTGCCACATGATTGGCTGATTAGATATTTGCGTCAATGAGCAGGTGTACAGGTGTACCTAATAAAGTGGTCACTGAGCGTATGTCACTCCTGTTACCAGGGAATAGTTATACTATGCCCTATGAAATGTGCTAAACACAAATTACCACAAAGTAGCCACATAAAGGTTCCAGTCACATCATATGGTAGAAATTAAGTAAATCAATTGGAAGATTCCAATTTTACAAAGCTGTTTAAACTTGCTCCGAGCATGGAGTTCAATAATGAAGCGCTCTGTCTGAGGATTAGTCCTGGAAGAATCAGGGGGAATGGTGCAAGAAAATGCCTCAGTACAGAGGGTTGTTAGAAAGTGAACGATTTATCACGAGGATAAGATTGTAACAAGGGAATTGGATGACTATTGAACTATATCTGACTAGTGATTTGCCAAATGTTTTCTGGATCACGAAGCCTCTTCCATTCAACGTCACGTACCAAATTCTTGGCTGTCTGCTTCTTGTGAGCGATGAGCAGGACTCAAATGACAGAAGCTTCATGCTAAATGCAACAGTTTGTGAGCATGCAGAATGCACAGAAGTCAGGTCGAGGTGTGCAGTTAAACACATGCATTCCTTGCAGACAGCTAAAGGTGTGAACAGGTCCTGCAGTTAATGAACAGTCCCCAGTCAGAGATTCAGCCCCACATCATGGGCAGCGTTTTATTATATGTGGTGAATAATAGCCCTTTCATTGTACCTGTATTTACCCACAAACCTTCTACAGGGTTTTCCCTGCACTTCCTGCTAGTCATTTCAGTAATATCAGTAATACATGCTTTAAGGTTAAAAAATATCTCAACTCTCCAATAATAAGTAAAACTTGAAAAAAAATGAGGGTCCATGCCTGTAAAAGTTAATGTTCAACTCCAGAGAAATTGTCTGATGTAGATTAATACTAAAAAGATTAAAGATAGTTAAGAAGATTAAAATAAAGACAAGAAGGAACAGGTTGAAACTCATTTTGGCACATTTTCTGCCTATCATACAAAGGCATTAGGCTTGTATCACTGAGTATCTCAATCGCATGTTTCCCAGCAGGATAAAATGGAAGATCGGGTATACTTTTTCATTTTAGGTGCCCATGTGTGCTTAAAGAACTTGCTGTTTGGTTCTCAGTGTAGGGATGGTGAGTGCTGATGGCCAACTCTAACACAAAATCCAGCCAATGGGTTTCATAGGAGGGCCATTATGGCTGTAGGGTATCATTACAAGAATCTTCCTGAGTGCTGTTCAGTAACCGGGAGAGACCTTTGTCCCATTTCTGCATTGAACTGGGGGCAATGCTGAGAAAAGCAGCTACCATAGTCCATCCTAGGTAGTTGGGATCTGCAACCAGCAAGCAAGGTAAGAGCGGGTAAAAGGAAGGAGGGGACAGGTGAAAGAGAAAGAGGAAGGGAGAAGGGAGAATGGAGAATAGGGAAGACCAAACAAACAGTCCCATAAACAATTAAAGCTTCTAGGAAGTTTTATATGAAAGCCCCTTAATAGAGCAGTAGGGGGTAATTGAGCATGCAGCTGTTGTTAGTGGCATTCCCAAAGACCATGTGAGCAGATACTGGATACCTATATTTCCGGGAGGTGTATGTCCTGGAGAGCTTCTGCTTATTATTAAAGGGCTTACTAGGAAGTGAGGGGAGATAGAGGAGTATTTTAAAAACGGACCAATGCACCAAACAGTTCGAGTAATCATGTCTGACGATAATCTTTCCTTCTTCCTATCACCTTTCACAGCAACCTTGTATTTTGGATAAGGGATAATGCATGCCTGGGGTGGGGAGCCTCCCTTATAATGCGGATAGAGGACATTATATCAGGATTGGCTAATCCTGCCATCTCAATATCGGGGATCAATTTCCTGTTGGCACTTCAGCTCTTGCTGAACACCCGATGGCTTAGAACCGGTTGATTATGAAAGGATGTTTGAGACCTAGGGGCCGCAGAGCACAAGACGAATTCTTGGGTGGGGAGGGAGCATAGTTATGTACAGCAGCTACGTGACTAAGTATGCGGACAATATGAAGTTCGGTGGATAGACAGGTAGGGTTATAGAAGCAGGGAGTTTGCAAGACTTAGAAAGATTAGGAGAATGGGTTAAGAGGTGGCAGATGGAATATAGTGTCGGGATGTGTTTGGCCATGCACTTTGGTGGAAGGGAGAACGGCATAGAATATTTTCTAAATGGGGAGAAAATTCAGGAATCAAAGGTGCATAGACATTTGGGAGTCCTTATGCAGAATTCCCTAAAGGTTAACTTGTAGGTTAAGTCATTGGTAAAGAAGGGAAATGAAATGTTAGCATTCATTTTGAGAGGACTGAAATATAAAAGCAAGGATGTAATGTTGAGGCTTTATAAGGCACTGTTCAGGCTGCATTTGGAGTATTGTGAGCAATGTTAGGCCCTTCATCTAAGGAAGGATGTGCAGGCTGGAGAGAGTCCAGAGAAAGTTCATGAGAGTGATCCCAGGAATGAAAGGATTAATGTATGAGGAGAATTTGATGGCTCTGGGCCTGTACTTACTGGAGTTTAGAAGCATGAGGAGGGATCTCATTGAAACCTACCAAAAAGCCTCAATAGAGTGGACGTGGAGAGGACGTTAGCTGTGGGGGGAGTCTAGGACCAGAGGGCACAGACTCAGAATACAGGGACCTCCTTATGTAACAGAGGTGAGGTGAAATTTCTTTCGCCAGAGAATGGTGAATTTGTGGAATTCATTGCAACGGATGGCTGTGGAGGCTAAGTCATTGTGTATATTTAAAGTGGAGGTTGACAGAATTTTGATTAATAAGGGTGTCAAAGGCTATGGGGAGAATGGGGTTGAGAGAGATAATGAATCAGTTATGTTTGAATTGTGGAGCAGACACAATAGGCTGAATAGCCTAATTCTGCTCCTATATCTAATGGCCTTTACACTTTGGGCTGGCAGTGGGCTTCAGCACTCTGTTTCCTCTTGGGCAAAGGATGCTCGTTTCATTACAGGCCAGACAAACTCATCACACTATATCCTCACACGCACCTGGACACTTGGGCTGAATCAATTGGGAAGTGGGTTAGGGAACAAATCTTTTAACTTAAAGTAAACTCACTTTAGAGGAAGAAGGATGGGGAAAGGGGAATAGCTTAATCTCCCTGCCATGTCAATCACAACTTCCTCACTCCTTTAACAGGATTTATACCGGCTTGCAGTGAGATTGTAAAAGCTGAGGACCTGAATATAAACATGAAATATCTTGTGCAGTTTCTACTATTTGGTAAGAGGGAACAAACCTGGCGAAGGAATCTCCTTGGTCTTTTCTTCAGGGTTAGTTGGCAAAAGGAAACAGTGTCATACAGAAGGCAATGAAAAGAAACAGTGATTGAACAATTTCACGCATAGGAAGTCATTATAACCGACGTAGTCATCTCCCAGCTCACCCCAGGATAGCGGACAGCTCTTGTCAAACCCACTTGCAGAAGAAGCTGGGGCACATTAAGTAGAACTACGCAAAGCCGGCAGTGGGAAGCAGAGGGTCAGAGGTAAATGCAGCAGCCAACACAAGAGGCAAAGCATGAGGGACTGAGGGCCACACCAGAGGGACTGCATAGGATGCATGCTCCAATCCTGCACTCCCGGGGAGGGCAGAGGAACCCCATTCACTCTCTTTCCTCATTCTTCCTCACCCTCCTCCCCATCCCTTCTTCTTCATGGGCTTGGAGCCCTCCTCTTTTCCCTCTGCACTTCACACAATCCATGTGTGTTTGTGTATGTGCTTGCGTGTGTGCATATGAGTGTGTGTGTGTGTGTGTGTGTGTGTATATGTATGTGTTTGCATGTATGAGTGTGTGTGGTGTGCACATGTATATATGTGCATGTGTGTGCATGCTGCTAGTGTTTGATGTGTGTATGCATGTGTGTGAATGTGTGTGTGCATGGGTGTGTGTGTATCTGTGGCACTCCCTCCCCAGAGTGCAGCCAGGAAAGCTCTTAACTATCATCCTAAATCCATGCCATGCAAATAAAACACTAGATAAATAGTGTTGACGGGATCCAGTTGTCTCTCACCCCTTGCTGTCAACACTTGCTGATCTGTGCCCTTTCATTTTAACCATTTACTCTTCATCATCATCATCAGGTGCCGTGCCCATTTTGAGCTTTGACTGCCATGGCCCACACACTCCTGTTTCGGGACAAGTGGATCAATTCATGGATATTCATTACCAGTTCTCTGGCTGCTGTCTCCATCATCATTTGTCTTTGTCTTCCTCTTGCTTTCTTCCCTTCAATCCTTCCCATAATTACTGGGCATTCTAACTCCTCTTTCCTAATCACATGTCCATAACACCATAAGACAAAGGAGCAGAAGTCGGCCATTTGGCCCATCGAGTCTGCTCCACCATTTTATCATGAGCTGATCCATTCTCCCATTTAGTCCCACTCCCCCGCCTTCTCACCATAACCTTTGATGCCCTGGCTACTCAGATACCTATCAATCTCTGCCTTAAATACACCCAATGACTTGGCCTCCGCTGCTGCCCATGGCAACAAATTCCATAGATTCACCACCCTCTGACTAAAAAAATTTCTTCGCATTTCTGTTCTGAATGGGCACCCTTCAATCCTTAAGTCATGCCCTCTCGTACTAGACTCCACCATCATGGGAAACAACTTTGCCACATCCACTCTGTCCATGCCTTTCAACATTCGAAATGTTTCTATGAAGTCTCCCCTCATTCTTCTAAACTCCAAAGAATATAGTCCAAGAGCGGACAAACGTTCCTCATATGTTAACCCTCTCATTCCCGGAATCATTCTAGTGAATCTTCTCTGTACCCTCTCCAACATCAGCACATCCTTTCTTAAATAAGGAGACCAAAACTGCCCACAGTACTCCAAGTGAGGTCTCACCAGTGCCTTATACAGCCTCAACATCACATCCCTGCTCCTATACTCTATTCCTCTAGAAATGAATGCCAACATTGCATTCGCCTTCTTCACTACTGACTCAACCTGGAGGTTAACCTTAAGGGTATCCTGTACGAGGACTCCCAAGTCCCATTGCATCTCAGAACTTTGAATTCTTTCCCCATTTAAATAATAGTCTGCCCGTTTATTTCTTTTGCCAAAGTGCATAACCATACACTTTCCAACATTGTACTTCATTTGCCACTTCTTTGCCCATTCTTCCAATCTATCCAAGTCTCTCTACAGACTCTCAGTTTCCTCAGCACTACCGGCCCCTCCACCTATCTTCGTATCATCAGCAAACTTAGCCACAAAGCCATCTATTCCATAATCCAAATCGTTGATGTACAATGTAAAAAGAAGCGGCCCCAACACGGACCCTTATGGAACACCATTGGTAACCGGCAGCCAACCAGAATAGGATCCCTTTATTCCCACTCTCTGTTTCCTGCCAATCAGCCAATGCTCTATCCACGTATGTAACTTTCCCGTAATTCCATGGGTTCTTATCTTGTAAAGTAGCCTCATGTGTGGCACCTTGTCAAAGGCCTTCTGAAAATCCAAATATACAACATCCACTACATCTCCCTTGTCTAGCCTACTGGTAATTTTCTCAAAAAATTGTAATAGGCTTGTCAGGCAGGATTTTCCTTTAAGGAATCCATGCTGAGTTCTGCCTACCTTGTCATTTGCCTCCAGGTACTCTGTAACCTCATCCTTGACAATCGACTCCAACAACTTCCCAATCACCGATGTCAAGCATGTCCAATGAAGTTACGTTGCCTTTTCATGATCTCATACATTATTTCTCTTTTTGTGTTTGCTCTGTTCATGACATTTACTCTTCACGGAACAAATTAACTCAGGGATGCTGTCACAAAACTGGGCATGCAGTAATTGATAGCCGTTCCACCAAAAACTCCTCGTGTAGGGACAGAAGAGGTTAGATTCAGAGCAAAGCTCTCTCTCTCTCTCTCTCACTCTTTCTCTCTCTCTCTCTCTTTTGCCCCTATAAAAAGACTATTCAGTCCAGTAACGTGCCTTGAAACCCATAAACCTGTGGCTAACAACTTCACAATAACTGCCCATGTGGAATGGGGAGTGATAATGGTCAGTGTAAATGACCCTGAACCCTATAGTATGACCATATCTATTATTTATTTCCAGTGAGAATTGATTCAAATTCCTATTGATACATTTAAGATTTTAAAAAAAATCTATAAAAATAGAAAACACTAGAAAAATTTAGTATTTCTGAAAGTCAGTGTGTGTGTGTGAGGGGAAACAGAGTTAACATTTCATGTCTGAGACCCTACACCACAGAAGTATTAGCCCTGCTTCTCTCTCCGAGGTTGCTGTCTGACCAGTGTTTCCAGCAATTATCAATATGTCAAAAGTCAAAGGTCAAAGGCAATTAGTTCAGATTTCCAGCATTTTTCAGTTTCATTATTGACTTTCCAACAAAAATAAAACTCTGTTTTAATTGAGTGGAGAAATTCTGCACATTTCTGTTTTCACTCCATCGATGGGAGTGGTTTTCCGGTGCAGGGGACACTGGATCCTGCCAATAACTATTCGGACAGCTGCAGCAAGGACATGGGAGTCAGCTTCAGAACATATGGAAGAGATAACCAGAAGCAGGAACACAGATGCCAACATACAACACCGGCTGCCATTTTTGTACCTACTTTGCAGGGCTGCAGATATGCAAGGCGTTCAAATATGGCTTCCAAGTTGCTATGGAAACCAAGTTCTCATCATCAGCAGCATAACTATGCCACACATACTACGTGCAGATGCTTATATATAGAGAAATAAACAAGGCCGGGAGGGAGGGGTGGGGGAACGGAAATGGGGGATATAAAATAAAAATGGAAAAGAAAAGCAGATTAGTGAAAACAATTCAAATGTGTGGTGCATTCATGATCAAAGCACTTGATACATGCCTGATCGGTGACAGGATGCTCTCGTAGAATCGCCAGGTAGCACGCAGGTAGGTGCGACTCCCATCCGTGGAGTAAAACCGCCAAGCAGCCTTGGGTTTAGGGGAAGGTGAGTGGGGTAGGAAGGAAGCACAAAACAAGACCAGCGTCAAATCGGTCCAAAGTTGCTGTTAAAAGAAATCGCAAGACAAGGGAGATTTGGTTTCTAATCTACTGTTTTATATGGGGATTGATGTCAGACACTAGCTCTCTCTCACATATTTCACTCTACCTTCTCCTCTCCCCCACTGGGCCGAAGATTCAAAAGCCTGAAAGCTCGTACCACCGTGCTCAAGGACAGTTTCTACCCTGCTGCTATCAGACTTTTGAACAGACTTCTTGTACGATAAGATGGACTCTTGACCTTACAATCTACCTTGATATTATCTTGCACCTTATCGTTTACCTGCTCTGCAGTTTCTCTGTAGCTGTTACACTTTATTCTGCATTGTTATTGTTTTACCTTGTTCCAGCTCAATGCACTGTGTAATGATTTGATCTGTATGAACAGTAAGCAAGACAAGCTTTTCACTGTATCTCAGTACATATGACAATAATAAACCAATACCATAACAAAATCTCATCAATTAATAAATACTATTGTTCTTGGATGTGACAGTAGCATAGTGGTTAGTACAACGCTATTACAGCTTGGGGATGTCAGAGTTTGGAGTTCAGTTCTGGTGTCCTCTGTAAGAAAGTTTGTAGGTTCTTCCATGAGCGTGTGGGTTTCCTCCAGGAGCTCTGGTTTCTTCCCACAATCTATAGATGTACTGTCTAGCAGGTTCAATGATCATTGTAAGTTGTCCTGTGATTAGGCTCGGGTTAAATAGGTGGGTTGCTGGGCAGTGCAGCTTGTTGGGTTGGAAGGGCCTGTTCTGTGCTGTATCTCTAAATTAATAAAACTTAAAATTTAGCCAAATGCCAAGCACAGAATGGATGCCCCTCATCGTCCCTGCTATTATTCTTCATATAACTGAAGTGATCTCTTGCATTTGAACCAACTATTTCATATCGGGAACAATCTTTGTTGAGATAATATTCTGCTGAAACAATTTCTACATTTAAACAAACCAAGCACAATGCTATGTAGAATTAATAGAAGGGGGCTGCTAAAGTTGGTACCATGAAGTCAATTGCATAACATCTTCCCTTCATGCTCAACAAAGAGGATTTCTCAGTGTCCTGGTGGACGACCATTTTATTTCCAATTCTCATTCCCAATCTGACTTGTCGGACTATTATAGCCTCCTCTACTCCCAAGATGAAGCTACTCTCAGGTTGGTGGAGCAACACCTCATATTCTGTTTGAGTGGCCTCCAACCTGACAGCAGGAACATCTAGTTCCTAACTTCAGGTAACTTTTGCCTCCTCCTTTTCTCCTCTTCCATTCCCCAATCTGGTTTCCCTCTGATCTCTTCTCCATACATACCTTTCACCTCCCTCTGGTGCTCCTCCTCTTTCCATTTCTTCCATGTTCCACTTTCCTCCCCTAATACACTTATTCTTCTTCAGCCCTTTACCATTTCCATCTCCTAGTTTTTTACTCATCCTCTCCCCCACTCACCCACCTACCTTCCCCCTCACCTGGCTTCACCTTATCTCCTTTAGGTGGTACTCTTTCTCCTTCCCCCCACCTTCTTATTCTGGCTTCTTCCCCCTTTCTTTCCGGTCCTGATGAAGGGTCTCGGCCAAAAACATCAACTCTTTATTTCTTTCCTCAGTTGCTGCCAGACCTGTTGAGAACCTTCAGTAATTTAGATTAGATTAGATTATGAGAACACTCAGTCCTCTTTTTATTGTCATTTAGAAATGCATACATACATTAAGAAATGATACAATGTTTCTCCAGAGTGATGTCACAGAAAACAGGACAAGCCAAAGCCTAACACTGACAGAACCACATAATTATAACATATAGTTACAGCAGTGCAAAGCAATACCATAATTTGATGAAGAACAAACCATGGCACGGTAAATAAGGTCTCAAGAGCCCCAGAGTCGATCGACTCCTGAGTCCCCGGTAGCAGGCGGCAAAGAGGAGAAACCCCCTGCCATAAACTTCCAGGCACCGTCAACTTGTCGGTGCCTTCAAAGCAGCCGACCACAGCCGACACTGAGTCCATCCGTCTGAAAACTTTGAGCTTCCGACCAGCCTCTCCGATACAGCCTCCCGACGCCATCCTCTGCCGAGCGCCTTCGACCTCGCCCCGGCCACTGAAACATGCAAAGCCGAGGATTTTGGGGCCTTCAGCTCCAGAGATTCCGGTTACCACACAGGAGAGGCGGCAGCAAAGCGGGCATTTCAGAAGTTTTCCAGATGTTCCTCCATGCTCTCACGTCTGTCTCCATCAAATCAGAATTGTGCACAGTCCCCTACTTGACAGATAACAGACATCATCACTGAAGTGGCCGCGCATGCTGCCATTGCACCGCCATCTTCTCCTCCTTCCTTTTGTGTGTGTTACAAAAATTAGTAAAGATTACTGCCTGAAGAGTGGAACACTGAGTCTCAAGGATCTGTAGAGGGAATAGAAGGAAGTTTCTAAATAGAGCAACTTAAACCTGAGGCTAGACGTACCAACCAAATTGTGTAATTGTAGAGTCATAAACTTAGACAGCACAGAAGCAGATTGTTCGGCCCAATTGATCCTTGCCAATCAAGATGCTCCATGCAAGCTAGTTCCATTTGTCAGTGTTGGGTCCATAACCTTCGAAACCTTTCCAATCCATGTACCTGCTCAAGTGTCTTTTAAAACTTGTTATTGTAGCTGCCTCAACCACTTCCTCTGACATACCACCTTTTGTGTTAAAATGTTGCCCCTAAAGTTCATATTACATCTTCTCTCTCTCAACTTAAACCTATAGCAACACACACAAAATGCAGGAGAAACACATCTATGGAAGAAAATGAACAGTCGATATTTGAGGATGAGACACTTCATCAGGACCTGTCCCTTCCTGAAACTACACCATTTAGTCATTGATTCTCTAATCCTGAGAAAAAGACTGAGTGTATTCACCCTATCTATATGATTTTTATACACCTCTAAAAGATCATCTCTTAGTCTCCTACACTCTAAGAAATAAAGTCCTAGCTTTTCCTACTACTCTTGATCACACAGTGCCTCAAGTCCCGGCAACATCCTTATAAACCTTTTCTACACTTTTTGCAGTTTAATAACATTTTTTCCAAACCAGAGTGACCAAAACTGAATATAATTATCCAACTGGCATCCTGTACAACTGCATCATGATCATTCAACTTTAATAGTGCCCTGATTTCTGAAAGCCAGCGTGCCAAAAATCTTCTTCCCCACCCTCCACTTTCAGGGAATCATGTACCTGTACTCCATGGGTGCTTTGTTCTACAACATTCTACAGGCCTATCTATTCACTATGAAAGTCCTACCTTGATATGACTTTCCAGAACCCAACACCTTGCACTCCATTTGCCTTTCTTCAGAATCAGAATCAGAATCAGGTTTAATATCACAGGCATACTATATGTCGTGAAATTTGTTGTTTTTGCAGCAGCAGTACATTGCAATACATAATAATAGAAACCTGTAAGTCAGGATAAAAAGTAGATATAAAAATGAAAATTTAATTAAATAAGTCGTGCAAAAAACTGAGGTAGAGTCATGGGTTCGTTGTCCATTCAGAAATCTGATGGTGGAACATTCCTGAAACGTTCATTGTGTGCGTGGCCTCCGGCTCCTGTATCTTCTCTGTCACTGAGATGCTTAAGTTGCTTTGACAGGGTTTGAACCCACCGGCTTCAATTATAACGGTGCCCAAGAGGAGCGTGGTGACCTGCCTCAATGACTATCGCCCAGTAGCACTTAGATCCACAGTGATGACGTGTTTTGAGAGGTTGGTGCTGAAACATAACAAGTTCTGCCGGAGAAGTGACTTAGATCCACTCCAATTTGCCTATCAGAGCAACAGGTGCACAGCAGATGCCATCTCATTGGCTCTTCACTCAACCCTGGAACATCTGGGCAGCAAAGGTGCGTATATTAGGAGGCTCTTTATCGACTACAGCTTGGTATTCGATGCCATTATCCCCTCAAAACTAAACAATAAGCTCCAAGACCTTGGCCTCAATATCTCCTTGTGCAATTTTATCCTGGATTTCCTCACCTGCAGATCCAGTCAGTTTGGATTGGCAACAACATCTCCTCCACAATTTCCGTCAGCACAGGTGCACTACAAGGCTGTGTGCTTAGTCCCTGCTCTACTTGTTTTACACTTATGACTGTGTGGCTAAGTACAGCTGCAATGTCATATTCAAGTTTGCTGATGACCCCACTTTCATAGGCTGAATCAAAGATATTGGTGAATCGGCATATATTGAAAATCTGAGTGGTGCCATAACAACAACCTCTTACTCATTGCCAACAAGACTGTGTTCTGTAGTTCTCTATGACTCTTTCCTATTACCAAACTGAACTCGCTCTCCTTTTCAAAGTTCAAATAAGGTTATTATTAAAGTACCTATATGTCACCATATAGTACCTTGAGATGAATTTCCTTGCAGGCATTCACAGTAGGGAAAAGAAAAACAATAGCATCAGCGAAAAACTAGACACAAACAACCGATGTGCAAAAGAAGGCAAATTGTGAAAATATAAGAGAGAGTAAATAAATGAGAAAATGAGTTGTAGAGTCCTTGAAAGTGAGTCTATAGGTTGTGACACAAAGAAGAGAAAATCTGCAGATGCTGGAAATCAAAGTATTATACACAAAATGCTGGAGAAACTCAACAGGCCAGGCAGCATCTATGGAAAAGAGTAAACTGTCGATGTTTTGGGCTGAGACCCATCATCAGGACTGGAAAAAAGAGATTAGAAGTCAGTGTAAGAAGGTGGGGGGTGGGGAAGACAGGAAGAGCTGCAAAGTAGTAGCTGATAGGTGAAATTGGAGAGAGGGAGGAGTGAAGTTAAGAGTTGGGAAGTCAATTGGTGATAGAGATAAAGGGCTGGAGAAAGAGGAAACTGAAAGGAGAGGGTGGAAGGCTGTGGGAGAAAGGGAAGGGGGAGGAGCACCAGGGGGAGGTGACGGGCAGGTAAGGTGAGAGTTTAGTGTTGAGGTGAGTGAAGTTATCCACTTTGGTTCAGGAGCCTGATGCTTGAAGAGTAATAACTGTTCCTGAAACAGGTGGTGTGGGACCTATGGCTCCTGTACCTCTTTATCAATCACAAATAATAGATGTAATAACCCTAACCTAAGCCAATTTGACTTTGACCACTTTCTCAATTTCCACCGTTGCTTGTGTGAAGCCGTTCATCCTGAATGATCTGTTTGTAACTGATTCCCCACCTAAGGAATGGCTTGCTTTCCTTCTACCCGGGTAAATCTCTTAATCACTTCTGAAAATGCTATTAGATCTTTCTTTAATCTTCTATACTTGAGAGAAAACAAGTTTAATTTCTGAAACATGCCCTTGCTGCTTAATCAATTTCCTTCTTTGCAATGAAAGATGATCCCTGCAGCCTCTGTGCTTTGCACCACTGACACATGGCGCTCCATTCTGTACAAACATAAAATAAAACAGGATGCTCTATTGCAGCTGAGGCCTGAGTTCTGTGCTGGAATGTGGGATGGGCTCAAGTCCACACTGGAATGCTCTGAATTCCAAGTTCACACTTGGCAGATGACACTGCCCAGTCACTGAGGAAGGATTTGAAAGAATGGTGTTTGAAGTATGGGTCATAGTGTTCCGAAAGATCTGTGAAGGCATAGGAGCAAGTCTCTACAGAAGCACATAAATACTGTCTTCTACAGGCTAGGTTTAACCCTTTAACCCACAGAATTCTGATAGAAGAAAATTGATTAAAGAGAAAGAATAATACTGTTATAATGAAGTCATAAACTTACTTGCTTCTATTAACTTTATGGAAAGGTACACTGTAAAGCTAGCTGAATGGGAAGAACAAGATCAGAGCCATCAACACATTTGCCCTACCAGTCACCAGATACCAAGCTGCAATAGTGTGCTGGCCAAGGAATCAGCTGGAAGCTGCTGACATCAAGACCCAGAAACTATTACCAATACATGGAGGATTCCACCCAAAGTGCAATGTCGAGCAACTGTATACCCACCAGAATAAAGGAGGATGGAGACTTGGAAGTGTCAAGGCCAAAATCCTGGAAGAAATGTGAAATTTCCATGTTCATGTCAGGAAGATGGCCCCTAAGGACGACCTGCTAGGAGAATACCTCAGACAACAGTCAGGGGGCATGGAAATGGAAGTGGGTGAAGCAGAGCCAGAGGACCAGGAGACATGGCAGGACAAGCTGGTGTGTGATAGGTGAGACCAAGTGAGGGGGAAGGTGGGTGAGTGGAGGAGGGGTGAATGAAGTTAGAAGTTGTGAGAGGTAAAGGGCTGAAGAAGAAGGAATCTGATAGAAGAGGACAGTGGGCCATGGGACAAAGGGAAGGAGGAGGGCAGGTGAAGAGAAGAGAGGCATGAGAATGGAGCTAGATTAGGGAATGGAAAAAGAGAGAAGAGGAGGCTTGTGATAAATTACCTGAAGTAAGGGAAATCAATTTTCATACTATTAGGTTGGGGGCTACCCAGGTAGATTATGAGGTGTTGCTCCTCTAACTGTAGAGTGGCCTCGGTAGAGAAGGCCAAACGAACTAAATATCTGTGTGTGGATAACTACAGGAGGAATGTGGTCAGACAGCATCAATGTAGAGGAATAAACAGCTAACTTTTCGGCCCAAGACCTTTCGTCAGGACTGGAAAAGAAGGGGGAACAAATTCAAGATTCAAGTTTCAACATTCATGATCGCTGTCATTTCCAGGACACAAGTGTAAAGGAGAATGAAATAATTGTTGCTCTGGATCCAATGCAGCACAGAAAGAAACGGAATAAGATAACGAACACAATAAAAAAAACACAATTTATATAAGTACATAAAATAGCTAAATACATGTCAATGAAGTGACACCTAAGCACAGGAGTGTCTGTACAAAAGGTGACAGACAGGAGATGATAAAGTGGTGGTGGTTGGGGGTGTGAAGTGGTGGTTAGTGGGTGGAAATGTCAATTAGCCTTTCTGCTTGGGGAAAGTAACTGTTTTTTTTCTATTTGGTGGCCCTGTCATGGATGTTATGTAGCCTCCTTCCTCCTGGGAGTCGGACAAACAGTCCATGAGCAGGGAGGGTCACTGGCCTTTCTCCGGTGCCTTTCGGTATATACGACCTTGATGGTGGCTAGGCTGGTGCCAGTAATGCACTGAGCAGATTTGACTCCTGTTGTAGAGCCCTCCTCTAAAAGCCAAAATAAGAAGTGGGGGGAGGGGGAGGAACACAAGCTGGCAGGTGAGGAGTGAGGCCAGGTAAGGGGGAAGGAGGGTGGGTGAGGGAGAGGGATGAAATAAGAAGCTAGGATGTTATAGTACCCTGCCTTACTAAAGTGCTACAGATCAGTTTCTATTGCATCATGAGTCTCCACCATTGTTTTATTCTGTGCATCAAATCTGTGACAGAGCTACCGAACTTCATTAAAAACACTACTGTCTTTTGGCAGAGGCTATTCTACATTTCTTCAAGCAACAAATAATCTGCTGAAACACCTCAGAAGGTCAAGCAGCATCT
Organism: Mobula birostris; assembly: GCF_030028105.1. Taxonomy (NCBI): domain Eukaryota; kingdom Metazoa; phylum Chordata; class Chondrichthyes; order Myliobatiformes; family Myliobatidae; genus Mobula; species Mobula birostris. The sequence continues at coordinate 170,915,352 of NC_092371.1, forward strand.
GTGAGGGGGAAGGAATTGTCGACGTTTCGGGTCAAATCCCTGTGTCAGGGCCCTGCATCCATCTTGATGCGGGGAAGCATGGTAGTGTAGTGGTAGGCGCAATTGTTTTACATCACCAGCAGTCTCTCGGGGTTCAGTATCTGGTGCTGTCTGTAAGGAGTCTGCATGTTCTCCCTGTGAAAGTGTGGGGTTTCCTACGGGTCCTATCATTATCCTCCCAATTCCAAAGATGTACTGCAAAGGTGTAGCAAGTTGTAATTTCAGTGATACGGTGAGCAGCTTGAATAACACAAGGTCATGGAAGATACCATTTTGATGACGTCGACTGGAATGTCTTCTATGATGAGGATGTCTCTGAGTCACGAGTTTGGAAGGGGTCACGAGTTTCATCCGGAAGTGCATCAGGGACGTTGTCCCCTGGAAATTGGTCAGGGTCTATCCAAACCAGAAACCCTGGATCAACAGTTCCGTGCGAGCAGCACTTACTGCGCGACACGGAGCTTATGTTGCCAGTGATCAGCAGGAGCTCAAGAAATGCAGCTACGATCTGCGCAAGGTCATCAAAGCAGCAAAACAGCAATACAGGGACAAGATCCAGGCACAACTTTCCACCAACAACACACGCAGCTTATGCAAGATCTGCACGCCATCACAGACTTCAAAGCTTAATGAAGTGGAGTTTCCAACATAGCTGCCTCTCTCCCAGATGAGCTAAATCTTTTTCACTCCCGATTCAATGTTGCCAATACTGAGCCCCTGAGGAGACCTACAGCTGATGCGACCTGCAGTTTGGTCATCTCTGAGGCTGAAGTACTCAGGTGTTTCCAACGAGTGGACAGTTGCAAGGCTGCGGACTGGATGGCATCCCAGGGCAGGTACTCAGGATGTGCATGGCACAACTGGCAGGTGTGTTTACAGACATTTTTAATCTCTCCCTCTCCCAATGCAGAGTGCCCTTCTGCTTCAAAACATCTACCATTGTTCTGGTACCTAAAAAGACCAAGGTAACATGTCTGAACAACTGGCATCCTGTTGCACTCACCTCAATAATAAGCAAACGCTTTGCGAGGCTGGTCACGGACTACATCTACAGCATGCTGCCACACACACTGGACCCCCTACAATTTGCCTACTAACACAACCAATCAACAGATTTCACAACAGCCACAGCTCTACACACCATCTTTACACATCTGGAGAAGAATGATGCTGATGTAAGAATGCTGTTCTTGGACTACAGTTCAATATTCAACACCATAATTCCTCCCAGGCTCGACAAGAAGCTGAGAGACCTCGGCCTTCACCCTGCCTTGTGTAGCTGGATCCTAGACTTCCTGTCAGATCACCAGCAGGTGGTAAGAGTGAGCTGCTTCACTTCTGCCTCTCTGACCCTCAAGGCAGCTGCCCCTCAGGGCTGTGTACTAAGTCCCATCCTTTACTCTCTGTATACCCATGACTGTGTTGCTCCAACCTACTAATTAAATTTGCTGATGACACTACACTGATTGGCTTAATCTCAACTAGTAATGAGGTAGCCAACAGGGAAGAGGTCATCACCCTGACACAATGGTGTCAAGAAAACAACCCCTCCCTCAATGTTGCAAAAACAAAGGAGTTGGTTGTAGACTACAGGAGGAATGGAGACAGGCTACCCCTATTGACATCAATGGATCTGGGGCTGAGAGGGTGAACAGCTTTAAATTCCTTGGCATAAACGTCACTGAGGATTTCACGTGGTCTATACATACAGGTTATGTGGTGAAAAAGGCACAACACCTCTTTCACCTCAGACAGTTGAGGAAGTTTGGTATAGGCCCCAAAATTCTAAGAATTTTCTATAGGGGCACAATTGAGAGCATCCTGACTGACTGCATCACTGCCTGGTATGGGAACTGTAGTTCCCTCAATCGCAGGACTCTGCAGAGAGTGGTGCGGACAACCCAGGGTATCTGTAAGTGTGAACTTCCAACTATTTAGGGCATTTACAAAGACAGGTGTATAAAAAGGGCCTGAAGGATCATTGGAGACCCAAGTCACCCCAACCACAAACTGTTCCAGCTGCTACCATCCAGGAAGCGGTACCACAGCATAAGAGCCAAGATCAGCAGGCTCCGGGACAGCTTCTTCCACCAGGCCATCAGACTGCTTAACTCCTGCTGACACACCTGTATTTCTATATTATATTGACTTCCTGTTGTCCATATTATTTATTATAAATTACTATAAATTGCACATTGCACATTTAGCCAGAGATGTAACATAAAGATTTTTACTCCTCATGTACATGAAGGATGTCAGTAATAAAGTCAATTCAATTCATACAGCAATTCTTCTGAAGACAATTTATAAGATGTTACTTCTACATAATAAAGACTCATACATCCACACCCCTCATTGATGCCATAGGGCGACATATTAGTGTAGCATTTAGTGTCATGAGTTACAGTGCCAGCAATTGAGGTTCAATTCCTGCCACTGTCAGTAAAGAGTTTGTGCACTTTCCCTGTGACCATGTGCATTTCCTCCAGGTACTCTGATTTCCTCTGTCATACTCCAAAGATGTGTGGTTTAGGATTAGTTAATTGTGGCATGCTATGTTGGCGTTGAAGGAATAGCGACACTTTTGGGCTACCCCTAGCACACAAATCGGGAAATCTGATCACTTGGCTGTCCTTCTCCTACCTGCACACAGCCAGAGGCTAAAGAGCAAAACTCCAGAGATTAGATCAACAACGAGGTGATCCCGGGAGGCAGGGGCGCGGCTATAGGAATACTTTGAGTTGGTGGACTGGGCGGTGTTCAAGGACTCATCTATAGATCTGAATGAATACACCATGGTTGTCACAGACTTTATAAAAGCTGTTAATCCCAACCAGAAGCTCTGGATTAACCATGAGATTTGCAATCAGCTGAGGACCAGATCAAAGCTATTCAAATCTGGTGATCAAGAAAGTTAGTAAAGGCCCAAGGATGATCTCCAGAAAGTCATCTTCTGGGTGAAGTAGCAATTTCGATTTAAACTTGACTGAATGAAGGATGCTCAATATTTGTGACAGGGCTTGAATGCTATTGCTTCTTATAAAGTACAATCAAACAACATTGGTGAGAACAGGGCTTCACTTCCAGGTTAACTCAATGCCTTCTAAGCTTGTTTTGACTGTCAAAACATGGAGGAACCATCACAAACTCTTACAGCCCCCAATGATCCTGTGATTTCCATCTCTGAGGTTGACATGTGAGTATCCGTCAGGAGGGTGAACCCACGATAAGCCTCCCAGATGGGATACCTAGCCATGTACTAAAGAGCTGTGCTTATCAACTGGCTGGAATTTTCACTGAGATCTAAACCCCTCGCTTTGGCAGAATGAGGAACCCACCTACTTCGAGTAGGCTTTGCTAGTGCCCAAGAAGTCCATGGAAAACTGCCTCGATGGCTATCACCCAGTAGAACTTATCTCCACAGTGATGAAGTGTTTTAGAGTTTGGTGATGAAACACATCAACTCCCGCCTAAGAAGCAACTTTGATCTGCTCTAATTTGCCTATCGGTACAACTGATCAAAAGCAGATACCATCTCATTGGCTTTTCACTCAACCCTGGAACATCTGGACAGCAAAAATGCATACATCAGGATGCTCTTCATTGACTACAGTCCAACATTCAATACCATCACCCCCCCAAAACTAATCAATAAGTTTCAAGACCTTGTCCTCAATACCCCCTTGTGTAACTGGATCTTGGATTTCCTCACTTGCAGACCACTGTCAGCTGGGATTGGCAACAAGATCTCCTCCACAATGTCCATCAGCACAGCTGCACCACAAGGCTGTGTGCTTATCTCCCTGATCTACTCGCTTTACACTGAGGACTGTATGGCCTACAAAAAGTGGTGGATATGGCACGGCCCAGTCCATCACAGGTAAAGCCCTCCCCATCACTAAGCACGTCTACATGAAACGTTGTTGCAGAAAAGCAGTATCTATTATCAGGGATGCCCACCACCTCAGGCATGCTCTCCTTTCGCTGCTGTCATCAGGAAGGTGGTACAGGAGTCTCAAGGTTCACACCACCAGGTTCAGGAACAGTTATAAACCCCTCAACCATCAGGCTGTTGAACCAAAGGGGATAACTTCACTCAATTTCACTTGCCACATCATTGAAATGTTCCAACAACCTATGGACTCACAATCAACGACTCTTCAACTTATGTTCTCAGTATTTATTGCTTATTTATTGTTTAGTTATTTATTACTACTTTTTTTGTGTATTTGTAGCTTGTTGTCTTTTGCACATTGGTTGAGTGCCCAATTAGTGCACATTGGTTGAGTGCCCAATTAGTGCAATCTTTCATTGATTCTATTATGGTTATTATTCTATTTTGGGTTTATTGAGTATGCCCACAAGAAAATGAATCTCAGGTTTGTAAATGAAACATATATGTATTTTGATAATAAATGTACATTTAACTTTTAACATCCTCAGACTATGTTGCTTGTTGATCGTGTGGATAGTCAGAGGCTTTTTCCCAGGGCTGAAATGGTTAGCACGAGAGGGCACAGTTTTAAGGTGCTTGGAAGTAGGTACAGAGGAGATGTTGGTGTAAGTTTTTTACACGGAGAGTGGTGAGTGCATGGAATGGGCTACCGGTGATGGTCATTGAGGCAGATACAATAGGGTCTTTTAAGAGACTCCTGGACAGGTACATGGAGCTCAGAAAAATAGAGGGCTATAGATAACCCTAGTAATTTCTAAGGTAAGGACATGTTTGGCACAGCTTTGTGGGCCGAAGAGCCTGTATTGTGCTGTAGGTTTTCTATGTTTCTATTTCATATTTTACTGTATGTTCAATTCAAAGATAACAAGATTCAAAGTCCATTTATTATCAAAGAATATTTCAATTATACACTTTTTGATTTGTCTGCTTACAGGCAGCCACAAAGCAAGAAACCTGAAGAACTCAATTAAAAATAGACCAAAACTACTGTGCAGAGATAGAGAAAGAGAAAAAAAAAACAATGTTTCAAACAATAGAAGCAAGTGACAGTATTCCAAACCAGATTAAGTCCTTAGATCCGCTCCCCAGATCAGCCGGAGTAGGTCCAAGCCTTGGTCTCAGTGGCTCAGTGGCTGGAGCAGTTACTTCACCACCAAGAGATGAATGGACAGAGTGAGTGAATGCAGCCCGACTGTTGGGCTTTCTAGTCTATCTGCACTGGTGCTTAAATAGTCCAAGCAGCAGGTAGTGCCTCACTCTAGGACCTAGACCCCGCCCAGCCCAAAGCCGTTCTCGATCTCACTGAACCGGCTCGGCGCTTGGAGGAATCCAACCTCTCACCTGGGTTAGGTAGGCTGGCATCGAAACTCTTCTGCATTGACTCCCCTCCAAATCTCTGACGGCGATAAGAACTCTGTCTTCAACGCGTTGCTCCTTGGATTTGCAATGCACTAGCATGGCTCATCCTTCAAATCAGCTTTGCCTCCACATGCTTCTTCCTTGTTTGTGGTGATAGTTTACCACAATTTTCTTTAGAAAAGGTGTTATTAGTAATGCTTTTAGTCGAATTTCTTGCCCTTCCAACTACCAGTAAGCTGTTGCACACCTTTGGTAGCGCCAACTTAAACTGAGGGGAAATCAGTGGGCTGAGCAGCATTTGTGAGGGGGAAGTTTTGATGTACATGTGACAATTAAAGCTAATCTTATCTTCTACCTAAAACGTCGGTACTCCCTTTCCCCCGATAGACTTTGCTCACTGAATTCCGTTAGGAGGTTGTTGCTCTGCAGCCTCTCGTGTCGATATTCTTATTTAATCATTGCCGTGTCCAAACGGACTGACGTTCCCGACACCATTCTCGTTCTGGACCTACCTGAATGAGGCTTGCTGCTGGATGCCTCCTCTTCTCAAAATGTTTCTGCCGATGCTGTTCCTGAACCTTTAAGGCAAACCCTGAGCCGAGGATCCCCTGTGAGAAAGGCCAAGAAAGCAGTCAGTTGTGCTTGCTCTAACTGGTTAGATGCCCACATGCGTGGCTTGGTTCCCAACCAGCTTCCTGCTTCTGCCTTCCCGTTCTAGTCCAGCAACATCTGAACAGCTCCATCATTTTGCTCCATAATCCACATTGTCTGAATGAAACAATGGATTGGAAAAAGCTGCAGAGGGCACTAGCCTCCCCCCCACTGGGGACACCTTCAAAAGGTGATGCCTCAAGAAGGCAGTGTACATCATGAAGTACTCCCACATCTAGGACACGACCCCTCTCATTACTACCATCAGGGAGGAGGTGTGGAAGCCTGAAGACACACAGTCAACAGTTTAGAAACAGCTTCTTTCCCTCCACCATCAGATTTCTGAATGGTCCATCAACACTACCTCACTATTTTGCTTCCTTCTTGCACTGTTTATTTATTTACATATACAGTATATTCTTTTAAACCACACATTGCTCTGCGATGACACCAGTGCCAAGCTGTATTGGCCCTAGTGCCCTTCCCTTGGACAACATCGGTGGCGTGGAGAGGGGAGACTTGCAGTATGGGCAACTGCCGGTCTTCCATACAACCTTGCCCAGGCCTACGCCCTGGAAACCTTCCAAGGTGCAAATCCATGGTCTCACAAGACTAACGGATGCCTATAAATATTCTTTTTATATATTCTTTTAAAGAGGATGCTGAGATTTACCATTATGCTGGATTAGGGAGAATTTCTTATGAGGAAAGGTTAAGCGAGCTAAGGCTTTTCTCTTTAGAGCGAAGGAGGATGAGAGGTGACTTGATAGAAGTGTATAAGTTGACAAGAGGCACAGATAGAGTGGACAGCCAGAAACTTTTTCCCAGGGCGGAGTACAAGGGGGCATAATGTTAAGGTGATTGGAGATAAGTATTGGGGTGGGGGGTGGGAAATGTCAGAAGTAGTTTTTTTCACACAGAATGTGGTGGGTGCATGGAACACCCTGCCATTTTTGATGGAAGAGGCCGATACATTAGGGACTTTTAAAAGTCTCTTAGACAGGCTCATGAAAGAAAGAAAAATAGTGGGTTATGTGGGAGGGAAGGGTTAAGGATCTTAAGAGTAGGTTAAAAGGTTGGCAGGACATTGTGGGGCCATAGGGCCTCTATTCTACCGTTGTGTCCTATGTTCTAAAACACTAATGTACTCAATAGTAGAATTATTGAACAGGAGTGGGGAGTGGGGAGAAGAAAATTAGTTTATTTCAACCTACAGACCATTCCGGCCCACTAAATCGAGCTACCCAGCAACCCACTGATTTAACCCTAGTTTAATCCCAGATCAATTTAGAATGACTAATTAACCTACTAACTCTTTGGACTGTGGGAGGAAACCAGAGCATCTGGAGGAAACCCATGTGCACATGGGAAGATTGTACAAGCTTTCTTACAGAGGAAGCCAGAATTGAACTCTGAACTCTGCCACCCCGAGCTGTAATAGTGTCATGCAACTAAATTAAATTGATTATTTCTATGCAAACAACAGGAATTCTGCAGATGCTGGAAATTCAAGCAACACACATAAAAGTTGCTGGTGAACGCAGCAGGCCAGGCAGCATCTCTAGGAAGAGGTGCAGTCGACGTTTCAGGCCGAGACCCTTCGTCAGGACTAACTGAAGGAAGAGTGAGTAAGGGATTTGAAAGTTGGAGGGGGAGGGGGAGATCCAAAATGATAGGAGAAGACAGGAGGGGGAGGGATGGAGCCAAGAGCTGGACAGGTGATAGGCAAAAGGGATACGAGAGGATCATGGGACAGGAGATTGCCAATAAGGGGGGTGCTGCTGTAGTCTGGCGTACTGACCTCTACCTTGCCGAGGCACAGCGACAACTCGCGGATACCTCCTCTTATTTATCCCTCGATCGTGACCCCACTAAGGAGAACCAGGCCATTGTCTCCCACACCATCACCGACTTTATCCGCTCAGGGGATCTCCCATCCACTGCTACCAACCTTATAGTTCCCACACCTCACACTTCCTGTTTCTACCTCCTACCCAAGATCCACAAACCTGCCTGTCCTGGCTGACCTATTGTCTCAGCTTGCTCCTGCCCCACCGAACTCGTTTCTGCATACCTCGACACGATTTTATCCCCCCTTGTTCAATCTGTTCCTACCTATGTTCGTGACACTTCTCATGCTCTTAAACTTTTCAATGATCTTGAGTTCCCTGGCCCCCACCGCTTTATTTTCACCACGGATGTCCAGTCCCTATATACTTCCATCCCCCATCAGGAAGGTCTCAAAGCTCTACGCTTCTTTTTGGATTCCAGACCTAATCAGTTCCCCTCTACCACCACTCTGCTCCGTCTAGCGGAATTAGTCCTTACTCTTAATAATTTCTCCTTTGGCTCCTCCCAACTAAGGGTGTAGCTATGGGCACCTGTATGCGTCCTGCCTTTTTGTTGGCTTTGTGGAACAATCTATGTTCCGTGCCTATTCTGGTATTTGTCCCCCACTTTTCCTTCGCTACATCGACGACTGCATTGGCGCTGCTTCCTGCACGCATGCAGAACTCGTTGACTTTATTAACTTTGCCTCCAACTTTCACCCTGCCCTCAAGTTTACCTGGTCCATTTCCGACACCTCCCTCCCCTTTCTAGATCTTTCTGTCTCTGTCTCTGGAGACAGCTTATCCACTGATGTCTACTATAAGCCTACTGACTCTCACAGCTATCTGGACTATTCCTCTTCTCACCCTGTCTCTTGCAAAAACGCCATCCCCTTCTCGCAATTCCTCCGTCTCCGCCACATCTGCTCTCAGGATGAGGCTTTTCATTCTAGGACGAGGGAGATGTCTTCCTTTTTTAAAGAAAGGAGCTTCCCTTCCTCCACTATCAACTCTGCTCTTAAAAGCATCTCCCCCATTTCACGTACATCTGCTCTCACTCCATCCTCCCGCCACCCCACTAGGAATAGGGTTCCCCTGGTCCTCACCTACCACCCCACCAGCCTCCGGGTCCAATATATTATTCTCCGTAACTTCCGCCACCTCCAACGGGATCCCACCACTAAGCACATCTTTCCCTCCCCCCACCTCTGCATTCCGCAGGGATCGCTCCCTACGCGACTCCCTTGTCCATTCGTCCCCCCCATCCCTCCCCACTGATCTCCCTCCTGGCACTTATCCGTGTAGGTGGAACAAGTGCTACACATGCCCTTACACTTCCTCCCTTACCACCATTCAGGGCCCCAAACAGTCCTTCCAGGTGAGGCAACACTTCACCTGTGAGTCGGCTGGGGTGATATACTGCGTCCGGTGCTCCTGATGTGGCCTTTTATATATTGGCGAGACCCGATGCAGACTGGGAGACCGCTTTGCTGAACACCTATGCTCTATCCGCCCGAGAAAGCAGGATCTCCCAGTGGCCACACATTTTAATTCCACATCCCATTCCCATTCTGACATGTCTATCCACGGCCTCCTCTACTGTAAAGATGAAGCCACACTCAGGTTGGAGGAACAACACCTTATATTCCGTCTGGGTAGCCTCCAACCTGATGGCATGAACATCGACTTCTCTAACTTCCGCTAATGCCCCACCTCCCCCTCGTACCCCATCTGTTACTTATTTTTATACACACATTCTTTCTCTCACTCTCCTTTTTCTCCCTCTGTCCCTCTGAATATACCCCTTGCCCATCCTCTGGGCCCCCCCCCCCCTTGTCTCTCTTCCCGGACCTTCTGTCCCATGATCCTCTTGTATCCCTTTTGCCTATCACTTGTCCAGCTCTTGGCTCTATCCCTCCCCCTCCTGTCTTCTCCTATCATTTTGGATCTCCCCCTGCCCCTCCAACTTTCAAATCCCTTACTCACTCTTCCTTCAGTTAGTCCTGACAAAGGGTCTCGGCCTGAAACGTCGACTGCACCTCGTCCTAGAGATGCTGCCTGGCCTGCTGTGTTCACCAGCAACTTTTATGTGTGTTGTTTGATTATTTCTATGACAGTTTCTCAAATGTAAAAAGTAGTCAATGACTGAAAGCATTTTCAGGACTTGGCCGGATATAGAGGTTTATAGAACCATACATTTCTTAGCCTAGATGAATCTAGGGGACAGTCAGATTGACTCCCTAAAGCATCTGTTGGGTTGGCTCTCCAAGAAGGGTATGGGGAGGCACAATCGCTTTCCAGTGTCAATGATCACCGGTCGGGACTTGATTTCTGTCGTTGTCTGTAAGGAGTTTGTATGTTCTCCCCATGACTGTGTGGGTTTCCTCCAGGTATTCCGGTTTCCTCTCACATTTCAAAGACGTACAGGTTAAGGTTAGTAAGTTATGGGCTTGCTATTCTGGTGTCAGAAGCATGGCGACATGGTCTCCAGCACATTCCTGGACTGTGTTGCTCGTTGACACAAAAAGACACATTTTACTGTACATTTCGAAGTCATGAGACAAATAAAATTCATTCCTGTTTATCACCTTGGAATAGTCTAGGGTACAAACTCTTCACAGGATAGTTCCTGAGACCATAAGCTATAGAAACTGGTTTAGGCGCATTGTCTTTTCCGCCATTACCTTGTGGGAGTGGGAGGAGAATGGACTTCAGAGGGACAGTAAGTCAAATGGCATAGCAGACTCGATGAGCTAAATGGCACATTCTGCTCCTATGCTTTATGGTTTAAGCTGCTGTGGACGTGGGTGAATCCCACCTTTAAATTCTCTCAACTATCTCATGAGCGTGAAGCTCTGATAAGTGCACAGTAAGGAACCCCTGATTTGACAAGCCTCTCAATCTCACTGGTTCTGTGTTAATGGCAGGAGCCACTCTGACTGCCAGTATTTGTTGAATCGTGTGTGGCTCCCAGCTGAACCGTAAGGAGCCATTTCAATAAGAGTGTTGGTCGGCATGTGTAAAGGTGGGTCCTTTGCCTGGCAAATGGAGCACCGTGTGGATTGAGACTGTACAGGTCCATGTGCCACACTCCACTCCTCGTGGAAACAGCACAGTCCACTTCCACAACACATCCAGTTACATCTACATCTCCCTCACCAGCCCATCACCCCTTTCTGGTGCCCCTCTTCCTTCCCTTTCTGCTATAGGCCAATCTCCTCTCCTAGCAGACTTCTTCTTCAGCCTTTTACCTTTTCCACCTATCACCTTCCAGCTTCTTACTTCATCCCTCCTTCCCACCCACCCACATACCCCCCACCTCATCCCCCTTACATGGTTTCACCTATCACCTATCGGCTTGTACTCCTCCTTCATTTCTTATTTTGGTTTCTGCCCTCTTCCTTTCCAATCTTGATGAAGGATCTCAACCTGAAATGTTGACTGTTCATTTCCCTCCATAGATGCTGCCTGACCTGCTGAATTACTCCAGCATTTTGTGTGTGTTACTTTGGATTTTCAGCGTCTTGTGTTTCTGATAAGCTAGTCCCAATTCCCCCCATATCCCTCTGAATCTCTCTGATCCATGTACCTGCTTGCTGATCATTTTAGTTAACTCTTCATTTACAGCCATCCTGTGCTCGTGACGACTACAGTCTGAGGGGAGCCTCCTCACCATTTAACCCTTTAACTCCTGCCATCATCTGGGAGTCTGTATTACTTATCCCTCCAACCATTATTTCCTCTTTGGAGGACTGGAAAGCAGATGGTTAAATGCTGATTACAGCTGCTCCTGCTCTTAATCTATTGCTCCTCTTGTAGTGTAGATCTCCGGCTCCCGCTGTAATGCAGTCACCTCAGCACCACAGATGGAGTGACCATACTCCAGTTTCATTCTACCTGTCTGCTCACGTTCTCTCCAACCTCGCAGGGTAATTACCGCAGGAAGTGCGAAGAAGGAGATCCCAAGGAGGGCAAATCCAGCCGACAGCAGCCTCCCCAGCCAGGTGGTGGGAGTCTTGTCCCCATAGCCGATGGTTGTCAGTGTGATCTAGGGGTAAAACAAGGATTATGTTTTACAGCCTGTGAATACATGTGGTTCCCACCAAGACCATAAGACCACGTAAGACCAGGGTCCCTTTTCGACCATTGGACTATAAGACATAGGATCAGAATTACGCCATTCAGCCCATCGAGGCTACTCTGCCATTTGATCATGGGAAATTTATTTTCCTCTTAACCTCATTCTCCTGCCAACTCTTTGAAACCTTTGACCACCTTAAGAGTCAGGAACCTATCATCATCTGCTTTAAATATACACAATGACTTTGCCAATTTCTTATTTCTTTACAATGATAGAGTTTATAGGTTTTTAAAAGTTATAGAATCGTTCTCAGGTGTTGATGGGGTTTGACATGGGAGATAGGAGTCAGAGATGGGGATTGGATTAAGAGAGAGTGAGAAGGTGGAAATGATGTGGGAGACAGGGCAAAGGTGCTAATTGGTAGGGGAGATGGAGATCAAGGTGGTGGTCAGGGAGAGGATAGGATTGGGTTAGGAAACAGGAATAAGGTAGGATCAATGTGGGAGACAGGGTGAGGTTGGGGATCAGTCAGGGAGATGGGAAGAGGATGAGGATCAAGGTGGAAGACAGGGAGAGGGAGGGTATTGATGGGAGTGATGGGAAGAAGAAGATGGAGAGGGTCGGGTTTGGGGTTAGGAAGGTGGAGGGTGAGGGTGGAAGAGTGAGGAGGAGAGAGTGAAGGGGAGAGTGAGGAGAGTAAGTGGGAGAGAGTGATGGGGAAGAGTAAGTGGGAGAGGGGGGAGAGAGTGCAGGAGAGAGAATGAGGGGGAGAGAGTGATGGGGAGAGAAGGATGGGGAGAGAGTAAGTGGGAGAGTGAGGAGAATAAGTGGGAGAGAGTGAGGGGGAGAGAGTGAGGGAGAGAGAATGATGGGAAGAGAATGAGGGGAGAGAGTGATGGGGAGAGAGTGATGGGGAAGAGTAAGTGGGAGAGAGTGAGGGGGAGAGAGAGGGAGAGAGTGATGGGGAGAGAGTAAGTGGGAGAGAGAGGGAGACAGTATGACAGGGAAAGCAGGTTAAGAGAGTGAGAGGGAGAAGGACGATGAAGAGATTAAGAGAGAGGGAATAAAGGAAAAGCAGAGGGGAAAGAGAAAAATGAGAGTGAGAAGGTGTCGGAAGAGTGTGGGGGGAGAGCTGGGGCTGTCAGAAGGGACCCTGATTGGAGATTGGGAGGTAAGCATCCAGAGTTTCCCCATGACCTGCTGACATTTGGTGTCCTGGTGATAACCACATGTGGAACGGCAGAGACAGATTGTTTAGCACATTGAGTTCAATGGCTCTGTATTTCCCTTTCTGGTAAGAACCCGTTTCAAAGCCCAGAAGATTGAACTCACTGTGCCCCACCACAGAGCGTCTGCGTATGTGGCGAACTGCACATTGGAATCCTTCTCCACCAGGTAGACAAGGAACGAGGAGAAAATGAGCACCAGGAATCCGATGTACCACGCCGTGATCAGTTCCTGCAGGGAGACAGAACAAGGCATTGGTCAGGCCATACTGAGAACAGTTTGGGGGCCATATCTATTTATCTATTTATTTATTTTGTGACATAGTCTGGGCGGTGCTGTTCCCTTCGAACTGTGCTGCCCAGCAATCCTCAATTTAACCTCAGTTTAGTCATGGGACAATTTACAATAAATAATTAACCTACTAACCTGTATGTCTTTGGACTGTGGGAGGAAACCAGAGCACCGGGAGAAAACCCATGAATTTTATGGGAAGGATGTACAGACTCTTACAGAGGATACTGGGATTGAACTCCAAATTCTGATGCCCCAAGCTGTAAGAGTGTCGCACTAACCTCAACGTGGCTGTGCTGCCCATCTAAGCAATCTAAGAAAGAATGCACTGGTGTTGGGAGAGAGTCCCGAGGAGGGTCACGAGAATGATCCTGGGAATGAAAGGATTAACATATAAGGCCACTGATTGCTCTAGGCCTGTACTCGCTGGAGTTTAGAAGAATGGGGGGGGGGTGGGGGAGCTCATTGAAACCTATCAAATATTGAAAGGCCTAGATAGAGTGGATGTGGAGAGGACGTTTTCAATAGAAGGGGAGTCTAGGACCAGAGGGCAGAGCCTTAGAATAGAAGGACATCCCTTTAGAACAGAATTCCTTTAGGCAGATGGTGGTGAATCTGTGGAATTCATTGCTATGTCATTGGGTATATCTAAAGCAGAGGTTGATAGGATCTTGATTAGTAAGTTTATGGGAAGAGGTTAGGAGAATGAGGTTGAGAGGGATAATAATTCAGCCATGATCAAACAGCGGAGAAGACTTGATGGGCTGAATGGCTTAATTCTGCTGCCTTGTCTTATGGTCTAATAACACGGTGTCAGTGTTTGCTGGGTCTTCTAACAGCACAGGGGTTGAGAGCCAGCATAAAGCAGGTGGAGGATGTGTACTGGAGTAGGTATGGCCTTCGGGGTTAAGGGCCAGTGTTCGAAGATGAGTTAGGCCGGACTGCTTCTTTCCACTGTGTCCATGAGTGAATGGCCTTCTGTGTCAAAAGTGTTCCATAGTTCTGCTTGGCAATGCATTCACTGACATGGGTATGTGTGTGTGTGTGTGTGTGTGTGTGTTAATGAAGGTCTTTCATAATTGATTCCCGGTGCCTAGGATTTGAATCATGCCACTGACAGCCACAGTGAGGAGGGTTTCCTGTTATCCTGTTGCACAAGATATTTTTTCTCTGTCTCCTTCCTCAAGGTCACCAGAGTAGGATACAAAATCTTAGAAGCTTTGTTCCCACCTGTCATGTCATCTCCTGGGCCAGAGCGAACTCCAGACGCCTCTCCAACTACATCATACTGTAACTCTCCTACATATATTTTAAGTAATGAAGGACAGCACCAGGCAGAATACATGCAAACAGTGCAATGAGGCACGATGATCTCCTCTTTGACTCTCAGGGTCTATCTGGGTCTGTGAGTCAGAAAGCAGAGGCATGAAGGGAAACTTGAGGCCTGATGTCTGCAATCCTCTGAGTCTGGGCCAGGGACTGTAGGTTGGCGGACCGGAGGCAACCTGTTCTGTGGTTGGAGGCCTGACTGTGTGAGTTGGCAGGTGGGTGGGAGGGAGGAAAGGGGGTTGTTCCGCTGTCGTTTTGTGTTGCTGTTCTTTTGTTTATGTCGTTCTGCTGAACATTGTGGGCATACTATGTTGGTGCTAGAATGTTGGCTACACTTGCGGGCTGCCCCAGCACATCCTTAGGTTGTGTTGCTCGTTAATGCAAACAATACATTTCACCGTATGTTTCAACATAGATGCGATAAATAAATCTGAATCTGAGTTCGATTCCCTGGTGTGCGAAATCAACCTGGTGATTCATTGGTTAATGAGTAAGTTGGGAAATATTATATTCTGGAAGTGGTCCACAGTACCTCAGGAATTTCCAGATGGAAATGCACACAGTGCAACTGCTTTACTTTGACCATTCTGGGAGCTACTTGATATGTGAATAGTGAATTGTTGACTAATCCCAAGAATCAGTCTCTATCAATGGCAACAGACCCAGACATGAGATGTGGAAAATTCCCTGTGGTGGTTGGACTTTGGAACCAGAGGTACCACACCAGCTGTCCCTCCTGAGGCTTCAATTACATGCTCACACATTGCATCAACTTTCTCATGTGCTCATAAATAAATCTAGAATTAAACGCTAGCATCAACAACAATAACTCTGAAGTAACCGGATAGTTGTAAAAACTTACTAATGCCATTTAGGAGAGGAAATCAACTGTCCTTATGTGCTCTGGTCTATGTGGCTCCAGATCTATCGATGTTGACTTGTAATTGGCTCCTTTGTACAGGGGCTAATAAATGCTGGCCAATTTTCACATGAATAAGGAAAACAATATAGAAGATCACTACATCGTATTGCAGTGGCTGCAAAGGCTGCAGAGGTCTGTAAACTCGGCCAGCTCCATCATGGTCACTAGCCTCCCCAGCACTGAGGACGCATTCAAAAGGCAATGCCTCTAACAGGTGGCATCCATCATTACGGACACCCTCTACCCAAGACATGGTTTCTGCTCATCACTACCATGAGGGTCCTACAGGAACCTAAAGATCTACATTTTAGGAACAGATTCTTCCCCACCGCCATCAGATTTCTGAAAGCAGTTCATGAACTGAGGAGTATATTTTATGTATTGCACAGTACTACTGCTGCAAAACAACAAATTTCACAACATACATCAGTGATAATAAACCTGATTCTGATTCCGATTAACTAGATTTATTCACTAGATACTGTACATTTACATGTATCAGAAACATACTGTTTTGTTTTGGTCAGGGCATGACATGCAATAAGAAAAACAACATTCAACAATTATAAAGAATAAAGACTAATATAAAGTTAGAGGTTAAAGTACAGATATGGAATAAAATATGCATAAATACATAAATACTACCATGTATTTACCGAATAAAGAGCATTATAAAATGTGGTTTAAAGTGTTTACAGTACAGTGACGGGGGTAATAGATAGAGGGGGATGGTGTGGGGCTAAATCGAGTGGTTGATCAGATTAACTGCCTGGGGGAAGAAACTGACTTTATAAAAGGAACTAATTTGTGTTGGTCAATGCTAACTCCAATTTACTTTGTCATCTGCACTAACCCCTTTCTACCATCTCTCTGAAGAGACTTCTCTCTTGACTGACCTCGTGTTTCCTATCCCTAGATGCTGTATACTCGGGTCCTGGTGTTCTGGCCAAGGTGATGCAGTACCTCGCTCCCCTAGAACCTTTAGGATCCCGGTGACGAGTGGCTTTCTGTTTTGAAACCTTCTGTCTATGCATTATTCCAACATGAGGGTAGTCCTGGCCAGTAATGTTCACCACGTAGAGATGGGAACTATGAACTTAAACCTCTCCTCTTGCCTCAGAACAGGAGTGTAAAATGAAGGGGTTAGTTTGGAAACGTGGTCAGGTTATAAGTGAGTAAAATCCCGGTGCAAGATTAAAGCTTAACTTTATATGCCACATATGCAGGAAAAGATACAGTGAAGTGCATTGTCTTGTGACCAACACAATTCAAGGATGTGCTGGGAGCAGCCTGCAAGTGTCGCCACACTTTCGGCACCAACAGAGCACGCTCAAAACTCACTAACCCTAACCTGTACATTTTTGGAATATGGGAGGTAACCAGAGCACCCAGAGGAAACCCACTCATTCATGAGGAGGACATGCAAACTCTTTACATACAGCGGTGGGAATTGAACCACAGTCAGTGATTGATGGCAATGTAAAGTGTTACGCTGTCAGCTGGTGGTGTAGTAGCATCAGCACCGGACTTTGAGGTGAATGGTCCTAGGTTCGAATCTGGCCGGCCCCTTGTACGCTTTCCATCCGTGTTGGGTTGAGCATCGAGCTAGCAACTTGGCTCGTTAATAAAAAACAGACCAACGCTAAGGAGACGGCAAAACTGCCACCCGATGCGCCACAAGGCACAAAACAGAACAACAACAAAGTGAGGTGTTACGCGAACTGCTACAATACTGTGTTGCCCTGAATCAGGATGGGTGCAGGGTCCTGATACAGAGGTTTGATCCGACCCTGTCAAGATGGCAACTGTGTACAATGCTCCTTCAGTTGACATCTTCTGGATAGATCATGAAGCCATATATTTCACTTCTTTTATGTCTTTTACATTTGTTTTTCATCTTGAATGTGATTCTGGAACTGTTGGAGCCTGTGATTTGCTGTTTGGAGACCGTTTGGGTGTTCCAACGCTCTGCAGTCTCCGAGAGGATCCTGGGAGGCAGGGCCGGAGTGAGCGAATCTCATGGCGGGCAGGCTGCAGAATGAAGTGTTGCCGATGTTTGACTCCATTTCGCCGATTAAAGTGGGAGGGAGATTGAAACATCGTGGTGAATGTGGAAGTTTGGAGATCGTTTGGGTGCTTCAGCGCTCTGCAGTCTCTGAGAGGATTCCAGGAGACAGAGGCATCGTGCATGAACCTTGTAGTGGGCAGGCTGAGGGGTGGTGGGCAAGCTGACGTTTGACTTCATTTCACCAGTTAAATCTTCCATTGTGTGCCGAGTAAACTGACGAGGGAGGTTGAAGCATCGAGGTGAGTGCAGAGGGTGAGCGCTGGCTGTCTGTCGTTTGATCGCTCTGTCCTGGAGACGGGAGAACCTGTCACTGTGCTGGAGAGTGTTGCTCAGGTTTTTCTGCATTTTGGATATGGACTTAAACTATAGACTTTTTTTCAGTTTTGTAGTTTTTTTATATTCTGTGTTTTTCACCCTATCTTTCTCATTTTTATTGTGTGGGGAAGGAAGGGGATCTGGGGGATGTGCCTGTTCTGTTTTGTTCATTTTTTTGTGCGGGGAGGTGGGATTTGGGGGTTGATGACCATGTTGCCTTTCTTTTCTTTCTTAGTTTCATGACTACCTGGAGAATTTCAGAGTTGTATTCTTTGATAAACAAACGAACCTTTGACTTTTGACATATTTAAGTTTTTTGATGACATCGCTGTTGTGGGCCAAATCAAAGGTGGTGATAAATCAGCCTACTGGAGGGAGATTGAAAATCTAGCTGAGTGCTGCCACAAAAATGGTCTCTCATTCAATGTCAACAAAACCAAGGAGTTGGTTATTGACTGCAGGAGGATGAAACCAGAGGTCCAAGAGCCAGTCCTCGTCAGGAGATCAGAGCTGGAGAGAGTCAGCAACCTTAAATTCCTCAGTGTTATCATTTCAGAAGATTTGCCTTGGAGACAGCATGTCACTGCCATTACAAAGAAGACATAGCAGCGCCTCTACTTTTTTAGAAGTTTGCAAAGCTTGTCATCTCAAACTTTGAAAAACTTCTATAGATGCGCAGTGGAGAGTATACTGTCTGGGTGCATCACAGCTTGATATGGGAACACCAATCACCTAGAAGGGGAAAACAAAACCCCAACAAAAGTAGTGAATACCACCCCGTACATCACAGGTAGAACTCACCCCACCATTGAGCAAATTTACAAGGCGTGCTAATGCAGGAAAACAGCATCCATCATCAAGGTCCCCCAGCCACTATCCAGGCCATACTGTCTTCTCACTGCTGCAATCAGGAAGGAGGTAAAGGACCCTCAAGTCCCATATCACCAGGCTCAGGAACAGTTATTACCACTCAACTATCAGGCTCTTGAACTAGAGAGGATAACTTTACTCAAATTCACTTACCCCAACACTGAACTGATTCTACAACCGATGGATTCACTTTTCAAAACTTTACTGTTGTGTATTTAATATTTCAGTAGTATTTGAGTAATCTTGTAAAAAGTTGTCGATTAAGCATTGTTTGTTTAGATAATTCATTATGGGTTATATGAAAAAAACGTGAATTGCGTATGTCATGATGCTACCACATGATACTGTACATGTGCACTTCAGTTAAAGTAAGTACAGAATACACGAGTTATCTCCTGGCTCTCTTGCTTTCATTTCAATTAGTTTTTATGTTTTGGAGTTACAAAACATAACAGTAGCGATGAGGTATTTTTAAAACAAACCAGAGACGTCGACCTACCTGTGGAGGTGCAGTTAAAAAAAGTTTTTAAAAGAAGCAGCACAGTATGTGTTCTTCGGTAGGGAAGACGCGATTGAGTTTAAAATCAGGCAGGAAATGGAAGAGTTCACAGGTTCATAGTGAGTACAGGATGATAATAATCAATAAAAAATGAGCAGAACTGGCTGGCTACTTCGGAAAGATTGATGCATTTGTTTACACAATGAGTAACTGGTTCATGTATACTGAGCTACTTGAATAGTATTTTGAAGCAAGTGAAATAGCCAATGAGAAATGAGTACCAATTTTGCTGAGTGCATTGCATTTTAAGGCATACAATTTGCTTCAAAGTTTGACAGCCAGCAGAAATTAACCTTGTTAATATCATGAAAGCAATGCAGGAAAATTTAGAACCAAAACCATTGTTGATTGCAGAATGTTTTAGGTTTCATAAGTGGAATCAAAAGAAAGGGGCGTCCATTTCAGAACATGTGGCTGCATTGAAGAGATTGTCTGAGCATTGCCTGTTCAGTGATGGGCTTAATGATGCACTGAGAGATCATTTAGTCTGTGCAATCTTATAAGAAAGCATTCAAAAATAGCTCCTAATGGAAGCAAGCACAACTTGCATTTAAAAGAGCAGTTGAAATAGCACTGTCAATGGACACAACAAACAGAGACACAATTATGAATGAAAATGAGCGTGAACAAAATTGCAGTGTCCAGATGGAGACCTGCCTGGCCAAACAAATCATGTTATTCTTGTGACCGGGGTTCACATACACCAAACCAATGCCGGTTTAAATGTGAAACTTGCAAAAAATGCAACAAAGTAGGACACATACAAAGAGCATGTTGGGAAGGCAAAAATAGATGGACTGCACAGAGAAGAGAAAAAGATAAAAAATCAGGCTACAGTTTCAAAAAGAGCACTTACCTGCATGTTGTTGATAAAAAATCTGATAATGTTGTGAATGACACATGATTGAGTAGTCTTGAGAATTACAATGTGAAGACTAACAATAGACAAGCAATATGGCTTTCACCCGAAGTGAACGGCAAATTAATTAAAATGGAATTGGAAACTAGCTTTGCTGTCTCAGTTATTCCACAAAATGAATTTGAACAGCATTTCAAAGCTACTGAACTGAAGCCTGCAGATATCCAACCTAGAACTTATACTGGAGAAAAGATAACTCCTGTGGGAATGACATTTGTAACAGTGAAATACAACAACCAACAAGCCATCTTGGGCTTGCATGTGGTAAAACCAAGAGGGCCAGTATTGTGGGATGTGACTGACTGAGGCAGCAACAACTTGATTGGAGATTCATTCACTACTTGTATGCCACAACCCCTGCAATAGAGTCAACTGAAAGTGAATTAAGAAAAGTACTGGATGATGCCACAACAGTCTCCATGTTGTACACCCTGAACTATTGCCCGACAGAGGGTAAACAGGTGTTGGTGCCAACCTCTGTGCCTCTGGATGGAAAGGAAGGAAGGACCATACGGCTCCAAGAGTGATGAAAGCAGTGATCTGACTACAACAGTTTTTGTAGGCCAGGGGTCCCCAACCTTTTTTGCGCTGCGGACCGGTTTAATATTGACAATATTCTTGTGGACCGGCCGACCCGGGGGGGGGGGGGCGGGGGTGGGTAGGGTTGTCAATGGACAAGAGTAGCAGTCAAAAAATACGTTGCGTTTACCCCGAGAAAGACTACAATGACCATGAAGCCTTGTGCGGGCACCAGTGCGCATGCGTGACTTGCGCATGCGTGTACCTGCCAATATTATTCTCTGCAAATCGTTTTTGACGATTCTGTTTGGCGGGTGGGGGGGGGGGGGTGCTCATCACGACCGGAATATTGGTAATAAGGGGCTAATACACTCAATTTCGTTTCTAAAAGGGTTTATCTAACGAATTTAATATTAAACACACAGCGCATATTTTCCTCGCATGAATATAGTGATAAGTCAATTATCAGGGGAGCTTGAAGTAAGTGTTGAAAGAACTTCCAGTAGAAGTGGTAGAGGCAGGTTCGATATTATTTAAAGAAAAATTGGATAGGTATATGGACAGGATAGGAATGGAGGGGTATGGGCTGAGCGCAGGTCGGTGGGACTAGGTGAGAGTAATTTTCGGCACGGACTAGAAGGGCCGAGATTGCCTATTTCTGTGCTGTAATTGTTATATGGTTATATAAGTCACTTATCAGTCAATAGCATCATAACATTTTAAGTAACGTTTGGATATTAAACACACAGCACATATTTTCCCCTATGAACATATAAAATCATTGCAACACACCAGGATCGCTGAATCAGTGAGAGCCCTGGGCTTGTTTCCCTGCAACAAGACGGTCCTATCGAAGGGTGATGGGAGACAGCGATACTCGAAGGGGGTTCCTTATGTCCAGTCTATTTAGTTTCGTTGCATTCATTGCAGAGATATGTTGGAAATGGAGGCAACGTTTTCAGTTCTTTTATGGCTATCTCAGGATATTTAGCCTTGACTTTGATCCAGAATGCCGGCAGAGATGTTATGTCAAACATACTTTTCAGCCCGCCGTCACCCGCAAGCTCAAGGAATTGATCTCCTTCCCGCGCTGACACAGATGACGTGTGGGTAATGAGCTCGCGTGTGTTCAAGCTCAACAGTGGCCGTGACAGGGAATGAGGAAAGGTGCAGCTGACTCATATCGCCAAATCATATCGTTTCCTCGCGGCCTGGTAGCAAATGCTCTGTGGCCCGGTACCGGTCCGCGACCTGGTGGTTAGGGACCACTGTTGTAGGCAACATATCTGAGAAAGCCTCTTATAGGCAGTGTGCAAAATGTGGTTTGGTTTTAAGCTGGAAGAGAGCTCAAGGAGCTTCAGTAAAGTTGCAAGCATTTGGCTTTTGTGAGTATAGAGAACCAAAATTGACTCTGCATGCATTAAGGTTATCTCATGAACTTCAAGTGGGAGACAAAAAGCTGCTTGTAAAAGTAGTTGCAAAGACCAAAGCCCAGCTGGATGAACGGAAGAGCAAAAAGAAAGGACTCAATGGTGATACGAAAACAGAAGGTTTTTCAGATGATGTTGTGGATAAGGAAACGAAGAAGAGAGATCACAATGGAAAGGGAGCAATTGAAGGATTAATAAGAGAATACTCCAGTGTACTAAATGGGCCTTGCAAATATCAAGATGTACAAACTAGAAGAAAAAGGAATGTGAAGAAAGGTATCCTGAGCTATCCGAACCATATCCTGCTGTCTCAAAGTCAACACCTACAACCACCATGGAGGAGGCCCTGAGACCTGAGGATGTTTCACAGCCACAAGTCTCACCTGCCAAGCGGTGATTCCCCTTGTCAGGAAAGACGTTATCCCACAAGAGTAATAAATCCTCCTCAGTGATTAAATCTTTAGGCCTGAATGGCAAAATTTAAAATGTGCTATGCTGTGGATGCCTCTAGTTGTATTCTATAATATATTGTGTGTATAAGTAGAGATGGATCCTCTACTGAGCTGGAGAATGTAGATAAGCAGAGAGGAGTGTTTTATCTTTAATACTTCAGTAATACTTGAGTAATCTTGTAAATATACTGTTGATTAAGCATTCTTTGTTTGTTTAAATAATTCATTATGGGTTATATGTAAAAATAAGTGAATTGCATAAGTCATGGCACTACCACACGATCCGTGCGTGCCTCACTTGAAGTAAAAAAATGAACATATACAAGTTATCTCCCGGTTCTTTTGCTGTTTTCCTTTCAATTAGTTTTGGGGTTACAAGACTTAACATCTACAACTTGTCCTTTTGATATATATTGTTTATTTATCTATTTATTTGTTTATTTATTAATATTATCATTCTTTTCTTTTTGTGCTTGCGTAGGTAATTGTCTTGTGCACACTGGTCATTTTCCCATCTCTGTCACATACAGTTTTTCCTTGATTCTACGGTGCTTCTTTCTATTTACTATGAATGCCTGCAAGAAAATGTATCTCAGGGTTGTACATGGTGACATATATGTAATTTGATAATAAGTTTACTTTGAACTTTGAAACAGATGCTGCTCGACCTGCTGAGTTTTGACAGCAGATTATTTGTTGCTTAAAAAAATGTAGTGTAACCTCTGGCAAAAGGTAACTGATTTTTGCATCGAAGTCTGGTGTCTCTGTGACAGATTTGTTTCACGGAGTAGAAACCTGATTGGTAATCACTGGTACTGTAAAGCAATTGCACTAACCTCTGTGCTGCCGTACAATTAGTGGAATATGATGGGGGGTGGTAAGATGAGATGGGGTGTGGTCGATGACCCCGTTCTGTACCGATGTCCCCGCTCACCCACCTTACTGTGTGCATAGACCACGGAGCCCAGCAGCTTCCAAGTGCCCCCTCGGCGGTCCATGCGCACCATGCGGAGAATCTGCAGGAAGCGAAGACTACGGAGGGCAGATGTGGCGAAAATGTTCTGCTGAGTGCCGGCGGCAATGACTGCGATGGAGGCGATCAGTACGATGATATCTGTAGAGGGCAAGGAGATCGGAGTCAGTTTAAACCAGGGCTTAACGAAGTTCCCTTCTCATGTGAAAGCTGCCCTAACCAGAGGTCTATGAGATAGTCCTTATTAGGGGGTCAAAGGTGAAGAGGGTCAGTAACTTTAAATTCCTTAGTGTTAACATTTCGGAGGACCTGTACTGGGACCAGCTCATAAATGCCATCAGAAAGAAGTCGTGACAGCATCTCTACTTTCTTTGAAGTTTGTGTAGATTCAGCATGTCATCTAAACCTTCGACAAACTTCTATAGATGCACAGTGGCCGGTTGCATCACAGCCTGATATGGATACACCATTGCCCAGGAATGGAAAAGTACAGGAAGTGTTGGATACATCCCAGTCCATCACAGGCAAATCCTTCCCTACCATTGAGAACATCTATAAAAAACGCTGCCACAAGAAAGCAGCATCCATCATCAAGCCCCTCATCATCCAGGCCATCCTTTCTTCTCATTCCCACTATCACCAATTTTGCACAATAAATCCTATTGTATTTCTTTATTTTCCTGTAAATGCTTGCAAGAAAACGAATCTGAAGATAGTACATAGTGAGAGGTATATGGTGGCAGCACGCAAGTGTCATGCCCACAACTTTCTAGCCTTTAGGTCTTTTGGAATGTGGGAGGAAACCAGAGCACCCAGAGGAAAACCATGTAGTCATGGGAAAAATTTACAAACTCTTTACAGGCAGCAATGAAGTTGAATCCTGGTTGTTGGCGCTGTAATAACATTACACTAACTGCTATACTACAGTACCATCCAATACAGTATCCTTGTTGTCTGGAATGCACCAGAAGAGGTGTTGGAAGTGGGTACAGTCACAAAATCTAAGAGACACTTAGATAGAAGTTTCAATACACAGTGTATAGAAGGATGCAGTCTTAATGCAGGCAAATAGGATTAATATAGACAGATGCAATGGTCAGCATGGGCAAGATGGGCTGAGTGGCCTGTTTCTATGCTGTATGAATCAATGCTTTTGCACCCTCACCATTCATGCCATCAGCTGGTATACAACAGCCATAACACGGTCTAATTTTACTCTCATCCCAGGCAATATAATCCTTCCTAACTCTTTGGAGTGTGTTAGAATTTAACAATAGATTTCATCAAGTGACGGTTCTATGTAGCTTTCGTTTTCTACATTTCAAGCCAAAACAAACTCTCACCATTTACAGTTGTGATATGAATTGGATCTAATTAAATCTCTGAGGAGTGTTTAATTTTGAGAAGTGCTTGAAATGATCTTTTAATTTGGCACATGTTGTGATAAGAGTTTATCAGCTTTCCAGTTAGTGAAGGGAAAACAGCTGTTTCATAATTTCAGGCTGAAGATGATTTATTGGTGAGAATGTTCTGGCATGGTATCAGGATGCCAGGAAGAGAAGAGGAGATCTGCTGTGGGCTGTGCTTTCTGATGCTCTCTGTGCATTATGCAGTGATCTCACAAACTGCAGGTGTCATTGCTCCTATCCCATAGGAGAACTCAGCACAATGCTGAACCAGGTAACATGGACATGTTGAACCATAGGACCATCCCTCTCAATCCCAGACTCCAGCCTTCTGCCCATATCCCTTGATGCCCTTACTAATCAAGAACCTATCACCATCCGCTTTAAATACACCCAAATACTTCACCTCCACGGCCGTCTGTGGCAACGAATCCTACAGATTCAGCATCTTCAAACTAAAGAAATTCACTCCCATCTCTGTTCTAAAGGGACAACCTTGTATTCTGAGGCTGTGCCCTCTAGTCCTAGACTTTTCCACTAATGGAAACTTCCTCTCCACCTCCACTCTTATCTCAGCCTTTCAATATTTGGAAGGTTTCAATGAAATTCCCCCTTCATTCTTCTAAATCCCAGCAAGTACAGGGATAGAGCTGTCAAATGCTCTTTGTATATTAACCCTTTCATTCTCACAATCATTTTCATGAGCCTTCTTTGGACCCTCTCCAATACCAGCACATCCCTTCTTAGATAAGGGGCCCAAAGCCGCTCATAACACTGTAAACGCGGTCTGACCAATGTCTTATAAAGCCTCAGCATTACAATCTTGCTTTTATATTCTAGCCTTCTTAAAATGAATGCTAAGTGGTCTGTTTGTAAGGAGTCACTTCTAGGTGGGTTTGCTTCCAAGAGCAGCTTCTCCCTCAGCTGTCGGACAGTGCACATGGACAAAACAAGTGGGGGGAACTTTAGAAAGGGAGGTGAAACTTAAATCGATCCATACACAAAGGCAAGAAATTAAAGTTAGTATGGTTGGTGGGCCAGAAGCCAATGTATGTGAGTGAGTAAGGGGGAATATGGAAAGAATATCTATTAAACTCTGGGCCTCAAATACCATGTGAGTTTGGGGCCTGGAGTTCCAAGTCTTGTGGTTAGCAAGTCTTGGTGTGAATACTGGAGATCAAAGCCCAAATGTTGAATAGCAATGTAGGTGATTCCGAACATTGAGGCCCGATGGTCAAAGCCGCTGGGTCAGTGTGTCTGGAAGTCACAGGCCTGATGATGTTTGTGATTTCAGGGCTATGTAATATAGTCCATACTGGAGATCAAAGCCCGAAGGTTGAATACCAATGTTGACGAGTCCTGAAGTCAAGATCCAATGGTCAATGCCCTGGGTCAGCTGGAGCTCTGATATTTGCCAGTCTGGGACTGTGGAGATACCAGTCTTAGGGTAGGAGACTTCTGTGTGTGTGTTAGTAGGAGGGAGGAAAGGGCTTGTTTTGCTGTTCTGATAAAGGTTATCAGCTTGAAATGTTGACTCTCTAATTCTTTCCACAGATGTTACCTAACCTGCTGAGTTCCTCTAGCCTTTTGTGTGTGTTACTCTAGATTTGCAACAACTGCTTGTATTTTTTTAATTTTGTTTTGCTGTTGCTGTTGTTGTTATTCTGCTGAACACTGTGGGCATGCTATGTTGCCACCAGAACGTGTAGTGACACCTGTGGTCCGTCCGCAGCATACTCTTGAGTTGGTCATTGGCGCAGATGATGCTCTTTGATGCTTGTTTTGATGTACAGGAGATAAATAAATGAATCTGAATCTGAAGCTGAATATCATGATAGAGGCAGCAGAGGCCACATTTGGTGGGTGGCTACCTGGCAACTGACTTCCATCTCACCCAACGTATGGTAAGGCTTGTCTAGAAGGTTAGATCACATGGTTTCCAGTAGGAGTTCCAGCTTGAGGGAATGGGCCAGAGGGTGGGAAGGGAGAGTTGTTTTTCATATTGGAGGCCTGTGACCAGTGGTGTGCCATAGGGATTGGTGCCCCTGTTGTTTGTCATCTATATTAAGGATCTGGATGAGGACGTAGGTGGCAATAACTAGTAGGTTTGCAGATGGCACCAAAATTAATAGAGTGGACAGTGAAGAAGGTTGCAGCGATGATCTCAGGTACCTGCATTGGCTTCTGTCTCCTTCCTTTTCAGTCATAACGAAGAGTCTTGGCCTGAAACATCAACTGTTCATTCCCCTCCATAGATGCTGACTGACCTGCTGAGTTCCTCCAGCATTTTGTGTGTGTTACTCAAGATTTCCAGCATCTGCAGAATCTCATGTGTTTAACATTTGAAATCTCTTACCATAGATCTTTAATTTGATTTTGAATCTGGCTACTGTAGTCCCATAAACTTAACTGGGCCTAGATACTACTTGAAAGTTATACGTTAAAACAAGTAAGTCATTGACCAAAGTTTAGCCACTTGGATTAAAAAAGCTTACAATTTTGCAAGAAAACAATTTGCAAATGAATTAATAAAACTGCACCAGGTTATTACACTGATATATTCAAAAATATTGCTTTCAGCAGTATGCAAATAAGCTGTCAAGCAAACTTAAGAGAGAAAAAAATTAACTTCAGAAAGCAAGTTTGTTTTGTGCCGGGTTGATCGTGGACCCAGAGTAGAAACTCGAGGCTGGGACACATTTTCCGATTCAGAACAGAAGATTCAAGATTCAAGATTATTTATCAAGTGTACTTTGTAAAATACAGTCAAATGTGTTGTTTGCATTGCCAACCAACAAACCTGAGGGTGTATTGGTGGCAGCCTGCAAGAGTCACCACAGATTCCGGCGCCAAAATAGCATGCCCATGACGTTTGGCAGAACAATAGGAACACAGCAAAACAGAACACAACAAGCAACAAAACAACAAAAAAAAAATCCTCCCTCTCATCCATGCACAAACAGTCCTCTATTCCCAAAACAGACCATCTTCTCCGGCCTCCAGCCTCCAGTGATCTTGGTTTCCAATCAGACAAGAGTGTTCACAGAGATTTACAGACACAGGGCTCCATCCAATAGACCTCAACTTCCGTACTTGCAATTTGACCCTCTGGTGTTGATCACTGAACACTAGGCCTTGAACTCTGGACCTGCTGATGATGGGACTCCCACACTAGGCCTTATTGATTGATGTATCCCCAACACCCCTCTGTCCACAAAACTATCTTCTCAAACCCAAAAAAAACCAGGAAAAAACAATTAAAACTGAGCTGCGACCTCAACGGTGGTCACAGCTTGGTGCCATCTTGAGTATCTACATCCTTCATATCTATATCACTTCAGGGTTATAAACTTGCTTCAGGGCAAGAGTTTTCAGGATGTCAGGATTGGAGGAGGTGCATTGTGGGGAATGAGCCCAGTTATATCGCAAAGCAGCCTGTCAATTAAAAAGTGCTTAGTCAAATTTTATTGCAAAGTATGTGGCACCTGGCTCCACCCTACCAAGAGCACTTGGGATAGAGAGATTGCAGCATGTTTTAAATCACTGTCAGATTGGAACGGATGCATCTGTACTTTGAGAGAGATGCATCAGAGGCTGCCAACACACTTTGTGTCTTTTTTTACTACAAAAAGTTACCATTCTCTTCCTTCACCCTGGATACACGCCAGCTATCCCACTGTGTGTTTTACTATTTATTCTTGGGTTGTGGGTTGATTGCCCATTGCTTTGCTGAAGTAAGTACACATTTCAAAAGTGCTGCCTGTGTGATTTTGGAAATGATTCTCCTTGGATCTCCCCAGAGTTCCTCCTATCAGACTGCCTCCTGTTCTTCACAGTAGTCATGGTCTCATCTGCAATCTCCACACCGAAAGAATCAAGGATTAACTTTATTCGCCGTATATATTTACATGTAAAGCAGCTGCGCAGGTTGACTCTGTGGTTAAGAAGGCATTTGGTGCATTGACCTTCATCAATCGTGGGATTGAGTTTCAGAGCCGAGAGGTAATGTTGCAGCTATATAGGACCCTGGTGAGACCCCACTTGGAGTACTGTGCTCAGTTCTGGTCACCTCACTACAGCAAGGATGTGGAAACCATAGAAAGGGTGCAGAGGAGATTTACAAGGATGTTACCTGGTTTGGAGGTCATGCCTTATGAGAATAGGTTGAGTGAACTCGGCCTTTTCTCCTTGGAGCGACGGAGGATGAGAGGTGACCTGATAGAGGTGTATAAGATACTGAGAGGCATTGATAGTGTGGATAGTCAGAGGCTTTTCCCCAGGGCTGAAGTGGCTAACACAAGAGGGCACAGTTTTAAGGTGCTTGGAAGTAGGTACAGAGGAGACGTCAGGGATAAGTTTTTTACGCAGAGAGTGCTGAATGCGTGGAATGGGCTGCCAACGACGGATGCGATAGGGTCTTTTAAGAGACTTCTGGATAGGTATATGGAGCCTAGAAAAATAGAGGGCTATGGGTAACCCGAAGGTAAGGACATGTGCGGCACAGCTTTGTGGGCTGAAGGACCTGTATTGTGCTGTAGGCTTTCTATGTTTCTATGTGTTAGGAAATTGTTGTGTTGTGTTAATTTCGTTTATTTGGAGAAAAGGCCCTTTTGGCCCACCAAGCCGTGCCACCCAGCAACCCACCGATTTAACTCTAGCCTAATCACAAGACAGCCTGCAATGACCAATTAACCGATTAACCAGTATGTTATTGGACTGTGGGAGGAAACCAGAGCACCCGGAGAAAACCCCCGCACATGTGGAAGAACGTACGAACTTTATTACAGAGGATGCTGGAATCGAAGTCTGAACTCCGATGCTTCAAGCTGTAATAGCGTTGCACTAAGTGCTACCATGGTGCCCTAATATGTTCGTGCAACGAACATCAAAAACAACAATATTTAAGAATAAAGGATTTTATAAAATATAAACCTAGAGTATGGATATGGAATAAAATATGCATAAATACATAAATCTCATAGGCTTCACCCCCACCTGCCTATATTAAGCTCAGAGCATACTCGCAATATGCTACTCAGAATTAACTCGAGACTCTTCCTGGGGCTGTATGGTAGTGTAGCAGTTAGTGTAATGCTTTACCGCACCAGTGTTTGGAAGATCAGGGTTTAATTCCCACTGCTGCCTGAAAGGAACTTGTCCATTCTCCCCATGACTGCATGCTCTGGCCTCTTCCTACATTACAAAAATGTGCAGGTTAGTAAAGGGTAACACACACAAAATGCTGGAATAATTCAGCAGGTCAGGCAGCATCTATGGAGAGGAGCAAACAGTCAACATTTTGGGCCAAGACCCTTCATTGGGTGAGTAAAGGGTTAGTGAGTTGTGGGCATGCTCTGTTGGTGCCAGACGCACAGTGACACTTGTGGGCTGCCCCCAGCACATACTTGAACTATGCTGGCCATTGGTGCAAACAACACATTTCACTGTATGTTTTGATGTACAAGTGATAAACAAAAATTTATCTTGAAATTCATCTTATATCTGGATGATTAATCAGAGAAATATGATGTGTTGTGTTGAATTAACTGGTAAAGGAGAACAACACTCATAGATCAAGGTGTTTTTTACCTGTTAGTCCACTGTAGTCATAGAGTCACTGAGGACTACAGCACAAACAGGATCTTTGGCCCACATAGTTCATGCCAAATTATTATTCTGCATAGACCAATCAATCAGCACCAGGACAGTAGCCATCCATATCCCTCCCATCTGAACTTCTCTTAAATGTTGAAATTGAACCTGCATCCAACACCACTGCCGGTAGCACGTTTTACACTCACATCACCCTCTGAGTGAAAAAGCTCCCCCTCAGGTTTCGCTTAAACTTTTTATCTTTCACTCTTAACCCATGACCTCCAGTCTAGTCTCATCCAACCTCAGTGGGAAAAAGCTTACTTGCATTTACCCGTTCTAAACCCCTCATAAATTTATGTACAGTGGATTCCTGTTAATTGGGCAATTGATTAATTTGGGGCAGCTGCTTATTTGGGACAACTCTTCAAGAACAAAAACTAATCGAGAAGTAGTTGAGATTCCCTTCATTTATTTGGGACACAGTACAGCTTAGTTGGGACAGGAGATTATGACCCAACAGTTTCTAGCTAATGTCAGTGGTGTGCACTTGTGTGGCCGATAGGCGCGACACTAAGTTCAGAGCAAACAGTTTTTAAATAGTGTCATTTTGTATGTATTTGTGTTCAAAAAAGGAACTCTCATCGATAGTTGGCGAGAAATAAGCAGTAAGATAATTCAGAACTGTTTTGTTCACTGTGGTTTTAAGCATTGGAAATGCCAGAAATGGCAGGAAGCGAAAATAAAATGATTTCACTGCTTTAACAAGTTAGGAACTACAAAGGATTGAAGGCATTGACAATCATCTTGAACATTATCTTTGGTCCTTGCAGACACTCAGTTCTCACCTGTGGCTCCAAGTAGCTGTTTGTATGTGACAGTGGCCAGTACACCACTTAACCAAGTGAGGGTAGCCAGTGGGTCTCCTACCACAGTGAGAGAGGGACATGCAGATCATAGCATGCGAAGTCTACTCTGGTGGACTGGGCAGACGAGAGCTACAGGGAGGTCCAACAGCTCCGAAGAAGGCTCTGAATTCTCCATTGAGAGTGAAGGGCATGATGGGGCTCAGAGGAAATCATGTTTATCCACTGCAGCCACGGAAGACCCCAGTTGTGACATCTACTTGTATCATTGGACCCAGACCTCCCAGGTCGAGAGAATGAACCACCCCGCTTTAAAAACACTTCCACACAGCTTTCATGTAAGATGGACAATCACCAGAAGTATTGGGTGTGTTCTAATTTGTTCTGTATTTATTTTAATACATCATTCGTTACTCAGTTAAAAAGTAGTTTGTGTTTTTTATACATTTTTAACTATTTCCATGAAACTTCAACTAATTGGTGTCAGTGGTGGGTAAATTGATGGAAAGTATTCTTAGAGATGGTATATATAATTATCTGGATAGGCAGGGTCTGATCAGGAACAGTCAACATGGATTTGTGTGTGGAAGGTCATGTTTGACAAATCTTATTGAATTTTTTGATGAGGTTACTAAGAAATTTGACGAGGGTAAAACGGTGGATGTTGTCTATATGGAATTCAGTAAGACCTTTGACAAGGTTCCACACGGAAGGTTAGTTAGGAAGGTTCAATCGTTAGGCATTAATATGGAAGTAGTAAAATGGATTCAGCAGTGGCTGGATGGGAGACGCCAGAGAGTAGTGGTGGATAACTGTGTGTCAGATTGGAGGACCATGTGTAGCGGTGTGTACTGGGTCCAATGTTGTTTGTAATATATATTAATGATCTGGATGATGGGGTGGTAAATTGAATTAGTAAGTATGCAAATGATACTAAGATAGGTGGTGTTGTGGATGATGAGGTAGGTTTTCAAAACTTGCAGAGAGATTTAGGACAGTTAGAAGAGTGGGCTGAAAGATGGCAGATGGAGTTTAATGCAGAAAAATGTGAGGTGCTACATTTTGGTAGAACTAATCAAAATAGGACATACATGGTAAATGTTAGGGCATTAAAGAATGCTGTACAACAGAGGGATCTAGGAATAATGGTGTATAGTTCCCTGAAGATGGAATCTCATGTGGATAGGGTGGTGAAGTAAGCTTTTGGTTTGCTGACCTTTATTAATCAGAGCATTGAGTATAGGAGTTGGGAAGTAATGTTGAATTTGTATAAGGCATTGGTGAGGCCAATCTGGAGTATTGTGTACAGTTCTGGTCACGGAATTATAGGAAAGATGTCAATAAAATTGAGAGAGTACAGAGGAGGTTTACTAAAATGTTGCCTGGGTTTCATCTCCCAAGTTACAGAGAAAGGTTGAACAAGTTAGGTCTTAATTCTTTGGAGCGTAGAAGGTTGAGGGGGGACTTGATAGAGGTGTTTAAAATTATGAGGGGAATTGATAGAGTTGACAGGGTTAGACTTCTTCCACTGAGAGTGGGGAAGATTCAAAGAAGAGGACATGGGTTGAGAGTTAGAGGACAGAAGTTTAGGGGTAATATGAGGGGGAACTTCTTTACTCAGAGAGTGGTAGCTGTGTGGAACGAGCTTCCAGCAGAAGTGGTTGAGGCAGGTTCGATGTTGTTGTTTAAAGTTAAATTGGATAGATATATGGACAGGAAAGGAATGGAGGGTTATGGGCTGAGTGCAGGTTGGTGGGACTAGGATAGGGTAAGAGTTTGGCATGGACTAGAAGGGCCGAGATGGCCTGTTTCTGTGCTGTAATTGTTATATGGTTATATGGGAGAGCTGCTGAATTGGGCCAAATTGTATCAGTCCCGAGGTCCCATTTAGCCAGAATCCACTGTACCTTTAACAAATCTCCCCTTATTCTCCTCAACTCCAGGGAATGAAGTCCTAACCTGTTCAACCTTTCCCTGTAACTCAGCACCTCAAATCCTCTCAACGTCCTTGTAAATTTTCTCTGTACTCTTTCAATCTTATTAATATCATTCCTGTAGGTAGGTGACAAGAACTGTACACAATGTTCAAATGTGGCTTCACCATTGTCTTTTACATAACACACCAACTTTTGAATTCAATACTTTGATTTATGAAGGCCAATATGCCAAAAGCTCTCTTTACAACTGTTGGATACGAACCTATTTTGCGAAAAACAGGACAAAGGATTGTCAGTATTGAAGCAGGACAATGAGTTGAACTTTTAGACCAGCTCACTCAATGGCACACTGCCCTTCATAAATCAGTATATTGAGTGCAGGAGTTGGGATGTTATATTGAAGTTGTATAAAACACGGGTGAGGCCTAAATTGGAGCATGGTGTGCAGTTCTGGTCACCCACCTACTGGAAAGATATCAATAAAATTGAAAGAGCGCAGAGAAAATTTGCAAAGTTGGTGATGCTGGGTCTTGATGACCTGCGCTATTGGGAAAGGTTGAATAGGAGCATAGGAGAATGAGGGGAGATTTGATAGAGGTATACAAGATTATGTTCTATCCACAGCAAATTTTGACAAGATGGAGTTAGGTGATATGTTGGGTTTATGATCTTTTATTGAGCTGCAGATAATAAGTAATGCTGCTGAGGGATGTACCTCTACTTGTGTGTAACCTTGCATTATGCATATTTACCTGCATCCCTATCTGCATACATGCATGTGTGCAGACCTATGTACCTCAAAGTTCAAAGTAAATTTATTATCGAAGTACATATATGTCACCATATACAGTCCTGAGATTCATTTTCTTGTGCACATTTACAGTAAATCTAAAAAAAATTATAAATTCAATGAAAGACCACACATAAGACAAACAACCAATGTGCAAAAGACGCCAAACTGTGCAAATTCAAAAAGAAAAAAATTATAAATAAATAGGTAGGTAGATGGACAGATAAATAAATAAATAAACAAGCAAGCAAACAATAAATATCGAGAACGTGAGATGAAGAATGCTTGAAAGTGAGTCCATAGGATGTGTGAATGGTTCAGTGATGGGGTGAGTGAAGTTGAATGAATTTATCCCCCCTGTTTCAAGAGCCTGATTGTTGAAGGGTAATAACTATTCCTGAACCTGGTGGGTTAGGTCCTGAGGCTCCTATACCTCCTTCCTGATGGCAGTGGTGAGAAGAGAGTATGGCCTGGGTGGTGATGATACCTTTATCTGTTGATCTATCTATCTATCTATCCATCTATCTACCTACTGTATCTACAAACTTTTTGAAGCCAATATGGAGTTCATTCAATTCTGTAGAGCTGCATTCACAGAACTGGATTTTTGTTTTGTGCAGCATTGCAATAATGCGCAAAAATAGCCAACTTTCTATTATGTAAGTGTACTGTTGACAAAGCACTCATTAAACATTTATTTCACGTTCCCATGCACAGAGTTTTGCTGCAGCATTTGAAACATATTCATTATTTTGAAACAATTGGAGTAATGGGATCACTTGTTGGAAAAGGGGAGAACTTACAGGCAGTGGAGGGCTAGGGTCTGTTTCTGTGCTGCAGTACTCTATGTCTCTAATCATCAATACATACATTGAAATGCATAGTTTGTGTTAATTACCAACGGGAACTAAGGATGCACTGGTGTTGTTGCTCATTAACTGGACTCTGAAAACTTAAACTCATTGGGCTGAGAAGTGGCAGATGGAGTTCAACCCGGAGAAGTGTGAGGTGGTACACTTTGGAAGGACAAACTCCAAGGCAGAGTACAAAGAAAATGGCAGGATACTTGGTAGTGTGGAGGAGCAGAGGGATCTGGGGGTACATGTCCACAGATCCCTGAAAGTTGCCTCACAGGTGGATAGGGTAGTTAAGAAAGCTTATGGGGTGTTAGCTTTCATAAGTCGAGGGATAGAGTTTAGGAGTCGCGAGGTAATGATGCAGCTCTATAAAACTCTGGTTAGGCCACACTTGGAGTACTGTGTCCAGTCCTGGTTGCCTCACTATAGGAAGGATATGGAAGCATTGGAAAGGGTACAGAGGAGATTTACCAGGATGCTGCCTGGTTTAGAGAGTATGCATTTTGATCAGAGATTAAGGGAGCTAGGACTTTACTCTTTGGAGAGAAGGAGGATGAGAGGAGACATGACAGAGGTGTACAAGATAATAAGAGGAATAGATAGAGTGGATAGCCAGCGCCTCTTCCCCAGGGCACCACTGCTCAATACAAGAGGACATGGCTTTAAGGTAAGGGGTGGGAAGTTCAATGGGGATATTAGAGGAAGGTTTTTTACTCAGAGAGTGGTTGGTGCATGGAATGCACTGCCTGAGTCAGTGGTGGAGGCAGATACACTAGTGAAGTTTAAGAGACTACTAGACAGGTATATGGAGGAATTTAAGGTGGGGGCTTATATGGGAGGCGAGGTTTGAGGGTCGGCACAACATTGTGGGCCGAAGGGCCTGTACTGTGCTGTACTATTCTATGTTCTATGTTCTCTATGTTCTATTCCTCAATCACACTTCATTTTCTGATGCACAGGGAGAACAGCATGGTCCCTGTCACCAGACGGTTCTGCACAGAGAAATGCAACTTTTATACAGAATGGACTAGTGGATTCAATTATTGACCATTCGATGAACACTGTATGTTCAAATTCTTTATCTGCAAGATCAATGACCATCATAATACAGTGACCATCAGTTTAAAGTCACTAGAAACTACAAGCTAATAACCTAAACTAACTGTGAAGTTAGTAAAATAATTGTGTGTGTCTTGCATTCTTCTATTACATCCTCATCTTGTCTCCATATGCCAAATGACTCAGGTTCCCTGCTGTACAAAGGGAAGCTATGCTCTTCAAAGACTTTTCTTGCCTGGGTTAACTGCCGCTATCTGTAAACCATCCTTGGCTGGATATTGCTCATTTTTCAGAACCCTGTGTTTCTGACAGTCCAGATGAAAGGTCTTATCCTGAAGCGTGGACTGAACAATTCCCTCCACATGACCTGCTGAGTTCCTCCAGCATTTTATTTGCTGCTAATGTTTCTCCACAGGTACTGTCTGACCCGTCAAGTGCTTCCTGTGTTGTCTGCCTTTGACTTCAAATTTCCAGTGCCTGCAGATTTTTTGTTTATTTTCCTCCCTTCTTTCTCTAATGAAACCACATTAATGTACAACACCTTGGTGATATGCATCCTGAATCACTTTCGCTCCATCCACCACAACAGATGGAATTTCCTGGTGGACAACCATTTTAATTCTACTTCTCATTCACATTCCAACATGTCAGTCCATGAACTCTACTACCACAATGAGACCACTCTTAGGTTGGAGGAGCAACACCTCATATTCTGTCTGGGTAGCCTCTAAATTGATGGCATGAATATTGATTTTTCTAATTTCTGTTCATTTCTTCCCCCTCTTCCTTCTCTCTTTTTCCATTCCCCATTCTGGCCCCCCTCTTACCGCTTCTCTTCTCACATGCCTCTGGTGCACCTCCTCCTTCCTTTTCGCCCATGGTCCACTCTTCTCTCCTATGATATTCCTTTTTCTTCAGTCTTTACCTTTTCCACCTGTCACCTTCCAGCTTCTCACTTCATCCTACATCCCCAACCCATCCTCTTCCCCCTCACCTGGTCTCACCTGTCACCTGCCAGCTTGCACTCATTCCCTTCCTCCTAACTTCTTATTCTGGCTTCTTCCTCATTCCTTTCCTGTCCTGATGAAGGGTCTCGGCCCGAAACATCAATTGTTTATTCAATGTCTTAGGTGCTGCCTGACCTGCTGAGCTCCTCCGGCATCTTATGTGTGTCATCCTGAATTACTGATGCCTCTGGCATGAAATATTTGTCCCTTCAGTTTTTGAAGTTAGAGAGTCATTTCACAGGTTACCCCAAATCCCCCTTAAACAATACATTGATGGTCAATTGAATGCTTGTTTAAGATTAAAATTTCATTATCTGTTCCTGTGTATCATTTAGATCAGGGGTCCCCAACCTTTTTCATACTGCGGACCGGTTTCATATTGACAATATTCTTGCGGACCGGCCGAATGGGGGTGGGGTAGGGTAGCCAACGTACAAGAGTAGCAGTCAAATACGTTGGGCTTACCCCGCAAAGACTACAATGACCATGAAGCCTTGCGCGGGCACTAGTGCGCATGCGTATTAGGTGCCGATTTCCTAAAAATTGTTTTTGCCAATTCTGGTGGCGGCGGTGGCTGCGGGTTAATCACGACCGGAATATGGGTGATAAGTGGCTAATACACTCAATTTCGTTTCTAAAAGGGTTTATCTAACGAATTTAATATTAAACACACAGCGCATATTTTCCTGGCATGAATATAGCGATAAGACAATTATCAGGGGAGGACAGGGGAGCTTGAAGTGTTGAACGAACTTCCAGTAGAAGTGGTAGAGGTTAAAGAAAAATTGGATGGGTATATGGACAGGAAAGGAATGGAGGGTTATGGGCTGAGTGCAGGTCGGTGGGACTAGGTGAGAATAGCGTTCGGTACGGACTAGAAGGGGCGAGATTGCCTGTTTCCCTGCCGTAATTGTTACATGGTTATATAAGTCACTTATAATAGCATCATAATATTTTAAGTAACGTTTGGATATCAAACATACAGCGCATATTTCCCTCGTATGAACATATAAAATTATTGCAACGCACCAATACCGCTGAATCAGTGGGAGCCCTGGGCTTGTTTCCCTGCAACAAGACGGTCCCATCGAGGGGTGATGGGAGACAGCGATACTCGAAGGGGGTTCCTTATGTCCAGTCTATTCCCCAATTTAGTTTTCGTTGCATTCATTGCAGAGATATGTTGGAAATGGAAGCAACATTTTCAGTGCTTTCCTGACTATCTCAGGATATTTAGCCTTGACTTTGATCCGGAATGCTGGCAGAGCTGTTATGTCAAACATACTTTTCAGCCCGCCGTCATTTGCAAGCTCATGGAGTTGATCTCCTTCCCGCGCTGACACGGATGACGCGCGGGTAATGACCTCACATGCATTCAAGCTCAACAGTGGGCGTGACAGGGAATGAGGAAAGGTGCAGCTGACCCATATCGCCAAATCATATCGTTTCCTTGCGGCCCGGTACCGGTCTGCGGCTCGGTGGTTGGGGACCGCTGATTTAGATAATGTATTTGAGCCCATATGCTATCAAGGACATACCTACAGAAAGGTGCTGGGAAAAGGCCTGTAACATCATGAAGGATCCCACCCATTTGGCTCATGGACTGTTGGTCCTACTCCCATCAGAGAGGAGGCTACATAACATCCACACCAGGACCACCAGACTCAAAAACAGTTACTTTCCCCAAGCAGTAAGGCAGATCAACACCTCCACCCACTAACTCCACCACTACTTTATTATTTCTTGTCAGTGGACATACAATCAAACTGTGTATATAAGCTATCTTATATATTTATATTTATTGTGTGTTTTTAAATTGTTATTTGTTCTTTAACTTGTGTTTTTTTTGTGCTGCGTCAGATCTGGAGTAACAATTATTTGCTTCTCCTTACACTGTGCACAGGAAATGACATTAAATAATCTGGAATTGAGTGTGTCTAAGCAGGGTCACTGTAATTTCCAGAAAAATGTTTGAACTTCATTTAGACAATTCTTTTCCAAGATTTATTGACACTGTCACCTTGGCAACTGGTAACAGCATTAATGACTCTTCCAAATGGACCTGTTTACCACCTCATTACTCACTGAAGTCCAGTTTTACCTTGCTGGATAGAATTTAACTTAAAAATTCCTGAGAGTAAATCTGCAGTAATTCATCAGGACAGAGCAGGGATGGACTTGGCTTAATCTGATTCAGAAACTCCACTTGCAGGGTGAGGTAGTTTGACATCATTAATTGGTGCTATAGAGGATAAAAGGGTAGGAGAATATGTTGATCAGGTGGAGAAAATGGGAAGGGAGGAGGCTTGAAGGATGTTTTAACCAGTTGGGTTGAAGGTCCTTTCCAAATCTTTATTGGCCCTTGTGAATTTAGATCATGCTCTCACACTGAATTACTAATCTAATTTAATCACTAATTTAATTTAGTTACAAATCTAATTCAGTTACTAATCTATCAAATTTATACAGATATACCATGGAGAGCATTCTAACTGATTACATCACTGTCTGATATGAAGGTGCCAATGCACAGGTTTGGAAAAAGCTGTGGTGGGTTGTAAACTCAACCAGCTCCAACACAGACACTAGACTCCCCACCTTTGAGGATACCTCAAAAATGTGGCATCCATCATTAAGAAATCCTACCATCCAGGACATGCCCCCTTGTTGCTACCATCAAGGAAGAAGTACATATGCCTGAAGACACACACTCAATGTTTTAGGAACAGCTTCTTCCCCTTTGCCATCAAATTTCTGAATGGACAATGAATCTTGAACACTATTTCACTAATTTTGCTCTCTTTTGGCTTGATTTATTTATTTTTAATATATATTTCTTATTGTAATTTATGGTATGTTTTATGTATTGCATT
The DNA here is from genome assembly GCF_030028105.1 of Mobula birostris. Lineage (NCBI taxonomy): Eukaryota > Metazoa > Chordata > Chondrichthyes > Myliobatiformes > Myliobatidae > Mobula > Mobula birostris. The sequence goes on from NC_092371.1 coordinate 170,955,527, forward strand.
GTACTGCTGCTGCAAAACATTACATTTGGCAACATACGTATATCAGTAATAATAAACCTGATTCTGATTCTGATTTTAATAATTTCCCAGCTTCTCATTTCTAGAAACTTCTCCATCTCCTTCATTGACCAGGTAGTTATCCTTCCTCCCTGTTCTCCGATCTTGTGCCAGCCTCGTAACTAAGTGGTTTGGAAGAATTTCACTGCCTGGAACAAACCAGTATCCGCAGCTGGGCAGCGCAGTCAGCGTAACGGTTATTGCATGGCTTTAGAGCGCCAGCACCAGCGATCGCTGATTGGGCTTCAATGCATGTCGCTGTCTGTAAAGAGCTTGTACATTCTCCCCATGACCATGTGGGTTTCATCCGGGTGCTCCAGTTTCCTCCCACATTCCAAAGGTGTACGGTTAAGGTTAGTAAGTTGTGGGCTTGCTACGCTGGTGCTGGAAGTGTGGCGACACCTGTGGGCTATCCTCAGTGCATCATTGGGCTGCATTGGTCATTGATGCAAATGATGCTTCTCGCTGTGTTTAGGTGTGCAGTGCATGTGACAAATAAAGCTTGTCGTTATCTTTTATCTTCAAACAATCTATTACCCCATCATTTGTGGGAGTGCAAGCACTTGAGTTGCATGTGATGTTATCCAAAGAGGTTACCTTTAGTTGGGTCCTCAGCTGGCTATCGAGGCTGATCCGGGATCCACATAACCAGGATGTTAGAGTGTATTCCCTTAATGGAGAATGCCTATGTGTAACTTGGTTTAATGTAGGGAGTCTGATGCATGGGCAGCCACCACACGGTCCTTGGCAGATCAGGGTCAGGGTCAGGGTCCAGTGGCATGGAGTACAAGATGGCCAGTTCCACTGTTGAGGTCTTGGTTGGATCGCTCTTTGTCTGGAATCTCCGCCTTGACTTCACCACCAAAGGTGACAAGGAGTGAAGCACCACATGGCGAAACTCCACATGTCATCGCTCTCCGGATCTCAGGAACGCACAAGCCTCTCCACCAGACTGCGTCAAGGTGATGATCCTTGGAGAGCCCTTTACTCATCACAATCCTCTCTGCTTTGATGCAAACAAAGCATCGCAATTCATGTTGTGATGTTTTGATGTACACGTGACAAATAAAGCAAATCTTTAATTTAATTGGATGCCATCCATTGGAATTTCCATCACCTTTTCCATTGGCACTTCTTGTCTATTTTTACATCAGCCAGTATCCTGGCAACCCCTTTGCCTGTGGAGGCTTGTGGTAGATGTCTTCCTTGGTAAGCAGCGATACAAAATCTTTGTGGTATGTCACAGAATATTCTGGCAAATTTCTACAAATACACCTTGGAGAGCAACACATACAAAATGCTGGCCAGTCATGCAAAGTATTCTGTCTGGGTAGCCTCCAACCTGATGGTATGAACAAGAATTTCTCCAAATTCTGGTAATTTCTCCCCCTCCGTCCTTCACTCTTTTTCCATTCCTTATTCTGATTACCCTCTCACTTCTCTTCTCATCACCTGCTCATCACTTCCCTCTGGTTTCCCTTGTTGTTCCCTTTCTCCCAAGGTCCACTCTCCTCTCCTATCAGATTACTTCTTCTTCAGCCCTGCAGCCCTTCAGCCCTTCCACCTATCACCTCCCTGCTTCTTACTTCTTCTGCCTCCCCCACCACTCAGAGTCAAGCAGCATCTGTGGGGTGGTGGAGTGTGTTGGGGAAGAATTGTTGACAATCCCTACCCTTGGACCCTCACTTAGCAAGATATATCTTACTATGTGGAGTAGGCAGGAAGGTAGAAACAGAGGCTGGAAAGTGATTGGTGTAATCAGATGAGGGAGGGATGAGGAGCAGATGGAAATAGAAGGAGGGTGGGAATTGGAAGGGTAGGCCAAGGGAGAAATCCAGGTGGACTCTGACAATCTTCTATCGAGGTGCAGTGGAAAGAATATTGACTGGTTGCAACATTGACTGGCCTGGTATGAAAACACCAATACCTCTCAATGGGCAAGCCTACAAAAAGTGACAGATATAGCCTGGTGCATCATGGGTAAAATTCTCCCCACCAATGAGACCATCTACACAAAGCACCGTTGATCATTAAGAACCCTCACTATCCAGGCCAAGCTCACTGCTGTCATCAGAAAGGAAATGGAATGGAATGCTGCAGTCATAGAGTGCTACAGCACAGAAACAGGCCCTTCGGCCCACCCAGTCTGTACTACCCTGCTTTACTGCCTAATCCTCAGTCACATCACAGCCCTTCATACCCCACTCATCCATGTTCATGCCATTGGGTTGTAGACCACCCAGATGGAATGTGAGGTGTTGTTCCTCCAGTCTCTGGACAACTTCAGAGGAGGTTCATGAGAATGATCCAAGGAATGAAAGGGTTAATGTACAGAAACTTTAGATTTTAGATGGCACTGGGCCTGAACTCACTGGAGTTTAGAAAAATCGGGGGGGGGGGGCGGGAAGTGTTTCATTGAAACCTATTGAGTATTGAAAACCCTAGATAGAGTGGACATGGAGAGCACATTTCCCATGTCGGAGGTGTCTAGGAACAGAGGGTACAGCTTCGGAATAGGAGAATGTCTCTTTAGAACAGAGATGAGGAGGAATTTCTTGCACAGAGGGTGGTGAATCTGAGGAATTCATTGCCACAGGTGGCTGTGGACACCATCACTGGGTACATTTAAAGAAGAGGTTGATAGGTTCTTGATTAATAAGGGTGTCAAAGGTTTCAGGAAGAAGACAGGAGGATGAGGTTAAGAGGGATAATAAATCAGCGATGGTGGAATGGTGGAGCAGACATTGAATGGCCTAATTCTGCACTTATGTTTTATGGTCTTAACTCAGGACCAACATCCACGCCTGTGTTGCTCCTAATAATCGGCCACTACCCCCTATTGGTAGACCTGGCAATACTTCCACAACTCTTCCTCACTCGGGCAGGCACTTACCAATGATGCAGAAAGGCTTCCGCACAAAGCGAACACGGCCCATCCACCCACGATACCGACAGCAACAGCCCGCTGCCCATATCCGCATGATGAACTCCAGTCCGAACACCACGATCATCACAAATTCCTGTAACACAAACGGAAAATGTAATCGAGACCAGTTCCCATTAACAGCATCCAACAGCCTTGCTGACCCCATGGATAGCAGCAATAGAACAAGGCTGGATCAATGAACACAGGATGATACCACATAATCAATCATGTTTTAATCTCACAAAATGCTGGAGGAACTCAACAGGTCTATAAAAAGGAAAAAAAGTGTTAATGTTTTGGGCCAAGATGTCGACTCCTTATTCCTTTCCTGTTAAGTTTCTCAATCATTTTGAGTGTGTTACTCTGGAGTTCCTGCATCTGTAGAATCTCTTGTGTTTATCATACTCACCATAAGTGACAACACGGTTTCACTCCTAGATGAGCCCAATGACTTTAATGTTCATTTAGACTATCAAAATATGGAGGCACCTTCAAGAACTCCCAGAATCTCTGATAAACCTGTGATTCCGGTCTCTGAGGCTGACATGAGAGCATCCTTCTGGAAAGTGAACCATGAAAATTAATTGGCCCAGATGAGGTACCCAGCCGAGTGCTGACTGAAGTGTTCACAGACATCTTTAACTTCTCGCTTCAGCAGTCTGAGGTACCCACCTGCTCAAGCAGGCTTCGATTGTGCAGGTACTTTATGGTAATGTACCTATATAATTCAAGAATACGCTAACCTGCCTCAATGCCTATCACCCAGTAGCAATAACATCCAGGGTGATGAAGTGCTCTGAGAAGTTGGTGATGAAACATATCAACTCCTGCCTGAGAAGTGAATTAGATCTGTTCCATTTTACCTACTTGAGCAACAGTCTACAGCAGATACCATTTCATTGGTTCTTCACTCAACCCTGGAACATCTGGACGTTGAAAGTGCATACATCAGGATACTCTTCATTAACTACACCTTGGCATTTAATACTACCATCTCCTCAAAACTAATCAATAAGCTTCAAGATCTTGGTCTCAATACCTCCTTGTACAATTGGATCCTTGATTTCCTCACTTGCAGAGCCGGTCAGTTTGGATTGGTAATATCTCCTCCACGACCTCCATCAGCACAGATGCACCACAAGGCTGTGTGCCTAGCCCTCTACTCTACTCACTTTACACTTATGACTGTGTGGCTAAGAACAGCTTAAATGCCATATTTAAGTCTGCTGATGACACCAGAAATGTTGGCCAAATCAAAGGTAGTGACTAATCAACATCTAGGAGAAAGATTTAAAATCTCGCTGAGTGGTGCTACAACACTGAACCATCACTCAATGTCAGCAGGACCGAGATTTGTGGTGGAGAATATATTGACTGGTTACATCACAGCCTGGTATGGAAACACCAATGCCCTTGAATGGAAAATCTTACAAAGGCAGTGGATACGGCCTAGGCTATCACGAGTTCCGGGGAGCCTAGGGGCGACTTGATTAGCAGCAGTACTCTCAATGGATATGATTAAATATTCTCATTTCAGCCTGATACAGCTAAAAAGCACAACTGCTTCCAAGATCAGTATAGTCAATAAAGATACCTTAATGTGTTTAAACAAACTATTGCTGCTTAAAACTGATGGAAACAACACCGATTGTGGTTGGAGGTGCCCACATAGATTACCATGGAAGAAGCGTGGCTGCAGAGTGGGGTTAGTGGGGTTACAAGTGCGTTTAAGGAAATAGGGTTTTAAACTCCCTATACCGACTATCTTGCTAGCAAATGTGCAGTCTCTGGTGAATAAAATCAATGATCTCAGAGCTAGGTTGCTGAATCAGAGGGACATTAGGACCGCGTGTGTCCATTGTCTCACGAAATCCTGGTTAACCCCTTCCGTACCGATGCAGCAATTCAGATTGACGGGTTTACTATACACCGTTAGGATAGATCTATGGAGTCTCTCAAAAGCAGAGGTGGAGGAGTATGCCTCATGATCAACTCTTCTTGGTGCACAAATATACCAGTGCTCCCACAATTCTGCTCACCAGACCTGGAATATCTAGCAGTTAAGTGCCGTTCTTTTTACCTGCCACGGGAGTTCTCCGGGGTCATTTTGGTAGTGGTATACATTCCACCTCAGGCCTATATCAATCAGGCTTTAGATGATCTGAGCAATGGGATCAACGTGCATGAAATAGTGCATCCTAATGCCTTCACCATTGTTTTGGGAGATTTTAACCAGGCCAGTCTGAAAAAATCACTAAGAACTACCATCAATAGATCACTTGCAATACTAAAGGAAACAACTCACTGGATCATTGCTACACCACCATCAAGAATGCCTACCATGCTATTCCATGCCCTCACTTCGGGAAGTCTGATCGTCTGGCTGTACTTCGACTCCCTGAGTATAGACAGAGACTGAAGACTGCAGCACCAGTAGTGAGGACCAAGAAGGTATGGACAAGGGAAGCACAGGAGCGCCTACAGGACTGCTTTGGATCAGTGGACTGGACTGTATTCAGGGATTCATTTTTGAACCTGGTTGAGTATGCTGCAGTTGTTACTAATGTCATTAAAACCTGTGTGGATGAGTGTGTACCTACAAAGACTTACTGTACATTCCCAAACCAAAAGCCGTGGATGAAACAGGAGGTACGTCGTCTGCTGAAGGCTAGATCTGTGGCATTCAAGTCTGGTGACCCAGGCCTGTACCAGAAAACCAGGTATGATTTGCAGAGGGCTATTTCAAGGGTGAAGAGACGATTTCAAATGAAGCTGGAGGCAATATCGGATGCATGGCAACTCTGGCAGGGTCTGCAAGACATTACTTCCTACAAAGCGAAACCCAATAGTATGAATGGCAGCGATGCTTCACTACCAGATGCACTCAATGCCTTCTATGCACGCTTTGAAAGGGAGAACACAACTACAGCTGTGAAGATCCCTGCTGCACCTGAATACCCTGTGACCTCTGTCTCAGAAGCCGATGTTAGGCTGCCTTTAAAGAGAGTGAAACCTTGCAAGGCGGAAGGTCCCGATGGAATACTTGGTAAGGCTTTGAAAACCCTTGCCAACCAACAATCAGTTGGATTCAAGGACATTTTCAACCTCTCACTGCTATGGGTGGAAGTTCCCACTTTCTTCAAAAAGGCAACAATTATACCAGTGCGTAAGAAGAATAATGTGAGCTGCTTTAATGACTATCACCTGGTAGCACTCACATCTACAGTGCTGAAATGCTTTGAGAGGTTGGTCATGACTAGACTGAACTCCTGTCTCAGCAAGGACCTGGACCCATTGCAATTTACCTATCGTCACAATAGGTCAACAGCAGACACAATCTGAATGGCTCACCACACGACTTTAGACCACCTGGACAACACAAACACCTCTGTCAGAATGCTGTTCATCAGATTTAATACCATCATTCCCAAATCCTGATTGAGAAGTTGCAGACCTCTGTACCTCCTCTGCAACTGGATCCTCAACTTCCTAACCAGAAGACCACAATCTGTGTGGATTGGTGACTACATATCCTCCTTGCTGAGGATCCACACTGGTGCACCTCAGGGGTGTGTGCTTAGCCCACTGCTCTACTCTCTATATACACATGACTGTGTGGTTAAGCATAGCTCAAATACCATCTATAAATTTGCTGACGATACAACCATTGTTGGTAGAATCTTAGGTGGTGACGAGAGGACGCACAGGTGTGAGATGCGCTAACTAGTGGAGTGGTGTCACAGCAACAACCTGGCACTCAGTATCGGTAAGACAAAAGAGCTGATAGTGGACCTCAGGAAGGGTGAGACGAAGGAACACATACCAATCCTCAGAGAGATCAGAAGTGGAGACAGTGAGCAGTTTAAAGTTCCTGGGTGTCAAGATCGCTGAGAATCTAACTTGGTCCCAACATATCGATGTAGTTATAAAGAAAGCAAGACAGTAGCTATACTTTATTCGGAGTTTGAAGAGATTTGTCATGTCAGCAAATACACTCAAAAACTTCTATAGCTGCACTGTGGAGAGCATTCTGACAGGCTGCATCACCGTCTGGTATGGAGGGGCTACTGCACAGGACCGAAAGAAGCTGCAGAAGGTTGTAAATCTAGTCAGCTCCATCTTGGGTACTAGCCTACAAAGTACCCAGGGCATCTTCAGGGAACAGTGTCTCAGAAAGGCAGCGTCCATTATTAAAGACCTCCAGCACCCAGGGCATGCCCTTTTCTCACTGCTACCATCAGGTAGGAGGTACAGAAGCCTGAAGGCACACACTCAGCGATTCAGGAACAGCCTCTTCGCCTCTGCCATCCGGTTCCTAAATGGACGTTGAACACTTGGACATTACTTTTTTTTAATATGCAGTACTTCTGTTTTTGCATGATTTTTAATCTATTCAATATACGTATACTGTAATCGATTTATTTATTTATTTATTTATTTATTTATTTTTTCTTCTATATTATGTATTGCATCGAGCTGCTGCTGCTAAGTTAACAGATTTCATGTCACATGCCGGTGATAATAAACCTGATTCTGGTTCTGAGTAAAAACCCTCCCCACGATTGCACACATCTACATGGAGTGCTATCTCAGGAAAGCAGCATCCATCATCAGGGACTCCACCACCTGGACATCGCTGTCATCTCACTGCTGCCATCAGGAAGAATGTAGAGATACCTCAGGGCACATACCATCTGGTTCAGGAGCAGTTATTACCCCTCAAACATCAGGCTCTGGAACCAAAGGAAATAACTTCACTCAACTTTTTTCGCCCAACAGATTATGGACTCACTTTTAAGGACTCTTCATCTCATGTTCTCAATATTTATTGCTTATTTCTTTTTTGTCCTTTTTTTTGTATTTGCACAGGTTATTGTCTTTTACACATTGGCTGTTTGGCCATCTTGTTGGCTGCGGTCTTTCACTGACTCACTTGTGCTTCTTGTATTTACCGTGAATGTCTGCAAGAAATAGAATCTCAAGGTTGTATATGGTGACATATATGTATTTTGATACTAAATTTGGTTTGAACATGAATATCTATTGCTCTCTATTAATAAATATAAACAAAACTATCTCCAAACATTAGAGAAAGTTTAAAGATCCATTTTACTTGTCACATGTAAATTGAAGCATCAAAATACACAATGAACCGTGTTGTTCGTGCCAACGGCCACATAATCTGAGGGTGTGCTGGTGGGTCAGCCCTCAAGTGTCACCATGATTCTGAGACTAAACATAACATCCCCACAACTTACTAACCCTAACCTGTACATCTTTGGAATGTGGGGAAACCCATACAGTCACAGGGAGAATGTACAAACTCCTTACAGACTGTGGTGGGAATGGAAGCACAATTGCTGATCACTGGTGCTATAAAGTGTTGCACAAACCGCTAAGCTACGGTGATACTATTATATTCGTAGAAAGATGAAAGCTGGGAGGTGGTTTGATGGACTCCTTCGAAATTCTACAGTATTCCCATAGGTTGGAAGTTCCAAATCTCTTTTCATTCTCCCTCTGACATCTCTCATCTCACCCTAAGAAAGTCAGACATTCCCTTCACCACCTTCTCAATGAATTCCAAGTTCGAACATGACAATGAGCTCTTCTTCCACCATCTTATCTACCTGTGTTGCCAGCTTTTGGGATCCTTGTGCACTGAGGTTTGTCAGTTCCTCAAAACTCCCTAGTGCCCTAGTGTATGCCCCACCCATATTAGTCTTCCCAAACTACATCACCGCACACATGCCAAGATGGAACTCCATCTGCCATTGCACAAAAGATCAGCATAATCCAGTAGACATGCCCATTTGCCTCACTTTCAACAGCATCACCATTACATCCTCTCAAATTCCTGGCTATCAAAATCTCAGAGGATCTATCTTGGGCTCAACACAAAACCGACATGCCAGCAGCTATACTTTACTAGGAGCTTGTGGAGATCTGCTGTGTTAACAGGACTCCAGCAAATTTCTACAGATGTACTATGGTTAGCATTCTGATTGGTTGCATCACAGCCTGGTAAGGACACTCTGATGCACAGAGGGCTGTAAACTCAGAGACATCTGAATCATGGGCACCAACCTCCCCATCATCAAGAACAATTTCAAAAAGCGGTGTCTCAAGATTCTATCATTAAGGCCCCTCTCACCAGCCAGGCCATGCCCTCTTCTCATTACTAACATCAACGTTTTAGAAACAGCTTCTTCCATTCTGCCATCAGTTTTCTAAATAGTCCATGAACACTACCTCATTATTCCTCTTTTGCACTCTTTATCCTTACTTTTACTGCAAATTATAGCAATTTTTAATGTCACGCACTGTACTGCTGCCACAGAACAACACGTTTCACAGCATATGCCATGATAATCAGGCTTCCATGGAACTACAAAGTTACCTCACGGCTCTGAACTCAATCCAATGACTAATGCCTTCTTAACCACCCTATTAACTTGCGCGGCAAATTATAAGGCCATAAGACATAGGAGTGGAATTAGGTCAATTGACACACTCAGTCTGCTCTGCCATTCAATCAGGGCTTATTTGTTTACCCTCTCAACTCCATTCCAGCTCCAACTCCTTCCCTCTCAACTCCAGCCTTCTTCCCATAACCTTTATGAATCAAGAACTTATCAACCTCTGCTTTAAATATACTCTATGACTTGGCCTCCACAGCTGTCTGTGGCAATGAATTCCACAGATTCACCACACTCTGGCTGAAGAAATTTCTCTTCATCTCTGTCCTAATGTGAGGTCCTTGTATTCTGAAATTGTTCCCCCTGGTCCTATACTCTCCCATGAAAAGAAACACCCTGACTATGTCCACTCAATCTAGGCCTTTCAATATTTGATAGGTTTCAAAGAGATCCTTTTTTATTCTTCTAAACTCCAGTGAGCATAGGCCCAGGGACTTTATATTATCTACAAACATTCATGTTCAAAGTTCAAAGAAAATTTATTATCCAAGTACATGTATACAACCCTGAGATTCATTTTCTTGTGGGCCTTCACAGTAAATTCAAAGAAAGGAATCAGGAATCAAGAAGTTGCTCTCGCAGACAGGGTGAAGGAATTGAATTGAATTGACTTTATTTCTTACATCCTTCATATATATGAGACCACACAGCTGGTGTATACAGACCACGTGAGGTCCTCGATGATGAGGATGCCGAGGAACTTGAAGCTGTTAACCCTCTCAGCCCCAGATCCATTGATGTCAATAGGGGTTAGCCCGTCTCCATTCCTCCTGTAGCCCACAACCAGCTCCTTTGTTTTTGTGACATTGAGAGAGAGGTTGTTTTTTGACACCACTGTGTCAGAGAGATGACTTCTTCCCTGTAGGCCACCTCGTTATTGTTTGAGATTAGACCAATCAATGTAGTGTCGTCGGCAAATTGAATAAACAGATTAGAGTTGTGGGTGGCGACACAGTCATTGGTATACAGGGAGTAAAGGAGGTGACTTAGTACACAGCCTGAGGGGCTCTTGTATTGAGAGTCAGAGGGGTGGAGGTGAGGGAGCCCACTCTTACCACCTGCAGGCGATCTGACAGGAAGTCCAGGGTCAAGGCCGAGGTCTCTGAGCTTCTGTTGAGGCTGGATGGAATTATGGAGTAGAATGCTGAACTGTAGTCCAAGAACATCATTCTCACATAAGCATCCTTCTTCTCCGGATGTGTAAGAAAGGTACGTAGAACAGTGGCTATCGTGTCGTCTGTCGATCGGTTGTGTCGGTAGGTGAATTGTAGGGGGTCCAGTTTGGGTGGTAGCAAGCTGCAGATGTCGTCCTTGACCAGCCTCTCAAAGCACTTGCTTATTATTGAGTTGAATGCGACAGGACACCAGTCGTTCAGGCATGTTACCTTGGTCTGTTTTTGGTACAGGGACAATGGTGGATAATTTGAAGCAGGTATTCTGAAGCAGAAAGATGACTTCTTCCCTGTGGGTCACCTCGTTATTGTTTGAGATTAAGCCAATCAAAGTAGTGCTGTCAGCAAATTTAGTTAGCAGGTTGGAGCTGTGGGTTGCCACACAGTCATGGGTATACAGGGAGTCTACATTAGGCACACTTCAGGTATTCTAAAGGTATGTTGAGAGCAAAAGGATTGCTAGGGATAAAATTAGTCCTCTGGAAGACTAGAATGGCAATCCATGCGTGAAGCCAAAACAGATGGAGACGAATTCCTGCATAGAGGTGAGGCAAAGCAGCATCGACTTCATGGATCCAGTATAGAAGAGGAGGTGTTGCTACCCTGAGGCAAATCAGGGTGGATAAATCCCCGTGCCTGACAAGTTGTTCCCTTGGCTCCTTTGGGAAGCAAGTGCAGAAGCTGCCGGGGCCCTAGCAGAGATATTGAAAATATCCTTAGTGACGGGAGAGGTACCAGAGGATTGGAGGATAACCAGTGTTGTTCCGCTGTTTAAAAAAGGCTCTAAACAGAAACCTGGAAATTATAGGCCGCTGAGTCTGACATCAGTTATTGGAAGATATTCTAAAGGACCGGATATACAAGTATTTGGATAGAAATAGACAGATTAGGTATAGTCAGCGTGGCTTTATATGTGGTAGGTCATGTCTGACCAAACTTATAGAATTTTTTGAGGGTTACCAGGAAAGTGGATGTACTTTGGTAAGGCATTTCACAAGGTCCTGCATGGGAAGCTGGTCAAGAAGGTTCAATCGCTCGGCATTCAGGATGAAGTAGTAAATTGGATTAGACATTGGCTTTGTGGGAGAAGCCAAAGAGTGGTAGTAGAAGGTTGCCTCCCTGACTGGAGGCCTGTGACTAGTGGTGATTCTGCAGGGATCGGCGCTGGGTCCTTTGTTGTTTGCATCTATATTAATGATCTGGATGATAATGTGGTTAACTGGATCAGCAAGTTTGCTGATGACACCAAGATTGGGGGTATAGCGGACAGTTCAGGAAGGCCACCATGGCTTGCAGAGGGATCTGCATCCGCTGGAAAATTGGGCTGAAAAATGGCAGATGCAATTTAATGCAGATGTACGAGGTTTTTCACTTCAGTAGGCCCAACCAGGGTAGGTCATAGTTAATGAATGGTGGGACACTCAGGAGTGTGGTAGAACAGAGGGATCTGGGAATACAGGTACATAATTCTTTGAAAGTGGCGTCTCAGGTAGATAGGGTCGTAAAGAGAGCTTTTGGTACTTCGGCTTTTATGAATTGAAGTATCGAATACAGAAGATGGGATGTTGCGTTGCAGTTGTACAAGACGTCGGTGAGACCTAATTTGGAGTATTATGTGCAGTTTTGGTTACTTACCTACAGGAAAGATTTAAACAAGGTTAAGAGTGCAGAAAAAATATTTACAAGGATGTTGCTGGGTCAGGAGGACCTAAGTTATAAGAAAAGATTGAATAGATTCAGACTATATTCTTTAGAACATAGAAGAGGAGATATGATAGAGGTATGCAAATAATGAGGAGGATAGACATGGTAAATGTAAACACGAGGAATTCTGCAGATGCTGGAAATTCAAGCAACACACATCAAAGTTGCTGGTGAACACAGCAGGCCAGGCAGCATCTCTAGGAAGAGGTAAAGATGAAGCCACACTCCGGTTGGAGGAACAACACCTTATATTCCGTCTGGGTAGCCTCCAACCTGACGGCATGAACATCGACTTCTCTAACTTCCACTAATGCCCCACCTCCCCCTCGTACCCCATCCGTTATTTATTTATATACACACATTCTTTCTCTCACTCTCCTTTATCTCCCTCTGTCCCTCTGACTATACCCCTTACCCATCCTCTGGGTTTTTCCCCCCTCCCCCTTTTCCTAGAGATGTACCTCTTCCTAGAGATGGTAAACGTAAGCTGTTTTTTCCACTGAGGTTGGGTGGGACTACAACCAGAGATCATAACTCAAGGGAGAAAGCTGAGGAGTTTAAGGGGAACATGAGTTATTGGAGGGAGTACTAAGAGACAGAATCTACAAGCATTTGGATAGACAGGGACTTATTAGGGAGAGTCAACATGGCTTTGTGCGTGGTAAGTCATGTTTGACCAATCTGTTGGAGTTTTTCGAGGAGGTTACCAGGAAAGTGGATGAAGGGAAGGCAGTGGATATTGTCTGCATGGACTTCAGTAAGGCGTTTGACAAGGTCCCGCATGGGAGGTTAGTTAGGAAAATTCAGTCGCTAGGTATACATGGAGAGGTGGTAAATTGAATTAGACATTGGCTCAATGGAAGAAGCCAGAGAGTGATGGTAGAGAATTGCTTCTCTGAGTGGAGGCCTGTGACTAGTGGTGTGCCATAGGGATCAGTGCTGGGTCCATTGTTATTTGTCATCTATGTCAATGATTTGGATGATAATGTGGTAAATTGGATCAGCAAATTTGCTGATGATATGAAGATTAGAGGTGTAGTAGACAGTGAGAAAGGTTTTCAGAGCCTGCAGAGAGACTTGGACCAGCTGGAAAAATGGGCTGAAAAATGGCAGATGGAGTTTAATACAGACAAGTGTGAGGTATTGCACGTTGGAAGGACAAACCAAGGTAGAACATACAGGGTTAATGGTAAGGCACTGAGGAGTGCAGTAGAACAGAGGGATCTGGGAATACAGATACAAAATTCCCTAAAGGTGGCGTCACAGGTAGATAGGGTTGTAAAGAGAGCTTTTGGTACATTAGCCTTTATTAATCAAAGTATTGAGTATAAGAGCTGGAATGTTATGATGAGGTTGTATAAGGCATTGGTGAGGCCAAATCTGGAGTATTGTGTTCAGTTTTGGTCACCAAATTACAGGAAGGTTATTAATAAGGTTGAAAGAGTGCAGAGAAGGTTTACAAGGATGTTGCCAGGACTTGAAAAACTCAGTTACAGAGAAAGGTTGAATAGGTTAGGACTTTATTCCCTGGAGCGTAGAAGAATGAGGGGAGATTTGATAGAGGTATATAAAATTATGATGGGTATAGCTAGAGTGAATGCAAGCAGACTTTTTCCACTGAGGCAAGGGGAGAAAAAAACCAGAGGACATGGGTTAAGGGTGAGGGGGGAAAAGTTTAAGGGGAACATTAGAGGGGACTTCTTCACACAGAGAGTGGTGGGAGTATGGAATGAGCTGTCAGACGAGGTGGTAAATGTGGGTTCTTTTTTAACATTTAAGAATAACTTGGACAGATACATGGATGGGAGGTGTATGGAGGGATATGGTCCATGTGCAGGTCAGTGGGACTAGGCAGAAAATGGTTCGGCACAGCCAAGAAGGGCCAAAAGGCCTGTTTCTGAGCTGTAGTTTTTCTATGGTTTCTATGAGGGTAAACTTCTTCACTCAGAGGGTCATGAGAGTGTGGAATGAGCTGCCAGCACAAGTGGTGCATGCGAGCTCGATTTCAATGTTTAAGAGAAGTCTGGATAGGTAGGTGTATGGATAGTAGGGATATGGAGAGCTATGGTCCTGGTGCAGGTTGATGGGAGGAGGCAGCTTAAATGGTTTTGGCATGGACTAGATGGGCCAAAGGGCCAGTTTCACTGCTGTGCTTCTCTAGAACTCAATGACTCTAAGCACAATAAAATCAATGAAAAATTGTACACAACAAGACGGACAACCAATGTGCGAAAGACAACAAACTGTGCAAATACAAAAAGAAAAGAAGCAAAATAATAATGATAAATAAATAAGCAATAAATATTGAGAACATGAGATGAAGATTCCATATGTTTTGGGGACAGTCCAGTATTGGGATGAGCAAAGTTGAATGAAGCTTTTCCCTTTGATTCAAGAGCTTGATGGTTGAAGGGTAATAACTGTTTCTGAACCTGGGGGTGTGGGTCCTGAGGCCCCTGTACCTCCTTCCTAATGGCAGCAGCCAGAAGAGAACATGGCCCGGATGGTGGAGGTCCTTGATGATGGATGCTGCTGTCCTGTGCAGTGCTCCATGTAGATGTGCTCAGAGGTAGGGAAGGTTTTATCCATAATGTTTGTAGGCTTTAATAGTAGTAGGTACCCACTACTGTTTTGTAGGCTTTTCCATTTAAGGGCATTGGTGTTTCCACACCAGGTCGTGATGGAACCAGTCACCGCACACCTATAGAAGTTTGTCAAAGTTAGAGATGACATGCCGAATCTTCACAAACTTCTAAAGAAGTAGGGTCACTGCTGTGCTTTCTTTTTAATATCACTAACATGCTGAACCCAGGACAGATCCTCTGAAGTGATAATGCCAAGGAATTTAAAGTTGCTGACCCTCTCCTCCTTTGATCTCCCGATGAGGAATGGCTTATGGACCTTTGGTTTCCTCATCTTGTAGTCAATAATCAGCTCTTCGTTTTTGCTGACATTGAGTAAGGGGTTGTTGTTGTGGTACTATTCAATCAGATTTTTAATTTCCCTCCTCCCTGCTGATTCATCACCACCTTTGATTCAACCAATGACACTGGTGTTGTCAGCAAACTTAAATATGGCATTGAAGCTGTGGTTAGCCTCACAATCATAAGTTTCTGAGATAATCAAACCACCCCGTCTGCCACTAACAATTATTCCGTGGTCAGAGTTACTTTCATCACATTTCTTCCCCATTGGAATCTTTGGTCTGAACAACAACTGAATCTCATGACCATGCCTGCATGCTTCTATGGGGTTGAGCTGCTGCCACATGATTTGCTGATTTAAATATTTGCATTAACTAGCAGGTGTACAGGTGTACCTAATAAAGTGGCAGTTGAGTGTCTAAAATACAGATGTGACCATTTACTGCTCCTCAGTCTCGTATCATTCTTCAAAAAGGTGATAGGGTGTGGTTCACACTTCTGTCAAGCTGCACTTACTCACCTGTGACCTGCTCACTTTGTGGCCCTTTGTTCCAGTGTCACTTTGGTTTTACTGATATTTCTGTGATTTTGTTGTGTCAAGGGTGCCAAAGTCAAAGTAAATACTGTCAAAGAACGCATATGCCACCATATTCTACCTTGAGATTCATTTTCTTGCAGGCATTCACAGTAGGATAAAGAAATACAACAGAGTCATTGAAATTCTACCCACAACCGAAGACTGACAAACAACCATTGTGCAAAAGAAGACAACCTGTGCCATATACTGTAATTATAGTGTGCTCCTATGGTGAACAGCTATGATGGCTGTGGGAACACAGGAAGTAGAGGAGGATTTATGGCTATGCAAGATGTCAAGGAGTGATGCATGCATGCAGTACCTGAGAAACAAGAAGATGGTGGAAATGTGAATGGTTGACAGGTGTGAGTGATGGATGTGCAGATGAATGGTTTGAGGCTTTGTTAATTGCTGATGGATCTGAGTTACTAATAGTTATTGAGTGTGACTGATGGGTGAATGTGCGAGTGATGTCAGTAGTAATTTTATACAAATATAGTATTCATTTTTTGGTTCACTGCCACAATCCAGTTTCTTCAACCTGCTGTCCAATTTTGGCCCTTAACAGTTGTACTAGGTTTATAGCTGCCTTGATTTCAGGTTTGACAAGCCACTAACAATATACAGTTAAAATGCGATGAACATTGCCCCCAATCATATTGTCAGGTTGTGTTGGTTGTTAACTAAACCGATGCATTTCGCTGTATGTTTCGATGTTCATGTGATAAATAAATGATTCTGATTTTCACCGTGAGCTCAGGAAGGAAACGTTCACAGTCTCTTCCCTTCTTTTTCTTTATTTATTTACAGATAGTAGTGCGATCACTCAAGTTGTGTATGATGTTCTCCTAAGGGGTTGTCTATTAGGTCTTCTGATGGATGTAGAGACCAATCCAGAATCCACATATTCTGATGCAATGTGGGACTAGGGGCTTACAGAGCTCACAATCCCGCCCACTTCACCACATTTTGATCGCTCCGGGATTTAATCCGGGATGTTAGGGTGGATTTCCTTAATGGAGATTGCCTGTGCGTGACTTTGTTTCACATGGAGAGGCTGATGCATGGGCAGCCACCACACGGTCCTTGGCAGATGGGGGCCAGGGTGCAGTGGTATATAAGGCAAGACAACACTCACAACACGCTGGAGGAACTCAGCAGGTTGGGCAGCATCCGTGGAAACAATCAGTCAACGTTTTGGGCCGGGACCCTTCGTCAGGACTGTAGAGGGAAGGGGCAGAGGCCCTATAAAGAAGGTTGGGGGGAGGGTGGGAAGGAGAGGGCTGGTAGGTTCCAGGTGAAAAACCAGTAAGGGGAAAGATAAAGAGGTGGTGGTGGGGAAGCAGGGAGATGATAGGCAGGAAAGGTGAAGAAGGAATAGGGGAAAACACAATGGGTAGTAGAAGGAGGCGGAACCAGGAGGGAGGAACCACCAGCCTCCGGATCCAGCACATTATCCTCCGCAACCTCCACCACCTTCAACAGGACCCCACCACTAAGCACATCTTTCCCTCTCCACCCCTCTCTGCTTTCCGCAGGGATCGGTCCCCCCGCGACTCCCTGGTCCACACGTCCCTCCCCACGGATCTCCCACCTGGTACTTATCCCTGTAAGAGCAAGTACTACACCTGTCCCTACACCTCCTCTCTTGCCACCATTCAGGGCCCCAAACAGTCCTTTCAGGTGAGACAACACTTCACTTGTGAGTCTGTTGGGGTCATCTATTGCATCCGGTGCTCCCGGTGCGGCCTCCTCTACATCGGTGAAACCCGACGCAGATTGGGGGACCGCTTCGTCCAGCACCTCCGCTCTGTCCGCCACAACAAACAGGATCCCCCAGTAGCCACCCACTTCAACTCTGCTTCCCACTCCCATTCGGATATGTCCATACATGGCCTCCTCTACTGCCATGATGAGGCTAAACTCAGGTTGGAGGAGCAACACCTCATATACCGTCTAGGTAGTCTCCTGCCCCTTGATATGAACATAGAATTCTCCAATTTCCAGTAATTCCCTCCCCCTCCCTTCCCCTATCCCTATGTCACTCTGCCCCTCCCCAGCTGCCTATCATCTCCCTCATAGTTCCACCTCCTTCTACGACCCATTGTGTTTTCCCCTATTCTTTCTTCACCTTTCCTGCCTATCACCTCCCTCTCCCATCCCTTTATCTTTCCCCTTACTGGTTTTTCACCCGGAACCTACCAGCCTTCTCCATCCCACCCTCCCCCCACCTTCTTTATAGGGCCTCTGCCCCTTCCCTCTACAGTCCTGACGAAGGGTTCAGGCCCGAAACGTTGACTGATCGTTCCCACGGATGCTGCCTGACCTGCTTATTTCCTCCAGTGTGTTGTGAGTATTGCTTTGACCCCAGCATCTGCAGAGTATTTTGTATTATGTAAGGCAAGATGACTGGGGATCATTCACTGCTCCAGCCCTCCTCCAGCCTTTCTCCGTCACAACCAGCTGCACTTCTGAGGTCTTGGCTGGATCGCTCTTTGCCCGAGACTCCCCCTTGACCTTACACCATGGGTGGCCCCAGCAGGTGCTAAATGACAGATGACTAAACTCCAAATGGCATCTCTCCCGGGTTTTCAGGAACTCACAAGCCTCTGCAGTACAACAGGATGACAGACCTGAAAGAGATACAGCACGGTAACAGGCCCTTCCAGTCCAAAGAGCCTGCGCTGCCCAGGCACACCCAGTCCACCTGCTCACCTGTGCTTCTTTGGAATGTCGGGGGGAACTGCAGCACCAGTGGGAGCACATGCACTCAGGGAGAATGTACAAACCCCTTGCCGACGGTGGCTGGAATTGAACTCTGATCGCTGGTCAGAAGGATTTGATGATTCTGCTGTCCACACACGCACAGTGGATTCAGTGATCTGTAACTGAATTCTCCCTGCCCATGAGAAAGAATTTAATATGAGGCTCTCACCAGGATGAAGAGACAGTGTGAAGCGAGAATGGCGTGTTCCGGGATTGTAGAGAGCACAGACAGAACCAAACAGCCAAAGACCAGCAGGAACCTGTCAATAAAAAGAGGAATCAGTCAGAAAAACGGCTAGTTAGGGGAGGGCTGTGGCTGGAGGGCGTCAGTCAGAGGGAATGTTGACAGCTGGGGGGGGGGGGGGCAGCCTGGTTGGGACTGAGCACAGTTGAAGTGGTTGAGTACAGTACTGGAAATTATTGGATAAAAGATTAAATAAAGAGGAACTTTAGTTTTATTTGTCATATGTAAGTGAAACACATTGTATTAAATCAGCGAGGATTGTGCTGGGAGGCTGCCCACAAGTATCGCCATGCTTAAAGTGCCACATAGCATGCTCTCAACTTTCTGACCATAGCCGTCCATCTTTAGAATGTGGGAGGATACCGGAGCACCCATAGAAAACTCATACAGTCATGAGGAGAACATACAAACTCCTTATAGAGAGCAATGGGATCGAACCCTGATCGGTTATCGCTGTAAAGTGATTGCACTGACCACTACAGCACCATGCAACGGAATGGAGAAAGAGGATTTGAAACCTCAGAGAGAGTGATCGGAGGAGTCCTTGCTAGCGTCATCCCTCTGTTTGACACAACTAACCTGCTGAACAGAAAATGAAAAATTAAAGCACAAGATTTTATTAAATATTAGAATATCAAGCCATGATTGGCATCTTGGGATCAAGTGCAGAGTTGGAGGCCCGATGTCTGGAAGTTTGAGAATTCAGGGATAAGGACTGGAGGCCCAGAGGCGGCCTCTCCTGGGGTTGGCGGCCTATCTGGGTGTGTGAGGGATCGCAAAGAGGCTTAGTTTGCTGTTGTCTTGTTTTGTTGTTGTTGCTGCTACTTGTGCTGTTCTGCTGAATATTGTAGCTGTGCTATGTTGGTGCCGAAATGTATGGTGACACGGGCTGTCTCCAGCACATCTTTGTTGATTCAAAGTCCAAGTCAAAGTAATTTAATTATCAAAGTACATATATGTCATCACATGCTACCTTGAGATTCATTTTCTTGCAGGCGTTCACAAGAAAAGAAAATAAATACAATAGAATTTATGAAAATCTATACATAAATGAAGATTGACAAATGACAAAAGAAAACAGATTGTGTAAATAAAAAAAAATAATACTGAGAATATGAGTTTTTGACTCCTTGAAAGTGAGTCTGTAGGTCCAAGCAAAACACACACAAAATGCTGGAGGAACTCAGCAGGCTAGGCAGCATCTATGGAAATGCGTAAACAATCAATGTTTAGGGCCAAGACCCTTCATCAGGACTCCTAGAATCAGTTCAGAGTTGTGGTGAGTGATGTTATCCACACTGGCTCCGGAGCCTGATAGTTGTAGGGTAATAACCGTTCCTGAAACTAATGGTGTGGGACCAAAGGCTTCTGTACCTCCTACCTGATACATTTCCAAATAACACATTTCACTTTATGTTTCGATGCACATGGTGACAAATAAATCAAAATCTGAATCTGAATCTGACTCTGAATTTGCTGATTCTGGGTACAGTTTTACTTTAGCAATTGCGCAAGTGCACTTGAACTGAATTTTGAAGCTGACCTTTACTTTGAAATTACAGTAAAAATATTGCCATAAGGAGATAATGAGCAAACTTCAACTTTCAAATGTATTAGCTTTATTCACCATCTACATTTGCATGTATTAAGTATTTGTCATGGTTGTGTTGGAGTGCCATGCAATAAAAAACTACAATGTTCAACAATTATATAGAATAACAAATTATACAAAAAATAAAGTTAGAGGTTAAGGTATGGATATGGAATAAAATGTGCATAAATACATAAATAGCAGCATGTAACCAGCATTATTATAGTGCAGTGTAGTGACTGAGGTAATAAATAGAGGGGGTGGGGAGGAGTGAGATTGGTTGATCAGATTAACTACCTGGGGGAAGAAATTTTTAAGATGGCATGAAGTTCTTGTTTTAATAGCTATAGTTCTTTTCAGAAGGGAGCTTTTGGAAAAGATTCACATTTGCAGATTCCACAGAATTTTAGAAATCGTCATGAGCTGAATCAGCAGACTCTCAGTACATATGCAAAACCCTTTACTCTGAAATTGCTCTGAGAACTGTCTACACCTGGAGTGTTGGTTTAGTGCAAACCCAGACCAGTATCCATGTGAAACAAAGATTTTGGTATTTTGGTATCGGTTTATCATTGTCACATGTACTGAGAACCAGTGAAAGGCTTGTCTTGCATACTGTTCATACACATCAAGTCATTACAGGGTACATTGAGCTAGAATAAGGTAAAAGAATAACAACAACAAATAAAGTGTGAGAGCTGCCGAGAACAGTGCAGTGCAGGTAAACAATAAAGTGCAAGATCATAAGCAGGCACATTACGTGGCCGAGTCCATCTTTTATTTTGACTTTACGGTAACAGGTCTTCGTGGCTCGATGAGCCTGCACTGCCCATTAACACCCAGGTGATCTATTAGCCTTTTGGATGGTGGGAGGAATCCGGATCATCCTGAGGAAACCCATGCAGTCAGAGGGAGAATATACAAACGCTTTACACGCAGTGGCACTGTAAGAGTGTTACACTACCTGATACGTGACTGTGACGCCCCAAGAGGTCCATTCAGGAACCTGATAACAGCAGGGTAGGAGCTGTACTTGAAGCTGGTGGAATATGCTTTCTCTTAACCGATGGGAGAGAGAATGTCCAGGGTGGGTTGGGTCTTTGATTAATGCTGGCTGCTTTACAGATGCAGCAGGAAATATAGACGTGGAGGGGAGACTGGTTCCCGTGATGTGCTGAGCTGTGTCCACAGCTCTCTGCAGCTTGATGTACAGAACAGTTGCGTACCAAGTAACTATGCATCCATACAGAACGCTATGTATAGTGCATCAATAAAACTGATGTTTTTATTGTATCTTGACACATGTGACAATAATAAACCAGTTACCAAAGTCTGTGTGGGTCTAGTAGCTTATGAGATGCATTATAAAAAAGCTGTTTATCCATATTGATTGTACATCCTAATACTAGAGATTGAACCACACAACTGAAAGATCCAATGTCTGAGCTAGTTTCTCACTGTGAAGAACAATGGTCCAACAAGTGGCAAGCTCTGTATGTGTGTGCAGTTTTGATTAACGAAAGAGATTCTGCAGATGCTGGAAATCCAGAGTAGCACACACAAAATTCTGGAGGACCCCAACAAGTCAAGCAGCATCTATGGAGAGGAATAAACTGTTTCGAGGTTGAAGCGGGGAGGTGATAGGCAAAAAAGATAAAGTGCTGAGTAAGAATGATTCTGATAGGAGAGGAGAGTGAACTGTCAGAGAAAGAGAAGGAGGATGGGAACCAGAGGGAGGCAATGGGCGGGTGAGAAGAACAGAAGAATTAAGGGGGTAACCAGAATGAGGAATGGAAAAATGAGAAGGAAGGAGGAAGGAGAAATTACCAGAAATTAGAGAAAGCAATGCCAATGTCATCAGGTTGGAGGCTATACGGTTGAAATATAAGCTGTTGCTCCTTCATCCTGAGTTTGGCCTCATCATGGCAGTAGAGGAGGCCATGGTCAGATTTGTCAGAATGGAAACGGAAGTTGATTTGAAGTGGGTAGCCACTGTTATTGGCAGCAGGCAGCGTGAAGGTGCTCAACAGAGTGGTTCCCTCAATCTGTGTTGGAATTCACTGACATAAGGAAGGCTACACCAGGAGCACTGGATACGATAGATGACCCCAACAGACTTGCAGGTAAAGCGTCACCTGTTTGTGGCTCTGAATTGTGGTGAGGGAGAATGGTAGGAGCATCCAGATTGCAAGGATGAGCGCCAAGATAGAAATCAGTGGGGTGGGATGAATGGACAAAGGAGTCACTTACAGAAAGATTCCTATGCAAGGCGAAGAACGGATGGGGGGGGGCCTATTGGCAGAAAAGATATGTTTTGTTGCTTTGTGGTAGGATCCTATTGGAGATGGCAGAAGTTATGGAGAATAATGTGCTGTCACTGTGGCTCGTGGGGTTGCAGGAAAGGACAAAGGGAACTCTACTCTTGTTATGATGGCGGGAGGATGGCGCGAGGATGTCTGGGAAATGGAGGAAATGTGGGTAAGGGCAGTAATGATGGTGGTGGAAGGGAAACCCTGTTCTTTGAAAAAAAGAGGACATAGATCTTTTGGAATGGAAAGCCTCACTCTAAGAACAGATGTGGTAGAGACAGAGGAAGAACTGAGAGAAGGGAATACTGTAGCATTTTTACAAGTGAGAGGGTGGGAAGAGTCTAGTCAAGATAAATGTGAGAGTCAATTGGTTTGTAAAAGATGCCAGTAGATCGAGAGCTGAACATAGAGACATTAGAAAGGGTGAAGAAATGTCAGAGAAGGACCAAGTAAATGTAAGAGCATGGTGGAAGTTCGGGGTCAAAGTTGATGTAATTGGGTGCAGGAAGCAGCACCAATGCAGTCGCTGGTGAAGCAGAGGAAAAGCTGGGGTGTGTTACCAGTCACCAGGAACTCTGCAGATGCTGGAAATTCAAGCAACACATACAAAATACTGGTGAACACAGCAGGCCAGGCAGCATCTCTAGGAAGAGATACAGTCGACGTTTCAGGCTGAGACCCTTCGTCAGGACTAACTGAAAGAAGAGCTAGTAAGAGATTTGAAAGTCGGAGGGGGTGGGGGAGATCCGAAATGATAGGAGAAGACGGGAAGGGAGGGGTGGAGCCAAGAGCTGGAGAAGGGAGAGGATCATGGGACAGGAAGCCTGGGGAGAAAGAGAAGGGGGGAGGGGAGCCTAGAGGGTGGAGAGCAGGCAAGGAGTTATAGTGAGAGGGACAGAGGGAGAAAAAAGAGAGAGAGGGAGAAAAAATAAAAAAAATTAAATGAATACATAAGGGATGGGGTGTGAAGGGGCGGAGGGGCATTAACAGAAGTTAGAGAAGTCAATATTCATGCCATCAGGTTGGAGGCTACCCAGACAGAATATAAGGTGTTGTTCCTCCAACCTGAGTGTGGCTTCATCTTGACAGTAGAGGAGGCCGTGCATAGACATACCAGAATGAGAATGGGACGTGGAATTAAAATGTGTGGCCACTGGGAGATCCTGCTTTCTCTGGTGGACAAAGCGTAGGTGTTCAGTGAGACGGTCTCCCAGCCTGTGTCGGGTCTCGACAATATATAGAAGGCCGCACTGGGAGCACTGGGCACAGCATATCCCCCTATCCCTTCCCACCGATCTCCCTCCTGGCACTTATCCTTGTAAGCGGAACAAGTGCTACACATGCCCTTACACTTCCTCCCTCACCACCATTCAGGGCCCCAGACAGTCCTTCCAGGTGAGGCGATACTTCACCTGTGAGTCGGCTGGGGTGATATACTGCGTCCGGTGCTCCCAGTGCGGCCTTCTATTTATTGGCATGACTCGACGCAGGCTGGGAGACCATTTTGCTGAACACCTACGCTCTGTCCGCCAGAGGAAGCAAGATCTCCCAGTGGCCACACATTTTAATTCCACGTCCCATTCTCATTCTGATATGTCTATGCACGGCCTCCTCTACTGTCAAGATGAAGCCACACTCAAGTTGGAGGAACAACATCTTATATTCCGTCTGAGTAGCCTCCAACCTGATGGCATGAACATCGACTTCTCTAACTTCCGTTAATGCCCCTCTGCCCCTTCACACCCCATCCCTTCTTTATTTGTTTAATATATTTTTAGTATGTTTGCACTTAAGAAATTTGGATTTGGACCATCTTTCATTAAATGGATAGAGATAATTTATTCACACCCATCTGCTTCTATTGTCACTAATCAGAATATTTCCTCCCCTTTTGCAATTCATCGTGGGACTCATCAAGGCTGCCCCCTTTCTCCGTTTTTGTTTGCAGTTATCATTGAGCCACTGGCTGTTAGCATCCGACAGGACCCTTTGATATCTCCCATTGATATGCATGGACATAAACATCACCTTTCGTTATACGCTGACGATATCTTTTTATATATCTCCAGCCCACAAACATCAATACCCACCCTTCTGACTCTAATTAATAATTTTGGTAGTTTCTCAGGTTTCTCTATTAATTGGGATAAGAGTGAACTAATACCAGTCACTGCAGTGGTTAATACAGCATATTTACAGTACATTCCCTTTAAAATAACTTATGATAATTTTTCCCATCTTGATGTGACTATTACAAAAAACCCAGATGACCTTTTGCAAGTGAATTGGCGAAACAAAGTTCAGCAGGCTAAACGCAATATTGACTTTTGGAAAACCCTTCCAATTTCTTTGGTGGGGAGGGTTAATGCAATCAAGATGATTGTACTGCCTTGATTTCTTCATCTTTTCAAGTCAATTCCATGTTTTATTCCTCTGTCATATTTCAAGCAATTGGATTCAATTATTATACCCTTCATTTGGAATTATAAAGCCATTAGAATGACTAAAAAGCACTTGTCAAAGCCCAAGGAAGCAGGTGGTTTTGTCCTACTGGACGTTACAATGTATTACTGGGCTGCCCACCTATCCATTCTTCCATGGTGGAAAAAAGGCCCACCCTCTACCTCAGACTTGTGCCCAGCATGGTTACTCATAGAGCAAGTGCTTTGTAAGAAGCCTCCCTTACCAGCTCTCCTTAATAGCCCCACTGCAGTTGATAAGTCACATTTTAGTAACAGCTTTGTGGTTGGCAGCACTGTAAGAATTTGGAAGCAGATTCAACTACACATTAAGGCCCCAAAAACTTATATTAACACTCTGATTTGTGACAATCATTCCTTTTTGCCTGGCCTGAATGATACTGTTTTTCCCTACCTGGAAACAGAGAGGCATCTGTAGTATAGGTGACCTATATATTAATGGAAACTTTGCCTCATTTGCGCAGTTACAAGCAGTTTACAATATCCCTGCATCTAGTTTATTTAGATATTTACAAATTCAAGATTATGATAGGAAATATATTTGAAGTTTTAGACAAACATGAGTCCCTGGAGGCAATAAATAAATTTGATCCTGTTACTGGTAGTGCCGTATCCTGTTTTTATCAGATCCCACATAATGGAGCTCGGGTGAATACTGAAGGTTTTAAACAGGCATGGGTGGATGAATTGGGTGTAGAACTGACAGAGGAGGTCTGGGATGGGTGTTAAAGAGTATACATGATTGTTTGGTCAACGTTAGACACAGACTTATACAGTTTAAAACAATACATACACTGCATTATTCCAAAGAAAGGTTGCACAGTTTCTACCCTGATGTTTCACCAGTTTGTAATAGATGTAAATCTGTGAACAGTAACTTGTCACATTCATTCTGGTCATGTTGTAAGGTTTATGCATACTGGAAAAGTATTTTTCACTGTTTCTCTGAGGCTTATGGGAAGCGGTGGGAACCAGACCCACTTATAGCCATCCTTGGAGCAACAAGCTCCCTATCGTCAGCCAGTAAGTATGAAAAAATGGCTCTATTGTCTGGCATGGTGATTGCTAAGCAGTTAATCCTGCAAATGTGGAAAATGGACTCTGCCTACATACTGAGAGAACTGGCAAAGACTTTACATTTGGAGAGACTGAGACTATGTAATGAGGACAGAGGGGACATCTTTGAAAAGATATGGGGTCCTGTATTGGACTTTCTTACAGGGTGAGGACTGAGGTTTTTTGGTGCAGTGCACCTCTGCTGTGTAGGTTTACTTTTGCCTCTATATTTTTTCTCCGTTTTGCTGCTCAATATTTAATTTGATTTTGTCAAGGTTGTGGATTTTGTAGATGTGCTTTTTTTTTGTTTATTTGTTTGTAATAAAAAAGAAAATGAAATATATTTTGAATATTTTAAAATTTTTTTTCTCTGTCTTTTTTTTCTCCCTCTGTCCCTCTCACTATAACTCCTTGCCTGCTCTCCACCCTCCGGGCTCCCCTCTCCCCTTCTCTTTCTCCCCAGGCTTCCCATCCTATGATCCTCTCCTTTCTCCAGCTCTTAGATCCACCCCTCCCCTCCCGTCTTCTCCTATCATTTTGGATCTCCCCCTCCCTCTCCCACTTTCAAATCTCGTACTATCTCTTCTTTCAGTTAGTCCTGACAAAGGGTCCCGGCCCGAAACGTCAACTGTACCTCTTCCTATAGATGCTGCCTGGCCTGCTGCGTTCACCAGCATTTTTTCTGTGTGTGTTACCAGTGTAGGCTTAGAACATGGAATCATCCCTTACAGATTCTCCTTTAAATTCAGGCTCCATCTGTAAGTCGAACAGATGGCAAAAGACGTGGTTCAGAGCGGGAGAATGTGACATGACCCGTATTTGGGAAGCTCAGTGCTTAAGTGGTTCATACACTGCGTATTTGCAACAAATATCAAAAATGTTTTACAGTCTTAATCACTCCCCAAGTACTAATATCGAAAATGCACGCATGCTAGTGATCTTGGCAGTGGCTGAGTGGGTAAGCAGACCTTGTCTCTGTTACCCTTGTTGCTCCATGTTACAAGACAGCAGTACTTTATGTAACAAAGTGACTCGGGCCCAAGGCTGGCATACCTACCATATATTGAAAAATTCTAGATAGAGTGGGGAAGTCTAGGACCAGAGGTTACAGATTCAGAATAGAAAGACCATTAGACATAGTGCAGAATTATGCCATTTGGCCCATTGAGTCTGCTCTGCCCTTTGATCATGGTTGATTGCTGGACAGACCCAATCCCCAAGCCAAAAGACTATAAAGCCATGCAATTTAGGAGTCTTATCTGCTATTCAAACATGGGTCATTTATTATCCTTCTCAATCCCATGCTCTGCCTCCTTCCCTTAACTTTTGATGCTCTTACTAATCAAGTACCTATCAATCTCCACTTTAAGTATACAAGATGACTTGAGTATATGCTAACCTTTAGCTACCGTGGCCATTGCAGCTAGCTCCATTTGGCCCATAGCCTTCTAAACATTTACTATCCAATGGAGGCTATTCCTAGCAATGGAGAGATGCTGCTCTTGGCATCTTCTGGACATGTTGGTATTCTGAACAGTGCATGACAAGGTACTCTATCTGCAGACTTATCCCAGGCCACCAGACAAAGCTTTGAGCTAATGCTTTCATGTTGACCATGCCTAGATGACCAACATGTAGCTCCTCTAACACTTTATCTCTCAGCTTGGACGGTACAACAATTCTTAATACCCACATAATGCATCCTCCATCAAGGGCAAGTTCATCCCTGCACAAGGCCCAATTTAACTGGTTTGGTTGGAGCAGTCAAACTTCTAAGCAAACTTTCCACCTATTACACTCAGTAACACTGGCATTCGTTTTTTATTGGCTATTTTATTTGCTTCAAAATACTACTCAATTCACTCAGCATTCATGAACCAGATCTCTTGTGTAATCAAACACGTCCATCTTTGATTACAAGATGGCCAAGCATTTCTGCTTATTTATGTATGTATGTATGTATGTATTATCACCCAGAACACATTATTCGTGAACCCATTAACTTTGTCAATTTCCTGTCTTTTTTTAAAACTCAAATGTCGTGCTACACTTCAACAGGTGGGTAGTCATTTTGGGTTTGTTTAATACCTCCTTGTTGCCACTGTTATGTTTTATAACTTCATAAATCGATCAAAAGAAGAACACGGAACTGGGAACAAATGTATCTATTCTTTGTTTTTACGTTTAGTAAGGTGTGCTCTAATGACGCAATGGCATAATAACATATGCCCATCACATTGTTACAAGGGGCACTGGGAGGAGACCGAATTGCAAGACACGGACACTGCAGTTCTAGGAACAGGACAAGGTTTATCAAGAGTGCAAGGGGAGGCAAGAAGAAACAATGCTGGACATGGACACAGGCCCTGGACGAGACAAGGACACCGGGCCTGGGCTAGGACTAAGACTAACAAAGTGAGATCAGGATGAGGAACTAGGAACTAGGAACTAGGAGCCTGGGCTAGGAACTTGGAACTCCGGAACCAGAGCCTGGACAAGGACCCGGAACCAGGGTCTTGGTTGGGACTCAGAACCTGGGTCTTGACTTGGAACCAGAACCCGGGACTAGGCTAGGACTTGGGACTAGGATCTTGGCAAGGACAGGACGTGGCTACAGGACAGGATGAGGAATCTCCAGCACCAGGCTGGGCAAGGTACTCCTGGGCTAGGTTTGGTTCGGCTCTTGGACTCGGCTTGGTTAGGCTCTTTGGTACGGAGCCGGGACTCCTCCTAGGACGCAGGGCCGGGACCCTTTCTAGGATTCAGGGCCGGGACCCTTTCTTGGACGCAGGGCCGGGATGACTGCCGAGGTAAACTATCGAGGTAAACTGTTGAGGATTTGGATGGGGACGATCCAGCACAGGATGAGGAATCTCCAGCACCAGGCTAGGCGAGGTACTCCTGGGCTGGGCGAGGCACTTGGACTGGAAGGGGCACCGGAACTGGATGAGGACACGAAGCTCAGAACTTGGACAGGGCTGGAACACGGCGTCTGGACTTGGTCTTGGAACACAGGAACACAGAGCCCTGGACTGGGTCTTGGAACACAGGAACTCAGAGCCTTGGACTTGGTCTTGGAACACAGGAACTCAGAGCCCTGGACTTGAACACAGGAACACAGAACAGAGCCGGGATCCCTCCTTGGACATAGGGCCGGGACTCGTACACGGAACACAGAGCCAGGACCCCTCCTTCGGTACAGGACTTAGGGCCGGGGCTCTACACAGAGTCAGGACCCCTCCTTGGGAACAGGACCTAGGACTGGGACTCCTCTTTGACATGGACACTAAACACAGGGACACAAAGAGACAGTTCCAAACTCAACGATAGATAGTTCCTTATCTTGGCGTGGCAAGGCTCCAGTCTCATTCCAGCGGTTGAACTAGACAGTGATTCAGGCGAGGACGCAGGCGAGGTTGCGGGCAGGGTAGCAGGCGAAGGTAACAGATAAAGATTACAGACAAAGGTTAGTGCCGAAGTAACTGTTGAGATAAACTGCCAAAGTAACTGCCAGGGATTCAGAGGGGGAGGGGAAGGGAACAGTCCAGCAGCCAAAGCTGAATCCAGGAGCTATTTAAGTAGCCAGCCCAAAACTAGAACCAGGTGCCTCAATTAAGGCACCCGATGGAACAAGGGAAAACAGGAAAACCCAGAATAATGAATAGACAGAATAGTGAACCGGAATACGGACTTCACGTACCAGACCATGACAGTACTCCCCCTCTATGGGAGCCTCCTAGTGATCTAACAGGCTTTCCTGGACTATGGACCACCCGGGCGGGTGGGGGGTTATTCAACAGAAGGGAACCCAGGGTGGCGAGAGTTAAATGACAGTGTCTGCGTTGCTGGGTCCATGTATGGCTGAACTGTTCTGTTACAAGGGGGCACTGGGAGGAGACCGAATTGCAAGACACAGACACTGCAGTTCTAGGAACAGGACAAGGTTTATCAAGAAAGCAAGGGAAGTCAGGAAGAAACAATGCTGGACATGGACACAGGCCCTGGACAAGACAAGGACACCAGGCCTGGGCTAGGACTAAGACTAGGAAAGCAGGACCAGGACAAGGAACTAGGACCCTGGGCTAGGAACTTAGAACTCCAGAACCAGAGCCTGGACAAGGACCCGGAACCTGGGTCTTGGTTGGGACTCAGAACCTGGGTATTGACTTGGAACCAGAACCCGGGACTAGGCTAGGACTCGGGACTAGGATCTTGGCAA